>NC_141406.1:14916213-16344963 GCF_034619465.1 Leptosomus discolor | reverse complement strand
CAATGTGACAACGGTACACGACTGTCTTGTCTGCCTTTTCCAGGATTGGTGTAATGGTTGGTAACTGGAGAGATGAAAAAATTGCCTCGAAGCAGAAAAGCAACCCCCAAATCTACAAAATATGCGACTTCTGCTACAAACTTGCAAATAGGCCCATATGTGATCAGTAAACGATCTAAGATCCATTTATTTGCATGCATTCATTTGGGGCTGGATCACCGCCAAACACCGAGCTGTGAAGCATGCCACTGCTCCTCCCCGGGGAGACGTGGCTCCACAAAGGACCGACAGCAGGCAGGGAGCGGGAGCCCCCTGCCTTCCCGATGGAGAGCCCCCCACTTCCCAACAGAGAGCCCCCACCTTCACAATGGAGAGCCCCCTACTTTCCCAATGGAGAACCCCCACCTTCCCAAGGGGCCAGGGCTTGGCTTCCTGGAGCCCCCCAGCGCTGTTGGGGCAGAAAGGACAAGGGCTGGCGGGGGCTTTCCTCAGAGCAGCTGGTAGCTCCTTGCCCATCACTCTGGCCACCACTGAGACCACAGCTCTCCTAAATATCTCTCTGCTTGTTTGCTTGTGTATAAACCAGCAAAACCTCTCCTTGTTTTGGAAGGTGTCTTGTTTCTCTGAATGCTTGGGACAGGTCACATGGAAGCCTTTTTATCCCAATCCTTAAAGTCTTTCTATTTGGCGTGTTTAAATTGTCTGAGAGGTGGAGGGCTATCACCCATGTGCGTGTGTACCTGTGAGCCCATGCAAGGCTCTTGGTAACAAGAAACATGTTCATAACAAAATCAAGAGCTGAAGGTGGTTTTTCTGTGTCTTGCTGATGGACTACATACACACATGGTTGTACTTTGCTGCCCTGTACCAGAGCAGCCATGTGTGGCTTCATGGAGAAGACGCAGGAATTGTAGGAAACCACAGAAAGGAAGTCTCATACCTGATCTCATCTCTATTCAGATCTAAATAACAAATGCGAGGATGCATGAGGAGGGAAGAGGGGAAGGGGAGAGCCCGCACGGGTTTCCCAGTCCGGCAGACCCTGCTGCTCTCCAGTGCCTGCTCGCTCTGCACGTTGGGAGGCTGCACCTCCTCCCGCTGAGCCTCCCGTGTCCTCCACGGCTGCTCCAGCCAGGGCTTCTTTGAGTCAAATGTTAGAGCGTCCTTCGTGCCCAGCTACGGGACATGCTGCTTTTATTACAATACACTAATAGGTTAACTTATTTACAATGGTTATGTTCCTATTTATGCTGGGTGGAAGTGGTGGCTTTTGTTAACCATCTATTACCTAGGGAGCTATTTTTAATGTGTTCCACATGATTATTTTCCAGCACTGCAATTTGGTACTTGCTCAGCGGCTGGAAGGATTGTTTCTTACAGAGGTGACCTCCCCGCAGTTCGACTGTGTGTCAGTGTTTGAGGAATATACTTGAGTTGATGGGTAGGTTGTGTGCATCTCATGACCTCAATCGTTTTCACACTGTGAGAACTGCTGGGAAGTGGTTTGACACAAAGTGTTTATAATCTCCATCAGAAGGAAGTGAAATTATAATGGGGCCATCTTAGCAAAAAGGAGACAGCCTCCAGCCTCCCTGCTACCGTGGCCTTAAGCTCTTCTATGATTTGAGCATTATAATTAGTAAAGAAACAAGTTGTAATTAAATTAGGAGATGGAAAGG
This sequence comes from Leptosomus discolor, assembly GCF_034619465.1. Classification (NCBI taxonomy): domain Eukaryota; kingdom Metazoa; phylum Chordata; class Aves; order Leptosomiformes; family Leptosomidae; genus Leptosomus; species Leptosomus discolor. The sequence continues at coordinate 16,343,284 of NC_141406.1, read as the reverse complement.
CAGGAGTACAGCCACCGTGGAGTGCGATTATGGAAGCGACCGTCTGGCAAAAAGGAGCAGTCGGAGGCAGCACAGCTGGGACTATGACGAAGACTTGGCTGTTACCTCACTCCTCCTGCACCAGGTAGAAACTGGGCAGTGGAAACCAGTCAGGATTCTCGATACAAATGGACTTTTGCTGCGACAACAGCCTCCTGCTCCCAGAGGATCTGATTTTTGAAGTCTCCACTGGCACGCAGGAGCAAGGGCTGGCGCTGGTGGTCCCCGGGGCCCCCTCCAGCACCAGACATCCCCACCACAGTCACCGCACGTGCAGCTGGTGCCGAGGTCTGTGACTGCCCTTGGTTTGGGCCAAGAGAGGGCTCCTGGGGAAGGACCCGCTGCTCGCTGGAAGCAGGGCCCCCAGGGGCGCGGGCACGTTTCCCAGTGCACAGGCTCCTGAGAAGCGCCCTTGACGTTCACGTCCGTTCAGACCCTCACTGCTGGCCGCTCGCTTCCCTGCGAGTCAGGGGCTGTTGGTAGCCCATCTGCCAGCCGGTGAACCCAAGGCAGGGCACCTCTGCCCCATGGTGCGGGATGCTCCGGCACATCCCAGCGCTCCGGCTCTGCCTCCGGACAGGGGCAGCAGCCTCCGCACGAGCACGGGTTTCTCCCGAGCCGGTGCACTCCCTCCCAGATGTGCCTCAGATGCCGAGGCTGCTCACGTACTTCCAGGTAAGAGCCTCAGTGGAAGAGCTGGGGGAGGCTGTGGGAAGCCAGGATTGGCAAATTCCCCCTGTGTTACAGCGGCACTAGGGGCTGCTCCTCTGCAGGACCTGGCTCAACCTAACAAGGCTCCCCACGCCGCTGAGGGCCTGACGTGTGCACGCACTCGGCTCCTTCCTCCGCAGGGGCACGCCGAGCTATTACTACTTCGCTTGAGGCTTCTCCCGAGCTGCATCTCTTGAGCCCCCAACACCCTGGCACAGCCTGGCCCTTTGCAGGACCTGGCGGAGTGGAGGTGCCCTGCGGAGGGGCTGGTCTGAGCCTCCCCCGGGGGGGCACCGGGAGAAGGGGTGGGTGGCAGCGCTGAGGGTGCTGCAGGCTCTGGCTCAGCGATTCAGCCGAGACGCTCTGGCCGTGCAGATTTATTTCCTGGCTTTTAGCCAGCCTAGGAATGAAAATACTCTTGAGGGTGAAAGGCTCATAGTCAAGAGCTCTTCACCTCTTCCCTGAAAGGACCTCTCATCCTCATTCATTCAGGGGTTTATTACCACTCCACTGCCTGAGAATAACTGTTTGCAAAGACAGAGCTTGGAGAAAAATAAGCTGCCCAGGTGCTGGAGTGCTTAGACCTGTCAGTTCTGGATTCAAAACAGAGGCAGTTTGGGTCTCTTCTTCCTTCTTTTAGCCCGATTTATAGGCATTTTAATTCAGAGGACAAGGCAGTGGCTTTAGCTGACGGTTGGGCACCAAAGAGCATCTTTATTAGCTCTTGGGTTTGCGGTGCTAAACACAGCAGATTTTGAGCAATGCCCTTTTTGCTCCTGCTGGGAATTAGCACTGAAGGATAGCTGGAGGAATGGGACCAAACGTGTCCTGCCTGCCCCTGCTTCAGGCAGGACTCCCGAGTGAGCCGGGCAGGTTGCTCTGCAAGACTTTCTCTCCTCCAGCGCAGCCAGACAAGCTCTGGTTACGCCTCCAGCTTTCCGAGCAGAAGACAAGGGACACGAGCACAGGCTGGGCTCACACGGCACCAAGGCAGCGCTGGCAAGGGGACGGCTGCTGCTCTCGCCAGATGCCCTGGCTGAGTTGGTACCCTGAGGGGCTGGGGGACACATTGAGGAGCCTGCGGGAGGGATTGCCACATCCCCTGCGGGCGCTGCCCTCGCTGGGGTGGCTCTGGGAAGAGGTTTCACTTGAGCAGAGACAGGGCAAACAGCACGGCTCAGGGCTCTGCCTGGCTGTCCCCAAGGCAGCGGGTGACATTGCCTTCCCGTGAGCTGCTCGCCTTGGCCCAGGGAGCTGCTCAGGGACCCGTGCCAAAACCATCAGGGAGCATCCCCTGGCCTGGAGTGAGGGAACCCCTGCAGCCTCTCTGCTTTCCAAGAGCACCCACAGATTTATCCTTCTACATCATTTTTGCAGGTGCTGAGGCTTCCTCTCGCTGCCGCTTCCCCTGGAATCCTTACTCTCTGCTTTCTTAGAGCCGGACCCTGACAAGTTCTTATTTTGCATTGTAAGGCTACAGCACAGTACTGTTCTGTTGCATTTATTCACTTTTATTCTGGTATTTTTACCCAGCTCTGGAAAGGGGCATGATGGCTGGCAGAAAGCTGCTCTGTGACAAGGCAGGGTTTGCTGCTTTGAGCTGGCTCGTGCTTTTCAGGCGGTGTATCTTTAACCTCCACAAATTAAGAGGCTGAGGAAGCAGAAGACAAGTCTGGGAGGTCTCCTGGGGAGCCGACAGTGCAGTTTTCAGTCAGCAAGCACAGTTCCTAGCCTTAGTGTGATACGGGGAGAGGAATTGTGGCGCCCAGGGCATCCCCGTGGCGCTGCCGTGGTACAGCTCCCAGTGCCGGTGGTGGGGACACCGGCAGCGCTGCCGCGGATGGAAGGGCAGGCGAGCCACGGGAAGGCTGTGCGGGAAGGCCGGTGTGGGAGCAGGGCTGGCGTTGGAGGAGCAGCTCTCCCCGCTGAGCCGAACTGCGTCTGCCACCCAGGCAGAGGCTCCCGCACTGACAAACAGCTTTGCCATCCCAGCGCAGCCAGCCTGCACTGCACCGAAACAGGCAGCTAGAAAGTAAACAGTGTCTGAAACCTATTCTCATTAGGCTAATTTACGAATAAATTACCATATTCAATGGCCTTATTTTTACTGCTCGTTAACAGGCCCATGATAGGATGATAATTATGGGATTTTAAGTGGCTAATGGCAGCTGGGGCGTCAAAAGCAGTTTTTACGAATCTGTTTATGGCAGGGAAGGTGACAGGAGGGTGGGACACTGAGATGTTGGAATCGCATGTCGGGGAAAAAAAAGCTTTAATTGTTGAGTATTTATTAGAGAGGAGGGAAGACTGTAATTTAAAAATGAAACTCTGAAAAACAAAAAGGAAATTAATTAGTCTCCTAGCGCTCCGGTGGCTAGCGCTTAAGGAGGACCTCGCCGTTTTACACGTGGGCACCGCTCAGTGCAGCTGTCCCCGACCCGCTGGGCACCGTCCTTCCCCCCGTGCCGAGGAGCCGGCGCAGGACCCACCTGGAGATGCCGCGAGGACGAGAGGGGCAGCGGTGCAGCAGCGGCACCTGGGCCCGAGGGGTGTGAGGCCGTGGTGCGAGGGGAAGAGGCGTGCTGCCCCGCCGCACCCGTGCCAGCCACCTCGCACGGTGCTCCCCGCCGGCTGGCGGGTGCATCCCGGCTGCGCCGTGCCAGGGCTGGGGGTCACCAGCCCCTCTGCTGGCAAGGGCTGTGCGTCTCCCTCCAGCCATCTCCCGCTTCCCGTGTCTTTCCTATATGTTTAGGCTGGCTGCTCATCATCTCCCATCTCCACCGATTCATCTTGATCTTTCGGTTTAGTATGCAGTGCTCGGAAAACAAACACGTAGCAGACTGACAGTGGGAATAAATATCGTGGAGATGTTGATTAGCATTTGATCCCAGCTGGGCCTCTGGAAGCTGCAGCACTGGAATGCCTTGGCAGTTTTTTAATGCTGAATAATTTGATTAGATCAGTGGCTGAGCCTGCTGCTCGTGGTGAGATAAACCCTCCCAACACTGCCGCTCCCCCCGCGCTGCGCTCGCACTGCTCCCTTCCTGGCTTGCTTGCTTTCCTTTATGGGGCCTTAAATACGTCGTTTAATCAACTCTACAATTTCAATTTAGCACAGTTGTTGACTCGCATGGATGATAAGGTTCTGAAGACCCCACAGATTGCTGGCTGGTTTAACAGTGCCATTTTCCACGGCCTCCTGGCTTTTGCTGCCAAGCTGCAGCCAAGCCCAGCCTCAGTCCAGACTGCGAGCGACTGCCGAAGGATCTGTTTGCTTAGCCGAAGCTGTCAATCAGCCATGCAGATATTTCCAGTCTCTCCACTGTGTAATTACCAACAGGGACACGTTCCCTCCGCAAGATGACACGATAGCAACCAATGGTTCATTTTCAAAAACACAGTAATAACATTTTTTTTGTGTGCTTTTGAGACACAAAAAGCATAAAGACACTGGGAGGGAAAACTGCAATTACCTAAGACCTCAGTGATCCTAATTAAACGTAGATTTCTGAAATTTTATTCTCCCTCCCTTAAGAAAAAAAGAGTGGGGCACACTCCTACACTATCTAAACCACTTTACTTTTAATCTAATTTAAATAAAACACTGTAGGCATTCCTCTCCAACAGAAGAATAATGAGTTCAGCGAGTGGCCAGCAAGAGCGCAGTAAACAGCCCTGACTCTTCTACTGCAGATTTTTTTCCAAAATACTCTCCTGATGGCTATTTTCATATTTTAAATATCTTCTTATCAGCAGAATATCATTTAAAAAGAACCAAGCTTTACCTGCATCACTAAGACTCTGCAGTTACATTTCTCCCCGTACATCAAAAAAGGGAAAAATCATGAATTATAAACCCAGCATTTTCTATTCAAAAAGAATTATTTTATCTGAAAAAGCAAAACTGTGTATTTTCAGCCACTGCCCTAGTCCAAGATAAATAAACAGGCAGAGACTTCTTGTGTTTATTTACACTTATTACCATTCAGCAGAGGGTGCGAGGGTGATACTATCTGACAACCACCAGTGCAAACTTTCTCCCTTCAGTTCAGCTGCTTGTGATTCTCACGCACAACAAACCAAGCAGCTCCCGCCGGGTCTGCAGCCCCTCGCACGGTGCTGGGGCTGGTGCTGCGGGAGTGGGGACACCCGGGGGGGGGTTTTGGTCCTCGGCGGAGGGGAAGGGGACAGTGCAGATGCAGACACCTTGGCAAAGAGAAGCAGCTTTCCTCTGCTCGGGAGGAAAGGGCTTCGCACGGTATCACATAATCAGAACAAGGAGTCTTTTAGCTTTATTCTTTTTAAAAACTGGACAAAAGTCAGGAAAATACAAAGAGAAGTGTGACCCCTATTCTGTGGCTCTAAAAAACCAGCCCCTCCCAAAGCAGGAGGTGCTGATTCAATCTGAAAAGGACAGCACGCCTGACCTTTCTCATGCTGATGTTCCCACACGAAGGTTTGCCCAGGACAGGGTCAGGGTGATGGTCCTGCCCGGCTGTGCACCCCGGGGTGCCCATGACTTCTGGAGCTGCCCCAGCTCCCGCAGCACCACTGGTGGGGAGCCTGGGGATGTGTGTGCTTCCAGGTCCCCCCCCGATAACAGAGGCAGCCAAACCCAGAACGGGATACAGCAGGTTGTGGAACCGGACCTGCTCTAGTCCCCACAGGCGTCCGTGGGTCGGGTCCAACACACCCTCTGACTGACCAGAAGCCACTGTTGCATCACAAACATGGCACTGTAAAGTCTGGTCTAAACTGGAGGCAGTCCAGTCTAAACTGCTGTCACTGGAGTTCATCAAAGCAGGTCTTACGGTCGGTTTCCCATTAACACACAGAGAATCAGCATGAAACCCCCCCAAAGCCTGACTGCCCCCGTCCAGCTCTCTGTGCAGAGATAGCACCACCCTGCGGGATCGTCCCCAGCGTGCTGGATGGCTCACGCTTGCAGTGGACATTGCCTAACTGTGGATTTTTTTTCCAAGAAGTTGAGAAGAGGAACCCGTTTATGGAAGTAATCCCTAAAGTGGGACAGGCAGTGGGAGGCTGCAAAGGGCTGCCTTTACTGTGCAGGGTGGGGAAAGCCTGGAGGAGGGTGGCACTGGGTGCACTCGGTTGTGTGCTTGCATTTGAGTGCAATGGGTACAACTGAGACCCTGTTGAAACAAATGGGAGTGTAGCCACAGGCTTCAAGGAGGCCAAGACAAGTCACATCAAACGAGAATGTTTGATTTATGTTGAACGTTAGGTACATCTCCAACGGTAAAAGAACATGTTAAGAGCATAAAAATTGCTATAGTGGCTCATCTCTGGGAGAGAGCAGTGGCAAACACCTGCTGAAGAGCGTAAGAACAGAGGAAGCGTACAATGATACTCCATCAAATACTCTATTAACCTCCAGTAATTTATGGCTTAAGATCTTTCAGAGACAGAAATAATGTCTGTGTACGGATGTATGATGGATTTTTCTGCCATTAATTTGTCCAGTAACTTTTTGAACCCATGTAAATTTTAGCTTTCACAATATCTGTGAAAGGTATCTCCTGTTTAACTGTGCACGTGAGACCATCCCCCCTCACTGCTGGGCTTCATCCTGCTGCTGGTCCCCCTTCGGACCTCTTGTTCTTGTATTTTGAGGAACAACCAGCAGCGAACCTTTGTTCACTATCCCAGTTTTGCAGGTTTCTGTTGTGTTCCTCCTCAGACTTCTCCTTTCCGGGCTGAAAAGCCTTACCCCAGGGCATCCTGCCTTTGTCCTGGCGCATCCCTGGGACCCTGCTCTGGACCTTTCTTACTTCTGTCACCATATTTGTGTTGTGGGTTAGGGACAGAATAATGCAGGACTCAGGGTAGGGCTGCTCTGCAGATGTCTACTGCAGCACAGTGCTCTTTTTTGGTCCCTAGTTTTCCCCTAATAATTCCCAGTATTTGGTTTGGTTTTAGGCCACTGCTGGATGGTGAGCTAGTGTTTCCATGGAGTTATTTATTGCAGACCTCCGTTTTATTTCCTGGGTGCTGGCCATCACTACAGAGTGCTCTGTGCACATAAAGATGAGATTTCCACTTCTACACCACCCACATTTTTCAAGATTTTACATTTATCTGCCTTGAATGTCGTCTGCCTCTGCCGCCAGTGAGGTATCTCTGCAACTTCTGCAGCTGTCCCTGCCTTTAGAAAGACACATCACAGTGTGCTACCAACAAACTTTGCCATCTCACGGCTTTTCTGGATCATTTACTGTCCCCTCTTCCGGCACTGGCTGCAGCACAGAACCCATGAATCTTCCTTCTGAAAACCAGGAATTTATTTTGATTCCTTGACACTGTCCTTTAGCCATTCCACGTGGAGCCACTGCCTCCAGCTGGGCCAATTTCCTTCTTAAGGGCTTTACTGGAGACCTTGCCCAACACTGCCCCACCACACACTTGTCAGCTTCTCCTAAAGAAGGCCAATGACCTTGTCTTGCAAAACACGTCCTCCTCCAACGCCGTACTGGCTTTTTCCCTGTTTGTCCCGGTTCTCCATCTGGTGGATAGTCCTACGTGTTGTGATTGTTTCTGTGAGGTTGTCTGACGTGGACATGGGGGTCTTGGACAACAGCTCACCAGCTCTTCCCTGCTACTCTTCAGAGAAACTTCTCGCTTTATTCGCCTTCTTGAGATTTGGTACCAAGACAATTTAAAATGAGAGAATATATAATATCAATATTGGATTACTTATATCATATTAGAGCTCTTGGGTAAATACTACCTGTTCATAGTTCTTCATAACTGTTCAGATGATTTAGTTGCCTTAAAACTTCTTACATCAACTCTTCACTTCGAGACAGGTACGCTGTAAACACATGACTGCTCTGCTTGGGCAGTGTCAGCCTGAGCCAAGGTACAGCTGGGACGGCTTCTGAGGTCAAGACCTGCAGAAACCAACAGACAAAGTACGTTATGGGCACCACTGCCAAACACCTCGGACAGGGATACAGGGGTCAAGACCTTGATGTCAAAAAAATGACACCTCCAGCTAAGAAATGGTGACGCTGTTGGGCACGCACGGCACGGGACCCCTGGCCACGGCAGCCCCGTGGTGCCGCAGCCCCGTGCCCGGCAGGCTGAGGATCCCGCCCCAGCCCGCGGACGGGAGCGGCGTTGGCGTTCAGGTCCGATGGCAGAGCTGCCACGAAGCACTGGTTTGGGTGAGCGACCCCATCCTGCGTGTGTGCCTCTGATTGCCGCACACCTTCTGCAAAAGGTGCTTTGTATAGAATTAAGAGCAGGATTTGTTTCTTCAAACTTTTGCAATTTTAACATCTGCTTGTTTTGGTAAATTTGACAGAGACTCTCTTTTGTCTCTCTTTTATTTTTTTTTCAGAAATTCTATGAAAAGTGTTTTAAAAAGTGCTAACTGACAAGCCTACACAGGCTGCCTCCACTCAGGGAGCACTCTGCACAGTTGTTAACTTGTTAGACAGGAGCTAGATTACAATCATAAATAAATGATTTGCTGTCTCCTTACATTCAGACATGTAGCTTTTAAAGTGTAGCTGTCATCCCTGAATCAGATTTAGTCAAATGCTGTGTAACTGCAAAATTATCCTATCCTTACCTTTTTTTATTCTCCATATAATGGACAGTTAAATTGGATTTTCAGATTTGAAGTGCATATGTTTTTCAAATCCCCACAGGGTTGCCATTTTTTCATTTCTAAAGCAACTCACTAATGTTTATCATTACCACACAGAAATATTACAATTCTTAAGGGGCACCTTATAAAATCAGTACAGGAGAAATATGCTTTATCGTCTCAAAATGAAACCAATTTCTCAGCTGATTTGCAATTTATTTACATGTTAGCATTTGATTTTCTGCTGATTTATAGCCCCACATGCCTGTGTCTTAGCTGCTTTCTAAATAAACACAATCAGGTTGGGGAAGCTAATATCAAATTACGGAGCTTTGTTCTAGCTTTGCTCTATTAATGAGTTAAACCTTTTACCAATAGTGCCTGGTCTCCCTTAGCACTGAGTGCAAGGAGAAGTCATGCGTGGTGTTTTATAAGGCTCGAGTTCTGGTATGCTATAAATAATCCGTAGGTGTGGAGAATCTAAGGGGAAAATAGAGATCTCAAAAAAAGCAGAAGCAAAAGATGTGGTATCACAATTATCCTCGTTTTCTAAGCTATAAACTTCGAGTTCAGCCACACCTCATGAAAACTCCGATGCTGTGGACATTTTATTTTACACGGCCATTTAAGACCTTCCTTCCATGGCAGCTCTGCAGGAAACACGCTGTATACATGAAATCCCACTTTCAGCGTGTTCTCGCTGCGTGCATGCAGCCATACAGGTAATGGATGGCCAGTGCTGGTGATTGTTTCAGAATAAGTTTTTTAATGGCAGGTAAATTATTCATTGGCATGTAAAATAATACTCTCAGCCTTAACTAACGTGGTAGTAAAAATAACCTCTGGCAAAGATCTCATACTTTCAAGGTTCGGTTCATTAATAAAAAATATGAAAGCGAGTCGGCACAATGTGTTCTGGAAGTCCAAGTGACTCGATGGGCGATTCGGAGGGAAGGAGGCTGAGAATTCAAATATGAATTAGTCTTGGGGAAGCACACCTTTTTCGCTATGTAAGGTGCATGTGCAAATTCTATGGATAATTAATGCAACAGTTACTTCAGCAGCATCAAAAGACCCACTGTTTAATTCAACATCCTATGAGCGTGGTGTGACAGCAGAGAGGAGTGTTATTCCTGGCAGTGAGTGACAGAGGGCATCAAGCATTCTTCTGAAATGCTCTCGCATCTCCCCGGAATGGCACGTCAGGTGTGTCTGAGCCGCATTAATTACAGGAGGTGTTGCCAGCCCCCGACGTGCGCGCTCACATGGAGCCTCAGCCGCTCGGGGTGCCAGCCTGCCCCGGCACCACGCACCGCCCCCCTCGCCATCCCTGCAGGTGGAGGCCACGTGCCAGAAAAACCGCAGAAGCCACCACTGCTAGCGCGAGCTGCCGTGGTCACCAGCGCTAGGACATCTCGTAGGAGCTGGGAGGCGTCCAGCCACTGCAGACACCTGCAGAGAGGCGACAGGAGCAGCCCTTCAAAAGCTGGACGCTAGCACCAGCCTGGGCTCAGATCTGCTGAACTGGGGCCACCTGAGCAGCCCTTCTGGTCCCCTTCCCCTGCCAGGACCATGCGCTCCCCAGTGTTTCCAGCCCGTTGACACGCTGGCCGTGTCTCAGGCACTGGAGCGCAAATGTAACAAAACCAGAGCAGGTCGTGGCTCAGTTTTTTTGGAGAAGTCTCGGTGGCTTTGGCACAGTTATAAACTGACTCCTTCAGTGCTACCATCAGAAGGGTCAGCGCACAGACGCCCACTCACACGCTGGAGCCTGCCCAGCCGCCGTCCAGGAGCACACCCCACGTTCGTGCAGTACTCAAAGGGTGTGCTGGATCTGCCGTCAAACTCCAAATCCTGCATCTCGGTGATTAAAATCTGAAGTGGCAAGGAGGGACCTAGCCAAGGGTTAGCTGGTGAGGGGAGGAGCCGGGTTTGAGACCTTGCCCTCCAACTCTTCCCTGGGCTGCGCTGCCTGGACGCTCTCCCCAGGCAGCAAACCTGGCCGTGGCAGCCACAGCAAGGCAGCAGCCAGGCCGTTTCGTGCCTGTGCACATTACTGACTGCTTAATGCTGGTTTTTTGTTTTTTCCTGTTGACATTGATCATAATTGTTAGCCCATCGATTGACACGCAGACTCCTTGACAGAATAACAAGGAATGCTCCGTGCCAAATTATTCACTCTCCGCCGGCTAAATCGCGCATCCTCCTGCAATCAAACCGCAGCCGCTTCCAGCGGGCGGAAAACAAAGGTCCTGTAATTCCGAGTGGGAATGCGAAGAGCCAGGCGGCGGTGGCAGAACATCAGGTTCCCGGTGCTCCCCACCGCCTGTCAGTAACGGATATGTGACAGCAATAATGATACCATCAGCAGAGCCGGCCCTGCCGTCTGTGCAGCTAGAGCAGCAGGGAAATACGGGAGGAAAAATGAAGTGCATTGAGCGGAAAGGACTGAGCAACCAAAACCAACAGAACAGGGCAGAAATCTCTTTTATGCTTAGAATTTGGATTTTGGAGCCCAGGGCTCTGTCCTGGAACCATGAATTAAAAATACCATGTCTGATTTTGGGCTGGTTTAAAGTCAACATGGCTCCTTTGAGGTCAGGGGGACAGGCCACGTAATGCTGCTTGCCTCAGTGGACAAGCGCTGATTTGTGATGGGTGGTGGCCCCGTCCAGCGCCCAGCTCCATGCCGGCGGTCAGCAGGTTTCTAACCCTGTCTTAGGAGCTTGGAGGGTGTCACCTGGGGCTGAACATACACTAGAGAAGCATCAGAGAAAGTACACTCCTCCTCCCCCAGGAAAGTTTGCTTTGCTGAAAATCACAGCTCTTCCCAGTTACTTCTTATGAATATTCATCCATGCCGGGGATCTCATTCAGCAAGGGAGACTGAAGAACCTGTGGGTGCTTGTGCAAAACTACAGGCATTTGACACCAGAGATGCTTGTTTAGTTGATGTGAAATCTCTCCAGTTTCCTTCTCCCAGTACATACGCAGGCTTTGTGGGATGAAATGTATTATCCGGAGAATCATTCATCAAAGACCTAGAATGACGCACAGAGCATGTGACAGAAAAAGAAAATGGCCACCTAGGCCATCCTAGGACATCCTAGAACGACATTGGATGAGCAAAAATCTTCCTGTGCATTTGTGCTGGAATAAGGGTTAAACAGGGGACTATCTATACCATCTTGTGTCAATCAAACAGAGTCATCTGTGCAAATCTGTGGCATGATCTCAAAGGGAGCTCTGGCATGTCAGAGGCTGGGCTGGGCATGGATTAGTCAGGAGCTAGAAAGGGCTTATAAAAACCTGACATGAAAATGCTTTGCTTTGCATGCGTTTTTATAGCATGAGACTATATACGGAGAGCTGTTATCCCACTGGCTGCTAGGCAGAAGCAGGGAAAAACAATGAAATATATTTTGGGAAAAAGAAGGGACTTCAAAGGAGATGTCCTCCCAGTGTGGGAAGAGGGCTGCTGAAGAACCTCTCCTGGCTTTTGGGGAGCTGGCCAGGTGCCATTTGCAGACACTTCTGACATCGCCTTTCCAGCCTTTTCTTGGGGTTTTTTCGGTTGTGGTTTTTTTTTTTTTTTCCCCCATTGTTTTGACTTAACGCCGTTCTCAGAGCTGGCTCCCGTGTCCCTCCCACAGGACCCTGGACCCCGCACCCCTTGCCTGGAGCCGTCCCTCTGCCCTGCTCCCTGCAGAAATCTGCTGCTGCCTGCGGTTTCTCCAAAATTTCCTTTTAAGAAATCAGGGCAGAGAACAAGGGAAGTGGGTCCTCAATGACGTAAGTGTTACAGATCTCTGAAATAAGCTGTGCTCATTAATAGCTTTTCTAAACATTGCAGTCACTGTCGATGATCTCTGTGGTAGTTTTCTGTGTGAGAGGGTTGAAATCTGCTGGTGAATCTTGACATTTTCAGATCCGTGGTGGGCCACATGCTCGAAGACCTGCTGGCTTCCCCATTCTAATCGACTCTGCAGCTTCGCCGTGATGTGGCAGATTGTTTGGAGGGATCCATGTCAGGATATTTTAGGGAAGTCACTGCTAACGTTGCAGTGAATACAATCTCTGTGCATTGCACAAATCCCTTCCCTGATCGGAATTAGCCTAGCAGTGCTGGAGCATTCTAGGGGCTGCTGCAGGCAAAGATGGAATGCCCATTGCAAAGGCAGATGGACCCGCTCGGGTCTGCAGAGAAAGAGCCTTTCTGTGCAGCAGCACCTTTGCTGTTGTCCCAAGGAGAGCCCAGCCACGGCACCTGCAAGTGCCGAGGCACCAGAAGATTCGGAGGGGTGCATGGCGCGGACTGCCGTGGGCACGGGGAGAGGCGCTGCTCACGGTGATCCTCCACTGCTGCGGTCCGGGCTGCGAAGCCCGGCGGGACCCGGATCCTGCAGGCTGCACCGGGCACGGGCACCCTTTCCCTGGCATCGCCAGCCCGCGGGCAGAGCCCTGCTCGCAGTGGGGCACCAGCACCGGGCACCACTCTCTGCTTCTTTGTGAGAAGCTTTGGGGGCTATTTAACAGATTACAGCAGAACAACTCCGTTCTCGTCAACCCACAAATTGCTCAATTAGTTAATAATTTACTCAGATAAACTTGGTTTGAGCTCTCTAGTTTGCAGTTTCAGCTGCCTCCCCGACCCTCCAGCCCATCAGGAGAGCTGGGGAAGGGGTGGGGATGCACTGGGGGAGCGGTGCTGGGCACACGTGCCCTGGCTGGTAGGATCCCCCAGCTCTCACGCTTTGCTTTGGAGCTGCAGGCTTGCTCAGCAGAGTCAATTTCAGTGAACCTGGTTTGTCTAAAATACATACACTTCAGTTGTGTTTTGTAGAAACTGAGGAAAAAAACCCAAACCCTAAATATTTTCCTTGGGATAAACCTCCGTGTTAGAGCTATGTCCCTTTCATGCTGTTGCACATGGGCTGATATTTAAGGCAGGGACTTATTGTATAACCCAGTGCCTGTGGGATTAAAAAAAAATAAAAAAAATATAGTCTCCATGGAAATGGAGGCCATATCTTTTGAAAACTGTATCAGAGCTCTCTATCCTCTCCCCTTTATCATTGTATTTTAACCTACCAGCTGCATATTTAAGAGCAGAGCTTGCAAGATGATCTTACCCTTTTTTATTATTTTCCCTCATGTGTTAAGGGAGGGAATACTGACAGGGACAAGTGACAGCTCGCTAATTATTCCCTTACTGCCACTGCTGTTCTTGTTTTGGACGTGTTGCTCATTTTCCTCTGCTCTTCGCACTGAATAATGCATGGGTCCCTATCAGTATTCATGCAGTACCTTCGGGAACTGCCAGCCTAACTAGCTGATAACTGATTCAGTTTGTAACCGGTGCCTTTGGGAGTTGCAAGGAAAAGTAGCCAAGAACAAATTTAACACTTCTTTCTCATTGCCTTAGAACATCAAGGAGAGGTACAGGAGGACTGCGCATGAAATACATTTGTTGCCTGAAGCTGTTGGAGGTACATAACTAAAGTAAGCGCATTTAACCCAGCGCGGTGCAGCCGGTGAGGTCAGTGGGCGATCCAGATGGGAGCACCCGGGAGGGAGAGGGCGAGGAATCAGCTATTTCGAAGCAGTTGTTTTCAGCAGATGCCCTCTCTAGGTTTTGCAGGGAGGTGCCAAGAAAAGCCACCCCAGAGCCATCTGTACTTTAGAGTCAGAAATAGTGCAAGCCTGGTGCACACGCTGGGCTGTGCTCCGAGTTAGCGGTTGCTATCGGCGTGGTAGGAGCACATCAGAACAGCAACCCCACGGGGCTGGAGCCAGCCGGGAGCAGGATGGGGCGCAGCCTCTCTCACACCCCGGAAAGTGCAAACTGCAGATGCCGGAGCACGGGCTGACCCTGAGCAACACCCGTGAGGCAGAGCCTGGTCCCTTACAGCAAGGTCTGTGCCGCTCCGAAGCAAGCTTCGAGAGGACCCGCTCATCCCAGGGAGAGCATAGCACGAATGAGGAGGGCTAAAAGCGGTTTCCTCTCTTCCTCCGTTAAAAACAGTTGTGAGTGGGGAGAAAGGGAGAGTGAAGTTTGGCATTTTCATGTGTGCCACGTGTGTTAAGGTGAATAGTTATTCTGCATACTGTGTGAAATCCTCATTTCCTTGCCCCACAAGAGGGGAGGACGGGACTCATGCTGCTGAGAGCTGCTCTGCGGGAAATGGGCTGTTCCCTCCACAGAAAGGATGAAACACTGCACTGAGCAGTTGGCTGAATATTTTTACTCAAGCTTTTCATTTGACATGTGTCAGATGGTGTGACCTTAACCACCCTTAATGGCGTGACCTTCACCACCACACTCACAGTTTCATTCCTCTCCAAGTGTATATGTATATATTTAAACTAGTGCCGTGGAGGAAGATATGCATTAGGTTTTGGGTTGCGTCAAAGTTGTCAGATGTGTCTTTTGAAGGAGCTCAAAGCAGTCGGGGAGATGACCTCTTAAGTGTCCATCATGCCTCATGCAACGGACAGAGGTTCAAGCACGAACATTTAAAGGGTCTGTCTTGGAACTCGCGCTAGGAATTACTTCACTAGTTCAAACAAAATGAACTTTGTTGAGAAAGTTTAGGAGTCCCTCTTCCAAGTAAAGACAGTCCAGTTGAATGCTAGACAGCAAGTGGAGTTTGTTCACAAGGGACAACATCCTTGAAAT
The DNA here is from genome assembly GCF_034619465.1 of Leptosomus discolor. Lineage (NCBI taxonomy): Eukaryota > Metazoa > Chordata > Aves > Leptosomiformes > Leptosomidae > Leptosomus > Leptosomus discolor. Next base: position 16,328,240 of record NC_141406.1, on the reverse strand, counting down.
GCAGCCAGACTTAAGAGCAGCTTCATCAAGATCTCACAGAAAAGCCATGGCTGGGCTGGGCGCAGCTTGGACTGGGGTGTGCACGTTCCCCACCGTCAGTTGAGTGCTGGCAGCCACAAGTGCTGTGTTCAAAGGGAGCCCTCTTGGACACGGGGGTGAGAGCAGGGGTGTCGCAGGAAGAATGCGCTAGAGGGACGCGGTGACCCAGCTCAGGAAGCTCTCGACTCAAGGCTGCCGTGTGTTTAACTGATTCTTCTCCAGTGTTCGCATTTCAGGCTTTTCTGCACTTTCTTGCAAGGATGTACCACCCTCTTGCTCCCAGTACCACAAGGGAGACCAGCTGGACACATTGGAAAATCCTGTGTGACCTGCCCCATCAGTCCTTCCAGAAATGTGCAAACGTGGTATTCACTGACAGCCAACAATCAGGGGGGTGTGTGTGGGGAAACGAACCTCTCTCCTTCTGGGCTCTGAGAAGTTGACAGCAGTTTGTATTGAGTCTTCTGAAACCCAAGGCTAATTGGACAAAATTAGTGACATCTTTTAAAAGGTAGGAAGAGAGTTGAATAATGCCAATCTCTTTATTGTGCTGTCTATAATTACAGCAAAAAATAGGATGTCAATGAGAAAATGAACTACGGAATTGAAAATCCCTTGGTAATGACTGCACTCGTATTCCTTGCTCCCAGTCTGCTGGAGAAGTTTGGCTTCAGCTGCAATGTGCACATTGTTCACTTGGCAGTGTCACTCGTGTGCCTGTTTCAGTGAACAATTTTCCCCAACCATAGCAAGCCTTGGAAAGACATTCACCAGTGTCTGTGGTGCCTCTGGGGACCCCCTTGGAAGATAAGAAAAAAAGCCTCAAGATACTGTATGTCAGTCTATCTCTCACTATAATTATCTTTATTGATTGGGGAATCATTTACATTTCCATATCTGAGTTTCCTGTTAGTGCTACTGTTTAGATGTGTTCATGGATCAGATTTCAAGAGATTTCATCCCAGGAAAAAAGCCTTGTTATGTATGAACTATATGCAAATCTCAAAAAAGAGGTGATGGGGCTTCATGGCAAGAAATAACACCAGGAATTGTAGCATCAGCAGAAGGAGAAAGAGAAAAGAGGGAGCAGCCATGTCAGCAAAGCCATTTTTCACAGCATCCCCAACACACAGTAATGCACTGCACAGATTTCCTCCATTTAGTGGAGCCTAATATTTACTTAAAATAAAGAACAGAAATGCATGAGGACACCAAACCAGAAATTCTTCTTTTCTGTAGGTTTGCAACGTGCCCTGAGGGGATAGCTCCTCTTGTAAACAGGGATACAGAAATATCTGCTTAACACAGGTTTGGAAACAGTTGAGGATGGCTCCTCAGAGCACACTCTTCCCTAAATACTCGCTTCCTTCTGCTGGCAGAAATCCCGCTTATGTTCTTTCTGGTTACACTTTGTTGTGTGGCTCCCTGTGTCTTCTGCTGCCTGTTGGTGGCAGAACTTCGCTGGGTGAGATGCCTCTTCACCCTAACGCCCCCGGTGCAGTGCAGGATGCCTTCGGCCTTGGCCCATCTTCCAAGGAAAGCTCTGTTTGCCCATTTGTTGGTGGACACTGGCTGGGTGCGGCAAAGAAAAATACTGCAGCAGCTGAAACACCTTTTCATGACAAAAGGTGCACAATGACACTGTCCGGAGTGGGATTTCAGGTGTGGCATGGGCAGCAATTCTCTGGTAACCATCATCCCTGCAGGAATTAAAACTGCAGACTTGCACTGCTTCTCACCAGTGCCCAGGGGGTGGACAGGGGAGAGGGAAAGAGCAGGAGAGGGTCTTCTGCATCCCCACCTGCTGCTCCCTCAATCAAATGTGTGACGCAGGCCCTCAGTCACAGCACATCAGGGGCCAGACGCGGGCAGATGCCCAGCAAACAGGAGCGCTGCTCCCCTGCACTGACCACGGCTGGGACCAGTCCATGCCCCGACTCAGTGGTGTGGACACAGGGCTGCAGATCTTTGAAAACAGCCCCTTGCCTCCCTCTAACCAGCCCCTTACCCGCAGCCTGCTCAGTCTCAGCCAGACTAGACACAGAATCTGTGCTCCAAAATGGATGTTTTTCACATTAAAGAGCTGCACAAACATTTTATTTCCCATTTGTGGCCCTTTTGCAAACAGCAGAGAATCCACTCTTTCCTCCAGAAGATTTGTGTCCGAGGGAGCTCCCAGGCTGACATAAAGCTGCCCATACTTTCAAGAGGCCTCTCTGGTAAGCTCTTATTTCTTGGATTCCTTCCCAAAATGAGGCAGTATCACTTATGGGAAGCAGCAAACAGGAGTGATATGAAGCATTGAGAAACCCTTCCCATTTCAGCAGAGGCACAAGTGTCATGTCTCTACAGAAATATCAATTATATTTCCTGTACAGCTAATGAGATAGCAGTTGGCAAACATTAGCAGCAGGTAAACAGTCAAACACAGCCTAGCACATAGTTTGGGCTTTTTGAATTAAATTTTCCTGTTACTAAAGTGTCCCCGAGTGCTGCACCCGCTGGCATGCCCAGATAAAGAGCCCATAATAATCAATGAAGCGAAGTGAAATGCATGAGGGAGCCCCTTCCTCCTCCGGTTCCCGGCTAAACAAACCCACCGGCACCGTGGTGCCTTCAGGGGCTCGGCACCTACAGTGGGAATAAAAGTCACGATCAGATGGGCTGCTGGAGCTTTGGCCACCATCCCTCAGACCCTTCTTAACTGTGTTTTGATTCCTCAGTTTTGACTCCTCAGTTTTGACTCCATCTTGCATTACTTCCTCCAGCAGCTTAAACCACTGCATCCCAGGGATGGCCAAGACCTCAGCCCCTTCCTCACACCAGCCGCGAGCACCAGCACCGTGCCCCATACCCAGCAGGGGAGAGATTTTATCTTGTGACTTATCTGTTTACCTTTAGCCGTGGGCTGGGAGAGTCTGTATATTAATACATTCAGGCTGATTTTTAATAACTCCAGCATTCAGATGTCTTTATCCTGCAGAGGTTACAAAGCTGCACAATTTTTTAGCCGCATTTCACACAGTCCGCAAGGAGCGTGAGGTCCTGCCTGCACCCAGCCCGTGGCTCCAGGCACTGGGCTCCGGCTGTTGGGTGCTCCAGGCTTCGACACAGGGTACCAGACCCCTGGGCACCCACAGCACTTCTCAGTGGCAGCACCAGAGTTACCTGTGAGGGAGGCACCTGCTGTACAGATGGGGAGATGGAGGCACAGACTGGCCAACTTGGCTTCTCTGGGATCATCACCCCCTCTTAAAAAAAGCAGTTTTCTCCCTCCAGCCTGTGCATTTTACCTCATCAGAGCTTCACTTGCTCATTTTTACTGCTCTGTTCTTTTTGGTGAAAGAGAGCATATCTGATTCAGCATTATTATTAATCCCATATGTAGCTTATGAAGGGAGGAAAAAGCAGTAATTAAGTGCAGTCATAAGTTAAAAGAATTGAACGTGTGTTTCTCGCTTGCCTAATATCTGGCAAGCGCCTCGTGTTTACTCAGTCATCTGCTGCTGATTCGGCTTAGTTGGGAGGTTTTTCTAACCCACTGTGTGCCCTTTGTCCTGACCATGGGCACAGAGGGGTTTGGGGGATGCCCTTTATCTCTCAATGTTTTCTGTACTCAAAGAAATACTGGCCAGAGCAGGCACCCACCCATGCACATAGGTGCACTTGTGCACTCCCAAGTGCAGCTGGCTTTCCCAATCCAACACGACAGCGAACAGATTTCAGAGTCAAATCCCAAAAAATACAAGCTTCTAGATGAAAACAAAAGCTAACAAAAAGACTCAGTATTTGTCCCAGGCTGCTGGGAAAGGGGAAGCTGGGTGGGGATGCTGGAGCCGAGTGCAGCAGGAGAGAGACAAGGATCAATTGCCAGTACCAAGTACTAAGGAGAAAGTCAGAAAGTGGGGTTCTAAGCTACAGAAGGGAAGAATCAGGCTGAATAGTAGGAAAAAGTTACAAAGGTTCTGAAGAGCAAAAGGAATTGCCAAAAAGAAAAAAGCCAAAGAGCAGCAGCCTACAAAGACACAGAGGGTAAGTAACTTCAGGAGCATGATGGCACTGAAGACAGCACAGCATGCCATAGCCTGGTACCTGACAGGGAACCCCCAACAGCCCCCAACCCCCTCAAGAGGAACAGCCTAGCCCAGCTGCAGCTTGTCACCTTCCTGTGGGGCTTGCAGCTGGCTTTTAAAGGGTGCTGGGAGCTTGTTCCTGTGACCCTGTTCCTCACAGGTGGAAACCTAGGGCAGGTGAAGCACATATAAGGGCATCAGCCCTGTAAGAAAATGGGTTTAGTTAAATTTGGTGGGGCTTGGCCTTCTAGCTTAAGCTAAAGGGCAGATGTGTGGTTCTAGTTTGGGCTTTTTCTGAACCAAACAACTGCTCTTGCATTCTGTGAGATGCTGGTGTGCAGTTCTGTTAGTAGGGGATGGCACACAGGGAAGTTTCTGCTCATTGCTCTCAGGAGCTCCTTTCCTTCAGCTGTTCTGTGAGACCATTTTGGAAAAGTCCTTCTAGAATAGAGAGTAAGGTAGCCCCTTAGAAAAAAAGCATGAATTAATAGCAGTGTGCTGGTAAGATGTGAGCAGTAGGAGAGCGTCGTCTTCTGCCTAGTCCTGATGCCGTGAGCTTTCAAGTGGTTCCTAGATTAAGCTTAATCTCTCTGAAATGAGGATGAGTTATGAGCTCTCTCTGAGTTGTTTTTCTCCCTCAGGCACTAGAGGGTTTTAGAGTTCGCCCTTGCCAGGGTCAAGATCTGCTTCAAGGTACTTGACCAGCAGGCTGTGGAAGGAGGTGGCACAACAGCCAGGGCTCGGGTCAGGCTTCTGCTGCAGAGCTGGCGGGTTCCTGCTGCGCGGCGCGGGAGCTGGTCCTGCTCTGCGGGTGGTATTGGGAGAACATCCATTCTTTATATTCCACTCCAGCACTTTAACTATTAGAAGAGCAGCTTCGGAAATCCCAAATGTTTAGCTCAGTGTCCCATGACGCCCTGCGGAGCACCCTCACTCGCAGGGGCTGTGGTGGGCTCCGCCGTGCCCCAGCTCGGTGTCCCACTGCTGTTCCTCTGGCCGGGTCTCTCGTAGCTCTGCTCCCACCCGGCCCTCCTTCCCTGTTTGTTCTTGCTGTTCCCTCCATCCAGAGGATCATTTTTCAGACAGCCCCAGTGCTTTGCCCTGCAGTCAGACTATTTAGTCTGGTTTTGGTGACCCTGTCTGACTGCTCAAGAATAAGCTCTCAGGTTTCTCTTTTCTCTGCAATCACTACACTCTTTTTTTTTTTTTTTTTTTTTCTTTTTTTTTTTTTTTTTTGAGTACATACCTTTGAGCTTTAGCCTTTCAGAAGGACTTAAGGTGGTCCTGTTCTCCTCCCTCTGGGCAAAGAGAGATACTCAGAATAGCACTGGGATTTGCATTCCTTTGCAATTGTGCTGCTGGAGTGCAGGGTTACCTTCCCTTATTAGTCACTGTAGAGTGGCCATTGAGAGCTAATATTTACCAAAAAAAGGTAAAAAACCTAGGAGGAATACCCACGTTCTAATAGCCAGGCAGTACTTATCTCTGAGCACTAAAGCAAAGACACCGCTAGAGTTTTCTTTGGAGAAGCAGTGATATAATTTTTGATTTGGCTAATATGTGCTGAAAAAGCTCATTGTGCTTTAAACGTTAATTCCAAAAGCTTTTAAAAATTCCCATAAGCTCTTTCCTTTGTGCTGCTCAGCCATTGTCCATAGCCCCTAGCAAGGGTTCACATTGTGCCTCCGCATTGTGAGCGCTGTGCAGTGTCAGCAGAACGGGCTCCTGCGCAGGATGGATGGCTGCGACTGTTCACCAGTTAATTTTGGTTTAATTACTATACACCAGTCGAAGTAGCTAATCACTCATCATGGGCTTTACACTGTTGTTACTTCTAAAACACAATAGTTGCTAAATGTACAGGATAGCTTTTTTAAAAAATTTGGCTCCTCAATGGGTTAAAATCGGGAAATATCTTTCTTCATAAATAACGAGAAAAGAATATATTTTAAAAATAAAGCGTAAGGGGCTGATGGCATATCACATAAAATTTCTGGAGCTTCACACTCTGAGCAGTAAAAATGCTGACTGTGACAAGCCAGGGGAGGCCTTTGCATCGATTGGAAAACAAAAGTTAAGCAGCGCCTGGTGCTGGGACAGCTGGGTCCGTCCCCAGTTATCGGGCCCACCGCAAAGCACAATAACTGCTGGATGCGGATCGTTCAGCCGCTGCGTGCTAATGAAGTCTGCATTAATTAGCCACTGTGGATTGATTTTCATGATTTGTCTGTCTGGGCTTCTCAAACGGGTCTGGAGGAACTTGGTGCTTGACCTTCACTGCGCTCAATGAGAGGGGAGACGCTTCGCCTCCCAGGCTTCCGAGGGGAAATCTCCGTTTCTGGGGCTCGTCCCAGCTCCAGGAACCTTCCTGTGGGGCAGCCCTGTCCCCCAGGGCTCTGCTCTCCCTCTCTGCTTTCCACCACGGTTTGGCGGTTGAGAAAGGTTATTTTTCTTTCAGTGATTCTTGCTGCGGTGGAGGGAAAAGACAGTGACTTCCCAGCTCTGATAGACGAGGCACTGGGGGCAAGAGAGACCAAATGCCCATCACAAACCCGGTGCGTTTTCTGCAGGGGACATTAATGGGAAAAATACCAGCAAATTGATTTTAAAAGGCGTTCAGAGGGGTCCCTGCACCCCCTTCCACCGCACCGCCCAGAAGCTTTTCAAGTGGAACAGCCTGCAGCTATTACAATAAACACCTCAACCGCAACCTGTCCCTCATTTGCATATTAGCAGCCTTAATTTTGATGAAATATGCAAATGTATGCAAAATGAAATTCATCTCATAATGACACAAGGCGATTAAACAATTTTTATGCTTAAATATTCTGTTTAATGAAATCAAACAGACCCATGCGTGTGACAAATTTGCCTCAGCATGGAGAAATTAGTGGATATCAAAAAACTAACACAGAATCCCAAACGCAGGACGTACTGCGCTGGGCATTGAAATCGCCTCTTCAGCGTGAAAATAATCAGTGTTCCTGATAACCAAATGAACTGGAAATTATATTACAGAGAACTGCTAAAATAAGTTAGTGGCAAGGTACTTTGTTTCCTACTCTCCAAAGAAATCCCATTCTCCGACCATCTTTTATTTATGATCCAGATGTTAAACTGAGTAAACATGCTCGCAGGTTCTTTCTGGATATTTTTGTGTTTTAAATAGAAAGATGATCAAATGGCCTCGTGCAGCTGCAAACGAAGCGTCTTCGGTGGATCTGGCACCGCTGGATGAATCCGGTGCCGGTGGTGCTGGTCGGGGCGCTGCGGGGCTGTCCCTGCCCGGCGCTGGTGGTGCTCCTGCTCTGTGGTCCTCAGCCCGATGCCGCCACCACGAGCTGCTGTTCGCTCTGGTTACGCACTCAGTCACTAGCGCTGCACACGTTTGTTTTATTAGATGCAGAAGTCTAGAGCAGAGCGCCCGGACACACGTCCCCCTACACTTCACCACGCTGCTTAAAGCTCACGCTAGGCTCATTAAACGTTTCTTTCGCCTTTCCCTGCAACCCGATGATCTTGTCCAGCCTCGCCTCCCACACGAGCATCCCGCCCTGCATCGGTGGGGGTGAGGCTGCTGCCCCCCGGCCCAGGGCAGAGAGCGGGCAGGCAGGGAGATGCGGGGCTTCCCCAGCTGCGTGGACGTGCCGCGGCAGCGGGGAGCTCAGAGCGCCGGCACAGACCTGCTTTGGTCCCCAGGTCACCCGCGGCAGAGCGCTGGGACAAACCGGAGCGCGGGCAGAGTCCGCAGGACTCACGATGTCAAGGGGAGTCGGAGCTGCTGCTGAGCGTGACGGAGTCCTGTTGCTGCCGGCATCTCACGCTGCACTGGTTGTGAGGAATGGGCCCTGGGATGGCTGCCTCGGCAGGGAGGGGTGGGCTCGCAGGGATCCCCAGAGCCCTCCAGCCTCCTGGGCGTGCGGATGCCCAGCTCCTGTGCAGAGAACAGGAAGAGGGTTTTCTTTACTGATGCAGCTGTTGTGGAAAGGATTTGGTTTTGTCACCATGAACTGCACTTGATATTCCTTTCCTTTTCCTAAAACAAAACCCTCTCTCAGCTTCCAGGGCACAGTGCCCTGGCCAGCGCTGGGGAGGGCTGGGCGCAGAGGAGCCCTGCTCCGGCACAGCTCCAGTGCAGACACCTCCCGCACCCGCAGTGATGGGGCTGCGGTGTCCCCGAGGCTGCTCTGCAGGCTGGGCAGGGAGCTCCTGCGTTTGTGAACCTTACGAAGCCCCAGCTTAGGTACGGGGAAAAGGGGAGAAGTGCAGGAGACCATTATCTCCTGGCATTTCATTTCAGTTTTGCTCTCCATCCATGGATTTCTAAGGCGCGTAAAAGGTGACAGTGCTGTTAGCTGTGGGGAAGTAACCTACTTTTCGAGAGCAAGAAACCAGTTAGGAACTATTTCCAGTTTGATGGCCTGTTTCTTCTCCCCTCCCCAGCACAGTGCTCTCCACTGAAACCAGCCCTTCCTCCTGCGGAGGTCGGAACCCCCTGGCTTGGGAAACACGATCCGTGTGCTCCAGCCTGGACCAGCGAGAGCCGTTCTCTCTGCCACGCTGGAAGGAAGGACTGCAGTGACCCCCAGTCATAATGCTAAGCCTGTTACCATTAATGGTTTGTCCAGATGTCGTTACTTTCCCCTCTCAGTCCAGATATGATAAAATCGAGGTAATTTAATATTAGACCCATGCATACTTGTGCTTTATTTTCCTGTGGACTATTTTTATTACCAATAAGTTTTGAAAGGAAGTTGCTGTTGCTGATTTTCCTGTGTTCCAGTTAACTGTTGTGCTGAGTAATAGGTAAATTCACAGCTGGCCTCATTGTTTTCTAGACCCAGAGATGCTGAAGATCTGCCAGGTCACCCAATGAGATTGCACTCCTCGATGTATTTCCCAGTACTTAGTCGATCTTATTTGTGTTTTTGTTTTGTTTTCAGCACGCAAAATGGAAGTTCCTACTGCTTCCCTTGGGTGTCTTGTACATCTTTCTGCCAGGAAAAGAGAAAATTTGGAATACTAAATCTGTGCTTGGGTCCAACTCTCTATACCTCCCATCAAATACTGGCAGAGCAGGCGCCCTGCACACCACCTTCCCCTCCTCCTGCCCTTGCTTGGAGGAGCTGGAAGACAGCACCAAGCCTGCTTGTGGGTTTAATGTAGCTCTTGCTTTCCTCCAAGAGCCCCTTCCTGCCACGGAGGAGTCCTGACCGATGCACAGCGCCTAGCTTTGCTCCAGTCGCTGATAGAGACGGGCACTTTTCCAGGGACTGAAATGATGGCAGGGTTGGAAACGACCTTCGCTTTCATCCGTCACTGCAGACTCATCCCAAATTTTCTGTCTGGAATCTTTTTTGCCTCTCCCATCACAACAGCATCCAGATTTTCCCGTTTCCTCCCTCTCACTCCCTCGTGTCTCGGCTGCTTCAGCTGTGCTGTGTCCCAGCCATGTTTCTCTTGGTTGTACTCTGCATTTTCCTAATTATTCCAAGCCCCATGCCTGTTGCTGGTGGTGGTATTTGCGACTTATCCCAGCTGAGTAAATTTTATTGATAGTGTGTTTATCCTCTCCTTGAAAGTACGAATGGTGCTTGTAAGCAACACCAGTCCCTGTGCCTGCCGGCGCCACGCCCACCCACCCAATTCCCCCCCATGAGGCTTGTCCTACTGCTCCAGTTTGGCTCTGTGGAGCTCGGGCAGGGTGGGAGGAGCAGCCCAAACGGCTCCTGCTCCCAATATGCCCGGCGGCCCCACAGGTGAACGGTGCTGGTGCTGCGGGGCAGCTCTGGAGCTGTTACACGCGCACCCAAGGCTCCGAGCATCTGGAAATGCCATTGCTGCCTCCTGACTCGCAGCCGTGTTTTTTTACTGCTGCTCTCTCCTTCTGGCCTCACACTCCCCTACACAGCATGTCCCCGACTTCCCCTCCTCTTCTGCTGGGCTGTCATGGCGTAATTGATGATTTTAGGGAGTAGTTGACTCAGGCTGCCTGGTTTTGCTCTGTAAGTTCATTCCAGCAGCCTGGACCCGGGAGGCCGGTGCTTTGCTGTCGGAGCGTGGGGCTGGAGCTGGGCACCTCTGGCCAGGCTGGGGCGGCTCCAGCTCTGCTTCGTCCTGTGGAAATGCCCCAAAGGGCAGTTTGCCCCGACGGGCCAAGGGCATCCTGGGGAGCGCGCTCTGCCACAGCACGCTGCGCCACACTGCACCATGTCGTGCCATGCCATGTGGTGCCGTGCCACGCTATGCTGTGCCACACTGCCATGCAGAGCAGTGCTGCACAGAGCAAATCTCCCCAGTCCCAGTTAACAACTGGGAGCTGCGCAAGCGTTTTGGCACCTTCCTTCCCTCAAGGGAGACCCCTGACCGCAGGGCTCCGGGCAAGCCCCTGCCAGCCCCAGCCAGGGGACGGGCACGCTCGGTGCCTCTGCCCCATCCGTGCTGCCCCGGACGAGGCTCCCTTCCCCTGTGCCAAAAATTACACAGCGCTCGGAGCCAGGAGCTGCAGCGCTGAAATCCGGACCCCTGCCAGGCCTCATAGCACAGCCATGATGTAAGAGCAGAAAGTCAGCAAAAGCTCCACCGCTGCGCGGGGAGAGTTAACCCTTGCGGCAAGGGAAGTTGCAGGGTGCTGGTTCCTCCCAAGAGATGCCGACTTGTCCCTCGCCTTGGTGTGCTGCTCCCCAAGCAGCTCCCGGCCGCTAGCAGTCACCCTCCTCTGCTGGCACCCCAGGCATCTGTGGGATGTCTCCTCCCTCCGGGATCACCCCCGGGCAGTGTTCTCCTCACTGACAGAACCAGTGGCTGCTTTTCCATGGCGAGTGCAGGGCTGCGCCGGCTGCCTGGCCCAGGCCTGGGCAGTGGCAGGGGCTCTGCATGGGTTGGGCCAGGGGGGCGTCCCCAGGCTTCCCACAGCACCCGTATCCTCCGGTCCCAGCACTCCTCGGCGGGTGCCACGACGGGTGTCCCAGCCTCATGCTCTGCATTTAAATCATTCCTGAGGCAACAGGTTACGGGCTGAGGAGTCCTTAAATTATCTGAGAAAGTTTATGAACTTTCACAGCGTATAATGAATGTGACATTTCCTCACCATAATAAATGTTCATCAGAAATGACTTGATCCAAACAACCTTGTGCTACAAAGCCATCGGGCCATGAAAAACCTTTGACAAAACAATCTCCTTTAAACATGGCTTTGCTGGAATTAGGGCTGATTATGATCAGATGGGTTAGTATTTTGACCTTAAATTTCCATTATTTTGACAATTTATTGAATATTTGTAATAATTCACTCGGGATGAGTCTTCTCACAAAATGAGGTATGTACAAGTGCTGTATTCATTTTTCTGTGTGGACTCAGCTCAATCAAGAAGAGACGGTTTGCCGTAAGCTTTCCCTGCTGCACTTTCTAAATAGGCCATTTTGGACTAATAAAGAGGGATGCAGAAAGATATTCTTCATCCAGAGACCATCTAGAGAAAATGCACCCCATTTTTTTAATGGCTGGGACTTGCCCTGTGCTGAGCTCTGTTGGCGTGGGCAGCTGCGGCAGCTCCATTGCAGCACCCAGGAACCGCCCTTGCAGGCGGCTGGGGAGCACTGGAGAGCACAGGGGAGTACTGGGGAACAATCCTGGCCCTGTCCACATGTGGTTCCTGCACTGGAGGGTTTTCTTCAGGGACCAGACAAGCAACGCCTAAATAAACAGGCAAAGTGGATGCAAGTCCAAGCTCATATCATGTTACAGTAATCAGAGGATAAAATTGTTTTTCTCTGTGACCTTGTTACAACCATTTGTGAAGTCTGTGGAGAAAACTGCACGTCTAAATCAATCCTCCCCTCAGGGAGCATCACTGTTCCTCTCTCTGAAGTCAATTAAAAAGGAGGTTTAGATGGGGAAGGGGACGAGGGAGCGCGCGGCGCTGCGGGGACTCTCTGAGAAGGCTGGTCAGGTTTGGGACAAGCGCTGTGGGGAGCTCCCACCTCGGGAAGGACCCGGCCACGCTGGTGCTGTGCGGTGGGAATCGCATGGACGGGTGGGGTCTGATAGCGCCCATTAATTGATTTGCTTTTGATAGTGTGAGCTTGAGTTTATTGTAAAAAATCCCGGCACAATTGGAGGGCTGCCTGTTATTATCAGTCTAAATAAATACGGGTTAGCAACAAATTTGAAACATCTGTTTGGGATGAAACTGCCTCTCTGTTAAGACTTTCCCAGTAAAGCACCTCGTATGAGCGAGGCGGTGTGGGAGCCCCGGTGCTGAGGAATGCACGCAGAAGGCCGGCTGGCCAGGACTTCGGCCACTGTTGCGTGTGTCTGACCGTCTGTGCTGGGGCTCTGACCTCTGTGGGATCTCCAGTGCTCTCAGGAACACTACTGGGCAGCACGGCCACCGCCACTGCTGCCCCAGAGCAAAGCTCCACCCGTGCAGGACTGGCCTGGGGGTCCCACGGCCCCTTCCTCATGCACAGCAATGCTGGGAACGGTGCAGCGTCGGCTGCTGGCCTCAAGTGTTGGTGGAGCCCTTGGTGGCTGTGAGGCTGGTGATGCTCAGAGCCCTGCGATGCTAAAGCAGAGATCGTATTTGAGGTGTCTCAGGCTTTAAAGCCATTCCCAGGCTCCTCCTGCACAAAGGCTGCTTGTACCAAAGAGCTGAAATCCGAGGGGAAAGCTGCCGAAGGCAGCAAGCGAGCACTGGGGCACCGCTGCTGAGGACAAGGATGGTGCTGGTGGGTGCTCCGGAGCTCCCCGGTGCTCCCCAGCACCCAGAGGTCAGGGGGGCTGAGCTCAGCTGCTCTTGGAGATAAGCTAAACATGGGGGGATGGGGGGTGGTGGGGGTGGCAGCTTTCTCACAGGAACCTTGTGGGAAAAGCAAAACCTCATGTCGTGGTTCACTAACTTCTCGCCTAATGATATCCCTGAGGGAGCTGGTCAGGCATCATAAAACCGGGCAATTTGCCCCGGAAATAGGTGAAGAGATGTAAATGTGCTGAGAGGACGTAAACGTGCTCAGGAGACGTATATGTGCCACCCCAACGTCCCGCCAGCCAGCTGGTGCGGCGCGGGGGCAGGTACCAGCGGTGCCTGGGACGGGGGCTCGCCATGGGGAACCACCTGCCACGAGGACACACAGCGATTTAGGGCCGTGTGCTGGGACAGCCAGAGCCGAGCAAGGGAGCCTGGAAACCCAGCACAGACGAGCACCCATGTTCAGGGGCGTATTCGCTGCTTGCTGAACACGAATGAGGCTGGAAACTGTAGTACACGGCGTCAGCGCAGGCTGAGTGGGGCCTCAGGGCTGCTGATGCAACAAACACTTTTGTGTATTTTTGGATGCATGGGATGCTCGGTACTGAATAAATAATAATGCCTGTATCGGCGGGGGCAGCGTGGTGCATAGGCTGCAAGCACACGCTCGGGGCATACCGTAAATTAAGCACTGGAGGATGTCGTGGAGACAAGATCTGTGTTAACCTCATGCACTAGGAATTCAAGAAAGCCACCTTGGCCACCCTTATCCTTCCTCCCTCGGTGTCTGAGACAGGCCAGACCCTGTCAGCTGGTCATCTGCCTGGATCCTCCTAAATCAGGGCTTTGCTCTCGCTTTTTCCTGAACACAATCCTATCTCCTCGCTGTTGGACAGCGGCCAAATGCAATCACTTCTCTGAAAGACTCGCTAAATATGTTCAGCAAAAGAATTTAATTAGCCTCTTTCTCTTCCACATGAAGCTTTTTAAGAAAAAAAGGGGGGAGAAAGGGAAAAGAAAAAAGCTCCCTGTCTTCCAAGTCCGTCTTCTCAGCTCATTGTTGTAGCCTTGCTGCTCTGTTCGGGATTCTAGTGTATCTCCAGCTCAGAAAGCCGAGCCCAGGGGAGCAGAGCCTGGTCCTGCCTGTGCACCGTGCTCTCCCCAAGTATTTCAGTGGGAAGAGCCTTGCATCCCTCCTCCCGCCGGAGGAGTCGATTTACTGGGGCTTGGAGTTTAAAGGATTGTTTGGTTGGGATTTTTGTTTTTAGTCTGAGCTCCTGTGAGAGATGAATCACAGCTCCATAAGTTTGGCTGAGTGCAGACGGGTTTTGCTGAAACACATGAATGCTAGGGAACACAGGGATTGGCACATGTCCCTCCTCAGAAGAGCGCTCCCAACGAGTACCGTATATCCCTGCGTAGAGGCTTCCCCGCATCGGCAGCCGTGGCCGTCCCGCTCTTCCACTATGCGAAGGGGAGACCTTCTCCCCTGAAGGCTGCCGGGGCTGGGCTGAGGCAGGGGCTGCAGACGGGGCACGGTGCCACTTGTCAAACTATCCCCTTCGCACTGGGCTGCGCTGGAAACTTCGGGGGGGGCTGCGGAGTGGAGCATCCCCTGGCGCACAGGGCAGGCAGGGGAGCTGAGGGGTGGGTTGGCATCTCCTCCTGGAGCAAGATGCTGGATGGGGACTCTGCAGCGCTGACACTGAAATCAGGGTTTGCAGCTGACCTGGGTAAACCGTGCTTGTTTCCACTGTGTTGCCAAAAACCTTACCTGAAAATCCTCCCTCTCTGCATGGGCAGGAGCTGATGAGAACATTACCCTTGCGGTTGGTGCCAGTTATTTTCACAGCAGCACCCGAGTCAGGCCCAGGGCAGGACCTGCATGGTCCATGGGGAGCAGATCCGTGTGGATGGAGTCCAGGAGCCCCTGAATCTGGTGGTGGGGCTGGCCAAGGTGCCTGCTGTCAGGCTAACGAGTTGGGAACCAATTTGTTATGAAATTTATGAAATGCTATGGAGTTGCGAGGAACCAAAAGACAGACTCTCTTAAAATGATATCCTTGTTAATAATATCCTTCATCCATCACTGCTGCTCAAGGATCCTCTCGCTTTTTATGCAGAACATAAATTATCGGGGGCAGGGGGAGGGGCTCTATAGGCGATGGGAATTATAAACAGCTGGTTGACCACAAATTACACCTCCTGCATCATCAACGAGCGCGCGTGAGAGCTGCGACTGCCCTCCACGAGCACCCATGCTGGGGCTGCGGATTGCAGGTCAAGGGAGTCCCAGGGCTTTCAGGAGAGCTGCCCCCAGGATGCTCCCAGGCTGGTACCAGCCACCGGCTCCAGAACGTGCCCGGGGCATGGCTGTGGTGCACAGCTGCGCCTGTGACACCCCAGTCCAGTGTGGAGAAGTTTGGGTTTCCACGAGCAGCCTCAAGGGCAGCTGGGCTGGGGTCTGTGTGGGGGACCCCCGTGTCCTCAGGAGCCCTGGAAGCTCAGCCCTGCTCTCTGCATTCATGACCAGGGCATGCTATTTTAGCTCTGAGGATGCAGAATCTGTAGTTTCATTGTACCTGTTCCCTGCCCACATCGCTTGGTGTGCCCATGAGGACAACAGTGCCGGGACACCCTGCACAGCCGATGCCTGTCCTCCTCTTGCCAAGCATCTCTCAAGTACGGGCTGCAAGTCTGACTTGCGACGTTGAGAGCACCAGAGCTTGGATGTCAAACGCCCCGCCCCGAGAGGCCTCATTTTTAGAGGGACAGCACTTACTTTTTTCCGAACCCCCTTTTGGTTTCCCAGGTATTTACCCAGAATCAGTCATCACTTCTGCAAATCTTGGCCATCACTTTTATTTCATAGCATCTGCTCAATGAGGCCAAAGCTAATGCTGATGTTGGATTTTGTGCGAAGCTAAGGGTTAAGGGTAAGGGATCAAACCACAGAATATATAGTGAATGCAGCTTTTCTTGCTCATGCTGCATTGTGATATATTTAAACTTTCATTTAGCATAAATACTGTAGGTCAAACACCAGACAGATTCACCAATTATATTTTCCCCTATTAGATGAAATATGTTTCTAATTTGGCTATAGTTTTGTTTTATTAGACCCATGGCAGCAAGGGTGACCCTGCTTCAAAATAACCTTTTCAGATCATTTAGCCCTAGTCTTTTGCAAATAGAGTTTGATAAAGCAAAAATGTGCCAGTCTATTTTTTAAGCGAGGGTTATGTGAACCCAATTCCTTCCCTGAGTCAAGCAGGGGCCCTGCTGGACCTTCGGAGCCCTTGGAAAAGCCTTATGTTACAGCCGCCCATCTGCGCAGCGGGGTGAGCGTCACGGGCCCGATGTACCTAGGTTGGAACTCAAACGCTACTTATTTTGCGTAGAGGATTTGGGCTGAAGGATTTTTGTCTCTTCAAAATGTAATAAAATATAGTATTAGCATTTCCTGGGTTTAAATGCTTTCAAGCCTGACAGCCTTTGAATGCTGCTTGAAAGGGCGGCGCGGTGCGACTCACTGGCCCCAGCTGCAGATCTCCCTGGTTTTCTTGAAAGTAAGGAGGGAACCCTGGCTCTGAACCAGAGAGCACGTGTCCAGCAGGTATCTTTCAGGATCGGCTTTTGCTTTTTGTATGTGGTGGAAACCAGATAAATTAGTTATTTTTACTTTATGCAATTCCATTTTTCTCCTGGCTTATCTGATCCGCTTATTTTACCAAGGGCTTTCTTTCCTTCAGGCTCTGAAGGAAAGCTCAAAGCTTCTTGCAGCCCGCGGCCCCATTCAGCCTCCGCGCCAGATATCCATCAGCCCTGATGGCTGCGCGCTATCGCTGCCGTTATCACGCCTGCTTACAAATCCGTGGAGGAGTTTAACAACGCGGTCGCATGCATCTGCAGAAGTTTTCCTCAGCACCCGGTGTCTTTGCCCCTCCGTGGAGCCTGGTGCTACGGGCGCCTCTGCCTGCCTTCACCCTGCAGCCACGCACAAAAACGAGCTCCCCAACCAGAGAGGATTTCTCCTTAAATAGAAGTTCCTTAAACTGTCCTCCCTACCTCTTTTGCCTGCAAAAAGCACGTACTTAACTGATTTCTCCCTTTCCCTGACTCCTTCAGTGTTCACACTAATTAAGGTCCTGGCTCGCCAGCCGGTGGCAAGGGAGCCATCCCAGAAATAAATCCAGAGGGAAGCCACAGGGATGGGCTGTCCTGTCCTGGACTGCCGGTCCTCCTGCCACGCTGCCAGCACCTCCAGCAGCCCCGGGGCTGAGCCAGAGCCTGTCCCTGTCCCTGTCCCTTTCCCTGAGGGAACAGGCACCCTTACAGCCACTGCCTTGCAGGGCTCGCGTGGCCTCCCAGCAGCTTTGCTTCCCCTTGGCTTCTGCTGCCCCTTTGGCTTCCAGTGCATGATTATCATCTGAAAAATAATAATGAATGACCACGAATGTGGCACTGGCAGCTTGGTTTGTGCAGCCACGTCGCTGCGTGCGCCGATCCACTGAGGGCAAGAGCTTCCCGTTGCAAAACAGCAGGAATGATGTCATCGTCGTTGCTTTCATCATCATGAGTCATCGTAATTCAAAATAATGGCAACAGCAAAGCTTTTCGTTTTGAAATTAAAACCAGTTAGAAAGCTGGATGTATCTTATGCAGAAAGTTATTTATAAAATAGTATTTTGAATTGAGAAAGTCATGCCTCAAGGTTTTCTGAAATTTGATATTCTTAGCAAATATTGCCTGTTACTAGTTAAATATTCAATGAAACACAAAGATAAACCCCAAATGAAAAGTAACAGCAGTAGCTGAACAAAATCCATGTAAAAATGTACTTGAAATCAATATATTCCTGTGAAATGTTCTCATGTCACTGAAGTTGCAGTTTCCAATGGAAATGCTCCCTCGGAAAATTTCCTACTAATGTTGCTCCAAGCCCAGAACCCCAGAGCTGTGCCATTTCAGACACTCTTCAAAGCTATTTTTGTTAAGATTTTAAAACCTTTTAAGTCTTTATTGAGAGAAAATCCCTGCCTGCGCTGTCGCTGGATTTAACGGGCATCATCTCCCAGGTGTGGGAGGACACTCCTCTCCCCTCCTCGCTGTCGGGATGAAATGTGCTGTGGGTTCCCCTCCCGGGGGGATTTCACCCACCACTCAACCCCTGCTTTGCAGAGCTGGGCTACCTTGGGTCACCTCCTGGGCTCACCTCCTCTGTCGTGCTCTCCTTTCTCCCCAGGAATCCCACTGCCTCCTAAGCGATGGCGACGGGAAACCTTTTTGCTCAGCTTCAGTATTTAAAAGAGGGGTTTGCTCTCCCTGTGGCGCCGAATGCCCTGGCCCCGGTCCGAGTGCGGTGTGTGCTCGAGGGTCGCTGCCAGCTGCCCCCCGGCAGAGCCGACAGGCTGACAGGGCCGTGCAGCTTCTCCTGGAACTCTGAGAGTTTCCACTTGCTCTGGAGGCTGCTGCCAGCACCGAAGACCTCTTAGACATGGGCCAAGCTCTTGCACCACAGGGAGAAGGGGGAACTTGATCTTAAACAAAACAGAAACCTCGCCAAGAGTTTCAACTGAAAAACTGAAGCTGGAGGGAGCAAAATTTCCACCATCTCAGCCCAGCTGGACAGCCTGGGGCTGGATGTGGCTGGCGGGCTGGAGCTGCGAGCCTGGGGCGGGCGGCAGAGCCATCCATTGCTTTCCCTCCTACCTGCAGCTCTGCTCCGCGCATGGGCTGGAGAGGAGCAGCTGGAGACTCCCTGCGAAAGGGCAGTAAGGGAAACCCTGCAGCGCTGTGCTGTGTGGTCGTCTGCTGTCATTCTCCTGGTTTTTCTCTTCCTGCCCCCTCCCACTTTCACCCAGGTGCTTTGTCCTCTTGTATTAAAGGATGATTCTGGGTCTTGCATGTCAATGCACAACTGAGTGGAGAAAGTGAATTATTTCTAGGTAGAACCCTGACTTGGGAATATCACCCCTGGGAGGTCAAACCCTGGGTCTGCATGACACATATGCTGAAAATTAACCACAGGCTTGAATTCTGTCCTGTGAAAAAGGACGCATTTTTGAACCGAGAATGCAGAAAACAACAGCACGTGGCACGGGAAAGCGAAGCAGGCGCAGATCACCAAAATGCTCTTCAGCTTTTCAACATTGATCCTAGAAATTTCAGTATCCCCAAAACTGAAAGGGGATTAAATGTTGCCAAATGTTGAAATCTCTAAAGAAGGCGGCACATATGTTTTTAAAAAATCCTGTGGTCTGAATGTTGGAAGTCACAGCAGCCATAAATTTTATTTACACTCCTGTTAAAGCATATTCTGTTTACAATGTCTGCTAACTGTCCTAGGGACTGACTGAAGATACCAGAGGCTGAAAAAAGCCCATAATTTCTTTTATTCAGAAGAATGGGGAGAAGCAGCATGATGTTCTCACAACAACCTCAAATTTCCAAGAGCTGTGTGTCTGCTGCCTGCTTCAGCCTCTCCAGCGAGTGCAAGTTCCTTGAGTAGCTTTTATATGACAACGGTTCTTATAAAAATAATACTTCGCATGTGAGATAGGGTGTTTATCTTTTCCAAATAACACGCCTGAACATGCTGTATCCCTTACCAGATAGGGGTGGATTATACGGAAATAAAACAATAAAGATTGGAGTCCTTCCGTTCGTCATTTAGAAACACGCCAGCATTGCCAGGCCTGAGAGACGTAGCAGTGGTGTGATGCTCCGTGTGCCCCTGCTCTGTCCGGGGCTCCCACTGAGCATCAACTCAGTTCCAGTGACGGGCCTGGCCCGGCAGCGCAGGCGGGAGCAGCGTTTCCAGGGACAGCCTGGCCAGCTGGGACCAGTAGAGCCAAAGGTCTCTTCTGCTTCTTTGCCTCTTTTGAGGAGCCTGACACAGTGCTGCCGTGCAGGTTTCTCTGCAGCACTGATGTCAGTGAAATGTTGTTAGATATCAGTTCTGGTTTAACCTCCAGAAGCAATAGGAAGTGGCTTTTCCCTAATATTTGGAAGCTTACCCACGCAACCATGTTTTCCTACCCAGTACCACGGTCAACTTGGAGATTTTTAGGCATTTCGTTTGAATTTCAGCATTTCCGAAGTAATCTTTTTCTGTGTTTTTTGCCTAAGGAACAGGGCTATTTAAAGCTGGATTAACATAAATGAGAAGGATGGATATTTACCTCTCACTCGCTGGTTGTGCCTGCTCCACTGAGGCCGTGTGAGCTCCTGGCACTGCACAGAGTCTGGGCTCGGGGCTGGCAGGGGAGCCAGCCTTACCCACTGCTGGCCCAGAGCCTTCACATGGGGCACACGGGTAACCCCACTGTGCTGCGCAGAGCGCTCTGCCAACCTCGGGGGGCTTCGGCGGTGAAACCAGGCAAGGGCTGGTGACCCCCTGCACCCCTTGCAGGAGCTGGGATGGGGTTTCCAGACCCAAAGTAGTTAACGTGATGTGGAATCCATCAACGCGTTTCAGGTGAGGAAAAAGACTAACGCAGACTTTATCACCCACAGGCCGTGTCTGCGGCATTTATCGGCGGATGAACACCTGTGTTTGCAAAGGGCAAGTACAGTTTGTTTGAGGGAACCCAAAGTGCCATTGGCTGTTCTGACGGACCCTGCAGCCCCCAGCACACCGAACAGGAGGTGATGGGGAGGACACACAACACGGCTGGGCTGGCGCGGGGCAGGGGCACGGCTCAGGGGCTGTCCCAGCCCCTTGGCTCGCTCCGTCGTGCCCCTGTGCAGGCACGGTCAGGCCCCTGAACACACACAGAGAGGGGGAGCCAGCCCAGGCTTCAAACGAATGGCGAGTGCTTGGATCATACAGGACGGCTCTCTCCTCCTGAGGACTGGGGTCAAGGCTGGAGCAGGGAAAGGTGGGTCGTTTTGTTGGGCTAGAAGGGTCCGGGAAGCATCCCTGTGTCCCTGCTCCTGCCCTGGCCACAGAGCTGGGGTGACATGACTGGCAGAGTCCGGGTCCTCTGGGCTGTGGGTCTAGGGCTCTCCAGGACTGCTCATCCAGAGGCTTCTGCTGCATGAGGCATAACCAAAGAGATTCTTCAGCAATGGAAAAGTTATTTTCCTAAACAGATGTTAATGTTTTTTCCATCAATTGGAAGAAATTCTGAGGCTATGGAAAACCTTAAAGTGATATCACTGTGAAAAATTGTGAAAAATTCACACTGAAAGGGCTTATGAAATCCAGACTTTTCCCAACCAAAAGGGATTTTAAAATAAGACCCTGTTCCTGCCCCGCCAGGGCCTCCACGGTGTATGGACTGGAGACAGCAAAGGGCACCTGCCCTTGGTGGGGCGGGAGACTGTTTTTGCTGCCAGAGGGAGCAGCCATCCCATCCCATCCCATCCCATCCCATCCCATCCCATCCCATCCCATCCCATCCCATCCCATCCCATCCCACCCCTCCTCCCTGCCTGGCCCCCCCAGCGCCAGGAGACACCTATAAACCAGAGCCTGTCGTCGGCTTGGCTGGCTCATTACAGGTGCTGTCAACAGCAGGGCTCTTCTCTCTTGATTTATCACACCAAGTTCCTGGAAGAAAAGGAGGGCAACCAACCCAACCCAGAGCAGCCCGATGATCCCTGGAGCCCTTTGGGAAGGAGGGAAGGAGCCAGGGCAGTGCGGGGCTGGCACAGAGCAGCAGGATGAGCCCTTGCCCTGCAGCAGACAGGCTGGCAGGGGGCTGCTGCCCCTCCCCGGACCCTTGGCATCTCGGGAACTGGCGGAGGCACTGTGGGGATCCTGGCCATGGCTGTCCCTTCCTGCAGAGAGCCTGGGGGGGCACCTAATTCCCTGGGCTTCTAGCAAGAGCCAGAGCCGCGGCACTCGGGGCTATCACTCAGCACCACTCCTCAGTGACGCTTGACCCAAAAGTTTAGTTTTGTTGTTCCGTGGTTACCTGTGGGCTTGAAGGGCAGGTGGGACCAGAAAAGTGGTTCTGCAAATTGCCGTTTTCCTGGACCACACAGGGCTGGGCACGGGGTCAGCTTGGCGGGCATCAGCTACTGGTGCAGGATTTCACTGGACCTCGGCTCCTGAGCTGCACATCACGTTCCCACTGCCCCATCCACCCTGCCAGGGGCTGAGCCTGGAGCTGGCAGAGCTGGTGGCGATGGAGGAGGCAGCACGGTGCCCACCCCGCTGCCCCTGCACCCCTGCTGTGCCCGCTGACCGGGGCACCGGTGCCGAGGGAGCTGCCGGCAGCCGCCTGCCCAGCCCCAGCGGCAGCGAGGGCCGGTGCCCCAGCGGGATCCCTCGGCTGGCATCACCGGCGTGCTCGGTCCTGCAGACAGGCCTGTGCCCAGCTTTCAGAGTCGGCGGGCAGCGGAACAGGCAGCCTGGCTCACACCCGTCTGTTAGCCATGCGCACAGTTGTTTGCCGAATTGGAATCTTAATTTGCTTTTAATTCTTCCCAACTTGCCTTGTCCCCCAATATCTCCCTGCTCTGTCAGACATTCTCTGTTCCAACACAAATACAGATTTTTCTGGAAATGTGATTTATTTCCCCTAATTTTGATCTCTTCTTGCATTCTTCAGTTTAAGAAGCAGAACCCGTGAAGAGTTTGGCTGACATGAGTATTTGTGGAAAGGTTTCCTTTTATCCCCTCTTCCATATTTTTGTCAAAAACAGCTACCTAAATCCAAATAAGATTAAGAGAAAAATCTTTAAAATGGGTTACATTAATTTAGTAACTAGATCCTTTGTAATGATGAAAGAAGCACAATATTCTTATGTAATAAGTCCTGCTTTATAAATGCACTAATTCTTAAACTATATTGTCTTAATAAACAAGGCTCTAGACATGCCCAGGGGCACTGTTATTCTCAGAAGAGTTTTCCAAGAAGGCTTGTGTTGTTGGATTATTATTCCATGACTTCCAAGTTCACTAAGTGGAGCTATTTTTTTTTATACTCATATTGCAGTAAAAACAACAACTTTCAAATACTTTGTCGAGTAGATTTGGAATCAAAATGGAAACTATTTGTGTAGGATGAGAAGTGCTGAAAGCCTCTCGTTTCATGCAATTAGATTTGGAATCTGGGGCCTGGCTCACATTTTTTAGAAAAGTGTTTTCAGAAGTCTCCATCAGTAAGGGGCGGAGGTGTAGGAAATTCAGGTCATTGCAGTGCTTCCCGGCCTAATCCCACTCTTGGAGGTACGCCTGAGAAGTCATGGCCAAGCCTGAGAGGTGCAAAGACAGCGTCCCGGGGTGCGGGCAGGACCCCTCTGCTGGCCATGCCCAGCTGGGCACACACGGCTGGTGGAGATGGGTCCCACGGTGCCCTCCAGCCCCTCCTGCAGCTGCCGGGCTGGCGGGTACCTCGACATCTCTCCTGCTGTAGGAAGGGCACGTCAGCTGCGGCGACAGCGATGGAGGGTTCCCAGAGTCCCTGCTGCTCCGTCCCTGGGCTGCAACAAGGCTGTTTGCTCAGGGCAGCAAGGTTTCTGGTGATTTCTCCGTTGGGATGTTGGTGGCTGGATGCTGGATGCTGAATGCTGTGCTCGCCTGGAGCTGCTGCAGCACCCTGCATCCCTTGTGCCGCTCCTCCTCTCCCAGTGTTTTCCAGCCCCGCTCCCCTGCAGCTCCCCTGGATTCGCCCCCACATGGGTGACCCAGACTCCCACATGCATGGACTGCCAGCAGAGACAATAAGACTTTACAAACACGTTTTGAGATCGCATCATTTATCAAGGGTATCCCCCCTGTGCTGGCTGGGCTGGAGAACGCCAACCCGGTGAGCCGTGGCTCAGACAGAGCAGTGTGGGCAGCGAGCTCCCGGTGGGCTGGGGGCACTGCCCAGTTCACCCACTAGCCATGGGAGGATTTTGCCAGGCAATCCTGTCGTGGGTGGGCTGATCAAAGAGGCACCAATCAACCAGACAATAGTAAGATAGCTCGCATATGCCCCCAAAACCAGCTTCTTGGTGTCACAGCCCCCTTCTTGGTGCATGCCGCATCCAGCCAGCGCCCGGCAGCACCGGCAGCCCAGGGAGGAGAGGGGCAGTGCTCCCAGGAACAAAACAAGCCCCAGCCTGGAGGAGATTGGTTTCATTCCCGGGGGTTTCTCTTGGTGTGGCTGCTGCCGTCACGCAGGGAAGTGGGGGACAAGCCTGTGCCGCAGGGACTCGCATCACAGAAAGCCAGAAAAGGCCTGGAAAAGCTGTTGTGTCAGGGCATCTCGTGCCATCTCTAAAGGAGGAAATATTCAGGGTGTATTCACACCCTTAAACCACTGATAAGGTGTCGATGTGCAGTTTCAGGGCTCTGTGCTCTCATCTGACCGTTCCACCTACCGCAGGGGCAACAGCAGCTCCCGCCGAGGCAGCCCACAGGGAGCTGCTCGCCGCTCTCGCCTGGCTGCTGTCACCGGCCGTTCTTTCAAAACCGGATGCAAATGAAGGGAAATCTCGCCCGTTTCTGCCTCCGTTGAGTATCTTCTGCCTTATTTCCTTGAATTATTAGCTCTCTTTTATTGGGTTTGGCTTGCAGGAGGATGACTATTTCATCCATCAAATCAGAATCTTTTTAACACTAATACTGAATTTATAGAAGTGGTTAAACGAAGTGTTGACAATATGGACAATGTGTTTCTGATTAACGCTGCAATTTAAAGTGGAACTGCCAACTGCCGAGAGTTACTAAAACAGAGCAGCATTTTTCCAGACCCAGTGGGCTGGAGCTCAGCGTCGCAGCACGAGCAGATGTCAGACGCCGCACGCACCGTGCTTACGAAGGACTGACTCTGCAGCCGGGGCTACTCCCCAGAACCTTCACTCTTTCCTCCAGCGACCGTATCTGCACTTTGCTCTTCCCCTTTCATTGTCCTGGCTGAGTGCGTTTGCTGGTGTAGGTTACCAGCAGTGAAACCTTGTCCTGCTGTTCCCCAGGGAAAGGGGACGGTGGGCAAGGACATCCCTCCCAGCCCCCTTTGGAGTTGTTCTCTCCATCAGCAGGGCCGTGGCTGGCAGCATCCTGCCCCGCGTGGGTCGGGCTCTGCGGTCACGGCACTGCTGCGCGTCTGCCGGTGCTGAGCTGCACCCCCCGGGCACGAGCACCCAGCACAGCACACGTGGGTGGGTGGGGGTGTGGGGATGGGACCGAACAGCCGGTCCCTTTATCTTTGAAGGACAGCAAAGCAGATTAAAATATCCTCTTTTTTTTTTTTTTTTATTGCTTAATATGTGACACAAAAAAGGAGGAGTTGTACAAAGGAAGTGGCAATTGGAACAAAAGGGAGAGGGAGAGAGGGGAGTGCAAGCGGAGCCGAGCCATCGCTGTGGTATCTGACAGAGGCGGTGTGATCACAGCTGACATAAGAAGTATCACTTCTACCTGAAATCTCCTTTGAGAGCACTCGCAGGACCGGGAGCTTTGATTCCCTCCTTTCCTCTCCTCGTTAATCGCCTTCAGTTTCAATTCTGAACTTCTGAAATTCAACAGCTACTAAAATATCAAGTATTTAGGGCTGGGAAAACCTTGTGGAGTGGGAGGTTTTGCAAAATGTTTTGGCTTCTCCAGGTTCAGAGCCGCAGTTGGAGTTCAGGAGTTTTCTTCCTCTAGTTTTACATCTGCTGGGTTTGCTTCTTGTTCGAGGGGGATTCAGGTTTGGAAAAAATCCACGTGTCTTCCCCATGCACAGTGTAGGGCTTGAAGAGCCAGGCAGCCCCAGGCAGGTTTCCACGAGCACACCGAATTGCCATGTGGCGCAGGCAGCACCCAGCCGGCAAGCGCGGTGTGCCCAGCACGACGCTAGCACCGCTCCCCCGGCTTGCCGGCGCTGCTCGCAGCCTCTCCTTTGTGAGACATTGCTCCGAGGGAATTCACTCAAAATTAATCTTGATTGAACTACGCTAATGTAAGTCCCACTGTTTATCCTGCCGCTGATGTTCAGCAAGGGCATTCAGCCGGCATCTCTCTTACCCGCACAGATCTCACCTGCAGTGACGGGGCTGTTGTCACCGTAGCACTAAATCTCAGGTGCCTGGGCTGCTTGGTACTTGCTAAAACCAGGCTGATCCCAAGGTAACATCAGTGAAGGGGATGATTTCCAGGCTGGAGATATAAAATAAAATTGCTTGCAAACCTTCACTCAAAGCTTGAACTAAAGCCAGTCTGACCCTTGTCTAAGCTCCCTTTTCCTCACCCCCCGCAAAACCTCTTGCAGTCCTCCTCCTCCCCCACCCATCCCCAAAATATTTCAGCCCCTGTCTGGCCTTGTTTAAGAGTCAGCTTCAATAGTACCTTTGTTAAGGGCAAAATCTCATTAAACGTGAGGTAAGAGGAAATGAAAAAGTGTAAAATATCCAGATTTATGACCTGTTGTCTTCTGAGCATTTGAAAATCGGGAGCCGGGGTCGAGTGGTATCACAGTTGTGAGTCTGTGAGCCTTCCCATCACTGCCTGGGCTGCCTGCTGGTCTAAGGGCATTGCTTGCTTCTAGCACCGTTCTATCAAAAGAAAAAAAATGGAGATTTGTGCTTTTTTGGATAAAAAGGTGAATTGATCTTAACGCACCAGACTGCCGTCTCTGAGCTCCATTGACCTGTGCCCGTGCAGGTCGGGATGTCTGTTTGCTGACCTCAGAAATTTTTCTCAGCTCAAAGGCAAAGGTTTTCCTGGATAGGTACTGCCTGCATTTTTTCCTGCTTCAAAGGTGAACTGCAAAGCAAACCCAGAAAATTAGTGTTGGCTTTATTAACACTGCTAATAAGGGAGCAGACTGTGGGGTCGGAGGCGAGAGAACAGGGCCCTCTGCTCTCGGGCATCGCACCCAGCATGCCCCCGAGCGGCTCGTTCCCTTTCAGGATGAAGAAAGGAAGCCAGGGCTAAAAAAAAGGCAGATTAGAGAAACCATGAAACCTGATAAAACAGCCTGAACACCTACAGAGCCTCGTGTGCCGGACTGAGCACCGCAAGCGGTGCAGCTGCGGGGGCTGAGTTACTCCCTGTCAGTCGAGCCTCAGCAGCCCCCAGCACAAGGGCTCTGCAGTTGACCTCTGCTTGGGAAGGAGCATGTTTTACCGGGGTGGTGAAATGCCCAAATGCCCGAGCTGAGGCCCACGGGACCCAAGGTCTGCTTGCCTAGCACCTTTCGTGTCTGCATGAGCTTGTGCACATCTGTGAGTGTTCAGCTCCTAACGTCGTGCAAATCCCAGGCATCTCACGCTGGGCGCTCGGCAGACGGGGCTGTGAAGGCAGCAGCCAGCTGTGAGCGCTTTCTGGTTTAAATAACTTCTCCTACCCTCACGCGAGCAGCCTGCACCGGGCCGGGAGCTGCCCACGCCATAGGGCGGCACTGCCCACCCAAAGCCCTCCTGGCTGACACCTCTGCCTCGCTCGCTGAGCATCTCCCACCCGCTGCCTCCTTCTGTGCCTCGCTCCAGCCCCGGAGCAGCCCTGGCTGCGGCACCCACAGAGGCTGCGGAGTAATTAACAGCTAAACAGAGCAGCGCTGCTCAGGGCGCGAGGCGGCAAACCTGAGCCAGGTTGGTCCTCCTAGTTCTGCATTCTCCATCTCCAGGGTTCTCCATTTTGCCTTGTGCCCGGTGCTCTGCTAACATGGTTTCTGGTGTGTAATATGTATGTAGAGACAGCTCTGCCTCTCACCTTCACTGTATTCGCTGGATTGATGCGCTGCTTGCTTTTGTCCTTTAAATGAATTAGTTGTTGGGGAGTAATGAGATAATTTGTCCTCTCTCCACGTGATGCATGGCGGGGGGGGGGGGGGTGTTGGTGTCACCTGTGATAAACGTGCGAGCCACCCACCAGGCTGGGAGAGGCAGCGAGGAGGCTGAGTGCTGTCTTGTTTTCCAAACAAGTTGCTGTTCCTGGGCTTGTTGTTAGGTTGGTTACCATGGAAAACTATGCTCTGCAGCCTGGGAAGCCCCTCCTGCGCCGGGTCCCCATGTCGGCGGGTGTGGAAGGGGCCCCACCGAGCCCCTTCCGTACCTGCGGGCACACAGACGCGGGACACAGGGGCAGCATTGGTACCTGCACCCCCTCCAGAGCTGGACCTTGCTCCACTTGCACAGTCCTCTGCATTTTGGAGGAGCAATTCCCAGCAAGCAGAGCTGGTCACCCCACCGAGTCCCTCCACCAGTGCCTTGATGTGTGCTCCTTCCCCTGCGAGGTGTAGTGTGCAGGGGGGCTGTTCAGAGAATGATAGGGCTTACTACAGGCACACAACATCACTGCTGCTGCTTTCCTTCACCCTGAGTGCCCAGGAGACTCGTGTTTTCTCTAATTTTGTGTACTTGTGCCTCTCTGATAGCAAGAATCAATAATTCCTCCTAAATAAGCATCCCAGCGGGGCAGAAGAACTGAGGCCCCACAGAGCTGGCCTGCTGATGAGCTTGCCTGCCTCATGATGAATAGCATTAGGACTGACAATTCAGGGCTGAATTGCCCTGCCCTGCATCTTCCAACCCATCAGCTCCTGTATTTGGTGTGTGGTGCCTCTGAAACATCATGGATGACCACAGGAGATGATTTGCACCACCCATGGGCCTGAAGCTGAGACATGAAACAGCGCCTTGCTCAGGAGCGAGGGGTGTCAATATGCTGTCACGGCCCCAAGTGAACATCCAGCCTGGTGGCTGCACTGAAGGCAGAGGGACAAATTCATCTGTTATCATTTCACTGAAACCAATGACTCAGAGTTGGTCTGGTCAGTACGTAGGTCTGGTGGCAGCCCCACCGGTGCTGACAGCTGCCAGAAACCTCAGGAGCCACATCTCCTTGGTAGCACAGGTCTCCCTTCATGAGGGTGGATGCACCCCGGTGCAGCCCTCTGAGCTGGACTAAGTTAAAGGGAGTTCGGATGTTGTTTGCTGCCCTCTGAGCCTGGAGGCAGACGGTGCTCTGGGCATGGGGGGGCAGTGGCCGCACACCGCGTCCCTGGGGCCTTGCTCCCTTTCCTGCAAGAAGGCTCTCAGCCCACTGCACCCCGGAGGAGCACTGCGTGCCGGCACACGGGGGGTGTACACCCCTGCGTTGTTGATGCCGGCATGCAGAAGTTGTGGTTGAGAGGCACAAGCAAATCCTCAACCCGTTCCTGCCTTGGCAATTACGTGCCTGTGATCTTTGCTGGAGTGGGGACCCTCTCGTGGGGTGACACCCACCCTACCCAGCCACCAGTTGGCTATGGGACCCCTCAGGCACGTCCTGGTGTGTGACACCGAGCAGCGCAAGGCGCTGGGGCTGGGCAGCAGGCGCGGGGCAGGATGTGGTGGCAGATGCAGGGAGCGGATTCGCATTGTCTCCACAGAGGCGGCTTTAAATCAGGACATTAGCAAGTGGCGGGGCTCCGGGTGCCTGCTGATTCTCCCTCCATCCACTCTGTATTCTAACCCTAATTGTCTGCAGCAACCTGTTATTACCGCGCCTTTAACATGATAGACACAAATAGGACGCACTAATCCACTGCTCTTTGGTTTAAGAGTCATTACAAAGTGCTTAATTAAGTAAGCCTCACTTAATCACAAAATGTTTGCATGCTAAACGAGTTCTTGTGAAGCACGACACTTGACATATTCTGTACAAAAATAATTACAAGCGGGAGGCCTGGTACATTGAGCCTCCGAACATTTCATTTCAGGCCTTGCCCATTCATCACCAGGCTGGAATTAAAAGGCTTTCAGCGCCGAGCGGTGCAGAACTCCCACATTCCTGCCGGCTGAGTCACTGCACTGTGCCGACGCCGATGCCGATGCCACTGGTGCTTCTGGCCGGCTGTGGCGATGCTGCTGCACCGCCGGCTGCCCAGGCGTGTGCCAGGGCCATGGCACGGCTGCGGCTGACATCGGCTGGCCTTTGGCAGGCATGGGATCCGCCAAGGTGGCGGGCTGGCACCGGGCTCGGGAGCGTGACCGTGGGCGAAGGCTCCCGGGAACAGGCGGCAGAGCGTCGGGGGCTCCACAGAAGCAGCGCGATGGTGGGCATCTCATTGGTGTCAGTCTCTGAGGGCAGCGTCATAGTCCCTTGGGATGCGGTGCCCGGAATGGGCAGGGGGACATTCGGTGCCTTCCTGCCCCAGAGCCTCCCCCAAAGGGCAAAGTGACACCCGTGCCCTCTGCCCCGAGGGACGGCGGCTTTCCCAAACCCCGCGCCCCTCGGCCGCACAAAAGCCGCCTGAATGGGATTGTGTCAGGAGCAGCGCGCAGACCTTTGTTGGACGTACCGGTGCCCATTAAAATCCCAATCCCTGTCGGGATAATTGGGAACCTTACCCAAGCCTGTCTTTTGATGGAAACCCCTTAATTAGCGTTCTCTATGCGCTGTAATGCCCTCAGTGCCCCATTTGATTTCTCACACGCTGCTGCTCGGGTCGGAGGATTTCGAGCTCCAAAACGCACCGTGCGAAGTGCACAAGAGCATCCTCCAGCGCCCGGGGCCCGTGGGGACAGCCAGCAAGCAAGCGCTCCTCTTCTCCCTGGGGTGCCCTTCTCCTCTTAGCTGTGTTGATGTGGCCTCTGCAGCACGATACATGAAAGCAAGGAGAAGAAACGTTCACAACTGGCTCAGGCTCTGCTCAGCATGGGGGCTGCACAAGGACCAGGGTGTTAGATGGAGGGTAGCAGGTCCCGCTGTCCCCAGCATCCCCAGGCACGGCAGGGCTGGCTCAGAGTGGCTGCTCACCGGGCTGGTGGGGAGAGAGCTGCTAATGTGGGGCTGTCATTCGTCTTTATCAAGAAACACGTCCTTGGTGTTCATCAGGGGAAAACAAACAATTTATATTAATTAGGAGGGCATTTGTGACTGGCCCCTTACTGCAGTATCATATCGGGGGTTTATTGCATCAGAGAGATCACCCTGCGACTCGTCACGATGGAAGGACAACTCACTTCCCAACAGCCTGAAGGGCATCCAGGCTTTGGCATTCAGCTCATTCTTCCTGGGCTGCCAAAGGCACCTCACGGCACCGACAAGGCCCCCAGCCCTGCCCAGGGAGGTTCTCTGGTCTTCTCCCCTGAACCCCACCTCGGGAAAGGGTCTGTCTCATTATTCCCTGGTGTCCCCCTGTTCGATGTCAGCGATAGCATCAAAGCATTTGCTCAAACCTGGTTTAGCTTTCATGGCATGTGCCGTACCTTGCTATGAAATGCTGGCAATGTCCCTGGGTTTCGCAGGACTGTTCCGTCACTTCAGACCACCCTGTGTCGTGACAGAGGTTACCTGTGCGTGATGTTTTGTGGTGGGGTCCTGCCCAGGACAGACTTTTCCTCTCCCCCTCTCGCTGAGCCTGTCCAAGGCCATTGTCCTGCCAAGGAGTCGGTGCTGACCTGCAGCTGCCGGTCTCCCTCGTGCGCAGGAGCTTACGGAGGTGATAAACACGTGGACGGTAACTGTCCTGGGTTACAGTGTAAAATGTGCCAAAAGGAAAAAAAAAAAGTATTCTATTACCATCTTCAGGAGCTGTTGAGACCAGGTGGGGCGGTGCTCCCTGCCTGCCCCCTCTGGACTATCTCCTGTTCATGGGCACAACAATGCCTTATCGCCTGACCCATCGATAACTCGCTCCTGGACTATCTCCTGTTCATGGCCCATCAAGGAACTGCCTCACGACTCCCCATCCCATTGTGAGATGCTCCGCCCGGGGGAAGGAGCCAAGCAGTTCATGCTAAATAAAAACGGAGATTTTGAACACCCTAGCAGCCTTCTGCCACTGGATTCCCAGAGGAGCTTCTCCCCCCACTGGAGTTCCAGAGGACAAGAGCTACCTACCTACCACTGGACCTTCGGAGGAAGACCAGACCCTTTTACAAGATCGCTGCTTCCACAGAACTACACCCATCGCTTCAGGAGGACTGCAGCCAGCATCTTATCGGACTGCTACTGCCACCCTAACAGGGTGTCAGGTTGTATTTCTCACTCTGTCAGTGTAAACCAGTGGGTTGTTTGTTTTTTCCCTGCCTTGTGTTATATATATATATTAGTAAAGAACTGTTATTCCTGTTCCCCATATCTTTGCCTGAAGGCCCGTTAATTTCAAAATTATAATGATTTGGAGGGAAGGGGGTTGCACTTTCCATTTCAAGGGAGGCTCCTGCCTTCCTCCACAGACACCTGTCTTTCAAACCAAGACAGTAACCCTGCTAAAATACGGAGCTTTTGGGGGGGAGTTACCAAGCTGCAATTTTCTAACAGGGGCACGAGGGGATAGTTTTTCCTCGTTTCTTGATGCCACTCCAACCGAGCTGTGGATTCATCTCCATCACCTTGTGACACCGATGTGTCCTGGGGACTGAGCCCCTGCCCAGTCCCTGGGGTGCAGGTTGGCGGCTCCAGCCCGTGCCTGGTCCCTGGCACCCATGGGGAAGCTGGGGCTGTTTTGCCCCGTTGCCACAGCAACTGCTGACCGTGCACACCTCCGGCACACGGGGATGGGAGCCACGGGCACTGACGGCCTCTCAGGGCCAAGGGGAGCAGTGGGAGGTAGCAGAAAACAGAGGGGTGTGCCGGTCCTTCCTGACCCCCAGCACCCCGGTGCTTCATGGGAATGGCTGGATTTCAGCAGAGTTTTGTTTTGGGGGAAAGCTGGGAAAAAATTCAACAACGCTGCAGCATCCTGTGTGACATTTTTTTATCGAATAATTTCAGGTTTTAACTCTGAAACAGCTCGTATTTCAATATTTTCATTATTTATCACATTATGTTTTGTGTTTTGCATTGTAACTGTTGTCTTCTACATTAATTTTGCATGATAAATTACTTTGCTTGAAGTCAAAATCAAAATAAAATCCAAGCAATTTTGTCAAAACTAAAACGTTTTAGTTAAGCTGCAGCAACGATTTCCAGCCTGTTCCTCCACACAGGGTTTGAAAAATATTTGTTTCTGCTCTTGCTCCAAAAAAAATTTTTGAAACCAGGAATTCATGAAGCGGATCCACCGGGTGACTTTGATTTCCAGCTCACATGGATGCTTTTCAACCCTCGGTTGTGAGCGCGGGAGAGGGCTGGTGGGGGAGAGAGGAGGAGGGCTGGAGCGCCAGGCGAGGCTCGGGGCTGCGGCCGATGTGGGGCTCCCAGGAGGAGCCGAGCCCTGTCGAACCTGAGTGAGCCTTGCTCTGGGGCGCAGGCACTGACACAGCACCAGGAAACACATATGGTAAAAATTATTGAGCAACATTTCCAAACTTGGTCATCTTTTCTCTTCCACAAGCGCAGTTTGCCAAGGCACGCCGGGGGATGCTCCTGGCTGCGGCGGCTGCGCGGCGGGGCTGGGGCGGGCAGTGGGTGCCTGCCGCATGGGTGGCGTGGGACCGGTGGGTTGGGTGGCCCCGGTGAGTCCCAGTGAGAGAAAGCTGCCTGGTAAGGATGGGCGGTCTTGTCTGGGAGGAACTGAAGTTATCTGTGAAGTTGATCTTGAATTAGACTAATACTTTGGCCCAAAAAGGGTGGAATGATATTTTTTTTTCCAAAACCGCAAAGCCTATCAGACTGCCATTTCCAAAATGAGATTTTTCATTGCAAAGTGGCATTTATCAGTTAAGTACCGATTTGGGGTTTTGCCTTTGTTTTTGGAGGGAAGGCTTTAGGAAAGGGGTTCAGCGACTCGAAACATAATATTTCAGTTGAGTTTCAAGCTTGCCCCCAAACAGCCTTGCCCTAAAATTCCACATGCTTATTTTTGGGTTCATTTTCCACCACTGAAATAAGAGCAAATCTGTGATTTGTCTGGTGTGCTCTGGGAGCCGCTGGGTGCCCATCGGGAAGGGGGTGGGGACGCGCTCAGCCCGTGCACCCCATCCCCAGGCCGGCACGGGGACCTGCGGGGAGCAGGAGGAGCGCGGCGCGGGTTGGCACACAGCGTGCGCTTCCACCGTGTTTGTTTTGTGCTCTGGGAACAGCTGTTGATATTCTGACACTTGCCAGCTCCGCCGCATCTTCAGGGAGTCTCCTTCCCTCCCCTCCCACTGCCCAGATCCGGCTTCTGCTTCTGCTTTTTCTTTTTTTTTTCCCTCTCTTTTTTTTTCCAGGCGACCTTCTCCTTTTTGCATTTCTTTTGTTCCCAGGCAGGGTGTGAAGAAGGGCTGGGAGCAGGGAGAAGGGCTTCGGTGCTCCAACCGCTCCCTGCTGGAAGAGCTGCTGGACTATCTGCCTGGGGGGGTCCAACCTCTCCGGCCTGCAGCATCCTCTGGTCCCTGACTCCCAGCACCGCAGGAGCATCCTTGGGGTGCGCCGACAGCCGGAGGACGCCCACCCTCGCCACTGGGCACGCCGATGGCACATCCCCATGTGGGGGACAAGGGTGGCTGCTGCCGAGGGGCTGCCCGGACCCGTCCCTTTGCCGGCCAGGCGTGCGTTAGCCCATGGCAGCTCCGTGCCGGATTAGCCGGGTTAAACCGCTAATGCTGCCGCTGCGTGGAAGGCTGCTTTCAGTAAGTGGCTCCCTGTAGCTTATTTGACTCCAGGCCCAAATCTAATGTCTCAGTGGGCCTGTTACATTAAGCAGGCCCAAGTGGTAGGAGATTTAAAGCATCAAAATGAAGTGCTTTATCACTCCGTACTGTGTTCTTGGCTGCTTTCGTTGGCCTCACTTCACAGGCGCCGCAGCCTGCGAGCCGAGCCCTCTCGGCAGGCCCATTACAAATTCCACTTGTTGACGGTTGCCTTGTTGCAGGATTTAATGGTAGAATAATATTTACACAGTAAACTCCTCTGGAGGTGTTATAAACACCATAAAAAGGATTTTAGAAGCTTAATGAGCGTTAGTGAAGTCAAGACAGGATAATGTGGCAACTGTGCGCTGTAATCTGATTTGGCACCTTCTGCACAGCAGGAGTTAGTGGGTGGAAGAGCTTTTTAGGGTTTTTTTGTTTTGTTTTAGTGTGTAATATTGTTTGTTTAGCATGGTGCTAAACAGGGGATGCGGAGCGAGGTCCCTGCAGAACCGGCCGACCCGAGCGTGCAGCCAGGCATGGGGACCGTGGGCTCCAGCACTCCCAGTACCTTGAGTCACGACACCGCGGTCGCTTTTTGTCAGATACGAAAGGATCAATGACTGGGCCAGTTTAGTGCTTGGTGGCACAGTCTCAAACTCGTCATAACCGTAACATCAATAATCTTGAGACATTTTAGGCGCAGGGAGTCAGGCTGTGGGAACAGTGGCTCTCCCAAGGGACGAACGCAAGGCAGGGGACAGGCAAGGGTTTCGGGGCCAGGATCTCCTCTGAGCACCCCTGCAAACAGCCTGCCGTGGGAACACGCTCCTGCGCCTTCGGGTGGGACCCTCCTCCCCTGCCCCCATTTGCTCGTGAGCGTTACCAGACACCCTGGCACAGCAAAGTCCCTCTCTAAATCTGACTTTATTTCACTCTTTCTAGGGAAAAGGAAAACCCTGAAAACAAAATAGCAACTTGCTCTTGCTGAAGCACCAACAAACGGCCAAGAGCTGATGAGGGATGTGCCCGGACCTGTTGCCGAGGAGCGCAGCAGCGACCCTAACCGCCTGTGCTGGGGTGCTATTGCGGCCACGCTGGGGGGCTGAGCGGCTCCTGCTGTCCCCTGGGCTTGCATTCAGACCCCCGGTGCGTGGCTCCGCTGTCCTCCCCAGCACGCACAGGTAGCGTGCTGCAGCCGTGCATTTTCCTTTATCTTTTAAATGTTATAATTCACGTTTCCTCCTTTATCTGAGCTGAAAATGCCCTCTTCTCTACGTGTGCTTGTGCACATATATACATACGCACAGATGCACACATGTATTTGGGCTATTCTGGGACCACTTTGCAAATCAGCTCAGTGTTTTGTTATTCATGTGCAGATATTTTAAGGTTCTGTTTCGGGGAGGCAAAAAGCTTGCAGCTCCTCTGTGGGCAGCTCCTGTGCTTCTCGGTGGGCACTGGGCATCTCCCAGGGGAGAAAAGGGATCAGCTCCTGCAGTCGGGAACCCCAAGCTGCCCATCTGTGACCAGTGCTGGCTTCTGCCAGTGGGAAGGTCATTTCTGAAAGGAAAATTGTTGGTGGGAACTTTCCTGTTCTGCAAAGTGCTGGTTACCAAAGGGTGTCTTCCTGGGTTTTGCTAAAATAATTTTTCAGAATTCAGATTCTTTTTCATTTTGAACTGTTTTATATTATTTTGCTGTTACAAGAACATATAAAAGATTTTTTTAAAAAACCTGTTCAATGCATACCGTTGAAAATTGGTATTTTCTTCCCCTTTGGAGCACAAACCACAGGTGAAGTGCAGCGTTTCAGCCGTGAAGCGAGTGGTGGCTCCTCTCCCTGCGGCTGGCTCTGGTTCAGCTCTGCTTGCTGGGGTCTGTGCTGCAGCACAGGGCTCCCTGGCCTCCTGCTTGGCAATAAAACCCATCCCCTTCCACCACGTACACTCTGCAGGGGTTTGTGAACTTCGAGGACTTTGATTTTGACACTCGAGGAACTACCCTCGGCCTTTCCAATTTCTGAGGGACGTGAATCTTGAGGCTGACTTGCCAGGAGCAAAAAGCTACCTTTTGTAAATAAGCCAATATTTTCTTTCTTTCGAGGGGAAGCTGACAAAGATCAATACCAGCCTGCAAAAGACATTGCCCTCTTAAGAATTAGCCCTTTGCAGAATCATTAATCCAGGAAGCTGTTACAGGGTGACAAGCGCATGGAGGCTCTGCCAGCTCTTGGAGGGATCACAGCAACATCCCCTTATGCACAGAAAAACAAACCAAATGGAATCGCTGAGAAAATAGCTGCCGTGCTACGGGTTCGTTCTGCCCCAGGAGCCAATCTGACTTTAATTAAGAAAGGCTGGTTGCACTCTTGACAAGCGTCATTAAAGTTACCTGGTATTTTGCTCCCGTTTGACACTAGCTAGGTCTGTGCAGGGCTGGTTGGCTGCGTGTCCCCTTGTACCCTGCAGCACGGGATGCAATGCAGTGAGCCCCGGAGCACACCGGGGACAGCTGTGCTGGCCCATCTTATCGATAAGGGTAGAGCACAAAGAAAATCAGGAAAATCATACTGCTGGATGAAACAAAGGCGTTATTGTCACATTTGGCTGCTCTTGGGCATTGCCACAGCTTTCCCAAATGCTCCAGCACTTCCTTCTCTTCTGATCATCTTGGTAAGGGATGAGTGACAAGGGATGAGCTTGAACCCACTGGCAAGTCTGCAGTGCTGGGTAAGAGGGTCCCCGACAGTGGGATTTATTAGACTCCCTAGTCTCCTGGAGGGAAAGATAGATGCCCTATCCTTTGAAATATTTAATGGCTTAATTCTATACAAAGCACCTAGGTGTACACTGTGACAGTCGGGGGCTCAGAAACAAGTGGTGAGCGTAGAGCGAGCCCCTGTAGAAAAAAGAAAAGATTAAAAGGAAATGGCTGAAGAATGAAAAATATGAACAAGCGGGCGCTTTCCCTGTCCAAGCCCTGCTACCTTATCTTCTGGCAGCAGGCACGCTACAGATGCCCAGGGCAGGGAGGTGCCGGGACGGCTTTGAAGATCCCTCCTGTGAGTGTG
This sequence comes from Leptosomus discolor, assembly GCF_034619465.1. Classification (NCBI taxonomy): domain Eukaryota; kingdom Metazoa; phylum Chordata; class Aves; order Leptosomiformes; family Leptosomidae; genus Leptosomus; species Leptosomus discolor. The sequence goes on along the minus strand of NC_141406.1, from coordinate 16,290,897 downwards.
GGGGATGCATTGGAAGCAGGTGCCTCCCCGGAGGCAGGTGCTGCCAGGACCCCCCGCCTGGCCAGGCAGCTCCAGCCCCAGGAGCAGCAGTGCCTGAACTGAACTGCTTCCTCACTGGAGGTTTTTCTGATTCATGAGAATTAAGCCGTGCCCCTTTCCTGCAAACACTCATCTGCTTCTCTTTATTCAAGGAAGAGAAGTCAGAAAGCGAGGAAAACCAGAAGGGTGCAAAGTTCTGCACGCAGCCCCTGAGCTGCTGCATCAGCATCTTCACTGCAGAAGGAAAAATTGATGCTGTCGGGAGCCCAGGCCTGTTGCTTTGGCACCAGCCGAGCTCCCCATGAGAGGGAGAAGCGTGTGCTGGTAGAAAAGCACCCCACACTCCCCGGCACCGTGCCACTGGCTCAGAGCTCATCCCCCATCCCAAACCTCCCGGCAAGGAGGAGCTGGCGCTGTGACACTGAGGACCCCATGGCTGTCAGTGAAGCCGCTGGGCACACGGTGAAGGTGTGCAGCCTCCTCACCCCTCCTAGGCACCCACAAGCGAGCAGGGCTGTAGGGGACTTGTCTGCTCTCGCCCCAGGCAGGAGGATTCACCTCCCCTGACACAAGGCAGGGCCACAAGGCACCAAACTCCAGATGTTTTAAGGGAACAGAGTTGACCAAGTGGGGTTTTCTAAACGAGGTGGGAACCCCAATTAAATCAATAGGGGCTGTGGAGTAAGTTTACACATGTGAAGGTTATCAGGAGCTGAATGAGCTGGTGCCATTGCCAAGGAGGAACCCTGGCTGTCTGACCTGCTGCTGCAAATCCACTGCATGACTGACAGCTGGGAAAGAGCCCCGAGCGGCCCCAGAACCCCGGTAGCTGCTCACCTGGGAGTGCAGTGAAGGGGATGGGGCAGGACCTGCTCTGTAAGTACCTGCTGTGGTCACCAGCACTAAAAGTGTTTCACTGCTGTTGTGTGGAAATTCTTCACCTTCCTCTGGTCCCTGCAGCTCTGCTCCTTCCCTCTGGTTTGTAGCTGGGCCATAAAAGTGCTGTTGACTCCATGAACCTGTTCAGAGAAACTTGAATACAGGGCTCTGTTGAAGCTGAGGAAGCCCACAGGCACTCTTGAAATTAAGCATCTTGTCCCTCTCAGATCAGCAGGACTGTTCTCTTGAAACAAAGCACTGTTGGGCCATGGTCTAGCATGGTGGCACAGCGGTGGAGTGGCCCTGCTGCAGCACCAGGGGAAGGTGCCTGTGTGGCACCCAGGCAGACCCCGACCCGTGGCGGTCACACAAGGTGACACACACATGTGGTGAGCAGGGGATGTCTGGATGTGAAATAATGCATATAATCTTATTTAATCAAGAAGAAAAATCAACCAAAATCTGAAATGGTAGCACGTCTAGTTAACAGCTAGAAATGAAAAAATAATTCCAAACAAGGCGTTTGTCACAACATTGAAGGGTCACCCGCTAAGCCAAGGAAGCCAAAGAGGGAAATAGTTCTTAGGGGTAATTACAGTTTCTAAGAAGTTTTTCACTCGCTCTGTAATTGTCGGAGGGTGGTGATTGGCACCGCGGTGCCGCAGCAGTGCTGGGAAAGCACCACAATAGAGCTGTAATTTACAGGCTGGAACCGTGAAGTCAGAAATGGTTTGGGAATTATTACTAATCTTTATGGATTCAGCTGTTCGTACGCTGGCCAAGGCGATTCAGATTACAGCGTCGGGAGGAACAGTTAACGGTGGTCTCACGTGTGCTCTCACACTGCCCCAGCACCTCCTGCCCGAGACCCCGCGTTTCTGGGTGAACTGGAGCAAATGTGGCTTTGTTTCTGCCTCACTGAAGCGCTCCCCACGTCTCGAGGCTCCCATGAGAGGGGCTGTAGAGCAAGAAAGCTGCCTTATCACCTTTCCTTGACAAACTAAATATTAAAGGTGCTCTAGAGCCAAGAGCAGCAGGCACAAGGCAGTGACTGTGCCCACCCCAAAACCGGAGAATCAACCCCACCCCGGCATGTGGGATGCCGCCGCGGATGGCGGCGTGTCCCGGGCTGCAGGCTGCTGCGCAGCGCAGAGCTGTGCCGTGCTGCCTGCGGGCTCAGGGTGCTGCCGGGCTCCTGCCCACCCTGCGGAGCATCAACCCGGCAACCCAGCCCCATGGGCCCTTCTGCTTGTGGCCAGACCCCCCCCCACCCCAGACCCACACGCACAATTTGGGGCAAGGTTATTTATTTTAATGAGGGTTTTTTTCCGCAGTGGTTCCACTCCTTGGGTTGCATGTGGCTCGAGTGAGGGCAGCACAGGTTACGAGAAGTGAATTTCTGACACTAAAGCTCCTCTTTGCTCTTGGCAACTCCATCCTCTGCCAGCACGGAAATGCGCAGCTCTTTCACATCAGGCAGCTGCCTGTGTTCGGGAGAATCAAAAAAAAAAAAAAAAAAAAAAAAAATCACACTTTTTTCATTTGTGCTGATTTGCATATTAATAGTTTGCATATTAAACAACTACTTCAGAGGGTGGGCGGGCTAATGAATGCAGCAGTCTCCTCTATTTTAACTCAATTTGCCTCATCCATATTCCAGTGACTTTGGGGATTGGTATTCAGTTTTCATTGAAATTATCCAAGCCAGACCTAATTTGTGCTGCCCTTCCATTAATCCAATTAATTAGCACCATTGATGTGTACTGCCTTTGTAATGCAGCTTTGTTCAGCACTGCTGCCGCTAATGACAGCCTAGTATCAGAGCAAATAATGAGCAAACCAAAGGAGCATTTGACCCTTGATGTACCCTCACACAATGCAGCAGTTTTTAGTCTGGAGGCCCTAATTTAGGTTCGATAGCCCAAATTATAGACAATAATTCAATATTCTTTGTGAGGAGCTGAGCAAGTGTCACCCTGCCATTTGTTTAGCTTATCATTTTTTCCTGCCTCTTTATTTATGTATTTTTTTTTCCTTTTCATTATTTTCCAACCTGGCCTCCCTGCTCCACCTCCAGCATTGATTTCTGACCTTGTTTCCACTGAGAGGTCTGAAGATCTCTTTGCTCTGAAGGAATTCATTAACCTTTCCCCCTGCCCAGAACTAGAGAGAAAATCTTTATATTTTTAAGTAAGGCAAATAAACACTGTTAGTGATCATCGGAGTCCCCTCGCTGCCTGCTCCCCGAGAACTTGACTGCTAGCTTAGGAATCGCTTCTGCTTTTCCATTTTTGGGGTAATTTTGCATTTGAAATCGTTGTTTAAACACCAACTAATTTTCTCCAGGGCCCAGGTCCCCGCTGGTGCTGCCCGTGCGCCGTTGCCACTCTCTGCACTGGGTACCGCCGTGCTGCTTTCCCTTTGCCATGGCGCAGCTCCAGCAGCGAGGCCAGTGCCTGAGTGGCCCCGTTGTCCCTGCAATGGTTAAAGACCGGCGTGAAAATAAATGTGGCATAAAAGCAGCATAAAGCCAAACCCATGGCTGCAGACCCTGGGCCAGGATGCGGCCCCAAAGCGCTGCCGAAACCCCGGGGTCTGCCTGGGGCTGGGGAATGCGGGGGAGACCCCACAATGTGTCCAGATGTTGAGAAGGCATCTCCTGTGCCTCTTATGCCAGGTGACCCTCTGTCCCTGGCCCACCAGAGGAGGAGAATCTATTAAAGGAACCATTTAGCTATGGTTATCCACAGGTAGGTCACTAAATTCATTAAGTTAATTAATTACATGAGGCACATTCACTGTGTCCACAAGTGTTTGAAGTGTAAGGAGAAAGGTACTGTCAGGGCCAGGAGGAGGACAGAAAGTCAATTTGCAAAGTGATATGGAGATTTTGACACTCAGCTTCTTTTTAACTGGAACAAAACCTGAAGGTTTTTCAGGAAAATTCTCGGGAAGGTGGCAAAACCCTATTCCAGGAAGGCTGACAGGTGATCTGGCAAAAGCGCTGTTTTGAATAAAGCAAAACGGTTCGTTTTAGACTTCTGAAATCTCACAACGGATAGGTTAAGAAGTTGCTGCAGGAGTAAAGGCTGAACACGCTTGTAACCCTACTTCGTTCTCCTTGCTTCTACCGCAGTTTCTCTTTGGGAAAACACGTTGGTGTGGTTTTGTGAAGCCTTTGCGCTGTGCAAGAACGATGCTTTCCAGAGGTTTTCCGGAGCAGCCCGGTGACGCCTCCCCTCGGCAGGCTGGGAGCCGCACAGGTCCCCTGCGGCTCTGCAGGGTCAGGGTGCTGCCAGGGACGTGCCCTCCTGCCCCGGGCTGGGCTGGGGGACAAACCAGCCGAGGCCATCGCCATGGCCTCTGGGAGTACGGCACAGGGCAGGGTGCCTTGGCCGGCACCCGCTGAGCTGCAGGCGCATCTTTCGCACTGCCGAATGAGGAGTCGAAGCCAGCATCTCCTCCTGTGGCTCTCCACACTGCTCCCAATCACTCCTCCTCGGTGTTATAAATCATGCTATTTGAATAGAAGCTTATACAGTTAGTTGCCTGAAAGATTTCACTGATTAACCTTAAAATATGCTATAAATCTTGTTCTCCTACTCTCTCGTGGAGCATCAAGAAAGCAAACAGGCTCCTGTGCCGTTGGAGGCTAGTGTGCACAGCAGGGCAGGCTCCATCAGCACAGGGTGAAGGAGCTCCAGGAGCTCCTGGGGTGGCAGGGCCTGGGGGGTGCAGGGTGTCCTTCTGCTCTCCGGGGCAGGTTGCAATCCGCATCACACAAAAAAGATGGTTCTACACTGGTCTGTCCTCCCGTTGGGACCTACAGCCAGCGCTGCACCAGAAGGCCGAGGTGTCCAGCCAACCTTCTGGCAGTGCAAGAGGGCTGCTGGTTGGTGGGTGGGTAATTCCAGTCTCCTTGGCTATGCTTTGCCTATGACTTCAGATTAGTGACGCTTATTCATCTCTTCATCCTGAAAACCACTTTAAAACCGTAGTCACTGAGGTGTGGTGTGTCTTGCCCTGCAACTGCAGAAGAGCTGCTGTCTTCTAGGCAAGTCCGTGTTGTCAGTGGAGACAAACCACCAGCCCTGTCACGCAACGAGCTGCTGGATGTTCAAGTGCCAGATCTTCACGAACACTGTTTTGAGCCTGTGATCTTCCTGCGCTGGGGCTCAGGGGCAACTTCCACCTCGAAGGCGAGATGCACAGGTGCTCAATATTGCAGCTGGGCTTTTGGGTTGGACAGTACAGCGAGCGCTTCCTGCTGAATTGGGTCTTCTGTGTGTACACAGGGTGGTTTCTGCTGCGTTGGTGCTACTCAGCTTCTGATGAAAGGTGAGGGAGGGGGGTTTTACCAGGGTGGTGTTTTAGTATCTCTTCCCTCATGCCTTGCTGTGTGACAGCCTTGTCTCCAGTGACACACCTGAATTTCTGAGCTGTGTGAGCTAACCAGTTCCTGAGAAACAAATACAAATAGTAAGAAAGATGTACCACAAATATGTTTAGCTCATGTGTTCCACCCCATGCCATTGCTTGAGGCTGTGCTGTAATGTACAAACTAACATGGACCACGTGGTTTTAAAAAAAATGTGAAAAGCATCCCTCCTCTCAGGGTTTTGTGCACCATGGAGGAGGAGGAGGGAGGCAGGCAGGTTCATGGCCAGTTGCCTGCTGTTAGCCTGCAGCTTCAGCTTTGCCAGCCTGCGGGGTCTTTCTAAAGTTTTCATAATCCCTCTTTACCATCTCTGCTGGTGGCAAGAAGACCAAGTGAAGCATCCAAAGCAAGGTGGTATTTAATGAATATTCCTTTGTCTGAGGTGGAGGCCTTCACACCAACCTGAAAGATGCTGCGGCCTGTCTGGCACTGATGCGGTAAGATCCCATTTAGTGGCATCACTCAGGACTTGTCATATTACGGTATGTCACAACATGTCAGCCTCTGACAGGCTGGATACCTGCTATTAACTTGCAGACTGGTTGCAAATACAAAATACAGGTGGTGAATGAAGGCAGCGCCAGGAGCAGAGTGGATGCCCTTTCTGGCGGGTGGGGTATGGCTCTGCAAGCCTGGCTTTGCAGAGAGGGGTATGGCTTTGTGTGCCCCGCTTTGCAGACTAGCCCTGGGCTTCGGCACACTAAGCTTGAACACTGGAACACGGGAGGGCAGACTTTCTGAAAATGCACGAGGCAGAAGCAGCCTCCAGAATGGTGCCAGACTGCTGGATTTGGAAAAAAATTCCTTCCTGACCCGGAAGTATCAGTTTAATCCTGACACAGCACCAGAGCTGTCAGCATTACCAGAGAAGCAGCACATGCAGTCAATGTCCTTCTGTAACTGTGGCTCTTATCTGATGCTCCAGGGCAAGGTGGAGAAGCAGAACAAGGCTGGAGGCGAAGGTGAACATCAGGTTGGTGGGTGATTCCTTCCTGCTCCTGCATCTGGCCTGTGGAAGTCCTTGAAGCGAGTTTAATTAATTGGCTGCCTGTGAGTGCAGTACAACAAACACAGTAGATCAAGTCTCCTTTTGCCCCTGTTGGTGATATAATTCAAGCCTCAAATCATAGGTTTAATTGCAGGATCACCCTGCCTTGTCATGCAGTTCCTCCCACGAACTGGGCAAGCTCCATCTTGAAGCTGACTGCACGTCTTGCCCCCAGGACCTTACCTGGATGGCCAGTCTGGGCGTGTGGGGTTGCACTGGACTGAGAGAGGGAGGGTGCTGCTGCAGGAGGTGGCATCCACAGGAGTGGCAGCAGCCAGAGCCTGGAGGCTGGGGCAGAGGGGGTCCTCCTGGGAGCCCTCCTGCAGAGCTGCTGAGGACGCGCAGGGTCGGCCAGCGTAGCAACCAGCGATGCTCCCCGGGTTGCTCCTTCCCCCGGCATCCACCGGCACTGCGTGGGAAGCCTTTTCCTGGGTTTGGGAGCAGGGGCAGCAGCACCGCGGGGCTGGCTGGAGGGCAGGCGAGCCAAGGTCCAGCTCCGCTGGAAGCCAAAGCAGAGCACAGGGGCTGCTGTGGAAACCCTAGCACCTCCCCGTGACGGTGCTGGCTGTTGCTGCTGCGTTTGGAGCCATCGCAGCCATGTCTTCCAGCCGATCCCACGGGGACAGCAGCTCCCCATCCCTTCCTGCCCTGGGACAGACCTGGCTCGCAGGCAAGGCGGGCGGATCCTGACCGCCTGGCTGAGCCAGGGACACCTGAGCAGAACAACCCTGCACCCCGCTGACGCCCGAGACGGGCCAACCCTCTGTGCCCGTATTCCCTGTGTCCCTGTGTAACCCCCCTGTCTCCTGTAGGGTTCCTCATGCTGTAACAAGCCAAAACCCAGGCTGATTTTCATTTGTTTTATTATTAAGCTGATGAGGTTATTTAGCCCGTTTTATGCCCCATTAAATCCCGTGTTTGAAATTCGGCGGAGAGCCGGAGCTTTGCAAGGAGGCGTGCTCCGTGCCCATCAGCGACGCTTGCGGTGTTTGTCTTGGAGCGCCCAAGCTGGTGGCCTCTGTTTACTCCCTGGGTATTCTTTTCTTTCCGAGGCTGGTGTGGCTGAGAGAGATGAATGCTCTGTCTGTTATTGTTACCTCTTCTTGCTTTTTTTTTCCATGCTCTCATCACTAGTTTGAGTGCTTCTTATTTTCCTTGCCTCTGAAAGAAGCCATAAAATTCCCCAGACCGTGTGTGGTATGGTGTGCACTTACAAATTACCATTGAAAAATGAATTGCCTTGACAAAATCTAATGTTTTGTGACACAGCACAAATATGCATTTCATTCTTGAAGAGAAGGAAAAGGAGCTCATTGGAAATATTAAATTAAGCAGTGTAACAGCTGAGAATAATTTGGTTTTCTGCTCTGTTGCTTGTGATTTGGTACGGAGTTTGAGGTGGCAGGCCAGTTCCTGTTTAGAGTATAAAGCACACAGATGCCTCAGATTTAATTCCTTGCTTTGGAGCAGCTTGTTTTCACTGGTGCTGGAGGCTGGGTGCAGTTCAGAACATGGGTTTTGGTTAAGGTCCCAGAGGCAGGGAGCTGAGGTGGAGAACATTGTGGCCAGTGTGTGGAAAGGTTTACCGTCGTGCTGCAGCGGGTCACAGGAGACTAATGTGCAGTCTGTGTTTTTTGCTGGTTCTCTGGTGGTTTGGAATAAAAATCCATCCCCATTAAGAACAAAGCAGAGCAGGACTGGATTTGGGAATTCCTGCTAACAGCTCTGAATCCCTGCTGTAGAGGGGGCATAAACAAAGCCTTTATTCTCTTCAGTCATCCAGCCTTTTAATTACCTGCAGAGTTCCGTGCAGTGACTCATTCCCCAAAAGAATGGCCTGGGTGGCTTCTTGCAGAGCCCTGCAGATGTGAAACTCTCTGGGGGGTCACCTTCCCCTTGTCCTGACAAAGTCCCGCACCCATTTCTCCTCCCCTTCTGCGGCTGTCACTGTCCACCTCCGGGCTGATGCTCTGGCATGGTGAGACTCTGCAGGACCACAAAGCTCTGCAGGGCTGTTGCTCAGCCATGGTGGAGCGGAGGCATCCCCTGGGGTCTGCACAGCCAAGAGCAGCACCCAGCCGCAGCTCGGTGGGTGCCACGGTGGGTGAGGGCATCGGGAACCTGCCGGCGGCAGCGTGGTTGGTAGCTGGGCAGCAGGAGGAGCTCACACGAGCCCTTTACCCTCTGGGCGGCACAGCGTCCCGCAAGGCGGGTGTCAGACCAGTGTGCGTCTCAAGGTGGATTTCTCATGATGATTGGGGGGGTTTATTTCATCAGTATTAGTTAGTTATTTGACTGAAAGTAACATCTGGAAAGGGACTGGAGGTCCGAAGTGACAAACACCATGAAAAAACTTGGAAAGCGAGAGTCCCCATCCCAAACATCCTGTGGGACCATGGCAGTGCTGTAACAAGGGATGTTAACGTGCTTTAATACATGAGGGAGAAGCTGCAGATTAGGGAGATCAAGTTGTACAGTCCAGCAGCACCCAGAAGTCCAGTCTAATATCTGTCTTTTTCCCTTTTCTGCTGGGGAAGTACGCTGTGGAACCCCTTGTTCCTCCGTTTTCCGAAGTTTTGCAGCTGGAACAACAGTTGACTGTGGAAGCCAACATGATACCAGCCACCAATGCTTGGAAATCTGCTCTGTCTGGCTGACGTGCTTATAGCACAACCACCTCTATGATCTCTACTTCAGTGGTTATTTGCTATTTATTGTTTACTCTTCCCTAAAGCTGGTCAGAAGTTTTCAGCTCAAGAAGTGTATTTCAGTGGAATCAGAATATTTTCTGAGGGAAACATCGATTAGAAAACTTCATGTTTTCTTAGCAGGTCTGAACACAGCTTGGTGTTTCTTCAGGAAGCCCTTAGCACTGCCTGGCCAGGAGACAGCCCAGCTGACACGTACCTTTCGGCTGAACCCTTCAACGTGGTACAAAGGCAAAATGAAATATTCTGGAATTTCTATTCTGTGAATAATCTGTAGGTTTTTGTCCAATTTGGACTGAAACCACAAGAAAATGTTGCTGTTTCCCGCAGGGTGGGAATTGTGTTTTTCAGATAACTCTGCTCTATCCCTACATGTCCCACAAGGGAGACACTTAGAGCTGAACTTCAACCGTGGTACCAAAGGCAGAGTCCAGCGAGGATCTCCTCGCCCGCAGGGGGGCTGTGCCCGTGGATACCCCACCACCCCTCCAAGCCCTCTCCCAGCTGGGTGCCACGGGGCACACACTGGGGGTGGGAGATGAAAGCACATAACAAATCAGGAATAAAGGTAGTAAAATCATGATAGGTCACGGCAGTAAAACTAGCATTTATGGCTCATGCTGTACAGCGGTTGAGTCACACTCTCGGCTTGGTTTAGGGCAGGCAGACCCCGACTCTCACACCCTTGACATTTACCTCTGATCCCAGCTACCCCCAGCACCCAGAGCCACTTGTGGTGGTGAGTGATGCTCATGGGGGAGCACCACAGCCCTGGCCTGGCCCCAGACGGTGGCCAAGCCAAGAGCAGCTCAGATGCAGGGACCAGCCCAGCCCTGAGGCGCGGTGTGACCAGCTTCACTCCTCTCCAGCAAGAGCCCAGCACAAGCTGCCACTCATGCCAAGGTATCTTTGGCACGAGGATGTGGGTAGAAAACCCACAGGACTGTCAAAGCCATGGACAGTCTCCAAAGTGAGAGCAGTGTTTGACGGGGGAGAATATGCTTTGGAAAATTTACTTGATCCTTGTTTGGAAGCAGCACTGAGAAGCACACTGAGCCCTTCGCAGACACACACATGCTGCCTTGAGGATATCTGTACAAAGCAAAGCGCTGGAAACATGTTGTCATCTGCCTCCTCCCTCTCATTCCTGGCAACCGAGTAAATATCCACGGAGCTGCTTAGATCTGAGTGCAGGAAAGCAGCTACCCCGGCTCGGCACCAGTGGCAGGGGCACCTCCGGTGCTTGGTCCCGGCTGGCAGCCGGGTGGGCACAGCGGGTCCCGTCTCCTGCCTCCCACCAAGGGCACGGCAGCGTCGCACCTCCTTGTTTGCTGGAGAGGGACTGGGCAACGAAAGGGTGCCAGGGGCAAGCTCAGCACTTATCTGGATCATTCACCACTTGCCAGGAGTGTTGGTTTCTTTTCTCCCATAGCCAACACTGAAAGCCAAGGATAGACATGGCACAGCTAGTGTTGTTTTAGCATCCCTCTTTCTTAAAAAAAAATAATTAAAAAAAAAATAAAAAAGAAAATCTGGACAACTTCCCAGATTGTACATCTGTCCGTATAATTTACACCACGAGGATGAGGAAGTGAGGAGGGCTGTAAACTCTTTCCATCTGTGCAATGTGTGTGATGATTTTTCCATTCCTTGCTCGCCTCCCCCACCAAAAAATCCTGGGCTCGCAGAGGGTTTGCCAGCCAGCGGGCAGCCCCTGTGTGCCAGGGGCGTCTGCGTGCCACGGGTGGTCTCTCTGCCAGACCTCGGCTCCCCTTGCCTCTTCCTCTTGCAGGGCAGCGCTCGAGCAGCTGCTCCCGTGCCCTGTCCCTCGGGAGCACCCAGCCACCTGCCTGGAAATTGCCGTTGCCTGAAAGTTTTCCCTTCTAACTCTTTTGACTGAAAAGGATATTTTTTGACAATCGGGTTCTTTTGCAGGATGGACTGACCTTCCTTTGCAAGAATGCAACTCCTGGTAGGGCAGCTCTCTCCAGCAGCTTGTGTTTGGAAATGCTCCTTCAGGGGAGCTGCTCCGGGGTCCCTCTCTCCCCTCCATTAATGGGGTTCCCCCCATCAGGGGGGCTCCCCTCCACTTGTAGGGTCCCCAGCCGGGCTTTGCTCATCCCCCCTTGCCCCACAGGGGCTCAGAGCTCCCAGGAGGGCCAGCAGCAGAGGGGCAGGGTCCCAGCGGCCACCAGGCAGTCAGGGAGAGGAGCAGGAGGGCACTGAAGCCGTGGCCCATGGCGCATCACAGCCACTGCACATAACTCCGTGCAACATCTCGGGTCCTCTCGCCTTTTGATCTTGGCAAAGCACTGGTGGTTCCTGGTCCAGGGTCTCCACAGGCTCCTAATGCAAACCCCATATTCCCATGCTAGTGTCCCACCCATCCCTGCACTGGCCTCTTCTGAGCACTCGGGTTCCTCCTCCATGGGCAGTTCGGGGCAGGGAGCAGGAGAGGAGAGCTGCCGTGCTCCCCCTGGGCTGGGGCTCCTCTCCTCACCCCTCGAATGGGTCATTGTTAGAGAGACTTGTTGGTTCACTGAGGGTGGGGAAGCAGTTGAAATGATTTCTGAGTTTTCTGGGTTTTCAAAATGATTGGTGGTGTGAAAGTTTTTGATCTTATATCAGCAGGATTTCCTTTGGGAAAAGCCTGTGCTCCTGGCAGTGGGAGCGTGGCTTGTCAGCACGGAGTGGGACCCACTGGAGCCGGCAACAGGGCAGGTGGGCTCAGCTCTGAGCTCAGCTCCCCCTGTGAGACAGGATTTGCTACACTCAGACTGCTCTCCCGAGCTAGCCAGCTTGTTATAAATGTGCAGATACCAATATAGGCTGAGTGGGTGGTGAGAGGGGACCTCGTGTGCTGCATAACTGGAGGGCTTTTGCAGCTACATCAGATGAAGAGATGAATGAAGGAGCGGGATGTTGTCACCTTCCAGCGCCCACTCGCTCCCTGGCACAGCAACAGAAGTTGAATTTCTTTCAAACTTCCCATGAATCACTCCCAGGCGGGTTCGGCGGGTTTCTCTGGAGCTGCCGGGCCCCGTGCGCTAGCACCGCGTCTCCTCCGAGTGCAGCCCTGCACCCCGGCCTGTGCCAGGACACCCTGGGACCGGCTGTGCCCCGCTGGTGCTCGTGACATCCTCACGGCACCAAGGACCATCTCGGGTCCCTCATGCCAGGGGCATGAGGGTAGGGGCTGACAGACTGCCTTTGGGGTGGCCCCAGTCATCCCCGTCACCCCGCCCAGAACAGATGATCCGTGTTCACCCCCGGACTGCAGCAACAGCTGCAAAAATAAACCCCAGCGACACCATCTCTGCCTTCTCCTGGGCATTTCATGCCTGCACAGGGATGTCTTCCCGGAGCAGTAAAACGAGGGCTCTGTTCAGGGTTCCAGGAAAAGGCTGGTGTCTTTCCTCTCAGCAAGACGGCTCCCCGGCTCCAGCTCATCCCTGGTTTGCAGCCCTCTGCAGAGAGCAGCCAAACAATATTTGTCCTTCCAGGTGCTCTCCAGCAAGCTCTGCTCAACCCTTTCCTTGCTGGTGCCCTGCAGCATCCTGGTCTGCAGGAGAACCATCGCCTGAAGCTGCAGGCACTGCTGGCGTGCCCAGAGGGCTGGTTTGCCAGAGCACGTTGGTAGCAGGAGCAGCACCGATGTGGTTAAGAAATACTAATAAACTTTCTAGGCTAGGCACTCAGGCAGGCACTTCCTCCGTCTTGACATTAAATTCCTATTGGTGTGACTCATTAGCTATTTATTTATTTAAAGCCACTGAGCTATTTGCAATATTTTTAAAAAGCAAACACAGTGTGTGGGCAGGGGAGCTGTTCTGCCTAAATGTTCGTCTCAGTGACACTGATGATAACTTATCAGAATAAATAAGGAATCTTCCAATCATTATTTTTTTTACTCAGAGAGTGTTTAGTGTGTTCTGTAGGAAAAAGTCATAATGTTTCCTTCTCAGAAAGTTTTTACCAGCCTGTGTGTTACATCCAGGTTATACCCCTCTGTGGGTAGCTGCCTGCGTATTTTCTGCAGCCCCAGCTAAAAACGGAATACATCATCCCTTCGCTTCTCTCTTGAAACCCTCCACAGCTCCGCTGGGTCCCTCCTAGAGCAGCCGGGTCAGGAATAGATGCCATAAAGGTTTGTGCAGACCTGGGTTAGTGACGGGTATTCAGGGAGCCTCCATGGTCATACTTTGAAAACAAACTTTTGGCTAATTATCATTTGGACATTACATTTCATTTTCATGCCAGAAGCAATCTTCTGAGATCACATTCCAACCTGGGAGGTCTGGAGGTGTGCAAAAGCTCAGATCAAGCATGGAAACACGAACAAATCAAACACTTTGCATCCCCTTATGTTTTCAAGTTATCTCATTTTTATATAACACAGCTTGGTATGAGTCCAGGAAAATTTTCTGCTACCATTATTTCCAGGGGAAATGTGGCTTTTCTGCCATTTTGAAGTTTAAAATTTCACTTGCCTAAAACAGGAGTCTCTTAAAATCTTGAAAGACAGCGAACTCGTCCATACAACAAAATCCCAGGAGCAGTTTTGTTCGTGAAATCTTCCACAGCATTCCTTTGAAATACCAGGGTCCCAGAGAGAGAAAATGCCCTTTCCTTCCCGGGACGTTGTGTCCTGTGGAGCAGAGGGGCGGTGGGTGTCCTGAAGTGCAGGTGGGTGCCCCATGGCACAACCACCCTGCATGTGCCACTGGTGCTGTACCTCCTCCTTGGGCACCTCCACCAGAGAGGAGAGCAGGTCCAAAAGTGTCCAACGTGGATTCTTATTGATCAGCTTCATTTTTCACTCCAATTCTCAAAATTTTCACAGTTCCCACTCCTCTTTTCACGCGTTTCTGTGAAAGAGTGAAGGGAAGGGTGCTGAGCTCGCCTGGGCAGATGCGTCCTCAGTCGCCTGCTGGCCGCCACTGCTGTGGGCACACTGCTCCTGCCCGCAGAGCCGGGGTAGGAGCTGAACCCTCAGGTGGCTGCTTTCTGAAATGTCTGGGTTATTTTTCAGGCAGTTCTGTCGGATGTTTAGTGCCAGGGCCGCTGCCCGGGGCTCTCTGGATCTGAGGCCAGCCTCTTCCGACTACCCCCATGATTGCCTGCGATGCCAAAAAGCCTGTCCTGCCACGGTGCTCGGTACGAAAAGTCGACCGTTTTGATCTTCAAACTCAGATTAAAAAAAAACAGTGGATATAAAGTCTTGCCGAATGGCTCCCTTTGTAAACTGCCTGCCTGATGCACCAGTCACATCATGTTACATTATGCTTTGAAACATAACGTGATGTGACTGATGCAACATATGACGGATGGTGTAGCAGCCAGGAAATGTAAAAGGACCCAATTTTCTAAAGAGCATTGTTACAGAAACAAACAAGATGCCCTTTTAACTTGTATTGATTGATTGCTAAAGAATAAGCTCTGCTCGTACTTTTGCAAGTACTGTAATTAGTTGGTAGAGCTACCTGGAGGGGGAAGAGCCAAATGGGTGCTGCTTCCTCCTGCTGGGAGGCAGAGGAGGAGGGGGAAGCATGGGAGCAGGTGGGAGGTGGGTCGGTGCCCCCGGTCCCTGCAGCTGGCACCCAGGGAAGGTCCGTGCCTGGGAGCACCCTGTGCTGGCGCCGGCCAAGGGGCCGGCAGGCCCGCACCCCCCTTGGCCGTTCTGGGCCTCCCAAGAGCAAACTGCTGGAAAAGCAGTTTCCTGGTGGGCTTCCATCGCCGGGGCGGCCGCGCGGGCTCAGACGCCCGTCACCGCGGCAGTCCCAGCGCGCCGGCCCTGGAGCAGCAAATTGCATCTTGTCCAGGGTCCCGTCGGGGCCGAGGGGGAGAGCCTCGTTCCTTGGGTTGCTGCAGCTCTTTGTAGAAGGGTTGCTCTTGCCCCCCCTTCTTTCTTTTGATTAGCAGCTAAAAATCACAGATATGTCTGGCAGGACAATGCCTTTGACAGCGAAGGGAATATTAGGGTCAAGCTTTATTAAGAAAGAAGCTATTGAAATGACATACTCAAACATATTGCTATTAGGGACTTGAAGAGTATTTGCCTCATTAATGTAAAAGGTAGCTAGCAATCTTCTTGATCAACAGTGGCAATTTATTTTAAAGTGTCCATTTTCTGGATGTCAGAGGAAGACTTTTATTTATAATCTTATTTTCAATTTCCACAAAGAACACTTCACTCATGCTCTGTGCAGGTTTTTTTTGCAGACAATAACCGATTATAAAACTGTGCTCTCCCCCCCCACACACATCCCCCTTGTAGTAGTGTTGACATATGGAAATGAATCAAAATGTAATAGGCATAATTACAAGCATTGTGTGCAGGCTACAATTAGTGTCTCTTCAAAGCAGGCTTGTAATCAAAAGACACCAATAGAAGAGGGGAAGAAGCGAGCGGACGGTTCCCGGGATGAGCCTGGGCTGGGAAGAAGTTTCCCACCCGGCGGGAGTGGAGGGGGTGCCCGGCTGGGGCGCGCGGGGGGTCCTGGTGGATGCACGAGCTCGGCCACCGCGGGGACGGGCAGCAGCGACCCCAGGAGCCACCCGCAGCCCTCACTGCCCCCGCTCAGCCGGGGCGGGCTGGGGTGGCACAGACCAACTTTCTTCCAAAGACAAAGGCTGCCAGAGGCACGTGCTGATGTCATGTCACCCGGTTGCTCGCTGGGGAAAAAATGCAAAAAAGCGTTAAAAAAAATGTCAACGTCACATTTCAAATGTGATATTTACATTTTTTGAAGAAATTAAATCAATTGGAATTATTTTCAAAAAGTGTTCGACAAGTCAAAACAAAATCTGAAAATAGTATTCAAATTGAATTAGCAACTTTCTGCATAAACAGTTGCTCTGTTCACCTTGGAATTAGCTTGCCGGAACTTTTTGACTCAGCAATGGTCAAAAATTACTTGTATTTTATTTTTCCGTGTGTTTTGTGAACTGGAGAATATATTACTCACACGGCTGTGAACATAAGATACAATTTGAGTGTAAGCAAAATCCCATTACTTTGTATTCCCTCAAACTGTGGTTAAGGTGGTGGATCTAAACACAGCTGGTTGACAGTTTTGCAATTCAATTTTTACCTGTCAGAAATGTATCAAATCGAAACTATTTTTGCAGGAACATTTCTATGTTAATAAGTTTTTGCTTTGAAATAACCACCCCCTCCAAGTTTTAATAAGATTAAAGCATTATCTGTTGGCTTTATTGGAAGGGACTAGATTTTCATTTTCAAATTCATTTTGTTCCCTAATAGTTTTTAAAAATCAAAGTCAGAATGAAATATTTTTTGGCCGTTATTCAGCTGGCTGCTTTTATTGACCCAAACCGCACCTCTTTTTTCCCAGAAAGATGTTGAGGCGGAATCGTTCAGATCAGGACCACAGGAACATTTGGTGATTTCCTTCAGACGTCCCGGACCGGGACCTTGGCACGGGGCGGTATCAAACGTTGGTCACGATCATTCCAGCTGGTGCCTGGGCCGGGGGCTGCCAGTGCAGGAACACAGCTCCTACCCTAAGCGTGTCCGGGCTCCACCGGGGAGGAACAGGGCGTGCAGGGCCCGGCACATTTTGGCACCCGCCTGTGCCCTGGCCATCCCGCTGCTGGTGGGTGCGGGAGCCTGTCGGGGGGATGCGGGGGGAAGCCAGATCGCGGGATGCTCGGGGCAGAGCCATCCCCATCGGCACCAGCACCAGCTGGGGAAGCCTTCGCACCCCAGGGAGGAGGAGGAGGGGTGACAGTGGGGTGGTGAGGGTGGGGCGCTGCCTTTGCTGGTGCTGCAGCCTCTCCAGGAGGGTGGCTGGTCTCAGGGGGTGGCTGCTCGGAGCAGGAACAGCTCCTTCGAAGTCCGCGGGAGAGATGCTGGTGTCAGCCAGGGAAGGATCAGTCCCTCCACCAGCGGGTCTGTGTAGGAGGACTTATATTTGTTTGCAGGAGCCAGATGGTTAAAGAAGAGAGTGACATAATTGCAAGAGACATCACTGCAAGCCATGAAAGGAGAGGGGGAGAGAAAGTCACGGGGGGAAGCAAGACCTGAGGAGCACAGCCCTGCGCGCCCTGTGCCGCAGCCGCAGAGGGGCCGCGCAGCGCTGGGGCGTGCCAGCACTTTGGCTCTGCTTCCCACAGGGATTCATCCCAGGGCGCTCTGGGGCGTTGCTCCTGCATTTGGGCATTCTTCCTCCCTGACTTGGGATACAGAGACTGAAATGCAGGAGAGGCTAATGCTGGAAAAGTTATGAGGACAGAAGTGCCGGGCACGACCTTGTCGTAGTTGTGAAGTTCATGATCTTAAGCAGCTCTCCATTTATTAATGGAGGAGCCATTTATTAACCTGCTAAATTCAGTTACGCTGGCATAAATCTGCAGTAACCCCACCGAGTATGGATTTATACTGGCGTAACTGAGGGTAGAGCCTGCCCAGCATCTTTGTCCACGGCTGTGGGAACAGCAGGACAGGGTGTTGCCCCGCTGTACCAGGGGCTGGAGAGGAAACTTTAGATGTCAATGGTGAAGTTGAGTTTAAAAGAGCAGCTCAATTTCCTCAAAACAAAGCATCCAGGAATGCGGACACTTCCCACGTAGTGTGCGTTTGCCGAGAGCAACCCTCAGCTCACCTTTAGCCAAGGGGAAGTGCGAGACGAGAGCATCCGTAGGACCTCTCCAGTGGCAGCACTGCCTTGGCTCAAACAAGGTCAGACGGGGAGAGCTGCTCCCTCACGGGGCTCCCTGCGCTGCACCGGTGCTGCCGTGCTCTCAGCGTCCTCCTCGCGTGCCTGTGGCAGCTCCCCCTGCGCACCCGCTGCAGCCCGGCACCCGCCGCCCTCGGCTCAGGGGCTGGAGCAGCTCTGTTACAACGATCCGTGGTGGGTGCAAGGTTACGGGCAGGTATGAGCAGTAAAGCAGGGAAGAAATTCATCACCAGATTAACAAATCCCTCCATTCCACCCACAGCTAAAGCCTCAGGTCTCCTTCTTCCTGCACAGGAGTGTGGATTTCAAACCGGCAGAACAGAGCAGTTGTGTTTTATTCTCTCATTCCTAGTGTTTAACACAGGCTACTGAAGAAAGGCAATGCCGAAGATGCGGGAAAGGAGGAGAGATTTTCCTCTGAAATTTTAACTGTTCCTTTGGGTCTTTGAAGGAGCTGAAGAAGAAACATGAATCTGAATTTGGAATTACATTTTAAGCCTTCCTGTAGCCTTTTAAAATATCAGAAGGAGTAAGGGTCTGCTATCCTAACCATCGAAACCGGGCACAACCTCCTCTTTAAATGCGTATAAAAAATACCCTGTGGCTTACGGTTGCCTTGCCTTATCTGTCTGCTCTTCTGAGGCTGACTTCATCTTCGGTGTGCAGCCGTCCCTTCCACGGCCCTCAAGAATAGGGAGGCTCTCGCTATTCCCGTCACGTGCTGCGCGGGTCGCCTGGCCCCGCTCTTATCAGCAGAAGGCACATGGAGCGCTGGGGGATGCCCCGCGTCCGTGTGCGCTGGCTCCAGAGCCGGCTCCGGCGTTGGGCACGAGGCGAGCCACCACCGCGACCTTGAGGGTCTGTTTTTCCCCCTCTTTTCTGAAAAAGCAGGCTCTCAGCACACTGGAACTGAATAGACCTCAGCAACTCCTGTGGGAAAACATCTTTGAAGCTGTTCTATGGATGTGGGGTGTTTGTGTGCAGGTTTCCCGGGAGGAGCGAACTCCAGCAGGCGCCTGGTTCAGTTGTAGCTGCCCAGGGATGCCCTCGCTGGATCAAACCCTCTGCTCCTGGGTGCAACTGCCCAAGGGTTTGGGGCTGGGGCTGGCAGAGGTGCCAGCGGAACTCATGCCCAGACTCCGGCTGCTCTCCCTGCCCGGGGAGCAGCTGCGCTGGGCTCGTTTCCTCCTGCCAGCACCCACCGGCTTCCCGTGTGCCCCAGACTGCTCCCCTGCCCCCCGCAGAAAGCCCCAGCAGGGTCCCAGCAGGGTCCCCCCACGCCACAGGCAGCTCGGCAGCACCACCAGTGCCCTGCCTGCCGGATCCCCACACCTCCTCCTCCTCAGCGACCTGTGATTGCTTTGACTTTTATGATGCCTTGTGCCATTGTGCAGAGGTATAGTGTACGTTGGGGCCTTAATGTCGTGGTGAAATAACCCTATAATGGTATAATTAATGGCGCTGTTACTTCGGTGTCCTGCAGAAACACATCTGAAGAGTGGAGCTGGGCCCTGAGTAAAAGTGGAGGATAAACATGCTCACCCTCGTGGGAGTGTCCCCTCCCGCCCCACGGTTTCATGATCCACCACAGAAATAAATATGTACTCGTCTGTGACAGCCGAGGAACACTACATGCGAGAAGCATTCTCTTGACAAATTAGTGGGCTTCTGAATAAAGAAACACTCCTCCCCCAGCACACCTACACACTCCTGTGCACGCCCGCTCTCCTGCTGCCTGCAGCAGAGCATGCACACGCAGACGCACACGTGTGCACGCACACACCTGCACATGCCTGCACACGCTTGCACATGCCTGCACACACGCAGCCACCCTTCCCAGGCTCCCTGTTCCGCCTGCTCCCACCCAGTCTGATGCTGGGAGGTGCTGAGCGTCGTGCCCAGGGAGGAGTGGGCATTCGGCACCTCTGACAAGCACGCCCACGCACTCCCACTGTCCATATGGTTTTTGCACGCATACTTTTAGCCGAACTTGCCTAGGAAGCATTTTGTTCTTCAGGCCCTTGTGGGAAAATTTATTGCTGCCTGTGATATTTTTTAGCATTTTTTTTTTCCTCCTGTCATTGTCTTCTCCAACTCTGCTGGAAACTGTAATTGAAAATGGGCTGTGAAGCATTGCTGTGGCCTCCTCGCCCAGGAGTGAGTGTCCACAGCTCCTTTCTGCTGCCTGGTACAAGGAAATCTCCAATAATCGACGCCACCTTTGGTGCTTTACACAGCCCCGTATGTAAAATACTCCAAGACCCTCAGAAAATCCCTTTCCACATGCAGCAGAGACTGAAAAGTGAGGCTCTTCCCTCCCTTAGTTCTCTGAGTTTGCACCACACGTTCCGGTATCACCACTGGGCGAACGGGCTGGAAGGACTCTGCTGCACAGCCCTGCTCTCGTGGGGGAAAGGCTTCCCGGTGCAAGGCCCAAACCCAGCTGAATCGCCCTGCAAGCCTTGTGTCCTGCTTATTTTTAGGCTTCAATTCCCCCAGACAGCCTGTGTCCTACTCACAGGCTTTCCCTCCTTCCTGCTCTCACATTTTTACTTCTAAATAAAACACAGTGTTTCCATTCTCTGTTGATATCGTAAGGGTGCAACATGTCTCCTCTGAACCAGTGGCAAACCCTGCATTTCTAAATTTTCATCATGATGCTTCTAGTCTGGTTTGCATCAACTGCAAAGCTGCTTTTTTTTGTTTGCTTTTTTTTTGTTTTCTCTCACCGGCATATTCCAAGGTCAGAGGGGATTTCAGACCAAGCACTCCACCCTGCCCATCCCAGCCTCTGATCTCCACTGTCCCCACAGCTTAGGACAGAGCAGAGCCCAGCCAGGGAGCTGGGTTGGGGGGATGGATCCTCCCAGGACCCGTCGGGTCCCACCACCCAACTGGCCGCACACACAAACGTAGTCTCCTGCAGAAATTGCACTCAGCCAGACGATTCGGAAAGCAATCTAATCTCGTCTTCCTTTTCTTAAATAGTATAAATTTCTAAAGAAAAGACATTTCAAAGCGAAATATCAAAATGTGACATTTGGAAAACATTAAAAAGCACATTGCTGCATTATTGAGATGCTTTGTTTCAATTTCCTTTGGAATTAAACTTTGTGACAATCACATGTTGCCGAGGAAAGTTTGCTCCCATAAAGCAGCAGTTTCCAAAGAAATGGCTTCCGGATTTACCGTTTCTGACTAGCAGCAGCGAACCAGCCTCAAAGCTGGACATGCAGGCGCTGGTCCACACTCTGAGCCCGCATTTGCAGGCAGCGTGGCGTGCCTTCGGCCCCAAGCAGGCTCTCGCCGTGCCAGTCACGTCGCTGACAGCCCCGGCAGGCGCAGGCGTGCGGAAGAAAGTGCTGCTTTGGGAAAAACAGCTTTTGCAGAAAGACGGACCAGGAATTTGGGCTCCAGGATACAGCACAAGTTCAGTCAGCCTCCAAGGATATTTCAGTTTTCATTACATGTTCCCAAAGACAGTGAGTTTTGCAGGCTTTGTTTCACATTACTCAATAAAGCCAATATAAATCTGTGGATTTTAACTTCTCCGTTCTGGATTAGAACAGTCTTAAACCAGGCACAAGTACACAGTCTGGTTGTAATTGTTTTGCCCTGGCTAACCACGGCAACAGGACAAAATAATTTGGGCTCCATTTATTTACCCAGAGGTTCTGTGACTCACATTTAGCACACCATCGATATTTAAAACACCGATCCCACCCCGCCGCCCGCTTTGAGCCCCGTGGCCAGCGCTTGCCTTGCAGTAGCGCTGCAGGAGGGCAGTGCCGGGAGGTGCCGGGCTGGTGCGGGTGGTGCTGGGTGCTCCAGCCCAGACTTCACCAAACTTCTACATTCTGACCGGAGAACCTGAGCCCCACTCGGCCAGCCCCGTGACGGCGAGCCTGACGGCACCGGTGTGCAGGGCCGGCACCAGTTAATGGTGATCCCAGGGCAGATGCTCCCGTCCCGCCGAGAAAATGGGCTCGTTCCTGCCCTTCGTTTCACTTACAGCTGCAGGTCCCACTTACAGCTGCAGGTCCCACTCAGCTGCGATGCAGACACGGCCTGAAGGCCAAGCCTGCGGTCCAGGTTTCCAGTCAAACCCAGCACTTGTGGGGATTAATCCAAATTTCTTCCCTGGTCTCCAGAACTCGTGACACGGTTCTGCAGTTCGCTTCCCCGCCGTGTGTGCAGCGATCACAGCAGCAGCAAGGCACGTGCTTAGAATATGCTACCAAAACCTAAGATTTTCTTTTCCTCCTGTCCCACCATTGGGTTATTTATGCAAGTTAATTGATTATTTTGTAGTTGTTGTTGCTTCTCTGCAGCAGGAAGAGAAGCTGAGCTGGCACAAGAGCAGCTCGTATTCAAACGCAGCTTTTTGCAGTCAGCAAAAAGAAGGCAGAAAATGACTGTTCAATTAAATCACAGATTTTGGATAAACGTTCCCTTCTGAAAAAAGTTGGTCTCTGCTTTAAAACTGGGTGGCACGATGAGCTGCTATGAAATCATCCCAGGCATTAGATGGAAAAGAGCATTTTGTGTTTAAGTGTTGATTAGAAAGCAATATGCTGCTGAAAATCTTCGCACCGAGCAGGCGACTCCTATCCCCTGTTGCTTGGTGACTCACGGAGATTATCGCGATATACCCGACGGGTATATATCTCTTCACAGAGTCATTTCCCAACCCTGGGTCTCTTGATGGAGTATTTGCTGCATTTCAGTGAGGCCCTTCAGGATGAAATTAATTCAGTTTAGCAGCCAAGGCTCCAAATCGATTCATTCTGCAGTTGGGGTAGTTTATGGCCAAGAAGGATGGGTTTCAGCACATGGTGCTGCGCCGACACGTCTGCAGCCACTGAAAGGAAAAAGGTCTCCACAAAACCATCCCTTTTATGTTTGGGAAATAATAGTTATTGGGCTGCCCAAAGGGCTGCCAAAGCCTTGCAGGAAAACTCTGGTCACAGCCATGCCGAGGCAGAGCTCTCTGCTGTCCTGTGCCGTGTGGGGGACATGTCTGCCAGCTCGCTTTCTCCTGTCACCCCGCTCAGCCGCACCGCACCCCCGCTCGCCTTTGTCCTTGCCTTGATAGCGACAGCAATTAATGGGCAATCCCGGGGAAAGGGGGGAGCAAAGAGAAAGGACATGGCAGCGTGTGAGGGGGACTGCGGGCGGGCGGACGGCAGCACCATGGACCACGGAGGGTGGGAGGGAGGGGATGGCGGGGGCCCACCTGCCTTCCCCCTTCCATGACATGCCCCACGGTTAATGTGCAGAAGCTGTAGCCAGGGCAGCCACCCTCCCAGCAGCCGGGGTGGAGGGAGCCCTGCACCGTGGCCAGGCTCAGGCGTCTCTGAGCACGGCTGCCTCCCGAATCCGGGCTCGGGGCAATGCCGTGGCTACCACCTCCGAGCCCTCACTGCTCTGCGCCAGTGCCACACACCTTTGGGGTGTCACACCAGCTCCGCGTCTCTCAGGCCGGGCTGACGGCTGCAGACAGGCATGCTGACTGCCTGCGAGGCACCTGCGCTCCGAAGTGGGGTTTGCTGACGGCTCTCCATCCTCCAGCCTGCTTCTCAAATGCTAATGCAGCTTTTGATGTACGTGTCTTCATCCGTCAGCAAAAGCAGAATCCAGCCTTGGACAAACGTAGCGCGGCACCAAGTACAGTTTTGCAACAGGAGCTCCTGTCCTGTTCCTTGATTTGATACCAGCGTTTTGTCATTTTTCAGGAAATAACAATCTTGAAAGTATTCGGCTTTGGTGCAGCAATTGCAGCTTAATTGCATGTCTCCTTCTGCCCACACAAATGCTGAAAAGTGACTTGGCAAACTTTAAAGGCAATCCAGGGACTGAAATGGGAAGACTTGACAAGCCAGCATTCATCAGCTCTGACTAACGCGTCTGTAGTCTCAAACCTGCTGCTGTTCCTGCTTTGGCCTGACATCTTACTGCCCTCAAAGAATTTCTTTTGAGTCTCAATCAGTGGCTGTCGGGTGGCTGCGTCTGAAAGGTCCCCCCAGCACTTAGGCTGCCGGGTTACCCACAGACTAGTACGAAACCCTTCCTGGGGCAAGGGCCGCACTGGCCGTCACCCTGGCATTACGATGGGACGGTTTTGCCGCACGGAGAAGACGGAGGGTGCAGATGCTCCTGAGCATCACTGGGTTTTGTGCTGGTGCCATTCCGGGGGGCATGGTCGGCAGCATGGCTGGTAGCATGGCTCCCCCACGCCAGCAGGGCTGCCTCCACAGGAGACCCCAGGGCAGGTTGGGGTGCTGGCGCCTTGGGTGGCAGGAGGCTTGAGGAGTGTTCTCGTCTGATGGAAACCTGAGCTGCGGTAGGTCCCCAGCTCCCATGCTGGGGCTGCTGGGCAGGGCAGAGGGGAGGGGAGGGAGCGCAGCAGGCGCTGTGCTGCAGGAATCTCAGGGTCACAGACAATGGGAGAGATGCTCTGGTCGTGCCGCTGTGCTGGGAGGCAGTGTGTCGCCAGGGCAGTGGCTATGGGGGCTGTGCTGGTCACCCCTGACTCCTTTGCAGCACAGGGGGGGTTCCTGCGCTCTCTGTTGCTGCTCTGGGCACAGGACACCCAACCCCAAATGGCCTCACGCTGCTGCCTTGACACCCCCCAAAACCTCCCACTCCTCATGGCCCCTCCACAGCCCACATCTCCACAGGGCATCCTGGATCAAACCCAGTGCTGGCACATTCCCGCTCTATTCTCCACCATAGCCATAGGCACACTTGCTTGCACTATCACCCACCCTTCAGGCTTTTCACGCCACTGGAGCTCTGAACGGGCTGCAATAGGGTAAAGGGGTTTTTCGTCTCACAGGTCGAGGCTCCAGGCACTCGATCGCTGGGAACATGGAGCCCAGGGAGCCAAACTAGACTCGCTCCCTGTCCCATCTGGAGGTGAAGTGCACCCATAGGTGTGTTTGCCCAGCACAGCCACCCTTGCTCATGGTTTTCCCAAGTGAAAACTCAGCCAGGGTGCTGGAGAGGCCTCGGGTTGTGCTGCAGGGGCGGTCGCACAGAGGGAATTCCTCACTCGCTTTGCTCCTCCTGCAGTCTGGCTGCCCTGCAATGGCGGGGATGAGCAGGTCTCCACTGCCTGGGGGTGCCCACACAGCACGTGCAAAAAACATCTCCTGACCCCCCCAAACATCCATACCCCCAAAATGTCGCTGCCCCACAGGAAGGCAAAGGGGAGCTGTGCCCAGGGAGCCCCCTCTGTCTTCAGGACACCGGGGCTGCCTGATTTGGGGCAGACGCTCTTCCCAAATTCAGGAAGGTGCGATGCGGGTGGGCACAGGGAGGAGAGATGGGGTGGGCGTGGGGGGCCAGGGCAGGGCAGGAGTGGAGCTGGGCCCGAGGGCAGGGGCAGATGTGATGCTCGGGTCGCCGTCCCTCCTCAGCCCCACTGGTGCCCGTGGGACAGTTGCCCGGGCCGCAGCGGCTCGTTCGGTGCTGCCGGCAGTTCTCCGAGAGGTGGGGAGCGAGCTGAGATTAGCGGTTAGCCCAGAAAGCATGCAAATGAGGTCATGAACCCCCAGAGGAAGAGCAGAGCTGGAGTCAGACAACCACAAAAGATCTTGTGGTTATTTGCTCAGGTTCAGATGCATCTCACGGGGCTGCTGCTCCATCCGTCCCTCGTTCCTCGGGGGTGCCTGGACAAGCAGGCTTTGCGGAGGCTGTGAGCACAGCGAAGGGAGGAGGTGGGATGGAGCAGATCTGGGAGGACTGGCCCAAGGGGGAAGGCGCCGGGGTGTGAGCCTCCACCGGCTGCAGAAATGAGTTGATTGCAGCCCCCAGCTCACCTTCCTTGGAGGCTTGTGAGCAGCATGAAGTTAGGGTGCACTGTAATTCATTACTTTGCTTGAACTTCTCTGCATGGCTGAGCAAGGGTTTAGAGTACACAGTGTACTGCTTACACTTGGCATGGAAAACATTGAGTCTACAGGCTTTTGCAAGTAAAATATTTAAGATTTCTCAGCAAATGGTGCATGCAGCTTTTCAGGAAGATGTTTTGCTGTTTTCCCCACGATCAGACTCATCTGGCGTGTTCGAGCGACGGCCTCATTTATATACAGCATTGGAGAAGTGAGGGGAGGGGATGTTCCCTTCTTTCAGAAAAGACACAATTTACCAAAGGACAGGAATTATGTAAAGCAACGTGATTTACTCACGTCCTGAAGTCTGTAAACAGTGTGAGTTATGCTGCATGGCACTTCTGAAAAGATAACCAGGAAAGGAGGCCCCTTGCTTCATTTTGTGAATGAGTGGCTCCATTGTATAATGGTGGGGTTTATTCCATTCCATACTGTGTACACAGTACTTACTGCGCGCTTGTAAATGAGCAACTGAGGAAATAGATCTTTGCTGGAGGCAATTGCTTTCCCAATAGTGATAGAAAACATCATGCGTGGCAGACTTAGAGGTTATTATTTTAATACCTTTCTTCTCGCTGTGGAGCAGCACGCCCCCGTGCTCTGGCAGGTACGCCGGGTCGCCCCCTCCCTCCCCACCACCTCAGTTACCGTCAGGCTGGGCAGTCTCAGTGGGTGTGAAATCCCCCTGTCAACCCCAATGCCGTGACTCTGCCATAGACCCGGGCTCAGCCAAACCCTTGTCTTGCCCGACTGTAGCCACGACGCTCCCTCCTGCCCTGGCCCTGAGCTGCACCCTCAGCCTCTGCTCCAAGATCTGTCCACCCAGTCCCTCCTTCCCTGCTTCGCTGTTCCTCCAGCCATCTCCTTCTCACCAGAAGCAGCCGCCTGCCACGCTCTCCCGCACGCCTGAGTGAAAATTCCGCTTCATGAAAAAGTGTTGGGTTGTGCACGTGCTCTGTGTGAGACTCAAAATACCATTTACAGGAGGAATCTGTCAGGATGATCTAAACATGCTGGGGACGGGGTGGATTTAGGGGCAGTGTGAGAGCAGTAGCATGTTAGAAGAGCAATTAGGTTGACCAGAGAGACCAGCCATGTGGACCATGTACGTGGAGGTTGGTCAGACCATGCGTTTCTGGGAGGTTTCCCACGCTCACCTCTACTTTCGGTAGAAATTCCAGCCCACACCACAGAGCTCCCTCTGAGGGAGTCCGTATCGATCAGCACATCGTGTCAGATCCGCAATCTCCTGTTTTCTGACCAACAGAGGGTTAGCCAAAAAGCTCCTGAAGAACAGAAACCTCTCTGCTCCTGCAGCCTTGAAGGACTGCCTCCTGCAGCAAGGTCCCCGGGCTGGACCATCCCTCACAGACCATGCTCTGGAGCATCCCCACCACCCCCTGCCCCAGCCCATCTCTGAGTGGGGGTGTTGCTTTGCAGCCTGCAGACCCTTTGAGCAGGTCCGGCTTGGCAAGGTGGCGCTTTGCACCTTGCTTGCGGTGAGCAGCACACGACACCGCTCTCCAGTCACCTCTGCAGAGGGAGAGATGTGGTACAGTGAAAAAAGCAGGTACCAGCGATGGAGCTGTGCTTAGGGGCCCACGCCCTGAGTGCCCCTCCTTCACGGAGCACCCCAGGAGCAGGGCAGGTCACACCAGAGACCCCTGCTCTGCCCCAGCTGGTCTCATGCCCGAAGCCCAGGGCTCTTGCATCCGCACGGATGCTGCAAGGCTGCCCGCGTTGCACGAACCACACCTGCAGGCGAAAATGTCTCAGCCCTCACCCAAAAAGCTGCGGCCGTCACGACAAGGCCACTGTTGGCCACCTTCCCAGGCGTGAGGCGTTTGGCAGGACCCGGGGCTGGGGCAGGCGGAGGGCTGGCAGCTGGCTCGCGCCTGGAGAGCCTCTGCCTCGGTTTTCCAAGGCTCCCTGTTTATTTGTTCTGCAACAGCTTGAAACCAAATAGGGTTAATAGCCCTCCCTTTGTCCTAGTGAGATGAAACTACCATTGGGAGACCCAGGACAATTTTTATATAGGATTAGAAAACAAAAATCAATATTTAATTATCTGTAAGCTTTTTGTGTCACTGCATCCTTAGCTTGCTAACTGTGAGTGCCGGCTGCCATGGAGAAAGTAAGTCATTAAAGGTGCAGTATCTTTTACTGGCCTTTTATGGGCCTGCAGTAAATAGAGTGCATTATCACTTCTTACACACCGGTATTGTTATTTATCTTTACAATCTCTATTTACCTATATTTATGGTAGATTTCTCCTGCATGTTATATGGCTAGGTTAACTTTAATGGGGTTCATTAAAACAGGCACTTAACAAAACTTTGGAACATCCTCATTTGGACAGATGGCAAGAAACTGAAACAGGGAAGGGGAGAGGCGCCTTATGTCAACAAGGCGAAGGTGGGTGATGGAAACGCTGGTGGCTTCAGAGCTGGTGTCCCCAGCCTGGGGCTTCCTGGGACCCGCAGCCACTGTGGAAGGGGCCATTGGTGTCACCAGCATGGGTCTGGGGGAGGGTCAGCCGGGAAGAGGAGGAGGAGGAGGGACCCTTCACTGGGCGTTGGGTGCTCAGTCCCATGATGTCCCCAGTGTCTGGGGACACACAAACGTGTGGCTCTGAGGGGCTGCTCAGGGTCTCACACCCTCACCCCTGTTATACCTTTCTCCCATAATCCTGAGCCCCCGGCTCCTCCCTGACACCCCAGTGTGGTCCGAGTGGGGCGGCCTCCTGCCCCAACACAGCCCCACAGGACAGACAGACAGAGCACCTAGCACCACACCTGACTGAGAGCCCGTCCCGTGCAGCTCCATGCACCCAAGGAGCCTCCGGCGTCCACCACCCTCACACAGCCCATCCACCTGTAGACCCAGTCCCACGAAACACTCGCAGCGATGTTCAAAAGGCAATAAATAAATACTCTGGAAAAATGAAACCCTCCCCCATGGGGAGGGGAACTGGCAATTAGCAGATCTTTTTGCTGCAGTAGTTAATTTTTTACAAGCCTCCCTTATTTTCACTGTTTCCCCTGGTTAATAATGACTAGCAGCCTCTTACACCATAAATAAGTTCCACAAATTTCGCAGATGCACCGGGCTGTTTAAGCAGGGAAATTGAGTAGCATATGTCTGAATGGTTAATTGACTTAATTGCTGTTAGTTGGGCTATTAGCACACTTGATCCACCCCAATGACCGCAATACTTTCTTAATGGTGTTCATTTTATTTGGATGCCAAGCTCCAGTTACCATTACAGGGAAATTTCCAATTGCTGATTACCTCATAAATATATAATTGTAGTCATAGGCTAAATAAAGCCAACAGGCATTAATAATGAACAGCGTTTGACTAAGAGCCTTTAAAGGATGATGGAAGTTTCTTTAAGGACCTTAGCTATTCTTGAAATGTAAATAATCTTTCATGCTTCTATTTTTAATGATGCTGCATCCTTTTTCCAGTCAACATCAAGCACTAGGAGAGGTAAAGTTGCATCCCGCAGCCAGGTAATGTCCAGAGAAAACACCACAGAGAGGAGCCTCCCCAGCTCTTGCTATCCCACCCCAAGCACTGATTCCCAAGGGACACCAAGATTATTTCTTTCAGGCAGGTGCTGGCGCGTGAGCGCGTGAGTGAGTGACCAGTGACACAAGGCTCTTGCGCAGCCTTTTTTGAAACAATTTTTCCCACTCCTTGTCTGCAAGGAAAGGAAAAAGCAAAGTGCCACTGGGCCAAATCCTGCCCTTCTGTGTGCACGGGGGGCTCGCAGGGTGGGCGAGGGGAGCAGGCGAAGGGTGCTGCGTCTCTCCCGACGTCATGCACGGGGCTGCTGAACCCCAGCGAGTGTGTTGCCAACTTCGGCGCTTGTCACGTCGGGAGGGATGACTGTCACCTCCCTGCCCAGCCCTCTGCCCAAGGCAAGACCCAGGTTGTTGCCCCGTGGCTGGGACCCGTCGAGATGCCCCAAGAGCAGTGCCCATGGCAGGGGTGGGCAACTGGGACCAGCCTGGCTGCAGCCCCACTCCAACCACTCCTAAACTGAGTTTAGGCCAAACAAATAAACGAAGAAACAAACACACCCGCAAATACAGATCTGCCCCAGAGGGCAACGCCAAGGGCAAATATGATTTACTCAGAAGAGCAGCAAGGGGAAGATGGCCTTTTCTAACCCTAGCATTGTTACTGGCTCTAGAGACAATTTAATTATCCTAGGCTATTCCTAACTGACCTGGTAAAATTAACCTGCCTAGCTCTGTCCACAATAATTACCTACAATTTGCTAATTCATGTGGAGAAGAAATTACTCTTAGATAGTCTGTTAATCTTTGATTCCTAACCATGAGCTCATTTACTCTGGTCTTGTTCCCTACTGGCGCCAAACAGAGAGAATTACATTAGTTATTTTCAGCTATTAGGGAACTAGTTATAATTAATGTTGTCTTTGATGATAGCCTGATTCCGTGCAGATGCCCCCGCAGCACTGCCATGGGTGGGTGGGTGGTGTGGCATGGCCACACCAGCAGCTGGGGCGGGGGGGTCTTCGGCCGCTTGTTTTAGCCCCGGAGCCATCTGCACTAATTGGGGTTTGGGTCTGTCCTCATGTCCTTGAGTTGGAGTCGCTGGCACTAACGAGTGGGGCAAGGGGGGTGTGGGGGCAAAGCTGCGTGCTGCTGCTCCTGCACTGGGCACGCCGGGCCGGGGACGCAGTGAGTGGGACCAGCCACCCTTGGCTGTGCCGGGTGAGGATGGTCCCCATGGCCTGGAGCAGCATCCCATCCCCGTCTCCCCACGGCACTGCCGGAGCCGTGGGGCTGTGTTGCCCCGGCATGACGTGTCCCATGGGACTGGGAAGGCGTGTGGCCCAGGGCTGCCACCACAGTGGGGACCGGCTTGGGGGCTGCACCGCCGCCATGCTGAGAGCTCGTTTCCCATTTCCAGCCCTCCCGCCCGTTTCTATGGACACTGCTGCGTGGTGGAAAGCCAGTGAATCACTGGACGTGTGCGGGGAGGGACGTTGTGAAGGAAGAGGAAAATCAGGAGAGAAAGGAAGGCTTTTGAGGAACAGGAGAGCGAAACACCCTTCATAACCGCCCACCCACCCGAGATGCCCTGCTGCCAGCGCCAGGGTCCCTCCGCACCCCAGGGCCACCCCCCCCTTGCCCTGCCCTCACACTGGGCACCCTGGGGAGAAGAGGCTGGGAGCTGTTGAGTTTCCCAGCCCAGGGCCAGCACACCCCGAGGGCGCTGGATGAGCCGCCTTCCCGAGGATGGCAATCCCCCCTACCCTGCCCCACTCCCATGGGATGCTGCCCACCGGGGTCTCCCTCTGCAAATCCACTAGGCACTGGCACTCTGTGTCGTCAGGGCACTGGCAGGGACCCCCGGCCTGCCCATCCCTCCTTGGATGGAGGGGCAGCTCCTCTCCGTCCTCCTCTCCATCCCCTCCGTCCTCTCCCTCCTCCTCCTCATCCTCCCCACTCGGCGCCTTCGCAGCCGGCCACAGCCCGACCCGAGCAGCCTCAGCCACAGCCTCTGCCTTCTGCCCAGCCACTGGTACAAACCAGTTAGTGATGTAAACTGGGAGGTCAGGCAGACTGCTCTCCAAACCCGGGGAAAACAAGAAGCAGATGTTAGTTTCAGCAGAGAAAAGGTCTTGGGATATGAAATAGTTTCACCTGGTGCCTTCATCTTCTGGAAAATCACACGTGCCAATTCCTTTTGAAAATGATCAAAGCCAGGCACGGTGTTTCCTCTCTCCTTGCCAATCTACTCGAGTCTGTTTTATCAGATGGAGTTTAAAGCAATACTATGTTTTATTTTAAAACAGACTTAAAAAACAGTCCGGCCTTTCGGCTTGACCATTTAAACCATCTGGTTTCATATGTTTCAGA
The DNA here is from genome assembly GCF_034619465.1 of Leptosomus discolor. NCBI lineage: Eukaryota > Metazoa > Chordata > Aves > Leptosomiformes > Leptosomidae > Leptosomus > Leptosomus discolor. The sequence continues at coordinate 16,259,288 of NC_141406.1, read as the reverse complement.
TGTTAGCCCAAAGAGGAGAAACGGTGTTAACAATAAGCAAAAGTACCTAATAATCAGTTTAATACAATGCTGTGTAGTACTTCGGAAGTTGGCATATCCAAAATTATTACCAGAAGCCCAATCTTAATCCTTTTTAAGTTGGGGGGGAAATGGATCAAAAATTAGAATGATATCAAGCATAAAATAATCTTCTGTCTGTGTTGCACTGATAAAAAAATAGAATATATAATTACCATGTAAAAACTGCTTATGTTTGTGATTATATGTTGCTGCCATCTCCAGGTCCTCACTGTAAATGACTTAATTGGGTTGTCCTGATATATGGATGCAGAGAGCAGGAGCGCCCCGGAGCTCACAGGGGTGCCGATCCCCGCACCGAGGCTGCCACGGGCGCACACTGGACTTGGTGCCTGCCTGGGGACCGGGGAGATCTGGGACACGGCCCAAGGCTTGAAGCTCTGGGATGTGCTGCAGCCGGTCCGAGGGGCTGCTGCGAGCGTGCCGGGGGCTGGGGTGCTCCTGGGCTGGGGTGGCTGCTCTCAGCGTTTCTTTTTCCTCCTCCTTTGTAACTGCCGTATCCCACCACTGATCATTTTGTGTGTGTGGCTATTTACGTGAAGAGTGAGCAGAAAGTCTGGCGCAGAGACTCTGAAGCGCAGGTGGGGTGGATATGGCGTGGGGATGCCTGCAGCACTGGCAGGTTTTGAATTTAGCAAGTGCCCGTGCCTGAAGGGCTGTTGGAATCAATGAGGGAACCGGGGGGGGGGAAGGACAGAGGATCGCAATGCACTGTCTAGACTCTAAATGTACTTGGAAATCAAGTCGTGGGATTATCTCCACATAAGAGCAGACTGGGCAGACATACAGCAACCAGTGTGCAGGACGGAAAGGAAATTGAAACACACCCCCCCCCCCCCAAACCAACTTCGAAAGCTGGCAAAACTGAATGGATGTGCTCTTTTCGCTGCTTTGAATAGCACCCAGATAGATAAGTCACTGCCTACGGAAGAAAAATGGGGGACAAAATTTTGGGGTATTAGAGAAGCATCTCTCCATCTGCACACATGCGTCGGCAGCAGCGGGGGAAGTCAGCACGGGCTCCCGCATCCCTGCTGGGAGAGACGTCTGGGCAGGGTCAGCATTGCCTTCCCAGCGCTGGGAACCTCTCCGGGCAGCTGGACGATACGTAGGCAAACACCACCCGAGCGTGTGGGGCAGCCCCGGCTCACAGTTCATGAGCAAACATTTCCCCAGCCCGCGGAACAAAGGGGAAGGACGCGGAGGCTGAATTTCAGCTGCGGGAGAGGGGGGGATGCTCAGGCTGGGAGCCCCGAGCAGAGCTTGGCTCGCCTCCACCGCGCCCAGGGCAGAGCTGGGGGGCACGAGGTCTGCTGGGGTCGCAGCAGGAACGATGCCATGGAATAGCCCGACCAGAGGAAAGAGCTGTGTTTGTGGACGGGATATGTAATACCCGAACGCTCTCCAGGCAAACAAGAGACCCAAAGATGCTTTGTATGAAAGCTCAGATCTGCATCTCCTTGCAAAACAGATAGCTGGGTGTAATAATAAATATCTGCCCATGGATAGACCATGAATAAGTACAACGTGTATAATGCACCAGGATTACGTGATTTTTATGTATAAAAATGTCTTATTAGCTTTCTGGTTTTTCTCCCACATATCAAATAACAATACCCCACTTACAGCTGAAGTATGCTCCTTTTTACTACCGGCTATATTTATTACAGCTGAGAAAATAGATTTTTTTTCTTTTTTTGTTTGTTTTTTTTTTTATTTGCTAAATTTAGCCATTTTTCTGGTGATGACGTTCAGCAGCATAGAAAGCAATGTTCTCAAATAAGTTCATCATTCTCAAAAGCCTTTGGTGTCATTTAGTGAGGAATTCTTGCTCTGAAAAACATTTGAATGCAAATTATGGCCATTACCACAATTAAATATTTATTTTTGCCCCCAAATGCGAAGATAATTTCATAACTAACTCAGCAAGGTAGGCAGCAGCAGAGGGGAGCGTGACAGGCGCCGTACGTGTGCCATGTGCCGAGCTGCACCCTCGTATGTCGATGCCAGGGCGGCTCCCCAGGGCTGCTGCAGTGGATGTGCCGGGAGCTGGGATGGGGTCTGCTGCGGACGAAGCTGTCGGAGCGTTTTCTGGCCCTGCGGAGCCCCCTGCCAGCATCCCTCCCCCCTCCACCTCCCCGAGAAGCAGGGGTGCTGGGGGTGGTGGGAGGCGGTGGCTTCAGGGTCCCTGGGGGCCTCTGTGGTGGCCATTACTTGCCAGGTCCCGTCGGGAAGGGCGGCTTTGCTTTGGTTTTTCCCAATGGACATTTTTGAGTAAAGCAAAACTACGCTGAAAAGTCCAGAAAACACAAACCAATGTTTGTTATTTGCAGAAATCTCATGCTCCTGAGTTCTTGACTCTTTCAATGAAAACCTGAATCTTTTATTTGAAAAATAGTGAAAAACTGCTGAAAATACTGCTTTTCTAGCAAGACCAAGCCATGACTTCCATCAAAAAAAAGGGACATCATTGTTTCAAAAGAGCTTTGCTCACCTTGAGTCAGGGGGGATGACATGACTTATGCTGAGGAGATCGATGGGTCTGCTCTCAGCATGTTATTCTGGAGGCTCTTACTGACCCTAAGCTCTTGCGCACAGTTTTTGTAATATCTTCTAAAACTGCAAATCAATAAACGATGCTTGCTAAATAATCCAGTCAAATCAAAGTTATTTTTTGAATCTGAAAAAGTACCTGCTGCACTTTTTGCCATTTACCCAGTGCTAATATTTACCTGGAATTAATTCTGCTCACTTCACACCTGAGAGTGTTGCCTTTTGGGGGAGGCTGGCTGGCAGGGTCTTTCATTGCTCCTCTGGGGTGAAAATGTTTTGGATGAACATAATTTGTTCTCCAATTTCCCAGGATCCAAAATCTATTTGATAGTAAAGGTCAGAAAAGTTTTCAGTCATGCAGGCAAGCTGCCGAATATAGATGGCCAGAACTGCAGAAATATGCAAATCCATTGACTTGGACAATTAACATTTAAGCTAAATTAAACCTAGAAGCTGCGAAGACACAAGAGCAAGGGCTGTGCCCATCTCGTCTCTTCAGGCTGGCACAGAGCAGCCCATCCTAATCCTTCCGTCCTGTCTGCACTCGGGTTGTTTATCACCAATAAATCAATCATCTGGGTAACACCTTTCTGCTGACTTTTGGCTGCTGTGTCACGGGCTTCCCCAAAATCCAGAAGACAACTGTTTGCTGCGTAATTCCCTCAGACGTGCGAGGCGGCAGGTTCAGCTGGCAGATCTGCTGCGCAGCCAGTGCAGGGATTTCGTCGTCCCTTCCCCCTGTGCCCACTGCTCTGTAACGATTCCTGAAGATTTTCAAGCTGGGAGGGAAATCGAGCAAGAAGCTGGTGGCGTTCTGGGCCACCCGACTTCCCTCTGCAAGATCAGCTGTGTCTCTTGCGATGACCTTACCTCCACCCAGACCCCACTTCTCTTACAGCAGGGACGGTGCAATCCCATCTGCCATCTCGCTCTTCGGCTTGGCATTTGCTACACTTTTTAAACCACAGGTTCCCGCTGTAGCCGGATGCCTTCCCCTACCGTGCCTGTGTCTGGAAATCTCTCATTTGCACCCATTTCTTTAGCAAGCGGATTTGAACTGATGTCACTTTTCTTAGTTTTTCCTTACAGCGCATTTGAGGCTCAGTGCACGAGCTCCAGGCAGGCTGGCCGTGGCCCCGAATTTTTGGTTTTGTCATTACACTCCAGATCGCTGCCATCCTCTTAACAAAACCTTGCAGCTGGCAGCAAAGGGGTGTGCTCCCCGAAGCTGCCTGCTCGCTGGCCATTGTGCAGGAGAAACACCACGCGATGTGAGCATCTCTTCTGTAGCACTGGCAAAGGTGAGGCAGAAGAAGACAGGAGTGACTCTTTAATGAGGGGGGATGTCTAAAGAAGTTTGTGAATGGACTGGGAAAGCCATGGGCTTAGGATCACATTGCGCCTGCTGAAAGAGCTCTGTAAATGGAGTCATTATTGGTGGCAGTAACTGATCCGCCTCCTGGCTGAGAGTCATGGAGATTAGACATTAATTGAACACGGGCTCTAAGAGGGGAGTGTTCCAGGGTTAAAATGGGGAGGCAAGAGAAACATTAGAATTGTAGAATAGAGCAGGGCTGTTAATAAAGACACAAGGGCAGCTGTGCACCAAACGTGGGGGGTGATATAGGATTTCAAGAGCTGGGGTCCTCTTTCCACTGAAAGCCACCTTACATGGGGATGTAACCCTAGGAACTGAGCCCCGGAGCCACCGCGCTGCCCTGGGGAAGGTGACGAGGGCAGGAGCAGCCCCTGCCCTGCGAGGGGGTCTCGGGACAGCGCTGCCATGAATCTGCTTTGGCTGCGAGATACCGCATGGGGGAAGAAAGGGTTGCCCGGGGCTTCCCACCGTACACAGGACCTTTTGTCCCGCTGACGTGGGGCTTTTCTGTCGGGCATGCTGGAATTAATGGATCAGGAGAGATGTGACGAGCAGAGCGCTTTCGGGAGGTGGAGGTTCCTGGGATGCCGTGCCCTAGCACAGCTGTGGCTGAATTTAATATCGAAATCATGACGAGACAATGAGTTTTCTTTGTCACAGCTTTTCAGTTCATTACTCTCCCTCTTTCTTTTCTGCAAATAAGTAAATGCACTTAACAGGTTGCTGCAGGTCACCTAAGCTAACTGTCATGTATGCACTCTTATCCCATGGTAATTGCAAAGTACTGTTACCGATCCTAAATGTCAAGGAAGTGATTTAAATATAAATTTACATTTGCTGCAAACTGAGAGCACGTACACAGACAGTTACTGCAGCCCAGCTAATGCACCTCAGCCTACAAAGTGTGGTGGTCTGATTGGGATTCTCAACATGAGCGATGCTTATATGTACAAGGAATTTCAGAGGAAGACATTGCAACTTGGGAACCAGCTATCACCACTTCTGGCTGCTGGCTGGGACATCACAGCAAATCTCCACCTCGACCACAAAGGCTCCTCAGACTGTTTAACCCCCCTTTCAGCAGGTACAAGAGGGTGACTACATTTTGCTCATAGGAGTAGAGGGGCTTACACGGGGCTTGTCAAAAGATGCGGCTTCTCCCCAGCTCCATGCTGGCCGGAGGTGGCTCCGGGTGAAACGAGCTCGATTTGGACCCTTATGTACTTGTGAGTCAGCTCCCACCTGCAGCATGAGCGATGCTGAATTCCCAACAAATGCCCCTGCCTCACGCACAGCCTGGGCATCACTGCAGCCATTCCTGGGTATTCCACAGCCAGAGGGACATCTTGGGAAAAACTCACAAGCAAACCTCCCGTTAGAAGCAGCGATCCCTCTGTCGACTGTAAGCAATGAGCAGAAATGGCAAGGCACGTGGCCAGTGGCTGCAGGCGCCGCCTGGAGCTGGGACAGGGGCTGCCCTCACCGCAGGAGCAGGGTCCCCACCGCCCTCCTGTGGGTCCCCAGCCATGGGAATGACTCTCTGGGGTGTCAGCGCTTGCACAAGCTGACACCTGCAGCACAACTCCCCTTGCAGGCAGAGGCAGAAGGCAGTGGAGGAAGGCGGCAGCAGGGTGCCAGGAGGGCTGCCCTTGAAACGTGCTGCCTTTGAGGGCCAGAGGGAATGGGAAGACTGTCGGTTTGTGCAGCTCCCAGCCAGAGCTGGAAGGAGGAATGGGAGCAGAACCGTTTCCTGGAGCAGGAGACCAGTGTCAGTGGGCGCAAAGAAGGGCACGTGCCCCCCTGAAGCCCCCGATACTTGCTCACCTCCGGTTTCGTTGCCAGCCTGGGCGGAGGGTCCATGGGCACCCAGCGCTCCCATGGTGCAGCACCCAGCCTGGCTGCAGGGCAGCCCCGTGGGTCACGGCTCTGGACATCTTGCTCCCACGCAAAGTTTCCGTAATTAGAGATTGTGGGGTTTTTTTTCAAAGTGCATTTAGAAACACCTGGGTTTGGTCTGAAAAAGAAAGTGTTTGCCCTCCCTGAATCTCAGAGTCACCCAGAAAACGGTGAGTGAAGTTCCCACTCGTGGCCAACCTGGGCAGCAGGGCTGCTGGAAGCCATCGTGATCCACGTGCGGAGGGGAGCCGAGCTGTTTGCACAGCCCTCATATTGCTGTGCCCAAACTTTGGAGACATCGATTTTGCCACTGGCGTGTCTGACAGGCTTTCATTAACAGCTTTGATGTAACACCGATGCAGAGGATAATCTGCGTTTCCCTGGTTGAGCGTGTGTTTCCTCAGGCACGCAGAGAGCTGGCACCTTTCCCCTTCTTCCTCTCCCACAGTTTCCAGATGAGTAGTCCCAGCAATACGCACAAACCCATTTAGCAAATGGATTTTTTCTTGTGAAGTGTTCAGAAATAGTCACCCTTTATTATTAAAAACGGTGACTGGTGTATCATGACTCAACAGTCTGAGGGGAGGTCTGTGCACTGTATATCAATACTTCACGTAAGCAACTGGAGTAATCAATAGTTCAAGTATATTTCTGTATTTATTACATATTCAATCGACTAACTCATGCTCTTTCATCAATACATTAACTGATAATAAAACTCTGTTTACTATAGAAAATATTAGACACTGTATAACAAATAATTGAACATTAGTATGTGCAAGTATCGAGCTACAAAGGAGCAGCAGGAGGGAACTGTATAATAGCCTCCTGGTTAAGCCCACCTTGTGTGATTAAAGGGAAAACAAAATGCCACGGATAAGAGATTAAAACCATCTTGTGCTAGTACAGATCCGAAGTCAACAAAGCGGGAAAGATTAAAATAAGCTTGTTCCCGATTTCAAGGCACTGCGGCGTTGGAAACGCCTGCTCCGACGCGTGCTGCCCCCCAGGAGCTGCGGTGGCAGCGGTGGCTGGAGAGCGCGGGTCAGGTTTGCAGAACCTGCCCTTCACCGGCAGCGGAGCAGGGGCTCGCCCGAGGCCAGCGGCAGGGCTGGGCTGCTGCGACGGCCCCTTGGGAGTGCGCGGCCCCTCAGAAGCATTCCCGCAGGGCTGCCGGCCACCGTGGAGAGGTAAAAGATGGCTTGGAGTTCAGTCAGCTGCGGTCCAAGCCAAAGTTGTATTTCTGCTGCAATTTTGGACAGGTCACATAGACCTTGGTGTCTGTGACTTGTGGGCATCCTTCCCCTTCCTCCTCAGACAAATTTTATCTGGGACAAGTGTCAGCTCTGACAATATGTTAGCTGAGGAAGCCTGACTGAACCCATCTGGTTCCAGGGGCACCAGGAGGTGGTAGGTCGGGTGCTTTCAGACAACGCTGAGCAGCGATATCGGTGTCTTTATGGTGTACAGCTGAACAGCGTCCAGCTCGCAACCCTGTCCTCCCAGAACAGCGTCAGGGCCACAGACACATTCAGGGTCCTCCTGCTCACACAGGGTAACCCCTTTCAACACACGGTGATACTTCACAGCCAGGAAGCATCTCGTTACAATTTACAGGGTATTAATGAGCAATCTGGTACATATGGGACCGAGTGATAGCGCTCCGCGTTAATACCAGGGTCATTAATGCATACTCTAACAGAGGAAATAATTAGGGTGAATTACAGCTATAAGGCTGCGTTGGCTGGTGCGTTCTCAGCCGGTTCTCCCAATTCACCTGTATCTGGTTGGGCTCGAGGTGGCACCTCGGAAGGCAGTGGGTTTCCATTGCGTGTAGGCGAGCCAGCCAGCGCCAGCTATGCCACCGCCGCGCTGCAGCTGGGTAATTAGCAGCTGAGGTGGCCTCTGTCCTTAAGAGAAAGCAGCTGACAGTTTCGAGTCAAATGTGAGAGAACAGTTTATTTGGTGTCACTTTTAATTAAGCTCGATAGCAAAGCCTCTATTAAGTGTGAGGAATGTGTCCTATGAATACACTGCATTACTATTAGTTATATTTTATTTTTATCATTGTTATTATTTATTAGTCTGGAGACCCAGTAGTCCATCGATTTGTTTCCGAGTAGCCCAAATGAGGCTGAGTGGTCGTAGATCATCTTCGACTGTGGCTGACACTGGCATTTTCTCTCCGAAACCATTTGTTACGAGCGTGCGGGCTCTGGAGCAGGTTTGGTTTGAGAAATCTTTGCAAGTGAAGCAGGTGACGACAGAAGCCCCGGCTCTGCTCTGCGGTGAGGCTGTGTGGGACCCGGAGCAGCTCCCCGGGGTGGCCTCAGCAGGACCCAGAGCAGCCCAGGGACACAGGAGGCAGGCAGGTTGGGGGTGGCTGCCCCAGCTAAGTCATGTCCCTGGCAAGGACTCCGCTTGCACGGAGCGGTTCAGAGAACAAAGAGCTCTTTTTTTGTCTGGACTCAGAGCCACGCTGTGTGCGATGTAGCCAGCTTAGCGTAGGTGAACAACCCTCACACGGTCACTTGGAGAAGATAGTGGAGGTCCTGCCGCCGTGGGGCGGGAAGCCGGCCCTGGCTTGGAGTGGAAACAGAGCGTGGTGAGGGAAGGGGGTGCATTTTCCTGCAGCTCTGAAAATATTAACAACACTCAATCCCTTTATGAAAGCAAACTGAGGAAATGAAACCATGAAAAGTAGGATGCAAAGAAAATTGAAAGCCGTTCCACACGCAGCGAATAGGGGGTGAAGGAGCGGGGAAGGACTGTGGGCTCAACCCAGCAGCGCCCTGCATTTGTGTTTGCTCCACGAACCGCGGCCTGGAAGCGCGGCATGCTTTGGTTGTCATTAATGCATTGCTCTCCGCGGCTTCAGGTCAGCAAGATGCTCAAACACGATTATCATCTTTCTGGAAAGCGCAGAAAACCGGTAGGCAGGGCATTTGGAGCCTGACCCTCTCTCGGCCTGTGCTGGGCTCAGACTCACCAGCTGCCCCAGTCCCCAAACTGGTAGGGTGCTCCCCTGATGGCCTGAGCTCTCCCACCCCAGCCAAACGGCAAGTGGCGGCTGCCGGCGCGGGCGCTGCGGCACGGGGAGGCAGCGCGAGGCCGTGCACCATGTATAATGCAATGACCAGCCGAGGCATTTGTGTCCAGCTGCGTGTTTACATCCCTTTGCTCTGGTGCTTTACGGGGGAGAACGTCTGGGTCTTTGTCACTGCTGATTGCCCTCCGCTTGTTCTTGCGTTTGATAGTTTCAGACAAGCAGCCTTCACCTGAGGACATGTCAGAGCGTTGCTGGTTACTTGTCCAAAGGGGAAAACATTCTTTATCTCCTTCAGTGGCTTGTGCTTTATGATGCAGTAATATCCTCTGCTGCTGGAGCTGCAGCCGCCTCGGCTAGCATGAGATACGTATTATGTGTATTCCAGTGATTCTGCAGATATTCCACGTATTAAACCGACTATCTCGAGCGCTACGCAAATGAAGGAATAAAAATCTGCAATATTTCCAAAGTGAAAAAGTAGCTTCATTTCCAGAGACACAGATTTTTGTGGCAAAGGGGAAGGATGGCTATTTACAACGCGCTACAGCCTCCAGGTCGGGGGCCGGCTGCCCTGCTGCCAGCCTCGCCTTCGCACACAGACATTGGTCTCGCCGGAGTGAGGCTGTGACAGCAGAGGGGGACCCGCGGGGATGGGTGGCAGGGAGCCCTCGCCAGCACGGCTCCCTGTGGGTGGCCCTGCCCGTGCCGGGCCGCTCTGCCATCACCCTGGCAGGAAGATGCTGGACACCCACGGTTGGCCTCAGGCAACTGAACCACCGAGCTGACACAAACCCGAATCACCGTCCGTCGCGCTGGAACACAAGGTTTTCATGGGGCCCTTCGGCGCGGCTCACAGCCTGCCGAGGCACCGGTGATGGGGACGGGGCTCATTGGTGGCTTCGTGCCCTGGGGTGAGAGCTCACAGCACCCTGGGTGTGGGGGAGCCACTGGGGAGCCCCCCAGGTTCGGGCAGAGCTGGGCTGGGCTGGGCAGCTGGGAGAACTGGGAGAGCCGGAGAGCCAGCAGCACCAGGGCAGGCAGGGCGGTGGGAGCGGGATGTCTGGCTAAGGGGGTGTGGGGTGCACCATCAGTGCTCCCTAAAAGCCAGCTGGGATGGCATGGGTCACCACAGCCCCCGCCCTGCCCCCAACGCAGCCCTCAACACCCCCTGCGTGGGCAGACATATCGGCAGCTTGTGCATTTAATAAAATACAAACTTACATTTCCCTTTTCCAACAAAATTAACATACTTTATTGCCAGCTATAAGAAATATTCCTTAAGGGTAAGGAGTTTATAAAAAATTTAAAGTAACAAAGGCAAACTTATAAAAAATTCATCTTTTAGTAGTGATTGCTCTATAAAAAAAAAAGTGAGTTTAAGTGAGAATACAAAATTCACAGAATTAATTATGTAAACAGAAAAAAAGGCACAACAGCTGAGAACTAAACTAATTAGCGGCAGAGTCGCCCTGCCAGTGTCAGCCTGGACCTGCAAGTCGGCTGCTTAAGAGTAACCCACAGCGACAACTGTGTCCTCAAGTTATTTACTAAATAACTCCCTAAGGTGCAGAATAGCGTTGACTGAATTAACTGAGCAGCACGTGGCGGGAGACACCGACTTGCCTCACCTGCGGTGCCACCCGGCAGCACTTCCCATGATGGCTGCACCAAGGCCGGCTGCCAGGACGCCCTGGGGTTTGCTCGTTTTCACGGAGGGCACCTCCAGAGGAGCTGCCTGCAGCCCTGCCTGCGCTCAGCTCCAGACAAAATGTATTCCTGGTCCGTACCGGGATCCAGGCGGGACATTTCAGCAGACCCATTAGCGGCTTGCTGTGGACAGAAGAGGTGACTTGTGACTTCCTCCAAATACTTGAGAGGCACCAAGTTCAGCAAGTCTAACCCACTTATAAAGCGCCGTGCCAAGGCACTCGCTGTTCCCCCTGTTTTGCTGGTGGCAGTGGGTTTGGAGAGTTGCCTGGCCAAGGGTCCCAGAAGGAATAAAAACCAGACCTGTACCAGCAGCAGCACCTGGAGGGAAATCCTCCCCCAGCTCTCCCGCACCGCAGCTTTCCTGCCCTCTCAGAGCCAGAGCAAGGCTGCGGTCTGATGCTCTGCACACCAACCCCTCCCTCCTCCCTCGGTGGAGAGCAGAGAAGGGGCAGGAGAGAGAAGACGGAGGCTGGGGGTGGAAGGAGAAGACACCTTGCTGGGGGAAGTGCCGGTGCTCGCCTTGGCTCAGCCTCTGTCCCTCTGCTCTGGCAGAGAGGGAGAGGTGACATCCTGAGATGGAGCTGCCGCCCCCGGCACCATCCCAAGAGCATCCCTCTGCTGCTGGCCCCGACCTGTGGACAGACATGGGGGGCACCGGGGGGTCAATTGTGGGGTGTCCTGCTCTGGGTCCATTTCCACCCCCCTCTCCAGGTCTGCAGGCTGGCTCTCCCCGCCCCCCCCAGGCCCCCAGCCCCCTGGTGCCGGCTCACCAAGCGCAGGGTGTGCGTCTCCCCCCACATAGCGGTCCTTGCCCCGCTGCCTGAACGCGCCGGCTCAGACTCCTTCCCCAGATCACTCAGGTTTAATGATTGCCCTGCTAAATTCAGAACAGCCAAATGCAAAGGACGGGACCAGAATCACCAAGAGACTTTCCATTCACGGGCACATTAAATGTGTCATTGAGATGGAAGTCACTTGCTCATTCCAGCTTGCGCCTTGCATTATTTTTCACTGTAGGAAAATTTTCAGGAAAAGAAACTTGAGGAACACGTTTAAAAGTAAAGTTGAATAGAACAGGGCTGTTGGGAATACAAATGTTGCTGAAGTTTCCTTCTGATTCTTCCTCACCGCTGTCCTCTGCCAGAGAGGCTCGGCCGCCCCTGCCCCGGAGGAGGTGCTGTCAGCAGGTTCATGCAGCGATGCTGTGCCAGCTCCCACCACAGCTACGGGGAGCCAGGCAGGGACAGCGAGTGCCATGGGTCCTGTGGGTCCCCAGGTGGGGATGGAGAGTGCCGTGGGTCCCGTGTGTGTACACAGCCAGAGCACAGACCTGCCTCGGCCAATGTCCTCGTTGCAGCTGAGGGCACACACAGAAGCTGCGGGCCACAGCTCCCGAACCTGCAAGACAGGACCTGAACCAGCCCTTCCGAAATCTGGGTCGGTGAAAATCGACGGGAAGGGAGAGGCCGGGATATCCTTCCTCCAGCCCCGCTCTGCTCTGGGCCTGTCCCTGCACGGTGGCTCCTGGCAGAAGTAGCTCCAACTGGGTCCTTGCTTTGGAAGCGCATCTGATTTCTCTGCAATTTGGTTTTTTGCCGGCGTGCTCCACTGCTCCGCTGATGACTTTCCTCTGACAATGATGCCCTTGGCAGGTGAGAGAGAATAAAGGTCTTTGTTTTCCTTATCTGTTTGTTTTTCTTCAGCTGGATAAATGAGATGACTTAGGTGACCTGAGCAGTGGAAAAATCGCCATTCCAGTGTATGCAGGCACTGATGAATCTGCTGGTCACAGGCAGAGCCATCAGCCCCTGCCCGGGGACCCACACGCTCACTGCCAGGGATCCACCAGTGGCCCAGGGCTCATGGGGACAGCAGGGATGCTGTGCCTGGCTGGAGGTGGCACTTTGGGTCTCATGGTCACACTGAGCCTGTTTGGACACAAGGCTACAGCATAGCGGGGCAGCCACGCTGGCTGGTGAGAGCCGTCCTGCCAGCATCCCCATGGTGGGACGCGGTGCAGCTCCCACCCTGGGAGAACACCGGGCTCTTACCCCGTGCCACCCGCTGTACTGCCACCCACCGTGGGGTGTGGGGTCAGACAAACACCGGGTGCAGGTGAGCGTGGCCGAGCTCCTGCACTCCCCTCCGGCCGTGCACAGCTACACTGGTCCTGCCCGGGGAGGCAGAAGTGCTGCCCCTGCTAAGGAACCCCTGGGGAGCCGCTGCTGCGTGGGTGCTGCGGCAGGACGGGATGGGACAGGGATGGGGACAGGGACAGGCACAGGGGATGAGGGCTGGCCCTGTCCCCCTCCCTGCAGAGCCTCCCCAGCGCTGCCACGTAAGAGGCAGAAGCATCATCTCAGAAGGAAGGAGCAGCAACACTTAGAAAGGGCACGAAAGGAAGTGCTTGAATTTCACAGGAGCCCCTCGCCCACTCCTTTTTCTCACTGGCTCAGCTCAACGCATTCCTGAAAACCCTCCTTTCCTCGACTGTGGTTATTTTCGCCTGTGAGCTATAGCACAAGTAGGCGGGGATCATCTCCCTGTGCCCAGGTGTGCTGTCCCAGGGGCTGGCACTGGCTTTGCAGCATGAAGAAGCTCCATTACCCCATCACCGCCCCACGGTGAAATGCCTGGTGAAGGATTCGCCTTCCCTCCTGCAGCCTCTTCCCTCCCTGGGTCTGCTTTTCCCCCGCCATGGGATGAAGCAGTTTTAATGGGAGCACTGACAGTTTCTGCTCCGTGTTGCTCTTCCCTGGCAGTGATGCAGATGCCCGCGGTCCCTGGGTGCTGAGCATCCCTGCCCCACTTCCCTCCCTCTCCCTGGGGACACGGTGCCTATCTTGTGAGGGGAGAAAGGATCCACAGGGCTCTGCTCATGCAGGGAAAGGCCCAGGGAAATGCAGCTGCCAATGGCAGGGTCTGGCAGCCCCTGCTGAGGCCTCCTGAAGGCAAAGCAGGGACCAGCCACTGCTGCAGAGCATTTGCTAGATGATGCAGAGCTGAAATAATCTCCCCCAGCCGGGTGTGCTTCTGCCAGCCCCTTCGATCTAAACACCCTCCTTCCCTTTTCACTGCTGACAAGTGCCAGCAGCACAATGCCTGTGCATGGAAACGCTCCCCCGTGCCCTCTGTTCGGCATCGCTGCCCCTTCCTCTGGCCAGTCTCTGAAGTGACATTTAACAAGGATTTTAAGCGGTTCCTTCAGGCAGGTGCCTGCCCGGCCAGCCCACCAGGAACAAAATCCACCGTGGTAGCTCTTCTAATGAACCTTGGAGCCAGAGGAAGGAATATTCACATGTATTTCTTTGCACTCGCGTTTGCCAGAAGCACAGACACGGGCACCAAGAGCTCTGCTCCGGCTGTGGCACCGGGGCCAGCATCAGAAGCGCAGTCAGAGCAGCGAGGGAGCAGGGACGGGGGCACAATGAATATTTCATGCTGCAACACCAGACCTTGTCATTAACACCGGAGTGGAGGGCTCAGCGCTTCTGATGTTTGTTTCCATACACAAGAATGTCACGGCAAGCGAGCCTGGGTGGGCTCTGTTTGCTGAAAAAGAAAAGCAGCCAATATTGTAATTATTTGTGCAGAACAGGCCAGTCAGCCCGGCAGGACCTGAGCATTGGCCGCACGGCTTGATGGAGACACGGCAGTACGGGGACGCTTATATGGGAGGGCAGGGATCGCTCTGCCAGGAGTTAAATTTCTAGGCTGGTAATAACTCCCTGGATTTCCTCCGGGCTCTGAAAATACGTGACAAAAGAGAAAATGTTCATTATAAAGTGAGAGCAGGAAAGGTTGGACTGACCTTCCCATAAAGCACTGGCCACTACCAGTAAAAAGGTCGCTGAGGGTGTTTTTGCTGCCTTCATTCCCTGAGAGGGCAGCTGGCTCCTGGCCCGTGGGGCTGGGGGGGGACGGGAACCTGCTTGACACAGTGGGGAGCTGCGGTGGGTTCCGACACCAGCCCCCTCCGGCACAAACCCTCGTCCTGCTCCACCACGGCTCTGGGAACGTTTGGCTGGTTTGAATGGAAGGGCTTCCCTGGGGCCCAGATGCCGCTGAGGATGCAGCGATGGGGCTGACAGCCTCTCCCCCGGCAGAGCCCCGCGGCCGGGCATGCCGCTGCCCTGCGCAGAGCCTGGCACTGCCGCCTGCCGCTGCGCTCCAGCCCTGGTAATACCGGCGGCACTTCAGAGCTGGAGAGCTCTCAGCTGGGAGGCGCTCCCTGCCACTGGCACCAGTTCAAGCCGCCTGGTGAACTAAATTGATTTTTTATAGTTGCTCTGGAGCAAGTTTAATGAATCTGTTAGTGGCTGCTCCCTGCTTAAAGCTTTCCTCAGTGCTGGAGCTGCAGCATGGCGTTTCATCGAACAGGGGAAGCTGCTTAAGCCGTACCCCTCGCCCCTGAGCAGCGCGGCCGCGATTAGCTGCCTGCTGCATAACTCCACATCCTTACCGCAGGCACTCGGAGAAAGCCATCGGCTGAGCGAGCCGCGCCGAGCTGTGAGAGGAATCAGGTGTGGGGCTCAAGTGGGAACCTCGTGCAAAACACAACACACACGCTTCGGTGTGCTCCGGATTCTCATCCGCAGCCTTCTGTGTTAGGCCAGCGCCAGCTCCAAGCGTTGAATCTCCGGGAGTCATGCTCTGCGATCACAAGACCGCCTCAAAGACACTGAGGTTAAAAATGAAAAGCAGTTTTGCTTTTGTTTTTTAAAGAAATTTTTTTCTTCTTTGAACATTTTCCCACATTTCTGCAAAGTAAAAGGGCTGGAAACCCTCTCCCAAACAAAAGGGTAGGCTGAGATTCACCTGACTCCAGGACCTGGGGCTTTGCAAAAACAAAGGTCACCCCACACACATGTTTGCTCCCCGGGGAGGGAGCGGAGGCTGTGCTCAGGCTTGGGTGGTGCAGACGAGGGGGCTCGATGGCTCCCGCACGTGCTGCACCCACAGGGGCTTCTGACCCAGCAAGAGGCGTCGAGAGAGGGGGTGCGGGAGTAGGCTCTGCCCGGTGCCAAACCCGGCCCATATTGGCCACAAACCCCCTCAGCGGGCCTGCTCAGAGCCGTGCCGCACCGCTGACATCTCGTGTCCCGCTGCCGCTGCCCAGCCTCAGCAGCCAGTGCTGACACCCCCCGCTGGGGCGATGCTGGGCGGGCAGAGCCTCCCTCCCAAAAGCGGGTCTGGGACGGAGCCGTGCGGTGGCACCGTCACGGGCGGTTTCTATCGCCGCGCGCAGCTGCCGAGCGTGCCGCCGCCTTCAAAACAGCTGCTGGGATCTGACCCTGTCGATCAGGCGGCACCAGGAAACCCAGCGAGCCTGCCGGCAGCCTGCGCCCTGACAGCAATGTTTTCAAACATGCAGGCAGCTATCTGATCGGCGCCTTCCCCAGAGGACGGGGCTCTGGGGGCTCGGTGCAGCACGCTGAGCGCTGGGTTTTGCCAGTAAATGATGCTGCTTCCGAGCAGAGCGTTTAACTCCTGAAGCGCAGCGGCAGCCGGGCTCGGGCGGGCGCTCAGTGCCGTGCCAGCGGCCCCCGGCTCACTGTGGCCTGGCATTGGGGAGAGCGGCTGGAAGAGAAGGAAACTTTGGAGATGGAGGAGGCAGAGCTGGAGAGGACAAAGCCAGTGGGAGGGTTCCTGGTGGTGCCACCGCCGGGGCCAGAAAGAGGCACAAATCCCGTATGACATCAGACCAATGGGTAGGGAATAAAAAAATGGGTTTTGTTGACTTGGGACAAAAGATAATTAATATTGATTAAAGCAATATAAATGTCACCAAGCATTAGCAGGAGAGCCAAGAAATCACTTAACCAGCAAACAAAGGATGCCTGCGCCGGGGTGAGAGCAGGGAGCGGAGGGAGCACGGGAAGCCCCGGGGAAGCCATGGCGAGCTCCCCGCTGGGGCCAGCCACTGCCCCCGGGGGGACTTCTGCCTCTGGCAGCACCCAGGAGGGCTTGCTGCCCTAGGGCTGGGGACTAGGGGAACCACGTTATGCCTCGAGTCTCCTCTGGCCTCCCGTGGCTGGAGACGCGGGGTTTCCCCAGTCAGATGCTCTCACCCACACATCTGCCAGGGAACCCGCCTGGGCGCGATGCTGGCGCCCGCGGGGAGCAGGGTTCCCCCATCCCTCACCCCCAACCTCAGTAAATAGTGGAGCTGAAACCGCGCAGCCCCCCCCGGGTAAGAAACCTTTGGGGAGGGGTCTGGCCCCAGGCCTGCTGTGCTGCCGGCTGCCCCCCTCAAACTGGCCCTGCCACCCAGCCGTGCCACCAGCGGCACCGACCCCCTGGCTCAGGTCACCGGGCGCTCCCGCTGCCCAGCACACCAGTGCTGGTGGCAGACGGGACCCCCCGCGCCCACCCGGCGGTGCCCCAAACCGCCCCCCCCCCCCCCCCCCCCGCGCCCGTCGGGGCTGGGGGACGAGAAACGGCCCCGGGCGCAGGCAGGGCTGTGCCAAAGGCCAGGAGCCCCTCAGCCGCACCCCAGGGTGCCCCCCGCACCCCCCCCCCCATCGCTGGGGAGGTGCAGGCGATGCCCCGCAGCCCCCAGCACCGGCTGCCTCTATTGTTCCTCTGCCTTTAGAAAGCCATTAGGCGCCAGCGGGGGAATGCGGCTGGGAGGCCCCTGTTAATTCCAACAACTATTTGCTTAAGCACCCAGGCGCTCCCCCCCCCCGTGAGGGATGCAGCGACCCGCCTGCTCCCCGCGTTAGAACCGCAGTATCGATCCGGACCGCTTCAATAACCTCATTGAGATTCCGGGCACCGGCTCAGGGACTCTATCTCGGTGTCTGGTCAATAGCTTATATTTTTAATTTGTCGATAATCAGTCAGGACCTTGGTCTGAGTGCTGCTGAGGTTCTTTGCTCAATGGGGAAGGTGAAATCACTCAAGCGGGGTCATGTTTATGGCCTAAGCTGAACCATGGGAAATGGAGATATCAGTCAGGCTTATGAAAAATAACATGCTATATTATTTTTCATGAACCTGACAAAATCATATTTATTTAAAGACAAAGATAAGGCGCCCAGCTGGCAGCGCTCCCTTTCTCTGCTCATCTGAGCGTGCCGTGCCCTGGGAAGTGCGAAGAGCCCCAAAACACGCAAGCCTGGCACTGCCACCGCCGCTGCGCGGGCCCTGGGGTCTTGGCCCAGGTCACCCCGGGGAGTGCAAGGGGGCAGATACAGCTTCGGCTGGGCTCGGTGCTGCCTGGGTCCCGGGACTGGGATGTGCTGGTTTCAGCAGCAGCACATCCAGCCTCTGTAGGGCATGTACCCAGGAGCCAGGGCAGCCCCATCTGGGAGAGCTTGTGCTACTGCTGCTTCTCCTACTCCTCTTCAGCTTTAAGCACCAGCTGAAAGGCAGCTCCTTCAGGCCGGCCTGTGCCCTTAATTAACAGCAGCAGGGGGGAATAAGTCGTTAGGGCCGGGGTGTATATATAGCTCAGGAGAGGAGCGCTCCGGGCTGTTGGGAAGGGGAGGCACAAGGACTGCTGGCTCCAGCCCTGCGCAGGGCTCTTCAGGATGTTTAAAGCAGTGATTTTAAGCAGGAGAAGGAGATGGCTCTGTTTCCAGGTGAGTGGTGTGCCCCGGTGCCTTTTTCAACTAATGCTCAAGTGGCATATTTAACTGGTTTCAAGACTTTTTTTGAGAATTGGATAAGACAAAGGGTTAATGTCTAAAAATCTTGCCTTCTGGAGTCTGTATCTGTGAACAGTGTCACTGAAGGCAAATTGTTAATAGTGTTGCCTTTGCTGCAAAGGTACCTGTGAGGTTTTTGGGGAGGGGGGAAAAGAAGTTTGCAGTGTATGACTTGCTTTGCTGGCTTTTGTGCCTGTCAGAGGCGTGTGTGCCCTGGCTGTGAGACGCTGGGAATGGCGTGTACAGGAGGTGCTAGCACGGCATGTGCAAGGATAAGTGTGTTACAAACAGTTTCCAAGCAAACTGGCCTTGTTGGGCTCCAGCTCTGCAGGCTGGTGTCTCCTGTGTGGGGGAAGTGACACTGGCTTGTGCCCGCAAGTGGGGAGTGGTGCTGGGGTTTGGCATCTCTAACAGACTTGCCCACCCTGACCGGGGCAAGCGGCTGTGCCCAGGCCCCGTGTGCCAGGGCAGATCTGGTGGTGCCTGGACAGAAAACAAGACTTATGGCAATAGCTGTGAAATAAGTTTTGAGCCTCTTGTTACTTGGAGGTGCATGTTTTTGTGCACAACTTGGCTGCAATCATTCAGGTATCATGCCCTCTGTCTACTTGAAAAGGCAAAAAAAAAAGAAAGGTAGAATAAACTGTTAGAAACCCCCAAGGCAAGATGAGTCTGACAAGTCAGAAAATGCACGTGCACACCTGGAGAGGCTTTAGCTGAAAAAGAAAAAAAAGGCAGGAAAACCTGGAGCATTGATCAGGGAGACTTCAGCTGCCTTGACACTGCTGGGAAGAGCTGCGGAGGGCAGGGGCAGGGCTGCAGACACGGGGCTGCTGCTTCGCAGGGGTCTTGGAGTTGGTGGGATGTGAAGCAACTTCCCGCTGTACCCAAGCAGTGAGGCGGACAGACAGACCGACCATGTGTGGGGTTTCAGTCGTGCTGGAAGGGGGGCTGGGGCCGCGTCTGTGAGGTGGAGTGAGACAGACCCTGGAGAGGGATTTTTGGGAAGCCTCTGGAAGCTGCATGATGGCCCGGGGAGAAGTGGGGGTGGCTGCATTCCCGGGTAAGCAACAGGACGGGGATGTGTGAAGGCAAGGGCGGGTTGGCCCAAGGACCTGGTGCCTGAGCAGGAGGCACTGTGTGGTCCTGGTGCTCCACAGTGCTGCAGGGATGTGGGTGTCCTGGGGGACAAGAAGCTGTGCTGGGGAGGGGGGACCATCCCTCTGCTCCCCTCCCTCCTGGCAGGCATGTGGCCTGGCTCTGTGAGGAAGAAGAGGCACCGCAGGGCCGGCAGTGGGGTGGGGATGTCCTTGACCTGCCTGCATGGGAGGGAGGATGCTCTTGGACCAAGCGCAGGACTGACCCTGCCCTGCCTCTGCTCCCAGGCTCACCCTGTGTTGCTGGTGCTGAGTCCCGTCTGTGCCCCACACTGCCCTATGGCTCGTCCCCCCTCGGCGAGCAGCTGGCCCTATGTCCCCCTTCCACGAAACCAGTTGCGGGCTCACCAGCCAGGCTGAGCTGGGGGGGGGCGGGGCTGCAGCCCTCATATCCACCAAGGAGCCCTGTTCCCGTATCTCACACTTGTCTCCTTCGATTTCCCTGACAGCCAATTCTGGAAAGTTGGAAGGTGTGCCATTATCTAGGACTACATTATGAAAGTGTCACGCGGGTGATGAATGGCAGTGCTCGCTGGCTCCTAAGGAACAGGGAGGAAAGAGTGACATTAGGAAAGATTTTCTTTTTATGGTTTCTTCAATAGGGAGGGTTCTTTGGAGGGTTGTATTTCAAATCAGATAATCAAACACTCCTCCTGGCCTCCCAAACTTTGCAAGAAACTGCTGAAGGAGTGACCTGGTAGGGTGACAAGGGGAGAAGAGTTGTTTCAGTTCTTGTGTATTGCAGCAGGCTCTTGGCCAGCAGTGGCTGCCCTTCCTTCCCACTGCTCGAAGCTGAGTGGTGCTGCTGGGATCTGCTGCAGAGATGCCTGTGCTGGGCGTTGTGGGCCCTGCTGGGGTGGGAAACTGCTCCAGGGGCAGGAGGGGTGGGTTTGCTCACTGGGGAGCAGGAGGAAGGACGCAGAGGAAGGTTTGGGAGATCGGTGGGAGCCGGTGACCCCAGTGCTCTGTGATTTCTCGTTCCTGAGCATCCTGGGGGGTGGCGAGACCTGGCTGGAGGCACCAGGGCCAGAGGAGAGGAGGCCTGGGCAGCCATCCCTGCCCTCTGCGGGGCACTGAGCATGGTGGTGTGGTGTGGGCAGGGGTGGCTGATGTTGGCTCCAGCAGCTGACATTATCTTTGTGTGCTTCCGTGCTGGCTGCTTGATGCCACGAGCGTGCAGCTCCCGGAGGGGCCCCGTCTTTCTCCTGGTTTCTGCCCTGCAGACCCTGTCCCCCTGCCCTGCCAACAGGACTGCCTGCCCACCCCAGGGCTGCCCTGTGCCGGGCTCCAACACTTCCCATGCACCACCTTGTGCTCCGCCACGGGAGCCATTAAGAAAGTACATGGGCACGTCATTTAAAATGATATTTAATACTGCTGGAAAAACCCTAAAGACCTATTGACCATGCAATATACTGTGTCAGTGCATTTTACAGGCAAGTACAAAGCGAACATCAATAACCCCACATGTGCTATTACTACACACATCTTGCCATTAAAATAAAGATCCAGCTCAGCAGCTGAAAGCCGTGTTTGTGTTTCTCCTGTCATGGTAAGCCCAATGCCTCCCTGGGTGCAGGGAAGGGACAGGACTGTCCCCTGGTGCCCTTCCCAGGGTGTGTCCATCAGCATTAAGCAGGTGATCGTGTGAGAGCTGGGAAGTAACATGCATCCTATAACTATGTGTTTGTGCCTACAAAGCTTTACTGATTTTGTAGCAGTCAAAAATGTGTGTGCTACAGGCAGAAATGGCACCTGCAAAGCCCTCCAGTATCAGACACTGCACAGTCTGAAGCCTCGGTTGCAAGGCTGCGGTGCTCTGCAGCTTGCCATCACCTTTAGACATTTCTCCTTTGTATTTTCCAGTGTACCAGAATTTCCTGTTGGGATGAAGCAGGTTTTGTTATCCTGTGTTCTGTTATCCTGTGAGAGCAGAGGGGGAAATTGAAAATGTGTTTTCGGAAGTAAGAGTTTACGTGTTTCTTTTCACGTGTTTACGTATGAGCAAAACACGTGCCTTATCTGTTGAGTATTTGCAGGTCAGCAGTTGACTCTGAGCTAAAACAGCTCCCCCTGCTCTAATACATCTGTGCTGATGGTGTCAATATTGGTCTCTATCACAGAGGCCTGAAGGGGTAACAGCCCCTTGAGGAGAAATGCACAGTAGCTGTTGGTGTGGAAACTCCGTAACTAACACCTAGAAACTCCTCTGCTTTGTACTGGACAGTGAAACAACGTGAGTTTAAGCGGTAGAGCACAGCCGTAACGCTCAGATGGGGCCAGTACCATGGGGCAGCCCCACAGCAGCTGGCAGGGTGGTGTGAGCAGTGTGCTCCTTGCCAGGGGTCCTGCAGGGACCATGGTGCATCCCTTGGCGTGCCCAGAGCAGGAGGGAGCCCGGCCTGGCATGCTGCTGCGGGAGGCTCTGGCTTAGCCTGGAGAGAGCAGCGGCTCTGGGCTGAGTGCCCTGGTGGAGCCTCTTCGTTGCTGTGCCTGGGCGCTGGGTTTGTCAAGCGGGTTATTGCCTCCCTCTTCATGCGGCTTTGCCCGCCTTCTGTCCCGCAAGCTGCTCGGCAGGCTCTGCTATAGGGCATGCAGCACGGGGATGAACACCACCCGGCCCGGGACAAGCTCTCCTGGCGTGTGCAGAATACGGAGGAGCAGTAGCAAAAGCATCAGTATTGATGCTGGGCTGACCTCAGCCCAGGGCGGGCACCTGCTGGCAGGAGGGGCAATGCCTCTCCCCAGCTGCAGGACTTGCCCGGGGTCTTATCTGAGATCTGCTGGTGTTGGAGGGCCGGTAGTGCCAGCTGCTGGCACGGTCGCTGGTAGGTAAAACCAATTGGCTTCAGCACAAACTTTGTGCAACTTCTGTGTTTCAAGCTGTAGGATTGACGGGCTGGCAAGCACAGTGCTAGGACAGTCGGTCTGGGCAGACAGGGATGTACATGGGGAAGCCTGCCACAGTGAGGTGGGCCTGCGGTGCCTTTCTACAGCATCTCCTCCTGCTACTGGGCAGCAGATGGCTTTGGAGAAAGAGCGTCTGCAGGGCTGGTGCTTGGCCCCATGTCCGAGCAAGGAGAGGGCACTCAGACCCATTCCTTTCCTTCAGAGAGATGGGTGCTCTGTCCTACATACCGTGTAACTGTCCTGTTTAGTAAGACAAAATAAAAGCAGCACCAGCCATTTCAGAGACTAAAAGCTTTTTTTTTTCCCCCTGTTGCCTTCAGGATATTAATAAAAACAGATTAATAAAATCAAAGGCAGCACAATTAGACAGGGCATCAAGGAAAAAAATGTTTGCTGTACAATCTTTCAATTTCCATGGCAGTTCTCACGCTGAGAAAATCTGTCTGCAATTGCTGATGAAAAGATAGAAAGCTGATGTATGAAACACAAGGGAGGTGTGCGTGAGCGCGGCTCCCTTTGTGCTCCTTGCGTATAACACTTGTGCAGCAGCGTTAACAGCGATGTCCCATGTATCTGCTTGGCAGGATCTCCAGGATGGTGCTCACTTAACGAGCTGGGGCTTTTAAATAAAGGTGACTGGCAGCGGGTCTGGTGGGGGGTGAGCAGTGAGCCCCTTGTGGGATGCTCACCTGCTCCTAGCCCTGTTTCCCACCAGCCCAGTGGGTGAGAGGGAGTTGATCTCCCATGGGAAGGATGCCAGAGGGTCTGGGTGCTTCCCCCGCAGCGATTGCGGTGGGCAGGCGAGCGCTTGGGGTGGGGTGCCGGGGCTAACCGAGGGCTTCCATGAGGGCTGGTCTCTGGAGCGCTGGGTTACAAGATCTTTCCTGCTTCCTGATTCCCCCAGCACTGTATCGTAAGGAAAGCATTTACTTTAGCAGCGTTGCTGGGTTACCTCCATTAACCTGGACCCTGTTTCTAACAGCAGAGAGAGTCTGGCATGTATTTGGGAGTCTGGGTTTGCTGCAAATCATAACACCTCCAGCATCTTTTTTTTTTTTTGTTATAAGATTGAGGTAGGGATTGCAGTGGGAATGATCCAGAGAGCTGCTTTGGCTGGCAGGGAGGAAGCTCGTCATCGAGTAAAGCACATCCCAGCCCTGGGACCCTTTCTCTGTCCGGCACATCTGATTTGCATGTTGTCTATGCAGCTCGTATAGGACTTGTTCTATTTGCATAATGAGGCTGTAGGGACTTTCCTTGCCTGCAGAATCGCAGTGTAAATGCAGAGTGAAGGCAATTATATTGGTGTTTACATTTGCAGGAAGACACCTCCTGATGACTTTCTGTTAGGAAAATTCCTTCTTGGTGGAGCTGCTGGCTGGGTCTGCATGTTGCCACTCCTGGTCGGTGCCTGTTGAGACCGGAGAGGAGAGGAATGCAGGCAGAACTGTTTCCTTGATCAAGAGTAAGACATTTTCAATCAACAGGTCGTTTATGTTGCAGTTGTGTTTTAAATTCAAAAATATTTTTACAGCACTGGAAAGCCTGAAGCCAGTGCTGCTCTCGCTGTGTGAGGATGCTTGCCATACCTCTTTGCTGCCAGGCTGCTCTCAGAGCGGTGCTGGGCTGGCTCCGGGGGCTCCTGAGGATACGGAGGACGTGTAATGGCAGGGCTGGGGCACAGCCCATCACGTATGTGTGCTGTGCAGGCAGCCGGCAGCTCTGTCTCGCCTTTGAAGCTGTTCATCTTCAGAGCTGGGGGAGGTGGAGGAAATGGCAAGAAGCCTTGGCTGTTTGGGTGGGTTTGTTTTTTTTTTTTTTTAAAAAAAAATAGGCAGCAATAAGTCTGGGTCTAGTTTTGCTAGTGTAAATGGGAGCTGGTCTCAGGGAGTTAATCTGGAGTATGCTGCTAAGCAGGACAGAGCAGAGTCCCTGAGGCTGCAGGATAGAGGAGAAGGTGCCTGGAGCTGAGCCCTGAGCAGCAGGGTCTTGGTGGCTGTCAGGGGGGCCGGGGAGCCCTCCTGCCTGCCAGGGGTCGGAGGACAGTGCCTGTGACACGGTGGGCATGGTGCTCTGGAGCTGTGAGTCCCCCGCACCGTCCATCCTGGGGGAAGCGTTGAGCTGCACGTGGATCCCTCCTGTCAAACACTGAAGCACTTTGTGGAACGATAGTAATTATTACAGCACTAAAACAAAGCACCAAAAGCTTATTGCTTCGGAGAGATCACTAACTATCTTTGTCTAATTACTTGGCTCCAATTAACATTTTACCACAGACTCCTTCTGCAAGCACTTTTCTCAGAAGGAAAAAAAGTGTCAACAGTGACAAAATAAGAATACAGTAGCCTTAGAAATAGTTTTTGACATCACACTGGAAAAATAAGAGAAGCCTGATCCTCCCGTGGCCCTGGAGAGGGGGATGCTGGCACAGTGGGCTGAGGGATGGGATGTGAGGGCAGGGAGGGAGCTGATGGAGCTGGAGGAGCCCAGGTGCTTGTAAGGGGCTGAGGAAGGGTGCTGGTGGAGGCCTGGCTGGGAGCAGCTCTGACCGGAGATGGGGATGGGCAGGGCCACCTTCCTCCCACCAGCGCTCCCAAACTGGCCTGCAGCTCCACAGCGTTGGCTCCTTGTAGGTGTTTCCCTTTCCACACCACGTGGCTTCACAGCAGAGGAAAAGGAGACCTGGTCTATCGTTTGGAAAATACCAGGAGGGTGAGAAAATGGAAATATTTAGTAAATATGGAAAGATTTAGTAAATATGTAACTGGTAACGTCCTAACAAAAATAATGCAACAGCCATAGCAGTGCAGAGAGCAGCGCATGCTAGGAACAGTCTTTGGCAAAACAAACAAAATCGCCAAGGAGGAATGTGAGTTCAGAAGCTTATCCCAAGGGAGGGAAGAACAAGGGAGTCAGGGGAGGGGACTCTCCCCCCAGGGGGTCCTGCCTGCGCCCCCCAACCCCAGGGCTGGGGCTGGTGCCTGGCTGCAGCCACTCATCCCTGTGCGGGAGGCGGCACTGCAAACGGGTGGGTGCCCCTGGGATGTCCTGCCGGCTGCCTTGGCGGGGACCTGCCGGGGTCTCATCGAGCCCTTGCTGTCCTTCCCCCACCTGCCTGCCTTCCCGGCAGCCCGCTGCTTTAGTCGGATCCCATTGGCTCCCAGTGCCCATTCCCAGGAACGGGCAGCCCAGAGCTCAGGGTCTGAGCCTTGGAGTTTCCCTGTGCGTCTGCGTCGCTGCGGGGGGGGGTGACTTCAGCCAGATTTGGGAAGGGGTGTGGGACCGGCAGGTAGCCCTTACTGAAGTGCTGCCTACAGGGTGGGGGGTGTCCGCCCGGCGAGGGGCTTCCCTGCGGCGCTGCAGTTCTGGCAACACCAGCAGCAGGTTCCCTGGGGGCTTCCCCGCGTGTTCCCGTGCTCTCCCTGTGGCTGCCTGTGGATGCTGCGCACGGTGCAGCCCCGGTGCGGTGCCGTGGGCTCAGGGCTTCTCCTCCCCGGGATGGTGGTGGGCGGTGAGCCCCTGGGGTTCCTTGCCCCCATGCAGGGGGAGCTGGGCATCCCCCCCAACGTGACCGTGGCCGTCCCTGGGGGCAGTGGCAGATCCTGGTGCTGAGGCACAGTGTTAGGTTCGGGGTCAGAAGTTTCCTCAGCAAAAGCTGGGGGGCAGAAGGTGCATCGTGGGGTGCTGGCGGCTGGGTGGGCTGCGCAGCTGCAGCACCAAACCTTTCCAAGTCCCAATTTCCTCCTTGCCAAAGGGCCTCAGGAAGGGCCAAGGCAGGCATCCCCCTGCAACGCCCAAACTCAGCAGTGCGTGTTGCTGTGCTTCCTAGAGCTTGCGTATTTACATACATCCTATAATTACCATCTGCACAGCCAGAGGCATTTGCTGGAAATGGGTTGATTCCATCTGTTGGTGCAATTTTCTCAGAGGAATTTGCATTGATCACTTTTTTATGCAAAGCTTTTGTATAGATCATTTTTCCCCCCTTTTTTTTAATGCAGCTAAATATTTTTGGGGAGGCGGGAGGCTCTCCCGTGGCGGTGCGAGCACCCAGCAGATACTCCCCGGCCTCTGACTAACCAGTTGCTACTGTTTTTGTTTTGCTCCGTTTCAGCACGGACTAGCAAGTTCAGGTTGCTCTGAGATGGCATTTCTCAAATATTTATCGTTATATTTTATACTTGGGGTGGTAACTAATCCTTAATGTAATGACCTTAAATTAGGAGAAATAAGGTGTGGTAATTAGTCAGTCAACTGATTATTCTAATCAGAGAGTTCAGACTCTGTACCTGGAAGGACCAGATGGGACTTTTTGCATATTTTGGACAGCTGTAATGAACAGGGCAGCACCGTATCGATTGAATGTCTGGGAAACCAACGCAGCCCTCTGGAGCTTCCTTATTTACTGTAGCTGTTCAGAGTCTCTGTAAAGTTTACACAGGCACAGCCCCGCAGGCAGGGGGTGAGCTGGGGGACAGGGTGGCCGTGGGGTGCAGCACCCTTGTGGTTTGGGGGCTGGGGCAGCCGGTGGGATGCAGGGCCAGCCTTCCCCTGGGGAATGTCACCGGCTGGCCCGGGTCTCCTTTTGGGACTGCTGTCTCCCTCCTGGTGTCACGGACTGGGCTGAAAAGCATCAATGCTGCAAGCTGGACCAAGGGGCCACTGAGACCCCAGGTGCCAGAGAGCCAGGGGGGCTTGGCTGGGGGCTGCCGGCCCTCTGTTACAGCCTGGCCTCGCTGCCTGCGGAGAGCAGCTCCTGGCAATGGGGAGGGAACTTTAAAAAGCTTCAAGCAAACAAAGTAGCTGCTCTGGTGCCCTGCAAATCTTGATTAAAGAAGTTACTCTGCGGAGGTTGTTAGACTTGCTAATTGGGGTGGGTTAACCGGGCTTGCTGGGATTGGCAAATTTCTGCCACCGTGTGCTGGGGGGGGGAAAAAAATAAATAATAATCCATTGTGCTGTAAACAGTTATCAGGAAAGAGCAGAGAAAATGAAGTGAACTCTTCCAATGCATCATGGAATATTACTGTATTTCATTTACTGTGGCACCAATTAGATGAGAGCCTGTTCTATTAACGTGCACCCTTGCAGATCCATGCTAAATTAACTGCTAGATCTTCACTACAGCAGTAAAACGATTGATTTCTCCCCTTAATCAGTTTATTTCATTAGTTATACATTTATTTTTACATGCATTTTGCCAAGCTGCAGTGAAATGACCTATCAAGGTATGTGACATCACAGAGTGATTTGAATATTAACCAAATAGCTATTACAGCAGTGGTAGTGCTTAAAGATCATATGTAAATCAAATGTCAGGGGATAAAATTGCAGCAAGGGCTGTCAGAAAACAATTTAGCAGTGGTTAAAGGGACAGCTCACGGCTGGGAGAACTGTGAACTTTGTAAATGGATAATCTTGTTGCCTTTGCTTTTCCTCCTTGTTCTGCAGGAAAAACAATAAAGTTTTCCCCATACTGTACTCTTTTTTTGTTGTTGTTAAATTAATTGTACAGGTTTGAGGGTGTTCCCTTTTGTATTCAGCATCTGGCTCCTAAGCAGCAGTTGTACCTTTAAAGTTGAGCTAGGTGTGGAATAATTTCCGTTTCTGACCCAGGAAGCCTAAATATGTTAAATATAAATAGCTGTGAATAGTGAGAGGCAAAAATGTCTTCTCCAGTCCTGTAATTATGGGAAACATACTCCCAAGGGGCGAAGGGAAGAAGACTGAAGTCTGATGACATGTTTCTCATCTCGTGCATCTTAGGCAGGAGTGTGAACTGTTCCTCCTCCTCTTCTCCTGTGCAGCAAGGAGGGTCTGGGGTGCTTTGGTGCAGGTGTGAGAGCAGCAGGGTGCTGCCGGTACGCTGGACCTGGTGTGTGCCCCTGCGTGCCGGTATCTGGGCGGCCAGCTGAGCCACTTCCCCGTGGGCTTTCCGCAGAGGCTGCAGCAGGAGCTCCTTCTGGGATCAGGCAGGCCCAGGGGATGCTAGTGGCCATCCAGGTTCGGAGCTGAGCTCGCCTTTGCCCTCCACAAGTACCCCCTTCTGCCCCAGGAGCGGTCAGTCCTGGTCCATCCTTCCCTTGGGCTTCAGGGCTGGGGCACCCTGGGCACTCTCGGGCCACTGAAGCCCATCGGCACTAAGGAATCCTCACAGGAGTGGCTGCAGCCGGCGCTGGGACGTGTCCGGCCGTGGGTCAGGGCTGCATGTGGGCATGGAGATGTGGGAGTGGTGGGGTTTGGGCTCCTGGGGCAGAGCTGTGCGTGGACGGCTGTGCAGCACGGGTGAGCACCGGGCGGTTGGTTTGTCTTTGAAGCAGCAATGAGGAAATGAAGCATCAATGACCGATAATCAAAGGCAGTGGAGGGAAAAAACCCAGCGGCAGATACCCCTGCAAAACAAATGAACAGGCAGCGGGTTGAGATGCGAGCCGTGCCATAAAGCTATCTGGCGAGTGCTACCTTCCTAGGGTTTAAATCCAGCTCTCGTGTCCCTGGGGCACCATCTCGCAAGATCCGTCTGCACCGAGTAAACATTGAAATTATATAATTAGCCCCTCAGAGAAAAGAATTCCAAATTCATGGGAACTTAAAGTTAAGAGAGAAATATTACATCTCTTGGCCCCTCCCTGTCATCTCTAAATGTCGGGCTGTGCAGCGGGAGAGGAGAGCTTCCAGGAGGGCGGGAAGGGCTCGAGGTGGGTTGGCCATGCCTGAGGGTCCCGCAGAGCCCCACTTGCTGGGGTGGCCCTTTGAAGGGCTCTGGGTGCTGGGCATGAGCCAGGGTGCAGCGTGGGGTAGGTGGGCTCCAGCAGCCCACAAGGAATGAGGGGGCAAGGCTTGCATTTGGCCTGGGTCTGTGGGTGTCTAATCAAATGACATTGCTGGCAATAACCTGGGATTATAAATGGGAATTGTACTCCATCAAAATTGATTCCAGTCTAAATTGAATATTGAGTTAAATTCCAGTGCCTAGTGAAACCTCTGCCTTCCCCATTGTTACCATCCAGCACTGAAGCAAATCCATCCCCGAGTCATCTGGATATAACGCGCTGCTATTTGACCTTGGGTTACTACAGTAACCTTAAGTGCACAGTAATATACTTTCAGTCACTGTTCAATGCTCAGGGGAATGTTTTAAGGCCTTTGGCTGGAGTGAATATTTTTATGCAGGCTATAATTTCTTTTAAGACCTTCGCCGGCAGCCAGGCAGCCTTCACAGCGTCCTTCTCTTCTGCTGCATCTGGAGTGTGGCTGGGTGGGGACCCCATTGAAGGGAACCCCGAGCTGGTGCGGGTGTGGGGGAGCAGCACTCTGGCTCCAGGGGATGCTGAACAGAGCGAGGTACTTGGGGTTGGACCCTCCCAGGGGCCGCTAGGCAGGTAAGGGTCTGCTACTGGACCACCCTCCTGGGTGGGCAGCCCTCTGGGGTCTTTCCACGGCCGTCTCCAGGCAGATGAAGGTGGGCATTGGACCATGGGTGGTCCTGCATATGGCCACACTTCCTGGGACAGGGCTGGAAATGGGCAGGAGAGAAGGAGGAAGGAGAAGAAACGCCTGGAAGGGACAAAGGGCGCTTTTTCCCTTCTCTCCCTTGCACCGGGGTGTCAGCAGCAACCCCTCAGCCCGCTTTCTCCTGGGGAAGCTTCTCCACGCGGGCTTGGCCCCTGCTTGGGAATGTGCCACCATGGGAAGCCCCGCTCCCACCTCAGAGGCTTGTCCTCCTGCTGCTGGGGGGTCGTGTGCTGCCCCGGCGGGCTGGGGAGTGGTGCAATGGCAGCCCTCTGCCCTTTGTGGGGTGTCTGGGGCTGGATGCACCCCCTGTGGTGAGGAGGCGGTTTTGGGGTCCATCCTCTGCTTTCTGTGCTGGGCAGCCTGGTTGTCCTGTCCCAGGCTGTGCGAAGTGTTGTCCCTGCTCCCTGCCCTGCTCTGCCACCCCAGGGCCTCATTTGAGCAGAGATTATGTTAAATTCCTTTAAGCTGGACAAATGCTCGCTAGAGACCCAGAGAAGAAACCCCCAAGCTGATTTTCATCTGTGGATCAGGCAAAATTTGATTCACAGTTCAATTCTCCAAAGGGGAAAATTTGCACAGAATCCCTGCTTAGATTTTATTTTAAGCAAATCCTATAAAAATCCATCTGAAGGAGACAGTAACTCCATCTTTCAGATCCTGCACACTGTATCTGGGAACACGAGTTCTGCTTTTATATAATAAAAAATGTAGAGTTTCCTCATGTTGCCATATGTTTTTGCATTTATCTGTGCACTTGCTATAACCCTATCTGCTGTGTGTGCCTACAGTGCTATCTGTGTCAGTATTGAAACGCATTGAGTGAGTATCATTCATGCAAAAAATGAGCCTAAAACCTCCCTGAAGAGTGGAATATAATAGAACACAATTGTATCATTTAAAAAACTTTGCATCATATTACACAGTCAAAAAAGATAATATATGCTACGATGGAGGAAGCAAATGAAATGTTGCATTAACTCTTTAGCTGCCCTTGCTGTGGCAAACCTCGTCAGCCCTCGAGGTGTGTGGCTCATCATGTCCCTGTGGTGGGCTGCGCGGTGGCTGCTGCTGGGTGGGCTGCGCTCCCGGCTCTTCCCGGGGAGCCCATGGCTCAGAGTTCTCCCTTGCAGCACCAGGCGTGCTGTCCATCCCCGGCCTCCTGTTTTGGCTGGAAATCCTGCGGGATTGGGAAAGCACGGCCTTGCAGAGCTGTGTACTGGCTGTGCTGGTGGGGTCACCCCTCCTGCTCGTGGGCATCTGACGGGCACCTGGGGCTGGGTGTTTTGGGGGAGGCCTCGCTGCCCTCCTGGTGCTGCCGAGTGGCCGCTGCAACGCTGTGCCCGCCGGACCCGCTCATGGGTGCAGGGCACCCACCTCCCCCCCGCAGCCCGCCCAGCCCTGCCGCCTCCTCGCCGTGGCTGGCATGAAAAGGAATATTCTCTTTCTCTCTTTGAATAGTATCTGTTCCCAAATCATGTATAAAACATTTGCAGAAACCACTTACTCCTCATGTATGTTTTATGAGTCCGATCCTAAGTTAAAATATATAAACATAAAAATATCAAGAAGTACTTTAGGAAAAAAAAAGTTATTTCATAAAATATCAGGAGGCCAATTTAAAACCTTGCAGAAGCTCCTGCCCGCCTGTGCAGCCCTGCCTAATGGTGAGGCGTTCAGCGGGTTTCTCCCACCAGCAGGGACCGTTCCCATCATTTATCCAGCCCCTGCCTCTGGCAGGCTCAGGCTTTCACACTTGAGAAATAAACCCTATAATTTTATTTAATCCAGGGGATAATCTTTCTGTAATGTGCCAGGACAAAGATGGGAAGTTTTATTTCCTGAAGCCCAGATTAAGACAGTTCTGCACTGGAGGACAGGACAGCCAGAGCGCCTGCAGGAACCCACCCCGCATCCTTCAAGGGAGGCGTTTGCCAGCACATCCCTGGGCAGCCGGCGGGGTGCGGGGCAGAGTCAGGCCCTGCCTGGCTCCCAGGCGCTTCCCGACCCTCCTAACAAGGAAGAATTTACAGGCAATCCCAGCTCTGAAGATTTATTTTTTTCCCTTTTCAAGGACGTGCATCCTTGAAGCCTCCTTTTGCCGTGGATCATTTCAGCTGCCGGCGGAGCGCTGCCAGGCGCTGCTCGCTGTGCCGTGGGGCTGGGTGCCCCATGGGGGTTGCCTTTGCCACCCTGAGGGTCCTCTGAGCCCTGGTTGGGGGTGACCAGCCCGGTGGGGCACAGGAATGTTGAGGAACAGCCTGGGAAGGTGTGCTTTCCCCGGTTCGTGCCTGTTCCTGGTGCTGCTGGGGTGGAGCGTGGCCCCCCGTGCCAAAGCCATCGGGGTGCTACCCCGGGACACCTCCCACTTGGCTCCAGACCCTCATCCTCTCCACCTTCTCCTCCACCCGCGCCTGCTCGTGCCAGGGCTGACCTCGGGGCAGCCACGGCTGGGTAGGTTAACCAGGCTCTGCCCGGGGACCCACAGCCCCGGGGCTGCAGTCTGTGCCCCTTCTCCTCCTGAACCGTCTCAGCAGCTCCAAACACCTCTGTAAACTCTGCCGGCCACTGTCAGTCAGGGCTGCCTTTTGCCATGAATTCCTGGAAAAAAATTGATGTTTATTTTTTCCATTTTTCTCTGGCCCTGTTAGGTTGGAGAGTTAATTGGGGGGAATTACTGCTGCCCGTAACAGTCATTGTGTTTCATTTGCTGAACGTGCTTGCAAGTTTCCTGCAAAATAGGATTTTTTTCTATTTTTCCCTTTCTCCTGTTTAACTGAAGAAAAAAAGAAAACAAGGGGGGGAAAAAAAAAAAAAGGGCCAAAAAGGGCCCAGCATTAAAGTCCCGGTGAGACACCGGCTGCGTGTCTCGGGGGGCTCTCAGGGCCTGGGCAGCTGAGAACGGTGCTGAACGCTCTTCAGTGCGAAGTGTGGTTGAAATAACTGTTAAGAAAAATCAGAGACAGGGCAATGCAAAAGGCCTTTCCTTCCTCATTGCCCTCCCTCTTGGACTCTGAATCCTCCCTCTGAAAAGCAGCATGCTGTTTTCTTGTTAGGGCGGTTTTACTGGATGCCCCTGAGACAAAACCTTGCTTTGGTCGGTAAAAATTGTTACTTTTGTTAATTTTGCCTTTAAGCATTTTTAGTTAAATATTGTTTCTTTAAAAATGTATTTAATTTAAACTAAAATGCTGGAAATTTCCTTTCGAGAGGACTTTTTTTCATGTACATGAATATTAATGCCTTTCTCAGAGAGATCTACTTGAAAAAAACAAGAATAAATTAAATACCTACAGATTTTTCTAATTCCTCTTTTTGGTGACATGCCGTCATTACATCAAATTACTGAGATGTGCTCCCATTTTTTTGTGTGTGTGAAAATTATGGAATATAAAGTATATGTAAATGCAGCAAAAGGCTGTGAAGAAAGAACAGGGACAGGAGAAGCATTAGGTATTCAGCCAGCATCGTTGTGAGCCAATTAATCAAGCAGTGGCGAGGAAAGATGCAGAAACGATGAGTTCGCCCTTCATGTTGATGAGGCCGGTCCAGGGCAAATGCTGCTGCACCTGAGCTCATAGTTAGGCATGCAGAAAGGAATCATGGGAATATCTTCACGCCTTTGTCTTTCTCGTGAAGGATGGAAAATGTCAAGCTGTTGTTTGGCTGCATGTGGGAGACTCGCTGAGAATTCACAGTCTGGCGAAGCGGGGATTAACTCTTTGTGGGCAGGCTCTCCCGGCACATCTGCACCACGCGCGCAGCAGCGCCCTGCCGCCGCCGAGGGGCTGGGGTTTTGGCGGGGGAAGGGGCTCTCTGGCCTGGCTGCGGACAGGATTTTTGGTCGGCTGCCCCTCCCTGCCAGCTGTGCCCCGGCTGTGCGGAGGGAAGAGGCGTCGTGCCCCCAGCCCTTTGCTCTCCTGGCGTCGTTTCACCCGCCGACCTCTGTCCGTCCCTGTGTCACCAGCACTGGCCGCTCCTTCCCACTGGATCAGCGGCTGCAGGACGGCACCAAGGGCCCTGCCAGCCTTTCCCCTGTTGAGGTGCTTTTTTCTCTTCCCCTTGCTGTGGGCACGTATATTGTTTCCAACCTTGCCAAAAATAACAGCGATAAAGGTTTGGTGCCTCGGGGCCGTCAGCTGCCCGCAGGGGAACGCTGACCCCAGACCCCGGAGCTCTCCACGTCCCGGGGAGATCTGCGTTTTGCTGCCGCTCATTTGGTTTGTCTTTGGGCCGCTGTTGGGGCCAGCAGCCGGGGATGGGTGTTGGCAGAGCTCTGGCTGGTGGTGGTGGGAGCGGGACCCGGTTCCTGAGGGTCTGCTGTGAGCGTGCCTGCAGCGCGGGGACGGCCCATCGGCGCTTGGGAGCCTCTGGAGGGGGCTGTGCCGGGACCCTGGCGGTGGAATCACAGGCAGCACAGCTCTGTGCGGTCAGGTCGGCCCAAGCACGGGGACTGCCCCTGCACAGGGCTGCTGAAGCTGTTCCCAGTGTTTCCCTGTCTGGGAGCGGTGTTCTGCACTGAGCAGAGGAAGCATCACGGGGGTGCAAATGGGAAGACAAGAGTTCTGAAGATTTTTATCCACCCCCCTCACTCAGGCAAAGTCTTACGAATCTCTGGTCTTTCTCCTTGCTTACCTGTGGACTTCATCCTGATGGTCCATGTTCCCAAACCTGGAACAGTCTCGGCTGCAACTTGTCAATGCTGAGTTAGTGAGAACAAGGGCATCCAACCCACCACATATGATGCGTTTCCCTTTATAAATTCCTGCAAATTGCTTGCTTTTCCTTCAGCACCGTGCTAGTGTTGGCCTAAGTTCAACTTCTGATCTGGAATAACTCCTAGAGCCTTTCTTCTTATCACACCAGTAATTCCCCAATTACACTGAACTTCAGGGGCTGTACTTTGCACCTGGATCCATAGGCTAATTTCTAGCGTTTTTCAAGACCTTTGCCATTCTGATTCTGCCCTCTAATGCATTCAGGCATTGCAAATTTAATAATTATATTTTTTCCATCATATAGGTCAGTAATACCGAATAGCACTGGGTAGAAGATAGACCTATTCAACAGTTTCTCATTTCAACAGCAAACCATCAGTGACTAGTCCCTAACTGCAGTTTTTCAACTGGTTTTACACTCACCAAATAGTATTTTCATCTAGACTATGATTCCTCAGCTTGCTTGTGAGAATGTCATATAAGACGGTGTCAAAAATCTTATTAAAGTCAAGATATGACATTTACTGCTTCTCTTCTATCCAGAAGGCCTATTACCCTGTCGCAGATGAAAATTAGATCGGTTTGCCACGATTTGTTCTTGACAAACCCATGTTGGCTGCTACTCACCCTGTTATCTTCTTGGTGCTTATAAATAGTTTGTTTGATCATTTGTTCCAATATTTTTCTGGGAGCTGAAGTTGAACTGACTTAAACTGATTATAATTTCCCAGCCTCTCCTTCCCCTTTGCAGAGCAGGCTCCGTGCTCACTGCTCTGCGTTGCCCGGTGCCTCCCGGGCTCTGCACCGGCCTCAGGGACCACCGGGACCCACGCCGAGATTTCCTTCCCGGCTTTTTGGCGCCCTGGAATTCATTGTGCCAGCCGCCTGATCACGGCTGACCTTTTTTTAGTGATGTAATAGAGGGTTTACAGCCCCCCCCCCCATCTCCTTCCTCTCGCACTCCTCGGCAGACGGCTCCTTCCCGTGGTCCCCCTGCCGCAGAGCAGGGGGATGCTCTGTCCTGTGCTCGCGCCTTGCGGCAGGAACCGCGTGGTTCTGCCCACCCTCGCTTGGTGCCTCAGCTTTCCCACATTGCCCCCATGCCAGGGCTGCACCGACCTCTCCTGAGCTGAGCAGACGCCAGCAAAAGCTCTCTAGACTTTTCCAGGTAGAGGCACAGATTGGGATCACAGCTGCTTCCAGGCAGCCTGGAGTGGAAATTACTGGCCAGCCCCTCCGTGCGCCCTCCTGGCCTCCTGCCCCTTTGGTAAGAAAATGTGGCAATGCCCTGGCAAGCGCCGGGTGGGTGATAAGCTCGAGGCGGGGTGGACTGGTGCTGCCTTTGGAAGATGCTCCCTTGGGTCCTCGACAGCTCCCGTGTTCAAATGGAAACGAAAGGGGATGGATACCAGAGCGTAACCTGGTGGGGGGAGAACACAGGGTCTGTTGCTGGAGGCGTCTCATTATATGGAGAAGCATTTCCGTGTTTTTAATTAAATATAAAGACTATCTTACAGTTATAATTAGTACCAGGTGGCTAAGGATTAAAGGGGCAGCATCAAAGGCTTGCCTGGGAGAAGCAAGGGCCAGGTTTGACTCCTTCATCATAAATCACCAGGAATCTCTGTTCTCTTGAAACTCCCCATTGCACGAGGCCGCCTTCCAATGCTGCTTGGGCTCCAGTCGGAAATTCTGACCCTTACAAAATCTCTCTTTGTATTTTAAAGCAAGCAGAGCAGAAGAACAATGGTTAATAAATATCAGTCTGCTGAGATCAAAAGTTTCTGTGAAAGGATCAGAGACGTTCAGCCCAGTGGAAGCTCGCTGGGATGGTGAGAGCCAGGGGGAGAACGGGCCGTCCTCTTCCCACCCCCAGGGTGGCGTTTCAGGCTGGTTTTGTTGCCAGTTTGAACACCCAGGCTGTGGATGCTACTGGCAGGGCTATGTCTGGACCACGGGAGCCGCTGGCAGCCACCTCCCGCTTGGCTCAGGGTCAGCCCCAGCTGAGAGCGGGCACGGCCGCAGGCACCGCTGCTTCCTCTGGCTGGAGACTGCCTGGGGCGGGCATCCCTCCACCTGGGACTGGGACAATTGGCATTTCTAGTCTGTGGCCCTGGTGACTGTCTTTGTCTCCTCTGACTGATTTGTTACTGTCTTTGTTGAAAACTGCAGCAAACTCCCCCTCTTCACTGCTGGGACCTTTCCAGGGCTGCAGAGACAGGTCTGGGCTGCAGGAGAGGGCAGGGGACAGGACACCATTCGCTGTACAACAAGCCCTGGCCCTGCCCTACAGCAGCATGGGACGGCACAGGGCGATGGGGTCACTAAAGGAGGGACCTGCCGTGAGCGTTACATCTTCTGCGAGCCTGCCTGAAGCCGGAGCGATAGCGCTGGGGGGTCTGAGGGTGTACCAAGGGTGTCCCAAGCTTATATGGAAAAGGAAGGATGGACAAGCTTTCCCAGCTGGAGGCCCCTCAGCAGCTGGTTTTTGCCTCTCTCAATTCCCAGTGTCCCTGGCCCCAGACCCCCTTGCCCCGCTGCAGGGGTCCTGTCTGCTCTGCAGTGATGGTGACAGTGGGGCTTCGGTGCGCCCTTCCTGGGGTCTCTGCAGGAGATCCTGTGTCTCGCCCGGCTGCTGGAGGGTCTCGGGACCAACTGGCACTCACAGCTGCCTCCAGCAGGTCCTGGCCCCCGCGGCTGTGCAGGGCATCCCCCCCCTTGGCCAGGCAGCCAGGGATGCAGGCAGCGACCAGCAAGAGCAACGGCAGGAGCCTGCGGTGCCTGCGGGGTGGGTGATCCGGCCTGGCGGGAGGCAGCTTGCTGTCTCTCCCAGTCCTGGGCTGCTATTTTGCTCTGTCTTTAATTTTATTTAACATCTCATTGGGTTTGCTCTGCTCAGACCCTGCACAGCCCATCAGCGCCGTGGAGGGAGCTGACAGATCCATTCCCCCCGTGATGGATCGTTCTGCCTCCTCCCCAGCAGAGCCAGTTGCTGAATGCCCGCCCTGTCCAGCAGGTCCTGCCCGCTGCTCCCCCCCCCCCCCGGGCAGACTCCAGCCCCTCCGAGGAGCCGGCTGTGCCAGCAGCGTGCCTGCTCCCAGCACCGTGCCGGCGCAGGGAAGGTGCTGTGTTATTTACACCACGGGCTCCTGTCCCCAGGGAAAGTCAGACAAACACACAATAAGCTTTGACACAAATAGTGTTTATAAAATATTGCTCCTCTGGGACCGTCTTGCCTACAGTCATCAGGATGCTACTAGTTGCAATAAAATGGAACTGCTCTTTTACTCCTCACCACAATTACTGCCGGTGTCTTCCCTGACAGAGCGAGGGCTGGCCGGCCGAGCTCTCCCTGGTGAGGAAGCTAAAGGGGAAGAGAGCCGCGCTTCCCTCCCTGCATGATGCCTGCCTTGCATAAGCAGCCTAATAAACCCTGTGCGGTTCTGCAGCCCTTTCAGTGCATACAGAGCAGCCCTGAGACCCGGTTGCAATGGCAAGATAGAAATGTTAGCTCTGCTCCATGGGTCCGGGGGGTTTTACAGGCTGGATGAGATGCGACAGCATCGTTCCTTGCTGCCTGCGCATCTGAACGGCTGCGGGGAAGTTCTCACAAAGGACGGGTGTACCGTCACCAAACTGCAGTTGAGGGAGCTGCATTCTGCTTTGCTGCATCCCCCTTGCAGCTTCAGACCCGGCCGATGATCAAACGTTTGCTGTGTTTACCCACCTCTGATAACAAATGCTGGGGAAGGAGAAGCAAAACCCATATGCAGTCCAGGAGAACGCTGGGCAAATGGGAGTCCCGTCACCAGGAGCAGCCTGTGCTGCGATTGCAGCATAATTCATTTCACAATGTATAAGAAAAGTTGAGTTATTGGGACATGTGACATTTATTTAGTTACATATCTCCTGTGGGAGGTTTCTGGGGCCATTAATGTAGTGTATTTGCATGGCTAGTTTACATGCCTTTGCTTGTTATTGCTGTCTATATTCCATGCACCTCACACTCAATTTCAATTCAAAGTTTGGCAGTTGAGGTGTCACGACTAAAAAATGGAATGGCCTCCCTCAGAAATGAAATAATTTTGTTGTTCAGTTCCGAGCGATTTTGTAATTTCATGCTTGTGTATGATAATTTTATGCTGTCCTGCTCCACGTAACTCAGCTCTGCCAAGCCCTGACAGGTGATAAATACAATCTTTTCCACCCGGCATGCGACAGGCCAGGATGAGGAGAAGGGTAGGAAAAAAAAGCGGCGATCTCACATCTGAGGTCCTAGCGCAGCCGGAGCCACCGCGGCCGCGTTCCTTCATCATTTCACGCCTGGATTCCGGCAGGCGCACCCCCTCAGCTGCGGCGGAGGGACCCGGGGGTCAAGGAAAGTGTCCTGGAAATGGAATGATGCTGGAGAGGAGCCAGGCGATGTTGTGTATGAAGGGAGAAAGTTATGACTTTGGCGTGTCCCCGCGCGCGGGCTCCGGGATGCGGCGCGTGATTTAGAGCCCAGCCTCTCTCTAATGGAGTTCAATAGAACCGTAACCTTTTGGAGAAATTATTTTTACAAATCTGTTAAACATTTGAAAGACAGCAATTTCCAATAAAAGAATATGAGTCCTTAACATTTATCACCAGGCTACAGATTTTATAACTGTTACTTCATATTGTTCTTGTAAAAAATGTTTCTCCTCCTGAGAGCAGATGAGTCAAAAGACTATTAAGGAAATGCCAGAGGTACAAGGGGGATATAATGGGTGCCAATAAAATGAAAGCAGAAGCAAACCATTTAAATTAAATTCAAGTGGTGATGAGAATCATCATTCCAACTGCAAACCTGGAAAGCTAAACACTGCTCGGTAGCTCTGCAGCCTGGCTGAGCCGCAGCGAGCGCCATGCCCAGTGGTGGTGGGATGCAGCGTGCAGGGTCGGCAGCGGTGCTGAGCTCGGCTCCATCCCAGTGTCGGGGTGCAGGCAGGGAGGAGCTGGCGGGTGCTGAGCCTCCCTGGGCAGCAGGCAGGAAAGCTGCTCCCAAACCGATGGCTTTTGGGGAGAAGCTGCTGAGCTGCAGGGGAGGAGAGGCAGGAATGGGTTGAAGCTCTCGGGGAATCATTGGGCAATTTCCCTGCTCAAAGGGCTGAGGCACACTTCTGGGAACAAACGCTTCTGGCAGTGGGAAGAGAAGCGACATCTCACACGTCGTCTTCGCTTGCTCAAATTGCACCTTCCTTTGTCTGGCTCTATCAGTGCCGTGTCCTATCCCACCCTTGCTGTGCAGTGGACAATGAAGGAAAGGGGCCAAGGAAGACGAGACACCTCGGTCCGCGTGTTCCCTCCTGGATCTGACAGCAGAGGAAGGCTCTCCAGACAGTATGACCACCGACCTCTTTCCTTAGGCACCAGGCTGCTCCTTACTAGCAGCAGGTCTGGGATCAGGCATGGCTGTTCAGGAGAAGAACAAGTACGGGACTGTCTGCCTAGGATCACTAGAGCTGCTGGAGCCGCTTAACGGAGCCATGAATTAGCCTCTGGCCGAGTGATGCTGCCCCTCCAAGCAAGGAAAGCCTTGTCCACTTGGCACCCCTGGTAGAGTCACACTGAAGAACTCGGGGTGGGGAAGGGAAGAAATCAGTCGACGGCAGTGATCGCTTTTAACAACAAGCGAGTAGCGGCATTCCCCTGCCGAGCGGACCTGGGGAGTGAGAGCAGGCAAGCCTGGCCAGCCCCTCGGCAGGGCAGGGCAGGGCAGGTGCCCCACAAAGGTGCTCCAGCACAGGGGGTCCCATCAGACCCTGGGCTCCGGGACTGCTGCAGCCCAGCCCGCACCCTGCCCCCACCCGGCCCGCACCCTGCCGCTGCCCCGGGGACACAGCAGCCCTGGTCCACCACCCTGCCTGGTGCCCTGGCTGAGGAGGAAGGCTGCTGGCTCTGCCGAGCCCCTGGGCATGGAGCCTGCGCCAGCGAGTGTCCCCGGGCTGGGGGGAGCGCTGAGGAGCAGGGAGAGGAGCAGGGGCCTGGCTGGTGCAGAGCAGTTTGGGGCTCTGAAGCCAACACCAAGGGCTAAGGACCCTCTTTGTTTTCACCGCTGTGCGAGCTGGGTTTCCTGCTAATTCTGACTGCACTAGGCGCTGCTCCGGCTGGGTGGGCGCCTGGGTGTTCGCAGCGCAGAGAGGGGGTGTTGGGGGGCTTTGCGGGCAGGGGGTTCTGGACTGGTTCAGAGGTGATGTCTGGAGGGTTGGTGGTGAACCTCGTGTGCTTGACCAGTTGTCCGTGAGAAAACCAGGTTCAGAGTTGGGGGGCTTGTGCCCAGCCTCTGGGCTGTCGGCAAGGAATGGGCACCACAGCAAGCCCAGGAGCTGCACTGGGGGACGGGTCCCATCGCTGGAGCTGCTGGAGGCAGCCGAGCTGTCCCTAAGCTGTGCCCCAGCCAGACCCTGCCGGAAAGTTGCCTCCTGCTTTGGGAGTCAGGCAGCTCTCCCCAGTCCTCTCCTGCCTTCCAGACCTGTCCAGGTGGGAGTTTGCAGAAGCTTTCCTGGGGTGCTGGGCTTCCCTC
Organism: Leptosomus discolor; assembly: GCF_034619465.1. Taxonomy (NCBI): domain Eukaryota; kingdom Metazoa; phylum Chordata; class Aves; order Leptosomiformes; family Leptosomidae; genus Leptosomus; species Leptosomus discolor. The sequence goes on along the minus strand of NC_141406.1, from coordinate 16,218,128 downwards.
CGGGAAAGCAGAAGGTGAGCGATTTCCTGGGTGCTGGTGGAAAATGCACCGTGTCCAGCTGCTTATGGCAGGAGGCGAGCGCAGCTGAGCCGGGGGCGAGTGCTGGCCCCCTCCCGCTGGTGGCCAGCAGCCAGCTCTGGCTGGGCGTCCTGCCACCGCCCATCTGCTGACCAGCCCGCGCCGGGAAATGCAGCTCGCATGTTCGCCGAAGCCATCGAAAATTGCTTCCAGGTCCTGAGCAGTCAGTGAGGGCAACTTTCCCATCTCTAATTCTGGAATCTAAGCCATCTAAGGAAAACATTGGCAAAAGCTTACATTTGTTTCCTCTTACTTTTCTCTTTCATCTGCCCTTCTGCTGTGGGATGGGCGAATGTGGGGAAGCTGCTGCGTGCCACAAGGGATGGGGAGGCTCTGCCTGCCTGGGCTGGGAGCACCAGGGCTGTCCCGGCTGCCTCAGCTGGCTGGGGCAGAGAAAGGGGCACAGCAAACACCTCTCAGTAGCCTTGATTGAAGCATTGGGGAAATAGCTCCCTCTCCAAGCAAGCTTGGGGGCAGCCAAAGATATTAACTTCGTGAATTATTTAATCCCAAAGCTAATTGGAAAATGTGTTTAGAAAATTTGGGAGGTTTTTTTTTTTAATGATCCTTAAAACGACATTGTGTTGTTTTGTTTTTTTTTTAAACAATTTTCTTTTTAAAAATGCAGGTATATAAGTAGAGTGATAAGCCTGTAAACAAAATGAAGCATTTGGTGAGTGACAGCTGAATAATTTCTGTTGTCTTTTCATTTTCATTTCTCTTTCATTTTGGGATAACTAGAAAGCTAACTTTTCTGACTGTGTTATTTTTGTTTTGCCCAGCAAGCTAAGAGCTCTGTTACGGCAGAGCTCAGGTCTCTAGCCTTGTACCAATTCAGAGCTGACACCTGGCTTTGGGCATGGCTTTGCATGCAGGATCCGTCCTTTTGGGGCCTTTTGGAGCTCTCTGGTGGAAGGTGAAAAGCTCTCGGAGAAAAGAGAGATTGGGTGAAAGCCCGGGTTTGCAGGCAGAGCAGTGACAGTGAGCCTGCACACAGCCAGCACTGCCACCTCCACACGACCGCGGTGCAGGGAGGCCAGCCAGCATCTTGGAGGCTATGGTAGCGTTTACTTCTCTTTGTGCACTTCTGTGTCTGGACTAATGATTTGCAAGCAGTACAAGCATGTGTCACACACCGCGTTAGGAGGCACCCGCCGCTCCGGCTCTGACCGTGTTGTCTGCAAATACATTTTTCTAAAGGACACACATGAAAGATATTCTGAATCAACACGACTACAGCTCTGTTAACGCAGGTTACCCTTAACCAGTAGGTCACTTCACATCACTGTGCTCACAAGACCAAAAATAATGTATTCAGCATAAACCGTGCGTCAGAAAGGCAGCATGTGCGCCGGCCGTGGGGCCTTCTGCGGCGCCCAGGAGCTTGGGCGACGGTGGCAGTAGCTCCCTGCCTCCTCAGGAGGAATCTGGGGGGGCATTTACAGATGTCTTATTACTTCAATGGTATTAAAAATAGCTGTGAAGTGCCGAAGATAGAAAGGCTGTGAAAGTGTCTGTCATGTCCCCGACATGAGGTTGTTTACTGCGTAGCGGAGTTACGGACCTGTAATACACAATTAAGGCTTTCTTAATACGCATGTGCAGGCTCAGCCCACGCTTCAGAGGCTTCAAGAGCCTCATGATACCTCCTGATGAAACCCATGGGTACTCAGTCCTCCTTGCCCATATACCTCTGAACCATGAGCTCATTTCTGTGATGAGGTCTCATCTGCTCTGGGCACTGTGAGTCGTCCCTGACCACTGCCCAGCCCGAGCCAGGATCCTGGTTGTGCTCCCACGGCTGGGTGCTGCAGAACAAGTGAAGCATCACAAAGTGGATTTGGGCTTCAGATGGGGAAGGACCAAGAAGCGAGGGGGCTGCCCGAAGGGGCTGGCTCCAGGGCATCGTGCTGATGGCAGCGCAGGGTGCCCTCCACCCCTCTGCAGACCCATGCAGCACCACAGGCGGGTCCATGTGCAAGGGGACAAGTTCTTCAGCAGCGAGTTCCCCCTATGCGAGAGCACAGGCATCAGTCACACGAGCACGGCCAGTGGCAGTGTGTTTGTGTGCCTGTATGTTTAGGGGGCAGGAGCTGCCTGCCAAGGATATGCCTGAGCTGGAGAGATTGTGTGTCCAGACTGAACCTGATCGGAATTGATAAACCTCTGGAAACCTTCTGATGCATTTCTCTGGTTCCTAAATAAGGGAACCTCAGAGCAAAAGGCTGCTCCAAGCCACAACTAAGCTTCCAGCTCTACTAAGCACTGTCATCAAAAATCATCCTGTGCGCTCTCCTCCTCCCCCATCCCTCACACAGGCTCGCTGGCTTTGGGAAGCCGTAGAAACTGTGAAATGGTGTTCAAAAGGCACAGAACAGCATGGTTAAAGTCAGCCTAGGGTGCTCCATCGCCCCGCTGGCCTCGCACATGAGCCTCCTTTGCACCCTGCAGTACTGAAAACACTTCTCCTATGAGCTTGCATCCGCTCGGTCCCCTGGCACGTGCATGGTGGTGGCCATCACGGGCCCATTGGTTGTACTGGGGAATCAAATGGGAGCTCGGGATCCGCAAGACCCCCGCGTGTGGCTTTCCGTGTGATGGGAGGAGGGCCTGCAGCCCAGCCAGGCTGGGAGCTGGCTGTTTCTTCATGTGGCGTGGCAAGCGGCGTGAGGAGCTGGAGCTTTTAGCTCAGGCTTCTCCCACGATGCCGCTCCGGAGGAACTGGGCACTTGCAGCCTGGGAGAGGGTTTGGCCGTCTTGTGTGTTGGTGTGTGGCTCTCGGCGCATGCCCCGCTGCTCTCAGCCCTCTCCTTGTGACCCAGCCGGGAGCAGCCTCAGTCGAGTCCCCACACCCAGCTGAAGGAAGACTGAAGGTCCCTGAGGTGCCACTTTGGGGCTTTTCAATCCAGGCAGCAAGCCCCGCTGCGGTGGGAGCATGCTCAGCCCCTTCCCTGGGCTGGGCTCCCCAGATCTGCAAATTAACTCCATAACGTAATGTTGCTCTGTACGGAGCAATAAATTAGAGTTGATTTTTTTTTTGTTGCATATTTTTACACATTGCATATTTAATGGCTCTCTGAAAATATAAATAAAACATACGTAACCATTAGAAATCCTTAGAATCTGGGAAGCGCCGAAGAATTTATTTGTTTTCAGGAGGATCATACATATTGTATTAAAACTATATAAAGGGTTTAATAAAATGGCAAAAATAAAGCAGGAGCGAAGGCTCTCAATCTGCACTGAGAGGAGGGAAGTGATCTTTCTTTGATGCCTATTAAATGTTCCAGCAGATGAAACCCTATATTCTGCCAGGAAATGAGTTTGCCACAAGCCGATTGGGTGCTGTCGTGTGTGCTCGACTTTACCACTGTCATTCCTCTTCCTCGAGCAGCAATACATTACGCCGCCTCCATTTTTCATTCCTCACTGCCCGAAATGCAAATTTTCTCTCTGTTGTTTATATTAGGTTTTCAAATATATGGAAATCCAGATATCTGGAGGAAAATGTCAGGGCCAGAAATACTCGTGATCTGTCTTTTCCCCAGCCTGACACTTTTCTCCATCACTTACACGAAAGCATGTGAGGAGTATTAACAGCCAGCAAGGGTACGGGTGTGCGGCCGGGAGCTGCGGGTCCGTGGGATGGAGCGGGTTGGTGCTCACTGTGGCTCAGTGTTTGCACAGGTTTTTTCACCTCTGTAAAGCTAAACACATGGCCTGTGGAGGAAAAGGGCCACGTTGTGCAGGGAAGGTGTCTGAGCAAAGGGGAGCCAGGTGACAGCTTAACCAGAGCCGTGGGAGATGGCTGGGCTTTGCCCGGGTGCCCAGCACCCAGCTGGAACACTGCCTGTGGTTCAAGGAATTGCTGGAGCCAGGGAAGATGTCTGTTGGGGGGAACGGTCATGGGAAAGGGCTCCCAAGAGACCCTGTCCTCGTACCCTGAGTTTGCTGGTCTTGGGGGACAGGGGCTCTTTGCTGCGGGGAGGGGGTTTGCGGCTCCGGGGGTCACCAATGAGGTCTCACATCAATGCTGCTTCTCCTGACTGGAGAGTGGGAGATGTTAGTGAGGCACCAGGCAGTAATAAGTCATGCACCTTCAGGAGGAGTTTGTGGCCAAATCAGGCTGAACTTCTGGAGTTCTGCTTTCTCGAGTAAGAGGTATACAAGAAACTGGCAATAAGACAGATATGGTCTTGCAGAGCAGACAACATTCAGTGCTTTTAGCTCAAGGGTGTTTGTGAGTTGCTCCTCTCCCCCATTGACCTATCCTACTGCATGCTGTGGCCTCCCCATTGTGGCCTAGCCCTCAAGGCTAGTAACTGTGCTGGTTCGTACTGGGCAGACCCAGGTTTGTCCTGCTGTCAGGCCAGTACCAAGTTGCAGCTTCCCAGAGGCTCACCAGTTCCAAAATCACGGTGCTCAGCACAGCTGGTTGCTTGTGGCTCGGCTCTCGCTGGTGGCACCACCGTGTTCATGGATGGGGCTGGCCACGGACGCTCCCATCGCCGCGGAGGCTGCAACGCTCCTGCGTGCACTGAGCTCAGCGGCCGGGGCAGACGAACGGATGGACGAGGGTCGCAGGTTAGATGAGAGCAATCCGCGTCCTCAGGCGCCTCGCTGTCCTCTGCGAGCTGGGGAGGGAGCAGTGGAGGCGTGAGAGGCAGGGACAAGCTACCGTGGGTGCATGGGCTGTGCATGACACGACGATAACGAATGGGAATTGCACCCCTTGCTCCTCTATGAATGCGAGAGATATTTTAGGCTCTGGCAGCTTGAGAGGATGATCTGAAGGCAAAAATCACTGTCTCCCGTGCTGGAGAAAGGCTGATGTGACTTACATGGTGTCGTGAGAGTCATTCTAGCAGGTACCAGGAGGCTGCACGTGGAGGTCACCATCACTGGAGTCAGCACAACATTTGTTCCCTGGTTGTTTCTCCACGCAAGTATGTGGAGAGCTGAGGGAACGATGCGTAACAGCAAATCCCCTATTAATAGGTTTTATTACATCTTGTTCACATTTTTGAATGAGTGTGTGACTCAGAATTGTGCTTCTAATCTTTGCCCACGCTGATGGCTTATGCACAAAAGCTGCCACCACGCTCTGGTTATCATTGCTCTGGGCACCGCTTTCATCTGGCAGACCTACAGAACTAAACCAACCCCAGACAAATCTTGTACTCTGAATTTTGCGATCAAGTGTAGGCTGTGAAACTTGTTGGACGTATTTGAGTACAGCATCTGCTTTCATGATCAGTTGAGCTCCGGCACTCCAATACAGGTGCAAAGAAAATCGTGAAAGGTTGCAAACATAGTTACACTGAAATCTGTGTTTGAATGAATTTTATATACACAGAGATGTTTTCATCTGTTTGCTTAGCTCTGCACAAACACTCCTTCAAACACTTATGCACGGAACAGCAAAGAGGTATCCAACCTCCATGCACATGAAGGCCACAGTCTTTTTAACTAGACATTTTAGTACCCAGCAAGAAAAGCAGTATTTCTGAAAGCACAGGAAAAATTCCAGGGTTAAGAAACAGACAAGAAAAATCAAACCGCTCTGCTGAGCGCTGTTGTCTGCCCGGTTCCAAACACAGGCACAGCTAAAGCAGATCCTGAGGACAGAGAGCACATGTGGGAGGTTTGCCCTGGTGGGCAGCTCACCAAGTCTGCAGAACATGCCCTCTTTCAGAGGCACCTTTTCAGGATAAACTTGCATCTTCATAGCAAAGACATCCCTTGACTGTGTCACTCCTAAAAGCCTCAAGCATATGCTTAACTTGAAGCCCCCGCTGAGCTGAAATCGCTGGGTGCTTTGCTTCATCAGAGCTCAACCCGTGCACAGCCCCTGGCAAAGCGTGAGCCGCTAAGTGTGTTTCACTGCGACGTGTCAGAGATTTGGTCAGCTCCGAGCTCCGCTGGTGGTGGCATCACCACGTGAGTCTTCACGCCGTCAGAAAAGGCCTTCCTTGAATGGGGGGAATGGTCCTGACCGAGGGGTGGTTTGCCGGTTGTTGCCGAGTGCCTGACTCTGGGGGCTGGACACTAACAGGGGCTTTGCACGGGGCTGGCTCTGCCAGGGCACCTGGCCTGGGCTTCCAAGCCCTCTGTCCCTCCAGCATGCTTCGTGCCTGGGGCTGTTAGGTGGACTTCAGAGACAATGCAGGGATTCCACTTACCCCTGCAGTCAGGGGACAGCACTTCTGACCACAGCTTGTACCATTCTAAGGGGCTTCTGAAACCTCACTCAGAGCAATGGGTATGCGACTCAAGAAACCAAATTGCCGTGCGCGGGTCTCGTTTCCCAGAGCGGCGTTTGGGAAGGACACCTGGCAAAGGGAAATCGGATCCGGGGAAGTATTTGGGGAGCAGGATTTGCGTTCTCCACCATCTCTGCTGGAGAGGGCTGTTTTTTCCCACAGAGCGGTGTTAATATTCTCTGCGCCTGCAGAAACAGCATCGAGGCGACTTCAGACCTCTCGCCTGTTCAGCTCCCCCGTCCACGGCTGTGCGTTTTGGCAGACTTCTTGTTCCAAACCAGTGGACCTTGTTACACGTCAGAATGCATAATCCAAACCTCCCTCCCTTGCAGAAGCAGAGCTGGGATAAAGCCCTGTGTACCCTCACTCCTTGTGTTACCAGCTCAAAGCTGTCTGGAAGTATAAGGGGTTTTCTTTCAGTTCTTCTTTCCCCCCTCCCCTGCCCTGCCCCGCTGTGTCCCACAGACTCAGAAATGGCTGGGGACGCTGCCCCCCCTCGCTGCTGGGGGGTTGCTCAGGATGCACAGCCCTTCCCAGCGCCCAGCACTGCCACGGGCAGAGCGCTGCCCCAGCCCCTCCTGCCCCGGGAAGGGTCCGAAGAGCATCGTCCCCTGATACCTTGTCACTTGTGACCTAGGCTGAGAGGCAGCTCCATCTTTCCCAACACTTTAGAGCTGCTTCAAAGCACACGAGACCGATAAAAGAGAACAGGCAGGGGCTGGGGCACAAGCGGGTTTCTCGCTCCTGCACCCACAGTCCTGGTCCTTGCCTGTGACGGTGGGTCGGGCAAGCCGAGGGACTTGCCTGTTATTCTGCATCTGAGCGTGCTGGAATACAGAAACAGCCAGGCCAGGTCCTCAGCTTCTTTCTCTCCCTTCCTTTGACAATAAGCTCAAATAATAAGGATCACAGTTTAAAAAAAAGAACAACAAAACCCAACCAACAGAGAAGCCCTGTGGCCATTGTGAGATCCTGAGCACAAAGAGCTGACACGTCACATCTGAATACAAGAAGCTGTTACACACTCTCACCAAGGGCATCCCCAAGGTAGCTCCCAGTATAACCAGTTTTTAGGCTGACAGCCACTTAAAATAGTTTTATTTCACCAGAATGAATTAATACAAGAAAATAATTTGCAGATTAAAACAATTCCTTCAGCAACGTATGACTCAGAGCCAGGCAAGCAGCCAGCATTGAGAGTCAAATGGTTTGCAGCTACGCTCAGCTCTTGTGCAAGGCCTGGTTTGACGCAAGCCTTAACGGGACACACGACTTCATGTTGGGACACTTGAACACGGGAGCCTGAGCCTCAACCTAACCACGGCACTTGACTTGTGTACGGCCCAGACTTCCAATGCAATTCGGATTAACTTCACCTAAGTTAAGTATCTTGGTCACCAGAAACTTGCCTATTCCCTGCATGCATTGCACAGCCCCCAGAGATCTGGGGAAGGATGTCAGGTTTTCCCCTCAATCCATTGCAGCTGCAGGTGATGCATCAGAGTGAAGGCTTTCAGCTGATGATCTTTACAAAGAGGCCATCCATCATTAGTGAAGGTCAAGTTGCAGATGAATCCCATCATTTTACAATCATGTACTTCCACTTCCCCCCCTTGCCCTTGGCCAGGTCTTCAACAGAAAGGGACGCTCTCTTGTGTGGGAGGGTGTTTTCTAGCAGACTAGAGTGTGTGCTCAGCGCACTCGCTAGAACAAGCGGCGGTGGAGAGCAAGGCATCATGGTTGGCTCTTCATCTCTTCAGAGGCTGATGAAAATAAAACCTGATGGCGTGTGGGCAGCTCTGCAGATGGTACCTAAAGACCCTTTGAAACAGAGAGCAAGGAAAAACTGTTCTAGTCCATAAAAGAAAGAGCCTGCAAGGCACCTGCGGTGGATGAAGGCTGTGTATCTCCTTGTAAAGTCTTCCACATGACAGTGGTAACCAATCTAACTCCCCACCTGTGTTTAGTGCAGTACCTGAGCTACGCTGGTTCTCTTGGTCCAGAAATGCGTTTGGAGGGAGGAGATGAAGATGATGGTTGCAACCAACTTATTCCAAGATATCTTTAAGTCACAGATGTCTTTGAATATGTTGGTTTCCTTTTAGCCACCAGCCAGACCTGAAAATAGGGGCCAAAGTGGATCATCAGACTACTGAAGCTGGAAGAACAGCAGAGCAAGGGAAGGAGCTATTAAAGCACAAATTTAGCATGGGCTGAGCAGTTGTAGGAAGAACCAGTAAAATGTTCAGGCTGTGCTTTCAGATGATTCTCTGTGTTTGACCTACTTAAGCCCTGTCTTATGGGAACAAGTTCTGAGCCAAGCTGGTCTGGAAGCCCAGCTTTAGAAAGGAAAGAGATGCTCCTGCACTCCGCAGCTCCATACCACGGGCTGTCGGCTGGTCGCATCTCGTCGCACCTTGCGTGCCTGCAGGCTGGGAATAAACCCCCTCCTCCCCCTCCTCCATGCAGGGGATGTATTTCTTTTTTCTGTCATAGGATAAACTAGAAAGCTCCTACCTGGCTTCTGTCGGTGCAGAGAAGCGCGGTGTCTGGAGCACGCAAAGGCGATTAAATGTGTCATGTGTGCATCATTTAAATTAACGTTGCTAAAACAACAATGCTATTTTTAATATTTAAAGAGCCCCTTTGAAGAATAGCAGAATCTGTCACCTTTCCTGGTGGATTTGAATCTTGTGTTCTGAGGGTTTTTCTTCCCTGATTAAAGGAGTTGGCTGCATGAGGAACAGCTACACATGATGTGCTGGGGGGGGGGGGGGGGTGGGACCGAGACGCGTCCCGGGGAGCAGCTCCTGCTCGCAGCGTTTGAGGTCGCAGCTGGGCGGATTTTCTAGGCTTTCTTTTGTGGAGCTCCCACACAGGGTGTCCTCCTTGTGCCAGAAGCCAAGGGCAACTGGCCAGACAGTGTTTTCCCAGACACCTACCCCTTGCTGTCTCTGCTGGGATGCTAACAGCAGTCCTGGAGCATCTCGGGGTCTGTGGCACTGTAAGTGGCACCGCTCTCAGTTTTCAGTTCGCTGGGGAGTAGCTCCCTCCCCACTCTGTCTCCACTCCACCCTCCAAAGTCTCCTCTGGACATTCAAACGTGACAGGACCACCATCTGAGCCTAACCCTGACCCATATCGTTCCTTAATCTTTGTAACGGGTGTTTTTCACGCGAAAGCCACAAGCTCCATCCAAGAGAACTCCAGTCTGTGCTGAGGGTGGGCGAGTCCCTTCCCGCGCCTTGCAGCAGCATGTTTGCTGTGGTGGCAGCATGAGGTTTGCCTTCTCATCCAGGTCCCCTTCTTGGCAGCGCCCCCCTGCCCAGCCGTGTTTGTGCAGCTGGATGTTCCTGCTGGGCTGCACGGCTTTCACTTGTCTCTGTTGAGTTTTGCCTGCTTTCTTTCGGGCCAGGCCTCCAGTTTGTCGACATGGTTTTGACTTCTGATCTCCACCCAGTGGCCTTATGCTCCTGGGCAGCCACAAGTCTTCTGCAAACACAGCTTGTGCTCTCCCGTTCCCCCAATGTCAGGTCAGTGGAAAGATGGGGCCGCACCTTCCCTTGCAGCCATCCACGCAGAGATCTCGTGCACTGATGGCTATTGACGTTGGACTCCAGGAGCTCCTGAGGTGACCGATCCCACGTCCATGTGTTCAACTGCCTTTCCACCTCCCTGGGTTTTCCACCCTTTTGCTGTGAACAAGGAGCAGGAGCTGCTTCCTGAGCCTCAGCGGTGACCAGGGACCAGGATCCAGCCCTCGACCTCTTGAACGCTGGCTCTCCGTGCCCTTCCTCTGCTAGAAATGCGTCCTCCCGAGCGGAGCGCCGGGAAGCTGGAGGAGAAGGGCCCATTGTCAGCAAGGCCAGAGCGGGGAGCAGATATTAATGTTGTTGGAGGGAAAGGCTATTAGGATTCTGTAGCTCTGAAAAATACATAAGTCTGAAATAAGAGTAATGAGACATTTACTGGTGCGGTTGGGTTGCATTAATGACCCTTCAGAGGATACAATTGCAAAAGGCTTTCACTGTAATTACCACACTAATGATCGGCAGTGACATCATTTTAGACCAAATGCGATGCTTGTTTTGGATGCGTTTCAAGATTGGGACTTCTCCACGGCTGGCGTATGAGGCCCATCAGCACGATTGCCTCTCTCCCTGCTCTGCTGACCATCTTTCTTAGCTGCCTCCTTGGCTACTGGCTTCCCTCCAGCCTGGCCCCAGTGTCCAGCTTTTCTCCACTTTTTAAGGTGCTTCTGGGACTGTGAGCTGAGAATAGTGATTTGTCAGCGCGGTTCCCGGTGCTGGACATGAATTGGAGGAGGGAGAAGCCTGGGGGGAGAGACACACACCTTCTTTTATTCTGCAGGCATCCTTAAAAGCCTTTTAATAAAGAATGATTTATTATTTCCTGGCATGGCTCGAAGCACATTCGCACCGTGTAACCTTCGGACGATACCTGCTCCTGGGGCGCACTCTTACAGCCGGTGGGGCCAGGCTGGTCCCAGCTTAGAGGAACACATTAATTAACCTCATTATCCAGGATCATTTCAGCACTCGCAGAGGCAGGGTGTTACCTGGGGTCCAAGGAGGGCTCCTGCTCCCAGGCTCAGCCGTAGGGTCCGATCTTTGCCTCTGCCGGGACATGCAGCTGAGAGCGGGCGATGCCAGGGGCTGTGCCGGGGCTGGAGCAGGTGCCCAGCGGGCGGGGGCTCACCCCAGCCCCTCCGCTCATCCAGTATCCCCCAGGCTCTGCTCCCAGAGGAGCGATGCTGGAGGGAGGAGAAGCAGCCGCAGGGAGTCGGTGCTCCCTGGGCACCTGCTCTGCCTGCAGCTGGTGTCAGCGTGCGGAGCCCAGTTTGGGGCCGGGAGGGAGCTGGTGGTGGCTGCGTGCCTGAGCCTGTGCGTGCCCGGGCTCCTGGCTGTCTCTGCTCCTCCCGGCACCAGGCACGGCTGGGAAGGGATTGACAGCAGCTTGTTAAGCCTGACAGAGCATCAACTTTTAAGGAGTTGGAGAAAGAAGAGCTTTTTAATTAAAAAAAAAAAAAAAAAAAAAAAAAGGGCAAGTCATGATTTCTGCCTTTCCTGTTCTGCTCTTCTGGAAACAGCATTCCTGCTCTGGCATTTCAAACCATCAAATTGATAGCCCTGTCATCCATGCCCATAGGCTACTGCTCCCTGCCCCAGCCCTCCCGCCAGGGCTCTGCCTTTGAAGGCGAAGGCACTGCTGTGTAACTGTCCTCAGGGACATTCATTTTCTTTCCTACAGACTTGCTGGTTGTCACCAGCAAATATCCAGCCGGGCTGGTATCATCCCCTTGTTCCCAGCAGCATCCTGGAAAATAGTGATACCGGTACCAGGTACCGGGAGCAGTGGGTGGCTGCGGTGGCACAGGCGCAGCCTGGGAACCGCTCCTGGGGAGTCTCAAGGAGCCTGGCACAGTGTGTGCAGGACGCCAAGGGAGATTTTCAGTCTCTACCTGTGATTTTCTGACAGGTACGTGGAGTTTTCTTATGTTGGAGCTCGTTGTGCCTCCAAAGAAGGTGAATGGTAGTCGGGAGTGTGGTCTCAGTTGAAGGCACTTGCCATTAGCAGCCTCAAAACCCAGCCTCTATCACAAGGGAAGCAGGGGGGGAGCAGTCACCCTTGGAAGGGCATGACAAAAGGCACAAATATCCGTAATCCTCAACTGCCTTCATTCCCACATCTCCTCGCTTCATCCTGGACTTGGCCATCTCTGCGCTTGCCAGTGTGTCCAGCTGGCACACCAGTGGTCGCTGCCGAGCCAGGGTCCTGCCCCAGCTATTTCCCAGCCCCGAGGAGGTGCTCACCTGTGACCCCTTGGCAGGGGGGTGCCTCTGAACCATGTTCATCATGCCCTGCGCGGGTCCTGGTCCTGCCCTGCTGGGCTGCTGTGAGACCCCTTTACCCACCCCTGTGCTTGGAAACGCTCCGATGAATCCGATGGATGTGCAGCCGACAGGGGAGAGGGCAGCAGCTGGGAAATCAGTGTTTCAAGGGATTCACTGACTTCCTTCCAGTTCAGTGAGCAATTATTATGTTTGTTTTAATAGGAATGTTTCATTTAGATGAAATCATTCAGTCTTAGAATTTCCTTTGTTTTTTTTCCTCTTGACTTCTCATCACAGAATTGTAGAATAGTTTGGGCTGGAAGGGACCTTTAGAGACCACACAGTCCAACCCCCTGCAGTGAGCAGGGACATCTTGAGCCAGATCAGGGCTCAGAGCCCTGTCCAACCTGGCCTTGAATGGTCCCAGGGATGGGGCTTCTACCACCTCTCTGGGCAGCCTGTGCCAGTGATATAGAATATGGTGAAAGACCTGAAGTACCAAAGCTGAAATACAATGTTTGAAATGTTATTTAAAAAAAAAAAAAAATTAAAAATTGGTGCAAATTAAGAGCAAAACCAAGTTTCAAAGCCTTGAAGTTCTGCATGAAATGGAAACGCTACTTTTGCATCATTTCTGGTTATAGCACATCAAGAAATCTGCCCTTTCTAAAGGTCCTCCTGAACTACCCATTTCTTTTGCAGCCCCATATTTTAGAGGCAGTGCAGGCAGGGTCTGCCTGTGAAGGCATATTCGTCACAACAGTGCAGATGAATTGGCTGGGTAATTTCTGTTCGAGGATACCAGCTTTAGGAGGTTTTAAAGTCTGATTTGCATCTCGGGCTCTTTTTGCTGAAACATTTGAACTTCGGCCAATGACTAAACACATTATTGGTGCAAGGAGCGCAGGATCCCTGCTGCGCCCCGGCGGAGCCAGGGGTGCCCTGGTGCCGTGCAATTCTTAATCCCTGTGCATGTGCCTCCCCCAGCACATCACAGCCACGACAGCAACTCCCATCCCCACAACGAGATAAATAGGGGAAAAAACCCAACCCAGCTGCCTCTTCTCTTCTGCTGAAGCCCAGCTCCCGGGCGCTCCCCTGAGACCGCATTCTGGCCAGTCTGTTTCGATCTTGTCTTCTTCCATAACGGCCCCAACACCACCAGCAGGGTGCTGGGAGGTGTCAGCTCCGCGCTGGGAAGGCGGGGGCTGCACCTGCTGAAAATGTCCATGAAAAGACCTTTTAACTTTTTTTTTTTTAAATTCTTCCCGGACTTGGAATATGAAAACATCCAGCCGAAAGCTGCTGAATTTTTTTCTAGAAAATCTTTTTTTTAAAAAAAAACCAAACCAACCTAATCTTCCTTGACTGGTTTCCAAAGGAAACTGCCCCTTGGCAAAGGCACCGAGCAGCACTGCTGTGGGCCTGGCCGAGACAGGACCGCAGGCTGCGCTTCACTAATCCCCAGCCTAAAGGCGAGTTGCACCCTCGTAACCCAGCACCTGAGCATCGCCGCCCCCTTTTCCTTTCGCCTCTGGCTGTCGGGCCGGGTCCTGCTCCGGCCTCTCTGTGCTCCAGCCCCGCGCGCAGCCCCTGCTCGTTCCTCCGGTGCCCGCCACCGGTGCGTCCTCCTTGGCAGCTCCGTAAAGAGGAGCCGTGGCTGCCGCCGGCTCCCTGGGCTCCGCAGGTGCAGGGCGGCAGCGCGGAGCAGGCTTCGATTCAAGGTCTGTTCCCTGCTTGAGCGATCAACATCATTTCCATACTATAATTACATTGCCCAATCCTCTCCTGATTTTACTGCTATCTTGTAAGGCGTCCCGGTTGTGAGTAATTTAAAGCTATATGAGATGTCAGGCTCTGTGAAACAATCACCCCTCAAAGAAATATGGTCTGAGATAATAATTGATAAGTCCCATTAGGCAACGGGGCCCGCTATTTCCGACTTGGCCTCTTCCAAGGCGGCCTTGTTGATTCCCTTAACGCCGGTTTTGCCGCTCGGCGTCGTGGGAGCGCAGCGTGCCTGGCCCGGGCACCGAGGGGGGACCCTCTGGGGTGGCAGGCGGAGGAGCCAGGGGAGCCGGGTGATTTCCTACCACGGGGCACAGGGGGGTAACCGGAGCAATCCAGCCCCCTCAGTTCCAGGATTACAGTATTTCAGCCTGATTTATGGGTGTGTTTTCGCATAAAACATCTTATGAGCATCGGTTACCACTTGTATTTGCTCTGTGAGGTTTGTCTCAGCGGTTTCACCTCATCCTCATCAGCAATCAGGAAACCCTCCCAGGCATCTCCCCTCGTCCCCATCCCACGCTGCACCACCCCAGTGCTGCCGTCCCTTCCCCAGGATGCCCGGGTGGGTGAGTGGATCGGCGGCTGCTCCCTCTCCCGCAGCATCGGTGCAGCTGCTGGTCCGCGGTCCCTGCTGCTGGGACGGGCTGACCGCGGCAGGGCATCCTTGGCACAGCGCCTCAGCCTCTGTTTGCTCCATCCAAAATTTGTTGATGGGTTGAGAAGCCACGTCTGTTTTTGAGCTACTTGGTCAGGGCTCCCCCGTGACCAGCTGTGCCAGCGCGGATTTGAGGTAGTTCTTCATCTGATTCCTTCAAGCTGCAACTACGTGTAAGAATGTAGATACAGACGTACACACACATGCGTGTGCACGTACATGCAGGCATCTGTGAGTATCTATACATAAGTACACAGGCACACGTGCCCGTATACACATACAAGAGCCCATCCCAGCGCCTGTGTGCTCCTCCCAGACTCGGCTTCTGTCACTGGGGCAGTTGGGCCAGTGGCCATCCTCGCCTGGGGATCGGTCGCTGCCCGCGGCGTCCCCAGCCCTGGCCACCCTGGGTCTGCCTCCCCACAGCTCGGCGCTCCGCTCTCTGTGTCGCAGCTCCTTCCCGCAGCCTTACCCGCTCGGGAGAGTGGAAACAGAAAATTGTGGTTTATTTCTGTCACTAGAGTTTACATTTTTTAATGCCGTGTCTCCAGCTTTTTAATGGTTGTACAGTTTACAAACTCTCTTCCTTTAAACTTTTAAATTTTTAATTAGAGAAGAGAATGTAAACTTAATTTTTGTTGTCTGCAAGACAGGAGAGGTCTCGCCCATGACAACAGGATGAGTGATGAATTATGCAAGTAGCGAGGGAAAGGCTGGCTTTTTTTGATGTGCTATTTTATAATTGCATAAACTACTGCACTCCTGGATCAGGCAAACATTATTTTACACATTCAGTAACCTTTAAAAAATGGTGACAGCTAATTTATGATGTTCTATAACAAAAAAAAAAAAAAAGAATTACAACAAGAATTTTTAGAAGTTGACAAAACTCAGGCGTTCTCTCCAGAAAAGGTGAAGAGTTCAGGACAGAATGACTTTCTGGAAAAGAGATTTCTTTTCTTTTCTCTTTGCATTTAGGAACAGATACCACAAATTACAGATGTGCTTGTGCAGGATGTAACGAGGGAAGGGGTTTTACCTTTCCGAGAAGGTTTGTTGCAGGTGGTGGGACAGGATTCAGCGTAGTGAAACCCTCAGTTGTGAGACCCGCAATACAAAACGGAATGTCCAGTAAATCGGGGGGTGACATTTGGGGTGAAATTGGGAGCATTTCAACTTTGTGTTGACTTGAGCCTACTTGGAAAACAAGATGCCTTCCCGGGAGGGGGTTCAGTATTTGAAATCTTTTTTCTCTCCCCCCAGGTGACTTTGCAGAGACGGAAATCTGTGTTTCCCAGAATGGAAATTCTGGAGAAATGTTCCAATTCATAAACACTGAAACAACCTTATTAGAATGACACGATCTGACAGCTGTTAAAATGTTATAATAAAACAGAAGAAAAAAAGAAATATACCATAATTCATTTCTATCTTTGAAATGTTTAAGAGAGTGAAGAAAGTCAAAACGGATCAGTTTTGATCTTGGATTATTTCATTGAAAAATTCATCAGGATGAGAAAGTCCCCGCGGGATGTTTTGATGTGGATGTAAAAGCGCTTTTGCAGAAAACATCTGGTGTTAGAAGGATTTGCTGGTTTCTCTAAATAACCCCTCGAGCTCATGTTATCTGCCGGGGCTGGGGCTCGGCCACCGCTGCCCCCTCCCCGCTCCTGGGAGAGGGCTCAGCCCTCTGGGAACGGTCCCAAGCGGGACCCCTGCTCCTGAAACGGCTTCTGCTGAACAGAAACTTCCAAAAAAAATGACCCAAATGAAGAAGAATAAGACCACAAAGGACCTCAATAGTAGGCTGCAACATATTCCTCATCACACTCAGCCCGAGCAGGGGAGCACCCCGCGGGAAGCTCATCACCTGAAGGGCTTAGGGAGTGCTCGGGGGACATTTGGAGAGAAACCCCCACCCAGGGGTCCCTCCCCAGCAGTGAGAGGCTGAGCTGGGCTCACACCCCACCTGGGGGGGTGCCTCACCCCAGTGCGCCCAGAGCCTCCTGTGAAGGGACGGGATTCCCCAGGGCCAGACCCCGCGTCCGTCTCTCCCGGCACACGCATCGCTTCCTACGGTGAGGACGTGGCAGTGCCACCACCAACTCCCGCCTCCGCCTCGGCTGCCTCTTTCTGCCCACATTCAGGCAGGTGGTTGATGCAAGGGGCTCCCAAACCAAACCCTCTCCAGGTAATTTTTCACAAGAGAAGCACTGGGAGGTGTAGTTTGGGGTGACCCAGGGGAGCAGCGGGTGCCAGGGGGACGTGGCTGCGCTGCAGCTGGGAGCGGGGCGCTGTGCTTGGGAAGGAGAGTGTCTGATCAGCTCGGCCCCACCTGAAGTTAAACACGTCTCTGTTTGGACATGGCTCGAAATCCCACGTTCTGTACATGATTGACGCTTACCCCACCAACAGACAGCCAGGGCGCACAGGCGGGGCCATCCCTTTGCTTGTAAGGCTCCGTTAGAGATCTGTAGCAGCAAAATAAAAATGCAAATGTTGATCTCAGTTCCTCTTTCAGGCTTGAGTGCTGGTGAAAGCAGCTTTACAAATTCAGAATCCATTGCCTCCCTGGAGAAATCCCAGCTCTGTTTTGTAAGCAAAAGTAAAAGTCTTTGCCATGCAGCTACTGCGAAAGTTTTGACAAGTAAGCGACTGCTTTGATAGCACGTGGGTGGCACACATTGATCGGGATTCGGTCCCTGCTAGCTGGGGACAGACATGGAGGCAGACCTCTCCGTCACTGCGACCACGGGTGGCATTCCGCATTACAGTTGTTCCCCCTCTCACCGCGAAAACTTGGGGCTGGTGGGTGCTGGAGCTGCCGGTGCTGCTCCCATCCGGCTCCCGCAGCCATGCTGCCCTGCCGTGGGAAGGGACGGGCAGTGGCACTGCCGGCCCTGGCTCTGCGCTTCGCCACGGTGGCGGTTTGCAGCCTTTTGCAAACCCTCTGCAAACCCTCTGCAGGCACCCGTGGCCGGTCCCGGCAGGGCCAGCGGTGCGGCCAGCCTGCGTGGGCTGGGCTGGGCTGTCCTCCACCAGCAACAGAGCCAGAGCAACTGCCGCCTGTGCCCGGCGGGGACGAGCGATGCCCATCTCTCTGGGCTCATGCCCGATTGAGCAAAATCATCGCTTGCTCCTTTTGTTCCTAAGACCTGGCTGGCACCCAGCACCTTGCTTCACAAGAACCGAAACTGGAGAGACCTAAAGAGGCTGTAATTTGCTACTTTAGATACTAAAATCTGGTCATTTGGAGGCAGTGGGTTCCTCTGTTTGCAAACACAGCAGGCAGAGCTGGGAAGAGGCTGGTGAAAAGCAAAGGTAAATCTCAGGGTTCCCCTCTCTCTCTGTCACGGTTCGAAACAGGCACTACAGCTCTTAGCAGTGGAACTGAAAAAATGCCTGACCTCTTCATGATTTTGCTTTTCAGCTCACCCCAAGTGTGTCCTTTTCCCTTTGTTAATCCTATTTTTAATAGGGTGAAAGAATAAAAATTAATTGCTTTACATCTTACCTTATTATTTAAAAAGGCTTTCCTCCCTTTGCCAGCTTGCATTGCAAATCACTTTGGCTGATAAACTTGTTCACCAGTAATGAATGCTGGGCTGGTGGCACCATGCCTGGCCCTGCTGGCTGGGGGATCTGAAGGTCCTCACCCTGCGGCCATCACCAGGGACATGGGGCATCATGGGGCTCCTCTGCCAGGGCAGGCCATGGGGTGAACGGGGCAGCTGCAACCAGAGCAAATACGCATTTTTCCACTTCTCCTTGCCCAGCCAGGCACTTTGGGTGACTTGTTGTGCCCGTGGTGGATTCCCCTGGCAGGGAAACCTGTGGTGCCCACCGGCACACCCTGCCCTGGCTGCCTGCCCTCCACCCGCGCCGGCCGGGAGGGCGAGGGACAGCGGGGCAGGAGTCAGCGTTGACTTGAAGGGGAGCTCCAGCCCCGTATTGCAGTTATACTTGGGATCCAGCGCCGCGGAGCACCCCGAGATGAGGGTCCCCTGGGGAGTTCTGGCCGTGTTGGCTGGAACTGGGTCTGAAGAGCCGAGGCTGTGCCCAGGTGGGTCAGGTCTGGCACTGTGGGGCTCGTGGCGGCTTTGGGACCTGCACCACGGTGCAGTGCCGGCAATACCCACTGCTGCTCCGGGTGCTGAGGGAGCTTTTGCTGGGAGAGCGGCTTTTATTTTGGCTTTGCATGTTCCAGGCGTACTGCCTTTGCTTTCAAATCATCTTTCCTACCTCTTTCTCCCTCTAGCTGGGTTGTAAATTTACCGCTATTAATTAATTTATAATTAAGTTCCATACAGCAACAGCTCACTCTAAGAGAGATGATTTCAGATAATCCCAGTTTGTCAAAATATGCCTGTCTCTTTTCAAAGCTGCAAGGAAAACACTGTGCAGCTTCAGGTTTTGAGACGTGAAGCAGAGAGACGGTAGGAATATTTGCCCTGGAGGAGTCAGCTCCACGGTATGAGAGACAGAGACGAAAACACGCTCTGTGGTTTCTGGCGAAGCAGAACATTTCCCTTCCCGCAGGTGTGGGGTGCAGCCCGGGGCGCGCTGGCCAGAGGGCCGGCTCTGCGGGGGGCTCTCTGCCGCCCCAGCCCCCGGCCCAGCGGGTTCCGTGCTTCCCCGTGCAGGCTGGGACAGGCAGTCCCTGTTTTCCCTCTGCAAAGTGAGGGTGACGGCTGCTCTGTGCCCAGGACCCACGGTCACCTTGACCCGGGTTACAGCGCATGGGGAGACCTTGGCACCATCCCCATCCTCCTCCCACTGACTCCTGTGACCTCGGCACCTGACGTGCCCGGGCACCCGCCGCCTGACGTAGCTCGGTGCCTGTAGCACCGCTGAATTAAATAGTACCTAATCCCTGCAGGAAGTGTTGAAAGTCATATTTAATACGCACGCGGCCCATAACCTGTTTGGTATCTAATTGGCTGCAAACTAAACAAGCGGTGGATATCCAATTATGGGTTTGTATACCAAATGTCCTGTGTCCCGCTGTAGCTCAGAGGCTCAGGGAAGCATTTAACTGCTAATAAACAAGGTGCACGGTTTAATTTGAAAGGTTATTGCAATTTAACATGACTGAGCGGCGGTGAGCCTGCGCCTGGCAAGTTGCAGGAGCCTCCATCATACAAAAGCAGAGCCGTTCCCCCAGAGTCTGGTCAGCACAAAATCCTTGAGCACATACGTGGGACAAAATCAGGGTAGGGTTTGCTTCTCAGTGGTCCTGCAGACCAAGATGGACATGAAAGGCTCCTGGGGCTGCTGCTGCTTCCCTAAGCCCTGGGGAATGCTGCCAGGAGAGACAGCAGCCCCAGGAAACCTGCTGGTTTCCTCCTTGGCCTTAAAAATGGTGTTGACGTGGCTTTCAAAAGCGGACAGAAAGTGCATGGAGGGAGGAGAAGGTGAGTCCCCTGCCCAGGCTGTGGTTTGCTGAGCAGGCACTGACCTACGGCGAGGGTCTGCAGGCAGGGAGCCCTGGGCTGGGTGGGTGCAGCGTGCGGCCCCCCCACCAGCCCTGTCCCCCCCGGGGAGGGCAGTCCCCAGCCCCCAGCAAACTCCATTGCTGAAAATCGGTGTTCTGAGGTCATTTCCAACAGTCATTTGTGTGCTCGGGGTGCTTGCTCACACCCGCCGTCCCGCAGCACCGGAGAAGCCATTCCCTGTCACAGGGTGCTCACTCTCCTCTCGCCGGGTGATGGGTGAGAGCACCCATCCAAGCCCCATCTGCTGTTCCTGTCCTCTTTCCATCCCATTTGGTGAGCTGGAGCCGGGGACCAGCCATGGGCCTCACGATGGGGCAAGATCCAGGCTGAGGCACAAATAACTCCGACGGTGAAAACAGCCTTTGGTGCCAGCTCCCACGCATGGAGCAGCGAGTCCGGAGCTGTGGGAGATGTGTGGCTCTCCGGAGCTGAGGTTCGGCTTGGGATTAAATTGCCATGGGGAACGTTGGCGTTGTTTGAATTAGAGAGACTCTGAAAGGACGCACAGAGCTGCGGGTGAGCAGCCCTGGAGAGGGAAAGCACGTTGCTGGCTGGGCCACTGTAACGTGTACGGGAAGGAACTAGCTGAACGGTTCGTGCACCTTACGAGAGCTGTGAAGGCGCTGTAGGCAGCTGAGAAAAAGCCCTGGGTGTGAGCGTGGGCAGCTCATGGAAAGCTTCTGCACAAGGAGCGGGGGCTGCAGAGGAGGCAGCGGGTCAGGGTCTGCAGGGAATGCAGGAGAAAACAGTGCTGGGAATACCCCAACGCCCCCGGCACACTGACACCGTGCCTGGCCCAGCCCGGCACGTGCTGTTCTGCTGCCCACGGAGGAAAATGGGCAGAGCAGAACCGCAGGCTCGGGGATGGGCAGTGGTGAGGTGCTGGGAAAAGCTTCCCCGTAAGCAGGGCAGTGCGCTCCGCCGCCGAGGAGGTGAGGGTGTTTGGCTGGGGAATGTCTGCAAACCCTCTGCTGTAAAGCCAAAAATGAAAGGGCCGTTCTAGGAGAGGTGGGGCCCCGGGAGCTGTAGAAGGAAAAAGTTTTTCTTCCTTCCCTCTGGCACTGCTGGCCCTTGTGTTTGCTGGGTGTGGGGCTCAGCTTCTTGCTCGTCACTGTCTGCACTGAGCTGGCTTTGCCTCGGTGCTCTGGAACCCTCTCGAGCCCCTGGCGAAGGGGACAGTGTCCGAGGTGATGCTCCGCATCCAGATAGGAGCCAGCTCCAGAGCTCTCAGGAGCTGAGGGACTCCCTGTCCCATCCCCACAACGTGAAAAAAAATCAGAAAGTGGCAAAAATAATGCGAGCAATATCTGCATTGTTTCTTTCTGGGAGTAGCAGGAGCTAAGAAAAACAAACAAGTCTAACTAAGTGCTTTGGCAATTATACAGACAAACAAATCACTTTCCCAAATTGCTTCTTTGGGGAATTACGGCTCCTGGAAATGAAACACAAACAGATTATTAAAAAAGAGCTTCCCGTTGGGAGAGAAACAGTATTTACAAGAGAAGATGTGCCTAGCTGGACCTCTAATTGCTGTTCATTATCTCATATTGATTTAATTAGTTGCTGCACTCAGGTCTAAATTGCCTGCTGTCCTCAGCAGGGATTTAGGAGCCGGGGCGCGTCCCTGACCTGCCGGGTGGCAGCAGCGCGGGGGTCCCCTCTGCCACAGTGAGGACAAGGTGATGGAGCAGGGGTCCCCTCTGCCATGGTGGGGACACGACGGTGGAGGAACAGGGGTCCCCTCAGCCATGGTGGGGAGACAGCAGTGGAGCGGGGGTTCCCCCTGCCACGGTGGTGGTGGGGTGGCAGCAGGGGGGCAGTGAGCAGGGGTGGCAGCACATCCTTGTGGGCTGATCTTTCTGCGGAATCTGCAGCGGTTGTGAGGCGCTAATTAACTGAAGTAATTAGAGAGAGTGTCTTCACAGCACAGCGTTCAAGTGTCTTTGTGAAAGCACGGTGAGATACATCCCTCGGGCTGGCTGCTGGAGCAGGGGGCAACTGGGGAGGCAGAGGCTCATCGAGCGGCAGTGCGAGGGGCTGCAGCATCACGGGCAGTGCCCGGCTCAGCCCCGGCCTCCCACTCCCAGCCCAACGCACCTCGCCCCCGCTGGCTTCCCAAACACAAACCTGAGGACTATCAACTTCCCTGATTAGTGACCTTTGGGGACCGACTGTTTAGCAGATTTCTGGTTTATAATTGCAGGTGATTAATGGGGGAGCCAACAGTTGTGCTTGGATACAGCAGTAATTGCTTCTTTAAGGAAGTCACGGCCAGGCGGGACGGTGAGATGTTGCACCCTCGCTGAAAGCTGAATTCAGGCAAATGATGCTCCTGCTGCAAAATTCATATTCTCTGAATGGATGTGGCAGCAGCAGCTCCAGCATGAATCAGAGGAGTCCCAGCGCAAGCTCTTTCCCACGCAGGTTGGAGCTGGAGCCTCGCCAGCCCGCTCGCGCTGCGGCTGCAGTGCCGGGGCTGCCGGCGGGTGCCGGTGTGGGCAGGGAGAGCCGCGGGGCAGAGCAGAAGCAGGGAACGGCTGCAGGCATGAGGGTGCTTGCACGTGCACATGTGGCCCCGTGCACGAGGACGCCTGCACATGCTGCAGCCAGAGGTGCCCGTTGCCCCTATACGCTAGAAAATACTTGATGCTGCTCCTCCTGCGCGCTGCCGGCAGGGCACGGGCACGCTTTTGCTGTTAGACACTGAGGTTGTAGTTCCCTCTTGTTTATCAGCTATGCAGCCCGTTGATCCTGTCTTCCCTGAGGCACTGGAAGAATTATTATAGTCTAAAGCTAAGAAATAGTCCTTCATGCAGAGCGCCACACAAAGGTGAGCCATTGCTGGCTAATTCTCCCCGCCTGCACACATGCACAAGCGACAATGCACATCATTCCTGCTTGTTTTATTCATACAGCAAGAGTCAGGGACTCACAGAAATGTGGGAGTTGAAGCAAGAGACCCAAGGGCAGAGGAGGGAGGATGCTGGCTTGGTGGGCTGATGCCGCCCGGCGCACCGCAGGCCGTTCCCTTGCTGCACACGCCGCACGGTGGGATCGAAGGAGAATGGATCAGAGGAAATTGGAGGTACAGCCGCTGTTAAAAATGATCCTTTGTACATCAAATCAGTATTCCACGGGCTGCTCGAGATTCAATACATCAAAGGTTGAAGGATCATACAACCCTATTAGCTACAAACTTTAATTTCCCTTCGGGGCTGGTGTGTTACAATGCAACTACAGCAGCAATTACAACTTTTCCTTCACTGACAACTTGTTTAGATCAATAATGTCCTCGGCATCTTGAATCAAGATGGGCCCCATCAGCCAAACAAGCAAAACAGCCAGACCCTACAATTTGCCTTCCTGGAGCCTCCCGGGTCCCCCCTGCCTGCTCTGCCCATGCAGGCAGGCTGGTTTCCCATGCCATGGTAGATGCAGTCCCTCGCAGGGTTTTGCAGTTAGACCATCTCCTCCTCATCCCAACCAGGCTGAAGCTCTCCAGTGTCTCTCCATGAGGCTCTGTCCCCCGCCGGTGCTGAGACCTTCGCGCTGTCCCCCCAGAGCTGGACATGGAGACCAGGGCTCTGCACCGCACCCGCGGTGCCGTAACTGGGGACCATGTCCCTCATCACCGGTGCTGCTGTCGTGGCTACGGGCAGTGCTGCAGAGCCGGTGGCCGAACGGCCCCTGCCCAGGGACCTGCCTCTCCTCAGCCACGGCACAGCGCTGGGCTGAGTTTCAGTTCCACCACGCTCACACACAGAATAATACCACGTCCTCCTCGGGGGAGAAAAGGGAGTGTGAAGCCCTTCTCCCTGTGTTGTGCCAGAGCTGGGACACCCCCCTGAGCATCTCACAAGGGCGAGGAGCAGGGACACAGTTCTGATCAACATCTGTAAAACCAACCCCCCTGCCCCGCCTTGTGCAGCACCAAGGAGCATCACCAACGGCTGCAGCAGCGGGAGCCCCATCGCTGCGGTGTGACCCCCCCCTTCCCACGCCCTGGGGCTCATCAGGCACCACTGCCATGAGCTTGGACACACGACGCCGATGGCTGTCAGCACAGAACCGTGTTTCCTTGTATTTAGAATATTGCCTGAGCTGCTATTTTCCCTGCCGTGGCACGGAGCCAGGGAGCACTGAGGAGCGGTAATAAATCTGCCCACCGAACTAGAGCTGACTTGGGAATTGAAAAGGAGAAAAATCCAACCAGAATGAGTGTGGTCTCCATCCCCAAGACAGATGGCCTGGTGGAGTCATAAAAAAAGGTGGTACAGAACTTGTGGGCGGAACGGGCCACAGTAATTACGGTCCTTCAATGAGTAAGAGCAGAGCGGCTTCCAGCTATCACCTGCTAATCCCTAAGAAGGTTGGACACCTCTCTCTGACCAGGCGAGGACGATGATTTAAGGCAGGCACTTAGGAGTTTTTAAAGCAGCAGATGGACTGGACCTGTTGGAAACTCCCGACTATTTTGCCGGCACGCTTTGGGGGGCAAGGATGTATCCAGGCACTGGAGGCTCCAGGTGACAGCTGAAAAATGGCAGGCTCTCACATCAAGTTTCTAAAACAGCAGAAAGTGCAACATTTTGCGGAACATTAGAGGCCAGTGAGATGGCCTTGAAAAAATGAGTGTGTGATATATTGACTCCGAGTCTATCACCTTGGTACAGGCTATTCCTTCCAGCAGATGTGCTAGAAGGAAGGTTAGGGAAACCTCATCAGAACACAGTCAGAAGTTAAATGTCTTGTGCAAAAACATGTTACAGACCTCTCTTCACTAAAGCCAACAGCCTTGTTTGGGAAGAAACAGAATCTAATCTAAAAAAAAAGGTCAGCTGAGCTGAAAGTTGCAGGCCCATAGGTTTGCAGTGGAGCACAGACGGGTAAGCACGCACAGCCCTGCACATGTATGGACCAGCACAATAAATAGTGAAATGAGTTACACAGCTGCGCTTCCACAGGAAAAATTATGTCTGCCGGTTGAGAGAATAACTAAGTCTTCTAGCAAATGTAATAGTTTTCCCTAACGTGGGACAGAGGAAAGGCTGCAGGAAGAGGATTTTTAAGGGCAGCAGCCAGTCGCCTGCGAGCTGCTTGGCCGGAGTGCTCCTGGGTACGAACTCCTCGAAGGCAGCATCGAGCAGAGGCTCCTGCTGGGCTTTGAGAGGCTTCTTCTGCCCCAGGTTAGAGCCTGCCTGCAAAAGGGAGAGACATGGCCCTGCAGAAAGCGAGATCTGAGAGACATTAAACAACATGACCAAGGTCAGGGGGAGATTCACCCAGCCCAGCCAGAGAAGCAAGGCTTCCCATGAGCACACACCACTGCCTCGAGCACCAGACCAGCAGCCCTTGCCCCTCCTGCCACCACTGCTCCTGCTGCCAGGCACCGGCAGCTGCTCCAGTGCCCAGGCTTTCCAGAGCCGCGACCGCCATCTGCCAAACACTGGCTTCACAACAGGTCCACCCCGGGCAGACCCCAGCCCTGCGGCGCGCACGCTGGTTCTCGCTGATGGAAACCGCCACCGCAAAGGTCGGCGTGGCCGGCAGAACGTGTCTGCTGCTCATAACGAGCTGGGCTTGACGCAGGCGCGCTCAGCGAAACACGGCACGACGTGCCAGAACTTTCCCTGAGTTACGGTGTGGTGATAACACTCTAACTTGCTTGTACTTAACACCTATTTCAGCTGGCCCTGGAAGTGTTACTTTCAAAATCCCTGTCGCTGTACGAGGAACAGACTCCAACCCTGCGAGGCTGGGGCACACGCTGTGCGCGCACCGTGAGCATGCTGATTATCTTGCTGCTCAGCTCAAGCGTGGTTTGCTTGATCAGGTAGCAGAAAAAACTAACAGAAAGTAAATTAAGTATCGATATCACAATGACAAAGAACAAAACAAGTCAACCCCCTTTGGCTGGTGAGCTGAGATCTGCTGCAAGGGACACTGCCGCCAGGGCTGGCGCTGAGCTCCCCCACCAGTCCTGCCTTCGCCGTCACTGGGGGAAGCATTGCCACGCAAGTGAGGTGTCGGGGTAAGACCCCAGGGAACAGGGCTTTGGTTTCCAACTGTGAACCAAAACGCTGCATGTGTGTCTGGTTCTGCTTGGGCGGAGCGCGGAGCTGCTTTGCGACAAGACAGTTGGCAAATAGTTTCTGGGGCTCTTATTCAGCAAGGTGCTTAAGCACATGATTAATTTGGTAGTCAATAGGAGTTCTCACAGGTTGAAACTTGAGGGATACGCGAGACCTTGCTGAATCAAAGCTGTAGTAATGATTTACTAACAGTTGGCCTTGTTGATGTGGGATCTAAAAGACTGGATGTGTTTTTCATAAAACTGGAGTTTAAAAGGTTCTCTTTATCAACTTGCCGGTTTCTGGCAAAGTTCTTGCTTGCAATTATGTTCCCTGAGGGTTTTCTTTGTGAGCAACGGCTGCACGAGGGGCAAGGCTGAAAGGAATATGGCGTTGGGAGCTTTTGAGTGCCTGCTAGGAGATTTCAGGCAATTGTAGCGTCTCAAGTGATGGTCCCTTCTCTCAAAGCGTCGTGAGTGCCGCGCTGGATGTGAAGTGTTTGTCAGAGAATGTCTGGTGCTTTCCCAGCTACAGGAATTGTTTGCCAGCAGATTCAGAAACAGAGATGAAGAAGCCAAGTAAGCGTCAAAGTGTAACCTGTGGGGAATTTGAACTTTTCCAACGCGGACTTTAAGCCTCGGAGCTGCTATGAATCATGCTGGCGGCGGCTGGGTGGATGAACAAGCTGAGGTTTGGGTATGGAACACCCAGTTGAAGCCAGAATTCAGTCCTTGCTCTGGAAACATGCTTGGGATGGGACAAACACTGCTCTGATATATAGTGAAGGAGCTGGCAAGGATCCGTGAGGTTCCCTCGAGTCAGGGTGGTAAAGGATGACAAATGTGGGCTGCTTAGAGCCTCAGACAGAAAGCGCCATCGAGCACCTGGACCTTGGCCAGGTATCTGCTTGCGATGGAAGTCCAAGGCTGGCATCCAACATCTTTTATGTTTCCAGACGGCTTGGCACAAGCTTGCAGGGCCATTGCCTGGACACCGAGGAATCTCATCAGCCTGACCTGTCAGGACTGCGCTTTGGCTGAAAAATGCACTCATCTCTGCACTCCGGCGCTTTGATAACACTGACCTGTTACACGCCGATCCAATTACCACCCCTGCACAATCACGGCGGGTGCGCATCATGCCGCCCGGGCTGTTCGTCGCATCCCCCTGCTTAATTGCAGGGCAGGGATGTGCGTGATTTGCGGCCGCTGGGCTTGGAGAGCCTGAGGAGAGTTCACTGGGGTTGTGTGTCACCTCTGGAGAGGCGAAGCCCTTCGTGCCACTGTCCCGGGGTGCACGGGGAGCGCTCAGCTCCCGAGCAGGTGCCTGCCACTAGCCGCGAAAATGCTAAAGTTATCAACTTGGTAAAAGTTAAAGAAATAAAGTTTTACGACAGAGAATGACTCAGTTTATAACGTCTATAAAAGCCTGTTAGGTGTTTGTGAGTGGTCGGCTACTCCTGTCTCCACCTGGACCTGTAAATCCAATAAAAGGCTGTTGCTTCCAACTGGGTCACTGTGGCTTAATTACTGAAGTCCTCAGGTGCCAGCTCTCATGAATAAACAATTGTTTTGTGGACAAAACAAATCAACATATTAAACACTCTTTATAGCCTAAAAAGTTCCAACAGTTATGCAAATAGACCTGTTAAATGAAGAATATTCCTAGGTAAAATAATTATGCAGAACACTTTCCCCTCTGCATAAGGTGCCAAAAATTATCTCAGTGATGCCAATTATCTGCTTGTTAGCACTGACATTATCATAGTCATTACACAGAACTGGTGCAGTTTATGTAAGATCTACACTGTGTTCTATTGTCATTTTTTTTTCTCTATTTACAACTCTCTATAATAAATGTCATTTTTCAAATGTTAAGGTATTTGGTATTTAATCTGTCATTAAGGCCCTGAATAT
Organism: Leptosomus discolor; assembly: GCF_034619465.1. Classification (NCBI taxonomy): domain Eukaryota; kingdom Metazoa; phylum Chordata; class Aves; order Leptosomiformes; family Leptosomidae; genus Leptosomus; species Leptosomus discolor. The sequence continues at coordinate 16,190,004 of NC_141406.1, read as the reverse complement.
GTCTAGCCCCTCATAGGAAGGCTGGTTTTAACACCCTGTGGTACTAAAAAAAAAAAAAAAAGGGAAAAAAAAAGAGAGAAAAAAATCTAATCACCTTAGCCAGGAGGAAGGCGGCAGCCCCGGACCAGCATCACTGCGGCATTGCCAGGACTGTGTCCCTCCCGTGCACCTGCCAGCATGACAGAGCTGCCTTCCTCCTTTACAGGCGAATTTCGGGGGCTCTGCTGGCTGCCGGGCCCCGCTCGCATACGGGGACCCACCCTGCGCCCCCAGGAGCACCCTTGCTGGCCAGGTTCGTGGTTGGAACAGGCTGACAAAAGAAGGAGCCGCGTGATGAATTCGGCTTTTGGCGTGGCCATCTGGAAGCTTCCAAGTGTATTTATGTATGCCCTTACGTACGGCAGCGATGCCTCCAATAACAAAGTTATTAATCTTGAATAACTCTCTTTGGACCACTCTTTGTTGTCATTTCCTTGTCAGGATCTTTCTTGCCCGTAATTCCTCCCTGCTGAGAGCTGTCTTTGTTTAATCTCTCTATAATTCTTGGAGCATCACACTTAGAAAGCTTCGCAGCGGCATCTCGTACGGTACGGAACGTGCTTTACCGTAGGATGCCCCTGAAGAGAAACCGGGGCCAGAGCGAGGTGAGGGGACTCTGCAGGTCCCTCCCACGGGAAGCAGAGCCCGGGGGACGCACTGGCATCTGCTGCTGCTGGAGCAGAGGAGGAGTAGGAGTCCTTGCCTTTTCAAAACGTTCAAAAATCATTGGAGAGTTTCCGGAATTGTTCACTCAGACCTGCTCGTCACTCCTGACGTAAGAGGGAAATCTGGTTGTTTGCCCTTGAAAACCACCCAGCAGCCGCTCCTTGAGTTTTGCAAAATTCTAAATGACAAAACTAAAGATGAGTTGAATTATCTTGACTGCAACAACCACATCATCTGTGTTAATTGTCACTCCTTGTGAGGGAAGAGGTACCAGCCTGGCAGTGAGGTGCTGAAGCCGGATCCCAAGCCAAGCTGCCCTGGTCCAGCTCCACCCGGGGCCCCCCCTGGGAAGGTGGGGGGGCAGCAGGAAAGGGGGAACTTTTTTGTCGTGATTGAAGCAGGAGGGTCCTGTCAGGCTGGGGTCCAGCTCCGGCCCACAAAGGAGATGAGAAATGCCACTGAGGGGTGACCCTGAGTTTTATTGAGAAATTAGCCCACCTACTTGATTCCGTAAGGGCTTTTGAAATGTGCTAAACAGCATCTCTTAATTATTCTAAAATTACTGATAACTGCCTCCGCAACAGGTTATGAACCATCCTCTATTTATGTATTATAGCCACAGTATTTCTATGAATCATTAATTAATTATCCTCGGCTATCCAGCATGAAAAATTGATGTCTAGAGAAAACAAATGGAAGAGGAGAAACGGAACACATTTATAAACAGGCAGGAGAAAAAGAGTCCAGACAGTCAAAGAACAGGCAGGGAGGTGGAAGGCTGGGAGGGAGAGGAGGCTGAGGGCAGGAGGCAGCTGGGGAGGGCAGGGGGGAGAAGAGCTGCCTGGAAAACACACAGAACAGAGTGTGGTGCCCAAGGAATGTGGGGCTGAGGAGGGCGGGTGAAGCACAGCCTTTGCTGGGAAAAGGGGGCTGGCCTGCCCGAGGGTGCTGCGCCAGGGCTGCTGGTGCAAGAGCAGCGGCCCCGCTGCAGGATTGCTAACCCTGCAGCAATTAAAATACCTGTTATTAAAAAAAAAAAAAAAAAGTAATTACACTCTAATTACTTTGACACAAGACATTAAGCAGATTGTTATCAAAGTGAGATAAACAGTAACTTCAAAGCAATTTTGCTCTGGAAAGACATTTACATGCAACTGAAAAATGGAGTCCTGCCTGGAGGGTCTGCATAATTTGCTCCCGTTTCGGTCCCAGCCGCGTGTGGCAGAGCTGGGCCTGTGGCAGCGTGGCCACCCGTGGACATCGGCTTCTGCGGCCAAGCCTGGCTGGTCCCCGGGTGCTGCTCCTCGCTGGCTCAGGCTCAATGCCTGCAGCATCCCCCAAGCCCCCCGTCACCACGGACATGGCGCTCCCATCCTTCTCTCTCCAGCACCCATTTTCCAGCTCTGTTCCCTCACTGCCCATCACCTCCCTGCCAGCTGGGTGAGCAGCCCTTGCTCTCACGGGGCGTGTGAAGTGATGGGCAGGATTTCCAGAGGGTGTTGTGGCAAATGGGTATGGGAGAATCAAGAAGAAGTAAAAAAAAAGGGAAAGGCAGCTGTTGTGAGTGGGAGTGTGCACTCAACAAACTGTTCTGACCGGGGAAAATATAACTAAAGGCAATGAGGGCACTTGGGCACCACCGAGGTGGGAGGCTGCGGGCAGTAATGGACAGAACAGCAATGTTTGGGTCTGGCTCAGTCTGGAGACACGAGAAGATCTGCTGGACCACACTGGGCATCGCTCATTGATCCTTGGTGAGATCCAGCTCCAGACAGGAAGTTCCGGGAGGCCACAGGAGTAAAGATCCCCAGGAAAGACAGAGTTACCACTGGACAGGCTGGAGAACAAACAGCTCTTCTGACTGCAGGGATGGGCAGGAGCAACGTCCCACCAAACAGCGACTGCCGACTGTTAGGGCTGGTTTGGGTTCTGGTTTCAGCAATGAAAATATCCCAGGAGATGAGGTGGTCCTGGTGCAGGCGTGGCCGGGAAGGGCCGAGGCAGGCAGGGAGGCTGTCTGCTTCCCAGGGGGGCTGGGCATGGCCAGACACTGCAGGAGCGGCACCAGAGAGTGATGATCCCAGCAGGAATTAATAGTGGGGGCGACTGCACTCAGCTAGCGGGTAACGAGCGAGCTACACAGAATAATGGTGAAAAATGTGAGAGAGTCAACTGCAGGGGGTTGAGCCTGACCGCAGAACCAAGCCCCTCTGCCAGAACAGCTGCCGTGACCATCCCTGCCCTCGCTGGGCACAGGCAGCTCGTGGTGAGGGGATGCCTGGGTTCGGATGGATGCGGCAGGGCTAAGGATAAACAGGTAGAATAGCGAAGCCAAAATGAATCCCCCAAAATCTGATGCTCGTGGATGCTACAGACGCACTGGGGGATCCCTCCCAGTCCCTGCCTGGAAATGGCCCGTGCAGCTGTCCGGAGCAGCACAGCACCTGCGCTGCACCCACGGACACAGCGCCCTGCGAGCAGGGGCGAGCTCCCGGCTGGCCTCCTCCTTCACTCAAAAGGGCTAGCAGGGTGCAGCTTCTTCCTGAAATTCCAATGACGGCAGTTATATATTGATTAGAACAGCAGAGAGAAGGAATCACCTCAGTCATCCAGCCCTGCGTCTTTCCCAGGGTCAGTGGGAAAGGCTGGGGGACAGCCACCTGCAAGGGGACACCCCCCCCGGGGCAGGGGGGAGATGCTGGCACTGCTGGTCCGGAGGCAGCAGCCTCCCAGGGTGCCCCAACCAGCATTTGGAGGCGTCTTTGCTCCGACACTGCACAAAAGGTATTTGTACCACGTCAGGCTGGGACTGGACCCAGAGAGGGCTTTGCCTCGGGGAGCTGCTGGCAAAGCAGCTGGTTTCGCTCTCCAGACAGTTCGCTGCGTCGTGATGGATCTCGCCTTTAAGTGACGCACTCGTTCTTCCATCTTGCGAACATGACGCGGGTGATGATGATGCCCCGTGTTCATCTCCCGACTGTCAGAGGGAGGAGGGATGACAGCAGCTTACCTCCCACCGGCGCTGCGAGGCTCCGGGAAGCAGCAGCTCTGGGAGAGGGGATCGGCGCGGAGCCCCAGCCCCCAGCCTGCTTCCCCCGGAGTCTTCACAAGGCTCTTGTTTTTATTACCTTTTCTTTGGTCTTTGAGAAAGGAGTAACATGTACCTTCAGAAGTGTCCCCTTATAAAGTAGGGAGCGCTCAGAAATATAAAAACCTATGAAGTCTAAAAGCCTTGAGATTATTCTGCCATTACAGCTTTGATACAAAGAAAAGCCTGATGGAAATGTCAAAATATTTGATATTTTACAGCAGAAAGAAAACAGCTCTACTAATGGAAACTCCGTTTCCTTGTGCCTCGGCGCCACTTGTTTGATCATTGAAGGGCAAGAAAATAAATGTTTCCTTGTAGCCATGGATTTCAAATTCCAATGTAAAATCCAAGCAAATATACCCTGACCCGCGGGGGGGGGGGGGGGGGAGGAGTTTAACCCGGTGTTGGCCATGCCGAGTGAGATGATGGTGATCCCAATGCAGTCTGCGGCACAGCATCGCTGCTGGAGGTGGGTGGCATGGATGGGCACGTGGGCTGACGGGCCACCACGCTGCCACTGGATGGTGGCCCTGGACGGTGGCACTGGCCTCAGCAGTTTAAAATACTGAATACACCCACCAAAGGATCCTGCTAAAGCAAACGGTGCTGGAGCGGAGCGGGCTGCGGCCACAGGCGGCGCAGTCCCTGCGACGGACGGACGGACAGGCTGGGTGACAAGGACCACAGCCTCCCACCTCCTCCTGCCCGCCGGGAAGGGCTGAGCAGGTGGCACAGCCCCAGTGGGAGCCTGCCTGCCTCTTTATGAAACAGTATTTTATTAAATAAACAAACTGGAGCAATTTCAGCAGATTTACGAACACTTCCTCTCCCCTCACTCCTGCGACCCATTGCAGATTTATGGTTCTGCATTAACCTCATGAGCACTCATAAAGTTTACTAAGATAATGTTGGCAGGAGGGAGAAGGGATTTTTATGGGTAAGTAATAATTACAAAATGCAGAAGTACTCAGGGAATCTGTTTATTAGTTGTGAGTGCTTGGTCAACAGTTACACCGTATGCCTCATCCCTGCTTATTGAACACTTGCCTACACGTCTCCTTCTCAGATCAATTATTCTCCCTCATTTTCCCTTTTTTCTTTCCCACTAAAAAAGATTCTGTGCCTGTTGCAGCAGAGTACACCACGTTTTAAACAGTTAATAACGCAACACGCCCACCTCCTCCTGACGCTTCACACGGCACGGCACTGGGAGGGAAAGTGCAGGCAGGGAGAGCTTGGGGTGCTCTCCCTGTGGCACAGGTTGGGGTCTGGGTGCTCCTGGAGTGACCACACAGTGGTGGGCAGCACTCTGCAGTCACAGGCATCTCCCCCATCCCGAGGCATCCCCGGGGCATCCCCAGGCATGTCACAGGGTAGGGGTCCCGGGGAGCCCCTGTCCCCTTGCACTGCCCGGGCGGGCTTCACGCGGGAAGGGAGATCTCAGCCACGCGAGAGCCACGTTTGCAGTGAAAGGTTGTCAGGTGGGTGACAGGACTTTTAAGGCCAAGCAGGTCACTGGCGCATCCCAAATCCCCCTTCGCTGTGACTTCCTCTGATTTGAAACTCAAACAAGGCAGCATGAATAATGTAACGCGCTCCTTCTTCTCTTCTTGCCTTCAAATCCTCAGAGGATGAGTGAAGCTTCTTGTCTGCCTCATTAGTGGCTGTTCAGCCATTTGATTTCTGTAACAATGAGCGTGCTCACCAGAATTTTCATACCTATTTGCGTCACGAAGTCAACACTGGATTTTTTGAATTCACATAAAAATTTAATGGTGTAATCTGCATACGTCTATATGGCAGTGTACGTTCCTCTCCCATCTCCTCCCTACAAAGGGATAAGGACCAGGAGAGTGCTGCTGCACCAAGCGCAGCCATCAGCGAGCCCATCGATAAGGGACAAGGAGGACACGGGGCTGCTGCGCGGGAGCAGCACGGTGCAGGGTCCTTCGGGCAGCGAGGCTGGAGCCGGCGCAAGGGCAGTGGGTCCTGCGGGGCTGGGACCGGCCACGGTGGGGTGGCGACACCATGGACGAGGGAAACGGGAGTTCTCACCCCCACAGGGCGCAGGGGTTTGGCTGTGGTGATGGTGTATTTGGCTGCTGGAGCGCAGGCTAAAGCCCGCATTAGCATCCGGGGTGTGCTCACCCTGGCTGCACTTTCCCACCCGGAGTTTCCTTTTGGAGAGCACACGCCTTGCCTGGGGCTTCAGCTGCTGCCTGAGTAAGGGGCCAAGATGTCCCCCCACCAAATACATTACAGGTATTTAAGTGTATAATACCTGTAATGTATTTGTAACGGCCGGAGAGGCTGGATCCGCTGCGCTCTGCCACGGACACCCCAGAGCACTCGCTTGTGCCCCGCGTTCTGCGGTGCCTTCCCACACACCCTGCCCGCATCGTGGCTTCCATAGGTGTCCTCAGGACGAAGTTTGAGACGTGGTTCCTATTCCTCCTTCATGACTGCACCCCGGGTGGTAGGGAGCTGGGCCCCCTCCCTGGCTCCAGGCACCAGCCTTTGGGCAGCGCCAAAACACCCACAAGCTCCTTATTCGGGGCTGAATTCAGCAGTTCTGGTTTCCGTGAGCTTTATCACCTGGGCTGGACTGGACACGGTCCACACAGAAAATTGTTCTGGTGTTAAGGGACAAGAAGGTGAGAACTGAATGGGAAGCCCTAAACCAGGGCAGAATTGATTGAAGACTGGACAAATAATGACAAACACTGTAAAAGGAAGAACAATAACGCTTCTAGTGGTGACTCATAACAAGATTTTGTCAGAATGAAATCTTTTATCTGCTGGAAATATACTGTGAAAGAAAAAAATCAAAATTATACTGGCGTGCAATATTAAACTTTGAAACTCAGCAGAAGTTTGCAGTTTCAGCCCAGGAATGTTGAAAGACTTTGCACTGATCGCAGTGAATTTTTCCCCCAGGTAAAGTCACGACACCATGCATACGGCAGTGTAAAAGATAGACGATAACGCTGATATAGTGTGATACAATGTTTCGGTAATACGGTGGTTTTGCATGACTTGCTTTCAAGTTTTCCCATATAAAAAGTCACATTGACCCAAAATATTCCAGTTGCAATGAAGCTGAATTTCCCCTGGCCGTCTCCCAGGTCTGGTGCCCTGACCTGGTCCTGCACCCTTCCCGGGGTGCTTAGTGGGGTTCAGCACCCACCGGCGCTCGCAAGCTGTGTGACAGACCCACTACACTTGGTCCTGCTTTTCCAGGGTTGCTCAGGAAATTTAATTAGAATTAAATTAAGGTGCGAATTTACAGTGGATTAGCTAAACCTCATTAAATGCCCTCCTGCAGTGAAAATTTTATTTAGAATTAAAGTGCTTATAAGTTGAACTAAACCTAATTAACAGGATTTCAATTCTGAATGAACATCCACAAATGGGTTTAATGCAAGTTAACTAATCCACTTTCCGTTTGCACTGTCATTTAATTCGGATTGTTCTTCTGAGCATCCACATCTTGGCAAAACCGGGGAGCCAAGCTTGCCAGGTTGAGGCAGGGGTATCAAACAGCCTTTAATTTATACATCCACCTCACAAAAAGCATCAGGCAAGGTACGGATCATTATTCCCAGGAATACAAACCGCTTTCAGGCCAAATCTCTCCCTTTTTGGCGCTGCCCTCGGCGGGGAGGGAAGGTCCCACAGCGGCTGCTGCTGGGGCAGCTGCGAGCGCTTTGCCGAAAACAATCCCGGCAGCTTTGGAGAGCAGCAGGCTCCTGGCGCCTGGTGTAGGACAGAGATCAGCACCGCCCGGTGCCGGAGCTGAAGGTTTATCTGCGGGTGATGGATGGCGAGAGACTGATAACAAACCTGCAATTCAATCAGAGCCTTCTGATGGTATCGCAGCCGGAGGAGCAGCGGCGGTGCAGCTGGTCAGAGCAGCGCGCGCGTGCAGCTTTTGCAGTCACTCCTCTTTGTCTTCTTATCTGTTATTATTTTATTTTATTTATATTTTTTATTTTTATTTATTGTATTTTATTTGCATTTTTAATTTTTATTTATTTAATTTGTTTTGTTTTATTTTATTTCATTTATTTTATTTTGTTTTATTTTATTTTATTTATTTTATTCTATTTTATTTCATTTATTTTATTTTATTTTATTTTTCTCTACTTTAACAGACGACTAAATTGGCCACAGGTTTCTCTTCCATTGTTTACGTTTTGCTGTGAAAGGTGAGGAAGGAGCTTTTTAATGAAACGAGCGGGGACTCCTCGCTCCACTCTCTGCAGTCAGCCCTTCCCACAGCCGAGCGGGGAGCTGAGGTCTCCCTCCACATCCACTTTCCATCCTGGTGTCCAACGGCCTCATCTGCTGCTGCCTGCAGGCACCACAGTGCCCTGTGCCGCTGCCCGCCTGTCCCCGCGAGCGCTGCCCCAGCCGGGGAACGGTGTCATCCCCACGCGGCAAGAGCACGGCGGAAAATCAAATGTTCGGTTGCTTTTCAGGCAGGTCCCAGCCCTGAGCCCGAGATGCAGCCCCGCTCCGGCGTCCACCCGCCCAGCTCCGCGGCTTACCAGGGGAGCGGTGCCGCACTGCCGCCTCTGCCCCCTCCTTCTGGCTTGTCTCGGCGCTTGTGGAGTGGTTTGGGCTTGTGGAGGTTGACTGGAACCAGCGTTAGGATGGGCAGGTGTCCTGCTGCCACCACCACGACCAAGGCAGCTCAAGATGGGCTGGGCTCCATCAGCCCGGTCTGGCACAGACAGGCACACAGCGGCGCTTTCGGCAAATGTTTCATGGAGACGGTCACAGAATTGTTGTTGCAACCAGAGAATTTCACTTGCAGCAAAGTCACTCAGATATCCACACTTGGGGAAAAAAAGGTGACCTGCATGTGACTGGCTGAGAACAGCCTGTGCCAGCCCAGCAGACTGAAAGATGCTCGTGGATAACTCTCCGACAAACCCTGTGCTTCAGCATCGTCTGTAGGCTCGACCACTTCACGGGCCGAGACGAGCGTCGTGAAAAGGGGCAGAGCCAGGAACAACCGTGGTCGGGAGGCGGCAGGGACCCAGCGAGGGCTCAGCCGCGGCTCCAGTTCCTGCAGGGGAGTGTGTCCGTCGGGACACAGGCTCTGTTCATTTGCAGAAGGTAGAGAGGTGCCAGTGGCTTCTGCACTGAGTAGCCAACCCCCCCCTTGGCACAGCAAAGCCCCTCGCCCTGGGCGCTGCAGTCCTGGCTCCCCGCAGCTGGACCCAGCGGGTTCCCATGGGAAAGCCATCTGTGCGACGCCAAGAAGCACAAACTGAGCTTTTCCCTCAGCCAGCCCAGCTACAGGTTACAGTCCGTCTGTAAACGGGAGAACTTAGAAATCATAGAAATAAGGATTTAATGTTAAAGAAGAAAGATGCATTTTGGGTCTGGCACAATTGTATTATCGGTACCATTATATTTCCGCTGCAAAATGATTTTGACGTTATATCAGAGTATGAGTTTGTCATCTCAGGTCACTGGGGACCATTCCTGTTTTCTGTATGGTTTACCAACTCATATTTTCTGTTTATGACATATAAAGCTTTGGATATCACCAGAGAAAATACTGTAGTAAAACCCTAATAAATTACTACAGGCATAAGCAAACTCTAGTAATTTATGGAGGGTTTTGACTTTAATAATGTTTTGTCTTAGATTTGGTCCTAATTATAAATCATTTGTAAGGACAGTTTAAAATATAAGCAAATCTTACATGGCATTCTTATTATCTACTTAATATCTCAGATCAAAAGATTTACTGTATTGCATTCTGGGAATTAAGCAAACTAGGAAACTAAGTAAGAAAGAAACACAGTAAAATTATAGTTTTGTCATAAAACTTTGATTGATCAATGATTATTGTAAAACTATGGTAACTATGCAGATGCCAACATAAATCTGTAGCAGAACGGGATTTATTATAGAAAATACTATATTTTCCACAATTTTGACTATAGTGTTAATATGGGTCTGGCAGATTTACTGTGGTTTTAGCTTAATTAACTCTATTTGACTGTATATACCCTTATAATACATGTATCCCAAGGTGCATCTGTTACAGATCTAGTTTTTCCCTTCAATTGTAGATTAAGAAATATTTAAACCTTGTCATAATTCTCAGACTTGTTCGGTCTGCAAAATCATGGGGCGCATCGTTCCGTTTAGTCTAACCGATAAAGCAGCTATACAATTTGCATCTGTTTGACCTGCAGATGCGCCTCTCCTTGGAGTTTGCCGTAGGTGTCCCGGCTCCTGCCAGCCCGTGCCCACACCTGCTCCTCTTGGGGTGCCACAGGCGAGGGCTTTCCCGTGGAGGGGCTTGCCAGAGCCCAGGGTAAGTGGTCGGGTTTAGGCACCGGAGGGGATAAGCCCAGGAGCGGACACACTGCTGCGCCGGGAGCATCCTCGCCCATGGGGCCTCGGCGGCCCAGGACCAGGCGCTCGGGCGGGCCGAGGCCAGTCCCTCCAGGGCGCGTGCGCGGGAGAAGCAAGGTGAGGTCCGTCAGGGAGTTTCCGGGGTGCTGGGCTCCCCCGCGGTGCGATAAGGGATTTGGCACCATCTCACAGAGCTGCACGGGCCAACGGGCACCAAGTTTCTGCTAGCGGGGCTCTGAGATTGATTGCCGCGCTTTTCTCCTACTGCTGGGGAGAGCTGGTGGCCCAACCCCCGGGAGGTGCAACCTGCCCCCCCACCCCGATCTCAGCACCCATCACCCCCCTGAGCGCAGCCCGCCCCGTCCCCCAGTGGCTGCAGCGAACGGAACTAAGCCGAGATCTGCTCCAGGTGACCAAAGGCGCCAAAAACTGGGACATCAGCTCATACCCACTGACGGCTCACGTCTGCTGGGTGGGGATGCCCGTGTCCTCGGTGGCGTGGGGTGAGGAAGGGGCGACCGCTCCTGAACACAAACCGCTCCTGGTGGTAGCGGGCGTCGGGTGGGACTGGGTTTTCAAAGGCTGCGTGGGAAGGGCACTGTAAAGCAGTGCAGAAACCCTTTTTTTTCTTTTGTTTTCTTTTTTGGTGCAAAAGCAGTGCCCCCTCCCCAGCCAGCCCGCGCCACCACCAGTGCTCAGCAGCAGCAGCAGCCCCGCACCCGGCGCTGTGAAATCAGGTTTTGTTCCATCCCAGACTGCCTCTCCTGGTGTCGGGGCCTATTTTGCCTAAGCATGAAATTACTAGACTGCCCTTAAATACACTCCTGCAAATGAGGACACCGGAAAAAATGCAATAATTGTGACAGTAACTCACTAGGCCAAGCCTGACATGTCTCTAATTGCCTGCTAAAATTGTCTGTCTCCTAAAGTGCAAATTATCACCCGAAATGACAAGAATAATGAATGAGTAACTCTGATGTAATGCAACAATTAGCCCTTAAAGACACCGTCTAATATGCTAATTCTGAACACCCACTCCTTGTTATTAAGTGGCTGATAATTATTTAATTATCTATCTGCCAGGATGATTTACTTGGTTTATTTAGCTGCAGATGCAGGGCAATAGCACTCAGGTTTGGGGTCAGGAGGAGGCATCCCAATCACTGGCCGGAGTGCCTGCCTCCGCACACCGTGTCCAACTGCCTGGCTGTCTCCTCTAATCAGCAGTGTCAACAGAAGCAGCAGCAAACAAACAGGCTGTACCTGTGTGCAGAGAGTCCCTGCTGCTTACAGGTCAGAGAGATGTCAGGCGAGATCTTCGGTGAGAAATTGCTATTTCTGCTTGTATTCGGTGCTGTCAGAGCCGTCCAGTTGCAGCGCGCGGTGATGGGTGAACCTCCAGCTTCTGCTGGAGCTCCGCTCGCCCGGTGGATTGTTTTCTGGCAATTTCGCGGTGATGGCTTTGAAGGTCAGAAAGCATCTTTGCGCTGGAAGTGGCTGCCGTCCCTGAGCAGCCCTTGCTGCTTCCTATGGAGGGGAGGGAAGGCGATGAGACCACGAGGCATCTTCCTGTGTCGCTCCCCTTGCCCAGAAAACCATCCCCCAGGGAGAGCAGGCGAGCGCTATGAGACGCTGGCGTCACATCGTCCCCTTGGGCCAGCGAGCGGAACAGAAAATCTATCGACCTGGTCCAAACAGTTTGACTTGGAGCTCGGGGGTGACCACGGTGACATTCTAGCGGCAGAGGTCTCGGGCTGTGTGACAGCCTGGAAGGAGAAATGAAAGTTAGTGCTGTGTCTGCGGGAGAGGCGCTACGGCCTCAACTAGATGAAAGCAAGACAACGAAAGCCAGAGGCTTTATATCAGAGCCTTGATTCCTTTTTTACTCAACAAACTCTTCTGAAAAATTCTGATTAGCGCAGCCTTCGTAAAAAGAATAACTTCCTACAAGGTGTAAATCCTTTCTTGCCCTAAACACCGTCCAGGGGGACTACACTTTCTGTGAATTAACACTGTCTCCAGCCGTCAGAGGCTTTTTTAATTAGCGGATAGCCGGAATTCTTCCCAGATAGATGTTCCGCTTCCCTGTTCGCCTATGACTAATACCAGAGACATGTCACAGCTTTGTTTATCGCAGCTATTCTGTATCTTTTGTCCTGGGTAATTAAAACACAGTGTTTACACCTAAATGCAGGCTCAGCCCCAAGGTCCCTATGAAACCTGCCCTGCCCCTGCACCTCCACTGTGGCTGTCCCTGAACTGCTGGGCACCGGTGACATCCCGGTGACACAAGGCAAAGGTTTTGGTCCTGAGCTGCCACACCTCAGTGTGCCTTTAACAGCATCCTCGGCTGAGGTCGCTGCACTCTTCCTTCGACCTTCTTAACGCACCCTCGGCGATGCCGTTAAGGCTGTTGAACTGGAGGTCCCTTCGGTCCCGGCGAAGCCTGGGCACGCCGGCGGGGCTGCCTGTGTTCCTGCATTAGGCTGCACGTCTCTGCCGGTTGCTGAAGCGCAGCCCCTGGAGAGGCTCCGCAAGGCTGGAAAACATGAACGCGCGGCTTTTCCCCCATAAGCCCTTTGCCTCCCCACCACAAGCATGCGGCACTGCTGGCCTCGCCACGCCTTTGCTGGTGGAGAGTGCTGTGCCTGCCCCCCGCAGCACCCCAGGGCTCATGGGCTGCTATTGCCTTGTTCCACGTAATGTGAAAAAAAACCCAAACAAACATAAAACCCAAAAAACCAGAATCTGGGCAAAACACTTTGGAGAAAACCTGTGCCACTGCACTGGCAGCCAGAGGTAGAGGTGGCCAGGGCATCTGGTGCTCGCCTTCTCCACGTGGCCCCGGTGACATCGCCTGCTCCGGTGGGAGAGGGCTGGAAAACGCCCCCGCCCCAGCCCTGCTGCCCACCGCAGGGGTGGGCGATGAACCGGCAGCGCCGCAGACCCTCGGAGGTTGTGAAGCAGGTATTTCTGGTGCACGCTGAAGGTCTGTTTTCCTACCGAACAAACCAGCTACGGCAGAGCAGAGTGATGGACATAGGGGGAGGAGGGCGAGCGCCCGGGCTGGTTCCTGCTCTGGGATCAGCACACCCACTGCAGAGCCCTCAGCTACCTGCTCTGCCCATCTGGCAATTAGCATAGCATTATTTATAATGTTTAATGCACTACCTTGCTGTAATGAAGAAGAATTCTGGTTCCCGGCTTCTGTGGTGGATTTAGTTGACTTTGGAGATTTTTTAATGCAGTAATAACTCCACACTCCCTCTTCCCCTGCGAAGCCAGGGAGCTGTTCATTATCTGGATTCTGTCTAGAAAGGACTTTTTATCATCAAATTCCCAGGACAGGAGCAGAATTTAATCTTCCGACTGCAGCTGAGCCAAAGACCAAAGCTACCTCAAGGTCACCTGGCCCGAGGGGTGGCTGGGCGGCAGCGAGGGGACCCGGCGGAGGTTACGGGGCAGTGGCAGCACTGGGAAAGTGCCAGTCCTGGCACAGGGACGGCCCTCGCTGCCCTCCCCACTGCCGTTGACGTGACTCTTACCCAGAAGTACAGGCAGGGGAAAGGCAGGAGGTTTGTGCTGGGTGGGAAGGGGAAAGGGGCTGTGCAGCGGGATGGGTGCTGCACCCTCCCTCCCACTGTGGCTGCTGCGGGGTGCCCGGGAGGTGGGCAGGCACCATGCAGGGGTGCTGGTTGCCATACAGGGGTGCCAGTTGCCGTGCAGGGGTACCAGCCGCCGCAGCCCCTCAGCACTGGCTTCGGTGATGAGCTGGCACTGTCGGCAGCGGGGGAGCGGCTCACAGGGGTGGAGGGTGCTCCCAACAAACGCTGTTTTTCCCTCCCTCTTGCAGCATGAAGACCAGGGGCCAGTGGCCGCAGGCAGCCTGCCCCAGCGATGGGCTGCAGCATTTCTGCTCCCTGCTCGCCTGCAGTCACAGGTTTTCCTAAACACCCATTGCTGAGGAGCAGAAGGGGACTGGGCTCCTGCGCCGTCTTGGACAATTCTTGATTTTTTCAGCAACAATTTTTCTTTCTTCTTTCAAGAGGACTTCTTTCCCCCTCCTCCTCTTCTTCTGAACCCCCCTGATATGATGAGTTAAATATCAACTACAATAAGTCAAAAAATTCTGACAGAACCAACAGGCCCAGCACCCGTTTCAGACTCTTCTCAAAGTGATAGTAATTAAGACCTGGGCAGTTCGATTTTTTTTCTTCTAAACAAAAGATTAATGATGCATGAGAACCTGGAGGGAAAATTGCTAATAATTTATGATGGCACTTTTAGGTAAGGCTAGTAAGTTTTGTAAAGTGAGGGAAAGATTTGAAAGGTAAACACTTTGAACAGCAGCCTGCGTAGCTGTTCTGTCAATTTAGAATCTACTACATACCATTAACCAACCTAAAATAACTCCTATGGTAATAACCCTTCAGATACAAATGCTTGTGCAGACAAAGGTATTATTAAGTTAAATTACCCTAAAAGTGTCGGATTGACAGAAAGGTTCAGTCAGTGGTTTGGCAACCGAGGGCCTAAGTGACGCTAGTAAACAGTTGCACAGGCTTCATTCCAGGAACCTGGTTTGCAGGGCTCAGAAATGGGATTTCAGTTTCCTTCTGCAAGAATTTTCAGCTCATTGTTTTCTACAAGGCTGTTGGTGCCTTTTGGAGAGGGCTGGTCCTCCCCGCCTGGCCTCGGGGACAGGGCTTGGAGGGCTTCTTGCAGAGCTGGTGGCGCTGGGGCCGGCTGAAAGACGGGGTCCAGACCCCGTCCCTGGGTCTCCCAGGCCACGTTGCACAGCCCCTTACACCACCCGCAGAGAAAAGCCTTGGGATCCCTGCGGCGAGGGATGCTGGGGGTGGCAGGCTGACCTCTGGATGTGCTTCCTCTGAGAATTCATTCAAGAAACCAGGTCTCGGGGCTTAGCAAAAGCGCTTGTTCACCTGAAACGCTCACATTTCCATGGCGCTTACCTCCCCAGCAGACTTACAGAGAACACATCTCCTCAGCCTTTGTCCTGCTCGAACCCTACGCCGGCTGCAGGTGACCACATTGTCATCCAGCCCCTGCTCTGTCCCCAGGGGGTTCGGCTGGAAGGCGGTGTGCCACGGAGACGTGCTGGCCCCCAGTCCTGGTTAGGCTGTTTGGGTGTCATTTAGGAAAGTTTGCAGCATCTTTCTTGTGGCACTGGGGGGTGGAGGTGGGCCAGCACAGCCCCTGGTCCCCTGGGTGGGACGTTCCTGCTACGGGGTGCCTTGCAGACACTGAGCCAGGCTGGCACTGGGCTTTCCTAAGAGCCTGTCAGCTCAGAACGGGCACACTACCCTCTCTGCAGAGCCAGGCAGAGGGGCAAGAGGATGCTCACTAGCCCAGGAAAGCCTGAGCTGCCTCCCCTGCTGCAGGGCTGCAGCAGCACCAGGCTGAAGAGCCTTAATTAAAGTTACTGTACTTGCTTTTATTATAAAACATGCTCGTCTCGGCTCCACTGCTCCGCTGAGAGATTTCAGCTCCAGTGTCGAGCTGAGGTGGAAAGCATATTTTAAGAGAGAAGTCTAAGAATTACTGTTCCCCGAGATGTCCTGTCCTCCCTGATGCAGATTCTGACTCCTGTTCCACACTCTGAAGCAAGATAAGCCATAATTAATAATTAATACCAAATAATCCCTTACATTCCTAGAGCTCCACTTGTCCTGAAAGATCCCCCGACTCGAGCTGTTCCCGGGGACGTGCAGGGAGGGCACTGGCCGTGGCACAAAGGCTTCTGCCGCATCCCTGGACCAGCCTCGCGGTGAAGTTACTTGGACGAGAGCAAGGTAGAAAATCCTGGGGTCACGTTCACGTCCCTGGCCTTGGCCATGGCAGGACAGAAAGGAAGAGATGTTTCCAGGTCCTGTCACTGAAGAAAGCTGTGGGTGATGAGTCACAGGGGCTAAAATTCGTGGCAGGATCTGAAAGGGGGGGGCAGGCAGGAAGGGGTGGAAATCACCCTTTTTTAGTGGTGTGAAGTGGGTGTTTCCATGGGTCTGTGTTGGTCGCCCAGGGCTGGATGTTGGGCAGCGCAGGAGGGACCCACCCTGCGAACCGTGATGGAGATCCATGGCGCTGCTGCCGCAGGCAGGGGACCGGCAGACTGCGGCAGAAAGGGTCCGGCCTCGGTTTTCATCTCCACCGCATTTGTCTGGAAAAAAACCTCACCTGTGGTTACACACCACGGGAAGTTTAGAGAATTTTAAAGCGTTCCTGCATCCTCCCAGCTTTTCGGTTAAGGACGGGCATTCTCAGGAGGAGATCCAGCGCGGAGGCTGCCTGGCCCCGGGGGGTGCAGGTGGGTCGTGTCTGTCCCAGAGCCCCGGTGAATTTTGCATCCTCTTCCCTTCAGGGGGAACTCCATCACGTGGATGCCACACCATTTTCTCCCCCTCTCTCTCATTTTTCTCTTTTTTTTTTTTTGCATGTTTTTCCCATCCTGGAGGTACCTTTGAAATCTCCCACGTCAACTGGAATCAGCTCTAGATTAAGCCTGGGCTAATAAATTAAAAATGCCACATTCTCCCAAACTGCATTATTACCGTTTATAATTTTGATTGTTAATTTGCATACGAAAATTAGTCCTGTGACATGCGTGAATTTTATTTTATTCTTGAACTAATTATAAACAAGAATGCCACATTATTTACATAACTAATTATTGTTCCTTCTGTTCTCCCATTTTTAAATCACAGTCCCATTCTACATTGGTTAACGATGCAAATGAACAATCAGAGAACATTTCTAAAGTTTCTGAATTTGTTCTATTTGCATCAAATACAAATTCCTTTGAATGGGAGATAATGCTTTTCCATTTTAATGGACGTAAATTAGGCTGATCTTAATTTATAGTTAATTTGAATGAATAATTCTTGTCTACCTGAGTATATTTTTTCAGAGGCCAATCGTAGATGTTTATTAACCCATAAATCTGCTTTTTGCTATAAACAAAGGAAAATTTCGTCCCCAAAAGTGGTTTTCAGCCTTCATTTTGAAGCGGGCCCTCTCGTTTCGCTTGCTACCTGCCCACCTCAGCCCTGCTGCTCGCTGTGCTCCTCAGCACGCTGCTGGCTGGGAGGACGACCCAGTGCCACCAGCACCGGCCCCACCACCAGCACCAGCACCGGCCCCATGCGTTACACAGGGAGCAGCCCAGCCGCAAAACGTGGGCTCCTTTTGTCCCTGGGTCTGCCATCCGTGCACGGCAGGGCTGCCTCGAACATCGCTTGTTGTGTGACTGAAACAGCCGCCGGGTGCCCGGGGCTGGCACCCCGGCCATCGCCCCCGGTGCCGCAGGGACGGGGCTTGCCCTCGGCGCTGCCCCACGCTCCTGCCGGCCCCACGGGGGCTGCCAGCCCACCCAGGCTGTGGTGTGGGGAGCGCGGGCTGATCGGCTGGGCTGAGGAACCAAGTATGTTCAGACCAGAACGAGACTTTGACAAACTCTAATGTGAACGTGGGGAAAAACAACCCAGAGCAGCTTCAGACACCTCCCTGTGCCGGAAGGGGGGAGAGCGCCGTGGTCAGCCCAGCAAACCGGGGTTGTTACTCTGGCAAATTTCAATCGCACAAGTCAGGCATAAAAGGGGCTGTTTAAGGGGGTATTTGAGGCACAGGGAGGGGCTGGAGCACCAGGGCTTAGGGCAGGAGTGGAGCTGGCCAGGGCTGGCACAAGGAATGCTGCTCAGTCTGATTCCCCATCTCCGACCAGCAGCGCTCTGGGTAGAAAACAGGAGAGATGAGGTGTGGGGCTGTCCCCCCCGTCGCAGGTCTCAATGACTCCCATCCTGCCCTGTTTCGCAGGAGAGTGACCCCAAAGCCTGTGACACCCAGGCCCGCTCCTGGACGGGGGCTGGATGTTAAAGCTCGCGCTGCTCTTGGCAGCCAAGGCTGAGCTGAGGTGAAGATGAAACTCATCCTTAGGCTTTAGGGAAGACTTGTTTGAAGGCTTTTGATTTAAATGAAAATATTTATTATTTAATTAAATTAAAATTAAATGTTTTCTATTTATTAAATAAATTAAATTAAAATATCTAGGGTGCTACTTAGTCAAAATTATCAGGACTGTTGCATAGTGAAGTGCTGGGAAAGCACAGAGATACTACAGAATCCTTAAAAATTTAGCAAGAATAGTACAAAGTATGGAGCATCAGGATAAGTGAATCTTTGAGTCTTTCTCCCTGGTCTGAGCATCCCCAAGTCACCGGCCACTGAACTGCCAGGCCAGGGAGAGGCCGTGCCACCCTGGCACCTCCTGCGAGCTCTGGATGGCCAACCCAACGAAAACCACCCTGCCCACGGCTGCGACCGGCCAGCCCGAGGGTACAGTCCAGGAGAGCTGATACATGATGCACGTTTTTAAAATGGCCTCTAAATAAATGTGTGTCTTGAAAAAAATGACTCTAAAAACATATCTATCTGATAATCATTAAATTGGCTCCCAAGGAGCCGTTATGTTCTATGTGGTAGAAAGTATGAATTTTAAAATAGATCCTAAATACTGCTTTTATACGATCGAGCGTTACAGCTCACAAAAAGCCGTCACAGTCTAGTGAGTGGATAATACACACCTTAAAAAATTGTCTCAATTCTGCACACTTACAGAGGTGATAAATCTCGAAGCTCGGGAAGCCGCCAGCAGACAGCCCCTGTTCCCCTGCCGGCAGCGGGGCAGGAGCCCAGCCCAGCACCCTGAGCATCCCGTGGGAAAACGGCAACGCTCCTGTGGGCTCCTGTCCCAGCACCTGCTCCCATGGACACGGAGGTGGCGCAGATCAAGGCTGGACCCTTCCTGCAGTGCTGGGAGAGCACCAAGAAACACGTCCCGGTACCTGCAAACCCTGCGAAGGTGTCGTTGAGCTGCGCAGGGACTTGTATTCCTGCATGTACATAGGCAGATTTTTCATTTACCTGAGTATTTTCCATATTAACTCAAATAACCCCCTAACAATTCACTGGCCAACATGGGAAGACTGTGCTTAAACTTCGTCCTTCTCCCACCAAGTGGCCACTTCTGTGCGTTAGCTTTCTCCCAAGGCAAACTTGCGTGAGAGACAAATGGCGTTTCATTGAGCTCCAGTTTTCTGTCGTTCCGAGCGCAGTGACTGTTGGGAAGAGCCCGGGGAGAAGGAACCTGTGTGGCTGGTGCGCTCCCAGCACCCCGGGCCGAGTCAGCTCTGCTAAGCGCCGTTGCCTCATTTCACGTGTTGAGAAGAAAACAAGAAGCAATGGACAAAGTTTTTATTCAGCTTTTATTCAGCTCCGATCTCTGCATGACAAGGGAAGGGAGCTTTT
This sequence comes from Leptosomus discolor, assembly GCF_034619465.1. Taxonomy (NCBI): domain Eukaryota; kingdom Metazoa; phylum Chordata; class Aves; order Leptosomiformes; family Leptosomidae; genus Leptosomus; species Leptosomus discolor. Next base: position 16,170,506 of record NC_141406.1, on the reverse strand, counting down.
CTATCGCTCCAGTTTAATATAATGGGAACCCAGAATAATTGTTCCTGGATTCTTCAGGCCTGATTCAGCTCCCATTAAAGTCAATAATTAGATTTTCTCATCGGTAATTGGAACTGCTGCCCAGCCAGCTGAGCTGCTCTGCTCTGTAAGCTGTGCACACGGCTGGGACGGGCTGGGCTATTTCAGCTGCCGCAGGAACAACCAGCGCCAGGATTTTTTTCAAACATTCTCTGACTCTTACATGCAAACCCCAAAAATGTTGGAGAGATTCTTTTCTTCCTCGTGCAGTACGAGCACATCTCCCGAGCCCACGACAGGACGTGGGACCATGCTGGACCGACCAGATGTGGTCCAGGGGATCAGTCCTAAATCGGGCGACAGTCTCGCCAGCTGCCCACCGGCTCCCTGTGCCTGCTCCCACAGCAGCTGCCTGCACTCCCGGCTGCAGGCAAGGCTGCCGGTACCTGCCACGGGGCCAGAGGGCTCTGGGCGAAGCTTGGTGGGTGCCACCTTTCGCCATGACCTGCGTTAGGCAGCGGTGGCCGAGGTCAGGCTTGGCAGTACGGCAGGTCCTTGTCCTGAAGGTGCCGGCGGGTCGTGCCCACGGCCCGGCCTCGCGGGGAGGCGAGAAGGGCTGGAGCTCATTTAGCTGGAAATTTCAATCAAATTAGTGACCTGGAGCTGGTTTTTGGTTTTACTAATGCAATTAGAGAATCTAATTGTATTAATCACAATCATATTATATTGCCAATAATTAAATTCCCTTTGACACAATTGTTTACACTTCCAATGCTTACTAATTAGTCCAACGTCATTAGTCACTTACGTAAAGGGGAAATGACTCCCTGATAGCCCCTTGGTGTCGCTGGGCAGGAGCTGCTTGGGACATGCAGCCCCTCCTGCAGCTGGTGTCCCCCCAGGGGCAGGGGTACGAGCTGGGGTACAGGCAGCAGTACAGGCAGGGGTACGGGCAGGGGCAGGGGATTTCAACAGTCCCATCTTCAGCAGGTTTCATGGGAACGTCAGACCAGAGGTCGTGGCCAGTCCCCGCTGGTCCAAGCGCAGAGGCATGAGGGGTCCAGGGGCTCAGAGGTCACCCCTGGAGATCAGCTTCAGACCTGCCCGGCCCTTCCACTTGCCATGACAAGGAGGTGATAATAGGCAAGGCAGGACCAGGTACTGACACCTTTCCTGACAGATATTTGTCCTTCCAGTCCCGAAAAGCCTCATTATCCTGAACACAAAGCTGAATCTCCCTTTCTTCGGGCAGGCTCCTCACCCCTGTCTGCAGGAGCCAGCAGTGCGTGACTTTCTCCTTCAGCTGCCTTTCACATTGCCAAAGCCCATCCTCTCCTCTCCCCTCAGACTGCTCTTTTGACCAAACAAAAGCAGCTCCCTCTGTCTCTCCTCTCACCCTCTCATTCCAGTTGCTCTTTAGATTATTTCACACAGCTCTGCTGAATTCCTCTGCACCAGACGATTTGCAAGTAAAGAAGATATAAGTACAAACGGAGAGGAAACTCCTCTGAATCTGGTCCTAATCAGCAGAGGAATGGGTTGGGAATGCGGAGGCAGCTGGCTGTCTGGAAATGACCACGAAAACAGTAAAATCCCTAATTTCTTGAAGGAAAAAAAGGAAGAAAAGCAAAGTGGAAAGTGTGGACTTTTAAGAAAGTAAATTCAGAAAATTAATTGGTACAGTATCCTCAGGAACACAACTGGTAGAAATATGTAGAAGCAGCGCATTTCTTAAACAAACTGTACAAACAAACCAACTCGAAACGCAAGACTCATGAAACTCTTAGTGACTTCAAGCGCATGAACAGCAGAGCTCCGACCAAAGGGCCGAGGGTGAGGGTAAAGGCACAGCCCAGGCCCATGCAGTGAATGCAGAAAGGCTGCGGTGGGGGATGGAGCACCGCTCGGGGGGCGGTGAGCGACCAGCATTGGTCTGAACACTCGTGGGGAGAAAGACCAGCACAAAGGTTCCTTCCCCACTCAGGAGAGATGGGAATCTGCGAGAAGTGACACTGCTCGGCTGGACAACAATGCCTGCAGAAACACTGTGGGGGAGAAATCAGCAGTGAGGAGATCAGAGAGAAGGATGCCGGTGGGGAGGGCAGGTCAGGAGCCCGAGCTGCCCGTGCCGTTGGGCAGCCCTGTCAGACCAGCCGCAGCGCTTTATGGTCAACCAGGCTGCCCTCTCCTCCCAGTGCCTCCAGCTGGTGAGTTCACCAGTTAAGGCAAGGCTTTTGTCGTTACCATTCCCTAAACGCAGGACTTTGTTCCTTCTGCTCTTCAGTTTCATCCTGTTTCTGCTACTCGGGTCAGAGAGGTCGTCCAGTGCTTCCTACGTGCCGAGCGCTTCCACCAGCTCAGAACTGAAACGTCTCATTCTCCTTTTTCCTTAGAGCTCAGGCTTATCTTTTCAAAGTTCATGTCCTTTTCATGGCTTCTTTGCCTTGATCGGAGATATTTATGGTGGCTCTCTGAAGCAGGTGGGGTACAAGGGGCAGCTCCAGCCTGTGCCTGACCCTGCTGTCCTTGCCCACAGTAAGGGTGGCAGAGGGATCGGTACGGGCAGCAAGCATAGCCAGGCAGCTGCCTGCAAGGCGAGGGCCATCACGGGGCCAGAGCACCGGGGCACAGGCCCAGGGCGCAGAAAGGGGCAGCGAGAGGGCAGTCACGCTCAGGAATTTGGGGAGGGGAGAGGCTTTCCCAGCGCAAGCCGATGGCTGGGTGCAGGGTGTTTAGTACAGAGAATTGCTAATTGGACATAACGTTCCCTGGGATAAGGCCTGTCAGGTTGTATCACCAGCACTGGAGTGAATTCATCACTCCTGCGCTGCTCACGGAGTTGCTATTATTGTAATTATAATTTCATACGCCCCTTCAGAACCCCGGCAGCTCCTGGCTAATTAGCCCTTACGCGCCCCTGCTCCTCCGCTCGGGCCACGCTCCCCACGGCCTCCCCAGCCAGCCCCGTGCTTCCCAGTTTAGGGGTGGGGAAGCTCACTGGGGTGCAGACATGATGGGTTGGGATTCCTTGGAGCTCCCGGCTCCTGGCCCTGCACCCAGCCTTGCCGCACGGCAGCAAAACAAGCCAAATGTTCGCCCATGCTAAAGGCACGAGGCAGCAGGAGGTCAGCAAACCACAAATAATTCCTCAGCCGCACCCCTGCTCGCTCGCACCGAACGTTGGGCGTCCCGGCATGCAACCCGCTGCCGGCAGCTCGCGCCCACGGCAAGGGCACGGCATGGTCTGGTCCTGCCCCGTGCTCCCGGCTCTGCCCAGCCCTGGCTCCTGCTCCCTCTGCCTTGGATCCCGCTTGGGATGAGAAATCGCAATTCCAGACTGGGAACTTTTAACCACGGTGCACAGAGGAATGCCTGCGAGGCTAAATTGCTTAATTTGCATTGTCTTGGAATATTTTTGCATATCATAACGATCCATATTTTTGCTCTGCCCTTTTCCCCCTTCCTCCCCTCCCCACCTTTTTCATTAGGAAATGGAAGCGCAAAGCCCCGCAGGTCAGATTAATCACCCATTGCACCTGAACGGAGGAGATTTGCCTAATCCTGCGCGGGAGATGTATCCCTGGAGAGGGCACAGGCCCCACGAGTGGGGTCCGTGGAAGAGGAAGGCTCGGTTGCTGGGTGCTTCTGCAGCAGTTCCCCCACCTCAGTGTCCCGACAGTTCAGGGCAGCAGGAGCTGGGTCCTGCTTTGGGGAATTTTTGCAGGATTCCCAGGCAGGTCGGCTCCATTTGGAGAGGGGTGCCGCAGCCAGTGAAGGGGAGCAGCAGCACTGCCATGGGGCTGGCACTGTGTGACCTCCACCTCCCTTCCCAAGGACGTGCCAGCGCCGGGAGCGTGCACCCAAGGACACGTGGAAAATGCCACCTCCCTCCCACCCGGAAAACTGAGGCGAGGGCGGTCGGCATGGGGTGTCTTTGGGACACATCATTTTTCTAGGAACAGATTCAGCTTTTTCAGACTCAACCAAATGCCTGTTAGTCTGCCTGTGCGCGCTCGCCCCTGAGCCTTCTCCTGCTCCCGGGCTGGAGTCGCCGGCAGTAAACGCGGCCGAACCCTGCTTACTATGCGTGGGTAATGAGAGCGCGGGGGTGATGGATGCTTGCTGAGCCGTCCTTCCCGAAACAGAGGCCACGGGGAAAACAGAGCAAAGTAGGAGGAAAATCTGCTGGAATCTAATTGTGGAGGCGGGGGAGATGCAAAGGGAGAGGCAAGGATTGATAGCTGTCTGGTCTGCTGCACCTTTGAGGAATCATTAACATCTGATTAATTAGTTAAGGTCTGCTTTGCAAATGTAAAGCGCTGTACAAGTGCAAAGTATAAATGGGCTGATCCAGAGTAGCTGGCAACGGTGCTCGAGGTAATGGGAGATACTTCAGAGGAGAGGAGGGGAAGAGGGAAGGAAGAGATGCCGGGTGAATGTGCAGCTGTAAACTGGAGAAATGCAGCTCCGGGGGGGGCTCAGCAGGGACCGGGCATCACCGGCTGCAGAGGCTGCAAGGTCTCATGGACCGTGGGCACAGCGTGGCGAGGCAGCCCAGAGCTGCGGTGCTGGCTTTCCCTGCTACGCCCTCTTAGCTCCGCTTTGCTTAAAAGGCTGCTAATGATCTCCTAGGGCAGTAATGATGCTGCCATTATTCCTGCACGGTGATCTGGTAAGCAGCTGGTGGTTGCAACCTGTTCGGTCTGAGATTTGCAGCCTCCATGCAGCCTGAGATCTCCCTCCTGCAGAACCAACCTGCAGCAGAGAGAGGCTCCTTCCCCTGGGAGCTCGACCTCCAGCCTTGCTGGGCCTGTTTAGCTGAGCCCTCTTTAGTTCTGTCTTTTATTATTATCGTTATTATTATTCCTGTATGAAAACAAGCACTCTGAAACCTCCATGCATCTGTCAGGGGCAAGCAGTGCCCACCCAGCGCTGGTCCTGCCACTACAGGCGTGTGCAGGTGGTCAGCACCATCGTCCCAGCACCGTTCAGGTTCCTGCCCCTGCCCGTCCCTGGCGCTGGGGGCCTGGGGACACCAGGAGGTGCAGGGGAGCTGCCCCCCGTGTCGCAGGGCAAGGCGGGCTCTTTTCCAGGCAGGAGGCATCGCCACGGTGCTCGCCCAGATCCTGACTCCGTGGTTCTGCCTGCCTGCCCTCGGGAGAGCAAGGACGGCTGGAAAGCCTTTTGCCAACTCCGTAACCAATATCTATCCTATTAAATAGTTAATACACTTAGATGTATTTTAATAAACTCTATTTAATGGCCATACATTAATTGTCTGATTAATTCTAATAAATCCTTATTTGAGATGCTTAATTTAGAGTGTGACTGATCGTCCTGTCATGGATGGATTATAGAATTGTTGTCTGGAATGAGATACTTCAGAAGATACTGGACAAAGGCAGAAATCTGGGAACTTCTCTGGTAATTGAAAATCACATTGGCATGAAGAAGGCTGCCTGCAGCGGGCAGGGCCGGGGTGGGAGGCAGCGGGGGGCAGCTGCCCTCCCAGCCACCACGAGACAGGGGAGCCAGGAGGGACGAGCATGTCCCATGGGGTGCGGGGATGGGCTGCTCAGCAGTGGCAGCAGCTGGGACTGAGGGGGGACACAGGCACCTGGGATGGCAGGGGACGTGTAAGTGTCTGCTAATGGCCCTGGAGGACAGAAGGACCTCCATCTGAAGGCTGGCAAAGGCGCCAGACCAGATGGATTTGATACTAATTTACTTAAAACGGGAGGTGATATCATTTAGGAACCGCTGGCTGTGTTATTGAATTTGCTGCTGGTTCCCGGAGGAGCCAGGAGAGAAGCAAAGGTTACCCGGTGTTTACACTTGGTGACATTTCTATGAATAGCTGTTAAAGACCAATTTTCTCTCTTGCTAGTGGTTGCAGAAATGCCAGCTGAGCTGTGAGAGGGACGTACAGCCGGCCCCCTGGCTTCCTTGGGACCAGCTGGGGTCAGAGGTGTCCCCAGGGACCCCAGACCCACACCCAAGTGGGTGCGCAGGCCACCTCCGTGGCCGGTGCCAGGTGCCACGGAGCACTGTGGGACCCACCACGGACACAGTGGGTGCAAGTGCTGTACAACAACAAGGGTGTTGCTGCAGGAAAACTTCGCCTGAACCTGCCGCTAGCCATGCAGGGCTGGGGGCTGAGGTGGCTGGGGGGGGCTGCGGTGGCTTGGGGGGGGCAGCAGCAGCGTGGGGACCCCAGCACCGCTCCCTGCTGGGGGCTGCAGCCATGCCCTGCCCAGCACCGAGGGAAGGAGGCTTGAAACTGCAGCCGGTCTGAGCCAGGACAGAGATCAAAATCTCACTTTTCAGTAAATACAAATCCCTGGTGTTCAGCGCGCAGAGGTGTTTCGCTCCAGCCACTTCAGGTTCAGGGCTGACCTCTGTTTACACACTTTTACTATAAATTAGGCAAATATTTCAAACAAAATCTGAAAAGCTATGTTAAATGTCAAAACACGAGCGCTTTGACACCGAAGTGTTGATGTTTCACTGCTTGCAAGGCTCTTATTTGGGAAAAATGAAAACCTCAAAGCTAACCCCTTCCCAGGAGCATCGGGATCAAACAGCGAGAAATTCCTGAATCGCTTTGCTTTTTTGGCTGCTGCTCCCCCATTTCAGCCCTGGTGTTTCTCACCCCTTCCAGATGCCCCAAACCCAGCGCCAGGGCAGCCCCTGCCCTGTCCCAGTGGGACTGGCACCCTCCCAGCCCAGCCCAGTGGGTTTGCCCAAATCTGCACTGATGCAAGCTCAGGATTAATGGAACGTTTTGCACACTGGGGAGGGAGGAGGAGAACCCAAGGCACACCTCCTTCGATTTTTTTTTCCTTCCTACAAATTCTGGATTTCATTTTAGCACAAGCTCCGACTTTTTGGTTTATCACGGCCAAAGTGAATTTGTAATCATACAATTATCCTCCCACTAAATTAATATATTAAAATGTTCAAACAATTGTTCCGGTAATTAAACAGACAGATATTAGAGAAAATGAAGGCATTTTAGTCCTGCTCTCTGGAATGTGCTGACCTTTCCCCTTTTTTAGCTGCTACTCAGACAGTGTAGAAATGATTGGATAATTGGATGGTTCATGTTCTTCTGAAATCACCGAAGCAAAAGAAAGACGGAATCGCCCCAAATTTTGTACTGAGCCATGCTGTGCGGTTTTATTAATTACACGGTTTATTTTTTTCCCTCCACCTGTTAAAATGTAAAATTATCATCCACAAAAATTGTCAAGGTCACCCCTTAACCCTGGCAGTGCTCATGAGTGTGCGTCCCCTCTTAATTACAGCCCCCGCCGTGCCGGGACGCCAACCCACGATGGCTGGTGGGGCACCACCGCATGCGAACCGGTGGGGTGGCAGCGCTGGACCATGGTGTGGCCAGTGGCACCACGCACTGCCTGGCCACAAGCCTCCAGGCACCGCTGCCCGGCAGGACGCCCCTTCACCAAACGGTCCGCCTGGCATTGGCGCGGTGCCTGTGAGTGTGACGGCCACGGGAAGGGAGCGGGGAGCTCGTGCCGGGGTGCTGGCGGTGGCGGGAGCACAGCGCCCGCGGAGCTCGGGCCGAACAACCTCGCGCGGAGCGACGGCAGGTCTCTGAGCCAGACATCTGCTCTGCGCTTGGGAACGTGGAGCGACGGGGAATCCGGCACGTTCCCGGCTACGACTTCTCTAGCTGAGCTAACCCCCCCCCTCGGTTTCCAACACATCCCATCCGAGTTTCCCAGCTTCAGCTCCCACCAGTGCAAGTTGTGCCCTTCTCCCTGTGCCTGGTCCGGGAGCTGCTCTCGGGCATTTCAGCAGCACAAGGGGGAAGGTGTCGTTCCAGGGGGCTGGAAGGATGGTCCCACATCACCCCTTCCTGGGGGTGCCCACCCCAGAGCAGTGCTGGACCTCACCTAACACAGGCACCGCTCCCGCTGTGCTCCCTGCTCCCTGTGCCACGGGCAGGAGCTCTGCCAGCACTAAACCAGCCCCAGGAGTCCACCGGGACCCTCAGCTGGAGAGAGGGAGCAGCTATAGCAGGACAAGGGTGCTGGGGGTGGCTGGGGGACAGTGAGTGCTGCCCCATCCCACCCTGGGATTGCACAGTGGGTCAGTGGGACCTCCAGGGAGGCCCCTGCACCCACAGCGGAGCAAAGGAGCCAGCCCAGAGGCTGCTCCCACCCCCACGGGTGCTGCAGAGCATCAAGCGTGCGTAAGAGCCCAGCAAAGTTATCAATATTCAGCAAACGGAGCAGGTGCTGGACATGCCGGTGTCTTCTGGAGGAGCTTGCACGTCGCGGGGGGTCAAGTGGCTGCTTTGGTTTCCATTTGTCAGCTCTTATTTTCAGGGCCTTACAGTTTGGACAAACTAATATTAGCAGGGTTCATGGGGAGAGTATGCAATGCAGCAGTCAGGAAATCATTTATCTCTCCCCACTGCCAGAGACCAGCTTACAGACAGGCATAAATAAAAGTTTTATTGTCTTTCACCATCACAACGCACCAAAGCCGAGGCAAAACAATGCATCAGTTCCTTTATGCAGCAAATGTTACCCTTACATTAGCCGCTCACAAGCCAGTCCTGACTTTCGCCCACCGATGGCTTTCCTACACCCGGGTGCGCCTCTGAGCCGCCTCCCGGAGCAGAGGGCACTCAGGGCCCGAGCCTGCACCGTGCTGGCTGCTGCATCCCCGCAGCGCGATGCAGAGCGCGCCCGCAGCCCGCAGGCTGGGTCCCCCGAGTGGGTGGAAACGCTGCCTGAGGAGCCACGCCAGCCCCCCGTGGCTGCCGAGCCAGGACCAGGGCTGGCCCGCCTGGCTGCTGCCCCCACGAACTGTAAACTCGCTTGGGCTTATTCCTGTGCCCTGAGCAGGTGACTCACGAACGCAGCAGGAGCTGTGCGATGCTGACCGCAGACGCGTGCTCCTGACCTGCCGATTGAATATTACCTCAAATGCACCTTCTGTAAATATTTGCCCTCGTTTGTACTTTCCTTCCTTATTTGCATCAGAGAAGCACAGGACGCTTCACTCTCTGCCCTGCCACCCCCTGCTCACCCTTGCGGCAGGGTCCCAGCACATCCCAGTGGTGCCCAGCACGGGGGAAAAAGGACCTCAGAGCTGGCTTTGAACTGTCATGGAAATGCAGAGAAACGAACATAATTGTAAGAGTAATATTAAATTCGGGGTGGGGGGGCACTGAGTAGATGGAGGGGAAAACAGACTATGGATGCCCTCTCATCTGCCTCTGTAACGAGCGTGCGCACACACTCACATACACTCTCTATCCATCTATCTGTCCATCTATCCATCCATCTATCTATCTAGTTATCCATCTGTCTGTCTGTCTGCCTACCTCTTTACCTATATATCTATTTTTTCAGAATGCTTACTTATTTTTTATCACCTTTCTGTGTTGTTCTGCTGTATTTGACTGGTCTCATAAAGTTTAGAGAGGGAGTTGTGACCTTTTCCAATGTGCTACAATTAATTTTTACTTCAGGCTTATAATGAACTACTATTATCCATCACATGCAGATCACTGCCTCACGCTAATAAATCATGCCTCCCTGTATCACCAGCCACACTAAAGGTGAGACAACCCATCCCCTTCAGAGCATTCAGACATGCTTGCTGTATTTTTTTAAGTGCAGGCAGCTTATTATCCATAACTGGGTGTGAAACTGGGGCAGAAAGGCTCCACTCGGAGCAGCCAGCAGGAGCACAGCCTGCCGCAAAGCTGCACGTGGGGGTGATGCACGTTTAGTGCACTTTGAATTGTGCCGCTTTTGTTCAAAGATAACTGCTGAGCCGAGATGCCCTGGGGAGATCACGGTGACACCAGAGTTGTGACAAACCCCACAGGCAGTGCTGACCCCGCTGCTGTGGGGCAGGACCCCCCCTCGCAGCTGGGGGCTGGGGCTGGTGCCCCCCGGGCATTGCCCTCTGCTCACCGCCTCCTCCCTCCCTGCAGCAGGCAGCCACCGGCCGGTGCCCACCCTGGGAAGACCCCCTGCCTGCCCGGCCACGCGCGGCTCTGGCTCCTCAGACCCCATTGCCACGTGTCCTGTCTGGGTGCTGCGCCGGCCGAGATGGACGCTGCCCACCACGGATGCTGCCTGCTGTGGATGCTGCCCACCACGGATGCTGCCCACCATGGATGCTGGCCACTGTGGATGCTGCCTGCTGCAGATGCTGGCCACCATGGATGCTGCCTGCTGCAGATGCTGCCCACCGTGGATGCTGCCTGCTGCAGATGTTGCCCACCATGGACGCTGCCCACTGCAGATGTTGCCCACCAGGGACGCTGCCCACCACGAGTGCTGCCCACTACAGATGTTGCCCCCACTGATGCTGCCCACTGTGGATGCTGCTCGCCGTGGTGCCGGGAGCCCGGTTTCCTCAGCAATTGCGATGGCGGGGGAAGCTCCGAGGGATCCTTCCCTCACCCGGGAGGATTTCTCCTGCCTCGTGCAGCGTGGCGAGCAGACTGAGACGCGAAGTCTCCAGTTCAAATGCAATGTGACACAACCTAATGGAGTAAATACAGGTACAACAGGCACTTAAGGTGCTCATAAACTATGTATTGTTTCTTTTTGGATTGCACTGATGTTATTGCAGATACTGTATGAAGTCTGAAATAGGATCGCAGCAACTTCACTGCTCCCTTTCCCAGCTCCTTTTACTGAGGGGAAATTACTTGGCTGACATGCTGCATCCCCATCTTTTAAATGTATTTATTGTTCTATAACATTTCATACACTTCATACGCTTTCAGGAGAGCAATTCAACACACCTGCCAGAAAAGAGAGGCACATCAAGCACGCAGAAGCAAGGGAAGACAGTCGAAGCCCAGTGGAGCTGCGGTGCTCGCTGATACGGCGGCAGGGCTGGGCACCCACCAGAGGTCACAGCGGCAGCGGGTGCCCTGGCTTTGCGGGGACAAACCTTGCACCCAGACGGATGGCTCCGTGCCCCGCGCCCCTCTGGCTGCCTGCACCCCTGCTGCTTCTGGCCCAGCTCGGGGGGGTTGGGCTCTCCTCTCCAGCACCCCCTCGATCCCAGGCTCACAGCCTCACCCGGGAGCTCTGGGGGCTCACAGCACCACGGTGGCTGCAGCGGGAGGGGACGCGTGGTTCCTGCCCACGGTGGGAGGCTGCAGAGCCCCAGGGGTTTATTAATGGCATTAGTTACTAGTTAATGGTCCCGTTTTGCTCTGCGAGGTGCAGCGCCCTGCACTCAGCCCTGGTCTGCCCCATTAAGATTCAACGGCAAGTACAGAAACAGCTCGAAGTATTGAAATAGAAATTGCTGGTCTAACAGGAGATTTAATGTTAAAATGTTTCAATAAAATAAACCCTTAAAAGTTCCCATTACTCCACAATTGCCCTGCAGATCCTTGTTAACTTTCTATATATAATACCAAGGAGGCTCGTGGCCAGCAGCCGGAGTGCCAGGGACGCTAATGAGAGTACCAGAGATAAGAGGGACCCACGTGGCGACACGCACCGAGAGCTGCCGCTGCCACCTGAAGGTCCCAGCTCTTAAGGGCTCACAGGGCACGGTGGCACCACTCTCCAGTCCCTGCGGGTGGGAACGGAGGGAACCAGCACAGCAAACCCCTCCCCACGGCTGTTTGCCAGCACACCCTCCCGAGCGCCGCATCTCCTGGGCGTGGGACAGTGGTGATGCTTTCTGGGCAGAGCCTGGGGTGTTCCTGCGGCTTAACTGGAGGAGAAAGATGCTCCAGCATGTCTGCAAGCTGCATCTGCCCCTCTCTGGCATGGGCATGGCTGCCGGGACAGGCGGCGTTTGGGAAGGATCCCGGGCAGAGGGGGTTCAGCAAAGCCTCCTGTTTTCCCGAGTCATTGGCATGGGAACGGGTTCGTTACGGGCTGTCTCCAGCTCCTGTTGCCATCCTTGGCACCAGCGCTGAGAATAAGTTTCAATTACTCACCTAATCTGCAGAGGCAGCAGCCAAGGGCACAGCTCGGTGTCACCCCTCTGCTCCCGTCGTCCTGCGGCCAATGACCCCCGCGGGAGCGGACGCTGGCTGCCAGCCCCGCACCATGCCAGCCCCGCATCCCAGTAGGGAGGTGGCCCACTCCACCTCTCCTGCAGCCCCCATCCCCCCGGAGAGCCTGGGTAGCTCCTGCCCATGGGTTACCGGTGCAGGGCGCAGGGCGGGAGCGCTGTGGCAAAGGGCACACCCCAGGGGTGCCCTGGCACGGTTGCAGCCAGAGCATCGCCGGGGCAGGACTGGCCGGGCTGGGCTGGGCTCTGCTGCCCCATGAGCCCCGGGGAGCCTGGCCAGTGCCCAGGCGATGCCTGTGCACATGTGTGTGTGCACGTGTGTGTATGTATGTGTGCGTGTGTGCCCATTTTGGGCACAAAGTACATGCCGTGCACTTCTGTGTGGCTTAAGGCAGACGTTGCCTTTAAGCACTCCAAAGGCACTGTTTAATTTGAATGAAATACACTAAATAGCACGGTGTCAGGTGTAATTACATGTTACCAGCAGCGCGCCAGGAGTAAGTTGCTAACACATTGGCATGGTTACTGTACACTTGGGTGAATTTCAAATACGGTTTTGTTAGTATTGGATCTAAGGGAAAGAAGCCAAGTCTGACTATTGAGGAAAACAAGTGGATGTGCTGTAGACTCATTATTCATCTCTGCTCCTGTAGCTCTTGGATCAAATAACAGGCTCCTCTTCCATTGTAACGGAGCCTGCTATCTCACCGGCTGCCTTCCCTCTCCCGCACCCCGGAGCCCCGCCGAGGGGCCGTGGGCACGGCAGGAGCAGCCGGCAGCAAACCACCGGCGAGGAGCCTGTGCTGCCCCGGCTCTGCAGCACTTTACTCTGCAGTGGGCAGGGAGACACCGTCCCTGGGCTGTTCGTCCCTGCCCTGACTCTGCTGCCTCCCCCTTGCCCTGCTGCTTTGGCTCTCCTCTCACCAGGAACCAAGCCGCAGGTGGGTACAGCCCCATCGCGCCACACACTGACTGCAATCCTCGGGAGGGGCCTGAGTCAAGCTCAGGGCTTGGGTGCAAACTCTTGGTGCTCCGAGTGGGTCTCTGGCACTTTTTGCAAGGTCAAGCCATGACTTGGTGGGTGGCAGAAGTGGGAACAGAGCCAGGAGCCTCCACCTCGCTGTGAGCATCCTCCCACAAGCATCGCCCCCGAGCATCCTCCGGCAAGCCCCATGCTGTGCCGCGCCAGCCCCAAGGCTCCTCGTTCCCCTCCCCTGGGAAGCACCGATGGGCAATAGCCCTTTGGAGCCACAGGGGCTGTTGGGCAACCAGCCACACCAGGGCTGCCAGGTATCGGGGACACCGAGGTGGAGGGGCTCTGCTTTGCCTGTCCGTGGAGCCGGTCCTGGCACGGGGCTTCAGCCGGCTCCGGCCTCAACAGGCACCGCGGTGCTCTTGGCCCCCGGCTGCCGCTCACCGCACAGACAAAGCTGCCATCTGGCTGGTTACGGGACTCACATTAAAATGGAGCTACGGCTCCCTAAGTAAAATATTGATGAAGAAGGCCTGAAGCTAGGAATGAAGTAGCCTGACTGTATTTCCTTCCCGTTTTTAATAGCTCACTGCTTCATGCCAAGAAGACTAAAGTGTGTTATTTGGCTCTGGATGAAAATGATTTCAATTGGGTGGTGAGCCTGTCATTTGCATCTTGAATAAATAGGTTCTAACAAGAAGAGATCTGTCTAATGGAGAGATTTGGGGAATTCAGACTGAATCCTGAGGTCCTGAGACGGTAATTGGGATGAGCAGACTAAAGCCGAGAGCTCTTCATGGGACCAGACAGCGTATGAGGGTTTAAGTAGAAATTGAACCGTAAAACTCTGTCAGTGCATCTAGAATTGGAAATGGGATGTTTATAGGCCTGGGAATTCGCGCTCCCTGCACAAATTGTGTATTGTGTATAATAAGCTGGCCTGGCTTGTAATGAGTGTGGCTGGAAATTAAGAGACATCATTACCCTTTGAGCAGCAAATTGCAGCTCCCCTGTCAGGGCAGAGGCGTTGGCTCAGCTCCTGCCGCCGGGTCAGCAGCACCCGCAGCCCTGTCACTCGCACCGCTGGTGACAGGCAGAGCCAGGCGAGATCCTGACGGGAAGGCAGCACTTGCAGGGACTCCTCGGGAGCACCTGTCCCCGTCTGGGGATGGGGACCCTCCTGGGAGCAGCTCCAGCGCTTCCCAGGGACTCCCCTCTCTCACAGGGCTGGCAATGGCCCCCACATGATGGTGCTGGTGAAGGGCAGGGGACACGGTGCTGTTGTTCCTCCTTCCTTGTGGCCATGGGGAGCTTGAGGCAGAGTGGGAGCAAAAAAGGAGAAAGAGGCATAGCTGGAAACAGAGGCCTTTGGCTCCTGGGTGAAACTCAGGAGCCAGGGACATGCCCTTCAGAGGAGTGGGAGGTCCCTGTGTCGGTGACTTGGTGGGTGGTGTGTCCCAGTGCTGAGAGAGGCGATGCCACACAGAGCTGTGCCGCACAGAGCCGGCTCTGTCGGGAGTGGAACTCCATTAAGGACTACAGCTCCCACAAGGCACCGTGGTAGCAAAGCCCTTTCAAAATACTTCCATTTTTGGCTATAATATTTTGGTTTGGGAGAACTGTGCTTTTCAATTGAAAGTTTTGAGAGCAAACTGATGCTGTTTGCAGATAAAAAGAGTAAAATGCCTCTGTTAGAAACCGGTGAGTGCAATAATTTTCAGTGGCTTCAAAACAAATCAAATTCCTGCTCAAATTGTTGCAGGCTGATGAGGCGGGATGGGCATGGGTAGCACAAGGAGAGTCACGAGACTTTGTTTTTTAAACCTGTTTTAAAGCCATGTGTACCGATGACGGACCATCGGAACCAGAGCCTCGTGGCTGAGCAGAGCTGGGTGCTGCCGTGGCTCAGCAGGGCTGGGTGCTGCCGTGGCTGAGCAGAGCTGGGTGCTGCCGTGGCTCAGCAGGGCTGGGTGCTGCCGTGGCTGAGCAGAGCTGGGTGCTGCCGTGGCTCAGCAGGGCTGGGTGCTGCCGTGGCTCAGCAGGGCTGGGTGCTGCCGTGGCTCAGCAGAGCTGGGTGCTGCCGTGGCTGAGCAGGGCTGGGTGCTGCCGTGGCTCAGCAGAGCTGGGTGCTGCCGTGGCTCAGCAGGGCTGGGTGCTGCCGTGGCTGAGCAGAGCTGGGTGCTGCCGTGGCTCAGCAGAGCTGGGTGCTGCCGTGGCTGAGCAGAGCTGGGTGCTGCCGTGGCTGAGCAGGGCTGGGTGCTGCCGTGGCTCAGCAGAGCTGGGTGCTGCCGTGGCTCAGCAGAGCTGGGTGCTGCCGTGGCTCAGCAGGGCTGGGTGCTGCTGCAGCTCCCAAGTGCTGCCATTCTCCACAGCTGACTGCGGCTCCGCAGAGAGCAGCTCCAGAGATGTTACGCTCACCCTGTCAATGTGTACTTGGGGAGTCCTTAATCCACGGGTCGCTGACGTGATAAACAATAATGTCTCTTTTGGAGCTGTTACGACTTATCATGTTAATGGGCACTTAGGGAGTCTTTAATTGGTGATTTGTGCATGCACTGTCACAAAATTTTAAAACACATTTACCATCATTTCTGGGGTGTTTTAGAAGCACCAGTTCACTACACTGAGAGATGAACAAGCAAACCCACCTACAGTCACCCGCCCCGCCTGCTCGCTTGCTGCTTCAGGCGCCATCTCACAGGAAAAGGGCTGTTGCTGCCTTTACAAAATCTACGAAGAATCAGGCCGAGAAGGTAGTGGCACCAAGAAGTTCCTCTTGGCACACTGCTCTGTACCCAGAGTGTGTTACTCTGTCTAATACTGCTGAATTACTGAGTTACCGGTCTACCACTGGGCTAACTGGTCGGGCTGAGCAACCTGCAACAGATCTGCAGGCTCACCTGCAAGAGCAGGTTGTCCTCACAGAGGCGTTCACCCCGCAGACACCAGACCCCACCCCAAGGTCCCCTGGCTGGGGTTTGCCTGCACACCCTATGCACAGGCTGCAGGGACACCCACAGGGTGCTCCCGAGCTCCTCGCCAGGGCGGTGACCAGCAGCGCAGGGAGAAACCGTAGTGAGCAGCACCTGCCCCTGCTGTCAAGTTCTTCTTCATTAGGAATAAAGTGCGTGTCAATGCGTAATTAAAATTCTGTATCTTTTTAAAACAGTGCTTTCTAAATAGAGCTCCAGTCATCTGCAGCAATTAATCCAATCAGCCTGGTGCACTCCCTGTCTTCAGGTGAGTTCACCTCTTGCTCTTCCCGTCTCTATTCTTTCCCTAACTCTCCTCCCAACCTCACTGGTAACAGGAGTGGATTGAGCCAGAGGACTTTAACTGGTGAAGTTACCATAGCAATGCTATTCGTCACTGCTTTGCCATTTCCAGCTCTGCCTACAGCAGATCACATTCTGCTTTCTGTTTATCCAAGGACCTGGCTGCAAGCGGCCCCAGCTCCGTCCGGCTGCCCGGGGAGCCGCCGGCAGCCAGCGAGCCCAGCGGAGCTGGGACAGGACCTGCCTCACCGCGGGCACCAGCCCCCGGCCGCGCATCCCGGCACTCACTCACCCTGCTCCCCGGAGGGCGCGGGCAGGGGCAGGCACCTACAGCGTTCTGTAAACCCTGCAAACCCCAGACCAAAAAACCATGGATTCTGCCCGGGACCTGCCATCAAACGGTGACAGCCCTGTCAGATAAGATCCAGAATGCCGCTGTCTTGCAACTCTCCCTTCCCCTCATCACCCTCGGGGAGAGGTCGCACTGGAAGATACAGAAGCCCGTCTCCCAGTGGCCTGAAGGAGCCCAGGAACTGGTGCAACTTGCCACCACATGTCCTCGGTAGATTTGGGAATGGGGTGGTGCAATCCCACTCGCACGGGGAGTGTGCGGGGTTACGCTCAGGCCCAGAGCCCGGCTGGAGCCCCCCCTGTGGGGACTGCGTCCCTGCCACCCCCAGGGCTCAGGCAGGGACCCTGCTGCGGTCCCTCCAGGGACCTGGCTCCGGGGGATGGGGGCTGAGGGGCGCAGACACCTCCCTGAGGTGTCCCTGCTCGTGTTGCTGCATTCATCACATGCAGCAAGTGCCCAGCTGCAGGAGATGGAAAGGAACACGGGGCTTCCAGGGGACGCTGAGCGTTGGTTATTGTTCTGCCAGGGTGAGCTTGTTCGCATGAGCATCATCTGGCAGCCTGGGAGGGAAAGAGCATGATAGAGTCTGAAAAATTCATTGAAATGTTGGGTTCCAGCCAGAGAGAAAACATCGCTGAATGGCAACATAAAAGGAAATTGTCCCATAACATTCAGAGAGCACTTCAGTATTTGTCCTCTTTATTTTAAAGCGTCGAGGATCTTTGGGAAACACTCTGGAATGGGACTTTTATAGATGGTCTAAATTAAACTTCACTTAATATTATAAGCAATAAATCCTCATTGTCAGGTTTTGTTTAGCGGGTATAAAAATGATTGGTAGGTGCTGTAGCTTTTTCCTGAGACTGGAAGATCAGTGCTTTTACTCCACAGCTTTGTCCTCAGCGTGTGAGAAGGAGAGACCCCCTCCCAGCCCCGGGTGCACCCCCATGTGGCTCTGCAGGCAGCTGCCTGCCACTCAGGCCGTCTCCAACGCTCTGCTCCTGCAAGAAGACGGGTCAGGAGGCTCCTGCAGTTTTGGGACAGATGCACGTTTTCACGGGATTCCAGGAGCTGGAGCTTTGAGCAAGTCATCAGCTTCTTTGAGGAAGACCCCAGGCAACCCCAGGGTTTGGAGGCTCTGAGAGGTCACAGGGAGCTCATCGCTGGTATCAGGGGTCTTTGACCACGGAGCAACCCTGGCTGCCTCCTGGCCCAGACGCTGCAGGCGGGTGCTGGAAGTAGCGGGGAAATAACCTGGACACGACAGCCTGAGCACACCCTGGCCTCTTTTTTTAGCTCGTGTGAGGCAAGTAAAACAGCTGAGAGCACTGAAATATGAAATACTTTTCCTCACTTGAGCTTTCTGCAAACTGTGCTTTTACTGGAGCTAAGGAAAGACGTTAGGTCATTTTTTAATGTTTTTTTTTTAAACTCTGACAGTATCTCTAGGTTTAGCTGCCCGTCCCTTGAGGTCACCGGTCTGGAAAACCAAGTCCTTTTGCACTGGGCGTGAGCTGGTTCCTGCAGCTGTGCCGCTCGTCTCACCCAGGGGTGCACCCAAAGCCCAGGCAGCACAGCCCGCCTCGACCAGCACCCGGGCAAGAGGAGGGATCCTCTGTTTTCTGGAGCCTGCACAGCAGCGCCTGCCGGCCGCCTTTAAAATGATAAAAACCAATTTGGTGGCGTTTATGATGGAGGAATCAGAGAAATCATATAGCAATTACTTCCAGGAGATTTACCCCGTTCTATGTATTTAGGGTGAACGTGGCATTTCCAGTGATGTCCCATCCGTGCTCCTGGGCCAAGCCGCCGCATTGGGGCTGCAATTTCAGAAGAGATCTTTAGGTGCAAATTGATTTTGCGATGAATATTTATGCAGCGAGCGAGGCTGCGCGTGTGCTAAAGGGGGAAATGTGGGGCTCGGCGTGGGATGCCAGAGCAGCCGCCTGCCCTCCTTTTGCCTGGAATAATAATTGGAATATTTATAACCTTCCCATGGATGAAATGCCTGCAGGGAGGGGGTATTCCTGCCGCGGCCGGGCTGCCGGAGGCAGCCGGGGTGGGACGCTGGGCAGTGGCGGGGCTTGCCCTGCAGCTGATTTGGAATGCGCACAGCATCCCTGCGTGGTGCAGTCCCCGGCAAGAAACCCAGGAAAGACAAGAAAAATGAAGGCAGGCGCAATCTCATTTTCTGAGGGCTGCAAGTCAGCCAGGAAATGGCTATTATTCCATCGACACTGTCGGTATTAAGTTATTTCCTTCACTAAATACGAGAATGTTCATGAATATCTATTGAGTTCCAGGTACTGGCGTCTCCCAGCACTGCGGCTCACTGATTGTAGCTTTATATTCCTCCGACAACACACCTCAATCTCACATTGAAGTGAAAGACAATAGTATTTTAAATTGGTTAATAAATCTCTAGATTGATGCTCCTGGAAGGCCCAGGAACTTCATCTCTATTACACGAATAAAAGTGATAACATTTTAACCACTGAAGTGCTAGGAATTTGGGAAGCTCCTTCCCGATGTCCTTCAGGGCCGCACGTCCCTGCGCAGGGAACGCGTGTCAGATACGGCCGCCACGGGCTCTGCCTTTTGGGGGAAAATCTTTGTTTTTCAAGAAATTAATCCCATCCAGGCAGGATGAGGCGATTGCGCCGTCTTGGCTCTTTTTTCTTGCTCGAGCCTCCACTCGGGCCCATATAAGGAGTGGAAAATTCCCTTTTAACACGCGAAATGGAAGCGGCTCAGCTCGCCCGTGGCAGCCGCGGCCCAGCTCGGAGCCTTATTTGGCTCTGGAGACCCCTCTGCACCTTGCCCCAGCCCCAGCACCCTCCCTGCGCCCTTCCCAGCCAGGGCGTCAGGGGGCAAACGTGCATTTAGACCCCTGGGCATTGCCCGCAACCTCCCTCCGCAGGGTCCCGGCTGCCTGTGCCCCTGCCCGGCCGTGCTGCCCCCCCAGCCCCACGCCACCCCAGGGCTGGCTCGTGCATCCCCCCACCGCGCGTCGGCCGTGGCTGAGCTGCGCCGGGGCTGCGGGTGAAATGTCCGCGGGCAATTTCCCGCTCCTCTCCTCCTTGAGACCCCCTTTGGGTTGTGTGTCCAGAAGCAGGGCATGATGACCCCTGCCCATCCCCACGGCTGGGCTGGACGGTCAGGATGTGGCCCCTCGCGGCGGTGCCAGGTGGGGCTCAGCCCCGGTGAGCGCGGTGTGAGCAGCACTGCCCCGCACTCGTGGTGGTGCCTGAGCTTGGCACTACTGGTGCCACTGCTAAATAGGATTTGGAAGAAAGAGAGTCCTCTTACTTCTATGAATTCTTATAAATTATCGGGAGATGAGAATATTTTAATATAAACCAGAGTATTTCAAGTACAAAGAGCTGTTCTGAAAATGTATTGAATATTTTTTCACTGATGTTTAGTGTCTGTAAGATTCCTCGGGGAGTTTACAACAAGTGGAATACTTAAGGATATAGTGCCATAGGTTCTTTCAGTATTTTCTTTTCAAGGAAAGTAACCTCTGAATTATCTAGGAAGTACATGAACAACATGAAAGGAAGATTATGCACAGAAAGAAAAAAATATGCAGAGAATTCAATTATGCAAAAAAAGTGATGTGCTTTGCTTAATTCCCTAAACACATCCCCACACTGTAGTCAAGACAGCAGAACTCAATGCATGCAGACAAGGTTTGCAGGTCACCCTCCTTGGCTCTTTCTGATCATTTCTTGTTACCATTGCTTCTGTATTGTAGGGTCCTTTGCAGGCATCCGAATATCAGGGTTCATTTATGTCTCTCTCCTGTGCTGTGCCAGGGTAGGGGACCCAGCACAACCCAATTCTGGTGAGAATCACCATTTCTGGTGGTTCAGGCCAGCTCTGGCTCCGGGGTTACAGAGCTGCTTGGGTCAGACAGGAGGGGAGAGGCTGGGGCTTCCTTGTCCAGCTACACCCTCCTTATTTTCTGCAGAAACGGGCTTCTCAAACCCATCGTGGCCAGTTTTGTTTCTTAAAGGCATCATTTACTGTCCAGACAAGGAACATAACACTTGCTTTTCAGCCTTTAGTGCACCCGTCCCCGGCTGCGCGCCCTCCCAGCGGCTGAACAAGGACCAATGCTGCGGGACACAGCTTGTCAGCCGGCTCCAGCTCTTGGAGACCCCCGTACACCCGACTGCCCTCCCTGCTCTCGGCCTTTGTACGACGCACTGGGCATCCCTGGGGATGCTCCGACCCATTACAGGTGGAGTTTAACTATTGCTGATTTGCTTTTCGTTTTCCTTAACCTGGAAGATCCGAGAAGGCTGTTGCAATGCCGGAGGCTGCGCGGGCTGGCCCAGAGCACCACTGCCAAGTGAGCCTGGACCCCAAAGGGTGCGGGCAACCAACACCGAGCACAGCTGTGCCTGGCCCTGGGCTTCTCCCCTGCCACGGCCGGATCCAGCCCTGGCAGCCCCCCGGTTGCAGCCGGGTCTGTTTACAAAGGAGAAAAAAAAAAATCAATATTTTCCTGCCCGAGCAGCTCAACGCGGCTGCCGGCAGCGGCGATGGGGCGCTGGCCGGGAAGGCTGGGGAGGCTCGGCCGCAGGAGCACCAGCACCTGGGCCCTGGGCAGGGGTGATGGTGATGGTTCTGCTCTTTATTCACACGTGCTTTGCCCAGGCTTGCTGTGGGCTCCAGGGCCAGAGGCTGAAGGCAGGGGGGAGGCAAAGAGGAGCTTTACAAAAGCATCTGAGCCATTAAGAGCTCAATTCTTGTTGCTCTAAGGAGAGAGAATGGGACCATTTAGGTGTCCAGCCGGAGTGAACGTTTCCTTTCAGATGAAAAGGAGCTTGCTCTGAGCCTTTTCTTGCCCACCACATTGCCCCAGCCTGCTCTCCCCATCCACATCGACCCTCCCTCAGTGGCACCCCACCCACCCCTCGGTAAGGGCTTTCTCTGCCGAATTTGTCCTCTGCATCTTCTGCCATGGAGGGACCCTGAGGAGCCTGGCGGGTCCCGCTGCCCTGGAGGACACGTCTCCCACCACTCTGACATTCCCCTTTCCCAGCAGCAGCCCTCTTCGGGTGTCTCCTACTCGGCAGTGGCTCGGACTGCTTTCCTCCAGTTTTATTACTCTGCAGACAGTGCCACTTGCAGCCCTGTTGTGGCACAGCCTCGGCTCCTCCAGCAAGGTGACCCGGCGGTGCCGCACGCTGCGGCTGGGGATGTGCTGGCTGTCCCATGGTGGCATCGGGGCGCCGGGCAGCGTTCCCCCGGGCTGCGGGGCTGCGGCTGCAGCGCAGTCCTGCGCTTGTTCCAGTTTTGCAACCAGAACACCTTTCCGGCCCTGCCTCAGTTTCATTCTCATCCCCTTCTTTAGCAGAAGAAATAGCCCAAGGCCAGAGCATCTTCGGCCCAGGGGGTCCCTCCCCTGCGCCCCAGGTTCTCCTCTTGCTCCACATCAGGCTCCTTGGTCTCTTGTTGCCTGCGGCAATGCCATCAGGCAACCTGGCTGCTAATGAGCACGGCGGTGTCACCCTCCAGGGCTGCAGCCTCGCTGGCTCGGGGGTTGGCAGAGAACAGGGCTGGATTTTGCCCAGCCGTTGTGGTTCTGCTTTCGCGGTGCCCCGCAAGTCAGAGGGGAAGTGAGAGGTAACGGCGAAGGAGGGTTCGCCTGCTCAGCACGACCGGGGGAAGAGGTGTTGGGAGCAGCACGGAACAAGAGGTTCAAAAGGGACATTTCAGTCCACTTTTAAATAAATCTATTCTCTTTGTGCCTAGAGCAGCAGCCTGCTGTGCCTCTGCAAGCGTAACTGCAATGTAACTGCCCCAAAGCAGGGCGGGCCCCAGGAATGTGTGATGTCTCCAGCCATGAAAAGCTGTGAAATACTTGAAAAAGGAAAAGCAAAGCAAAGAAGCGGCAATTCACTTGCGGTGAGGAGAGGTCTTCACTCCACCACCACTCTGAAGGGCTGCGCTGTGTTTCCCAGGGTCTCTGCCGTGGGTTTTCCAGCCTTCTCGAGGCTTCTCCTCTGGGTCTGCTCGCTGCACAAACTGTGCCTTTTTTCTGTCTCAAGATTTTTCTATTAAAATAAAAAAAGGATCGTACTTTTCTACCACTTCCAGAGAGCAAAGGAGAGCAATTTGACAATGTTGTGGCTCTTCAGGAAACTTTCCAGATGCCTCGTCCTTGCACACGTTTGGCTGGTGTTCACACCCGCCAGCCTTTTGCAGGGGGTTTCCAGCTCCACGGGGAGCCGGCACTGCGAGTGCTCCCCAACACCCTGCCTGACCGCCCGACCCATTTTCTGCTGCCCAGCGCGGGAAAGCCAAGCTCTGTTTCCAGCCCCAAAAGGCCGGGCAGGGCGCTGGCAAGGGCTGGCGAGGGCCGTGTGGGTGCAGGGTGCAGGGCGGTGAAGGCGGCCAGGTGCCAGGTGACACGGCTGGATGTCCTCGGGCACCGAGGGAACTAATGACTCCTTTGCAAATTAACATTTGCTGCTTCCGCGGCAGAGTTTTGATAACACAGAGACACTGTTGGTTTATTTATTTATTTATGGTCCCATTAGCTGATACATTTGCATCCAGTCTTGGAAAAAAAAGTGTCTTCTCCGAATTGAATGACATGAATTATTTCGACCTAACTTACTAATTAAGACCTCATTAGCAGCCCAAATTTGTGATAGATCAGCAGTGGACTTGGCACAGTGGTTTAATTTAATGATTTCTTGCATTACTTTGTTAATCATCTTTAGTCTGATTTAATTTATGCCAATGTGACTATCCTAATTTCTAATTAAGGCATTGATGGCAGGGACACCACCACCGCATAAGAATTTCAATCAAGGATAGCACAAAAGCAGCCCCTGCTTCTTCTTTCTCGAGGGACGGCGGGTGGGTGGGTGGGCAGCCCCTCGCCCGCTCCTAGCCCGGCGCACGCCAGTGCCCGCAGCCCCGAGTCGGACACCAGCTCCGGCCGGGGTTTCTCCTTGTCTCCCCCGGGGCCGAGCTGTCCCAGGGCTCTGCCACGTCCACGTCCCCGCTGCGAGGTGCAGCCGGGCCAGGCGAGAAGCCTCGGCACGGGATCAGCCATGGAAAATTAGAGTGTGCGGGAAAGAACATCTGCTAATGCAAAGTGTTTATGCCAGTCGATATAAATTTATTTAGTGCAATAAATGACATAATTGAATTTTTATTTCCTTAATATATTTCGCTAAAATAACTAATATTTTGAGTATCCCTGGCCTACAGATGTCTTTCATAGGAACGTATTTCCTGTAATATTACTCTTGTATAAAACTGACATTTAAACGGTTTAATAAATGAGCAGTTGTTTGACTTGTTTCAGTTTCAATACATTCTGGTATATTAATAAAATATATTTCAAAAGGAAGCTCAATAGACCGTGCTATAAAAATTCGTGATTTATTAGAGATACATTTGCTATTAGTTGGGACAGATACTCAAAATGTCATTAAGGTTAAAATAATAATCAATCAAACTAATTAGACCCTATTTTTCATATGCAAATATAATTAAGCATACATTTCTCAATAACTTTAAAGAGAATTATTGAAGCTGCACAAAGTGTGCTGAGTCCGTACTTGAGCTAATGAAATGACAGCGTCTTCACTTGCATATGCAAACAAAATTGATTAGCCACTTTGCGCTTCGCCTAATAACCGAGGGGGCGGCTGGCGGGGGCTGCGGGGGCTGCAGGGGCTCGGGGACCCGCCACCGCCCTGCCCAGCCCCTCGGACCCCCGGGGTTCGGATGGACGATGCCTTTGCCCTGCCCCAGCGTCCTGAGCACCTTCCCACATGCACCGACCGTCCCGGAGCAGCCACTGCATGTGGCTTTGCAGGTAACACCGCCGGCTGCAGATATGGCTCACCGTTGTTTGCTGATGTTTTCCCTGGCAAATCATTCTGACTGTTTATTTCAAGGGAAAAACACCATTTTGCTATGAGAAGGGTTAATAAGAGATGTTTATTTATGAACTCAGCATATTACTGTTGCATAATTTGAATACAGTGCCTATGAGCTTTTTTTATTGCATGCTATAATTTCATTTTTAAAGCTTTCCCTATGCCATACTTTAAAAATGATATCGCAAACAAGAAATAAATTCTGTTTTGCAGCTGTGCTAACTATATTTACCCATGGGATACACTATTTTGTCCTTGACATAAACCCCTTGGGATTTCACTCAGAATTACTTTGGCACGCCACATTCACTACAGCAGGGTATTGTACACCAAGTCTATCACGGGGGCTCTGGCTGAGCCGCTGGATCGCTGCGAAGAGAAAGAGGCACTTGTTTAGCATATTACCATGAAAATCACTCAACTCACACATTAACGATTGTCAAAAAACCCAGGCGAGGGAAATAAGGGAAATAACTGTGGATTAAACCAGCGAGGATCCCCCAAGCAGAGGCGGGGGGGGGCACGGGGGGGCGATGCCCTCCTGCCCAGCACAGACCGAGCATTGCCCTGCCGGTCCTTCTCCTGCTCATCCCACCAAGTGAATGTTGTGCCCACTACTGGACACCCCCAAAAATCCCCGGGGTCCTCCTCGGGTCCCCTTCCCTCCGCAGGGTGGGGGTGCCTGGGTGCTGCTGCGTGTGACAGGCGTTTGTTTCATTTCTGTCCCGGAATTTGCAGCACCTCGAGGCGTTATCGGCCGCTGCTCCCTGTGCAAACAGGCAGGTAATCAATGGCGGGAGACGTGCGCATCCACCAGCAGCTCGGGCCCGTGCCTGGCCGGCAGCTCTGCTCCTCTACAGCCCCGAGGTGGTTAAGCCACCTCCAGATACAGATCTTGCCGTTAATTGGGGGCCTCATTTTCTGCAGGTGTCAGGCTCCAGGACATCAGACTTAACAAAATTCAGCTTCTCCACTCAACTGTACAGGCAGAAGCACTGGAGCTGCCATGAAAGGGGGTTTGTGCCTTTTGCACATGGCGGGAACCGGGAGCAGATATGACACTGTCAGCATCTCTCCGGGGACGAGCATATTTTTGTCGATCATGTAGCATCAGGTTCTCGTGTCACTGCATTACGGAGCTTGATGGCACTTAATACACCATGACAAGGTGTAACATCAGAAATGGAACACAAAATGAGATCAAACGGCATCGTGGTCCCCAGAGGGCCTGATCAAATCCAAGGTATGGAAATTTGAAGGGGAAAAAAAATGCTAACTCTCCCCCCTGCTAGAAACCTTCTGAATCCCATTATCCTGGGCAGCCAGCAGCCGGGCTGGGATCCCACGGGGAGGGGGATGTGGGGCCCCGTGGGGTGGCCATCTCACCCTGTTGCTGCGTGCCACAGGACCCCCAGACCTCCCCGGCCCTGCAGCAGGGAGCAGCCCCAGCACCTGCCTGGGGGCACTGGGGCAGGTCCCCACCGGCGCGGGGTCACCCTCAGCCCCGGCGCTTGCCCCGTGCCAGCTGCCCCGGGGCTTTCCTTGCCAGAGCCCTTGGCACACGCCGAGAGCTGCTCACCAGCCTCTCCGCTTCAATATCCAGATGCGGAGGCAGTGGGCAAGGGACGGTGCAGAGGGTGGGGGGGGGGACTGGGGAGGAGGGAGACCAGGAGGAGGATGGGGCATTGGGAGAGCAGGTTTGGGGCGAGGAGATTCGGAAGGAGAGTCAGAAGAGACCCAGCAAATCCATGAATGAGGAGGGGGGCAGCCCCAGGTGGAGCGGGCAAACGGAGGGTGGAGGGGACCTGTTCTGGGGGTTGGGTGACAAAGCGCTGCTGTGTCCCCTCCCAGGGCTGAGCAGGGTGACCCCCAGGATGAGGTCCTGTCCCAGCTTTGCTGGGTGTCTGCAGGCAATGATTGACCCGAGTGGGCTCTGCTCAGGGAAGGTGTTTCTTGGGAAGGACCCTGATGGGCGGTTTCTGATCATACAAGCAGGTTCCTTCAGGAAAATGGGTTAAGGACAGAATACTTTGGGGAAAAAAAAAAAAAAAAAAGAACCATTTTTCACATAATTTTTCACATATCTCAGCAATTTTGAAAAAAGGAAAGAAGCCATTTTTCAGCAAAGAAGATCTCTTTTCATCTGGAAAATGTTAACCAGATGTTCACAAAAAGTACGTCATGGAAAGAATGAATGAGACCCCTTGGTTGGGAATAACCCCTCGCCCTCGAGGAGCTGCTGGGCTGCGCTGCTGGGCTGCTCTTCGCCAAAAACAAAGGCAGATGCACTGCTGGTGGAAGAGTTAACACCCAGCGCCCGACGGACGAGGTATAAACCGCAGTGGGTGAAGAGTGTAATTGCAAACACACGCTGTCTGTCCCGAAGAAAGGGCTTCCTTCATCCCACCCAGCTCCAGGGTGCTCGAGCCCGTGCTTGGTCCTCTGCCGAGACTAATTCCATCGACGGTTCGTAGCCCCAGACACCGTCACCATCCCAGCTGAGCAGCCGCTGGTTGCTCTCAGTAGCTGCGTCTCTCCCCCACCCTCTGATTGAAGCTCCCGTCAAGCAGCTCCCGGTGCCCGGCTGTGCCGGGTGAGCAGGCCAGCCCACCAGCTGGGCGGGCACCCTGGGGTGCTTACGGGAACGCCAGCGCCATTGCAAAACCAGCAGCGATTCACATGCAAAACCGCTGAAGTTGGACGAGTTTTCGGCAAAGGGGTGATGCCATTTGCGGCCCGAAGCACCGCGTGCCTAACGGCACTGCCACCGCCACACTGTGCCACCGCTGTGCGCGTGTCCTTACGTGTCACTGCCACGCTGGTCTTGGTGCTGAGGAGCTCTCATGGGAGATTAAGGGCAGGGGATGACTTTTTTTCCCACTGCGGACCGTTTGCGTCAGGAAACACCCGCACAGGTCCGCACCCCCCGGAGCTGTGCCCGGCAGAGCCGGGGGAGGTTTGGGAGCGGTGGTAGCAGCACCGGAGTCAGGGCGGGGCTGGAGCCAGTTAGTGCAAATTATGCAGCAAGCCCCAGAGCATCTGCGCTTTTACACTCGTGTCTCTCGTATTTTTTTTTTTTTTAGTGGTGAAAACGAAATCCAATCAGAACAAAAGGCCAAAGCAGAATCTAAACAACAGCCAGCCCGCTGCAAGGAGGGCTAATAACCGCGTGCAGGGATCCTGGCGCTGGTTAAATGAGGAGTTTTCAGCCTCTGGCTTCACCCAGGGCCATGAAGACCAGCAAATCGCTAATAGGGCTGAACCTCCGCAAGCAGCCGAAGGGAGAAAACCTGCCAGAGGCTGCTCCTGCGCTGCGCCCCGGCCCCAGCAGCAGCCCGGGTCGTGGCCTGGCCAGCCTAAACCCTGCTAGCCCTGAAGTGACAGCGGCACAGACCGGGAGGTGAAGTTGTGAACAAGTTGAGACACAAACGGGGCGGAGGGACTTTGCAACGCTGCAACAAGGTTAATACCGCAATTAACAGACTTTGTCAATTTATTGTGAATAATAATCATAGTTGGCTTTTCTTTGGATGCCTCAATCTGTCGGTCTCTCCACCCATCCACGTTTGCGCTGTCTCTCTCCTTCTCCTTGGACTATCTGAGTCCATCACTCTTGCAGCAGAGCAGCGCCTTGCAGAGCGTTCGTTAGCACAAATGGATTATGATGTTGCGCCTGATGAATAGTATCTGTAGCAGCTGCCGAGGGTACGGCACAAACAGCAGCAATTAACACGGCTTCTGAAGGAAATGATAACGCAGGACTGCCGAAGCGAAGCTCTCCCCGCGCCCGCAGTGAAGCTCCCTCCAGCCGTGCAGGACATAGTGAAGCAAGAAGAGAGGCTCAGCTTGGCCATCTGAGCTACTCACCCCCGGTGTCCCCAGTCCCTGCTCCTGGGCATCTCCCAGCCCCTTCTCCGCAGCCCCACACTCCCCCCTCCCCTATTCCAGGGCCAACCCTTGGCCATGCCCCTGCGGAGGCTGAAGCCGGGCTCCGCCACCGAGCAGCCCAATGGCCACCTTGGGGATGGACCCAAGCTCGGCATCTGGGACGGGCTGGCTCGGGGACGCACTGCAAGCCTGGTTAGGAGTTAGTTGTCTTCAGGCCATCGCCTGTTAACTACCAGGCTGAGGGGCAGGGACACATCCCAGACAGAGCAGGGACAGACCTCCCCATCCTCACAGCCAGCGTCACCCGTTCTGCCACATCACTGCTGGGCAGGGTCCACTCCTGGCAGCCACAAGCAGCTTCCACCAACCCAATGCTGGGACCCTTCCAGGGGCATTTCTGGGGCTTGTTTAGCAGCAGCAAGCATCGTCCCTGCTTGCCCGGGCAGGAGAGGGCAGCTGGGTGGCCTGAGGACGTGCTGGACCTCTCAGCAGGTGGCTACAAGAGCTGCGATTCCTCCACACGAGGGGCCGGGATAGACGCCAGCGAGATGAATGCCTGCTGGGGCGGGCTGCGACAGTCATGTGTCTCCATTTCATCACTAATATACACAATTAATAAACTTAATTACATGTAAAATTGCGGCAGCTGAAAAATGAGTGTAATTCTTCCTCCTCCAGCTTTGCACCCAGCCTTCACAAGGGGTGCAAAGGCATCACTGCAGCAGCTGCCCCCCCCTTGTCCCCCGTCCAGCCACGCAGCCGAGCCCGGGTGTAGGTGGGACATGGCATGAGCTCTGCACCAGGAGGTGACGGGAGCCTTGCAGGCAGCCACGCGGCAGGCCTTTTCCCTTCCTTTATGCCATGCCCTGTGTCCAGGAACCCTCCCCGGAGCCCCCTTCATCTTCAGCAAACCCCTCCCGCAGGGCCCGTTTGTTGGGTCCTCGGCGCCGGCGTGGAGCTGCCTCGTGTCTCTGATTCAGACTGGGCAGGGACGTTGCTTTGTGTCGGCCACGTGCTGCTTGCTGCACCGAGTGATCCATCCCCGTTTGCTGGAGGATTCAACAAGTCCACAACGCAGAACGTCGCCCTGTGCAGGCGGTGCTGATCCCTGACACCCCGCGCTGAGCCCGGGGGGGCTTGGGAGAAGAGAGCGATGTCTGTCCCGGGGAGGGCTGGGTGCACTCGGGGATGTCGGGGCTCACCCTCCGCAGGGCTGCAGTGCTGCTCTGCTCCCTCGGGGTGGGCTGGCGCGGGAAGGCAGGAGAGACACACGGCTGGGTCACTCACTCGGGCCTGAGCAGCCCACGGCGTTCAGCTGGGAGGGTCTGGAGGTCTTCATCAGCCACCTTCTCCAGTTGCCTTGTCCAGAGGAGAAGGGGTTAACAGCTCCCCTCAGTGCTACAGCACTAAAGTTCATTACTTTTGCTAATTGCTTTGAAGTCAGTGATTCAGCAGCTAATGGAAAATGTATCTCTAGGTAATAGATTAATTGGCCGCTGCTGACCAGTTTGCAACAGGGTGTCGGGGAAGGGGCTGCAGCGCGGTGCCGAGCCGCCAGCTCCAGGCCACCCGGTACCACCGTCTGTGGCAAAATGTGGTGCCTGGGTGGTGCCGCTGTGCCGCAGCGGGCTGGTCCCAGCCCAGGAGGCTGCAGGGAGCTGCAGCGGATCCGGAGGCTGCGCCCGCGCAGGGGACGCTGCTGCGTGACCACAAGCAGGGCTGCTGTGACGGGCAGCTGCGCTTCATGAGACAGACGCTGTGCTGGTGGCAGCTCAGGTAGAGGCTTCCACTCCTGCCTTGTGACAAATGCTTTCCTTTAATCTTCAAAGAATTAACATGGGGGTGTGTAGAAATAATTTAAATGCAGCCCTATTAATGACACTGCCGGTGTCACCAGAGAAGCTTTACTTTCCCATGTAATGAATGTGGTCATAAGTACTTTGCAACCATATGGTGGTTATGTTTAATAAAGGACATTTTCTGTAATTAAACAGTTTTATTAAGGCATTATTAGCCCTTTAAGTTGAAAAATAGCCTAACAGAGGTGTAATAAGGCGCTAGCATCTGTATTTGGTGAACAGATGGATGGGAAGCTCCCATCCTTGTGCCGAGCGCCTGGTCACAGGGCCAGGAGCCGCACCGGGGTGCAGCTGGCAGCAGCAACACCGGCCGTCTCGTGTGCTGAATGCCGGGCAGATCTGACCACGGCAGGTTTTGCTCGCTGCCAGCACTGGGGGTCAGGACCCCATCGTGCTCCCAGAGGGGGGCTGTGTTGCGCTGCTCCCCTCTTCTGGGGCGCCGTTCCCAATGTGCGAGGGGACTGCCACCTACCACCCCGCTGGCACCCCGTTTGCAGCCACCGCACCGGGGCTGTGCTGCCGTGCGCACCGGGGAGCGCAGCCATGGCCGGGACGCTGCCATGCCAGTGGGCTCCCGCTCCCCTTCCCCAGCACTGGTTTGAATAATTCAGTGTGGCCTCGTCTCGGGGGCATCGTTGTCTTCAGCGAAGGCAAATCAGCAGCCTGGACAGCCTGTTAAGAGGGCCCCAGCCTGCTGCCTTCTCCTGTAAATCAGGATTAATGAGAAGGTGGAGGAGACTCAAAGCCCAGCGCAGCTCCGCTGGCAGCTCGTGCCGCGCCGCAGCCAGGCTCACGAGTGGTGGCTGCCTTCGTGTCCTCGGGCGGTGGCAGTGCCAGCCAGCACCATGCCGGTAACCAGCCCTCGCCCCGCGCCGCTGCTCCTCCCCGCTTCCCACCGCTGCTGTGAGTTCTCTGCTTTCCCAGGAGCAACCTGTGTCATCGCGCCCCCGGCAGTGCCACACGGCCGGTGGT
This sequence comes from Leptosomus discolor, assembly GCF_034619465.1. Taxonomy (NCBI): domain Eukaryota; kingdom Metazoa; phylum Chordata; class Aves; order Leptosomiformes; family Leptosomidae; genus Leptosomus; species Leptosomus discolor. Next base: position 16,139,217 of record NC_141406.1, on the reverse strand, counting down.
CCCCGGCACACAACTCAGGGCTCGGCAGGGGGACTGTGCTGTTGCGGTGCTGAGGCTGGCCCATGGGTGGGATCCTGCACAGAGCAGGTGCTGGTGTGCAGGGTTCAGGCTGGAGCATCTTCTTTGGAACGTGCATGGTCCTCAGCACCCGGTGGGCTTCAGCCCCACCTTTGTGCCCAGAGGTTGTGCCAGGGCCCCTTAGCAATTACCCTGCCCTGGCAGAGCCGTGCTCCTGCCAGATCTGGCAGGGAGGGTCTCCTTTCAGCTACCCTCACCTGCTCTTGCTGGCCCTTACCCTCCTCAGCCCCGAGACTCCCCGGGGAGCAGGACAAGGATGGGGACGACCCTGCAGAGAGCAGCCCACCCCGCTGGCAAGCCATGCCCTTGCACTGGAGGAGGGTTTGACGAGTGGGGCTGAGGGGGATCCTGCCATGCAGGCATCACATTTGGTGCAGCTTTGTGGCCGTGAGGAGGTGCAGGGCTCGTTTGGACATCACCAGCTCTGGAGCAGAGGAGCTGTGGGCACAGGCAGCTGCTGGTGCAAGCACTGACCAGAGGAGCAAGAGGTGTGACATTGCTGGTAACAGTTTTTCCTCCATCTGAATTTGTGCAGCCTGTCCTCTAATCATTTGTACGTTATCCATCATCCTCTGCCTCCCCATCCCTGCTGTCGCACAGCTCCAGGCAATCTATCTTACAGTTAAAAAATTGTCTCTCTTACACAGGGGCTTTCAAACAAGACAAATAGAAAGAATGAGATCTGGTATTGAGATGCTGTGTACAGGGTGCGATACATAAAGCGGCGGGTAAAAGATCCCATCTGATTGTCGGGAGCAGATCTACGGCTCTGTCAGCACGGTGCAGTCCCTCCAGAGGGGGACGAGCAGGATTCGGCCCCAGCTGAGCGACAGCATCTCCTCTCCGCCGCAGCATCTCCTCTTTGTCGCAGCCCTGGGGGCCTGAGCAGCCTGGCCAGCCCCAGTGTGGGTACCAGGCAGCTGGACCAGCCATCCTAGGCGGATTCCCAACACCTGAGGATGAAGTCTGGCAGCCTGGCACAGAGCCTGGCACAGAGCTCTCCTGCACGGTCTGCCTGTGGTTCTCAGTCTGCTGGGACTGACCCTATTGCTGCTGCCGCTCACATCTTGGGTGTTTTGAACTTTGCTACCGGTTGGTCCAGACCGTGTGGGTAGGAGGGGCAGGGAGCGCAGGCAGCACTGCAGGCTGAGCCCCCCGCAGCCGCCCCAGGAGTTGGATGGAAATCTGGACACAGAGAACAGCTCGGACCTGACAGTTAGGGTAAAACTACATGTTTCTGGTACCAGCAGCAGCACCTGGTCTGTGTTGAACTCTGTTCCTGCAGTGGCTGAGTGTTGCCTTCTTGGATTTCTCTTCTTTCTGCAGCAAAGCCATTGTAATCCCCGTGCTCTTCCTCTTCCCTGGGCAGAGCTGTTCAAGGATGCCTGGTGCCATGGGGAGCGATGCCCTCAGAGCAGCTCGTGTGTGCAAAGCTGATGGTGATCTGTGCCAAGGCCTGGCTGTGACTCGATTAGGCAGAGTGTTATTGAGATGGTGATGAGACCATCGTCATGCCACGGAAGATAAGAGGGTGCCTGCCAAGCACCCAGCCTCCCCCAAAGGCTTCCTGCTAAAAAGCACCTGCTTTTGAGGCAGAGTGGATAAATATATGCTTAGAGCCTGTCAGCGCCTGCGCACACTCAGAATAGCTGAGGAATCAGGATGAAACACTAATGTTCCCCTTCCAGCCCGGTTCCTGGGGGTGTGAGCGCCCGGGGAGCCGCGGCTGCCAGTGGGAGCTGTGTCAGTGCCGGGCTGTGCAGGCACCTCCCGAGCTGGCGGGGAGCAGGGACACTGCAGCTCTGTTGCGATGCAGAACCTCGCTTTTTCCTCGCTCCCTAATGAGACAAAATAAATTTACGTGGTGCCGGATTCCCCCCGCCTTCCCTTCTCTCGCGCTAAAGCAAAGGCAGTTTTACGCTACTTTAGACAACCTCCGCTCTCGCCTGAGCCGCGAAGCTCACAAGCTGCCTGCATTTTTATGAGCTGACTTGTTATATGGGGTGGAAGGATGCAAAGTATGTCAAGCCCAAGCAGAGATTTGAATCGGAATGACTCTAATTACTTGTAATAATTTTTGCATTCCAACATAAAACAATGTTAAAAAAATTCCATTACGATAGTTAAAAGACAAATCATTTAGCAAGTCCCTTACTTTGTTGCTTTATTAGACAATTTACTTTGCAACATTTTGAACATGTGATTGGGCGATCGCCCAGAGCTATTCCACTGTAAGCTGCATTAATGGAGTTCAGCCCTTGTCGTTAGTCAAAAAGTCAAACACCGTCACTGTGCGACCAATGGCCTTGTCAAATTAGCCACCATCTCCAGTCATTAGGGTGGCACCAAACTGGGAGAAAAGCTGGGTCCTGTCCCTCCTCTCCGTCCTTCCTTCACCCCTAAAATAAGCCAGGTTGATTCCTCCTTTGGAGAGAGAGCGGCTGATGAGGAACACAGCTGGGGGAGCTGCCGGCCCTCGGTGAGCTCCCAGCGCTGCACAGCCCCAACGCGGGACGTATGAGCAGGGACGGACCCAATTTGTTGTCACTGGTGCCAATATCTCTGGAGGATTCACTGCAGCCTGCACCTGGAAGCTGAGGCGGGTGATACCCGGAGCGCTGGCCGGGCAGCTGGCGGAGCAGGGTGATGGCGTGAGGTGTCCATCACCGAGGCTCACCGGTGGCCCAAAATGTTCTGTTTTCTTAGCGGGAAACTTCCCTGAGCTGGTCCTGCTGGCTACACGATGGGTTTGCAAACTCTCATAACGATGCTAAAGCAGAAGGTGCCTCATTATCTGGAACAGAGCAGTGTTTTAGCAGCAAAAGAAACTAAATAATGCCTCGTTACTGCAATGAAACTGTGTCCCCTCCAGTCATTAGTGTTTGAGAGTCACCCGGCTACCGGGGATGACTAATTCTGCTGTAAGCACCAGCTGATGGCCCATAGCTGGGTTTTAGCACTTTCGGTTAAGGATGCCATAAGAATAAAGCACTATCTGTTTTCTTTGTCTTCCTTTTTTTCTTCTCTTTTGCATTTCTGTCACTGCACTGGGAAGGCTGTGAAGGTCCCAAAGCCCAGCACTAGCCCCTTTCTCTCACTGTGCCTGAACCAGGCAGTTTAGTGCCCGGCTTCTCCCTGTCCCCGCAGGCACCGATGTTCACAGGTCCAGAACCCGCTGCAGAGGGTCCAACCCTGTTGTTACATTTTTGGCGCTTTTGCAAATCTCTCCCGTTCTGCTGCGCAGTGTGAGGTGCGTTGCCGGGGCAGGGGCATCCCCCCCCCCCCCCCCCCCCCAGCCCAGCTGGCATCAGAGGTGGGAGGGAGGCAGCGGAGCTGGCATGTGTGCAGCGGTGACCCCCGGGCCCTCGGAGCCAGGGCGTGGGGAAAGGCTCGGACCTGCTGGCACTGGAAGGCAGAGGTGTCCTCTGCCCGGCTGCCGCTGCCTCTTCTGCTCCTGTGGGCGTCCAGCTCCCGGCTGGTGCCGAAGGTGGCCAACGTCAGCCCTCCCGGGTGCCCTCCCCATGCGCAGTCCAGGCGAGGCTGCCCAAGCGCCACGTGTGCGACAGACCCGCCACAGGGACCGTCCCCTCGGGAGGGCAGGAGCAGGGAGCAGCGTGGTCAGGGAGAGCACCCGGACTTCCGAAACACCCTCTCCTAAGAGTCCCGTTAAGTGTAAGCTGGCAATCTTTCTAAATAACAAACAACAAAAGAAGATGCAGAATAAAGAGAAATCAACACACATCAGGAATGCTCGTTCTCACTGGTATTTTAGAGAATTTAGCATGAACCACAAGCACAATGTGAAGAATTTACATACATATGAATGACATCAAGCATCTCTGTTCCTTTTACATTTAGTTTCCTAATCTTTTGCAACCTCGACTTGGATTTTCTTGCCGTTTGATGCTGTCGTGATGATTTCCATGTTCAGGTCCTCATTACTCTGCCTTCTGCAGGCAGGGCGGTGCACGGCTGTGGCACGCGTGGCCCCCAACTACCCCTGAGGCTGGAGCTTCAGCAGCTCTATTGGTGTGTCCTGGCCCATCGTGCTCCATATGCAATATTCTGCCTCAAGCCTTACCCCCACGGTGGTGGGGCGGGATGGGACAGGATGGGATGGGACCGAACACCTTGCTGGACCTCACCCAGAGCCAGCCCAGCCAGCCTGTCTCCCCAGCAGCAGTTTCAACAAACCAAAATCAAGAAATAATGTGACACTGTGCAGGTGTGGGGGTGCCAGGGTTTGAACCTCTGCAGCGGGGCACACGTCTGTCTACTGCTTTTACAGAATCTGATCCTGGGAGTCTGAGCCGCAAAAATACTAAACTTTTTATTGTAAAAGAATAGTTTAAAAAGGTAAGATGTTGCACAAACTGCATCAGCAAATTAATGGGAAATTCCCCGCCGGCAGCTCTCCGTGTGCCGGAGCCAGGGCAGGGTCACTGCGCCCCGCGCGCCTGCCCGTGCCCACATCCGTGTCAGCAGCATCGTCCCTGGGGGCCGGCACCCACCCTGCGCCCCGGGAGCTGGTCTGGTGGATGTGACCCCAGCCACCTCGCTGCAGGGTGCTGCCATGGGGCAGGGTGCTGCCGTGGGGCAGGGTGCCCTTACACCCCGGGGGTCTGGCCCCGTCACCGCACGGCGCCGTGCGGACAGGGGCTGTCGTCGGGCCGTGCTGCCGGCACGGTGAGGAAGGGAGCGCTAAGCACGTGTCAGCGGCAGCCAGCCCTGCCCTTCATTTAGACAGATTAAGCAAGTTGCTTATTGCCTGTGACATAATTTAGATGAATGGTGCGGGTAATCCGTCAGGCAGACCCCTGCGCAGGCCCGGCGAGCAGCCGGTGGGGATCCCATTACCTTACATGTGTTAACAGCCCAACTCCTTTGTACAAACAACAAAGTGGCTCTCCTGAAAAGCCCGATTTTCCCTCATTGTCTGGGAGAGGACCAGCGGGTCGGCAGTGATGGATGGCGGCGGCTGGCAGGGCGGGATGCGGCCATGCGGCGGGTGAAGAGGGACACCGTGTGGGGATGCACCGATGCACCGCGGCGTGACGTGCTGTACCACCGCACTGCTGCGTGGCTGCGCGATGCATTGCTGCACCCCCGCACGCTGCACGGCTGCACCGCTGCACGCCCCATGCTGCATGCAGCACACTGCACCCCTGCACCGCTGCACACCATGTGTTGCACCGCCCCACACTGCACCACCCCACGGGGCCTCTCCACGGCCTGGCGGCTCTGCCGTGCAGGAGAGGAATGATCTCCAAATGTCGTGGCATATCTCCCCGACCCCTGGCAGCCACCCCCGGATTTGCAGAGCAGAAAGCTGCTGCTCGCCCCGACTCCCCGGGAAGGAGAGAGGCACTGCTGTGCCGGGCACCTGGCTCAACCCTGTGGCCATGTCACCGGACCCCGGCGAGCCCCTGCGCCTGGTGCCACCAGCCTGCAGCAGAGCTGTTGCCCAAACCGGGTGCTTTTCATACAAAATGACAGGTGGTCCCGAGCGGCTCTGCCTGGGGATCGGCCCCTCAGGCGGGGGAGCAGCGAGCGCCGGGAGCGTCGCGACAGGACGTGACGGCGACGTGGGAAAGCGCGAGCTGCGGTGCTGTCGGGACACAACCGCAGGAGAAGAGGCCGCTTTCCCTCTCCCCCTTCCTCCGGTACGGGGTTCGGCAGCCGCACGGCTGTATGTCCCTGGGGAGGCTTGGCGGGAGGGTCCCGCAGCCTGGCTGCAGCAGCCTCGCCTCCTCCCGTGGGTGATGTCCCCCTGAGGCTGAGGTGTCCCCAGGCTTCAGCCACCCTGGTGTTGGTTAAACGAGGGTTTGGGGGGAGGGATCAAACACTGCGACTGGAGCTGGCTCAGTCCCCTGGCAACAATCAACATTGAAAATCTCATGAGGCTTTTATTAGAGGCCCAGAAAAGAAGGAAAGCAGCTAGAACATCTTAAACATTGGGTATTAAGCACAGCTTTCAATTAACAAACCATTTATTTCCTTTCCCCTTGGCAAGAGCCAGGCTTTAAAAAGAGGAAAACCAAAATCTTTCAGCAAGTGCAGGAGATGATGACACTTGGGGCATTAGCTGAGACTGGCTGGTGGTGCTGCTGCTGCTGCTGCCGTTGTCGGAGCTGGTCTTGCTTCCTTGGAGACAAAATAAGAAAAACACACACAAAGGGGAGAAAAACAGCAAAGAGTGAAACTGCTGCTGCGGTGTGTGGCACCCAGCCCCGCTTGCTGCCTCGGCGGGTGCGGAGGGAGCAGCAGACCCAGGCCACTGCAGGAGGCAGCGCCTGCGGGGAGAGGATCACAGGCACTGGGTGGCAGGGGACAAGCCACCATCAGGGAGACTGTTGGACTTGTCCCCCAAGAGCCAGCAGTGCAAGTGAGACATCCCCGGGCATCCCTGGTTGCAGGCATCCCCCTGGACAGACATTCCTGCTCCAACCGCCACACCTCCAGGAGCTGCGGTCTCTCTCTCTGGGGCCTCGGGGAGACGTGACGGCCGTGACAGAGACCCAGTGAGGAGGTCCCCCTGTACTGAGCCCTCACCCCCCGGCATGGCCGGCAGAACCAGCACAAAGGGCCGGAGCCACCGAAGGTCATCTCTGTCAGGAGAGTCCCTGCCTTACTCCGGCCTTAAAACCAGCCAGTCACTTTTTGCTCCTCAGCTCCCCACCAGGAACATTATCCCTTAATTGCTGCATTTATTCAGACTTATTCTGTATATCTAACAATAATGAGTATATTAGATACGTAATTATGACTGTCATAAACGTAATAGTGACAAAACAATAATTGAAATAGTGTCTATGAGGATAATTCACCATTGCAATTAATACTGCCCTGCTTAGTTAATATGTCACAGTTTAAAATAAATGCTGTCATTACTCCATTACTAATACTGTGTTATAATAATTATTGCCGTAATAATTAAGTGTCTATAGCTATCATGGATTGCCATAGATCGGCATAAAAATCACTGTAAATAACGCAGGAGAAATAGCCGCCAGAGGAAGAGGTGAGTTTTGGCAGAGCGCTTCACCCGGGGATGCTCTTTGCACCGGCGCGATGAAATTCATGAGCAGCGGCTCTGCTCGCTGACCCCTGCCCACCCCGGCATGTCAGCAGCCTTGCCGTGCCGCTCCGGCAACCTGGGCGCAGCCAACATCATCCCCCAAAGCACTCGAGCATCCTGGGTGGGATGTGCATCCCCACGGGGTTGGGCTGGTGGGAGGATGCACGGTGCCCGCAGCATCTTTGCTTTCCTGGGATGCCCGGGGGGGCTGCCGGACGGCCTCTGGCCGTCCGGCAGCCCCCCCGGGCATCCCAGGAAAGCTTTACCCATCCAAAACTAACACCCACCCTTGCTAACTGCCCCCAGTCGGTGCTGACTAGAGGTCCGTCTCCTCAGAAGTGTCACCCACCGCCACATCTCTGCCATCGTTCTGCTGCTGCCAAAGCAGCCGGGATGGGCCCATTTCTCCAGGGATGCCCAGTCCGTTGGGAAGAGCTGAGCGAGGCTGGGAACAGTTTGGCCGGCTGCTGCCAACACCTGCGAGGAGGCCTTGAAGCACCCGGTCCTTCATCAGTTCCTCCACTTTGACTTTTTTGGGAGGGAAACTTTCACGGTGCAAACTCTCCTGGCCGGTTTGCGGCAGGGCAGCATTGCCAGAGCCCCGCAGCAGGGTGCCCTTTGCTGCTTTAGCCCCCTGCCCACGCTTTCCTTCCCTGCCTTCGTCGAGTGCATTGCCTATCCAGTGCAGGTACTTCACAATAACTCAACTTTACTGGAGTTCAACTCAATTTTCTCAGATTAAATAAAATTTCGAAGTGTCATTCACTAGCAAACTATCAGTTGGAAGGTGGTTGATTTTTCTAACCCTATCTCTGGTCCAATTACAATTTTTAATCTATATGTAGATAATGGTGAACAAAACCCCTGTAGAAATGTCAAGAGTGAGGAGGTTATTAGCTTAGTTTTAATTACTGTCTATCATTCTTAGAAAACCGCAGTAACCTGATAAATTAGGTGACAGCTCTGGTTGTAGGAGTTTAGGTGGGCTTTAAAGGCAGATGATTTTTTTAACTACAGGTATTTGGGGGTGGGCTATCCTTCCAGCGGGCGGCACTAATTAATGTTAGCAGATTTTGCTGGGTCTTCCGCTGCCTCTCCATCGCCGAAGCAGGCACCCATCCTCCTGCTGCACCGTCCCCACACGCAGCACCCAGCCGTGACGGCCGGGCAAGCCCCCTCGTCTTCCGCTGCGAAGAGGGTGGCAAGGGGGCTTGTTTGTTCAAAGCCTTGTTTGAAGAGAGTTTTGTTTCTAAATGAGCAGGGGACGGCACCCAGAGCTCATCTCATTGACAAACAGTGTGTCCATCGCTTTTAAGAAGACAAGCTGCCATTTCGCTCCCCTGAAAAGCACATAATATGACAGGTGAAATGTCAGAAATGAGACTAAAGGCTCGGGGAAAGCATTCTTCAGCTGGGAAGTATTCCCGCTAGGAATGTTAAACCATAGATTAAACGTAAATGTCTCTAAAAGCCCGGGACGCAGCACACTTTGTCAGCAGCGGCCCCGACGTGTGCACACACCCATCGCCGTGCGGGCGCACGCGGGGCCGCTGGTGGCTGAGCTCGGCTCTGGAGCCGCCGAGACGGGTCCTGGCCGAGGGCAGGGGTGGGGAAGCAGCATCAGCATCAGCCTCCACGCTCAGGGCAGGGGCAGGTTTCGGGCAGGACAGGGCCGATCTCCCACCCCTGCGACCAGCACGCTGCCCCCGGGGTCTGCTCGGGAGGGTTTCCCAAGCCCTCACCTCTGGGCACCCCGTTCTGCTTGGAGAGGGGCCGGGCTGCTGGCGCTGCTGCGGGGTGTCGGGGGGATGCTCCAGCCGTGGCAAGGGCCCCTCGGCTCCCGTCCCCGCGCAGGGGCTCTGCGGGTCTGCGGGGATGCCCTGGTGACAGGGCTGTATCCATCAGCCAATAAACAGTTCATTGCACCGAAAGAATTATCTTCGCTGGCATTAAGGTCGGCTGTAACACAGACATTATTGCTAGCGGGAGGCGTATGAGTAGAGCCCGTGGCAGATAGCAGCCTGTAATTCTTCATTATTTATACCGAAGCTCCTGGAGGCAGAGGGGCAGATCCCCAGAGCCCGCGGGGATGGCTGGGCTCGCCCCGCGCTTTGCCGGGCACCCCGGGACAGGGAGCGGGGCCCCGCGGTGCTGCATCCAGCTGCAGCTCCTCCCTGGCCAGGAGGTCCTGCCCCTGCCCAGGTCCGTGCACCACCCGGAGCCCTGCTGTAGCCGTGAATAATGTGAGTACAACCTGGAAGACATTTAGGGACCCAGTGGGGTTTTGGCTGCGCCCTCGGCTGCGCCGGCCGTGTGTTGGTTCTGCTCGCCGTGGCCAGCCGCTGCCGGTGCTACCGGTGCTGCCGCGCCGTGAGGAGCATCCTGGTGGCAAAGTGCCCCACTGGCAGCCGGGGCAGCCGGCACGGGCGGCTCGGTTCGGGCTCAGTGAGCCCAGAGCCCTTCAGGAACTGACTCGCCGCATCCTTCAGGGCCTTAAGCTCAATTTTTCTCCAAGGAACATGTGCACGCTTACCCGCAGCACGCTGCCCAGGCTCCGGCAGGTTTTGCCGAGCCCCAGGGTGATGGTAAATGCCCATAGGGGTCAGAAAAGGGCTCATCCGCAGCCACCTGACATTGTCATGGAAATCCTGACGCCCTTCTGCACTTTCTGAAATTAAAATGTGCCTCCGCTATAAGTTGTTATCAAAAATAGAAGCATTTTATCTATCTTTAGTACAGAACACAGATTGCACGGAGACATTCAATTTGGAGTCAATTTAAATTTCAATTGTCTGTGAAATCTAAATCAATAGGCTATAGTTCAATGGCGCTTTAATAAAACAGGACATAACAGAGAAATCATTAGGGATTACATATGATAAGAGATTGAAAACAGTGTCTGTGTAATGGTGGAGGAGCCATTAGAGAATTACCTCAAGCATTTGCAAGTAAACCAACAACCTCCTTCTCCTCCTGAGACTAACAAGAAGACTTAATTGTGCTGCGGCAGCTAAAAATACATCTCTGTCAGCCCTTAGATTGGTAGAGGATTTACAGGGACATAAACCCATCAGGGTGCTCCACGGCTCCTTGGCGTGGGTCAGCCCACTCCTCTGCCTGGCCACCCCTGGTCCCTGCGGCCATCCCTCGTCCCTCTGCCCGGCTGCACTCTGGGAGCTGCTGCGCAGGGGGTACGGCAGGGCTGGAGCTCCCCTTCGCGTCCCCAGCAACGTAATCACCGTCCCCAGCTCAGGGGAAGGTAATTGAGGGTCTGGGCAGCTCTGGACACACAGCCAGGTCTTTAGAGGTGGCAACTACCTGCCGTGATATATCACCCTGGGTTAAACACCCTCCTGATTTATGCAGATGGTGCAACGTAGAGCAGCTCCCAAACAGCATTATTTAACTTTTATTTGCATTTAATAATAATTCACTTTTCCTTCTCTCGTTGCAAATTATCACAATCAGACTGAAGATGAGATTGGATTTCATCAGCCTTGGTTTCTCACTCCTCGGTGAGAATCATCTGCATAGAAATGGTGTTCTCAGGGTGAGAGGGGAGGACGGCGATCACTCATCTGCCGCGCGAGCAGCGCTGGCCCTGACCGGCTGGGCCAGGGCTCCTGGCGAGGTGCAGGACAGGGGGCAGCCATCCCGCTACCGGGTGGGTGGGCAACCCTCAGGGACGTCGGCCAAGGGGCTGGCAGGGAGGAAGAGCTCATGCTGCGCAGAGAGGAAGGGGCACAGCACGGCTCCTGAGAGAGAGGTGGAGGCAGCAAGGGGGGGAGGAAGAGAGGAGATTAGGTTAGATTAGATTAGATTAGATTAGATTAGATTAGATTGGATGGGATTGGACTGCACAGCATTGCATCGCACTGCACGGCGTTGCAGCTCACTGCACCGCTCAGCACAGTGCAGCACTGCATCCCACAGCATTGCGCAGCATCGGCTGGCGCTGCAGCACTGCGCAGGCAGCGGGAGAGGAGACCAGTCCCTCCCCAGGCCAGGAGGTCGTGTCCCTGGTGCTGGCAGGGGGACGCTCCAGTGCTGGTCCCTGGCCACAGCCCTGCCCACCCACTGCTTTGCCAGGTAACATCCCCATCAGTGATTAAACTAAAAGCAGTTTTAGTTGCTGCAAATCCCATTTGCGCTGGCCTGGGGGGGGATCAAGGCAACAGAAGACGTCGACGTAACCACGAGAGTTTTGCAACGTTGTCAGCAAAGCCTCGACAGCCAAACCCAAAGTGTCCCTGGCCGCCGCACGGCCCGACACCACCAGGGCATCGAGGGGTGTGCGCCCACACGTGCCGGTGGGGATGCACGGCGGGGTTTGCTAGGCAGAAATGCAAGATGGAAGCGCAAGGACTGAACCGGGACGGCAACCTCCACCTCTCCCGGGCAGTGCGGAGCAGCTGCAGGGCTCCAGTGCTGCCTGGGAAGGCACCGAGATGATGCTCGAGGGCTTTTGGGGCAGGAAGCTCTGCCGGGCCAGCGAAGGGCCGGGTTTGCCTGTTTTATACCAGTGGGATAGGGAGAAAAAAATCTAAACCCAAGATTAACTATTTCAATAACAAACCAAGCGAAGTTAAGGACATTTGAAAAATGTTTTTACAACCTTTGGTTAACCTGCGGTAACAGCTGTTTGAGTGTGTATAAATAAGACTATTCTGTGGAGGAGACAGGAAAAATTGGTTTTATTTTAAAGGACACTGTTTGGCTCCCGCGGTGCAGTGGCATCTGAGGAAATATTGTGCAGCGGCGACTGCGCGTCATGTTTAATACTCAGAAATGCAGCCATGGAGAGCAATACATCTGCTGGCTCCTGACAGCTGGAAGGCTGGGGTGTATTTTAAAAGCAGCTTCTCTCTGAAAAGGAAAATTTTGAGAAGGATGCAGATGAAAAAAAAACCCTTCAAAATAGCCACGATGGTTTCCAGCTGGCCCAGGGAGACGAAGGTCATGGTTTGGGGATGCTCGGGGGGATACGGAGGAGGCTCGGCGGGGGCTGCCCGGCTCTGCCTTGCCGGCAGTGCTGCAGCCATGTCCGCAGCACGTCCCTCCCACCCGCGCCTCGGCTCCTGGGTGCTGCCACCCGCCCTCTCGGCACTGCGGGGACAGGGGCTACCACCCACCACAGCCCTGGGAAATACATCCCCTGGAAGAACAGCCATAAAATACAAATAATCCCCACTGCCCCTTTTGTTAGAAAAAATCATGGCCTGGCTTGGAACCAGAGACATCCTTTTCTCCATCTGAAAATAAAAGTGTCACACCACTTGGCACTGCAAACCCTGCCAGAAAGGACTCAGGAGTCCACTAAAGAGTGAGACTTTAAGCCTCACCGTTAAGAATTACAAGAGATCCGCTGGGCAGTGTGGAAATACAAGAAATACTACAATGCCAGTGCTAAAACCTAATGAGAAATGGAACAAGCCGAGACAGAAGCTTAACAAGAAATACTGGACAAGTCCCCCAAGAAAAACTACAGGCAGCAGAGGAGAGGAGCTGCCAGCCGGCTCTGCAGCCGTATTGATCAGGGCCGGAGAAATAAGAGGAGGCCTTTGGAAAGTAGATAAACAGGGAGATATACAGCGGGAGAGGTCCAGAACTGATGAAAACGGGAGAAAATGCAGCTTAAATCAAAGGGCAAATACACAGAAAGAAAAAAGGTAATAGGATTTGTGTTTATGGCTAAAGAGGAGAGTTGTGGGGAGGTGATCGGACATGGTGGTAATTGAAAAGAAATGGAAAATGGAGCTCAGTATAAATATTTTCTCGGGAGAAAGTGAGCTGAAAACTTGAAATAAGCCATTATTAATATCAGTTCTAGACTGAATCTGGGAAGAATATGCAGGGAGGTGTGAGGGGGGCGGTGCGGGGGCAAGGGATGGGGTGCGAAAGTGAGGGATTGCAGCGCAGAATGGCTTCTACCTGCCCAGGGTGGCGCAACTCTAAGCTGTGCCAGGGGGTCAGGTGGGGAAGGGCTCCTCTGGCTGGGCAGAAGGCTGAAGATCCCCCCTCCTCTCCAGCAAAAAAGCTGGTGGCGATGTCTCTCTGCCCCAGGCTGCGGCGTGCCTGGCCCCACCAGCCTGCCCCCCCGGTGAAGCGATGCTGCTGCGGCTCTGGGAGCAGGGCTGCCATGAGCTCCTGGGGCAGGGATGAAGTGGGGCAGGGATGGCGTGGGGCAGGGACGGAGTGGGGCAGGGATGGAGTGGCGCAGGGATGGCGTGGGGCAGAGCTGGCGTGGGGCAGGGATGGTGTGGAGCAGGGATGGAGTGGGGCAGGGATGGCGTGGGGCAGGGCTGGCGTGGGGCAGGGATGGTGCGGGGCAGGGACGGAGTGGGGCAGGGACGGAGTGGGGCAGGGATGGAGTGGGGCAGGGACGGAGTGGGGCAGGGATGGAGTGGGGCAGGGATGGTGCGGGGCAGGGCTGCAGGGTCCTCTGCCCACCCTGGGGCAGAAGACAGGTGTGCAGCGTGGTCCAGACCCCCTCTGCCTGCGGAGGGGGATGCTGCTGGGAGCAGCACGGCGTTAACCCCAAGGTCATGGGGATCCAGGGCTTGAGACCGAGCCGAGGGTCCCTGTCCCTCGCAGCTTTGGGGTGAGGGGCCCGGGACATGCGGTGTGGCCGTGCGGGGCCGGGGGACAACACGCCGCTGGCTGCTGCCGGCCTCCCCCTCCCAGAGCCCAGTGCCATAAAGCAGAGAGCAGATCCACAAATTCTCCTCCTCCTGCCTACTAAATCTCACCTGTCTCTGCCTTGCTGCAAGGCGCACTCGCCAGCAGGCAGAAAATATCTGCTGGGTGCGGGGATTTGCGGCCGCCTGGTTCGCTCCGTCAGCGCCTGGCAGGGGGGGGGGGGCTCCTGCGCCGGGAGGGTGCGGCGCAGGGGGACGGGGGCTCAGCCAAGCTCAGCAACTTGCACACCGAGGGCCTTTCCTGGGGTCTGCCCGCTGTCCTAGGGGTATGAGCCCCATTGCGTGGGGAGGGGGCTGGGGCTGGGTCTCTGCATCCCGCTTGGCTGCAGCGGGTCTGGATGTGTGCAGGGGGCCTGAGCCCCAGGCAGGCTGGGGACCGGAGGGGGTCCAGGCGATGGGGGGCCCATGGCATCCCAGCCAGTGCGGCCCATCCATCCCTCCCCCAGAGGGGGGTTTTGGGGGTGGCTTCGCAGCCGGGGGTCTCTTTACAGGGAGGGATGCAGCCCCCCGCACCCCTCGCAGCTCTCCAGCCGCTCGCCACGGTTGCCATGGCAATGAGCGAGGAAGGCTCCCCTTCGCCTCCCGTGATGCTCGACGCCAGCCTTCCTCCGCGTGGCCATGGCCGCTCTGCCGGGCCGCCGCGGAAATATTAATCAGAGCTAATTGTCAGGAAGCCACCCCCGTCCCCCACGCCGAGCGCGGCAGCTGCCAGCACAGCCTCGTCCCCAGCCCACAGCTTGCCCTCCGTGGCACCGCACCGTCCCCGGCGGTGTAGGGAGTCCTGGTGTCCCCAAACCTGGCCCTGGACGGCAGCCACTTGTCCCTATGGCAGCAGAGCATCGTTGGGCTTGTACCCCACTCCTCCCAAATGCCACCAAACCTCCTCGCATGGTCCTGCCGGGAAGGCCATGTATTTCCCATGTCTAAAAAAAAGTAATTAAACGGAAAGGTCGTTCTTATTTATTCTTTTGTTACGCAAGCCCCGAGCTATCAAATAGTCAAATTAAGTCTTGGAAGCGTTTAATGAAGGCTCGGGGCTGGAGGCACGGCTGGGTGGGGAGCAGTGTGGGGCTGATGCTGCGGAGGGGTGAGGGGAGGGTGGGAGCCGGCAGCCCCACAGCTCCCCCCGCTTGGGGGTTTAGCGGCTGCTGCCGCTCCAAAAGAAACTCGGGTTTTATCAGGAGGCAGATTTGGGAAAAGCAAAGCGGTGGCAGCAGGTGGGCTCCCAGGAAAGCAGCACACCAGCTCAAACAGCCATTTACATTGCAAAGAACCCACGTACACCGCCGGGGCCGCCCCGGCGCTGCGGGGTGCACCCCTGGCACGGCAGCCTGCGGGCATCGGCGGCTGCAGGGATGGGGCAGCAGCAGCGCCGCAGCCGCAGCCTGACGCGTTCCCCGTGCAAGAGCGCAATAGTCGCAGGGGAAGGATTTTTTTTAATAGGGCCCCATGGAGACATCAGAGCAATTTTCAAGGAGGTTTGAAGCCACCAGGAAGCTTATTAGATCCGTTCTGCAGAGTTAATTTGATGTTGGTAATCAGTGAGCAAGTTAAGCAGTTAAGGAGATGGTGGCTGCTGAATGGTTTGGCTGTTTAGCCTGCTTGTAAGCAGTGGTTACTAATGAGTGGTTCATGAATATGAATGAGAGATGATTACAGTGTGGAAAGGGCAGTCAGCAAACCATAAACTTAATTTTAATCTTTTTATTATCAAAGTCACGTTATTAATAATAGACTTTACATTAAGACCGAGCTTCATCAGCCAATTACCGCACTCCCTTGCATCCCCTGGCAGCGCCCAGCACCCAGCTCCGCGGGAGACCAAGGACGGGACCTGCGGCGCCGTGATGTGCCCATCACCAGGGCATCTGGCCTCTTCCATTAGCACAGGATAGACCACCGGTGACCCTCACCCGCCCCCTTCCCGGGGCTGATGTTTGTAGAGTGGTACAAGGAGCCTGGCGCTGAGACCACCCTGTCCCTCTCCTCCCCTGGCAGCACGGCAGCCCTGTCCCACCAGCCCCAAGCATCCCGGCCACCACTACCGCCGTGGGGGTGGCACATCACAACCCAGCACTGTCCCTCGCTCCCCCTAAAAGAAGGGTCCAATTGTCTCCATGTCTAATTAATTATAATTATTTTCTTACAACACTATCGATAGGGGCTGCTCGTGTAATGAGGCAGCGGTTCCTGTGTGAAATGCTGAAGCAAGGAATGTAGAACACGTTAAAAAATATTAATCTACAAATGAAAATGATTTTAATTGGATTCTGCCTTTGGGGTCGGGTCACTGTTACATTTTCAATCAGAGTTGTCCAGTCAGCAAAGCGGCTGCACAGCCCTTTCAAATGGAAACGGCGAGTGGCTTGCAGAGGTTAATAGGAATGTTGGAAAATAAATAGGTTATTGATTGATAATAACAATAAGCTGACTCCAGTCCTACCTTGGTGACCTTCCCTCACCCAACTTAGAGAAAACTCAGTTAGCATCTAATTACGGATCGCCTCACAATCCCACTTATTAATGAGAGCGCGCGGCAGCACGGGCCAGGAGCCCGCTCGGCAGAGGGGAGAGCCCGAGCACGGCCGGACGGAGCAGCCGCGGTCGCTCCCAAAGGCACTGTGCCCCGGGGCGATGGCGCGGGGCACACCACGGCAGGGCGGACCAGGGCTGTTCACCAGAAATCACCCCGAGCCCTTCCCCAGCCCTCCCCACCGCCCCACAGGCACCGCTGCTGCCAGCGCCACCCGTGACCGCTGGGAACGGGGCTGTGACCCAGAGGGCTTCCCGCTGGGGAACAACCAGGCTGACCCTCCACCAGCACCGGTCACCCGGCCGGCGACCTTCGCTTTATCAAGCATCCCGGGAAGGTGAGTCCCCATGGGGTGCTGCGGGGTGATGCTCTCCTGGCTGGGGCTGCCGCCAGCGCAGCCACCGTGTGCTTTGCTCCAGGCAGGACTGAAATATTTACCGTGGTGCCCAGCCACGGCGCAGCCGCTGGCTCGTTCTGCAAAGGTGGCAGAAGAAAGGACAGCGGCTTTGCACGCACGGAAGTGTGTAACTGATATTTTAATTGCTCCATGATGTGCCAGGATCTCCTGTCTTAAGCTTCGGCTTTGCTCGTTATTCCACACGTGGCTTTCGGCTCTGTTTGCTGCAAGATATGCAGCAGCCGTAACCATCTGGGAAAGGAGTGGATTCCAGCCGTTGGCACAGCTCTCGTGGAAGGAGGCTCTCCCTCGCCTGGAGGCGAGCAGCCAGCCGAGCAGCCAGGACAGCAAGGTGCCCGCTTAAACCCTCCCCACGCCACGGTGCCATTGCTGCCTGCGCGGCGCTGCCGGCACGGTGGTGTGCAGCAGCGGGGCGACGTCTGCGGCTGACGACGGTTTTCCCACCAACCACGGAAGGTGCGTTGGCCCTTCCCTACCTTCCCCTAGTCTCCAGGGGCACTTCAGTGCAGACCCCCCCAGGATGGCAGGCAGGGTGACCTGGCGGTCCCAGGCACGGCTCCCGGTGGTGCACGTGTTTTTGCAGGGTCCGCTCAGACACGGGGCTGGGTGCTGCGGGAGGCAGAGCATTGCCTGACGCAGATGTGTTTGCCCAGTTCACACGAGCACAGCCCTGGGTATAAACGCCGTTAAAAGGCACCCAGAAAGTTCCTGAAACAGGTTTCAATTTGCACCGCCCGTCTTTTTATCACTTTCAGAATATTAACTCAGTGGAGCATTAGTTGTGAAAATGAGAAGTGTCCAGAAATAAATTAAACGAGGAGAGAAGCGCAGTTTGGGACTTCATGATTTTAATTAGTATTACTTCCACCTTCCTAATGAGGTTAGGTCAAGAGGCCACGTGCGCAGCCGCATTTCAATCCACACCGCAGCACTCGAGCCAAACACGGTCCCCCACAGTGTCCTGCGAGGTGCTGGGGACGGTGAACACACGGCGCTGCCTGGGGTTGAACACACGGCGCTGCCTGGAGTCGAGCTCCAAGGCTTGGGGAAAAAAACCTCGCCAAGGGTCAGTGCGACAGGCGCATTGCATGGGTATGGCCCTGGCATGGTCCGCTGCCTCCAGTGCCCGTGGGGTGAGCACGGCTCCGCTTGCCTCCCGGAGGGCAGGGAGGGAGGGGGGAAATGGAAAATTAATTTTATTGGGTTTTTTAATGTCATTTTTGCAGATCTGGGAACAGAGACACTAAACCTCCCCACGCAGCGCGGTGCAGCTGGGACTTGGGCAGAGCTGTGGGCACTGGGATATTCCACGGCTCCTGAGCGCCATCCCCCCGCCAGCGAGCATCCTGTGACCCCCTGAGCTCTTTGCACCCACTCCAGAGCTCGGTGCCAGCGCAGGCGAAGCGGGGCAGCGTGAGAGCCAGGGGGAGGAGGAAAGACCTGGGAGAGGGGGCACCTGGCAGGGCTGAGCATCGCTCACGCTCGAGGCTCCGGTCGTGGCCGTGCTGCCCCAGGACCTGCTCACGGGGCTGGCACCCTGCCTGCCTCCCTGGGTCCCTCGGTGGCTCCTCAGCCAGCACTGGGGTGTTTGGGAAAGCCAGTGGTGCTCGGGGCTTTCGCAGTTCTGCTGGCAAAGCCCTTCCCACGGGGACCCTCCGTGGCTCCCCGCCTGCGGTGGCAGAGGCGCCCGCGCCGCTCGCGGAGACGCCGCGTATCGATTTCACAGCATCGCTTCGCAATTTGATGCAAATGAACAACGTTTCCCTTGCCGGGACACATTTTCTGTCAACACGCGTTCGAGAGGCTGGCTGTGACATGTCAAAACGCTGCTCGCTGCGGGGAAAATAAACACGGCGGTTTGGCTGCTGCCTCCAACCCCACCGGGACTGGCCGGGCGGGAGCCGGAGCTGGGGCTGGGGCTGAGCCTGGCCCCGCCGGGAGCAAGGCAGGGACGTGCCCAGGCCCCAGCGCTGCCACTCACGCAGCCGTTGCTGCAGGCACAGGTTTGGGGTCCCCCCGCCCCCGTACCCCCACCTCCCTGCGCTGGGCAGGGCTGCGGGCAGGGCACTTGCTGAGCTGCAGGCAGGGTTGCAGGCAGGGTTGCAGGCAGGGTTGCAGGCAGGGCTGCAGGCAGGGCTTTGCTGGAGCACGAGCTCCACCTGCCGCCGCCCTCCCGGGCCGGGCCGGTACCGGCGGTGCCCAGCGCCCCCCGGGCAGGGCCGGCGGCCTCCTGCACCCCGGGCCGCCCCCCACCCCCGGCTGCTGCCCCCCCGCCCCGCGCTGCCCGCGGCTCCCCCCGCCGAACGCCCCTGCGGAGGGTCCCGGGTGCGGGCGCAGTTTGGGGTCGGTGCCCGCCGGACCCCGCGCTGCCCGCACTGCCTGCCGGGCGACATCGCTTCCCCGGCGCAGGGCCATCCCTCGGCAGTGCCCGCGGAGGTGACACCCCTCCTGCGCCCTCCCTGCCGTGGGACAAAGCCCCTTCCCCCCCGCCGGGCACCCAGGGACAGTGGCATTTCTGTCCTCTCCTGCCCTGGCAGCCCGTCGGGTGGCCCTGACTGCTCAGCCTGTCCTGGCCCCCGCGTGCCCCGCGCTGTGCCCCCCTGGCGTGGTGCCGATGGGAGCTGGGGGACCCCCAGACCATCCTCGCCAGGCTCCCTCAGCCCCCCGACACCCCACAAAGACACCAGACAGCGGGCTCTTTGCACACTTGCCGTGTTCACAGCAGACGTTACAGGCAGCAGGGACATCCCGCCCTCCCCCCAGATGTGGGGGCTCCCGCTGGCACCACCGAGGCAGCCCCAGGACCCCCTGCCCCAGAGCATCCTCGCCCCGCTCCTGCACCCAGCCCCGCCGTGGCCGTGCCTGCTCCCACCGTGCTGGGCGAGGGGCGGCAGCGGGGCCCTGGCAGAGCAGGGGCAGCCCTGGCCAGCCCTGGGCAGGACGCTGCACCCCAGGGCCGGGCACCATCACCGACTCCTGCCCACATCGCTGCTGGGGTGACCCGGCCCCACGCCCGCCATCGCTGCGGCTGGCAAAGGGGGATCTGCACATTGTGCCCCTCTTGCGCTGCCACCTTCCCGCTTCAGACAGCTCTGGGGGCACCAGCAAAGGGGGATGGACAGACAGACACTGACCCCTCTCCCAGTCGAGGGGAATGGGGAGCAGGGGCAGGGAGCCCTGAGGCGCTGGGGCAGCGCAAGCAGCAATCCAGCTCTTTTGTGAAGCCTCGCTCACCCCCCAGCCCCCTCTCTCCGTTCAGAAGGGGTGGTCCTGCAGAGGGGAGCCTGTCCCCACCGAGGGGTCCGTGGGCAGCACTTGCTGCCTGTGCAGGGTCGCACTTGCCCAGTGTGCCCAGTGCATCCTCTGGGCCATCTGGGTGTCTCGTGGTCCCATCGTTCCCCTTGGTGACCAGCCCGGGGAGGTCCCCCTGGGTGCAGGGCTGGCTGGAAGGCTGCTCTGGAGCTGAAAGAGGCATCTGTGGGGGCAGGGAGGGCAGTCCCTCGCAATGGGTGCCCTCTGACCACACCAGCCCAGTGCTAGTGGTACTCCTGACCTGTGCAGGAGCCCTGAACCTGTCTGTCCTGCGCCCGACCCAGCTTCTCCTCCTGCCCCTGTTCCTCTCCCCACACCTCTGCTCGACCTTCTGCCCCCAGCCCGCAGCAGGGCTCAGCCTCCCCGCTTCAATCACACGCAGGAGCATCAGCCCAAAAATCCCCCCCTGGTCCCAGCCATGCAGAGAAAAGGGAGGCGTGTGGTTAGTGGGTTACGGTGGGGGTTGGGCGGCCACGGGGCTGGGTGGGGAGGGGAGCCCCGCCAGCGTGAGGGCCTGGCAAGAGCCCCCCGGCCTGGGTGAAGGACCAGGCTGTGGTCAGTGCGGACCAGGGATGCCAAGGGGAGGCGGGCGCAGTGGTTCTGCATGAATCCAACCACCCAGGAGACCCCGCTCCGGCTCTGCCTTCCCACAGCAGGCGGGAGAGCTGCTCTCGGATGGACCCGAAGCGGCCAGCGACACGGGGTTACGTGGGGAGGTCCTTGCCACGGGGTTAGTGAGCACAAGCCAAGCCCAGAGAGAGCAGCCAGAGCTGGATGCTGTCTGGATCTGTACAACCCCCTGGACAGACCTGCCCTGATGCTTGGTTGAGGCAGCCCCCCCAAGCCACCCTGCTGCTGTGTCCCCTACAGGGTCTGGGACATCCTCAGGAGCCAGCCCTTGTCCCAGCCAGCAGCACGGGGCCACTGTCCTCCCCGGCTGCACAGGGCAGGGCTCGGTTCTGCCCCGCTGGTCATCACAGCACTGCTGCCGGTACAGCCAGCGCGTACTGGTGACAGGTCGCCAGCCTGCACGCCAAACCCACCCAGGTGGGCCGGATCCTGATGCCTTAACCCCGGGGGAATCCCTGTGGAGGCAGGGGACGTTTATCCGATGGACAGACAGACAGAAAGCAGAGCAGAGGCTGCGCCCCAGCGCTCTGCCAGGCAGCCGGCAGCAGAGCCACCCTCCACTGCCCGCTCCGGCCCGTTCAGCTGGCGGCCGGGGGGGACCCTGCAAGTACCAACCCGGCGGTTAGACACAGCCCTCGGCGCCATGCGGTTACTCAGGACCACGCTGCCGGCAGCGGCTTCTTGCATGCACCAGAGTTACCAGATAAACTGTGGAGAGACAAAGGGAGTGAAGAGAGGAGCCCGGGAACTGGTGCGGGGAGCAGCATGAGACCATTCCCCATGACGGGTGAACTGGGGCCCCAGGAGAACCCCGAGCTCGGGCTCTCGTGGGGCTCATGGCAACAGCATCGCTTTTTCGGATGAATCTCTCTGCAAACTGGGTTTGCTGGAACTTTACAGCCATTAATGATTGTTATTAACAGTTTCCACATTGTCCTATTTCCACTCAGCTTCTTTTCTTCTTCACTTTTAGCCACGTGAAATTTCTTGGAAAACAGGCAGCCAATAGGGAAATTTTCAAAGCCCCCCAGCCTGAGCATCTTCCTTTCCATTGCACCGAATGGGAGACAAAGATGCTCAGCAGCACTGGAAATGGGGCTGCTGCAGGTTAATTAACCAAGAGCCCCGGAGGAGGCCACTGTTCGTTTGTCATGGCAAATGGCATCCGAGAGTTAAAGTGCAAAGAGTATTTGTTAGTAGCAATAGAGAAACAAGTTAGGAATGGTTAGTACAGGTGGTTAGTAACAGAAGCACGGCACAGTCGGTCTGACTTAGAGGACAGACGTACTGGAAGAGAAATGAAGAGAAAAGCAGCAACAGTTAGTTTGTTTAATTCAGTTCAGGAATGTGTTAGTAACAGAGATCTACCGGCTTAAAAAGGAACTGAAAAGCTTCTGCTGATAAAACCGTTTTAGGCTCCTAGTCAGCAACAGGCTCCACAGGCAGACCCGGGCACAGCGTGCGGGGAGAAACCCCCTCCTCGTGCCGGCGAGGGCTGCCCGCTGCGGGGGCTCGGGCTCTGCTGCCCGCTGCGGGGGCTTGGGCTGCCCGGCCCTGCCTGTGCAGCCCGTCCCCGACCCAGCAGCACCCAGCACTTACAAAGCCCCTTCCCCAGCTTTTCCGTTCCCCTTTAAAGGCGGCGGTTAGTGGGAGGCGAGACAAGGCCGGTTAGTAGGGCATGCGCTGGGGCCGGTTAGTAGGTTAGTCCGTCTGCCAGGGGCTTCGGCAGCCCTCGGCACCCCTCACAGGGGGGGCGCAGGGGTCCCGGTGGGTTAGTAGGTTAAGATCGGAGCGCAGCAGCAGCATGCAGAGCCGGGCCCGGTTAGTCCCCCCGCCGGCGGAGGGGCGCTTTCCCAAGGAAGGGTCTGCTCGGCGCCTGGGGAAGCAGCGGGGCTCTGGCTCACGGGAGCAGGAGACGTTTTTGGGCTTTGCCACCAGATTGAATTCGGGAAGGTGTTAGCAGAGGGTTTAGCCTGCGTAACATACCCTGCTTTCTGAATGAAATGCTTCACAGGGCTCTGCCCCTTTGATCCGTGCTGGTGAGGACAAGACAGCCCGAGCAGCCTGTGCCCCCACGCAACACGGGTTTCCCACCCCCAGTACCGGTGAAAGTGAGAAACAGGCTGCACAGAGACAATCCCGGCAGTGCTGGGCTGTGACTTGCATCGCAAGGCTCCCGGGTAAGGGTGCTAAAGGAGCTGGAAGAAGCAGAGAGGGAAGGAGTGAAAACATCACCGGTGGTGCCCGGGGCAAGGCTGCTCTGGGTCTCCACTGAGCTCCCGCTGCCCGTGGACAGAAAGGAGGAGGTCCAGCAGAGAACACCACAGCTGGGAAGCAGAGGAAAGGTGCCCGATAGCTCATCCCCTCCCCATCAGAAGTGCCTCTCTGCAGGGCTGCCGGCAGGAGCAGGCGGCTGAGCAGGGCTGATTGCCGAGGGGCGGCAGGAGCAGCGGCTCTGCACCGTGCCCCAAGAAAGAAGCCTGGGAAGGGCCGCCCAGGGCACCCTCTGCCCTGTGTTCCTCCAGGTCACCTCCTCCTGCAGCTCTGGGTCCCCCTGGTCCCCACGAGGATGCTTCTCCATTTTGGAGTTCGAGGGGCTGTGACGCCCTCAGCCCCCAGCCCGCTGCACGCTCAGCCCTCCCGCCTGCTCAGGGGACCCTGGCTGGAGGGGGCAGTGGGGCAATAGTCGCACCCACTTACGGGGCCACTGTCGGCCCCGCAGAGCCGCATGAGGGCCATGGCACAGGCCTCTCGGGAGGAGGATGCGCTGCCCGGGTCCCTCCCCGTGCTCCAGGCTGCTCCACAAACCAGGTGGTTTCCTAAAGTGGAGTCGAGGCAGGATCCTGCCAGGACGTAGCACCAGTGGTGCAGGACCCTTCCAGAGCAGAAAGCACTGGGACTTTGCTGACAGAGGGATGGGTAGCATCAGTGGGGACCACCAGGGTCCCTTCGGGCTCTGTCATGTCTCCTTGAGGAGCTGGCACAGCTCCACTCCTGTCCCCATCCCCTTCTCCTTCCTTTGCATCCAGTGAAGGGGATGGGCCTCATCCTGCCCACGCCCTGCCCGTTGCTGGGGAGGGCACACAGGGAGACCCATGTGCCAGGACTGGCTGGGATGGAGCAGTGGGAAGGAAGGGGACCCCAGCACCTCATAGGAAAACCGCACGCGTACGCAGACCCGTGTCCTCAGGTGTCATCACCGCCGTCTCTTCGGCCACGTCCCCCGCCACGGCCAGGCTCGTGGCTCCGGCCCATGGCAGCCGGCACTGGGTTGCTCTGCTGGGGCCGGCCTGGCTCTGGCATCCACACATGGGCGGCGATGGCAGCTCCGCGAGCCCCAGCTGCCCTCTGGGCACAGCCGGTCCGGCCAGGCAGGAGCTGGGGCTGTGCCCGTGGGGCTGGTGGCACTGGGGAGCAGAGATGCTGTGAGACCCTGGGCGGTGTGATGGGCACCCCCTCCCCACCGCTGGGCATGCATGGGGGACACAACTTCTCATGCGGGTGGCCCTGGGGATGGTGTGACCCCACGGACCCAGCCGGAGCCCAGGGAGTGCCTGTGAGGGGATGGGTCCCTGGGGAGGAAGGCTGGCTCCCGGCTTGCAAGGGGTGGGGAGATCATGGGGGCGGCACCGCCCGTGTCCCCCTCTCTGGGGGTCCTACCTGTGGTCATCGGCTACGCTTGTGCCGTGCAATGTCCCCCCGTCCCATCTGGCTGCTCCACCGCAGAGGCTGCGCAGGGGACTGTGTGTGAACAGACCTCAGGTCAGTCATTAGCAGCTGCAAAAGAAAGCAACCAACGCAGCAAGGGAGAGCAACATGACGCCATCGTCTGTGGGCAGAGCTGAGCCGAGCCAAGCTGAGCCGAGCCAAGCTGAGCCGAGCTGGAGGGGGTGCATCGTGGTGCTGCCAGCCTGGCAGAGCCTCCCTCGGCTCCCCCACGTCCCTGCAGCTCCCCATCCCTGCAGGATGAATGTGGCATCCTCTGTTCCGAACCCCACCGCTGCTGGCACCACTCCTGGGCCCCGCAGGGAGGCTGGGCACTGCCCAGAGCTGGGGACAAAGGAAGGGGCCAGACTCCGCGGGACAGGGGCATGAGACCTCTGCAGGGAGAGATGCCATGCCGGCACCCCGCCTGCCCCGCGCCTCTTCCCCCTCCTGCGCGCTGGGCTGCCCTGGGGAGCAGGGACCGGCCCAGGCGTCTTCCCAGCTCAGGCAGGATGCTGCCCCTGGCCTGGCACAGACGCATGGTGATGCCCAGCTGCCCCCTGCCCCACAGTGTCCCCCCCCAAAAGCCAGCGGCGGGCAGTAGCGGGGCAGAGGCAGGCAGGGCGGAGGTTGGGGAGCTCCAGCCCATGCTCCCCGTGGGGACCTGCGCTCACACCTGACGTGGCTCTGCTCGGCTGCCCGCTCAGTGACACCCAGCGCCCAAGGAAACGCCACCTCTCCCTCCTGCGCCTGTCCCCTGGCAGAGCAGGGGGGAGACGGAGCCACCACCAGGCACAGCAGGGACGCTGGGAAGGACCACGCCAGAAACGGTGGCAATGCCCCAAACTGTCTGTCCCTGTCTGCTGCTGGAACTCCCCGCTGGGACTGCCTGCCACTGCCACTGCTGCCTTTGCCACTGCGGGTCTGGGACAACTCTCCATGGGTCCGCAGGTTCCGCTGGCTGTCCCGGCTGCACGGCGAGCTCCGCAAAGCCCTCGACCACCGACGGGAGCTCTGCGTGGCACCGCAGGCAGCCCCGAGCAGCGAGGGGTTTCTCACAGGTGGGGGAGCTCCTGCCGTGCCTGCAGGGTGCATTGCCTGTGAGGAGGAGGAGGCGGCAGGGAAGCAGCATGGGGAGCAGCTCCGGGTGCAGCTCCTGGAGCGGGGCGATGCCGGCCGCCTGAGCACTGCCTGGTGGGAGAGCCTGCCGTGTTGTCAGCCTCTGCTTGTTTTAGGTTTTTTTCCCTCTTTTTTTGGGGTCTAGGACAACTCATTGTGGCTGACCCAATGCACCGAGCTGAACTAGACCCATTTCTGCTGGGGTATATGTGGCAAAATTCAGAAATGTTAAAAAAATGCAATAGTAAAACTTCAAAAACCATTTTATTAAACTCATCGACAATCATGAGCTGTGGCACACCAGTATTCCATGGGGCTCCTCCTGCCATCACTGGGCACAATCTCTGAAATGTGCCCATCTGCTTTGGAATATTTCTTCAGCTCGACCGGAGGACTGTGGCCTGAAACAAGCCGTTCGTCATAAGAGTCTCTGCCCTTCTGCACCTTTTGGAGGCCATCAATGAACTTCCAGTTGGGTGGCACATTCCCAATTCGGCTTCGAGGCGATGATGAGCAGCTTCAGAATGGTTGTCAGGGCCATCCTCGGCGCTCTGTGTTCTGTCGAACAGAATCCCCACGGATGGTGGAAACAGAGGAGCTTGTCTACCACGTCTTCTCCTACGTGGGTGACTGAACCAGTCAAGAAGAGGTTGAAGCTCTTGGGGCAGATACTCCTCCAGAGTCACAATGTATTCTCCCAAGTCCAGGAGAGGCACAAATGCCGAGGACATGACCACGGCCAAATTCTTGAACAGCACCTATCGACGCCAAATGCTCCCTCGTGTTCTGAACCAGGTGGAAGCAGCAGTCTTTTAGGGCAGCTTCTGGGAAGCGGTCCTTTACGGCATTCACGGCAGCCATTTCACAGCCGCAGTGCAGGGACTGCAGCCGTAGGTCAGGCACCAGAGCTTTAATGAAATCTAACAACCACTCGTACATGGTGGGCTCTTTGTCCGGCAGAAGGGCACGCAGCACCGAGCACACGCCCCTGTACTTCTTTGCCAGGACCACACAGACCTGGGCAAAGAGTTTGGAGTCTGCTGCAAATGTGCTGGATGTTGGCAGAATTTGCCGCCAACAGGTTCTGCCAAATAGAAGAATCCTTCCGGATCCCTCTCCAATATCACCAAGCAAGAATGACTTGTGCACGCCTGGCATTGGTGAATAGGTCTTGCATTCCTTGGGTAATACAAGGTCATCCAGGCTCGCTGGGTCCGAAGGTGCTGCGTTTTGTTTCGCCTTCACTGGATTGTTTTTCGTAAAGGTTCTTTTCTTGGAATTAAAGCATGGACTGCCGAGCTCAGAGATGGCCGTGGAGAGGTGGCCATGGAGACTTGACTGCGTTTAATTGATTTCACCTTGGCCTGACTGCGTCTCGTAAAGTCGCTGTTCTCAGGATTACAAGCTGGACATGCACAAATGAGTATCTTGGGTCGTACCCTCCACCGCTTCTTCAGCTCGCTGCAAAATCCCCATCACAAGTCTTGCTACTTTGACATTCGCTGCCGAAGGGAACGGGAATGTTGACTGATCTTCCGGATCACATCTCTGTCCCTGGTGTGAATGCTGGGCTTGTATCATCCAATCTGCTCACAACGCCAAAATTTAATAGAAACATCACCTTCGCCGAGTCTATCGAATACATAAAGGTATCTACCCGCCACAAGTAAATTTTTCCCTTCCTCTCTGGCTTCGAACTGTCACAGTCATCTCACAAGTAGCAGCCAAGCAGTATGATTTTTGCAAGGAAACTGCACATCTATGAGGGAGTTAAAGTGTAAGAAATAACGACTCACACCACTGGTGCTATGTTAGCTGATTATCACATGCCTTTGTTGTGCTCGGCCATCAGAGGTGTCCACCTTGCTCAGCAACTGTTTCTGGTAGCTTGTTAACAAAGTAGTATTTAAATTAATGATGAAATAAAGGCAACGGTGAGATAAAGGCAACTAAATCAAATGTGAAATACCAAAATTTAAATTTTGGCCAGCGTAAGTGCAGCCAGCTAATGCGCAGGCAGGATGCCAGGCGGGTGGGGAGAACTACAGGGGGGTTTTGCTGAGGAAGCCGGGGAGGAGGCAGCTGCCCCACTGCCTCCCACTGCCCGCTGTGCCCCCACGGCTGCCCCGGTGCTGGTCCAGCCATTGTGCGCATTGTGCAGATGGGGAAGAAGCGCCGTGGCGGCAGGGACTGCTGGCTCCCCAGGTTACCCAGGGCTGAGGAGGGTGCTGGGGTGGTGGGACACCATGCCCCTAAGTCCCTCAGTTTAAAAAACAACCACATACCCCCAGAAAAAGAGAAAAAAAAACAAGCAGAGGCTGACAATACGGCAGGCTCTCCCACCAGGCAGTGCTCAGGCGACCGACATTGCCCCGTGCCAGGAGCTGCACCCGGAGCTGCTCCCCATGCTGCTTCCCTGCTGCCTCCTCCTCCTCCCCCAGATGTAATGCACACCACAGGCACAGCAGGAGCGAGCTGGCAGGCAGTGCCCCCTCTGCCACCCGTGACAGACCTGCATAGAGTTGTCCCCGCGTAGAGCTGCCCATGGAGAGTTACCCAGCGGAGAACTGGCCGTGAGGAGCTGGCCACGCAGAGCTGGCTGCAGAGAGTTGTCCTGTTCTGGCCACCGCTCCCTCTGCCACTGCCATAGCCCTGCAGTGAAACCGGGTTGCCACGGCTGTAGCCGGTGGTCACGGCCGTGCTGCAGTGCGTGCCGTCCACCTCCGCAGGGATGTGGGCACACGTGGCCAGTGCCAGTCCCCTGCCTGCGCCCGCAGCCAGCCCGCGCTGCCAGCCCTCCTCCTGCCCTGGGACAGCCACGGTGGCAGCAGGTCCCGGGGGAGCTGGGCCGTGATGACTCTGCAGTTGGGCTGAGGAGCCGCTGTGGCTTCCTGCGGTTTATTGTCACTGCGCGTTGCAGGCGCTGCTTGCAGGACAGTCCCTCCCCTGGGGACAGCAGGGCCAGGCAGCATTTGCAGACCAGATGCCATGGGGCTGGGCAGCGAGAGCTCTGGCTCAGCGCGGAGCCGGGCAGCAAGGAGAAGCCATCGAGCACCTGGCAAAGGGATTCCTTGCCTGGATCCAAGCGGGAGGTGCCTGTGGTGGGGCAGGCGGGACATGTCTGCATGGGGGTGACCGCCGCAGGATGGCCTCTCTCTCGCCCAGCAATGAAGCACATCCCGGGAGTTGGAGGGAGAAAAGCAATTTCGTGTGGGCAGCTCTTAACCAAACGCTTACGTCATGGATGGCGAGCAGCGGTTGCCAGCCGTGAGCTCGAGCTGCCACACCGGGTTGGTGGCACATATGGTGCCGCCAGGGCTGAGCACCCGAGATAAACAGGGGCTAAATCCATGCCTCGAGTGAGGATGAGGATGGAGGGGAGCACAAGCTCGGCTGCAGGCAGGAGTGGGGAGGCACGGGCAGCAGGCAAGCTGCCCACACCACGCCACGCCATGCCACGCCACCGCGACGAGCTGCCCTGTGGCACCGCAGGCACGGTGACGGCCACTCTGCTGCCCGTGCCCGGGGAGGCAGTCTCCGAGAGGCAGCATCTGGGCACCCCCGACCCCCCAGCTCCGGGCAGGGTGGCCAGCGCACCCCTGCCCTCGGCCCTGCCCGCGCTGCCCGTCCCCCAGCAGAGCCCAGGCTCCGCTGCCTCCCTTTGTCTGCGGCTCTCGGGGCTGGGCAGCCCTGGGGGGGGGGGGGGGGGGGGGGTGAGAAAAGCTCCCTGCAAACCCAGAAGCGACTGAAAATCTGATTATTTCCCCCGTGGCTCGCCGGGGCAGGAGGTAGCCGCACACACAAAAGGCTGTGAGACAATGAGGGAGAGAAAATGGCTCCCCAAAAGGAGCCCGGGTGGCATCTGTCAGGTTAACTCTTTGCAGGGAGAAGGGCTGTGCTGAAGCACACTGGAGGGGTGCTGGCCCTGGCCTCTCCTCTGACCTCTGACCCCCTGCCTAAGATCACCAAGTTTAGGAGAAAACGATGGTTTCAAGACAAAGAAATAAACCAGCATTTTGGCTACATTTCCTTCCAGGAGCATTGAAAATCAGGCAAGAATTCGTTTACCTGTCTCCAGCCCTATTCTGGATGAAGTTTCTGAAAAAAAAAAAAAAAAAATACAAACAAGCGGTGCATCAGTTAATATTAATTTTGGTAGGGGGGGCTGCAGCCGGTGCCAGCGGGAGCCAGGCTGCCACCGGGGCGCCGCCGGCCGGACCGGGTGTCCCTGTGGGCGCTCCTGCCCCTGCCAAAGGGAGCGGGGCCCAGGCTGGGCCCCTCGGGAGAAGCCGGTGGCTCCTGCCGTGGCGTGTGGGGATGATTTATAGCCAGGGAGAAAGAATATATTGCGGGGGGTAGGGGGGGGGGGGGGGGTGGTTTTTTTTGCAGCCGGAGCAGCAGCTCCTGCCGGCCCCGCAGCCCCCCGCAGCGATGACCGGCAGCATCTCTCCCTGCTCCTGCCCGTGCATCGCGCCCTGAGGTGGGGGATGTCCCCCGGGGGGCTCCGCCTGACGTCCCTGCTCCCCCAGAACCCACCGGAGCCTGGAGAGGAGCCCCGTTTCCACCCGAAAAAAACAGCCGAAGAGACGCGTAAGCGCGGCTTTACCTGCTCTCCCGGGGAGGGCCCGGGCTCGGGCACCGCGGGGCTCCGCACCCTCCTGGCCGCGGCGCCGCTCCTTTGTGCTGGAGCTTTCCGGGGAGCATCGCATCCCCCCGCGGGGGAGCGCCACGCAAACTCCTCCTCCCGCAGCCCCCGCCGCCCGCCCGGCCCTACCCGCGGCGCGGGAGGATGCTGCGGCTCCCGGGAAACGTTCACGCTGGAAACGCGGCCGAGCCACCTGCCCCCCCCCCCCCCCCCCCCCGCCCCCCCTCCGATCCCCACGTGCCCGCAGCCCCTCACCGCGGCGGACCCGGGGGACCCCCACCCCTCTGCAGCCACAGCCCCCGCTGCAAACGCCCCCGTCGCCCCCCACCGCCCCGCCAGGACCACGGGCCCCGCCGCGGTGGCACGGGGTCCCCACGGCCATTTGGGGTGGCGTGGGCAACCCGTAGCCGTTGGGGGTGGCACAGGGGGGCGGTGGGGTAGGGGACACGGGGACGCTGGGCAGGCAGCGCTGGCGGGCCAGCCGCTTGGGGACACGGCGTGCAGGATCCGGCCACGCTCGATGGGGAGGGAAGGGACGGCAGAGACCAGCCCAGCCTGGGGACACCAGCACATGGGGGGCCGGGAGTGCCACAGCCCTGCCCGGCCGTGCCCAGCGGGGCTGGGGGCAGACCTCCATCCCGGGGCCGGAGGGCTGCTTTCGCAGCTGCCGGGCTCTTGCATTGTTCTCCAGGTCCCCACCAGGTCCCTGGGGACCCGCTGGTCTCACCACCAGCTGCCCGCCATGCCTGGCCGTGTGCTGGCCCTGCTCCCAGCCCCTCATGTCCCCCCCGAGGTGCTGGGGCTGGGTGGGCTGGCTGGGACGGGGCTTCCCATCGGACGTGGCCATGGAGGGGCTGGGAAGCTTTGCTCTTCCAGGTCTCACTGACTGGTGGCCCCAGATGGGTTTGCCCTGGGGTGGCAGCAGGGTTTCACTCAGCCCATCTCAGAACTTTTTGTTTCTTCGTCTATTCTGCATTTTTAATTATGATTTCCTGCGGAGAAAATCTCTTCCTGGGCAGCATTGTCTCCGACGGGGGGTCCTTCTGCTGCAAATGTCAGGAATGGGACATTTTCATCACAACAAACCTTTTCTCCACAGAGCTCTTCTGAAATGAGAAATTTTTCCAAACCAGCCTTTCCCTGTTGCACTTCCAGCCGCAGTTAACCACCGCTTTCTCACGAAAGAAGAAGACAGCTTGCCAGCAGCCCCCAACCGCTTCTGCTGCCCCAGTTACCCTGCAGCCACAGCCCAGGGCCAGGCAGGCAGGAGCAGGCCCTGCCTGCGCCTGCTGCGCTGCCGGGGCAAACACGGAGCCGTGAGCCCACGGTGTCACCGCGCTGCTCCAGGGCTGGCCCGTGGCGTGGGCTGGTCCCCTGCAGCGCTGCAGGCAGGGGGTCTCCCCTGCCTCTGCCCTGGGCATGGGAAGTGCTGCAAGATGGTGCGGGTGCAGGGGCGTGCATGGGTGTGCATGGGTGCAGGGATGGGTGCAGGGGTGTGCATGGGTGCAGGGATGGGTGCAGGGATGGGCGCAGGGGTGCACATGGGTGCAGGGATGGGTGCAGGGATGGGTTCAGGGGTGTGCATGGGTGCAGGGATGGGTGCAGGGGTGCACATGGGTGCAGGGATGGGTGCAGGGATGGGTGCAGGGGTGTGCATGGGTGCAGGGACGAGTGCATGGTTGCACAGCGTGCAGCTGCAGCTTGCTGGATCCTGCAGCTCCTTCCAGCTCCTGAGGAAGGCTGAGGCTCAGCGATGGCCGCACCGTGTCCTCCTCAGCCCTGCTGGAACTGCAGCGCAGACCCTGGGCAGGAGCTGGCAGACCGGGTCTGCGGGGATGTGTGGGTCCCACAGAGCCCCTGAGCTGGCAGCCAGGCTGGCACAGGGACAGGACAGACAATCCTCACCAGCGGGGTGTGCAGCACCACGCAAGGGCTGCCCTGCCGCTCCCGCTGGCTCGGCACCTGGCTCCTCTGCCCTGCACCGGGCCCGACACCGCGCCCTGGCCCCACAGCACCTCGGGGGGCTGGCAGCAGGGCCGAGGGCAGGCCATCGCATCATGTTGCAGCTCCGTACATGAGCCGGGCAGGGGCTTCACCTGCCTGCAACAGGGACACGTGGATGCCGGTGCTGGCTGCAGGGGCAGAGAAGGACGGTCGTTTCCACCACCACCTCCTTCCCCATCCCTGCCCCTGCAGAGCCCCCCTGCTCAGGCACGGCATCACTCCCAGCCACGCAGTCCCACAGCACCCCCTCCCCAACTGCCACCGCGCCACCGTGGACAACTGAGCCTTTATTGAGCTTTGCCCCCACCGCCCCGCGGGAGAGACAGTGCCCAAGGCGTGCAGCCAGCGGCGCCGCGGCTCCGGCGCTGGTGGTCACTGCTGGACCCTGCGGATGGACTGGACCTGCCCCGTCTGCGCGTGGGAGCCCCACTCCCGCACGTGCTTGTACTCGCCCGCGTGGCTGTCGCTCTCCAGGAGGTACTGGAAGCCCCGGTACCCCGGGTACTGCGAGCAGACCCACCTGCGAGGGAGCAGAGAGCGGTGGCGGCTCAGGGCTGGCAGCACCGCTAAGCACCCAGTGCTGTGGGCGCCGGGCGGCGGGCAGGGTGCCGGGCGGCGGGCAGGGTGCCAGCAGGTGCCAGGGCACCCTCAGCTCCAGTGAGCGCCCCCAGTGCGGGGGGCTGGCAGGGTGCAAGCCCCCCGGGTACTCACGCGCCGCCACGGACGAGGAAGGAGCCCACGGTGCTGCTGCCCCAGCCCAGGGCGGGCAGCGAGGGGCAGTCGTCGCTCAGCTCCCCACGCTTGCCCTGGAAGTTCTCCTGCTCAAAGAGCATCAGCCTGCTGCGCCCGTGGTCCTGCTGCCGAGAGGGGCACGGCGTCGGCACGGCTGACCTGCCCAGGCCCCCGGGCAGTGGCCAGCAGTGGGCTCTGGGGCGGGACCAGCCCGGTGGTGGGCTCTGGGGGCCGGCCCCGCAGCGGGGAGCCAGGGTGGGGGCACTCACGGCGCAGGCGATGGGGCGGAAGGAGCACATCCTCTCCACGTGGTAGGCGTTGCTGCCGCTCCACGCCTCCCAGCACGGGTACTCGCCACGCTCCAGCACGAACTGCTGCCCCTGGAAGCCGCAGTGCTCGAAGCCTGCCCACCTGCCGGGGGTAGAAGGGGGGCGGTGAGACCCCCCGTGGTGCCCATCACCCTGCTTATGCCTGGGGCTGTGCTCGCTGCACCCTATGGGGATGAGGCCATTCCCCAGAGGAGGCAGCCCTGTGGCTTGGGTGGCAAAAGACACGGGAGACCCCCATCCTCCAACCCCCTGCCACCCGTGGGGTCCCACGGGACCATGGGGTCGCGGTCTCCCATGACCCCCACTCACGCCCCGCTCTCGATCTTGCAGGAGCGGACGGTGCTGAAGCCATGCTCCAGGGTGCTGTAGCAGTCGGTGGTGAACTCGTGCTTCTTGCCCTGGAAGAAAGCCTCATCCCACACCACGATCTGGGGAGAACGGAGGGAGTCAGGGGGCTCCTCGGCTGCAAAGGCCCCGAGCAGACGCTGCAGCCCCACGTGTGGGCGTCCACGGGGCTCAGGCTGCGCTGCCGGTCCTCCCCAGGCTCCTGTACCTTCCAGAGACCGGAGGATCTCCTGCAGCGGTGGGTCATGGTGGCTCTGCTGGGGCACAGGGGAACGGGACCATTAAAGCTTGCCTCAGGCAGGTGCCTTGCTGACCCCCACGAGCCTGGCCTCGCCACTGCAGCCTGGCCCGACCCACTGGCCCTGCGCTGGGGGCTTTGCCCTTCCCTGGGACGCCCATGTCCCAGGAGTGAGCTTCAGGCCATGCACTGCACGGCCAGTGCAGGCAGATGGAGGCAGGAGCCTGCATCCAGCCTCAGGATGTCGCTCCAGCCTCTGCTCGGATGAAGCTGCCCTCGGGAGCCCACGCACGTCCCTTCACCAGGGGCATGGGAGGCAGCAGTGGCGTTTCTCCATGCTGGAGCAAGCCAAGAGCGAGGGCTGGGGCTCTCCCAGCCCACCCGGGGCTGCCGCCTGGGCTGTGCCAAGCAGCGGGTGTCTGGCAGGGCAGCCCCAGCCCTGGCAGCCGTCCTGGCAGCATGGCACAGCACTGCAGCGGGGTGAGCATGCTGCCTGCCCATGCACAGGGCTGCACGTGCCCAGGGAGACCCCTCCTCCTGCAGGCAGATCCCTGAGCCAAAGCCCCCGTGCAGGCAGCCCCAGTGCAGGCAGCCCTGATGCAGGCAGCCCTGGTGCAGGTCCCCAGGCGTGCTCACCACGTGCAGGCAGGGCCAGCGCCCGGGGCTGCAGCCAGAGCAGCGCTGAGCCAGGAGCGCTGCAGAGGTGGCCACATGCCCACACTGAGCGGTGGCACCCGCTGCCACGGCCAGCGATGCCCCCCGCTCCTCTCGCCACCACTCCCCCGTGCCAAGGCGTGTGATGGCCAAGCGGTGCCGCAGCCCGTCCCTGGTGGCTGCCCTTGTCTCCTGCCCCGACTTCAGCATCGCGCAGCTGCCAGCCACGCCGTGCCAGCAGCCTCGGGTCCTCCTCCACATGTCCCCACAGCAGCTCCGCTCCCAGGACCCAGCCGTGCGGGGTAGGGGCAGCTGCTGCCAGGCTCCTGCGCTTACCTGGGGTGAGGCGCTGGTGCCGGCGGAGGTGACATGTCCAGCAGCCCTCCGGCTGGGTTTTTATAGCCTCCAGATAGAGACAGAGCCCAGGAGAGCATTACTGAAACCCCTAACTCAGCACATGGCGGGGAGGAGGGACCGGGCAGAACAAAGGCGACGCTGCAGCGAAGCTGATGAGCCGGGATGCCGCGGCTCCCGCTCCCCCAGCCCACCGGGCTCGGGCTCTGACCCCCGGCCCCGCAGCTCCAGAGACGAGGCATCGCCCCAGGAGTCTGCCAGTGCCCCTGCCGTGTGCCCTGCCCCGGCGTGGGGCTGGGCTGGGACCATGAACCCCAGCTCTGGCCATGCTCCTCGTGCCCATGGGCAGCACTGCCTGCCCCTGGCTTTGGCTGGGGGCGCGGGGAAGTTTTCTCACCTGCATTTCTGGGAAGCAGGAGGAAAGACGCGTCTCCACTTGCGGCAGTGCTTTCTCCCCTGCTAGGGCAGAGCAGCTCCCCCCAAAAGCCGGGGTGGCCTGTTTGCAGGTTGAGCACACAGCAAGCATGGAGCATGGTACCCAGCGGGGAGCGGGGGAAAGCGAGGGACAGGGTTGCAGAAGGCATTTGAGGGAGTGAAGATGCAGATCAAGACTCCAGGAGCGCGGCAGCAGCCTCCTGCCTCTGGGACCTGGAAAAAGCCCGCGGCATCCACATTGTGGGTACCTAAATACCTTCAAGCTTTGCTCATGGTGACACCCCACCCCCCCCCAAATTATCCTGGGGTCATGCTGGGAGCGTGCAGGGCTCCGAGGGCACCTTGCAGAGGCACCCACACAGCCTGCCATGGGAGGGGGGAGCAGCAGGGCAGCGGTTGGGTGGCCAAACCAGCATTCCCAGGCAGTGCTGTGTTTTGGGACAGCATTTGCTGGGGAAACTGCCCGGGTGGCTGAGCTGGAGCATCCTCCTTCAGGCAGCCGCAGCCCTGGCAGCCCTGGGCACTGCAGAGGAGGCCGAGCAGGCGAGTGCGGCAGCCGGGGGGGCTCACCCGCAAGCGGCTGCCCCTGGCTGCAGTGGGGCTGTGCTGGCCATCCCCGACATCTGCAGCCCCCCGCAAATGTGTGTTCAGCACAAGTTGTGCCCCCAGCCTCTTGTTGTGGCCTGAGCTAAACTCAGCTTGCCGCCGGCCACCAGCGCGGTGACCACAGCTCGTTCGCTCTCCGTGACGTGCCCCGGCACGGGGACGTGGTTGTGCGGAGCCCGGGCTGGGGCTGGGTGCGCCCATGGTGCCGCTCAGCACCGGGCAGGGGACGCAGCCGCAGGAACTCCACGTGCAGCGGGGCTCACCGGGGCAGAGCAAACCCCTTGCGCTGAGCGTGCGCCCGTGCCCGCGCCTGCCGGGGCCGAGCTGGGCCCGCTCCAGCCATCCGCACCGGGCGTGGGGCTTGGGCAACCCTTCGCTGTGTTTGAGCTGCGCATCCCACGTGCCCCTCAGTGCCGGGGCGGGACGCTGCAGTTGAGGGGCTTTCCGAAGCGCCTGCAGCCAGCAGCAGGGATGCTCAGCGGGGAGGGCAGAGATTTTGTGTCTGGGGGGCTCAGGAGCTGCCCAGGACAGGTCCCTGCTGTCAGCCCTTCCACAGCAGTGTCTCGGGGAAAACCACTGGGCCACCGAGCCCTCGGAGGAACAGCCAAAGCAAAGTGGGGCAGCCATCTGGAGCAGAGCTTGGTCCCTCCGAGCACGGTTTTCCAATGCCCACGTCCAAAGTTGCTGGAAGGGAAAGCAGAGCCAGAAGCAGGGCAGCAGAAGCTTGGGGGTTGGGTGAGATGTGCTGATCAATGCCCAGGAACCACAGCCGAGGCAGCCCCATTAAAAAAAACCCACCCTGGATCCAAGAGGAAGAGAATGCAGCTTAAAATAGACATGTGTCTAACAAAGATGAAAAAGAACGCAGACAGAGAGCCGTGAATCACAGAAAGCTGCCCAGCGCCAAGGTGAGCGACCAGGCTGCGGGGAGTGCCCAGGGAAATGGGGCAGCAGCACCTGCACCCAGCCCTGCCTGTGGGCACAGTATAGCCCACCATAGCCCTGCAGGAAAAGAAGGAGGGATCAATAAAAGCTTTTTGTTTGGGATTTTGGGCAATAGCCCAGAGGGTGCAGCTGGATCCCACCGCTGCTGGTTGATGCTTCACACTTGAGGGGAATGAAAGATTGAAAGAACTGAGTGCTCTGAGCTTTCTGAACGCGTAGCCTTGGGTGATTTACTGCTGCCGGTGATGAAGAGCCGGCCCAGGAGTGCTGGTGCTGGATGCTGCAGGAGGCTGGGGGTGTTGGAATGGGCCGGGAGGAAACAAGTGTGCAGGTATTTACACGATGAACAGGATCACAGCAGGCAAACGGGGACGGCAGCTCGGTGGGAGTCAGGGGAAGGTCCCCCAAGCTGCCTCCTGGTGCAGAGAGCGGCCGTAGGGCGCAGGAGATGCGGCACTGCAGGCTGAGCTGCCGCAGGGACTGGTGCCCAGCGTGTCCCCGGCCAGCCACCCCGCGTCCCCCTCTGCCTGCCATCAGTCACAGACAGCACCGATGCACCGAAACCCCACGTGGGATCTGGTACCATGTAGTGTGGCAAAAAGAGGTACAGAATGAGCACAGCAGAGGTTAAATGGGCTAAAACCTAGCCAACGTCCCCGCCAGTGGACACGGTGAACAGGGACATCCTCAACACCACTCTCAGGGACTGGGATGGTCTGGAAAGTGTCAGCTTCGATTACACGTCGTTCGGGAAAAAAAAAAAAAACAACTCTTGAAGCATTTCAGAGCACTTAAGTCTCACATCCTGGCGTCTTCAGGGCAGCGCCGTCGGGCGTTGGCGGGTACGGAGCGAAGTTTAGAGCGAGAGATTTAGTGTTTGGCGGGGAGAAATGAGCACAGAGCGGCCGCAGGGCATCGGGGCACGGGGCTGGTGCACCCTCCCCGGCTGCAGCGGCGCTGGAGCCGGGTGCCCGTGCGGGTCTGGCGCCAGGGGCGGTGG
This sequence comes from Leptosomus discolor, assembly GCF_034619465.1. Lineage (NCBI taxonomy): Eukaryota > Metazoa > Chordata > Aves > Leptosomiformes > Leptosomidae > Leptosomus > Leptosomus discolor. The sequence continues at coordinate 16,101,359 of NC_141406.1, read as the reverse complement.
GCAGGGGAGGGCGGCGTGCCGGCGCCGGCTGGGCCGCGCGAGGGCTATATATGCCCTGCCGGGGCGGCCGCACGCGGGGCAGCGGGTGCTGCCGCGCGCTGCAAAGTGGCACGGTCAGGTCTTCTGTTGTGCCGCGGGCACAAAGGAAAGTGCTGGGTTCAGCGGCTGGGCACGGGGCCGGGGAGAGGCTTCCAGCTCACCCAGCGCTTTGCAGGATGTGATGACTGGGCGGCCGCGCAGACACTGATGAGCTGGCAGTTCCTTTGTGCGCCCGGCCGGGGGTCTGCCCTTGCCAGGCTATAAAGTGGGGGCCTCGCTGCGCCCCGAAACACAAGCCCGCTCACTCCAACAAGAAGCAGCAGCTGCCCAGGTAAGAGGACAAAGTCCCCGGGCACCGGGCTGCAGCCGGACCTGAGGGGGGGAGAGGGAAACGCAGGGTCTCAGCTGTGACCACCGCTGGGGCCACCAGGTCTGGGAGCACCCCGGTGCTCAGTATCCCGCTGCCCTCCGCTCCCCCGGCGGCCCCTGGTGACACTCACCGGCAGGGTGCCCACCGGTGGGCTTCATGCAAACTGGGCTGTCCCCATCCCACCCCCTCACACGCTGCCCCGGTGCCCAGCTGGGGTCCCAGGCACACCCCGTGCGGGATGGCCCCAGCACCCGGTGCAGCATCAGGCCCCAGCCTGGCTGGGGAGAGCAGGGAGCACTGGGGGTCTGGGCTGCCCTGGGCACTCCTGCAGTGGTGGGACCACGCTCAGGGCTCTCCTGACCACAGAAGTGGGCACCTGGGACCTCCCGTGGTCCTTCTGCTGAAGGCAGGACCCCCTGCTTGTGCCCACCTGGAGAACCTCCCGGCAGCTCCTCTCCCGGGCCCAGCCGCCCACCCTGTTTCTGAGCCCCCCATCCCAACGCCACCATCCCCAGGGCAAGGCGAGGGCTGGGGTGGGTGGTGGGTGCCCACGTCCGTGCCTCCCCTCTAACCTGCTGCTGGTATCTCTGCCGGGTGCCCTGTCCCAGACTTGAGCCCAACACCGCGATGTCTGAGACCACAAAACCCGCTGCTCCCGGCCAGGCCGCGGAGGAGAAGGAGAAGGCAGCCCCAGCTCCAACTCCATCCCTCGACCCTGCTCCCGTCGCAAACAGCAAGGGCGAGGAGCCCTCCACAGAAGCCTTCAGGGTAAGCCCTGCTGCTCCCCACACGCAGGGGCACGGGCCGGGGGTGAGGGATGGTGGCAGCATCCCCAGGGCAGTCAGCAGGAGGAGAGCGCGGGCGGCCGAGGGGGAAGGACCCTCCTCGGGGAGCAGGAGGAGAGCGCGGGCGATGCCATCCCTCCCCGCTGCATCGCTCCTGGGCAGCAGCTCTCAAGGTGCAGGATTCAGGCAGGGGGTGCTGCAGGAGGGACACTCTGGGTGCCCCGTGGCTGGGACAGCTCGTTGGGGACCACAGGCTTTGGAAATGCCCTCCCCCCTGGTCATGGCAGCAAGGCTGGGTGCTGCCACCCGCTCCCTCAGGTCACCCTGCGGTGCTGCAGGAGGGTGGAAGAGGAGGCTGTGGGTGACAGGGCCAGCATCGAAACGCTGCTGTGATGCCAGGGCAGCGGGCCACCGAGGTGCTGCAGTGGGGCTGGGGACAAGGGGTGAGCGATGCCAGGGCTCCGGCAACGCTTCTGCGCGTGCCAGGCAGCAAAGGCCACGGGGCGGATTCAGCTCCTGGAAAAGCAGCTCCTTTCTGGCCTGGCCAGGGCCTGCTGGGGGCACTGACACAGGGAGACGTGGCTTTGCAGCCGCAAAACTGGAAGCAGGATCAGGCCATCTCAAGGCAGGGATGGCTGCCAAGAGGGGACCTTCCTGTGCTCAGCCCGTGTTGGGATGGGCTGCTCGTGCACAGAGCTCAGCTTGGCTTGCCCGGGCGCCATACCCGAAAAGCTGCAGGAAGCCTTGGAGAGCCGAGGAAGATGCCAGGGGGAGTGTGCAGGGTCCGTGCAGGGACACGCAGCACTGCCCTGCCCTCCCCGAGCACGCCTGTCCCCATCCGACCCTTTCCCTCTGCCCCCAGATTGTCGTCTTCGATCAGGAGAACTTCCAGGGCAGGCAGATGGAGTTCACCACTGAGTGCCTGAACCTGGGGGACCGCGGCTTTGACCGGGTGCGCAGTGTCATTGTCACCTCTGGACCGTAAGTGAACCCAGCCACGGAGGGGACCGTGTCCCTGGGGATGCCCTGGGGAGGTGGGGACGCAGTGCTGGGGAGCAGTGGGATGTGCAGCGGGCATTTCCCTGCAGCCCAGGCAGAGAATGGAGCAGGACCAGCGCAGGAGCAGAGCTGGGGACCCCGGGTCTCCTTCGAGGAGGGCAGGACAACCTGGGCAGGCGGGAAGGGTGCCAGGGCCGTTTGTAAAGCACAGGCACTAGAGGCAAAGCCAAAAGCCGAAGAAAGGTGGCCATCAGCGCTGCCACCCAAAGCTGCCTAGGAAATGCAAGAGACCTGTAGACTTTAGAGAAGCCAAGGTGAAATGAGGCAGGTGCCCTGGACCAGTCTGGTGGCCAGGGCCACCGCAGAGACAAGGCTGGAGCGGGCAGAGGAGGGCAGGCAGGCAGCTCCGCACGCCTGCCTGCACACAGGCAGCTGAGCAGCGATAAAGGGGCTGGGAAGGTCCAAAAGCCGTGGGAACAGTTGACACAAGCAGGGACAAAAACGATCGCCAAACTAGATAACTGAACAGACGGATGATCTTCGTGTTGAAAGAGCTTCTCACCACGTCCGTGCCTGGCTGGAAACGCCGTGCCCGGGAATGCAGCCCGGTGGTGGGGCAGCCGGGGGGGCTGGCAGTGCTGCGGGGAGGATGCACGGGACATGGCTCATCCCGACAGCAGCGCTCAGGGACCGGGCAAGGTGACCTGTGGTCACCTTGGATGACACCATGTAGCACCGATGACAACTTTGTTATTAGGAACGCAGAATATCCAACTCTTCTTGAAACGGAAGGGGGACGGAGCAGCCCCGAAGGAGCTCAGGTGTGGTGACGCCTGGGAAGCCACACTAGATATAGAAAGGGTGAACCCTGGAGAAGAGTGTTATTGGGGTCCTAAGTCCCCAGAGTCTGCTGGAGAGTCACTGGTGAGACCCTGGGCCCAAAAATTTACTTAGGGAAAGACAAAATCAACCAAGCTGAGCCTTAGAAGTCAGTGGAAGGTCGCGTGGCCTGTGGTACCCGAGCACATTAGGTACCTCCTGCCATGAGGAAAATGCCTGTTGGCATCTGCAGAAAGAGCCCCGTTTCGCAGGGAAAAGGGAAGCGGCAATTGCAGGGCTGTTCTGGTGCCAAGGGGCTTTTGGAGCGCCCAGCCTGTGACATTCACAGCGCAGCAGCACCTCGTGGCAGTGCTAAAGAGGTGACACCGCAGCTGAATAAGCCCCGAGCTCCCGCACCCTGGTAATGGGATGAACGTCAGAGCTGGCTGAAGCTGGTGCAGTGAAGCATGCAAGCGTGCCAGGATTAGCAAGCCAGGGCAGCCCCGGCGGTGCGAGAGGGAGAACAGTCAGTCCTGAGGTAACGCGAGGACGAGTCCGCGGTGTGCGGCGCGCAGGGCTGGCCAGCTGCCCTGGGGTCCCGCCGCCCCCCGGGCTGAGGAAGGGGAGTGCTGCCAGTACGCCGGTGCCTGCTGCCCGCCTTGCTGCGAGCGCTCAGCTGAGAGCCCGCGGCTCGGCGCTGCGCATCAGCTGCCGGATCTGCGCTCGCCATAGCACCTGGGCTGGGAGAAAGGCGGGAGCAGGGTGGTGGGGCCAGTCCTGGCACCCACAGCTTTTTTTGGGCGCTGGGAGCCCAGCTGCGGAACCCTGCAGACCGGCTGAGTGGGAGAGGAGCTGCTGGGTGGTATCTGACCTGCTGTCGTCCTCCCCCTCTCCCCAGCTGGGTGGCCTACGAGCAGGCCAACATGCGCGGGGAGATGTTCATCCTGGAGAAGGGCGAGTACCCTCGCTGGGACACCTGGTCTAGCAGCTACCGGAGCGACTGCTTCATGTCCATGCGTCCCATCAAAATGGTGAGCGGTCCAGGAGCAGAAAGCACCCAGCGGGGTCTGGCCAGGGCCGGATCTGCGTTGCAGGGCTTTGCCCGTGCGACCTGGCGCCTTCCCTCTGTCTTCCGCAGGAGGCTGAGGACCACAAAATCTCCCTGTACGAGTCTGCTGACTTCAAGGGCAACAAGATGGAAATCCAGGAGGACGACGTGCCCAGCCTCTGGGCTTACGGCTTCTGCGACCGCGTGGGCAGCGTGCAGGTGCCCAGTGGAACGTAAGCCGGGCCGCGGCGGCGGCTGCCTCCTGCCAGGCTCCCCGTCCTCCCCCGCGCCCCGGCTCGCCGCCCGCTGACCCCGAGCACCCGCACAGGGCTCTCGGGCAGCCAGAAAGTGCCACACGGCCGTTTTCAGTGGCGTAGCCCATCACCCAGGGGTTCGCACCCGGTGCAACGGGAGGCAGGGGGGCTAGAGAGCGTGCCGGCCACGTCACCGCTGCCTGCGGCGGCCGACCCCGCTCAGGCGCCCTCTGTTTGCTTTTCCCGCAGCTGGGTCGGGTACCAGTACCCTGGCTACAGAGGCTACCAGTACCTCTTTGAGACCGGAGACTTCCGACACTGGAACGAGTGGTCTGCCTTCCAGCCCCAGATCCAGTCCATCCGCCGCATCCGGGACATGCAGTGGGACCAGAAGGGCACCTTCGTCACCCCCGACGCGCCCTCTGACTGAGCGTGCCGCCTGCTAGCTACGAGTCCCGGGCCCCGTGGGGCACCCCCGCCTCCCCTCGCGCTCGCCTGCCCAGCACTTTCCTTGTACATTGCACATTCCCTGGATGTACTCGACCTTGTGAGGCAAATTAAAAAAACCCCAGAAGACTAGAGCTGCTCGGGAGTCGGTGCTGTGCCGGCGCGGCCGCGGGCGTCGAGCTCCACTTTCCCGCCCGCCTGCGGGCAGCCCGGTGGGCCGCGGCGGAGGGGGGTTTTCCAGGGGGGAACGGCTCTCAGGCCCACGCTGGAGATGAGGGAGACCCCGGCGAAAGGAGGCAGGGGGTGGCGGGAGGCTCCTCCAGCCGTGGCCTCACCAGCCCCCTGTGGTTGGGGGGGGAAGGTCTCAGGGGGAGCCCACGGAGCACGGGGGTGTCGCGGCTCCCTCCGTGCCTGCGGGGCGGGGGGGGCTCCGGGGGCCATTGCCGGTGGGGGCACGTCCAGAGGCCGGTCTGCGAGCGGCAGGACCCGTCACTAACGACCGGTCGTTAAGTGCGGCCAACCCAAGGCCAAGTCACTTCCAAGGCGCTGTTTGTCCCCTCGGTCGCCGTGTCCCCTGTGTCCCGTCGTCCCCCCGGCGCTTCCCCTCTCCCCTCGTCCCCCTCCCCCCCCCGTCAGGCACTTTCCGGGGCATTTCCCCGCGCTCCTCATCAGCGACCACAGCGATCCACCGCGGCGCTTGCTGCTGTGGGCGGGGGGGCGTGCCCGGGGGCGATCGGTCCCGCCCCGTAGCACCCCCGGCCCCGGGACCTCGCAGGGAGCGGCGGGGCGGAGCGCGGTGCCGGTACCGGGACGGACCGCACCCCCCCCCCCCCCCCCCCGTCCGTCCGTCCGTGCTGCCCGGGGAGCGCGCGTGTCCCGGGCACACGCAGACGCGTCGCGCACACGCAGACACGCGCGCGCCCCCGGTGCGGGCACACGCGCGTCGCGTGACGCCGCTGCCGCCGCCGCCGTCCGCGCGCGCCCGATACCGCCCTCCAGCCCGGCGGTGGCGGCGGCGGCGGCGGCGGCGGGGCGCATGCGCAGCGAGGCGGTGCGCGGCGCGGGGATCCCGGCCCCTTGCGCGTGACGTCGCCGCGTCTCGCGCCGCTCCGGGCCGGCGGCGGCCCCGGTGTCGGTGAGTGGCGGAATGGGGTTGGGGGGGATCGGCACGGCGGGGGCCGCCAGCGCTGCTCGGCAGCGGCTCCGGTTCGATTCCTCCCCCCGCCCCGCCGCGGCGGCGGCGGCAGGCAGGTGACAGCGGCGGGGCTTCGCAGCGCTCGGTAGCGGCGGGCGGTGCGGGCGCTGGGAGCAGCGCGGGCAGCGCTCGGTGCTCGGTGGGTGGCGTGCGAGGTGCCCGGTGGAAGGGGCGCGGCGGGCGGTGCGCGGGGCGGCGTGGGTTGCTCGGTGCGGGGGGTGCGGGGTGCGCGGAGCCGTGCAGGGTGCGCGGAGCGGTGCAGGGTGCGCGGAGCGGTGCGGGGTGCTCAGTCCTTGGAGCGGTGCGGGGTGCGCGGAGCCGTGCAGGGTGCTCAGTCCTTGGAGTGGTGCAGGGCGTGCGGAGCGGTGCAGGGTGCGCAGAGCGGTGCAGGGTGCGCGGAGCGGTGCAGGGTGCTCAGTCCTTGGAGCGGTGCAGGGCGTGCGGAGCGGTGCAGGGCGTGCGGAGCGGTGCAGGGTGCTCAGTCCTTGGAGCGGTGCAGGGTGCTCAGTCCTTGGAGCGGTGCAGGGTGCGCAGAGCGGTGCAGGGTGCGCGGAGCGGTGCAGGGTGCGTGGAGCGGTGCAGGGTGCTCAGTCCTCGGAGCGGTGCGGGGTGCTCAGTGCACGCAGCGATGCAGGCTGCATGCTGTGCAGCGCAGGGTGCGCAGAGGTCAGTGCTTGGCGCACAGCGCAGGGTGCGGGGTGCAGGGTGCGCCAGGGACCCCCGTCTTCCCCTGTGCCTGCCTTCCGGCGTGCCCCCCTCGGCCCTGGCCGTCCTGGGAGCCCAGCACCAGGCCCTGCCCTCCATCACCCCGTGCATCATCCGCATGGAGCGCAGGCTCGGGCACGCTGCCTGTCAGGAGGCACCCACAGGCCAGGGCTGTCCGTATGTCCGTCCATCCAGGCACCTGGGGCTGAGCCCTCCTGTGCCGTGGTGGCGTGGGCAAGCGAGTGCTCAGTGAGAGGCTGCGCCCGCAGGTCTCAGTCAGCGTCAGCCTCCACTTCGGGGCTGGAAGGTTTTGGCAGCAGCTGAGGTCTGGGGCAGCTGCAACCTCTGCTGCGGGGCTGGGGGTGCAGGCGCCTTGTCTGGAGGGGTTGCAGCCAGGCTCGCGAGCGGCTGCGTTGGCACCTCGCAGCCCAACCCGAACACCGGCGCTCTCCCATCTCCCATGGGGCCGTTGCCCCGCGGTGCTGCTGCACGGTGGGGATGCGAGAGCCACGCTCAGATTCCTGGGGACCCGTGGCTGGGGTCGCAGTCCCTGGCGGTGCTGGCAGCGTGTTCCCGCTGCTGGCAGCGTGAGCTGGGCCACGATCTTCCACGGGAAGGGTCTGGTTCGCATGGCGCGGGCCTTTGTTCTCCCCCTCGCTGTGTTTGTTTGCGTGCTCGGCTCTGTCCAAAAAACATCTCACAGCTTGAAAACCCTTCGCACGTCTTCCGCTGCGAGTCAGAGCCCGGCCCCGCCAGCTGCTTGTGCTGGATGTCCGGGCGGCGAGGCTCGGCTCCCCCCTGCACGGCTGTGCCACTCCCTCCTGCTTGGGCACTGAGCAAGGGTGCGTGGAGAGATTACCATGATTTGTGCGAACAGGTTTCCAAATTTGACGTTGCTTTTCTGGGAATACTGCGGCGTGCTCGCGGGGAGCTTGTCGAGTGCCAACGCGGGTTCAGATGTTTCCTCCAAGCAGGGTTTTGCAATGGCGTGCTTGGCTGCAGCTCCTGCTCGGTGGCTGCATGTGGCACCCAGCAGGGACGGGCGTGCTGTGCTGCCCACAGAGAGAGCCAGGGGTCTGCAGGGTGCTCACGCAGGGGAGGCAGCCCCTGAAATCGGGCGCTGATTTCCAGCGCTGACCTTCGGAATGGCCGCACGGTCTGTCTGCGAACCCGCACGGGGGGAGTTTGAGGAAGGGGCTGGTGGATGGTGCTGGTGCAGCAACGGAAGCCCTTCCAGCAGCCTGCGGTTTTGGTCCAGAGCGCTGAGCTTTCTCCATTCCTGTGAGCTGCTTCTGTGCCCGTGTGCGTGCAGCGGCTGGCGTTTCCCAGAAGACTGGAGCATCGCTGCTGGGACCCGGCCGTGAGAGACGGTTTCCATGCCTCAGCGTTTGGTGGCACGACAGCTGAGATGGCACAGCCACCACTGTGCCCCCAGGAGCCGAACGCCCCTCGCCATGTCCCGCAGCGGCAGCTGAGCCGTGCATGGTGCTGCGCGGGTCCTTCCCAGCATCGCCCAAAGCCGCTGCTGCAGCCGGCGTTGGGGGGCATTGCTGCGGGGGGGAAAGGGGGGGCAGAATTATACCCCCCTCCATGGGCGCTGCCAAGATGTCCCAGGCTGGGGGCACAGAGGCGGGAGCTGCTGTGGGTCTCCCCAGGACGCGGTTTGCTAGTGGGCCCCCCAGAAGGACGGGCAGGCTCACGCTGCTGCCGCGCTCTGCCTGTAGGTTTTTAAATCTGTCTTAGTAATTTCTGTCGCTATTTTGAGAAGGTGCTTCCAAAGGCCGTTTGCATCACAGAGACGCTGAGCCTTCGGGGGACGAGCGGGATGGCAGGAGCACCGTGAAACGCAGCGGCTGCCGAGAACGTTTTTGGAGAGAGGAAACAAACACCCGGCGGGTGGTTTTATTTGGCGCCGTACAGATGCGTCTTGTGATGAATTTGCGATGCGTTTGGGAAGCCTCGGCCTCGTGCCTCGGCAGAGAGTGTTTCACTTCAGATTTCGCAGCCCCCCGAGCGCAGGCAGCGAGCGCGCAGGCCGGCGGGAGAAGGTTGCCGCGTCGTCCTCTGCCTGCTTTGTTTCATACCGTTTCGCGAGCCTTTCGGCTGTGCAGATCTCCTGCCCCTCGGTCTGTCTCCAGGACCGCAGGGGTTCTCCTCAGAGAAATCCTGTCGAATGGTGAATGATGCTTTTTCCCCCCCTTTTCATTCCCAGTCCATCCTTCTGTGCTGGCCTCACAGTGCGGGTGCGGGCAGGACCGTGGGTTGGCAACGCTGCCTGGGGCTGGCCCTGCCCGCAGGAGCCGTGCAGCGTGTGGCCACCCCTCACCCCCTCGCAGGGTCTGCGAACCAGAACCGCCGGTGGCAGCGGAGGGCAGCTCAAGCTGCAGCGCTCGGAAGTTAAACGAGCAGCTGGTTCCCATCGCGTGGCCCCAGATGAGCCCGCCCAAACCGAGACCAGGGAATCCACAAGTGGCTGCAGCACCGAGGTGCTTCTCCATGGAGAAATGACCGCCGGCTCCTCGGCTCCGGAGCCGCTGCAATCCGCAGACTGCTGCTGCGGGGCAGGGAGAAGCAGCTGGGGTATTTCCAGTGCTCCTGTTCCTGCTTGGTGCTGGGGGTGACTCCTGCGGTGTGAGCCCCTGTTTTGGGCAGTGGCCGTGCCCAAACACGCTGCAAAGGCGGGTGGGAGAGCACCCACCCCCCCACCTCCTCCTCGCCTGGGCAGCTGTGCTCACAGCTGGCTGCAGGCCAGCGCGGCCGGGTGGGACAGCATGCAGGAGGTGGGACAGCGTGCAGAGGAGGGACAGCGTGCAGAGGAGGGACAGCGTGCAGAAGCAGCCCTCGGTGGCCCGACATTTGCAGATGTCAGTGGCAGCAGAGGACACCCAGGGCTTGCAGCTGGGCTTCTGCAGACAGGAACCGAGCCGTGAAGCACTCGGATGTGCTGTTCAGGGTGATTTGTTGCACGGGTCAGCCACACTGGGCGCAGAGCAGCACGTCTTGGAAGGACCTGGTTCCTTTTCTTCTGCCCGTGGTTTCACAGGAGAAGCTTCCCCCTCGCCGGGGCTTGGTGAGAGGTCGCTGCATGTCCTCGCTGGGGGCTGTGCAGGTGCACGGGCTTTGCACCCTGTCGAGTGGGAGGCCACGTGTTCACGTGTCCCTGAAGTGGGTGCTGGGCAGCGCTCTGTGCCCTTCCCAAAATTACCGGCCTTTGTGGCAGCTGGCGTGTGCCGAGCCTGGCTGGGCTGCGGTGGAGATCCCAGGGCCGCTCCGTGCTCAGGACCGTGTGATCTGCACCAGGAGCCACAGGGAATGGGGCAGGGACGAGCAGAGAGGGGCTGCGGGGAGGTGGGGTACAGCAGCGTTTCTTCCTCGCCTTGCTGCCCAAGGGGTGTGCAGCGTGCCCCTCTGTCCACGTCACCTCTCCGCAGTCAGTGCCTTCAGCTCTGGGGATGCATGGTGTTGCTGCATGGGGAAATAAAATATTTTGATTTTGTTTCTTAGGCAAATTTGAGGTTTTGGGGTTTCTCTTGCAGAAACAATCTTTTATTTGCAAATCCTGATCTTTGTGTGTGCAAGAACTGAGCTTGTTGAGACTTAACGGTTTGGCACGTGGATTTGGAAGATATTTTTTTGAAGAGACTTACTATTTTTTCTAGCAGCTCCTCTGACTTCTTTTTCTCCCTGTTGTATGGCGGGCTCTGACCGCCCACATTCACGCGGGGAATCTTTGTTCAGTTTTGGGAGGGAAGATTCATGTTTGCACCGAGCGCGGTGAGTTAGCGCAGAGGCTGCAAACTCCAGCCCCCCTCGCCCTGAAGCGCTCCCCAGGCCCCTCTCCAGTGGGGTTCCCCAGGAACCTACCCTGGGCTGGGCTGGGGGTTGGAGGGACCCCAGTCAGAGGTGCGGGGAGGAGCAAGGGAACAGCTCCGTGCTTCCCGAGAAACCCCTTGTCCCGCTCTGCGGGGGGAGCAGGACAATGGGGCCACTGGTCAGGGTGCAAGAGGAGCGAGGTGAGAGCATGTTTGTCCGTCTGTCGCTGTTGGTGCAGGGGCACACGCGCTGGCTTCGCCTCTGGGCCGCTGCAGCAGCGACTGCGGAGTGATTAAGAGAAGGTGAAGCTCTGTGAGTTGGAGCCGTGGGCTGATTAAAAGGCAGGAGCGTCCCCCCCGAAGCGCAGAGCTCCTGCCCCATTTCAGCACAAGAGCCTCTGAAGCAAAGACCGAGCCGATCTGCTGGGGGTGGCCCCATCCATCGCTGGGGGGGTCACGGACATCCCTCCTGCACCGGTGGCACGGGGCGGCGGGTGGGTCTCCCTTCCCCGCCTGTACCCCCTCGTTTGGCTCGGTCCTTCCAGCGGCAGCTGTGCCTCCCGACCCTGCTCCTGGAGCCAAGGGGGAGACGTGGTGAGCCCCTTCCCTCCTGGCTTTGCCAGGGCTTTGTTGGGGTGCAGCGGCTTGTGCCAGGTCGCTGGGGGTGGGTGCCTCCATCGCTGCCTGCTGCCAGCAGCTTTCACTTTGGGCGTTTCATAATTAATAAGCCAGTTTGAGAGAAAGGCTGTTACCTTGCAGAGAGGTTGGCAGAAGTGGATACTGTGGTTTCTATCACCGGACGATAAAATGCCATCGCTGTGCTTGGCACAAGAGGCAGGCAGAGCAAAGTTGCTGTAAACTGCTGGGATTTTGATTATTTCAGGAACATGGTAGCATTGAGCAGGATAATAAAATGTTTTTCTAATCCTCACAGCCTCGAGGCAGTAAGCAAACAGTCCATTTGTGCTGTGAAACGTCTGTCGGTTCTTTGTTGGTGCGTTCAAGCAGGCTGGCGCGCCGTGCATGCCTCCCTGGCCAGGCTCTGCAGGGATGGTGGTGGTGTGTTGGGGTGCTCGGCTGGGAACGCGCTGCGTGGCTCAGGGCTTCCACCTCACAGGCTTTTCTGAGCTGGCGTCGCTGCAGGGACTCTGGCTGCTGCGTCGCGTTGAGAGCGCCGAGCTGAAAGGAAACGGGGCAGGACCTACGAGCGCAGCAGCGTGGGTGGGTCCTGAGGCTGTGGTGCAGGTGAGCTGAGCCGGCGGGGTGCTGAGATGCGAGCTTCAGCACCCTCCCTGTGGTTTGGGTGCTGGGATGTGGGCTCGAACGCTCCTTCTCACAGTCTTTTGACTGTTACGATTCTGCTTGGGATGGCATCAGCGGTACAAATGCAAACCCCGGTGCTGTTGGTTCTATTCGGGGATTTTCAAAGGGACACATAACCCTGAAGTGCTCTAAAATCCATGCATTTTTCCCGGGATTGGCTTCTGGTTCCTGTAGGTGTGCCTGGGTTTGTGGCCTGCAGTGCATCCTCAGCTTTAGTAAGCAGAAACGGTTGTGCTGTTGATGTTGCTGTTCTCGCCACTTGGTGGCCTGAAAGCAACTTCTTTTCTCTTACAGTGCTGTAGGTGCCGTTCAACAGCTTCGTTTCATGCACATAAAAGCGGGCTCTTCTCATCACCCGGAGCCTCAGGCCGTGGCTGACCTCCGGCAGAGGTTTGGGCAAAGCCCCTGTTCTGCTGCGAGTGGCTGCAGTGTCGACTGGGCTGGGCAGCGAGCCGCGGCACGGGTTGGACCCTGCTCCCGCAGGCTGGCCGGCCCCGCGGGGGTCGATCCTGGCTGGGCTGGGCTGGGCTGGACGAGCCCCAGCCACGGGTTGTGCAACGGGGCTGGCGCTGCCCTTGGGCCAACGGCAGCCGTGCCCGTGGCGGCCTCCGTGGGCCCGCAGCAGCGAGCAGAGGTCGGTGCTTGCTCCGTGCCTGCTGCTTTCCAGGGCTGCTCCTTGACCTCTGGGGGAATGTTTTAAAATTTGTTGTTTGGCTTTCGCTCCGGCTGCTTTGAAACTGAGATGGAGAAACACCCAGTGCGTCTGCGTGCCAGCAGCCCATCCCTTCCCGTTCCTCGCCCTCAGCCTCTGCTGACTCTTCCCAGTTTTCCTCTCCCAGGGCTTGTTTGACCCCTCTCCTGTTCGCTGCGGTCTCCTCAGGACGTGAGCATCCCTGTCCTGCCAAGGGAGATGCCTTGGAGCCATCGGGTGTTTTGAAACGGGTGTTAGAGGTGCCACCGGGAGAAGCACGCCTGCCCTTGGTGGGGTCAGTTGTCTGGGCGCAGGTTGGGACGGCAGCGGTTGCCCTCAGGCAGGCTGCGTGTGTTTGTGTGTTGCGTGCCGCCTGTGAATTAAGTGGACTATCAGTTAGGTAATTCAATTTTGCTGATTTGTAAAAAATTAAATTGGTGAGCTGGATATATTGGGATATTTCTTGCTGACCACAGCTTCTGCTGCTGTTCCGCCACAAAGACGTCTGCAGTTCGTCATCCTTTTATTAAGCACCAATGGCTTGAGCTAATATTTTCCAGGCCACACCTATGTCTTTTGGGGAAGTTGCAGTCAATAGCATTTGTTTCTGGGAATGGTTTAAAGAAAAATGCATTTTTTTGGTCATATGGAGCTTCTCATAGAAAGTGGTTTTGTTTGTAACTTGTCGCCGCTTTGAAAAATGGACTCGAGGCATTGCTCCCTCGCTGCCCACGGCGCACGGCTCCCTCGCTCCGGCGGCCCCACGCTGTGCTGGCGCCCGGGGCTGCTCCCCGGCGGTGCTGGTGGTGGTTTACCTGTTTCACAACAGCAGGTGAAGGAGGACGTGGAGGCCCCAGTCGGTGGGTCTGGCTGCTGGGGCTGGGTCGGCTGCGGCGGCCTCCCGGGCGACGGAGCAGCCGTGCAGCGGCGTGCGGCGCGGCGTCAGGAAGGAAGTCTGCAAGCGCGCCTGTGTCGGCGTGAGCGCGGGCAAGGGCTGGAGCCGTTTCCGGAGCGGGGTGTCTTGGGTCTGAGCTGTTAAACCGCTGCTGCTTCGTGCACCAGATCCTTCGTGGTGCTGCGGCAGCGCATCCGGGCATGCGGCGGCTGCTCCGCAGACCTGCAGCCTCAGGTGGGCCTGAAGTCCCACGGTTGACAGAGGCTGGGCCAGGGTTGAGCAGAAAGCCTTGCAGGGACGGAGGGTGATGCGTGTACGGTGGATAAGCTCTTGCAAAGGCCGTTCTGGGTGGAGTTTCCCTCTGGTTTCTAATTAGTGCTGAAGCAGAGGGGCTGCGTGATTTTCAATGGCAGCTGGACAGGAGAGGAGGAGGCTCTTGGGTGGCTGGAATAACAATTAGTGTCCGTACTTGAAACGTTCTCAGAAACATCCTCCGAGGCCAGGACGCCGAAGTGCATCAAGGGGGAGCTGACTGTGGGAAGGGCGCAGCTGCAGCGGCCCCTGTGGTCCCGTGGACACGCTGGGAGCCTCGGGGCAGGGTGCCATCCTGCCTGCCCGCTGGGTCCTGGGCCCTCGGGGTGCTCCACTGCAGCATGGCATCCCAGACGGCAGCTTTGCTGGGGAACCTGCAGCCCTGCTGGGATGGGTCCCCTCTGCTGCTGCCCTCCTGTGTCCAGAGCAGGGTGTCCTGCAGGGACACGGCTGCCGTACCGCCGGCAGGACCCCTCCACAGCCGCGCTGTCACCAGGATGCTCTGCACTTGCAGGACAGCTTCAGCCAAGGCAGTGCGGGTGGCTGCGGGGCTCCCCAGGGTGGGTGCAGTCCTCGTGGGTGCACGTGTCACGTCCCCGTGGAAAACCTGGTGTTTGGGCCGACGTGCGGGTTGTGGTTCCCTGCCTGGAGGGGTTTGCGTGCTGCGAGGGGCCGGCGCTGCTGCCTCGGCGAGTGGCCAGGCTGGAGAGAGCTTTGCTCCTCGGGCTGGGGAGATCCTGGCAGCGGGCAGGGGTTGGCATCCCTGGATGCCACCAGGACCTCACCTGGAGGCAGGAGTGTGACCTGCCGGACCTGGGGAGTCCTCTGAGCCCCATCTCCTTTTGCTGTTACTGGTTTGGGGCCTCTGAGCACAGTCTGACCTTCGCCTGGTTTGTACCAAGGCCTGCAGCAGGCGAGTCTGGAGCCGATTCCTCTGGGACAGGCTGTTGCGCCGGTCGCTTGTGTGCGATGGGAGTATGCCGGGTTCGGACTGTCGTCCCCTGGGTTTTAAACTTCCCAGCTGCTCATGTCCCCCTGGGTCTGCTCCCTTCCAGCAGCAGCCACCTTCCCGCTTCACTTGGTTTCTCCTGCCTCAGCCCTTCAAACACCACCTCGGTGGAGCGGTGCCGGTGCCTCAAGGCGGGCGGCCGAGTTGCAGGCGTGCCGTGTCCTGCTGCCAGCACTGCCCATGAGCCGGGGGCACCGGCCCTGCCAGGGCCACCTTTCCCCTGGGCTCAGAGGGAGGCCGTGGGCAGGAGGGGTGCAGGCGGGAGGGGAAGGTGCCGAGGAGGAGAGCACCACTCGTTGCCGCGTGCAATAAACAAATCAACATTGTGGCTTTTCTTCCCCGTTAGGTATTTTCGTGGCCACCTGCGTTTCAGCATGAAGCTTGGCTAGCGGCAAAATGAACGTGCCGGGGGAAGGTAAGCACGTTGGGATGGCGTGTGCCGGCGCAGTTGAGTCCCCTGCGATGCTGGGTGCAGGCCGGCGAGTATTTCACGCCTGCCCACGCTGCCGCTGGTGCCCCGTTCATATGGAATTGCCTTCGCAAGCTGACAAGAAACGCTGTAAGCCTTGTTTATGCTCCTGTCTGATCAGCATGCGAAACAAGGAGGAGCTTCTGCCTGTAGGACCTCTTGTGTTCTGGTTTGTCACTGCTCCGCTGTCACTTCCCCATCGGCTTCTGTCCTCTGCCACGCTCTCTGCTCTCGGTCCCAGCCTTGCCCTGGTCGTGGTTGGGGATGGAGCCCCTGGCTGTGGGTCACAGCCTGTCCCTGTCCTGTAGTGTCCGAGCTGTGCTCGGGGGCTTCAGCCCCGGGATGGCTGCTGGCACTTTGATTTCCACTCCCTGTCGCCGGCTGCAGTGGTTTTCAGTCCCTGCCATGATGTGCCAGAGAAGCCCCTGAGAGCTCCCTAATTCCTGCTGGAGCGGGGAGCTCTCAGAGCCAGCTTGGGCGTCGGAAGGACGGGAAGGTTGTCTCTGATCACACAGCCGTGCCGCCTAGTTATGCCATGGTATTTTCCACCAGAATATCTGCTGTGGAGGAAATTATCCATCCCTCTTCTCTTATAGACTAATAAGCCCCATAAATTTGGGGAAATTCTTAGTGGAGGATTGCTCAAAAGAGTTGAAAATAAGCCAGAACTGTCTGGGGTTGCTCAGCAGGCTGCTGCCAAGCGCCCTTACGGATGCTTCTTCAGCCCGCCCGGGTACGCTGGGCTGGTCCCACTGGAGAAGTTTGTCCTTCTTCAGCCCTCCTGGTGCCCACAGCAGGAGGCAGAGCGGGGCTGTTCTGCTGGCGGGAGCAGTGGTGTGCTGTGGCAGCGGGGAGAGTCCAAAGCTGTGCTCCTCGTTGGCACCTGCCCCTCTGCCTTCCCCACTGCCCCGCTGCCGAGCGAGAGCTTCCCCACACTGGTGGTGTTGGGTGGGCAGCGGTGGGGGCTGCTGTCTGGCCTGGCCAGGCAGGCAGGACAATCCCCAGGGACACGGCACTTTGTCCCACCCGGTGCTGCCGGAGCGGGGCCGGTACCGCAGGCTCCCAGCCAGCCGCCTGCTTCACCCAGCAAAATGAGTGAGTCCCTTTGTTCCCCTCCCAAGGCACTGGGAGCGGAGCTGCTGGGAGCATCGCGATGGGAAACGCTCTCTGTGAGCCCTTTTCTGCGAAGAACAGAGCACTTCTGTGCTCACAGCCTCCTTTTCAAACTGCAGATCTTTCCTGCTAATTAGCCTGTCTTGATCCTCAAAGCTGTAATTATTCCAGTTGGCCTTAAATCCTGACTGCCCTGCATTGAAACGGGTCTTGTGGCATTTGCAATTATTTCTGGGTGGACATTTGAATATATTTACATGACTGAGGCAGATCAAGATAGCAGGAAGGAGCAGGCCAGGTTGTCTTTGTAATGGGCCTGACTCTGGCTTAGTGCTGGAAAAGTGCCCGAGGTGTTTGTTGTTCCCTCTGATCTGCATCTAATCAAGTGGGTCAGCTTTTGACTTTCTGACTTGTCTGCAGTGTATGGGCAGGCATCTGAAGGCGTTTAACCCTGGCCTGGCAACCAGGCAGTCGGCCGGGATGTGAACCACAGTGCTCCAGAGCCACAAAACCAATGTTGGCGGTGATGTTGCTTTGCTGCTGGGATGGGAAAGTGTGTACCTGGGCGGGCAGAGAGGCACTGCCTTTTGTGTCGTGGTTTGAGCAGGAGTGGATGAAAGCAGAGTGGGTGGATGGTGAGCAACTGAGGGCTTTGCCGGTCTGGGTAGGTGGAGCGGGATGGCAGGGGCTGGCAGGGGAACGGAGCGAGTCCTGGAGCGCCTGGCTGGTCCTGGGGCTGGCAGGGAGGACAGGAAGGCCGCCTGGCTCCGGGACGGCTCTCCTGCCTGCTCCCCGCCGCGAAGGGGCTTTGCACGGGCCGCTGCTAAACGCGGAGAGAGTCGAGAGGAGATTTCTGAAGCAGTTCTTTGGACTGTCAGCAAAAAAAAAACCCGCCTGGACGTCCAGTTCCTTCCCCTCCATTCAGCTCCCGCCCCAGCCACATAATCACAAAGAACTTGAAATCCCAGGGTGAGCCCAGGGGAGGATTGCAAAACCTGCGCTCACAAGCGGAGCAGGAGGGGGGAGGGTGTGGGAAGCCGTGCCAGCGTTCGCAGGAGTCCCTGCCGGGTAGGCAGCAGAGCAGGGGACTTGCAGAAACTGCAGGCTTCCTGCTGGGTAGCCTGCCGAGACGCAGAAAACCCCAAAAGCCTTAACACCAGACGAAGGCTGCAGGGATTTTTGTGTGAGGTCAGTCCCCAGAGGAGGGGCATTTTAACACTGGCTCGGTGTGTTGCTGTTAGCCTTCAGATGGTTTAATTTCTCAGAGTGTTTCATTCTAATGGGCAGCTGCTTCTCCTGACTCAGACCGTTACAATTTGCATGAGATGTTTTTGTTTTTCTCTTTATTTCAGCTTTCCCCCCCTCCCCTGTGACAGCACGTTGAAACTAAAGAAAATGTAGGGGGGAGACAGGTGGCTGAGAGAGGGAGGAGCCGGTGGTGTGCTGAGCTCCGTTTTGGAAGGAAGGAGAACTGCAGGGAGGGTTTGGGCTTCATCTGGGATGGAACAGGCTCTCTGTAAAGATTTATTTTTTTTAAGGACTGACTGGGTACGCGTGGCCCCTCCTCTCCACAGCGTACCTGGAGCTTCACTCCAGCTGTAAACCTGTTTCTGGGTACGCCAACAGCCCAGAAATAATCTCTTTGGGTGTGCTCTGAGACAGACTTTAATTACCTCATAGGTAGAAGGCACCTAGCCTGGAAGTTGCTGATAAGCAAAAGAGACGATGAAAGCTTGGGACGGTGTCAGCGTCCTGAAGGAGCCCGGCTGGGCGCTGAGGTTCCTCTGACCGGGCTGTGTTTCTGTTGCAGATGCCTGCTGGGGTGAACGCCCGCTAGCCAAAAGCTGAAGCGTGGTCACCAGCCTGTGCGGAGGAGAACAGGATGCGGGTCACCATGAGGAGGGTGTTGCTGGTGGTGGGCTCAGTGGTCGCCCTGATGGTGACTCTGCACCTCGGCCAGCAGGTCCTGGAATGCCAGCAGGTCCTGAGCGAGAGGAGGCACAGGCTGATGAGACCTGAGAATGAGGAACTGGTCATGATGGACTCCAACCACGTCGAGTACCGTTACAGCAAGGAGATGCCCCTGATATTCATTGGGGGGGTCCCCCGGAGCGGCACGACGCTGATGAGGGCCATGCTGGATGCCCACCCTGAGGTGCGCTGCGGAGAAGAGACCCGCATCATCCCCCGGGTGCTGGCGATGCGGCAGGCCTGGTCCAAATCGGGGCGAGAGAAGATGCGCCTGGACGAAGCTGGGGTGACGGACCAGGTTTTGGACGCCGCGATGCAGGCCTTCATACTGGAAGTGATCGCCAAGCACGGCGAGCCCGCCAGGTACTTGTGTAACAAGGACCCCTTCACGCTGAAGTCCTCCGTCTACCTGTCCAGGCTGTTCCCCAATTCCAAGTTCCTCCTGATGGTTCGGGACGGCCGGGCTTCGGTCCACTCCATGATCACGCGGAAGGTGACAATCGCGGGCTTCGACCTGAACAGCTACCGGGACTGCCTGACCAAGTGGAACAAAGCCATCGAGGTGATGTACTCCCAGTGCCTGGAGATCGGGCGGGCCCGCTGCCTGCCCGTCTACTACGAGCAGCTGGTGCTGCACCCCGAGCAGTCCATGCACGCCATCATGAAGTTCCTGGACATCTCCTGGAGCGACACGGTGCTGCACCACGAGGAGCTGATAGGGAAGCCCGGTGGGGTGTCGCTTTCCAAGTGAGTGTCTCGACCCGGCTCTTCGAAGAGCATTTTTGTTACACGGAGCAGGTCAAGGCTAAAACCGGTGGCAAAGCTGTTGCTTGTGTTTGAGCGTGCTTTTTCAGGGGCAGAAGTGGCAGCACAGCCAGTTTGGCTGCAGCAGGTTTTGTGTTTCTGAGTAGAAGATGCCTGGAATACCAACAGCCTGTTGTACCCAACAGAGCAGCTTGTCAGGCGAGGATTTTAGGAGCAGGTGACTGCTTTATTCATCTGTCGTGACAGCGCAGAAATGATTTTGGTCTCTAATTTGAAAAGAACTGCTTGCTCTGAAACATGAGCTCTTTAATGCCTCTTTTCTCCGCCCGTCCTCAAACACCTCCCTGCCGCGATTAGTTTTGCCACTAATGAATGGCTTTGAGCAGCAGGCAGCAATTCTTGCCAGGTTTGGTGCTGGTGTTGCAGAATAAAAGAAATACCTGCTCTGTGGAGACACACCCCAGCACGCCCTCCTCGCTGGCTGTACGACTGTGGGTGCCAGGGGGGTGTTTGCCTTCTCCCACTTCTTCTCCTCTTTTAATGCTCTTTGGTTCCTAAAGGGAGGCTTAAGCCTGACTAAATTTAATCAGTGGTGTAAGGGAACCGTACAGGCGGTCTCTGTACGAAGGGCTCATGCCCAAGAGGTGGGGGCAGCTGCGGACACGCGGCTGCTCCGTTCCTCCATGACGGCCACGGGTGTGTGGCCGGGCTCCGCTTCCCTTGGCCCCGAGATGCTCTCCCGTACGGGGCTGTGCGGCACCGCCTGTGCCCCGGCAGTCGATGACCGGGGTGCTCTCACGGGGCTCAGCCTCGTTCACCCCTCCCAGGATGCCGAGTCGCCTGCGCCGCCTGGGGTGGGGTTTCCTTTGGCCAGAGCCAAGCAGGCGGCTGCTCGCCCCAGGCCAGCGTCCCGCCGAGCACAGGGTGCAGAGGGGCGCTGTGCCGGCGAGGGGCTCGCTCCTCGGGGTTTGGGGGGCAGGGAGTGCGGCCGGTGAGGAGCATGTCCTGGTGCCCTTACCCCAGGTGGGCAGCTGGAGCGTAGCAGGCACCTTTGGTGGCTGAAGAGATCATTTCTGCAGCAGTTGGCTCAGGGTAAATTTTGGTGAGGTTGCTTAAACAGGAAAGTTTTTGGATTTTTCACTGGGGTCGCATGGGGTATCTGTGCTACAAACCACACAGCTTTCCTTATTTCCCTGGAATAAGCAGAGGTGTCCTGGTAACACCCCGACCCTGGTGCAGGACGGGTCTGGGGCTGTGGAAACCCCTGCCAGGATCTTCCCTGTGAGTGGGAAGCGGCTGCCCCGAGCTGCCCCGCTGTGCCTCAGCCGGCTCTGCCCCGGGTGGACCTGGTGGGTGCTGAGCTCTGGTGCTGCGCTTGTGTCTTGGGCTTTGGAAGTGAAATGCTGAGGTGGCAGGGAACCAGGGCTCTTTGTCTGAGCCCAGTACGTGTGAGAAATCCAGCTTTAGTGTCTTGTTTTGTTTTTTCCCCCAGGATAGAAAGATCAACAGACCAGGTCATCAAGCCGGTGAACATGGAGGCGTTATCTAAGTGGATCGGGCACATCCCGGGGGATGTGCTGCAGGACATGGCCCACATCGCCCCCATGCTCGCCAGGCTGGGCTACGACCCCTACGCCAACCCGCCCAACTACGGCCACCCCGACCCCTTGGTCGTCAACAACACGCACAGAGTGAGTGTCGCTGCTGGCTGCCCGCGGCGCTGCCACGCGGAGGGGGCGCTGGCCCCGGGGGGCTGCGGGTCTCTGCACCCCCCGGAGCCCTCTGGAGCAGCAGAGGCTGCTGACCCAAACTGGCAAAGGGCAGGGGAGGAGCAAACACTCCCTTCCTTTCGGGAGACTGGGAGCGACAGACGCGCGGTTACGCCACAATGATTTCGAAACAGATGCGTGGGGTAGGTGAGCCCAGCGTGGCTCGCACCGGTGGCACTCCCTGGGATTTGGTGGTGGGGCTCGTCCCATCTGCTGCGGCAGATAAGGACTTGTCCCGCCCTGAACTCAGCCCTGGGAGTTCCCAGTGTGTGCTGGTGGTATCCCAGTGTGTGCTGGTGGTATCTCGGTGAGTGCTGGTGGTATGTTGGCACGGCTGCGGGCCCTGCACACCCGCTGCAGCCCCAGGAGGACACGCAGGCTGTGCTGGGTCCATGGGTGCTCACCAGTCGCCCCGAGTGGAGCCTCATACTGCGTTTGGGCAAAACCAGAAGATTTTAATTTTTTTTTTTTTTTTAGAATATTGACTCATGTCCCTGAAGCAGAACTGGGAGGAAGAAGCTGCAGAGCCACAGACAGCAGCTTCTAAGGAGAGGACATTTCTCATGGTTTTGGGGTGGACAGGTTCCTCCCCGGCCTGAGGCTGGACTCTGCAGCCCTCCCCCAGCTTCCCCGTGACGCCTTGGGCGAGGTGTCCTTTGTCACACTGGTGGGAGCAGGGTGATCCCTGGGGTGGGACCTGTGCCCGTGGTACTTGGTGCAGGGCGTATGCAGGCAGGGAGGGAGCAGCACTGACCTGGAAGGTCGGAAGAGCTTCCCTGGAGCTGGTCTGTGCTCCGAGTGCTCTGGTCTCTTGCAGCTCCTCCTTGTTCTCTGTGCTTGCTGGGAGCTGTTCTAGGCCACAAGTGGTTTGGGAGAACATCTGCCCTGGGCAGGGTTAGGGACTCTTTGAGTCTCTGGCGTGGACCTTTCAGTACTTCTTGGGATGAATTTGGAGAACTGGCGCTATGGTAAAGACCAAAATACTCTTCCCCCCAGCCCCAGGCTAAGGGGGGAACCAGAGAATTGCTTGTGTCGGTTCCCTGCCCCAGCACAGCGCCACTCCCTGTCTTTGCTTACAGTCAGGAAGGAGGAGACCTTCTGCTTTTGCCCCAATATAGCACCTCGACGTAGACCCAGCACCCATCAGGGTATTTCAGCGGGTTCAGCTGTGCTGGGACATAGGACACAGTTAATGAGGGGGGCTTGCCATGGTCGTAGAACCACTGCCCTAAAGGGTCACTCCAGTTTTCTCTTTTCCGTAGGTTTTAAAGGGGGATTATAAAACGCCAGCCAACCTGAAAGGTCACCCGCAGGTAAGAGCCTGCTGTCCCTGTTTGGGTAACGCCAGGTGCCTTGCTCCTTCTTACAGGCACCTGCAGGCTGGGCAGGGAAGCGTGAGCGATGTCCCTGCGCTCCTGCCTCTGGCCCTGGGGACGCCGTGCCTGTCCTTCCTGCTTGCACCGCTCCCGCCCTCCACGCTTCCGTTGGTGTCCTGTGTATTCTGTGTATTCTGTGCTCCTCACACCCTGCTCTTGCATCTCGGTCACTTCTTCCCTGATTTGTTCTTGTGGTTTCGTGCCGTGTAGCTCTGTGTTCACTCATCAGAAACTTGTGTTCTTTATTCTCTTACTTTTAAGACGCTTTCCACCTTGCTGGCTGTTCCAAAACTCCTCGAGTTTTCATTGCCGTAGGTCTCGCCTGTCTTGGGGAAGGGCAGCTTGTCCGATTTACAGGTTACAGATGGGTCTTCTAGTTCTTGTACTTGTCTGATTGTGTTCAGGTGTCAAAAGTACACTATGGGGCTCCCGCCCTAAAGAGCAGCGCTTGAAAACCAGTTAATAACCATCTTTTGTAACGGAGAGCAGTCCAACAGCCATGGCACACACAGACTAAAAAAAAAAAAACAACCAAAACCAAAACCCCCGACTTCTTGGATGTTTGCTCTCCAAAAAGCGCTACCTGCCCAGTGTGGAGACGCAGTGGACTGGGGCGGGTGTTTCCATCAAAGGTGCCAGGTTTTACCCTCTCAGCGTGTGCCCCCCTAAAGAGAGCAGGGGGCTGAGCTGCGCCGCCGTGTCAGGCTGAGGAGGCAGGGCTGCCAGGAAGCCAGCGTGGCGTGGCTTTCCCTGCCGGCGACCCAGGGCCTTGTGTGGATGACAGCGAGGCAAGAGGCTGCAGTCCCGTGGCAGCGTCTCCTGGCTGCTGGTTCCCTGCCCTTGAGCTGCTTTCTGCGTCCTGAGCATTTCCTTTTCTTGCTGCTGGGAACACAGCGGGAATGTTTTGAGTTGCAGATGGTGGCTTAAAGCTGACCCTTCTGTTTCTGGGTTGTTCTAGGTGACTCAGAACACGTCGACTTCCCACTAAGAAAATTAATGATTTCCAGGTAAGACCTCGTACATCATTTTGGGACACGGGCAAATCTGCCTGCATTGCTCCAGGGGGAGCGTTTTGCTTGTCCAATGTCCTGTGCCTGCTCCAGGCACGCTCGTTAGGCAAATGATCCCCTTCCCAGCTGCCTTGGGTTTTCAGAACAATACTGTTACGTGAGACAATTTGTCCAAAATCCTTTTTCTGAGCTCTGGAAACAGGCTTATTTCAGCAAAATCAGAGTCAGCCACTTGGGAGAGTTAATACTGACTGTCCCCGTGGGGACCTTTGAAGGGGGAGGTGGTAATGTGTAGATGAGCTGTGCTGCGCCCCAGCTGTCTTCTAGGGCATGCCACGGACCGTGGAAGGGAAGAGAAAGCAGTCGCAGCAGCTGTCAGTTTGGGAAAACAAAGCTGCTACTGCGGGTCTGTGCTCCAGATACAACTGTCGATTTGTTGGATGTTGTTCCAGCTCTCTCTTCAGCCAGCCTCTATGCATAAAACGTCATTTTTCTTACTAAAAACGACCCTTTAAAGACCAGTTTCTACATAAAAGCAGTATATCGTGCTAAACAAAAAAATAATCAGAAGCATGGAGTGAGCAGAGGAGCTGTGTGCCCACCGTCCTGGCGCTGGGCCTTGGCTTCTTTCTGACCGTTTTCCGTGCCGCGGCAGCTCTGTAACGACGAGCGGGGCACCCGCCGCGCCGGCGCGGCCGGGCCCTGCCCTCAGTGTGTCTCTCTCTTCCAGAACGCTGCAAGTGGCCGTTGGTGGTCCGACACAGAAGAGTTTGCAATGGCACCAGTGGAAATCGGGTTATCCAAGCATATTGCTTGCTCCTACTATTGCCAAATGACTGCTGGACGAGGAATGTATTTGCATTTATTTGCAAAGGCCAAACACGTCGCCCACCGGGACACCCGCCGTCCGCCTTCCCCAGCGCTCCCCGTCACACCGGCTGTGGGGAATTCGTGCCCAGCGGGAGGGTGTCGGCGTGCACCAGGGAGAGATTTCGTGGGCCGTGGCCGGAGGACTCGTGAAATCGCGTTTCAACGTCTCGTAACGCCGTGAACCGGTGTCCTGCCCTTGTGGAGCCTTTGTCGTGCGAGTGACGCCCCCCGCCCCGCGCCCCCCGCCCCCCCCAGCCCTTCACTGTGACCTACAGAGGCTATTGCAGAGTTAATATATGAGCCCCCCCCGCCTCCTTCCTTCGTTGCACACCATTAAAGTGTTGTTTTAATAGCGCCGGCTCGGCCCGTTCTGCTCCCGGGGGGGCCCGGCCTCAGCGCCCCCCCCGCTGCGGCGGTGCAGGCCGCGCCCAGACCGCCGAACCATAGAGGAGCCGCTGCCCGTGAGGCCCCAGCGCGACCGCTCCTGCCTACTCTATGGTCGTGGGCGTGGCTTAAGGGGTGACGGTACCGGAAGGAGATGGTTCAGTTCCGGGCGGCAGCGGCGGAGTCAGGAGGGCCGGGGCCGGGCCCGGGGCACCGGAGTCTCCGTGTGCGGGTCGGGGGGTGCCCGCGGGTGCCCGTGGGCGGCTCGAGGGGGTAACCGGGGCGCCCGTGGGCGGGTCGGGAGGTGCCGCGGGCGCCATGTCGATGTCGCACCTGTACGGCACGGACGGGGAAGATGGCGTGGAGATGGAGAACTTCGAGGTGTCGGACTGGGACCTGCAGAACGAATTCAACCCCCACCGGCAGCGCCACCGGCAGAGCAAGGAGGAGGCCACCTACGGCGTGTGGGCCGAGCGCGACTCGGACGAGGAGCGGCCCAGCTTCGGCGGGAAGCGGTGCGGGCCGGGGCCGCGGCGGGGGGGCGGGGAGGGGGCCCACGGGCCGAGCCGGCCCTGGTTGTGCCCGGCGTGGTGGGTCTGCGGAGCCCCGTGGGCTGCCCCGTTTCGCGGAGGGGTTCAGGCTGTTAACGTGTGTTCCCCCCCCGAACAGCCCAGCGTGGGGCGGGGGCTGCCCTCAGGGCGGCCGTGGGGGGCACAGAGCTGCCTGCGGGGGCTTGGGCTGTGCCAGCGCGTCCCTGCGGCCCAGGGGGAAAAGAACGGTTATTTCCTGGCAAAACCGGTGGGGAATCCCTCGTTGGTCTGTCATATTTCGTTTTAAGGGGGGGGTGTCTAAGGCATAGCAGCCCCCAGGCTTGTGCAAGGCCGTGCCCTGGCCCGCTGGGGCAGGACTTGCTCAGAGCTCTCGTTTTGGTGCAGCTCCAGGGACTACTCGGCCCCCGTGAACTTCATCAGCGCTGGGCTGAAAAAGTCAGCGGCCGAGGACGTGTCTGAAGAAGATTCTGATGAAGACGAAAAGCCTGTTAAGCAGGAGGAAGCCCCTAAAGAGTTTGTGCCAAAGAAGTTAAAAACAGTGAGTTATTCCAGGAAGTTTTCCATTCAATGTGATGTATTTATGAAACAGGGTGTAGGCAAAGGCTGAAACAACACTAGAGCACTAAAGAAAGGGAGAAATAATTAAAACCAGAGAACCACGTGTGGCAGCGTGCTGTTAGGGGAGGTGTTTCCTCTGCTGTTCTGATGTATCGTTGTGAGTCCTGGGGAACATCAGCCCTTTGGGCCCTTTTATCTTCCTTTATGTCCCGTTTGGTCAGTTAAGGTTAAAATAAAAGCATGCCCGTGGTTTTACTGCCTTTCAAAGGGTTTGTGTATTATTTTTTTTTAATCTCACAGAACAGCATATCAAATCCAGGCGTTTTGTAGATTGAAATCCAAACTCTTGTTTTCAGTTGCCACGCACAGAATCAGGAATCGGCGTTAGCTGAAGTCAGTGGCAGAGCCCAGTCGCCGTCAGGTCGGCAGTCTGAGCCTGTCAGGCCTTGCCTTTTCCATCTGAGGAATTTCGGGAAGCTCCTGAGGGGTCAGGCAGCTTACCTGGATGCCCCAGTGGCTCTGTGGCACAGCGAGCTGGGCAGTGTGGCGACAGCTACTCGCTTCTGGGAAGAACCTTCTTTTTCAGTAGAATTATAAAGAGTTTGGTTAATATGATGCCTTAAAAAGGTCGTGTGAGTGAGTTTATTTGTTTTAACAGGGCGGCAATTTCAAGCCTAGTCAGAAAGGCTTTGTTGGGGGCACAAAATCCTTCGTGGATTTTGGCAGCTGGGAGAGGCACACGAAGGGAATTGGGCAGAAGCTCCTCCAGAAGATGGGTTACGTCCCCGGAAGAGGCCTCGGGAAGAATGCCCAAGGTACTGGGGCTGGGTGTTTGGTTGGTGGTTGTTAACTGGTAATTTGGAGGAGAGATTGGATTCTTTAAAGAGCCGCCATCTCCCCGTGGCTTACAACTTCCTTCTTCTTTTCTTGCATCTCTTGCAAGTGATCTTGGTAAGATTCAATTGTATTTAACTTGTAAGAGGCCAGTTTTATGCTTTTTGTTTTGCAAGAGAGAAAGAAAGAAGGGAGATAAAGTTCCAAAGGGAGTCAGCTCGCAGAAAAGGAGATGTTATTTTATGTGATAGAATGAAAAAGCAATGAAATGCAGACGCCAGTAATGCTCTGCTTCGGGTTTTTTGGTGTGTGCTGGAATTAAGTGATCTTATAGCCACAAAGAAATTCATGAGGTGGTAGAAGATACTGCAGTGGTAGCGGCAGGAGGCCAGGCTGGGTCTCGTGCCGATGTGGCAGCTTAGGGTGCTGTAAAAAGAGCATTTGCTGTTCCCTCTCAGTAACCAAACTGCTCCCTGGGATCTACCCCCCATCCTCCCAGGTATCATCAACCCCATTGAGGCCAAGCAGAGAAAAGGCAAAGGAGCTGTGGGGGCCTATGGCTCCGAAAGAACCAGCCAGTCTTTGCAAGACTTCCCTGTTGTGGACTCGGAAGAAGAAGCTGAAGAGGTATTTGTGTGATTCTTGGTGTGTCTGTCTGCCTGCTGTGTTGTCCATGCAAAACTTGGGTCTAATGGTAGCTTCTGTGTCAGGAAAAACTGTTTGGGGTCGTTTTGGGTGAGAAGCTAAAGACATGGCACGTTAATTTCAGTTAGACATGTTTTTCTTGGCACTGTCCTGTTCTTTGTTGTTTCTGGCTCGCTTCATTCCAGTGGTCTCGCTAGAACCCACCTTCAGAGTCTCCCCGGTAAATAGTGTTTGTCTTTTGTTAAAATAAAAAAAAAAAACCACCAAACAATCAAAAAAAATCACCAAACAAAACAACAACAGCCACCAAACCCCTTAGAAACATCCTGCTAGTGTTGGGAATAGGGTGGTTGGCTGGACCACAGCACCTCAGCTGGTTTGTCCCTGAGCCTTCCCTGTACAGCGTTCTGCATCGAGCTGGGGGTTATTTTCCTGGGGAAAAGAGAGGCAAATTTGGGGTGTGACAAAGAGCAGCACGAAGCAACTTTGAGGGGTGACAACCACAACTCTTCTTTTTGTTTGTTTGTTGAGGAATTTCAAAAAGAGCTCAGTCAGTGGCGGAAGGATCCTAATGGAGGCAAGAAAAAGCCCAAGTACAGCTACAAGACAGTGGAAGAACTGAAAGCCAAGGGCAGGATCAACAAGCAGCTCTCAGCCCCGCAGAAGGAGCTGTCTCAAGTCAAGGTGAGGTTGGTAACCCACGAGGTGGCATCTCTGGGAAGCGGTTTGCCCACCTTGGCATGGTGGGTGCTTCTGAGCCGTCGGTAACGTCACCAGAAGCCAGTCCTGCCAACTGCAGCCTCCTGAAAATCAGGGCCTTGGACTCATCGCTGCATCATGCAGCAGATCCCTGTGTCACCCAGGACATGGCATTTGTTTTTATGCAAGTTCTTTGGCCTCGGAAAAATACAGATTAGCTTCAATGTGTTGGGTTTTTTTAATTGCACGTTAAGTTTAATTGTTTCACAGTCGTTGTAGATAAAACGCTCATCCACTTCTGGCAGTACAGTTGTCCTTACTGGGGCTGTGCACCTAAGCACACAGTTTGAACTGTCTGCTACCCAAAACGGGGAGGGTAAGGGATTGGTCTTGTAGGCACTTAATAACGTTATTCATTTAAAATTAACGTGTCTTTAAAGAAAGTATAGAAGTACCTGAGAGTTTGGGGCGATAATGAATAGATACTGCTTGCATCATCACTGCTGGTAGAACTGCTCAGCAGAATGGCAAAACTGAGATCAGAAGAGGAGACTCTTGTAGCTCTGATTCCAAACCCTTCTTACTCGTGCTAACTCTTCCTGTCAGGACTAGGCCTCTCTGGAGGCAATCCCCAGTTGCCTCGTCCGGAACACCAGTGTGTGTGTTAGTGGCCTGCTGGGCTAATTAAGGTACTTGGAAATGCCCAGTTTCAAGTTGGAGTAAGGGATTTCCTTCTTTCTTAAAACAGGAGATACAGGTTGGGATTTTTTTTTTTTGAGCCATGTTTGTTCTTGTTTGTTGGAAGGTGATAGACATGACGGGCCGGGAGCAGAAGGTTTATTACAGCTACAGCCAGATCAGCCACAAGCACAACATCCCGGACGACAGCCCTCAGCAGCCGCTGGGCAAGGACGCCAAGCCCCAGGGCTTTGCCTTGCCCGAGCTGGAGCACAACCTGCAGCTCCTCATCGACATCACGGAGCAGGAGATCATCCAGAATGACCGGCAGCTGCAGTACGAGCGAGACATGGTCGTCAACCTGACCCACGAGATCCAGAAGATGTCGGAGGTCCTGTCGCACGGGGAGACGGCCATCGGCAACCTCAGCAAGGTGCTGGAGATGGTGGAGGAGTGCGAGAGGCGGATGCAGCCCGGCTGTGGAAACCCCCTGACCTTGGATGAGTGTGCCAAGATCTTTGAGACACTGCAGGACAAGTACTACGAGGAGTACAGGATGTCTGACAGGGTGGACCTGGCGGTGGCCATCGTCTACCCTCTCATGAAGGATTACTTCAAGAACTGGGATCCCCTCAAGGTGTGTGTGTGTTTGGTTTATCTGCAGTCCTTACGTGATGGCTTAAGGAGTCTGTATTATCTTGGCTCTTCCCCCACTCCTTGTCCCAAATTCCTGATCAGTCTGGAAAGAAGGAACCGAACCAAACCCCCGCTCTCAGGCATCTGCTACGGCTGAAAGTACCGCTCTGCAAAGCGGCTGAGAATTTGGGAGCTAAAGGTTAAAGCCGACCCCTTTCATGGATGTTGGGAAGAAAAAGTAGGTGAAAGCCAAGTCTCTAGTCCTTGGTCTCTTAGCAAAAGCGGGAGGTCTGTCTCTGGAGTGGTCGGGTGTGTGCTGTCCCTCCTTGGTGCCGTGTCGGCTGCGATGGGACAGTCTGAATTCTCTCTGTACACCCGGAGAAGGTCTGACTGTCCCCTTTCCCCCTTGGAAGTACATTAAATCCATAAAGTGGGATTTTCCTCTTGTGGGGCTTCGCTAGTCATGGCTGCAAGCTCCTGGCTTGCCTCTGAGTGGGCGAGAGCGCTGCCTGCAGCCGAGCACAGCACCAGCCTGCTCTCTGGAGATCCCAGCCGGAATGGCTGCGCAGGATAACGCTTGTGCCTTACCACTTCCAGGACTGTACGTACGGCACAGAGATCATAGCCAAGTGGAAGAGCCTTCTGGAAAACGACCAGCTCTTATCACACAGTGGGCAGGACCTGTCAACAGATGCTTTTCACAGGTAAAGAGCAAACGCTCTTTGTGCAGCATCTCCCAGTGTTGCTTCCTCCGGGACGGAAAAGAACAGCCACGAGCTTTCCTGCTGATTCTCTTGACGTCTCTGTTAAAATCCAGCTGTCAGCTACATAAAAAGAAGCGGCTTTTAAGTAACAGCTTCCATTTGGTTTATTTAGGCCTGGGGCTATGGCTTTGATCTTAACTTTGATTTTTTTTTTTTGGTTGTTTTTTTTTCTCCTCCAGACTGATGTGGGAAATCTGGATGCCATATGTCAGGAACATCGTGGCGCAGTGGCAACCGAGGAACTGCGGGTCGATGGTCGATTTCTTGGACAGCTGGGTCAGCGTTGTTCCTGTCTGGATACTGGATAACATTCTGGATCAGCTCATCTTCCCCAAGCTACAGAAGGAGGTGAGGCGAGAGGGCTGTGTGAGAGCAAAGCCGTGCTCTGACCCTGGATTTGAATTGCACTCAACCAGAGCTGCTGAACCGGGGGCTCGCTGCATTTGGGAGTCACGGGGTTGCGTTGTGGCTGGGCTTGTGTCTGGCAAGACTTACCCCGAAAGGATAGACCTATTTTAGTCATTTCTCTGTTTTACCTCGAGGTCGAAAGCTGGAATCCTTTGACAGACACAGTCCCGATCCACTCGTGGATCCATCCCTGGCTTCCCCTGATGCAGGCACGGCTGGAGCCGCTGTATTCGCCCATCCGAAACAAGCTGGCGAACGCGCTGCAGAAGTGGCATCCCAGCGACTCCTCCGCCAAGCTCATCCTTCAGCCCTGGAAGGACGTGTTCACGCCCGGGTCATGGGAGGCTTTCATGGTCAAAAACATCGTGCCGAAGCTGGGTGAGAGAAGCCAAACCGTGCTGATGTTCTGGAAGCCGCTGGTTGCCACCTTCCCCCTTACACCTGGACAAGACACGTGTTAACACGGCTGCCAGTGTAACTTCAGAGAATATGATCAGTCAGTTTAGACCAAGCTTGCATCTTCCTTTCTGCTACTAGTGCTGTGCCTTCTTTTCAGACATTTTAGAAAATAGGGGGAAGTGCTCTGATGGTTCTTGATGTTTTCTGTCTTACTCTTCAAAATCAATTCCTCTCTTCTTCAGCTGACAGGACTCTCTCGTAGCTGTCAGATAGTACCAAGCTGTAAAATGTCTCTCTGTTCCTCCTGTATTCTTTGGTCTCTACCAATGCTTTCACCCTGAGATTTTGTAGTTCGCCATTTCAGACTGGCCAAAAGGCTCTGTAGTCTAAAAATCAGTGAAATGGGTGAAGTTAGTGAGTTCTGGCAGCAACTTGTAATCGCTGGAAGTGCCCTGTTCTGGTGGCAGGGATCAGCCTGAATGTCCCTTAGGGCCATAAGCAGTACGGGCACCCCTCACGCGTGTTGCTGGTGAAACAGGTCAGGTGCTGGCAAAACCACGGTTTTAGTGCAGTCAGGTTCTTTTCTAACTCATCTCCCCCTTTTCCCAGGGATGTGCTTGAATGAACTCATCATAAACCCTCACCAGCAGCACATGGACGCCTTCTACTGGGTGATTGACTGGGAGGGGATGATTTCTGTCTCCAGTCTTGTTGGGCTGCTGGAGAAACACTTCTTCCCAAAGTGGCTGCAGGTGAGAAACAGTCCCAGCTCAGTAAAGAGGCTTGGTTGGCTGCCAAGTGTTTTAGTGACTCCTGCCTAGAAATTGCTGCCCTGGGGCTGAAATGGGTTAACTACCCATTTAAACTGGGGGGTTTCCACTCAGAGCTCCACCCACCTCAGAACAGACTGTTTCCCAAGACCCTCCCTTCTGTTACTGGAGTCCCTTCTGTTACTGGAGTCCCTTCTGTTACTGGAGTCCCTTCTGTTACTGGAGTCCCTTCTGTTACTGGAGTCCCTTCTGTTACTGGAGTCCCTTCTGTTACTGGAGTCCCTTCTGTTACTGGAGTCCCTTCTGTTACTGGAGTCCCTTCTGTTACTGGAGTCCCTTCTGTTACTGGAGTCCCTTCTGTTACTGGAGTCCCTTCTGTTACTGGAGTCCCTTCTGTTACTGGAGTCCCTTCTGTTACTGGAGTCCCGGCAATAAACGAAGGGGTGAGGAGGACTCTCCTCCATGAAGGTGCCTGTCCTGCCCTTGACCCTTCGTGTTGTTTTGCAGGTGCTGTGCTCTTGGCTCAGCAACAGCCCCAATTACGAAGAGATTACGAAGTGGTACTTGGGGTGGAAGTCCATGTTCTCGGACCAAGTGTTGGCCCACCCGTCGATCAAAGACAAATTTAACGAAGCCCTCGACATCATGAACCGGGCCGTCTCTTCCAGCGTCGGTAGGTGGCTCAGGGGGACAGCAGCAGAGGTTCCCGCAGTGCTTGTGGGTCCGTACCGAGGCGTGGCCCTGCCACTGGGCGTCGCAGCAGCTGCCACAAGCAGTGAAACTGGTTTTGCCTTGCTGTGTCCACAAATAATGCCCGTAAGGTGCTGCCTAATAACCGTCTGTGCGTCCCTGAGGCAGAAGCAGGGGTTTGCTGCTGGGCTGCCTGTGCCATTCGGCAGCTGATTCTCGTTCAGCCTCGCCTGCCCATAGTGTGTTTTATGTCTGTCACTGGGAGGCCATCGTTTTACAGAGGCTGACTTCCAAAGCTATGATTTGTTGGGGTTTTTTTTTCTTTATGATGAGATGCTGGTTCTCCTTAGCTTCAGAGCCGTGCCCTTTCCTTCCACGTGACTCTCCCTGGGACCTAACAGAGATCGTTAGGAATTTAAACTGTCTGAAAGAGGAGGCTGTGCCCAAGGAAGCAGCTCCTGAGCTCCGCCCTGCCCGCCAGGACTGAGAACTCCCCTCCTGCTGCCTCCTTGCCGGCGGGCAGCACAGTGTGACGGAGAGTCCGCACCAGAAACACGGAGGATTCCCTGAGGCCCATTTTAGGGGTTACACGTCGCACAAAGCGGAATTGGCCTGTTGAGGCGTTTGTGGCATGATAGGTCATGCAGCCAAAAAGCGACCTGGGGGCTGGTAGCGGAGGTGCTGCTGCTGCAGCGCCGCTTCCTGCAGCGTGGGGCTGCTCTGTCCTTCGCCGGCTTTTGCGCCGTCACTGTCTATAACTCGGCGGTGGCAGGTGGAGGCCACGGGCCGGGCTTTGGCTTTGAGGAGTGTTTTTTTGTTGCTGTTCTTGTCCACGTTTTCCCTTGGCCAGCAGCAGTGCACTGTCCTCCTCTCCTGTGCGTGCCCAGATACAGTTTGGGATTGTGTCGAATCCTGCTGCTTCTCCTGCAGCGCTCAGATTCACTGAGGTAGCCTGTGTTTTAGCAGCAGCACTATAAAACTTCATGAACTAGAATGGGTGAAGGATTATTATTATTGATTGACTTAACTGACTGGAGTTCACCCAGAAACAGCCCGGGACCTTGTTTTCACGTGTTTTGTCTCTCCCAACAGGCGGGTACATGCAGCCCGGCGCTCGGGAGAACATCGCCTACCTCACCCACACCGAGCGGAGGAAAGACTTCCAGTACGAAGCCATGCAGGAGCGTCGCGAGGCGGAGAACATGGCCCAGCGCGGCATCGGCATGGCCGCCAGCTCCGTGCCCATGAACTTCAAGGACCTCATTCAGACCAAGGCGGAGGAGCACAACATCGTGTTCATGCCCGTCATCGGGAAGCGGCACGAAGGGAAGCAGCTGTACACCTTCGGGCGGATCGTCATCTACATCGACAGGGGCGTCGTGTTTGTGCAGGGGGAGAAGACTTGGGTGCCCACCTCCCTCCAGAGCCTCATCGACATGGCCAAGTGAGGCTGTTGGTGTGATTGTTCTGGAATAAAGACCTTAGAGGTTTGTAAATAGAGACTTGGGCTGCACGTCAGCGTTTTCCCTCGAAGAGCTCTCGGGCGGTGCCAAGGGATGAAATGACGTGTGGAAGCCGGCGCTGAGCGAGGAACAAGCTGTTCCCACGCCTGTGTAACCGCCACCTGCGACAGGTTCCAAGGGACTGTGGGAGGCAATTCTCTGCTCCAGCAGAGGAGCGAGGGCTGCTCCAGCCAGACCCTGAAGGACTCCAGTGAGAGATGTCACCGCTTCTCGCCTGCTGCACTGCTCTGGCAGTGAGAGCTGCTGTCCCTCACACAGCGAGCTGCCCCACCGTGCCCAGCCGGGACTCCTCTCCCCTCTCTCTGGGTGTGCTGGGGGCTTCTTCAGCCCTGTGCCCGCCCCCGGGTGCCCCCTCTGCCCTGTCAGCCCAGAGCAGGAAGCGGGGGAATCTTTCCATCAAATTCCCAGAACATGTTCTGCGGGACTGCAGCGGTTCAGGGCACAGAAGTGAGGGAGCGGAACCGAGGCCCTTCTTCCCCCCCGAGGGGGTGACCCGATTCTTCCCAGAGGAACAGGTAAAGACCCGATTTCAGCAGCACTGGACAGCTGAAGGCCCCTGCCTGTGAGACTGCTTTGGTATGCCTGCGTCTGGAACTAGACATCGCCACCCTCACCTGCAAACCCCTCTCAAGTAGTTCCCCCCGCCTGATGCTTCAGAGTGGGTGAAGTACATGCAAAGGCTTTGACTTGTTCGTGAAAGGGGAGGGCATCAAAAGAGCAGCCATGCAGTACGGATGGTTTTAGTTAAATTTGTTCGCTGTGGTTAAGTGGGTGTAAGTCGAAGCACAGCTTTACCTTTTATTAAATAATTAAAATACAAAAACGTCCCCTCATGCTCCGTGTTCAGGTGCTGCTGCACTTTCGGCAGAGCACCACAACGCTGCCGGTGCTCGAGCTTCACTGCGTCTGCGCAGAAGCCACCGGGGGAAGAGATGCAGTGCCAAGGCCCCGCTCTGCTGCAGAGGGGTCAGGACTGGGCAGCAGCGGGACTGCACTGGTCAGCCCTGTCCTCCCCCTTTCTGATGATCTCCAGGTCCTCACAGTCCTGGTATGTCGGCTCCTCCACAAAGTCCCAGACCTCAGGGGAGAGTTCCTCCAGCTTCTGCAGGGGAAACCAGTGGACGGAGGTGTCGTTAAAGGTGTCCAGGTACCGGGGGTGAGCAGGGAGCGGTACTTCCTCCGTCCCTTTCAAGACCTAAGGAGCATTTGGGGAAAAAAGTTACTTATGATGCAGAGGAACTTTTCTGCAAAGTTCAGAGTTGGTGAAGATGAGGATGGTGTAATGTTAACCTCAGCCCCTGTGTACA
Organism: Leptosomus discolor; assembly: GCF_034619465.1. Classification (NCBI taxonomy): domain Eukaryota; kingdom Metazoa; phylum Chordata; class Aves; order Leptosomiformes; family Leptosomidae; genus Leptosomus; species Leptosomus discolor. The sequence continues at coordinate 16,066,467 of NC_141406.1, read as the reverse complement.
GCGTGTTCTGCAGGTCATGCAGAATGATCCTAAAGCCCTTCACTTTGACAGTGCAGGATTCACTTTGATGTAGCAGCCAGGACAAAAGATTTTAAAAATAGCCACCCTTTGCAATTAATTTCCTTTCTCATTAAAAGGTGCTTTGTCACCGCAAAACAATAATGTTAAAAAACTAGTGTCTCTTACCTTTGCTATGTAAGAATAATCTCTCTCCAATACTCTTGACAACAACCTAGGGGAACGCAAGGTAACGAGCCTTAGCCACGACCCTGGGACCGCAGACAAGAGCAGTGTGGGACAGAAAAGGTGGGAGATGGCTGATCGCTGCACACAGCAAGTTGAAAATAAGTAAAAGAGGGACATCGTTGTCAGAAGCAATAAAAAAGAAAGGAGTGAAGGGAGGCAGGAGAGGAAAGCGCTGTCGGAGGCACCAGACCCTTTCCTGGGGGGCCGGGGGGGCCACACGCACCTCTCCTCGATTCCTTTAAAGCTGTTCCCGATGATGACCATTCTGGACAGTGCCCCTGCGGACCAGTTCCTCCACAGCAGGTTGTTGTACAAGGCTTTCCCGCAGTGCACCATGTAAAACAGCGTGGCCGAACCCTCAACGCCGTGTTTCCCCTCCTGCACATCAACCGACCCCGTTACAGTGAAGGACGGGCCGTTGCCCCCCCTGCCGCGCCGCACCGGGGCCGGGCCAACCGGCAGCAGGACCAGGTCGGGGGGGGGGGGGGGGGGGGGGGCGCTCCAGCCCTGCGGGCCCCTCTCACCTCGTTGTCCGGGAGCAGCCGCAGCCCCAGCTCCCCCAGCGCCGCCGCCTCCTGGGCCGAGAACGCGGGGTCGAACAGGGAGCACCGCCCGGGCGGCACCTGCGGGGAGAGGGGCGGCCGTGAGCGGGGGCCGGGACACCGGGACAACCCCCCCCACACACACGCACCCCCCGGTCCTCACCCCCAGCTCCTCCAGCAGCAGCAGCAGGAAGGCCAGCTGGTGCCGGGCGGCGGGGCAGCCGCTGAACCGCCCCAGGCCGTAGCAGACGCAGCGGGCGGGCGGCTCCGCGCTGCCGCCCAGCGGGGCCCGCACGGCTCCTGCGGGCACGGAGAGAGGCGTCAGGCCCGGCGGGAGGGGAGGGGAACGGCCCGTCCTCCCGTCCATCCTTCCCCTCCCCCGGCACGCACCGGCGCTCGCCGCCCAGAAGCCGGAGCTCAGCAGATCGTCCCTGCGGGGGGAGAGCGCGGCGTCACCGGGGACCGGCAGCGCGGGCCGGGGGTGGCACACGCGGGGCCGGGCACTCACCGCGCCTCCCGCAGCCGCCGCAGCACCGCGCCGCCCTCCGCCGCCTCCCGGCCCCGCCGCCGCCGCCGCCCGCCCGCTGCCCGCCACCCTCCCGCCGCCATGGCCCGCCCGCCCGCTCTCCCTCCCGGCCGCCGTAGCGCCGGCGGTCACGTGCGGCGGCGCGGTCACGTGCCCACGCCTCCCGGAAGCGGCTCGGCCCGGGCGGCGGCGGCGGCGGCGGCGGGCCCCGCCGGAGAGACGGGCCCGCTGCTCGGTTCGGGCCCGATGGCCCGTCCCGCCGCGCCGGAGCCCAGCTCGGCGCCATGGTGAGCCCCTTCCCCCCAGGCCTCCCTCCCTCCCGCCCGCCGGGCTCTCCCGGTCCCTGTGGCACCGGCACCGGCGCCGCTCCTGCCCGGCCGGGGCTGGGCGTGCGGGGCTCCCGGCGGTGCGGGGCTCCCGGCGGTGCGGCCGCGGTGCTGCCCCAACACTGCGCGTTTGTCCCCCTTTTTTTTTTTTTTTTTGGGTGGTGGGGGGGAACCCCCGGTTTTCCCGCTGGAGCGCCGAGGCGGGGGGCGCTGGGCAGGGGTCTGGCAGAGCCCGGAGCGGGACCCGGGTCCGCTGGAAGCCAGAGCGGGGCCTCAGCGGCTCCGTCTCTCCGGTGAATCGTCCCGGGAGCGCGGGGAGACGGGCCGAGGCGGAGCTCAGCCCGGTTTTCCCGGGCGGGCAGTAACCCCTGCTCCTCGGCTTCGCCGGCCGAGCCGCCCTTTGCGTTTGTCCCGGGCTTCGTGTCCGTGTGCGGAGCCTGGAAGGAGCCGACCGAGCCGCTGGCTGGCAGGGGCGGTCAAAAAGCGATGTTCAACCCCGACCTGGGAGCTGGGAGCGGATGGCGCGGCGGTGCGGGCCGGCTTCTGAGGGAAACCTCCATCTCGTGCTCCTTGGGGCCTGGCGTGGGGGGGCGGGGGGTTGCGGGGGCTGCCCGGGCTGCCCGCGGTCGGTGCTTGATGGTTCCCTGTGCTCAGAGTAGGGGGGTGTCTCACGGGGCCCTATCCTTCCCGGTGTCTTGGCTGCAGAGTAACACAGTCTATCTTAAACTTACCAAAGTGGTTGGATTTCATAGTATGGGGCTCTTTTAGTGCTGCTTCCCTGTCTGAGCTGGGTGTGATTAGGCCAGAACCCCGCCTCTCTCCCTTTTTAAAATAACCTTTTTATTGCCCTGCCTGGAATAATAGAAGGGAGAGGGAGAAGCGTAACAGTTCTCACATACACAGTTGTTTCTGCTGATGCTTCGCTCTTTTAGGTGGAATTACTTTTTCCTTTACGATGGTTCGAAGGTCAAGGAAGAAGGAGATCCTACGAGTGCCGGGATCTGTTATTTTTACCCTCCTCAGGTAACATCTGCTTTTATTTCGGTGCCTGTGAAGGAGGGCCTGTGTGCTGGGTCAGTGCTGGGAATTCTTATGGGGCTTCCAGGTGGCGCTCTGGATTAGTTCTTGTTTAGCGTTCACTAAAGCTGTAAGAGACCTCAGGCAGCTGGGCCCGGTGGGGTGGTGCCCTGCGCCCTCGCTGCGGCCTCTGCTCGGTGGAGTCGACCAGCAGAGTCCGGGTCTGTTCTGGTGATGTGGATAAATACACACAAGGGCTGAAAGTGCCCCTGAAGAAGCTCCAGGCCCTTGTGCTGCTGGAAACAAGCAGTCCGATTATTTTTTCCCCAGAAACTTGCCTGTGCTACTGCATTAGATGTATAATTGAATTGAACTTCTAATTAATTTTTATTTACACCTGAAAACAGTAGTGATTTTTTTTTTTTCCCCGAGTTCTTTTAAAAGGAAAAAACCCAAGTCTTTCTTCCCTGCCTTCCTCGACAGACTCTCCCCGACCAGCAGGAGCTGCTGTGCGGACAGATCGCCGGGGTGGTGCACTGCATGAGCGAGATTTCTGGGGTCCCTCCCAGTCTCATTCGCCTGAGGAAGCTCAAGTTTGCCGTTGTGGTGGACGGAGACCACCTGTGGGTGAGTGGGAGAGATCTGCAGGCAGCCCCAGAGGAAGAACAGTGAGAGAGTCTGAACTCCTGTATCACACAGCGAGGGCTTTTTTGTTTTCCGGGGTAGGGGCTGCTCTCCGCTGGCCCTGGGCAGAGGCAGGGCGGGGATGACAAGGCACAGCTTTTCGCTGCCGGGTGGCTCGCGTGCCCTTCAGCTGCTCTGTGAAAAGCTTCACGAACCTCACCTGCGTGTCCCCACCCAGCATGTTCTCTTAGATGCGCCTGGCAACAGCTGTAGAATGCCGAGCTCCCCTCGTTGTGTGTGCCCGTGGGTCACTGGCCATGGCTGGAAACGGGACTTCCAGTGGTGTGGTTTATAATAAGGACTCGGTCTCCCTCTCTGACAGTCTGACCCTTCTTTCCTCCTGTGTTCCCTGCTGCGGAGCTTTGCCAGCGCCCACAGACATTTAGTCTGTAAAAAGCAGCGTGTGGCAGAGTTGTGACAAAAATGCCCCGAACCATCCCCAGAAACTGGGCTGAGACTGGTCAGGCCTGTGTCACTGGCAGGGCTCTGCAGGCTCCCCGGGCTCTCTTGGAGGCAGAAGGCCTGGTGCTTCTGTTCCTCTTGGCAACTCAGAAACTAAATGAAGCATCTTCATCGCTGTAAATAACAAGATAATTTGAATGTTTTAAAGTACTTGGTTTCAGGAACATATTCTTAGCTGTTAGAGCACCGAGCTAGGTCACCTAACGTGGGAAGGGAGCGTGTCTGAAACGCTGGGTTTCTGGTATCATTTATTTATCCTGCCTGTGCCAGGGCCCTGCCGTGGGTATTTTTGAATTTCCTTTTCATCTGACTTGCGGATCCGGGGGACGTTTGCCTGCCGCAGAGCTGCTTGTGTGGCTCTGATATGCCTTTGGAAGCTGTGAGAGCTGTTCTCACCTGCTGTGCCTGGGTTCCGTCAGTAAACATCCTTCATTCCTGGCTTTTCCTGCGCAAGGTCCTGGGCTGTGCCGTGGAGCTCCCTGACATCAGCTGCAGGCGGTTTCTGGAGCAGCTGATCAGCCTCTTCTCCTTCTACAACGGACCCGTGCACCGCGCGTACACGGTAACTAGAGACCAGCGCCCGTGGGGGTTGGGCCTGGGCAGAGATCTCAAACCCTGCCCGTGTTGGCCGCGCTCTGCCCCGGCACGCGCGTGCTGGTGTGTTCCCTTTCCTGCTGGCGAGAGTCAGAGCGAGCTCCCGTACCAAAGGATGGGGACCTGAAGGGTGTCCCGTCCTCCTGTTGCACCGACGTAGCGTGGGTGTCTACTGGAAGTTTCCTGGGTGTTCAGTCAAAAGCAGCTTCCTCTCGATATCCCCTTCCTCCTTACCCTCACGAGGTTTGTCACTTGCAGGTCCTGTCCCAGACCGGTCCCACCTAACACCCTGACTGCCCTAAGGCCTGTGCGGTGACAGCCCTGGGGGGTTTTGTTGTCTGCAGGCATTTTCTAAGGAGGAGCTGAGCAGGAGGTGGGACAGGTACATCGAACATATCCAAAAAAACACCAGTGACCTCCACAAGATTTTCAATTCTCTCTGGAACCTGGACAAAACCAAGGTAAGAGCCTGTCCTCTGCAGTGTCTGGCTCTGGAGCTGCCTTAGTCCCAGAGGTTTTGCGTTTGTTTGCTGCTTTGAGCATTTCCCGGGATCCTCTGGCCTAACTTCTTGTGGTTCTCCCTCTCTAGGTGGACCCCCTGCTTTTGCTGAAAGCAGCTCTCATCTTGCAGACTTGCCAGCGGTCTCCCCACGTCTTGGCCGGCTGCATTCTCTACAAAGGCTTGTAAGTCACCGAGTGTCACCTGAAGGGTTAATCTGCCCCTTCCTAGGGCTGTGATCCGGGGAGCAGAGCAAGGGCCCTGCACGCAGGGCTGCTGGTGGCTCCTGGCAGGAGCATGATTGCTTCAGGCAGGGTAATCTGTGTCTGCTGGCGTGTTCCACAGAGGGAAAGTGTGGGATAGTTGTTTGTGTTTATCGGCAGGAAGCAGGAAGTGTAAGGTTTGGGGTTTAGTAGCAATCTGCTCTCTGATACTTACCAACGACTGAACTTCTTAGGCTTTTTAGGTGGAAGGCACCAAGAAAAAGGAAGAGATGTGAATATTATTCTTTCCCATTCGTTTTCTCTGTGCAGTCTTGCAAACACGGTGCAGGGGGGTCTGTGGGTGTGTAGTTCTGAGCGACTCGCTGGCCGGGAGCGCTGCCTGGGCTGGTGGCAGGTGCGCAGGAGGAGGAGGAGGAGGCAGGACGTCCCGTGAGAAGCGTGGGCTGCTTTGAACCCGCTGGAGGTGCTGCAGATGTGGCGCTGACTGACACCAAGGAAAGCCTCAGAGGTGGCCTTGCAGGACAGGAGGTGGGGGATTCCGGCAACTTCCTGGCCACAGCATTCAAGCGCCGTTTCTCTTTCGCATAAACTGTTCCCGTAACACCTTCCGTGAGCACTGGGAACACCCCACAGTGTGTGTGTCTTTCTGGGTCTGTCAGAGGCCGCTTTGAGGGGCTGATCTCGTGCTCGCAAGCAGGACACTGAGCAGGAGTCCCTGCAGCACCTTGAGGCTGGCGGCGTGTTGCAGCGGGTGCCTGACTGGAGAGCGGAGCTCTGGACCCCGGCCCTGCGGGGTGGGTCTCACTGGTCTGTCTGATAGAGACTGGTTTTTCACCAAATGTCATTGGAGTTCTCTGAACTCTGAGTCCTACAAAGGGCTTTGTGGACGAGTTAAACTTCTCCTTCTCTTTTGGAGAATCTCCAGAGCATGGATCTCGACAAGGAGAACCCCTCTGGAAGCCCCGTCCAAGGGGCCTGTGCTGCAGTGCTTCGAGTGCCGCTGCCCACAGCTCTTCAGGGGGTGGCAGGAGGCCTGTGGGGATTGGGCTGCCTGAGGTCTTGACTCGGTAAAACTAGATTTGTTGGCCCAAAGTAAACGCCAGCAGGTGATTTTCCTCAGTTTAAAGTGGAACTGACCCAGAGGAAAGAGGAAAACGAGAGTCCCAACGGTCACCCAGCTCGTGTTCCTCTTGTGGGGCCATGTCTTGGCTCCAGCCCGTGTCTGGGGCTGGCCCTTCGACCCTTGCAGAGTGTCTGGTCAGGACTGGGAGAGGTGGAACCTCGGAGACTCCCCCAGGGATCACCCAGCTGTGAAACGAGCCCTGCAGCACCGTCGGTTTTGCTCAGAGGACACGTAACAGCGCGGTGTGAGCGTTCCTGCTGGCTCTGCCTCTCCTGGTGCCCTCAGTCGAGGGAGTCTGTGGCTGAGCTCAGGCAATGACACTGCTCACGGGTGACTTTGCTTTGTCCTTTTAGGATCGTGAGCACCCAGCTGCCACCTCCTCTCACTGCCAAGGTTCTCCTCCAAGGCAACGAGTCTCCCGGCCAGGTATGTCGCTGTTCCCTCTGTGCAGGTACCGGCTTGTAAGGCTGCGACCTGGGAACTCTTGGCACAGAAATCTTGTGTCTGCCCTTACTGGGAAGGGCAAATATTGATGCTAAAAGCTTTTATTAGTTATGATTGAGTAAGGTTTCAAGACTCCTGCACTAGGAATTTGCCTTTTTTTTTGGTCTTTAAGCTACTAAATTCATGAATTCCCATCTGTGTGATGTTTTGATCGGCTTTTTACCAAGGTTTGGGTATTTAGTGTTAAATATACAAAATAAATGTCTGAAGCGACAAATGGATCAATTTCTGTTGCCATCAAAATCCGTGGAAAGTCATTATTTATGTGGTTCCAGATCTACAAAAAAGCCGTCAAGATCCAGGTATGAAGGCGGCCTCTGCTCTTACTCTGGTGGAGTGACTGAGTTTTTGTGCCCTGAGCAAGCAGTAATGTCAAGTTTTGTGATATTTGTCCTTGCTTTCAGGTGTATTTTGGTTCTTGGGAAGTCCCCTTGACTTTGAGGGCTACCTAAGGAGCAGATCACTGCCCGGTATGGTAAACCAGCTGCAGCGTTTGCTGGAGGGGATGGTCTGGGGTCTGCTGTAATCACAGGGAGGCTGAGGAGGCTGGAAGAGAGGTCCTGGTGGTGCTGATGGCAGGTGTTGAGTCACGCCACAGAGCTGATTCTCGGCTTTTCTTTCAGAGGCAGCCTGGAGGTGAGGAGCAGCAGGAGCCTGGTGAGCATCCAGCTGCAGAGTGCTGGTTGCCAAGGGCCCAGCAGCAGCGTATGGGCAACCTGGGGCTGTGTCCTCCGCAGCGAGAGCGTGAGCTGCTTCTCTGGGGTCTTGCTGGGTGCGGGAGCGTATCCCTGAGGGTGTTGCTGCTGCTAGTCAGCGTGTGCCAGTGGGCGTTGTGTCATCAGGAGTAGTTCCTTCCGTTGGCTAAGCAAAGGAGTTTGCTCTTTTGGGTTTAATTGTCAGTTCTGAAGCTTCCCAACACGCCTGCTGTAGCTCCCGTTACCCATGTGCCTGCTTGGCCACTGACGGAGCCCTGAAAACAGATGGCCGATGCTTTCAGTCCAAACCTTCAGTCATCAGTTTGGAGCGTCAGTTTATAGATATTCTGCCAGGATGGTTAGGAAAAAAAAAAACAACTAAGGGAAAATTTGACTGTGTCGGGCATTAAGTGTGTGAGGAGGATGGGAAAAAGCTGCCTAGTCAGGACGTGGTCAGTTTGTGGTGACAGCATGCCTTCTCCTCCCGCGGAAGCCTTTGGGCTGGTGGGGTCTGGCTTCTGTTCTGTGTGCTGGGGCACATTAATCCTCAAACCCCCATTGCTCTTGCAGATTCGCCATTGCCGCAGGGTGTCCGTATCATCCCCGTGTTCCTAACAGAAGATGAAGTCTCAGCGCTCCGAGACTTCCCTGTGGAGTGGATGACGAGGTAGGAAGTCAACCTGAGGCACAGAGAGGCTTTTGCAGGCAGGGAGCTAGCGTGGCGCTGCGCCCTCGCTCGCCATCGTTACTGCTTCCCCTGGTCCTAACTCAGGCTCTGCCGTCTGGCTGATAAAGCTGCCTGAGGCCTTTGAGGCCGGAGGGAATTCGTGGTGTCCGTCCCTCTGTGGTGAGGCAGCCCAAGGCAGAACTGTTTCCCGAGGCCAGCCGCGGTGTCCCGTTGTTTCTCAGCTCGCAGGGCTGCCTTTGTGCTGTGTGGGTGGGGGAGTGACATTCCCAGGAGTCTGCAGCATAAGAGGTGCTTGCTTTTCACCTGTGTTAGACCTTCACCTGTCCTTTTCCGAGGTGGATGCTCTTTGTAGCAGAGAATAGATCAGCTATTGAACACTACTAGGAGGTGACAGTGTTACTAGGTGTGTAATAACTCCAAACAGATCCTACTCCATAGCTGAATCAACCTGTCATCTCCCGCTAGGTCCTCCGTGTCCCTGGCAAGCCCTAGAGGAGAGAAGAATGCTCTCTGCTCCCAGGCAGTTTCAGAATTCACAGGAGACATGACTAATACCTCTGTGCAGGAGTCCCCTGAGCGAGCTTCAAGCACAGCTGCGCATTCAGGCAGCCTTGCAAGCCCAGATCCTTCGCAGGTCTTCCCCGAAAGGGAGGCCAGTACCAAGAATTCTCCAACTGCAAAACTGAGCAGCGCAGACAGCGAGAGCTCAGAGCTCAGCAGAAAAGCATCCTTCCCATCAGAGGGAGACACGAGGCCGCTGCCAAGCCCCTCCACTCTCCATGCTGATGAACATGCTCGAACTACAGGTCCGTATCTGGAAGGCTTTTCCTTTCCAAACCCTTACGCCCGGGAGCAGGAGAATCGGAGCGTGGGGACATCCCTTGTGGACTCTGCTGTTGAGACACGCCGTTTCCAAAGCTACACAGCCAGTAACAGCCCAGCTGTTGGCTCTCCTGCCCAGGAGTTGAGCAGAAGGAAGGGGAGCGAACAAGGCGAGCAAGGGACTCTGAGCCACAACAGCATCTCTGGAGAAAGCAGCGGGGCAGCTGGTGGCGGTGCGTGGGGTTTGCCTCGTCCAGCCGCTGCTGTACACGCAGAGCTCCCAAGCAGGAGCCGGCTGCCAGCTGTGGAGGCTCGGGAGAGTCTGCCCAGTGACCCAGCAGAGGACATGCACTGTCCCAGGGACGGGCAGAGTGGCTGGCCACCTCGGGTGGATGCTCTGGGAGCCCAGGCTGGCGTGGAGTCAGGCAGAGCAGTTCAGATGAGCTTGTACGTTCACTGCATCAAGGGCCTGGTGCTCTCCCTGCTGGCTGAAGAGCACCTCCGAGAGGACCAGAGCTCCGTAGAAGACGTGGTAAGTGGGAGAGCTCTTCCCTGCCTGCAGATATGCTCGCTGCTGCCGGCCTGGTGGCGGGGACAGGGGTTACCACTGCAGAGCGAGCTTTGGGTCGCTGTCCCTGCCTCTTCCCTCCCCTGCTCGTGTTGTGCAAGGCGAAGCCGCTTGGCTTGGGGTTCGTCGCCACAGCCGAAGCTGCGTGGGAGATTGTTTGCGAACGTCAGGCAGTGAGCAGAGAGGTGAGAGCGTCGTCTCGCAGGCGACTCCCGCTGCCTGGTGTTGTCTGTCGGTGCCAGCGCCGGAGCAGAGCGTGTAGGTGTGACCGTCAGACAGCCCCGCGGGCTGCCAAGGGCCTGTGCTGGATTGGGGGATTTGTTGGGAAACCCCGTCAGTTTCGTGGTGCTTTTTGGAAATCGAGGCTTGTTCTCTGTTTAACCTCCACTTTGCATCTCGCAGCTTCTCGCTCTGGAAGCCCCAGAGAGACGTGTCTGGCAGCGAGTCCCCCAGAGCGTTTCCTTTCTGCGTGGAACTCTGGCTGTCTGCGTCCCAGCCCGCTCTCTGGGGGCCGGAGCAAAGGCTGCCCTTCGGGCACTGCAGATAGGTGCTGCACCGGAATGATCCCGAATTTCTCTGCTGTGGGATTCGCTTCGGTGTGTGGGCTTCCCTGTCGAGCGGCGGGTGCAGCTCCTGGGGCTGCGGGGGAAGGACGTGCCGGGCCCCGGCGCTTCCCGGTGAAGCATCAGTCTGCAGAGCTGCTGTCTGGCCTCTGCTTCCCTACCGGGAGCTGAGTCAAAGCTGCAGAGGCCTGTTTGATGTGCCAGTTGCCATAGGAACAACCTAATTTCTGTAACCGTCAGACGGGAAGGTGGAGGGAAGCTCAGACTAACGCCGGCTCCCAGCGTTAGCAGATCCTCAAGGTTCCTCCTTTTCCCTCTGAGCTCTGGGACTCGGAGGCCGTGGCGGTGACCCCGCCGTCGGCACAGCATGCGAGGACTGGCGTGCCGGGGAAGGGGTTGCTGCAAAAGCAGCAGAAGCCAGGAGGTGCAGCCTTGGCCTTTTGGCAGCAGACACAGCACGTTGCTCTGTCCCCTTCCTGCTCCTGCAGCTGCCCGACCGGCCCTGCTTCGCCGTGTCCTCTCCGGCTGCAGGGAGCGGGGGGGATGCAGGCAGGCAGGGGCTGCCGCTCTCGAGAGCTGAAGGTCGTCCTCGGTGCCCAGGGACCCTCCGCTCCCCGGGCTCTCCTCCGGCTGCAGCCCCGCTCCGCTCGGCAGCCGCCCGTGGCTGGAAACCAGCCTCTGCTCCGCTTCGTGTCCGACCTGCCGTGAGGAGCGTCCGAAGGGGGAGTGAAGTGCCTTGGTGGGGGGGTGAGCTCTGCTGGGGGCACACGGCACAGCCTCCTCCCATCCAATGCTCGGGCAAGACCAGCAGCAGGCCCAGCCTGGCTCAATTTGCCGTTCGGTTCGTTAAGTCTCAAGATCGGCTGCCTGACGCTGCTGTGCCGTGTAGCAGTCGGTTTTCCTTTATGTGTTGCCCCAGGGTCGACAAGCCCTGTTCCGTCCAGGTTCCTCTTCTCCCAAACGTGCTGCTTCCCTCTCACATACTCTTACTTTGGGTCCCGTCTTGGCAAAACTGTGCTTTCACACAGCCTGGATTTGGGCTGTGATTGGGGTCTTCCAACTACCCCCTTCCTCTGGCTGCAGGTGTTTGTTATCTCACAGGAGAGATGTGCTGCCTGTCCCCTCATCCCTGGAGGAAGAGCATTGTTTGGGGAGGTAGAGCCAGGCTCTGCTGCTGGCGTCGTGGTGGATTTGAGGCGCAACCTCAGCTTGTCCGTTCCTTTGTTTATCTGTAGATTAAAAATGACGCTCAGCAATCCGGGATGTCAAAGCTTAGTTATAATTAATGCTTGTCGAATGCTTTGAGGGCCCTGAATGACACCAAAGAAGGGTAAAATATGCTCCTTGTGCAGCTGAGAGCAGCAGGCAGCACCGACCATCCCTCCGGGAGGGCGGTTTCCAGTGCAGGCTTCCCCTCCGGAGCAGGAGGCTTTCAGGCTCACCTCCTGCCGCCCTTTTGATCTTATCCCCTCCTTTCACTGCGCAGAAAAGAAAATCTGTTCCGTGACCAGCGGGGTCAGGGGTAGGTCAGGCACTGCCGCCCTGCTGAATGGAGGCTTGATCCTCTCCGTGGCGGAGGAGAGCACACGGGCAGGCTGGAGGATTATGGAGTTAATCGTCCCAGCAGCGCCGGAGGGCCCTGAGCCCTGCCTGCTGCCTGGAAGCCTCGGCATGGCCAGGGCAGCTGGGCTCCCAAGAGCCCTGTCAGGAAAGCAGCTTGGCTTTCACCTTGGCACTTCATCGTGTGAATCCTCTGCTCTGTGCTGGGCCTGTCCCTACCCCACAGGCGAGGCTGTTCCCTTGGCTGTTCTCTTTTTCCTGCTGGAGGCAGCCCAGTGCCTGCAGCTGGCCAGAAGCTCAGCGTGGAGGCCGGGTGCTCTTAGGAGATGTACTCCTGTGGGGAGAGGGTGCTGCGGGAAGCGCTGCAGGCGGTTGCATCCAGCCCAAGCGTGTAAAGCTGCGTCCTGTGCTGCCTGCCTGGTGTGATAAAGCCCGGGAAGCCAAGGAACGTTTCTTGCTGCAGCTGGAAGTCATGGCTGGGAGGTGACAATGAGCCCCAGAGAGTGATGTTTGATGGTAAATTAATGGAGTCTTGCATTTTCCTGTAATTAATAGCATCGGGTGGTTTAGTGGCTTATTTTCAGGTTGGAGTGCTCTGTTCTGAGTCCCCGTCTCGCTGACTTGTAAGCTGTGAGGCACTGTCCTCTGTGCCCCAGCTGCCCAGTCCCTCTGTCATCGGCGTCTGTCACCCAGGCTCCCTCCGGTACCTCCTGGGACCTCTGGGCGAAGGGGCTTCTGCTCTGACGCCTTTTTTTCTTGCCCTGCCTGCAGTACCACAGCAGTCTGGCTTCTCTAAACGGCCTTGAGGTTCATCTGAGAGAGACTCTGCCCAAAGACTCCTCATCCTCCACCAGGACAACCTACAGCTTCACTCACTATGACTGTGTCCAGAACGTGCTCACAGGTAAGCCGTCGTCTTCTGGAGCAGCAGCCGCTTCGGAGGAGGGAATAAGGAGGAGGGCAGGGTTCGTAGCGACCTGCTCTCGTGCTTCAGGCGGCTTCTCAGAGCATTTCTTGCTGTAACTCACCAGATAGCTGGGGCATAAGGCCCTGTTGAGAAAGCTTTGCCTTTTGTGAGTTTATAATGTGCTGAAGGCTTGTTGATGGCTGTGTTTGGGGGAGGGCCAGAGGCCGCTGGGAGATGGAGCAGCTGCCACTGGCGCTTTGCTCGGATGGTATTGCTTGGGGTTCTGCTAAGGGCTGCGTCTGAGGACAGGGCTCAACATCCTCTTCAAACCCGCCCTCCCTCCCCCCAGCTTCCTTCGTCCCTGGTGTGGTGCCTTTTGTCCTGCTGCTCAGCAGAGTGTTGTCAGATGTTTCTGGCTATAAAAAGCAGGAACAGGGAACAGCTGGAGCCAGGAGTTCAGAGGCTGCTGCTCTGGATCGCTGGGTAGACCATCGACATGCAGAAAGCCCCGTGCACCTATTGCTCCAGTTCATTCTAATGCTGCCCTTTTTCTGGCTTCACCTCTCTCCAGCTTAGAAGTGCTTTAGGGAAAGAGAGGAACCCCAGTGATTTGAGGTCCTGCTGGTCTCAGGCCTTCTCATCCCCCCTCTGATGTGTGTACGTGCAGGGAAAGCCACACCAGGACTTTTATTGGCGGGGCTGACCGCCGTGCGCGTCACAGACCGATTTCACTGAGGTCACCCTGGGGCTTAAGGTGTCGCCCTGTCTCTGCTCTGCAGATATCCAGGGTCTGGGGGAGAGGCCCACAGCCTTCCCCTGCTCAGCAGGTGGGGGCACGCTCCTCCGCAGAGCGGGCTTTTCACACCCCCTTCCTCCCCTTCCGCAGCCAACCTACCCCAGACGCCCGGCCCTCTGGATCGGCACTTCCTGAGGGCGGCCGCGCTGATCCACTCTGACTTCGGCCAGCTCCCGACTGCCTCGGAGGTGATCATCCGGTAAGGTGGGCTCCTGACCCCTCCTCTGCCCGGCACAGGGGGGCTGTGTGGCACGCAGAGCAGGCAGAGAGGGGGGACACCCCGTTCCTGAGGCTGGCTGAGCTTTGGCGCCCGTCATCCCACTGCTGTCTGGCCAGGGGTCGATCACGACATCGTATTCCCTGAGATTTGCTCTCTGGGTGTGGGTTGCGTGGTGCTCTGCCCGCGGTGTCACCTGGGTGCTGAGGGGCCGGGCCAGCACCGAGGCGAGTGAGCTGAAGGCACAGCTGGGTCGTGCCCCGGGTTTGGATTGAGAGACAGCACCAGAACATTGCCGGTTCCTGGCACCATGAGGTTCTAAGGCACAGTTTTAAATATAGCTGTTCCTAATAAATTTGTGTCTCAGCCGGGAGCCAAAGGCGCCCAGAATTGGCAACCTAGATTTTGTTTTCTTGCACGGCTTGTTGGGCTGGAAACACGCTGCGATGTGCGTGGCAAACGCGATGGTAACGCGCCAAGCGGGCCGGTCTGCTCCCAGCCAGAGCCCTTCACCCAGCGGCTCTCGTGCCGCGGCGCTGCCCCCGGCTCCCGCTGCCCCCGGGGAGGACGGGGCTGTGGTGAGCGTGCCGGGGCTCGGCCTGCCCGGCTCTGCTCGTTTCTCCGAAACACAGTGAAATAAAGCTGCTTCTGGGAATTGCAGCGTTTCGCTCCTCTGGCACAGCTTGCCAAGGGAATGTGAATCATAGACTTCAGTGCTGGAGAACTCCTTGTTTAGCGTTAGTTCGACTGGCTCCTTAAATCCTGTGCCGGCTAAGCTGGTGTGTTTGGTGTTGCCCCAAAAAAAGCAACTCTCTGTGAATCAGGCTGAGTAACAAGATGACTAAATCTGCTTTCTGTTACGGGGAGTTGTCACAGAAGGGTGTCAGCAAACAAATCAGTTGCTGCTTTCCTCCGCCAAGGAGGAAGAGAGAGTCCTGTGCTTTGCTCCCTGCCAGCCCTCTCGCAGGTAAACACCGAGCGGTGGGTTTTAATCCGCGACTTCAGCTTTCGTGGTTCCGGTGTCTGACTGTTGTCTGAGCTGCATCACACGTGCGACCCAACGGCCTCGTACGGCTCCTGCTGCAGGGCTGCCGGGCTGGGGTTGCTTACGGACCAGCAGCAGTGGGAGGCAGCAGCAGGTTCCTCAGGAAAAGGGGTGTTAGACCTGAGGGGTGTTTAACTGCCGCTTCTTGGTGTGCTGGGCTGGGCTGCCAGCGAGGGACGGCTGCCTGCGCGGGTGTTAACGCTGCTGAGCAGGTCCCGGAGGATGGGACGTGTGACAGTTTCTCTTTTAGGATGCCAGGACCCTTGAGAAGGAGGGTCTGCTTCCCGCTGGCCTTCTGGTAACACCCGGCAGGGTTTCAGTGCCCGTTTTCGCGCTGGGTTCCTTCGCTCTGCTGAGAGAGACCTGCAGTCCCTCTCAACAGCTGGGAGTCCCTCAGCATCCCAACGCCCAGCCCGGTGAGCTGAAGCAGCTCTCGCACAAAGATCCTGTAAATCCTGACCTCTGCCTCTCTCCTGCCCCGCTAGGAACGCCTCCACCGCCCTGTACGCCTGCCGCAGCCCCGTCCAGGAAACCTACTTCCAGCAGCTGGGCGCTCCGCTCCGCAACTCGGGCGTCCCCAACCCTCAGGACAGCGCGTTCAGCCTGCCCAGCAAGGCCAAGCAGAAGCTGCTGAAGCACGGGGTGAACCTGCTTTGAACGCCGGCGCTGGGGCAGCGAGTCTCGGCCTGTGCAGAAAGGGAGTTCGTCTCCAAAGTCTCAAAGCCCTTGATTCCATCGGAGGCATGAGGCTCTGGGCTGTGGCTGTGGGGTCTCCCGCCTGCCTTGCCCTGAGGCGGGGGAAATCATAGGGCCCTGTCCCTGCAGCGCGTTTTGGGCTCGTGCAGGGCATTGGTGATGCTGGCACTTACCAAAGACTGAAGGTAGGAAATGGCTCTGTTGAGGCGCTGGGTTTACATGGACTCTGGGACTTGTCGTGGTGATCCGCTGCCACGGGCAGAGACTCCTGCAGTGCCTTGACCTAAAGTAAAACCTCTTCTTGCTCTCAGCTACGCAGAGGCCGGGCTATGGGGCAGCGCTGGCTTTCAGATGTCAGTCAGATGCCACGTCTGTTCCGTGCCTGCACTTGCCCTGGTCAGACTTGGGCTTTATTTATATCTCTTAATCTATAGAAACGATCCCCTGCCATGACGCAGCGCCTTACCTTGATGAACAGGACTCACGGGAGTAGAACAAGTGCTGCCAAACCCACACACCTCCTGCGGGCGCTGTCGGGAGGAGTTTATGCTGTAGCTGGATCTGGGAGGTCCTTGTCCCTCCGCGCCTGCCTCAGCGGTGGTTGTGCAGCCCAGCGCTGCCTTCCCCGCTGCCCACCGGCACAGGGGCCGTGGTGGTGGCACCTCCTGCCGGCTCCTCAGCCCCCTGCTTCCTCCTCTCCCTCCTGCTGGAGAGTCTTGTTCCACCTCCGTGCTCTCGCTGCTCCACTTGTCCGTGCTCTTCACAGAAAGGGCGAGGGGGAGCCCCTGGAGCTCGTGGGACCACGAGGTGGTGCAGCCCCCCGGCAGCTGAGCTCTCCCTGCGCAGAGGCCGGGTCCCCTCTCGGCGGTGGCTGCGGCGAGGAGGGGGGGTGACGGCCGCTTAGACCCGCGTGGTGGATGCCCGGTGCGGTGCGTTTTGGAGCCCGCTGCTGTTACACACATGTTACTGTCGCTCTGAAAATTAAAAGAGTCTCCAAGGCTCATCCAGGGACTGTGTGGCAGCGGCCAGAGTCCCACCTACTGCTTGGTTGTCGTGTTTGTGGTTCCTGGTGTGAGGGTTTGGGGTCGGGTCGCCCTAGTGAACTCCACCCAGAGGGCGAGTTCCTGCACTGGTGGGGTCGAACGGGCCGTGCCTGTTGCTTCGATCACTCCTGCAAAGTAGCTCCTTGTCAGGGCCTGGGAAGGTGGCTAAAGGTAGGTGTGTTCCTGGCTTTGCCATGAAATGGTGAGCGGACTTGTGTCTGTTAGCAGGGCACCCCAGGAGCTGGACATGGTCAGGTCACCATCGCCCTTATCACAGCTTCTCGTTCCACTCTGACAGTGCCCGAGGTGGCTGTGCCAGTGCAGGGCTCCTTGGCTGGGAAATTCACTGGACTCCAGAGGAAGAGCTGGCTGCTGGCTTGGGAGGTGGCTGGGCACGGGTCGCCGTCTGGCTTCCAGCTCTGGCAGCCGAGGAGGCGTTTTGGCAGCAGGAGAGCTGCGTGGTGCTGCTGCGTGGTGCTCCCTGCTGCTGCCGCCCTGGCGCGGGGACTGTGGGAGCGGAGCTGCTCCGCGCTGAAGGACGAGGGGTTGGCTGATGGCGGTGTAGTGGTGAAACTTCACTGGAAAGCCTGAGCTACGGCCATCCAGGAGACCTCCTGCTGTGGTGGTACCCGTGCGGGAGGGGGCATGGGGCGAGGCACTGCTTCCCCGAGCGGCTTGGTTCCGGAGGGAGGCACCGTGTAGGTGAGGGATGAGGTGGGGGGGGGGAAAGGCCGGTTGTGTGCTCCAGCCCTCGTGCGGTGCTCTGGGCTCCTCTGACATGCTGAGCCGAGAAGCTCCCTCGGTCGGGCGCTGCCCCGTCTGTCTCCTCCCCGCACGCTGGAGACGGCGGGCAGGGCTGCGAGGCAGCTCCAGGCTGCTCCGCTCCGCTCCCCCGAGGGAGATCCTGCTGTCTCCTAGCTGGGTGTTGGGGAAGTGGTGGTGTGCTCTATCAGGAAACACGAAGAAGTTGAAGGAAAACCCTTAGAAGGACAGGAGGGAGTTTTGGCACAGCAGCAAGGCACAAAATAGATGCTTTTGCCTGCTGTCGTCAGGAATCTTCCTCTACAATCTGCTGTGCCGTCTGTCGGCGGTGGAACAGCTGGGGCGGCTCCGTTCCCTTTTGCTTCTTGAACTGCATCTGGCCACCAAGATTTCTGTCCTTCGGGTGTGAAGGGGATGCATCTGGCCACCAAGACCGATTTCCATCCTTTGGATGCGAAGGGGAGCGTTGTCTTGGGGTGGTACAGCAAGGAGCTCCAGGCCCTTGACTTAATGGTTGCCTTGTAGAGAGGACATTTAAAAACTGGTCAGTTCAGCGAGGCGAGGAGCAGCTGCTGCGCTGGCCGTGTCCTGCCCGAGCTGTGAGAGTGCTGCCAGCGAGTCCTGGCGGTGCTGCGCTGGCCCTGAGCTGGGGGCGACGCCGGGCACTGGCTGTGGGGCAGGAATCGGCCCCAGCACCCTCCGCCCAAGCGCTGCTCCCGGGGAAGCTGCCGTTGATGCAGCTGGAAGCCTTTCCCGCGATGGCTGAGGACCCTCCGGCGGGTTGGTGGCCCCGCTGCCGAGCCCCGAGAGCAGGGGGCAAGCGGGGCTGGGGCTGGTCCTGCCGCTGGCTGGCAAGGATCGGGGTGCTGTGACCTGCCGGGCTCTGGGGGGCCTGGGCTACGGGAGGTGCGGAGCAGCTGCTCCCCGTGCTCCAGGGCTGCGGGTGGAACCCGGGGCAGGGAGGCTCGGGCAGGACAGAAGTAGTTTGAAGCGCTACCCTCGCTCGCTGTGTCGCTTGCCAGCGCAGCCCGGGCCCATCCCCTCCTCCCACCCTGGAGCTCCTGCTTTCCCAGCGCCTTCCTCCCCAGCAGGACCCAACCCCTCAGTGTTTGGCTTGACCCT
Organism: Leptosomus discolor; assembly: GCF_034619465.1. Classification (NCBI taxonomy): domain Eukaryota; kingdom Metazoa; phylum Chordata; class Aves; order Leptosomiformes; family Leptosomidae; genus Leptosomus; species Leptosomus discolor. The sequence goes on along the minus strand of NC_141406.1, from coordinate 16,048,236 downwards.
GGGCTGGTTACAGCAGCAGGCAGAGCCCCTTCTGTTTTCAGCACAACTGTTTATTGATAATCTTCGCTTATCCACTGTATGAATGTTACCGAACTGTGAGACAGTTACCGAGCCAGCCTGCTTCCCCAGGGTCTGGTTCCGGGTAGTCAATGCGTGTAGAAATCATGCACTTCAGATATTCTGTAACAAGACAGGTGTAAAAAATATCTCGGATGTATTTGAAATCTCTGCCTTACCTTGCAATCTAATCACTGAAAAATCTGTAAAGAAACCTTAGGGGAGCGGGGCTGCGTTCCCTCCCAGGCAGGGCACAGAGGCGAGCGGTCCCCAGAGCCACGCCGAGGCCACCAAGCCCGGCACGGCCGTTCCCCAACCGGAGGCGCAAGGACAGCGGTGAGCATCCACGACATGCTGTGCTTCACCTGGAGCGTGTCACAAACCGCACGGCAGCTCTGTACCCTGAAACCCCCCCCAAAACAAACCCTGGATGCTGGGCGACTTCAGGAAAAGCACGTTGGGTGCTGGGCAGGGTGGAGGGCTCGTTCCTTTAAACAGCCCCTGCCTTTGGAAACCTGTCCTTTGCTGTCAGGTACGCGTGAGCTGCCTCTCCGTGCGCTTGCCCTGGCCCAAGGAAAGAAGATGGCGCAGCAGCAGGAAGCGTGACCTCCTTTCTTCCCTGGCCTTTACGGACAAATGAAAGCCCTGCTCTGCATTCCCAAACAGCGTCCCTGCCCCTGTGGGGGCTTCCCAGCACGAGCGGTGAAAACCAGAGGTTGCAGATAAAGCAAGGAGGGGATTCAGGCAACTGGTAATGCCCTTGGTCGGCCGAAAGAGCAGGGCTCGGTGCATGCTGGCCCCTCAGGAGGGCGTACGTCAGGGTGCTGCCGGGCTTGCTGCCTCGCTGGGGCTGGGGGCACCCACAGCGGCGAGGGCCAGCGGGGAGGTGGCATCGTCCTCTTCTCCCTGCCCGTGTGGCAAAAAGGTTTCGCAAGGCAGGAGGGCCGGGGAGCCACGTGCCAGGGCCCTGCTGGCATGCGAGGGAGGGAATGGGAGCCCCTGGGCTTGTGGGGCAAGAGCTCTGTGCTGCCCCGGCTGCCCCAGCCCGAGCAGCCCCTGCCCAGGGGAGGTCGTTGTGCTCGCTGCAGCACCCGGCGTCCCTCTGTCTGTCCGTCCATCCAGGGACTGCAGCCGGGACAGGGGCAGGCTGAGCGCAGCACTGGGCTGCTTGGCAGGTTTGCCGGTTTGGGGTGGGTGGGGGTTTGCATGTGTGTGTTGTTTTTTGATGACCACGAGAAGTTTTACATTATTACATTCAAACGAACACCCTTGGCTTTGTTACTCTACTTCTGAACACCGCAAAACACAGTAGCAACATAACACGTACGAGAGTGGCGCTGCAGCTAACCACGGCGGGAAGGCGATGCGCTGTCGTGTTGGAAAACAACCCCTGAAGCCGACGATGGAAAGGAGGAGATGGGCGTTGGTACACGTTGCAGTTTCCATTTACAAGAGCCCCGGGAGGGAGGACCCGAGGCCGTGTGCTGGGAGGAAGCTTCCAGCGCGGCAGGCGCCTGCGTGGGGTGCTGGACCCGCGGCGGAGCCGAGCCGGCACGGCCGCCCGCCCGCCGGCTGCCCTCAAACCCACGACACCAGGCAGCGCCGTCATCGTCCTGGGGCGAAGATGAAGTCGAGGGCTTGGCGCTCCGCGGCGGCGACGTTGGGGTGCCACAGGTCCACCATGAAGACCACGCGGGGACCCTCCTCCGGGGGACCTGGGCGGTAGGCAGGCACAGGGTGAGGCCGTGCGCCCGTGGGAGAGGCCGGCGCTCGCCCCAACGCGTGGGTGACGAGCTGCACCCCGGGAGGCTGCTGCCTGCACCCTGGGCAGAGTGTGTGCCCAGTGGCAGGGCCACCCTGCAGCTGCACCGGGCAGCGGGGACGCGTCTGCCCGGCGCAGTAAACTCCAGTAAACATCTGAACTGCTGCTTACTGGGAGCCCAGTGCCTCCAGCAGCCAGTGTGGGGCAGGGTCCCCCCTGACGGGGCTCCGGCATTGCTTTGGGGGTTCAGACCCGAAGGCTTCCCGCCCGGGGCGGGGCAGCAGGCACGCTGCTGAGCTCGCCCTCCTTGCAGCTGCGTGGCAGAGCCGTGCAGGGAGCTGCTGCTGCGCCATCCCAGCCCTCCCGGCCCCGCCACGCTGCGCTTCCCAACCCCACAGCAGGGTTGATGTGGGAGCAACAGCTTTTGTTCTCCCACTCTCTTCACACGCTCCCCTGCACAAAACAGCTCTGCTCGGTGCTTTTATGCCACCGGTGACTAATGCCGGTTAATGCAGGAGAACTGAAGCAGAACAGCGTCCGTCAGTGACGGGGAGAGGCCACAAAACAGGTCGGCCTGGAGCTTTTCTCGCTGCACGGGAGACAAAGACGCCTCTGGCACGTCAGCGCTGAGCTGCTGCCTTGCAACGGGGCCGCTGCAGCCGGCAGCGCTGCCGTGAGCGAGGGCGGGAGGATGCTGAGGCTGTCGGCACGGGAGCCCGAGCTGCCCTGCGAAGATCTGGGGGCCGAGGGAAGCCTTTCCGTGCCAGCTGCCACGGCAGGGAGAGGATCACCGAGTCCTGTGCTGGGCTGGCAGTGCTGCAGCGGGGCGGCACGGGAGCGAGCGCTGGGGCAGGCTGAGGAGGGGGGCGTCTGGGGGGCTCCACCGGGTGAGGGGCACTGGGATGCTCCACCACACCAAAGCAGCAGGGAGCCTGCGTGAGCCCCACCATGCCAGGAAGGGGGGTACTGCCGAGGGCCGCAGCGATGTGACCTCCATGGGATGCAGGTGCCCCCAGCCCCACAGACCCCTTGGCAGGAGAAGGGCCTGGGTGCTGTCGCCCTGCCCGCCTGCTCCTCCCCAACCCCCCCAGCACCAGCATCGGGGGTGAGACGAGACAGGGAGGCCCCGGGGAGCTGCGCCTTGCGCTTACCTTCATGAAACGCCGTGTGCAGGAAGGAGTCGTCGAAGAGCAGGCAGCGGCCCTCAGCCCAGCACTGGGGCTCGCCCCCCACCACCAGCTCGCAGTTGCTGGGGGTCTTCAGACCTTCGGACACGAGAAGAGAGAGAGGACAGGGAGGGTGAGGTGGTGCTGTGCTCCCTGCGAGGATGGAGCAGCCCTGAAAGGCGAACGGGGGGCTCCACGCTGCCGCCGGGGGGTTGCTTCCCCCCAGAGAGCAGCAGCAGTGGCAGCATCCAGGGTTCAAAACACACACGGAGCCAGCACCCCGTTGGCCAGCTGCAGCCCCTGCCCGCTCCCTCCTGCCCCTCTTGTCCCCAGCTGCCCCAGGGGGGGGTCCCTGCAGTCACTCGTTGTACCCCAACGAGCTCAGCATCCTGAGCATCCTCTTTGGCACCTGGAATGGCCATCAAGTCGCCGGAGCCCACAAGCACGGGGTGTCCGCAGGAAGCCAGTTCTCTGGTGCATTTTCCAGCTTCAGGACCAAAGGGGGATCCTGCCTCCTCCTTCCTCCAGCTCTGCTGCGATGGCCCTGCCCGCTGCCAGGCTGGGGTCGGAGGAAAGGCTGCGCTGCGACTTGAGGAATGGACTCAATTCCTGGCTCTGACACAAACTCCCCGTTTGACCTTGCATCGCTCAGCACCTGCCTTGTCACTCGGTCCCCCACACCCGAGATGCTGCCACATGGTGACCCACCAGGCAGCTGCAAGGACAGAAATTCGGGAGGGGATGAGGCCCCGTGAAGGCCACATAAAGAAGCACGATCCTAGAAATAAAACCGTGTCTTTTCCTAAAACACTAGCGCAGGCCAGGCCAGTTTGAGGAGGGTCGAACCCATCACCCCCTGCACCGGGAATGTCACCCGCCCGCGGTGCCGAGGAGCGCTGGTGCTGGTGCAACCTGCCCCGAGGACGCAGCCCTGGCGGAGAAAGGGGTCAGGGCTCACGTGGCTCGGCAATGGTAACGATGCAGCAAACGAGCAGGAACGGATCTCCCAGCGATGCCAAAACCGAGCGAGCGCAGCAGGGGCTCCCAGCTGCCCAGGAGAGCTGGGGGTGCACAGAAGCCACTCTGCTTTTCCAACGGGTGTTTCAAAGACTGCAAAACCCAAAGCCATTTCCCTGCACAACAGCCTCAGCTGGAGACGCTCCAGCTGGAAAGGGGGAGCTGAGCAGCCGGTGGAGGCGGCAGCCAGCAGCCTTTCCATCGCGCCCGCACCCCGGGGGATGCTGCCCTGTCCCTCGCAGGGGCAGAGCTGGTGCCTGCACTTGGCCCTGGGCGTTCATAGGAGCAGTAGCAGGGTCGGGGTAAATCCTAGAGAGTGGCTCGGCTACGCTGACAGCTGTGCTGGCTTGTCAGAGCAAGCTGGCCTGAAAGGGCTGGTCGTCTCTCAAACGCATCTGTGCCCCAGGCCCAGCGAGAGCCGAGTCCCCAGCACCGAGGCGGGGGTGTTGGTGAGCGTACAAGTAGCCCCAGGCACGGTGCTGTGTCCTGGCGCATGGGCCAGCAGCCCCGGAGCAGATGGAGCTGGAAAACGTGGAAGGACAAGGGAACGACCCACATGGCTTCTCTCGCCGGGCCGTGCATGCTCCGGGTGGAGGGCTGGCCCCAGCCCCACACTGCCGGGGGTTCTGAGGACCTCGCCTCACCGGTCCCCTCCCAGGAACCGCTCTCAGCCTCTTGCAAGGTGAGTGCCTCCCCCCAGCGCCCCAGAGAGAGGGGAGAGCCGGCGGCCGGGCGGTGAGCTGCCTCCTGGCACCAGCAAGGGCAGAGATCCCAGCTCCCCAGTGGCTCCCGAGGCCTGGAGAGCTCCTCGGAGCAGCTCTGAAGACTGATTCCCCTTCTCACTAAATGGCCAGTCACCGCCTGAGTGTGTTTACCCAAGAGGAGTTGGCTGAACAAGCGCGTTCGGTGTTTGCCAGCAGGGCCCGTGCGGTGCCTCCCCCGGCACGATCTGTGCCGCTGCCAGCGCGGCAGAGTCAGTCCCGACCATCTGTGCCGCGTAGGCTCTCCCCATCCCGGGCACCCGCGGGGCGGGGGAGCACCCCGCCGCTGGCCCAGCCCTCGCCCCACCAGAGGGGATACCCCAGCACCCCCCACCCCTGGTTTGCACCAAAGCAGCACCTCTGCTCGCATCTGCAGGGCACCCGAAATCCCGGGAGAGGGGGAGCAGCCGGAGGGGCGGTGCTGGGAGACAGCACGGTCCCTGGAGTGGGACCCCGGGCTGTCCCGCACCCTGTGCTGGGGAGGTGGGGGTGCCTGCAGAGTGAGGGTCGTTTGCAGAGCCCTGCACAAAAGCAGTCCTGCATCTCGCACAGGCAAGAGCCCACCCCTCCAGGTCGGAGGGAGAAGGAGGCGAAACGCTCCTGCTGCTGAGCTGGGGACCCCGGTGAGGTCGGGCACCTGGGGGAGACGGAGCGCCGGCCTCTCCTGGGGAGGCCGCTGCCGCCAAAGCCCCAAAACCTCCCTCAGGCCAGAGCAGAGCAGGCACCTGAGCCGGCCCCGGGGCTGCAACGAGTGGCTGAACTCGGAGAGCGCGAGGTGCGAGAGGCCTTTTTTGGGCTCCTGCACCCAGGCGCAGCTGCAGCCCCTGGCACCGCCCGCGGCGGGGTCACCCGGCCAGGCTGAGCCACCCCGCCGGGCACTTACCCAGATGGCAGCGGATGCGGATGTTGGTGGGTCCGTAGTGCTCGGCGATGACGGTGCCCGGGCTCAGCACGGAGATGCACGCGTTCCCAAAGACATTGTTGCCAATGCAGGTGCGAAGGCTGCCGAGCAAGCGGTACGTCCGTGGGCATCTCCTGCAGTTCCTGGGCACACACATGCCCTGGTTCACCAGGTAGAAGGTGAACCACTCCCCGCTGGGCGTGCTGTTCATTTTCCATCCTTGCGGGAGGCTGCAGTTTGAGAAAGCTTTGTAGAGGGTCTCAAACTCGCACAGGATGGTCTGGAAGTTGCGCTCCAGCAACTCCACGTCGTGCTTTTGAGCGTCCCGGGAGAAGTAGGGCATGGTGGGCAAGTCTGGCAAGAAGAAGACTTCTGGCTTCTGGATGGACGGCCGGCTGTTGAGGTAGCGGCCCTGCTCGCGGATGCCCTTGTGGATCCTGCCCATGCCGGACCAGGAGTAGCGCTTGGCATACTCCTGCAGGTTGTGGTAGAGTTTCTGGTTGAGCCCGTCGTGGTGCGTGCAGCGCACGCACTCGGGCGAGTGGCAGTAGACATACCCGTTCTGCACGCCGTTGGCCTCGGCGCTCTGCATCAGGGCGTTGACGGTGGCGTAGACGCGGGGCTGCTCCCGCCCCACGTGGTAGCAGTACCACACGAAGAGGACCAGGAGGCAGGCGACGGCGGCGAGGGCGGTGGCGTCGCAGTCCCGGAAAGACTGGATGCCGGTGGCGATGAAATCCCGGAGTCCGTCCAGGGACCAGCTCCAGTCCACCAGCCACTCCAAAGACATGGTGGTGCAGCGAGGGGTGGGTGCGCGCAGGGGGGCCCGGTGGTCAGTCCTCGTGGTCCTCAGAGGCACCCACACCATGCAGCTGGGCCGGGGCGCAGGGGGAAGGGGCTGCCATGGGGAAGCGGGGCTGCGGCTCTCCCCTGCACACCCGGGGGCTCTGCATTGGCAGCAGCAGCCGGCAGCTCCTGGGGAGGCGGCTGACCAGGCTGCCCGGGGGTCCCAGCACCATGGGTCAGCAGCGACGTGCCCAGAGGGTCCCTGCCTGTGCTCCTGGGTCGATCATCCTGAAAGGCAGCATTGGAGGGAGGCTCTGGGGAGAGAAACCCGGAGGCGTTAGGGAGGCAGGCTCCCCGCGGGGGCTCAGCGCACAGGGTGCAGCCAGGGCTGTGAGGGGGATGATGGATGAGGAGCCCTCCTCTGTGCCCAGGAGCCCAGCATCATCCCACGTGGAGAAAAAACCCCCACCCCTCCCAACAGCATCTTCCACAAATATCCAAATGGAAGGGGAGGGGGGAGAGCCAGGCCCCTCTGCTCCCACAGCCCAGGGTGACCGTCCCCCCTCCTGCTCTCCCGCCCCATCTCTCTCCTCCAATGCTGCCTTAGTGTGTCTGAAATCTGGGAACGGAAGCTTCACAGCCCGATCTTGCAGCATCAGCTTATCCCCTCGACCTAAATGCTCTGAAATTACTCTCCCTCCAGAGGTGAGCTGAGCGCCCCGAGCCCACCCAAGGGTCTGCCCTCCAGGGACACAGGAGCCCCACGCTCAGCCACGGCGGCGAGGGCAGCAGGTCAGGGTTGGCTTGTTTGATTTCACCGACCAGAGGTTACCAGCTCGCAGGTCAGGGGAGTTGAATGGCTCCCAGCACCACCACAACACCCCGCACGCCTGGCCTGAAAAGCGGAGCCTGTCCCCCCTCCCCGAGGCAGGGGATAAGGCTGCTGCACAACCCCCAGCCACTGTCGGTCCCTTCTTCAATGACCTCTGGGCAGTTCTGTCCCACCTTACCATCTCAGCTCTTGGGAAAACACCTCGGCGAAAAGAGAAGGTGCTCCCACTCCTCACAACCACGAGCGACGTTCGCTCAGCCCAAACGCCCCCCTGGGCACTCCGAGCAGCAGGGGCAAAGGGGCAGGCGAGGCAACAGGGGAGAAACGGAGGGGAAACACCAACCAGGTCGGGAAGCGTGCCAAGAGCTACCCCAGCCTACGGCACGCTGCCAGTGCCCAAGGAGAGCCCTGTGATCCCCGACAGCAGCTGAACAGGAGAGTCTGCGGGCCGGGTCTCCCCACCAAGCGGATGCTCAGGCTGGGCACACGTGGAGGGTCACAGCCCACGCTGGAGCACCAACCAGGGAGGGAAGGATACGGGCTCTCACCTGGTTCATCCCTGCTGGTGCTGCCCCTGGACTGCACCCCCTGGATGCGCCAGCTGCCGCGCAGCCCCAGGCGGGGGGATGCAGGCTGGATGGAGCTGCAGGGCAAACGAGTCTCAGTCCGGGGGGAGTGACACAGGGCAGCACAGGTAAGGGGGAGGGAGGCGTTGTGGGAGCTCATCTGTAAGAGCATTGACTTGAAGGAGCGGGATGGGTTTATTAGCCAGGGAAGCCATCCAAACCCTTCCCAGCCCCCCCTGCCAAGGTCCTGCAGCCCGTTAATGAATGTGCATTTCCCTATCGATTGCAACGGTGCTGCACTTCAGCTGGGGGCCTGGTGCAGGGCTGGGGACACAGGCTTCGGGCAGTCACACACCCTGGGGAGGGACATCCACACAGCCGACCGGCCTCCGTCCTACTTCCTTGGAGCAGCACATTGCCTGTGTGCCCTGTCCCGGGATCTGCAGTCCACGTGGCACGTCACAGCCTCCCGGGAATTTTAAGATAACTTTCCTCCATCCCCACGGGCTGGCATCCCTCCAGACACGCCAACTTCTCCAGCCCAGGCCTCGGCTGCTGGGGCGCAGCCATGGAGCCGGTCCCAGGGGTGTTCCCCGAGGCTGGCACGATCCCCTCAGGGTGCTGGAGCGTGCTCGGGAAGGCAGGCAGAGCCCTGGCACGATCTGTATTCAGGGTGGCTCTCGCCCTGACAGGTGAGCAGGGAGCCGCCTCAGCGCAGCAGCCAGGCTGGTTCAGAAGCTGAGCGCACAGAGGGGGCAGAGCTGGGGGATCCGACAGCCTCGGGGTCCCCGAGCCGGAGTTGCTCACACCCCTGCGAGGGCAGCACAGCACAAACACAGTCCCATAGCTGCCCCGGTGCTGCTGCCCACACCTCAGAGGGGGAAAATAAGGAGCAAACCATCAGAGCAGCAACAGCCCAAAGCCCCCGCGCCCACGTGCAGCCTGCCTGGCCCCAGCGCCTCGCACCCAGGGAGCCTCCGGGCTGCACGGGGCTGCTTCGGGCAGAGCCGCCCGCGGCGATCCGGCCCAGCAGCTGCCTCCGGCACCGGCACAGGCAGCCCTGATGCCAACCTGCCCCAACCCACCTTCCGCAGGGGTTGCGCTGGCAACGGCAGAGCCCCGAACGCCGGCACCGCTCTCGGCGGACGCTGCGTGGCCGGGACCCACTGGCGGGCCGGTTGGTGCCGTCACCCGTCCAGCCCGGCGGCACGCAGCACGGCGGCCCTGCGCCGAGACGGGCGGTCTCAATAAAGCACCCCTGGCCTGAGATCCGAGAAAAAAGCTCATCAGCTAGTAACAAGCAGCGGAGCCAGCCCAGAAGAGTGGAAATCAATGCCACATCGCCCTGAAGTTGTGCAGGACGTGGAGGCGAGCACCGTGCCAGGCAGCAGCGGCGTTACATAATGAAGGCAGAGAGGCTTCGATGCAGCAGAAAGTTGCATCTCGGTGGCTCCGTGAGGACCCCGGCATCTCCCAGAGGAGGCAGGTTTCGCTCAGCCTGGCTGGGATGCCCAGGCCGCGGGCCCCGTGGTGCCCGGGACGCGTGGCGGGGCTGTCCTCGGCTCGGCACGGGCGGCGTCGCCTTCGGAAGCGGGGCTCGGCGCCTCGTGGGGATGGAGGAGCGTTGGGGTGAGGCGGGGTGCCGGCTGCTACTACGGAGCTGGAGCACAGCCAGGCAGCCGCGGGCGCTTGGCTTCGCCCTTTCCCGCCACCGTGCCACCCCGGCGGTGTCACCCAACCCGCTGCCCTCGCCCAGCGTGACGGTGTCACCCGGCGTGGCCTCAACCGCTCCAGCCGGTGTCACCGGTGCGGCCGCACCACCCGCGGTGCGATGCCCACCGCGCTGGCGGTGTCACCGTCCCCCCAGCCTGGCGGTGCCACCTGCCACCCCGGTGTCACCACCACCGTGCCGACGTGGCGCCCGGCCGACGCCGAGCCCCGCTGCCCCCACCGCAGCCCGGCTGCGCCCCCCCCGCCCTGGCCACCGCTCCCCGCCGCGTCACCCCCACCCCCCCCCCCCCCCGCCCCCCGCCCGCCCTGCGGTGCGATGCGACGCGGTCTGTACCGACCTGCTGCCCGGGCCGGGCCGGGCCGTGCGGGGCCGTGCGGGGCCGCCGCTCCGCTCCGTTCGCCGCCGCCGCCGCGGACCACAACTCCCAGCAGCCCGGGCAGGAGGGGCCCGCACCGCCCCCGCCGGGACCGCGCCGGGGCGGCAGCCTGCGGGGCCCCGGGGCCAGGCACCGCCCGCCCTCCCCCCGCTGCGGGCCGGCCCCCGCCCCCGCGCCCGCCCCTCGCCGCGGCCTCGGGGCGGCGCGTCTCGCCCCCGCAACGCGCTACCGGCAGCTGGGAGGGGCGGGGAGGGCGGGAGCGGAGGGGTTGCGGCACTGGGGTGGGGGGTCCTGGGGAGGGAGCGGGTGGGAGGTGGGGGTGCTGGTCCCCGAGGGAGCATCCATCCCGGCCGCGGGCACCCCGGGATGAAGGAGACACACGGACAGCGGGGACACACGGACAGCGGGGACACTGGCGCCTGGGGCTGCAGCAGCTGGGATGCGGGAGGTGCAGAGGCATCGGGGGGGGGGGCGGGGGGGGGGGCGGGGATGCGGGAGGACACGCAAGGAAAACTGGCTCCGAGGATACAGGCGGTGGGGGGCTGCAGCGGTCAGGCTGCAGAGGATGCTGACCCCGGGACTGCTGGCCCCAGGGGTGGGAGCACGCAGGGATGCAGGAGACAGGATAGTGGCTGCAGGGACACAGGCACTTGGGGGTGCAGCAGTTGGGATGTGCAGGACGCCGGCTCCTGGGATGCACGGAGTACAGGCTGAAGGGATACAGGCACCCGGGGGTGCAACACCCGAGGATGCAGGAGTTGCTGGTCCCCGAGGATGCGTGTGTCTGTGTGTGGGGGACAGGAGCACCCGGGGAGGCAATGCCCAAGATGCAGGCAGCCGAGGGATGCCTCAGTGAGGATGTGAGGGTGTGCTGCAGCACCTGGGATGGCGGGGGGGGAGGCTGTTCCCAGCGGTGCTGGCTGCCAGGGTGCAGGAGATATCGGCCTGAGGGGGTTGGGGTCACCTGGGATGCAGCACCATGGATGCAGATCCCTGGAGAGGCAGCCCGCAGGGATGTGGGCATCCCCAGGGGGCAGCAGAAGTGCGGGACCCCCCCCTCATGCTCACAACCAGTCCCTGCCCTTCCAGTGAGGAGGGTCTCTCAGCTATTAAACGACAACCCGTCTGCTGGTATCTCCAGTTCCCATTCCCGTGCTCCGAGGCGCTTCCTCCCTCAGCTGTGGCAGCACCAGGGCTGAGGTTCCTGGGCCGTGGCAGCTTCAGCTCCTGGGAGCTCCCGTTGAGAGCCCGCAGGCAGCGGGTGTGGGAGCCACAGAGCCCCACAGACCCTGGCCGTGGGTCCCAGCAGCAGCTCAGCACCCGGAGCAGACCCGCTGCCAGCGCAGCCGCCCCACACATGCTTGGCTCCAGCGGATTCAGCCAGACCCAGGGGGCTGAGGAGACACTCCCTCTCTGTGCTGACCCTGCACGCACCCGGGCTTTGGCCCTGTGGGAAAGGGGAGACCAGCTTCGCCGGCTGGCTGCAGGGAAAGCAAAGTCTTGAGCAATCTGGGGTGTCCCTTAACGACTCTGAAGTGCTGGTGGAGAAACAGTTCGTCCTGAGCCTTTCTGCTTTGTGCTTGCTCTCTCCTTTCTTCCCCAGCCCCATTCCCCCTTCACTGAAGCGAATGCTGTTGGCCCCAGGAGCCCCAAAAGTCCAGCTCCAAAGGTCCAGCTCCCCATCCCCTGGTGTAGGATGAGCTGCTGGGCCGAGTGGATGGCGGGCAGAGCCCGGCTGCAGGCAGAGCCCTGGCAGCGCTGCCCTGCCCTGTGGCAGAGTGCCACGTGGAGCTGCGTGGGACACGTCACCGCTGCCAGCGCGGGGGAAGCCCTGAAGCCCTGCCTGGTTTCGCAGGTTTTTGCCACCCGGTGCCTGCGCATCGTCCCCCCGCCACGGCTCGGGCTGGGCTTTAGCAGCGAAATCAGGGCTGCTCCGCTCGGCCCCTCGGGGGTGCGGGTGCTCACTCCAGAGCCACCTCATCCCCGGCTCTTGCAGACCTGAGCTGCACCTTGTTTTCTGCCCTGGCATGTTTTCGCCTCCTGTCCGCTCCTGCCGTTCCCCCGAGCTCCCAGGAGCACATTCCCTGCTCCAGCTCTGCTCCTGCGGGGTCCTGGCAGTGTTCCATGTTGCAGGGTGAAAGGAGGGTGAGTTTATTCCCTCCTGCTCTTTCCCAGACCCCTCTCAGCCTCAGCCTGCACCTCCCGCCTCCTCTTGGCAGGCAGCGCATCTTTCTGCTGGCAGTCACAGAGTCTGCTGGCGCTGGGCGCTGGGTGCTGGGTGCTGGGCACTGGGCTTTCCCACCCTCTTTCCCCTCCATCTGCCTTCTGCTCCCTGCTCCTCACTGGGCCCCTCCAGGCCCCGCTCCTCAGCTCTGCTGCTCCTCAATTCTCTGCAGGATGGAGCTGCCCTCCTTCCCTCTGCCTTTAGGATGTTGCCTGGTGCTTGTCACCCTCCAGCACGGCAAACCCCTTCCCAGCACGGCACCTGCTCCCCACCTGAGAGACTGGGGTCTCATCCTGACTCCCCAGCGTGCATTTCCCCAGCAATACGAAGCCCACGCCACACAGCACTGAGTTTTCTTGCCACCCGTCCTGCCCCACGCTGAGGGTGCAGAGACCCGATGCCTCTGCCCTGAGGGGCTGGCAGGGATGTGGCGGGGGTCGATCCTGCTGCTAGCCTCCTCCGGGGTCTGTGCTCCGCAGGTCCCTCCTCCGCCCATCAACTCCTCTCCTCCAGCCTGGGTGACTCAGCCAGCCTGAGGAGCGCAGGGGAGATGTCATTCCTGTGAGGCAGGGGGGCAGGTCCTGGGGCTGGGGTGGCTCAGCTGGGATCCCCTGGGGTTCTGCAGACCCTGAGCACCCCTCTGCAGCCCCCCGCCTTGCCAGTCCCTACAGCCATGGGGCGGCTGCCGGGTTGGAGGGGTGAGCACTCGGGCACCAGGAAGGGTCCCTGGGCTGGAGGCAGGGACAGCAAGGGTCTGGCAGGGGCCAAGCAAGAGCAGGTGCAGGACCCTTCCCACAGCAGAAGGGCTGGGAACAGCCCTGGGATGCACTTGGCACGGCTCTGCCAGAAACACCCTGGCAGGATCCGCGTCTGCGCGGCGGCCTCCTGGCTCTAGCGGTTCCTTCTCCCTTTTCCCAAGAAGTGCTCCTGGGGCAGACACTGCCCCGTGTCCTCCTCTGAGCCGCTGCCAGGATGCGGCTGCAGCCAAAATTGTGCTCGTGTTCTGCCAGGGATAGGATTTCCCGGAGCGTTTAGGCTGGAGCCAGGATGGTGCTCCTGGAGGGGTCATCCCTGTGCTCCCTGAGCCAAGGAGATACTCACCGTGCAGGCTCCTGTCCCCCGAGTCCCCACGAGACCAGCTGGTGCCCAGGCAACCTGCAGGATCCTCTGAGCATGGTTTTATTGCTCAGCCCTGCTTCCCTCCCCCAGCACTTCTGCCTCCGGGTGCTGCGCTGCTGCCGGCCCAGCCCTGAGCCCCCCGCTCTTTGCTCTTCCATCCTATTCCACCCTGCTGCTGTTTTCTGACTGCACTGAAGGGTGCTGGTGCTGGTCCCAGGGTGCTCTCACCACTGGCACCAGTGACTGTGAGTACCCCACGGCCAGATTGACGCTAAGCAAAGCCCTTAGCAGCGCTGGGGGGCTGGGGGCCGGCTGCTGCCCCAGCCCTCCGGCCTTGGCATGGCTCCCCCCAAACCGCCTTGACTCCTGTCAAGAAATAACCCCACGATGGGGGAAGGTGCAGGAAATCCTGCTGGGGAGCCTGATCCCCCACACCAGGGCTGGGCAGGGATGCTCTACCCCACTGCTCTGCAACACGGCGGGAAAGGAGACGAGGGGTCCCTGCTGCTCCAGCCCCGAGCTCGGGTGGGTGGACGCAGGGGTCCCTCCGCTACGTGACTGTGTCCTCCCGCTCGCACGCCGCAGGGGAGAGGCGGGTAACGGCTGTGGCTGCTGCGCCCAGACAGAGCTTAATCCGTGGCACAAAGCGAGAGGCCGGAGATTGGCTCCTGCTTTACGTCACCGAGGAGGAACGGCAGCATCAAGGGTTTTTTTTCTTTTTTTTTTTTTTCCTCCTTCATTTTAATTCTCTCGCAATCTCTGTCCAAAAATAACCCAAGCTTCCTCCCCCGGGAATGCTCTGCATCAGAGCCTTGGCTCCTTCGCCCCCCTGTGCATTAGCCTGACAGCTGCTAAACGAAGCTATTATCCTGTGTCACACCATAACCTTTTTTAAAAGCACATTTGCAGAGCTCAGGATTATTCTGTTGTTTCACGGGGGGAGGTGCAGGGATGGACAGGAGGACCCAGGTTTCCTCGCCCAGGTGGCGGGTGCCCCAGGAGAGGACATTTCCCAGGGTGCTGGGTGGGCTGTGCACCCCCAGCCGCTGCCGCTGCCAGGGAAAGCTGGGACTCTGCAGGCGCTGGGAAATGAGATTTAACCTGGGATTTCCTAGTGGCCCCACGCCTTGGCCAGGCGGTGACAGCCACCGTCCTGCCACCACGCTCCCAGAGTGGGGCCGTGCTCGGGGCCATCCCGCAGACCCCCAGGGGTCCCACGAGCCGGACCCTGCCCTGCGCACGCCTGATGCTTTTGACACTCCCCAGGGAGGTGACAGGGCCCGGCTGGCTCCCGGAGGGCTGCTTCAGGAGGAGACCTGCGGGCAGGGGGCAGAGATGAACCCCTGCCGGAGCAGCTCAGCCTGGAGAGGCTCCCAAGCCCCAAGATCATCCCCGAGCCGAGCCGTGCAGGATGAGGCCAGTGCAGAGCTGTACGGGCAGCCCCGCTGCCCCCACCCCCCCACCCCACCCCCCATATTCTCACTGTGGTTTTGGGGAGATGCCCTGCCCAGCCAGCCTGTGTCCCATGGGAGATACTGGGTGACAGCCATGGGTCATCAGGGTGGGATGGGTCCCCAAAGGCCCCCTGCCCTGCGGGGCTGGGCTAGCAGGGCTCTCCCAAACCTTCTGCACAGCCTCAGTGACATGGGCATGGGTCTCCGGCGGGGTCCCAGTGCCTTGGGGCAGGACCCAGACCCCCACCCACCCCACGAGGCATCGCTGTGGCTGGGCTGGCACGGGCGATGCTGAGGAAGGGGTGAGGCTGGGTTTGGGAGGGTGCAGGGGAGCCGGCGCTGGCTCCCGTGGGGCAGAGGAGAGGTGTCCCCAGGGCTGTGCCAGCTCACTCTGTGTCCCAGCAGGGCTCGGCCGCCTCCATCCCATGGGAGCAAGGGGACACTGTGGGGTTGCACCAGGGCAGGATGTGGCCCCTGGAAACTGCTCTCAGAGCCAAGCCAGAGGCATCGGGCCACCATCCTGCGGTGGAGCGTGTGACGTACCCAGCACTCACCTCCCCTGGCACGGCTGTGCCCCCGTGCCTGTGCAGCAGGACCACTTCACGGGCCTGCCTGCAGTCCAAGTCTCCGCAAACGTATTTCAGCCAGTTAAGAATACAGAACCATTTGTATGGAGGTGATACTGAACGCTAGAGCTTCCCACGGCAGTCCTTTATCATGTTCAAAAATATTTAATCCCAGCAATTTTCACATTGTTCTTATAAAAACAGACATATATGAAGGGAAATGAAATGCTTAGTACATTTTTGGCACATTTTTTTCTTTTCTTTTTTTTTTTTTTTTTTAACCTTTACAAATTACAAACACACATTCATTGTTTTTAAAGGAAAAAAACCTAAGTCTCAGCTGTACACTGCAGAGATGCACTAACCATCCCAAAACTAAACCAGCCTCCCGTGGTTACCATTGCTGTTCTACAAGGACAAAAGTAAGACACCAGCAGCCAAGGACATGTCGGTGGCTTCACTGCCCTCCCCAGGGCCTGGCTGGGTGCTGGCAGTGCAGGGGAGCCCGAGAAGGTGATGGCCATTTTGGGGTCCCCGTCCCACAGATGGGGGGCAGCCCCGCTGCTGTCCAGCTCTGGCAGGGGCAAAGGCAGCAGAGGAGCTCAGGGGATGCAGAGGGTCGAGCTGGGGTTCACCTGCGGTGGGACCAGCTTCCATGGGCTGGTTTCTGCCCGTCCTGCTCCCCACGGGCTGGGCTCCTGTGCCAGACCTGGCCACGCTGCCCGCCTGCCTTCCTCTCTCCAAAACACCTCTGCCTCCATCCCGGGCCCCTCTCTGTCTCCTGCTCAGCCGTGAGCCCCAGCGAGGTGCCAACCCTGGGGAGGGGTTCGGGTGGGAGCTGCAGAGCCGTGGGGACCTGGGCGGGAGGTGCCGGGTGGGCTACGCTGCCCCGGTCTCTGCCCGGCACTGTGCCCGCGCCCCAGGGTGGGCAGTGACCCCCCTGCAGCCAAGGGCAGCTCCGCAGCCGGCAGGAGCGTGGCGGGGAGGCCAGTCCATCCTGCTTACCCTGAGGTGCTACCGGGGGGCAAGGGGGGACCTCCGGCCGTGAGCGGGACCAGGGTTTTCCTGGCAAGGGCCAGTGTTACTGAAGAGGAACAATTGGTGTGAGCAAGGGGCACCGGCTGCTCCACTCCCGGTGCCCAGGAAAGTTTCCCATAGCTCCCGGGTAGTGGGCTGCTGTGGGGTCACTGGTTAATGCTTCTCCGCAGAGCTGTGAGTCCTGGCTCGCTGCCTCTCCAGCATCCAAAGCAAAGTGGGAAAAGAAAGTGGCGCGTACCTCGTATGTGCCAGGCCGTCCCCTGCTCCCCGGCATGGCAAGCGGGGCTCCGTGCCGGCCGGCAGCTTTCCTGAGCCGTGCTCCACTTCCCCACAGCGAGGACGGTCGCCGGGCCGGTGGCACACAAGCCCCCAGCCCCCAGCAGCAGCTCCCGCTTGGGGCAAGGGGAGTGGGGAGCTGCGGGCTGGGCAGGGCTGGCAGCGCTGGCGGGACCCTGCGGCAAACCCTGCACCTACCTCAGCTCCCAGCAATCAACTGCAGGCTCTTGCAATGGAGACATCTTTAATTTTTAACAACATCAGAACCGCAAAAATCCCTCTGCGTGTGTGTGGGCAGTGCCGGGGGACGCGCCGCCGTGCCGGGGGGAGGACAGTGGGTGCCCCCGAGCCGCCCTGGCCTTGCCGGGACCTGGTTCTGCCCCGGCTCCCGCTGCTGCCTGCGCCCAGGGCTCTGCAGCACACCTATCGCAGTTTAAATAGAATAAATACAGTGAAGAAAACAGTAAAATCTTCAATAAAGAGGCAAAAGGAAAGACAACAGCAGGTCCGGGGGGTCCAACCAAACTCCACGTGGTCTCTGGATTAGTTACTGAGGAAGTTCTATGAGAGCACATTAAGTTCGCAGCCGGAGACTCTCTTACCACTGTCCTTATATCGAAACTTCGTATTCTCTTGTTTCCTGAAAAGGAGGAAAAGCCAGTTGAGGGCAGCAGCTGCGTTTTGGGATGATCTCCCCATTTCCAGGCAGCAAAAGGGGCCCTGGGTGCTGTTTTGCTCCCGGGGAAGCAAAGCCCTCCCTGCAGCCCCCTCCATCTCCTCCTGCCCGCCAGAGCCCACCCGGCCCCTCGGGAGCGACCGACAGGGATGGACCCCCCCGCCCCGTTACTCGGCGCTCCCGCATCAGGATGGGTGGGCTCATCCCGTTGCTGCACGCCCGGCGAAACCCTCTCTGCCTCATCAGGATGGACCCCAGGGGGGGAATGGGCACAGCTGGACTCACCCCTGTCTCATAAATTGGGTTGTCGAATTCTGTTTCTACCGTGATCTGGCTGTAGGGGTGGGAGTACATGAGGGGCAGGCGGAGGCTGGAGTAGTACCGACACCTGCGGGGGAGACACGAGTCACGGGGCTGCACAGCACGACCCCAGAACAGAGCATGACCAGCCCCGTCCTCCCACGTTCCCCCCATCCCAGCTCCCCGCCAGCTCTCCAGAGACCCCGGAGCAAGAGCTCGCTGCCCGGCTCCCCAGCACCGTGCCCGGGACCTGTGGCTGGTGAGGGCACGGTGACGCTGAGCCAGCCCTGGCCACGGCCCCACGGGGCTCTGCCGCCAGCTCCCCAGCCCACCTTGTGAGATAGATGTACGCTCCTCCCAGCAGCAAGGAGATGATCAGCACTGGGATGAATATGGCTAAGGCCATGTTTCCCCCCTCAAGCGATGTCTCTGCAGCAGCTTCTGCTACTGAAAGGACAAGGTCTATTATGTTGGCATGCACAAGCACCTCCTGAGCCCCTCTCTGCCTCCAGTTCTCCCCTCCCTCCTCCTGGGCTCCATACAGGCTCTGGCTGAGCACCCTGCCTGAGGCTCATCCAGCGAATGCACACCACTCACCTTCCAGGGCATGTTCAAAGCTGTCTTGATTCACTGGAAGAGAAATAGAGAGTTATTGGTACGTAACTGGGTTTGACTGGGCGCTGGCAGCTGTTGGCTGCACGGGGAGCTTAGGCCTGGGGTCTTGCTGCCCTGTTTGGCCCCAAGCCACGCTGCAAACTTTCCGTTTTTAACCAGCTCTCAGGCTATGTGGGTGATTGTATGGGACCGAGTGGGCTGGGCGAGTGAGGTGCCGGCAGGACGGCTCTGCCTGGGGTGCTGGTGCCCTCCAGAGAACCCGGGAGATGTGGTCTCCACTTATTGAGTAGCAATGAACAATTCATCCCTGCAGCTTAGTGGCAACGGGAGGGTCCTCCCGTGTCCAGAAAGCACACTAAACCCAGGCCTTATTCAGACCAGCGCCTGGAGGGTTTCCTGGGGCTGAGCTCTCCCGCCTCAGCGGGCGCCCAAGGAGAGCATCCCCGCTGCGCTGGGGCAAACCGCTGCGGGGGGCTACAAAGCGAGAAGAGCAAGTGAGCGGCCAGGCCCACCCCGCATGCCTCCCCCCACCAGCAGGGTGGCCAGAGGGTCTACTCCCCCTCCCTGGGGCAGCAGAGCCTGCTCAGCACAAATCCAGAGGAGCACCCAGGTCTCGGATGAGTTTAGCTCGCAGCTAGAGAACCGCTGGGGGTCTGCAGCCAGACGAAGGTGCCTGGACTGTCCCGACTTGGGGACAGAGGCGCTGGCTGTCCCCACACCCCCCAGCCGCCCCCGCCATTACCTTTGCAGATGGGCAGGGGTCCGCTCCAGTGGGATGGCTGGCCCAGGATGCACTTGATGGTAACCTCCCCCATGAGTTCAAAGCCCTCATAGCACATGAAGGTCAAGGACTCTCCTGGCAAGTAGAGGCGCTTGTAAAGTATTTGGTAGCCGTTTTCTGGCAATCCTGGGTTATCGCAGGCCAGCGACTCCTCGGCTGAAAGGGAACACATCCCGGGGTGAGCCCCAGGGCGAGCCCCAGGGCTTGCGCTGCCAAGGGGGAGAAGGAGCCCAGGAAGCAGCGGGGAAGCACCCCAGACCTCACCCCATCCCCCTTTCAGGGAGCTCAAAGCTCTGCAGCTGGGGAAGGTCTCGGCCACAGGAAGGGGCTTCCTGGGACCCCCCCAAGCGGCGGGAGAGCAGGAGAAACCACCTGAACTTACAGACGCAGTGCGGGAGCCGCGAGGTCCAGATGGGCGTCCCCGTCTCGCGGCTGTAGCAGGTCAGCAGCGAGCTGCCCTCCAGCACGAAGCCCGGGTTGCACGTGTACTGAATGGTGGTGCCCACCAGCAGCACCGGGTCAGAGATGAGGCGGGTCGAGTGCTCCACCTCCCCCGGGTCCGTGCAGTACATAACTGGGGAGAAGAGGCCGTCTGAGCGGGGAGCAGCAGGGACCCGCAGCCTTACAAAGCGGCGTGGCTCATGGGGATGCGATGGGGACAGTGGCACGTTGCTTGGGGCACTTACTCTTTTCGCAGAAGGGGGGGTCGCTGCTCCAGCTGAGGTCCCACTGGCAGGTGAGGGTGTCGCTCCCTACGATGTCGTACCCCGGGTCACACTGGTAGGTGATCTTGGCCCCTCTCACCAGCTCCGTGTGCGACGTGGTCTTCCAGCCGTTCTGGATCTCGGGCAGGTCGGAGCAGGAGTCGTTGCGGGACACTTCTGCAGCCCAGAGAGACGCTGGCTGTCACCCACCGAGTGGGACCCCACGGCACAGCCCTCCTCCGAGCCGCCGCACAAGGACACACAGCTCTTTGCCATGTCCCTCCCCAAGAGCTCTCCAGCCCCGCAAAGGGCACAGCCACGGCGGGCAGCCCACTCTGTAGGTGGCATCCCCGGGGTGGAGGGAAGGGGCAGCGGGGCAGAGGTGGGTAACGGGGGCTCTTTGAAGCCTCCCCAGCCCTGACCCCAAAAGCAGCCGGGGGGCTGTGCTGATGAGCACAGGGCTGTGCCTGTGCCAGGGTCAGGACAAAAAGAGCAGCCTGGGGACACCGGGCTCAGCTCTGGCTGCGGGCGCGGGAGAGGAGCAGTGCAGATGCCGTGGTCATGGCACGGCTGGTTTGCTCCAGTGAGGGGTTTCTGCCCTGCGCTCCCCTGCCCCACGCCTGTGCCCCCGGCCGAGCCCGGCCGCGTGTGCCGCAGCATGCCGAGGAGGGGACCTGCAGCCTCGCGGGTGATCTGCACTGCAGCTTGCTCTCTGCTTGTCGTAACGGGGGCTGTCAGCAGTGGAAAGAAAACACACTTGGAAGAGGTCTGGCAGGGGGAGACAGGCAGGGGGAGAGGCAGGCAGCGGGAGAGGCAGGCAGTCATGGGGAAAGCGTGCCCTTCCCAGCCCTTGTCCCTTCCTTGGACATCAGCTGCCCCAGCCTGGCAGGCATGGCTGTGCCGAAGGACGATGCGAACAGACGTCTCTAGGTGTAGACAAACTTCTCCGGAGCAAGGAGCGGTGAGCTGGGAACACCCATCGCGGGAGCACACCTGGGGACTGGCTTCAGCGGCCTCTCCTAGGGGGACACCTCGCCGCGGTGCCTTCTGCTTCGCGCCTGACAGCGCGCGCGTGTGCGTGCGTGTGTGTGTGTGTGCGTGCGGGTCCTTGCACCCCTTTTTTCCTGCAATTTTTCTCTCCCTGTTCCGCTCCACAGTGGCACTGTGCTAACAGGGATGAAAACCGCTGCTGCCCTCCCGCAGAACCAGCCTGGAAAAGGGGAGATGTACACGGACACCCCAAACTGACTGACCCAGAGACCTGCAGCGGGGCTGGTGGTTCCTGCAGGAGCTCGGTGGGCTGTGGAGAGGAGTGCTGGTGTCCCAGCCATTCCCCCCAGCTCCCAAACCCGGCCCTGGACAGCCTGGGCCGTAGCAGGGCAGGGGAGGCACCCGGCACCCCGCTCTCCCTACCGATGTAGTTCATGATGAAGCCTTGCCCCTTCCCGAAGATGAGCCCGGCGGGGTCCGAGTGGAACTGGATGGTGAGGTCGGGGCTGGAGGAGTAGAGCTTCTGGGGGCCGCTGCTGCCCACGTACTGCCCCAGGATGCGGGCGGTGAGCTCGTCCCCGTCGTAAATGGTGAGGATGTCGCTGTTGGTGAGGTTGAGGCTGGAAAGCAGAGCTCGGCGTGGGCAGGGAGCCCCGGCGGGACGCGACGGTCCCCGCTGCCAGCAGAGAGCAGTGGCGGCCCGCGGATGGAGCCGGAGCGGCTCTGCCGGGGATGCCCGGCATCCTGCGGGCAGGCAGGGCAGGCAGGGCAGGCAGGGCAGGCGGGGCAGGCAGGGCAGGCAGAAAACCCTGCTCCAGAGGCAGGGCCGGCACCGGCAGCAGCCTCCATCCACCCCGTCTGCAGCAGGGATGGGGCTGCCCCCGGCGCGGCAGGGGACAAGGGGTTCTCTCCTTACTCCCAGGGAAAGGGCGGGTGGTGGATGAGCATCCCCAAAAGGAGGGGGGGAAATATTGCCCCGGGGCTGCCAGCCCTGCTGCCAGGCTGTGCCTCTGCAACACCTGCAGCCCCACCGCCGCCTGGTCGGTGCTGGTAGCGTGGGTGAGGCGATGGGATCAGCCCCAAGGACAGGCACAGGCATCGCCATCCCCTGCTTGCCACCATCCTGTGGGCCAGCAAGGCTCACCAGTGCTGGGGGGCACAGCCAGCACCCGGCGCTCTGCCACCAGGCTGGGACAGCAAGGGGTTGGGGCAGGGACACCGTGTCTCCCCTTCCCCACAGGGGAGAGCACCAGGATGCTCCCAGCCCCGCAGGAGGATTCTCCATCAGGTTTGAGGCTGAAGCAACTTTCCCAGCAAAGCCTGGACTCCTGCACACGGGCAGGCTCCGGCTGGCTGTGTGTGCACTGTACTTGTGGGCCCAGGACATGCCTGGTCACTGCGGGACCCCTGCCCTGCACGTTGGCCTGTCTAATTCAGCCTTGTTTGGGGACGCTTGAGCTGATCCCCAAATGTTTTATTAAGAATGTTCTTGGAAGGTGCCCAGCTAATCCCCATGGCAAGCTGACATTTGTAGTAAATCTCTGCTTTCTGTCAAACATGATTTTCTCAGTGACATTTATGTTTGATGACTTCAAATCGCCTGGCCTCCGGTTCTCAGTCCAAGCACCCACAAAGCCAGGAGAGGTGCACTGGGAGCTCTCACTTTTGATTTTACAGAAATCTTTATAATCTTTATGACTCTAAGCCCCTATTTGAAACATGCCCTCCTCTTGAAAACCTAGAATAGCATCAAAGGACATTCCTTTTGCATCGGTAGCATTATCGTGCCAAGGGCTCCCAGCCTGACCTTGAATCCCGTATCCCTACAGGACTGTCTGTATCCCATTCAGCCCAAAGCCTAAGCTGAGCTTTCCAGCTCATGGATATCCCTAGGCTTTCCTAGCCCCGTATGAACCAGCTCATGATGGTGCTTGTGTCACCCTGAGCTGCACATATCCATGTGCTGCTGTGGCACTGCTCCCTGCGGCTTCGCTCTGGAGGAGTTCAGAAGGCATCTCAGGAGCAATTAACTACTGCAACGGGTGCTGTAACAGCGCTTTGAACTCGGGGAGCAGCACTTGGTACTGCCCTGGACCTCCCCCCGGTGCACAGTATGTCATAGGGGATTAGGAAAGCTCCGAGGGGGGGAACAGGAAGCGGTGTGGGTCCCTGGGGCAAAGGGAGTGGGGATACCGCAGCAGAGTGGGCTGAGCACTGGTGGGGCAGAGACAAGCACCAAGGTCTGGACTACTCACAGCTGGATGTCCAGGAAGAGCCGCTTCTCCTCGCCGACGTGGACTCTCCAGATGCAGTCCTCCCCCTCCGCATAGGGCTCCGGCCAGTTGGGGGACAGGATCACCCCAGCCACGGCGGTCAGCTCCCCCCCGCACATGGCTGCGGGAGCAAGAGGCAGGCAGGGCTCACCCGGGGTCCCAGGGGTGTTCGCACCACTGCCCAGCATTACCCCGCGGGGCAGGGACTGACCTCGGCACAGCGGCTCCGTGTCGTTCCAGTACGGGTCCCGCATGTTGACACACTCGATGACGGCGGGGCCCTGCTCCAGGGAGTGCCCGGGGTCACACGTGAACTCCACGGTGGTGCCCAGGTTGTAGGTGGGGTCGGAGGTGGTGAAGTTCCCATTCTGGATGTAGGGCTCGTAGCAGTGGCCCCGCTCGAAGGCTGGAAGAGAACCCCCCCGTTAGCCGTAGGGGCGTGGGGGCGGCTGGGGGGAGCGCTGCCTTCCCCTGCTCCTCACCCCCTCAGCTCTGGGGGTTTGCTAGGTGAGCCCTGGGCTCTGCTGCCATCCCCAGCTGGAAACCCGTCGCTCCATCCCCGCTGCGCCTGGCTGGCCTCTTCCATGGCATATTTTACAGGCAATTAGGATTAACAACAGTTTATCTGTCCTGAGCCATGCCGGCTTAACCAAACCCCACTTCCATTGTGTGTCAGCATCAGGAACACACTCGCCGTGTTGCCGGTTGTTGTATTTGCTGAGCAATCTCCCACGGGATTACTGCGCCTTACTGAGCTGGCTCAGAGCTGTGGGGCTCCCCGGGGCTGATCCCCGCAGCAGGATGCGCTTAAATGACAATGGAGCAAATCTGTGTGAGTTGCCCTGGGTTTGCCCAGTGCCCGAAGGAGCCACTGGTGGGTCTGGAGGGAGGCAGCTTAGTGAGCAAGTGCTGCGGTGGGGGCAAGAGCCGGGACAGCCCCTGTGCCAGCAGCCGGTGTGGGCTCAGTGCCCAGCAGTGCCATGCTACGGGGACCGAGGGAAGGGGACAGACCGGGCCTTTGGTGGCGATGGTCACCACGGGCTGTGTGATTCCCTGGGCACCGATGGCCTTTTCAGCCCAGGTTTGGAGGGGTCCCATCCTGGACACAGGTACCCACTGCCTCAGGGCTGCCCTGTGGCGGGCACAGGACACTCAGCTTAGTGATGAACATTTCTGTTGGGATAAATGACTTTTCATGATTTCTTTTCCTATTTCTTTCCAGGAAAACATATTCCCCAAAGCTACTCCAGCCCCAGGCGAGGCGTGGGTTGCCCTGCCTGCCTCCAGCGATGTGAGGGCAGCGGCACAGCGAAGCACCAGGTCTGCCAGTGCCGGGGGCAGCCGAGACCCTTCCTACGGCTGTATCTCTGTTAATTGCCTGAATGTCCCCGGGCCCAGGAGCATTGGCTGAGGCCGGGCTGCTGCTCTCAGGGATAGCGAACCAAGAGCCCATCACCTTCAAAGCGTATGTTGAAAGCCGTGGCAGCCGCGGGCTCCTCCGCAAGGAAGTCGATCCTGATGGAGGAGCCATCGCTGATCACCCCTTCGAAGGGCACGCTGTCGGCACGCAGCGAGTCGTAGAGGACGGCGGACTGGTTCGTGTCCCCGCTGTACACCACCATCCTGCATGAGAAGACACGGCATGTTACACGGGAGAAGTGTCCCCGCATCCCCACCGGAGCATCGCTCAGCTACCCGTCACTGCTCCAGTGCCCGCTCTCCAGTGCTCTTGGATCGTGGCATTTTAAAGAAATGGTGCAAACGAACATTCACCAGCCAGATAAGTCTCTTTTACTGTGTCATAAACAGGGGCTTTATTCTTTGATTTTACTACACATCATAAACCTGCTTTACTGCCTGTTACCAGACTGAATGTTAATGCTGTTTAAACACAAGCATCAGCACCATAAGTGTGTGCTTTGTGTCACGGATCCTGATAGCAGAGGACTTGCAGCTCCTTGTGCTGTGGCGATGAGCAGTGCTGGGCTTTGGGTATTTGGGAGGGGAGAGGTGCGACACAGCACACTGCATCACCCCACAGCTAGCGGGAGCAGGAGACCAGCAATATCCCCTGGCACAAAGCGCAGGGCCTCGGGATAGCGGGGGCTGGTGCTCTGCCCCTGCCTCTTGCAGCTTTTTTTGCTCCAAGACCCATTGTGCCTCCTGAGCACTCGAGCACCCGAATCAGGAACCTCCTCTTTGCATCAGGACCCTTCTCTGCCCCTGTCCCCACCATCCTCTGGCTGGCAGCCTCCTCCGTGCTGCACTCCTAGCTGAAGTCGGTGCTGCCTCCCGGGATACCCACATCTTGGGCACCAGGAGGGCAGGAGGTGCGAGGTGGAGGAGCTGAGACCAGCTGGGAGCTTCCAGGCTTTGGTGTATTTAGTGCCAGGCAAAGCGCCCTGCTCCTCACCCAAGGAAGAGCCAAACTCCTGGGGACGCAGGGAACCAGGCTCACCACTGACCTGGCAGCACCTGGCGCACGAGCATCTCCTGGAGCCTCACCTGTCCTTCTCGGTCAGCAGGAGCTTCTCAAAGTGCAGGTGCAGCTTCTGGCCCGGGGGGGCCCCGATGGCCCACACGCAATACATGCTGCTCGACTGGTTCCCCGTGTAGCTGGGCGAGAGGACGCGGCCGATGGTGGCATTGTGGACTGTCCCACCGCAGGGCGCTGCCGACACAGAGCACAGCCCCGCTGAGACGGGCGAGGGCACAGGGCAAGGCAAGGGGTGCGGGCAGGCGTTTGCTCCGGGGGCTTCTGCACGGTGAAGGGGGGGAGCTGATGCCTGCCCAGCTTTTCTCATCGGTCTTTAATTCATGAACCTCTTGCCTGGCTTGGCTTTGCTTTATGTATACCCATATACGCTCACCCATGCACATAAAATCTGTGATTTCCCTTCCTTACCTGCCTAATTAGGAGGCAGATTCTGCTGCCACTGATGTGAAAACCCGCAGCACCTCGGCACAGAGCTGGGCATTGCTTTCACGCTCTCCCAGGACTGCATTCAACCCATGGCATGAAGAAAGCAACTCTAATTTTTTTTTCTTCAGGGATCCCAGTTTTTCTGAGCACTGAGGCTAACTGACGAGGAGCGTACCTGAGCAGATTGGCTCTGGGCTGCTCCAGTGCGGCCTCGATGCGTTGATGCATGTGAGCACCCTGGGACCCTGCAGCTCGTAGCCCAGGTGACAGTGAAAATGAGCAATTCCGCCCGAGTGCAAATCCATCACAGTGACGTCGCCGAAGTCAGGTCTCCGTGGAAAGTTGCAGCTCAGCATAAACACTGGAAGGAGCAAACACACTTCAGAGCTTAGGACTTGTCTGCTCCGAGCCGCCCCACGGCCGAGGGGGGAGCGCTTAGGATGTGCTGGCGGTGCCCATGGTGCCATGGACAGACCTCGCCACCGGGTGCCAGCTGTAGAGCGCCGACACACCACCCCGCTGCTAGCAGCTTCTCCACCTGTTACAGCTTTTGCCCAGACCTAGTTTCTATTTAAAAAGAATTCGCTTGAACTCATCTATTTTTTATAGCTCTTCCAGGAGAAAAATAGACTTGCAGTCTGAGCCTGTGCAGGAAGAGCTGCTGCACGGGGACAGAAACGGGGCAAGGTGGGTGTGAGGGGCACAGCCAGCGCTGGGGTCCGGGACGTCGGTGCCTGTTGAACCCACCGATGCTCTGAGCATGGGCATGCAGTGCAACGGGAGCTCGGCTGCTCTGCCAGGGCAGAGCCCGGCATCCTTCCACCCCTGCACCCCGAGGGGCTGAGCCCCGTGGGACGGACACCCCCTCCCACCCCTAGTCATGCACCCGCAGCCGGGAGGTACCCACCCTGGTAGTGGAGCTGGAAGGTCCCCACCATCTCGTCCTGGAAGGTGCGGAAGTAGACGGAGATGGTGTTGGTGGGGCTGCGGATCACCTGGCCCTCCACCAGCAGGGTCTGGTTGGCCAGGACCACCAGGGCATCGCCATCCACCCCGCGGATGGAGAGCACCTCTCCGTCCGACAGGTTCACGCTCTTCACCTGGGTGGGAGCAGACACTCATGAGCTGCAGGGGTGAAGGCAGGGGTCCCGGCGGGGTCCTGGGCAAGCAGACACCTCCCAGCCCCAAACGCTCCCAGCACCCACAGCCTCAGAGCGTGGCACCACCACAGCCTTCCCTCTGCACCGCTCTGAGCACTGGGGGCTCGTGGCAAGACAGGAGCTGCTGGTTTAGCAGCAACGGAGCAGCCTGTGTTCCTCACGAGCCGGAAGGACCCCCATGCCTGCTGACCCCTTCTCCCTCCCCTGGGACAATGGGTGCAGGCAGCTAGAGCCACTCAAAGGTGGATGCTCCTGTGCAGCACAAGCAGACCCACGTCTGCTTCCCTGCTGAAACTGCGGATTTGGGCAGGCAGGCAGAGGCAGTGAGGGTTCGGAGGAAGGTGGAGGGGTACCATGAGTCAGGGTAGTGGTGGGGCCCCAACTCCCCCTGCATCAACCCACGGAGCGGACCTGAGGCACCACGGCACGGAGCGTGGCCATGGCCTGGGGTCACTGGTCCCAGCTGGGGCTGGGCTGCCCAGCACAGTGCTGCAACCAAACCAGGGTACTTCTGTAGGGCTCGGTGCTCACCATCCACCCCGTGCACCAGGGATCCTCCCCAGGATCCCTCATCCACACCGGGGAGTGGGTGGGGAGTCACACAGCAAACGTGTCTAATGAGCAGTCCCAAAAGGCTTTAATTATTATTTGGAAATAGCTGAAAAGTAACCTCACATTTGCATTTCACGTCCATTTAGCTTAATAAATGGGCTCATGTTTCAGCAGAAAGATGCTCATCAGATCATTTGTTTCCTTAAGTGTGCGAGGACCAGGGCTCTATATTTAGCACACACCGCAGCCTTAGCCCGTAATTGCGAGCGCTCCCGACGATGTTGTGACTAGAAGGATTTGTTGCTGTTGTCACAACTGTGCCCATCTCTCCCACCCGGCGCACAAGGCAGGGATGTGCCCGGCTCTGAGGGACGCTGCTACTGCACACGGAGCCACCAGCAGCGCTTGGCATCCTCTGGCCTGCTGGAAGAAACGAGATTTCCTCTGGAGAAACAACCCCAACCCCATCAAGTAACTCCCTGCCTGCCCTGAAGGTCCATAAGCCCTGAACGGTGCCTGGAAAAGCCCAGTCCTCGCTGCAGGGCTGAGCTGAGCAGCCCCCAGGCTGGGTCAGAGTGTGCCTGGGTTCACCCCAGCCCATGCTTTTAACCCAGAAGGAGCTGATTTTGCCTCATTGTGCAGCGGGGTGCTGGGTCGCTGCGGAGTCCTCACTGCAGGGAAAAGCAGTTCTTGGTCCTCCTGGGAGCCGCACGGCGTGTCGGAAACAGAGAACAAGTGCCTGTGCTGGACCTCGACCTGCCCCACGTCATTTCTTTTTCCCCAGGTTTTGTCCTGAAAACATGCCTCCCAGCAGAGCGTGCACACATCGTGTCTGGTGGGGTGGCTCAGATGTAATTACTAATGAATGGAATGAATTAAATGCTATTTGGGATGAATTATTTGGAGCGTGGGATCTGGGGATACTAAATGGGCTTCACACAACGCTAACGACTTCCCCCCCAGCTCCCACTGGGGCAGAGTTCTGCTTCCCGAGCCAGCTCTGAATCACTGCAAAGACATTTCCAGGGTTTTTCTAACACATTTTGTTCTGAAATCACTCAAAGACAAACCTGCTCCCTCCAGCCAGCTTCCTCCGGTGATGACTAGCATCAAGCCCGCTATCTAGCACCAAATCACTCCGGCAGATTAGAAAGAGAAATGTTGAGGAGTGCCCCCCGAGCAGCCGATTGCAGCCGAGCTGCCCTGCTCTCCCTCCCCAGCTCCGCCGCTGGGAAGGGGATTTGGAGGAGCAGCTCGAGCGGGCAGAGCTCTGCAGAAGGGAGGGAGCTGATGGACGCAGCGGCATCTCCCCAGTCCTTCGCAGGGTGCCGTGGGGTGGGGGCACCGCTCAGCTCTGCTGTCAGCCTCCCCCTCCTGTAAACCCAGGCTCGGAGGGGCCAGGAGCAGAGGTGTCGTGGCGGAGAACCCGCCGTGCCCCGTGCCAGCACCAGGTGGGCAGGCATCCTCGGAGGAGCCCGTCCGCGCTGGAGTAACCGGCGGGTACAGACGGATGCGGTGGCCTCGCGCCAGGGACCGTCAGCCGCTGCGAGAGGGACCATATGTGCGAGCTCCTGCCAGGGGCTGGGGAGGACGAGTTCTTGCTTTCATCAAAGACTGCACCAATGTCAGCTCCTAAGGAGTCTGTTGGGAAGACAGGAGGGATCCTCGATTCAGGCTGCCAGCCTTGCTCACCCACTAGAAAAATCTCTTTAGGGAAATTCTACTTCCTGCCAAGAAGATTCAAGAATTTTAAAAATAAATATAATTTAACTAAGCATTCGAAGAGCTGGCTGCTCCGTGGCTCCGAGGGCTGCGATGGTGCGACCCTGCTGGCGTGGGGGCGGGCAGGCTGAGGCACAGCCCTCTCCAGGATGCTGCAGGGGGCGCGGGGGGCTGCCAGCAGTGAGGCGAACAGGGACCCTGAGCTCTTACGCCACCCCAGGTAGCCCCCAGCGCCAGGCAGGTCTGCTGGCAGCCTTTCCCAAGACCGTGCCCGACATCCAGGCTTTGCACCTGCTCCTCACCCAAGGCAGGTTTCCCCTGCAGCGAGCGAGGGTCTGACCCCAAAGGGTGCAAGGGAAGGAACCGGAGGGTCCTGGTGGCCTCCTGAATGGCTCCGAGCGTCTGCAGGAGCAGCCCCAGGGCTCTGCACTCCCACTCTCTATTTCAGGGCAGGGCTGCAATGCCACAGTCATTCCTGCCACCACCAGGCTCTCCTGTGGGCCCTGCATGGAGACATGACCCCCCATGCAGGGTCAGTGCCTTCCTGTCCCAGGGGCTTTTCTCCTGCAGATGCCTTTAACAAGGTTCTCAGAGGTAAGAGGCAGTGCATCACCAGCAGTTGCTCTGCCCTCCCCATGCCCTGAGCTAAATCCAGGGGGAGACCCTCTCCCATGCTCTCCAGGGCACGCTTCCTCACCTCCAGCCAGCAGCAGGACCTGCTGAGACCATGCACTGCTCGTAACAGGGGGGCACACCAGCCCAGGCTCCACGCAGAGCCCATCCACCCCAGCTCCCCAGGCCACCCCACCGCAGAGCATCGCAGCGCCTGCATGGCTCTGCTCCCCAGCCCGGCCTGGCCTCTCCGAAACCAGCACCCCCCGAGCGGGTCTGCCCTCCAGAGCTCCCAGCTCAGCCCCAGCAAACCCACTCAAAAAGAGGAATCCCCCACAGGTCACCGCAGCATCCCACCATCCTGGCAGGAGAGGTCAGCCCCACTCCTCCTCACCCAGCCAGGTCTCCCCTGCCCATTTCCATTCCAGAGGCTGTGAGTTAAATCCAAATCACTTAAATGTGAACCAATTACCCACATCACGGTGAGGCAGCTGAGGAAGTTGCACTGCGCTACTCCAGCACCTGCCCGATGCAATTAGCCTCGGAGCCACTGAAGCTTGCAGCGCTTGTACGTGTGAAATAATTAAAAAGTGATGGAAGAGAGTTCGTCAGTTCATCAGCACCGGGTGAAACAAGGGCGGGGGCAGCAGGGAGGTAACGGCCATCCAGCCCAGCTCGGGCACGGGCATTGCCCCCAGCCAGGCCGACACATTGGGGATAAGCGGTGGTACCTGCTGCCCGTCAGCCGCTCGTACCAGCTAGTGCACCCCTTACTCTGCTTCCCAGACCTGTGGGCCACTGCTGCAGTCACCAGTCCTCCCTGCCACCTCCAGTCCCAGCCCTTCTAGTGGGCAACAATACAGAATTAGGGCTGCCACCCGCCAGCACGTCTGTGCTAACGGCTCCCCAAAGCACAACCCGGAGAGCAGCACAGAATGAGGCCGTTGGTCTTGGTTTACGGGTGGGGAAACCGAGGCACGATGCTGGGGTGGTTCCCAGGGCCCTGTGTTTGCTCTGTGCACTGCCATAGGTCCTGGCACCTGGGAGGGGAGGCAAGGGTTAGAGATAGCCCAAACCCCACGATTACTGGCCCTTCCGCTGTGCTGTGCTCTGCCCCAGTTCCCCAGCCCTGGGGCAAGGGGCTGGGATGCTGCCAAGGGCTGGGATGTTGCCGGGGGGGCTGGGATGTTGCTGGAGCTGGCGATGTTAGGGGCTGGCTGTGTCTGGGGCTGGCTGCCAGCTGGCTGTTCCCCCCCTGCCAGGGGCAGTTTGTGCAGGGACACCTCCAGGTTCGGCTCCCTCGGCTGCCGGCCTTCCGTGCTGCTCCTGCAGGCTCACCGGGAGTCCTTACGGCAAAGCCTGCTCACGGCGGTGGGGGAAGGTCCCAGCCACAGGACCAGAGCTTTCTGCACCAGCCCCACTGGTCAGGGATGACATCCTGGATCTGTTTTAAAACCAGGTTTGCATGTGAACAGGGACAATGCTCCTGCGCCTCGCTGTGTGCCTCCTCCAGCTGCGTGCCTCCTCCAGCAGCGACACCCTTTGTGCGAACTAAAGAGAGGGGATCAATCTGCTGCCTCGCTTGCCATGAACGCTCTTTCTAGCTTCCTTGGGACATAAATCATGTTGCTGCTGCTGCCCAAATGGTTAAAAAGCCTCCTGCAGAGCTTGGAGCCTGCAGCGGTGGGTCAGCACTCACTGATGCTGCTGTGCTGGAGCACATTGGTCCTCGTCCGTGGGCACCTGGGGCAGCAGGGCAGGGACTGGCAGCCCCTTCCCTCCTCTGTAACCTCTGCTGAGCTGCTGCCCACCCTGGGACAGGCAGGCGCTTTGCTGCACTCTGCTGCAGGCAGCAGCTCCTGGGTGCAGCCCCAGGGCCCATCCTCCTCCAGCTCTCACCAGTGCCCATCTAGCTGGGCGGCTCAGCCCTGTCCAGCTGCCCATGGGCACCTCGGGCACCCGAGGAGCTGTTGCCGGACGGACTGCACACTCAGCCAGCTCCAGATGAGGCCATGCTCAGCCAGTGCGGACCTGCTGTTGTGATTTAATTTGTCTGAACTGTTCAGAAGCATCAGCAAAGTGAAATGCAAAGCTCGGGGGGGTGGAGAGGCTAATTTTATGCTCCATTAAAATCTCAGTTCACAATGGAGAGAGGTCAGGAGCGGTGTCACCTGATGGATTATGGACGCAGGGGAATTTACAGCAGAGCAGCCTGTCTTTGGCACCCCACGGGTTTGGAGAGACAGTTACCAACGTGGAAAAGTGTCTGAGCCGCACGCACAGCCCAGCACTCACCGCTGCGCTGCTGCCGCTGCCCGGCCCTGCCACCTCCCAGGGCCACCTCTGCACCGCGGCTCGCTGCCATGGGGACAGCCGTGCCACGGAGGTCAGCCCTTGCGGGTGCCCGCCAGAGGGACGGCAGGAACAAGCTCACTGGAACTACTACTCCTTTTAATGCACGTTCTTAATTACACAGATTAAAAGTTAATGGATTTTAATTGGATGTAAATAGTGACACGGGGAAAACGCCCGAACAAGAATGGGCTGCGCACCAGAGCATGGAGACTGGATGGATGGTGTCTGCAACGTGTCAAGGCCCCTGCCCTGCTCCCAGCCTTGCCAGGCTGTGGGATGCAGCATTTTGGGGAGAGCTGACCAAGCACGTCTGCCTGGGCCAGACCCCCCCCTGGCACCGGTGGGTTTGCACAGCCCTGGCACACGGTGTGCCGCACCCGCGCCGGCCGTGCCCGCTGCGCCGTGTGCCCGTGCCTGCCAGCTCGCAGCAGCTACAGACGCCTTCCTGCAGAAACTCACCCCTGGCTCTCTGCCGCAGCAGGCATGCTTGCTGCTGCTGGGCTTTGCTGCAAAATGCCTGCGTGTCCGGGTGGTTTTTATCCTTCCGTTGTCAGGGGACGTGGCCCCGCTTCAGTGTAGGAGCTGCTTGTCAAAACCCATCCAGAGCAAATGCTGGCTGCAGAGGGGACTTGGGCTGCCCACCCAGATGCCTCGGGGCTGCCCGCACACCTCTCGGCAGGCTGGGGAGCGAGGGCAGAGGGCGGGTGGCCGCGCTGGAGAGGAGACAGCGCTGCTGCTTCGCCCCTTCCCACCAAGTCTGAGTGCCTGTTTTTTTTTTTTGCAAATTGCTTGCCAGTGCCTCATCGTTAAATTAATTGCACGGCATTTTAATGCTTTGATCATCGCTGATGTTCAGGGTGTACCAGTTCCCTCGTACAGGCCTAAGAAAAACCCAGCTTTTTCCCTGGGAAGGGTTTTTCTAGCAAGTGCGGTGCCCGGGGCAGCCGTGCCCAAGACTGCGGGTGCTTTGCACTATTTGCTGCTGCGGAGCAGGGGGGCCAGGCCATGGTGATCCCCCCCTCCGCCACCGCGCTTCTCACCTGGAGCTCGACACCGTAGCCCGTGTAGACGGTGACGTTGTAGGTGCACTCCAGGTAGCTGTGCAGGGGCAGGGGGGGGTAGTCTGTGGAGTCAATGTAGCCCTCGGGGTCGTGGAAGCTCATGCTGCAGAGGACTGGGGGGAACGTGTATCAGTGATTGTCCCGGGGGAACGGCTCACCCGGCAGCTCCCTCCCGCGCCCAGGTGCTCCTGCTTCCCTAAAACCCAGCCTCAGGTCCCTGCTCCAGCAGCCAACCCCATCAAAGTGAAGATTTTGGGCAGCCCCACACCCCCAGAGCTGCTCCCCACCAGTTGCCATAACCCCATGCCCGCGCTCCTCGGCCCCGCGCAGGCGGCACGGCTTACCCGGGGTGGGCTCCGTGGTTATGACCGTGGTGGTGATGATGGTGGACGTGGTGGTTTCTTGGCTCTCTTCTGACGCTGGGCCGCGCACATCGCCCTCCACGCCGTTCATCCGGTTAACGGTGGCGCCAGTGGGAGCCACAGTCGGAGCCTCGCCAGTATCAGTATCACCCACGCTGCCGGGGAAGGGCCGAGGGACAACCGGCGGCAGGGTGGACGGGGAGATCTGCAGCACGGGGCTGCTGGTGGTGGCCCGTCCCCCCCAGGGCAGCTCGGGGGGACTCTGCTCCACATCCCCTGCCCCGGCCGCTGCCTCTGCTGGCGCACGTGGCTCTTGGGAGGCGGTGGGGACCCCGGAGCCCAGCGGGCTGGCTGGGGAGGCAGCCCTGGGGGGCCCTGGCAGGGTGGGCTTGGGCCTTGCATGCTTCCTTCCCATATTGGCTTGCTTTAGAGTAGGTGGCTTTTTCTTAACAGGGAAAGTTTGTTTTGCATCAGCATCGGGGGCGGCGGTGGGCGTTGGCAGGATGTGGCTCTGCACCAACAGCGTCGTCTCCTCCACCGCCGGCTCGGTGCCATCCTCCGCCGCTGGCAGCAGGTTGAGGGCAGTGGCGTGCCCGAGCTCCCTGCCTCCACCAGCCAAACCCGTGGCACGCCTGAGCTCCCCAGCTCCACCGACTGTCTTGTCCACCAGCTCATCCACAGCGAGAGGGTCCGGGCTGGCTGGGACCAGCGCTGCCCCTGATCCACTGTCTGCAAAAAAATGGAGAAAAGTGAGACTTGGGCAATGCTGGGCATGAAATTATAGCTGTGCCGGTGGCACAGAATCAGCCCCCCAGGGAGCTGCGGCTGATTGAATGCTTGCCGCTCCCCCAAACGGGCTCATTATGGGAAAGCAATAATGAGCCTGCACCAATTCCCTGAAAGTTGGGTTTCTGCTGGAACTCGGTGGCCTTATCTCACCGTTTCAGAGCTGCTATTTGGTCTCTTTATCTAGAGGTCACTTGTTCAGGGAGGTTCACTCGCCCCTGCTGAGTTTGTTGCTCTGGCTCAGTCTCTGTGAAAAGCCTTTCGTTTTGCAATTGTCATCAGCAAATAACGGCTATTTCAAAGCGCCTGATTAGGCCGCGGCTCTTTCCCATTGTCTTCCCCACGCTGCTGCCTGGCGGGGAACAGACGCCGATTAACCGGCTTCCTCCGGCCTCCTGTGGCAAACCACCGCCCGCTTCTGCAAAGTCTCTCCTTCAGCAGCCTCTAACCTTTTGTGTTGGGCAAAGCAAGGCGCGGGAAAGAAAGAGCAATCAAAGCCACACCACCACCGCTTCGTCCGGGGAGTTTAATTGCAGGAAACACAGATTTATTCACCACCAACAGGTCTGATTGGGCTGCGGTCCACAGTGTAAAATAAGCCATAAGCAGCGCCGCGGCTCTGCAAAATGCTGCAGGAACCTCCGAGAGGCAGAGAGTCGACGTTTTCCATGGAAACAGCAGTTGCCAGGGAAGGTGTTTAATACACGATACTTAAAGACAGTAACTCCAGCCCCCTCAGCTGCCCCGGGAGAATTTGGAGCCTGAGTCCCCGAAACGCGGGGTCTCTGCCCTTGGCGTGGGTGGGCGCCCAGCTGGGCATGGTGGGTCTTCAAGTCCCCATCCCAGCTTGGCCTGGGGCTTCCTGGGCACAGGGGGGCAGCTCCCCTTTGCGACTGCGAACAAAGGCACCGACCTGCTCCGAAAAGCGGTTCGAGCTGCTCTGACGTGCCTGCAGGGGCAGCCGGGACACGCACCCACCACGGTGCCATGTGTCTGTGGGACGGAGGACCGGAGTGGCAGCCAGGGTTTCTTTCCCAAGCGGACTCCTGCGAGGCAGGACAAACCTCAGGCTCGCCCTGGACACTCCATTACCGTTAGTGTCACAGATACTTTAAACAAAAGCACAACATATGCGTTAAATTTAACTTGAATTTTTGCGTTTCTAATCCTACTAATTAAGGGAGGACTGGAATGAAAAGGAAGAAAAGAGCTTTTGAATGTGAAACCTGAAACACAGGGACACTGCTGGGTGATTGTCACAGGGGAGTGCAGCTTCCCCGGAGTCCCACTGCTGTTTACATCACCCTGGGGTTCTCATGACTTTCAACTTCTGCCTCTGATGCCTCAGCAGTCATTTCGCTGCCCCACAGCCCGTGAGCACCGTGCTGGGCACACCGCGGTGCAGCCCGGCACAGCACCAGGTTTGCAGGGCACTGCTGGTACAAGCTGCTTTAGCTCCTCAGCCCTGCGCACAGGATCGTGATCTCATGGCAGTTTAATTGCGTGAGCACCGGGGCAGAAGCGGGCAGAGGCCAGGGAAACGGGTGAGCACCGACGAGCTTGCCTGGCTTTGCTTCACCGTGCTGCCCGGACTGGGGAAGCCCACACGAACGCCGCCGTTGGCCACGCTCCCCCCTACCCTGCCCGAGTATTTCGCACGGAGAACTCCCGATGGAGCAGCAAGTTGTAGGGGATCTCAAACCCGCCTCAGCGGTGACGCCGCAGAGCGCAGCTGCTTGTTATGCTGCTTGTGATCCTCGGCCGCGCTGCGGCTCCCCCAGCGTGTTTGTGCCATCCAGCTGTTGCCTCCTGTTATGCATTTCAGTGCCGATCCTGGAAGCGCTCGGGTACCCGCTCTGCTCTCTGCAGAGGTGTGCGCTCCCTCGGAGCTGACTTGCATGTGTAACGCTCAGCCCCTGCATTATTTGGATGGGCTGGATCAGGGCCTTTACAGGACTCGGGCTCATCCCTGTAAGGGACCCTGGTCTGTCTCTGTCACCTCCACATGCGCCAGGGAGAGAAGGGACCCGCAGTGGTGACGGAGTGGCAGAGTCTGGGCTGGAATGTCCCCGTGGTCTCTGCCAGCTCTCTTTACAACCAAGCAGCTATTCTTCTTGCTGCAGCTTGTGCAAGGGTAAGCAGTGGTCGCTGCTCCAAACAGTCGCTCTGCAGCAAAAGCAGCCCCGCATCACCCTGGGGGAGCGCACCCTGGGACGGGGGATATCCCTGGCTGTCGGTGGGGCGGCTGCTGCCTGCAGGGCAGGAGGGATGGGCACAAGCAGCCTGCTGAAAGCTGACTTTGCTCCGTCTTCGAGAGAATTGAAGCGGTTTCTGGTGAGAACAAAAGACAAGGGAACACAACTGGGAAAGGCAAAGTCTGGGAGAGTGAGCCTGAAGGATGAAGTTTCCAAAATCTGCTTCTCCGAGTCTGGAGATGTATTTTTGTCCAGGTCTGTGCAGTGAGTGCGCTGCAGCAGTGTGGGAGCCTTCCTTGGCGCTGCAGGTGGGCTCGCTTCTCCTCTTGCTGGGCTTTGCCAGGGCAGTCCCCGAGCTGCTCCTGCTCCTCAGTCCCGTAGAGCCCTTGCGTGGGCTGCTGTTACCCGGGCTGGTCTTTAGCTCTGGCTCCCCAGGCCATGCCCATGCCCTCAGGCTGCTGCTCCCTGCTCTCAGCCGGCCGAGCCGCAGACCCAGCTGCAGACGAGCCTGTCCCAGCTACCCAGGGCTTCCTGGCCTCTCCCGTTATGTTTCCCACAACTCAAAAAATTAATTCTTCAATTAGCAGTGGTTCAGCAAACTCATTAGCTGATTCCCTCAGCACATTAGGAGACATTTCACACATGTCGTCTGCAACCACCAACTTGTGTTGGCTCTGAATAATCTCGCCCCGCTCCCCCAGGGGAGGCTGGGTGCCTCGGTGTCCCCACGCAAACAGCTGGTGGGGTGGCCCGGGAGCCCCCGCACCCTCTGCTCTTTTCTGAGTGTCTCTGCTTCCCTCTTCATCCTGCCCCTTGGCTGAGCTGAGCCTCCACAGGCATCCTGCCACGGCGCCACGGGCGTCCTGCCGTGGGGTGATGGGGGGAAATTGGTTCCCAAGGCAGTGCCAACGTCAACTCTTCCTCCCTGACAAGTTTTGCAGGGGTCTCACGTGCTTTAGGTTTCCTCTCCCAGCCCAGTCCTGGGAGGGGTGGTTGGCGGCTGCTCTCCCACGCCGCTGGTCTGGCCGTGGCTCAGCTCATTGTTTTTAGTGCTCTGCAGCAAAACGGTTTCTCCGTTACAGGAGAAGATGGGGCTGCCAGACAAGGGGGAGGTGGCACGGCCTTGGGAGGCGAGGGGAGGGGTCTCGCTGGCCGGCGGGACATGGTGGGACATCAGCTCACAGTGGGACGGTCGGGGTTCCCACAGGAACCCGGATCCTTAAAGCCGGTGTGTTACCAGAAACAGCAAAACAGCATCCCCGGGTTATTTGTCATGTGAACTCTAATTCCTAACGGTTGTCGCCATTAAACCATATTTTATGCTTTCAGAAAGTTGACTAATTTCTTATTAGATCCTTTGCCAGGATGCATTTAAATGATTCTGTCCTTAACAAAGCATGAAATAAAACACTCTGTATAGCAGATCTGTAATGAGACACTTAACATGCTTTAGTTTGTAAAGGGCAAATGTGTATTTCAGGGAAGCGAACGCAGCCAGGCTGGAGCAGGGAGGTGGAGGCACAGGGGGGCCCTGGCGTCGGTGATTAATAAGGGCATATTCCACGTTACCAGAAAGAGAAGCGATTAATGATCTTGACTCCAGATTGCATCGCCACCCCCAAACCGGAGCGGTGCTCCAGCACTCCCCCAAAATGCAGGCTGCCAGCCTTGCCCGCTGCCTCCCCCACGCTGCCAGACCCCACCCCCACCCCATGAGCGTCGGTGCTGCCCCACGGCCCCGGCACAGCCCCGTGCCTGCCCCCCTCCCCACTTGACCAGCTTTCCTCCACTCCCCGTGCCTGCTGCCCGTCTTGGGAAGGGAAGCAGCAGCTCTTCCCTCCCGGGGATGGGGAGTCACTGCCTGCAGAGGTGAGTTCCCCTGGCCACGGCCTCTCTGGGGTAAGTGAGGCTTTAGGAAAATCAAAGAGCAGAAGAAGCAGAGGCGAGTATCCTCGTCCTTAAGGAAGAATTGCAGGAGGTTTCCGTATTTGCTATTAGGATGAGGGTGGGCTTTGGAAAGCTGCTTTCCATAGCAATCTGAATGCAAACAGCCATTCTCCCAGCTCCAAGGACTATGGGGTGATCGCGGTGAGAGGTGAGATTTGAAATTGCCCCAGCACCTTTGGAGCCAGCCCAGGAGCTTGCGGGGGTTCATGGCTCACCCTCATCACTGGAAGCTCTGCAGCCCCTCTGCCCTTCCAGGAGCACGGCAATGCAGCCAGGCCACCTAATGCCACCTGAGTGCTAAATAAACCACTGGAGATTTATGACCAATTCTGTGGATTTACTCTGAGTTGCTTTAGAAATCTCTCATCATAATGGCAGGCAGGAAAAGTCAGCACGGGACGGTTGCTTGGGGTGCTCTCACAGCTGGGCTCTCACTCTCTGCTGCCCACTCCCAGCTCAGGACAAGGCTGTTTAACGTCACCCAGTGCTGCAGGATGCCCGTGTTCCCCATCACTGCCCTGGCCCGACGGGATGCTCAGCTGGGGGCCAGGACAGGCAGAGCAGGACACTTCCTGGCTGCGGAAATCTATCCTGCCCTGTACAAGCGATTGATCCAGAGACACTAAGCTGGTGGAATAGAAATGATTGCGTTTGACCTTGATCTAATCTGCTAAACCAGCTCTGGAGGAAGTAAATGCTATCAAGATGTACAAGGGGTTTATCTTGTATCTTGATCAGAAGCACTCTGCAGGCAGTGAGACTGGAAACGCTTCTCTAAATCCACGAAAGCCTCCACAAGCAGCCCCCGCAGCCCCTGCTCCCCCCGGGCACAGCACAGCACCCAGGGCTCTGCACCCTGCACAGCGGCACTGGCACGGGTGGCTGCTCCTGCAAAATGGGACAGAAACGTCTGGGACAGTTTGGAGCACAAGTGACCTTAATGCAAAAAGACAGCTCGTCTTCAGGTCTATTCTGGGATCTGCCTAGATACCGGCGTGTAAACACCAAGGAAGGAAGCTCAGCTCCAGGGAGGATGTCTCCAACCAGCTTTCACTCCCCCACGGTTTATACTTAGCCGCCGTCGGAAGCGCTCGCTCCTCTGCAGGGCACGGGTGCCGAG
Organism: Leptosomus discolor; assembly: GCF_034619465.1. Taxonomy (NCBI): domain Eukaryota; kingdom Metazoa; phylum Chordata; class Aves; order Leptosomiformes; family Leptosomidae; genus Leptosomus; species Leptosomus discolor. Next base: position 16,008,469 of record NC_141406.1, on the reverse strand, counting down.
CGCGCCGTGCGGCGCGTGGGAGCGTGCGGGCTGCACGCCTGGCCACGGGGACACAGCCCCGGTCCCCGGGGCTGGCGTGATGACACGGGGCTCTTGAGGGGCTGTGGGGCAGGAGGGGTGGCTGGGCAGGCAGGCAGGGCAGGCAGGGCAGGCAGGGCAGGGGCTGCCAAAGCGGCTCCACTTGCCCAGACCCAGCACCGATGTGGCGGCTTGCAGGACACCAGCCGCCCGCCCACCTGGGCAGCACCACCAGCTGCTCACGGAGGGCCCTTGGCACCAAAAGCACCCTTAAATGCACGTCAGTACAAATGCCTCTTTGAAACTTGCCGTCAGAGTGAGAAAAATGAACAACCTCAGAGCCCAACATACCCGTGGCCTGCGCTCTGCTACCCCATGCAATTCTTCTGCCCATACAAAGAACAACCAATTGTTCTGACAATGTTTTCTCAGGTGCCCTTATTTTTTTTTTGCCATTTAGGGTAGTTTTCTCTTGCTCTTTTGAAGAATTTTTTGTTTCCCACTACTCAAAAATAAATCTGCTCATTGCCCATGACCTGGGAGCACGCAGTGATAGATTTCTGACTGTGGCCTGGAATTTGCCGTGACGGCCCGGGCATGTTAACTGAGTGAAATGCAACATATTAAGCAAAACAGTGACTGGGGCTGTAAGGCCAGGTGAATGAAAGAAAACTAATTAATTGTGAGCTTAAGCTCTCCCCTTTGCCACAATTTTATAGGCTATCAGCTCTCGCCCTCCATCAAAACGAAACGGGCTTTTCAGCGGTCCCTCTCAAAAAGGAACTTGGCTGTGTTTTGCCCAGGCAGGGACACGGCACGTTCAGGCAGTTTTCTGCTGCCCGGTGGCCGCAGTGCAAGTGTCCCCACTTCCCCGCCGAGGGCAGCCCGGCTGTTCTCCTGGGCACGGGGCACCCCCAGACTCTGCCTTTGACCGGCACGGTGAGAGGTGACACTTTCAGCGTCTCGACCTTGAATTTGCAGACAAAACCTGTGCTGAAACCCGCGGTGCCATCAGACCTTCCCTGCTGGCAGCAGCTGCTGCTGCGCCGGTGCCTGTGCTGCCCCCCTGCAGCACGGAGCCCCCCGCAGTCAGGGGGCTTTCAATTAAGGGCACAGCGAAGAGCTTGTTCCAGTCCCGAAAGCCTTTGTGGAGCAGCGGGACCCCCACAGCCCCAGCTGGGGAGACAGGTCCATGCCCTGTGGCCGGCGACGGCAGACACTCGTGTGCTGCTGCAGCGGTGCCGCGGCTGGATTGAGACGGGCAAATCTGATTGCTGCCTATATCTCAGCCAGAGGGGCTTAGAGAATTAGGGAACTGCAAATGCCTGATAAAAGGATGCTGAAATAATCATAAAGCACTCATTTTGCCGCTGCGCTCCTGAAAGAGCTAAACCGTGAGTAGCTGTATCGCCGGGTTCCCATTACTAATGCCGATGCTATCGCTGCCTGGCTGTGAGCACACGTTCCCAGGCTGCCGGAGGATGGCAGCTTGATTGCTCAAGTTCAGTAGTTACCGTCCTGAAGGTTTTAGTGATCTGATTATACCAGAAACCCTGAGAAGCTTATACGGATGCTATTAATGGTGGCGTTCAGCCCCCGTGCTCTGCCTCTATGACGGGTTTAGGCAGATTGACGGTGTGCTGGGACTGGCTAATCCTGCCCGGAGCTGCTCCTGCCACAGACATCTCGCCCCAGCCCTCCCTAAGAGCTGGGGCTGATCCTGCACCCCCCAGCACCCCAGCCTCTGCACACCCCAGGGCCTGCGCCAGCTCTGGGGTGCCCTGCTCTTGGGAACAATCCCCTTTTAAGAGTCTGTGGCAGCGGCTGGCCCCGCTCTGCAATAAAGCCAGGCCCAGGTGGATAGGCTTGGCTTATGCATAGGGCTTCCCAGGGGCAGGGCTCTGCAGGGAGCTGGGAGGATTTCTCTAAGTCAGGGGATGCTTCTGAGGAGATCTGCCGTGCCTTGCCACGCCACTCTGGGATGGGCTACCTGCGGCACAGCCTCCCCTTGCCGCATACTGGTGCTGCTGGTGGGACTGCTGGCTGCCAGGGAGCCAGGAAGCGTCGTGGTGCCTGGCCCCAGGGGTGACCCTGCAGACCCCGAGCCCTTGTGCACCTGCAAGGTCAGGCAAGGCCGGGGGGGGGAGGCTGACTGTGGCTGGGGAGGGGGCTCTTTGCAGGGTGGCTGCTTGTGGTACCTCCCTGGCATGGAGAACCCGTGCTCAGGGATGCTCTGTGCAGGCAGAACTGCTCCTCCAAACCAGCTGGGGACAGGCAATAAGCTCTCCTTTAAAAAGATGCTGCCTTGATTTATTTGCAGAGCATAGTCCAATTTTTTATTGTGCTCCCTGCCTTGAATAAGGTCCTCTGAAGGGTGAGATGGATGGCACGGCGGGGCCCGAGGCGGCGAGGAGAGGGGACTGAGCAGAGCAATGAGCACCCAACAGATGGTTCATCTCAGCCTTGTCGCAGGCTCCATCGGCAGGTGAAACGGGGCAATCAATAGCCATAATGAGCCCAACGGCCTCTGCGCGCTGCCTGGCACCACTCGGGTGACGTGAAGGATGTGCTCCGGGGCAGAGGCTCCCGCCGCTCCTGGGCTCGAGCAAGAGAAATGCTGAGGCCTGGCAGCTTGGGCAGGTCTCCCGGAGCCGTGGCCTCCCTCGGCACAGAGCCGGGCGAGCCCCGGGATGCCCCGGCTGGCGCTCACCTGCCCCAGGGCTCCCTGCCTTGCAGCCGCCCACCAGAGCTGCTCCCGCGGCTGCGCCGGTGCTGCCATTGACCAAGGAGCCCATCAGGCTCTGCTGCAGCCCGGGCTTTCGGGGTGCTGTGGCTGCTTTGGTTGGACCAAATCTCTCTTTCCAAAGAGAGATGGTTTTTTCCTTACCTCCTCGAAGCCTGCGGTGCGTGCAGGCAGAGAGGTGATCTAAAGCTTGTGACGTTGTGTGAGCAGAGGAAGGAGGAGGCTGAACCCCCAGAATTACCAGTTACTTCCGTCCCACGCCGGTCTCCAGCATGCGCCGTACGGATTTCACTGTCAGTGAGAAAAATATAGAGGGTCTGAGCGTGAATGAAGGATCTGAAAAAAAGCAGGTTGGGTCCGTCAAAACACTGCGGTGTGATGGATTGGAAAGGCTTTGGTTTGGTTTCAGATTTTAAAAGATTTTTGTCTTAAATCGTGAAGAGCAGAAAAACCTGAATCAAAACAGTCTTTCATTTTCAAAATGTCAAAACAGACCAATACAGCCTTGATGGCCGCCTGTCTCCAAACAGGAAATTTGAAACCTGTTCTTTCCTGCGGTTACAATTTCAGCAAATTAAGTTTTTTCCAATGGAAAAAAAGTTTTCCACAAGAGCATCCTGACAGTTCAACCCATAAGCAAATAAAATCGTAGCAATCTGATCGTCGGTGAGTCATCCATGTGGGAGCACAGATAAAGGCAGCCAGAGCAGTATCTGCCCATCACATCGGGCGCTTCTGAGCCTCTCTCCTGCATAAAGGAGGCTTTGTGCCACCTGCAGCTGGTGAGGCAGGAGCGGGAAGGAATGGCTTCATCTGAACGTTTGTATCGCTGTTGGAGAAAATAGAAAATAATTCTCCGACTGTTTTGTACCCAGTGCAGCTTGAGGGATGCAGGAGTGGTGCCTGTCCCCAGGTCCTTCTGCCCAGGGGGGATGACAGCCCCGGGGTGCAGGGAGCCCCAAGACTTCAGTGCTCAGTCCTGCTTGCTGGGAAGAAGTGGACCTCGCGCCTCCAAGGGCAATAAGAGTGCCCTGCAGCGATTCCCAGGGCTTGTGCAAAGCAGGTGGCTCTTGAAAATAAGCGTTGGGGTGCAGCAGGGTGCTTTAGGGTGCAACGGGGTGCTCTGGGGTGCAGCGGGGTGTGCGGGGCTCCCAGCTGGCTGCGGTGGATGAAGCCGCCCAGCCTCTCTTCGCCATAGCTGTCCCAAAGAGCAATTCATAGGCAGGCAATCCAGAAGAAGAGAGATGCCCAGGCTTTGCTTGGGAAGAGATGGCAGGTGAGGTCAAGGAGCTTCAGGAACTTTTTGCCTCCCATTCTGGACACCCCTCCCACACGGTCCCCAAGTGCTGCATCTTCTGCAGCACAGGTCGTAACCGGCGCCTTTCCTTGCCAATTTGACCCTGCCCTGGAGCTCGGGGCCACGCAGGGCTTTGTGCTGGGCTCACGCTGGGGACCTGGCTGGGCGCTGGGGCTGCTGGGGCAGGATGGGGTCAAGGCGCTTCTCCTTCCGTTTTCACGAATTTCCTAATGCCGCAGAGACTCCGGCAGCCCCGGGGAGTTCCCGAACTGCTTTAAAATGCTGTTAAATTGGCCATGTGCAGGGGTTTATTTATGCTCATAGGACTGTGGTCTGAATATTTCATTTTAAAATTTACATCTGTGTCACTAGCGATGCTCAAATAAGGTTGTCATGGAAACCCCTCATTACCGGGTGAAGATGCTGGCAGCGGTGCCCAGCCCAAGGAGCTGTGGCCGGGAAGGACCTGGCTCTCACCCCCGCTGCCCACCCAACCACGATTCCTGCACCCAGCAGCAAACATGTCTCTGTCAGCAAAGACCAACAAGAGGAAAGGCGTTTCACGGGTGCCTGCTGCCCGCTGCCAGAGTGGGGCTGGGCGAGGTGCTCACGGCCCTGCTGCATCGCCAAGGGACTGGGACACGGTCCTGGGTGGCAGCAGACACCCATGCCCACACTTGGGCCCAGCTCTGGGCTGAGACGGGTGGAAAAGCCACATGGACTGGCCATGGCTGAGGGGGTTTCTGGTGCCGGGTGGGAGCGGGGGGTTCGGGCTCTGCAGGAGAGACTGCTGGCGGGCAGGGGTAACATTCCAACAACAAAACACTCTTAAAATCCTGCCTTGGTGGCAAATCCATACTGCTTGTGCCTGACTCGCTTCACTCGGGAGCAAGGACACCACCAGGAATACGGGAACTAAACTCGCAAACCTCTCCACGCCCCATGCTCCGGAGAAGCTCTGAACTGCTTTAACGATCCACAGTGGCCTGACAGACGCCTGGGAATTACACACTTCTCCAAGCTATGAGGAAAATGGATTTTCCTCCCCAGAGCTGCTTTCACGGAGCTGGAATTGATGAGACTTCAACTCTCAGGCATTTGTTTTGGCTACGCCAGCTCCGTGTGGGCACCCGTCATACCCATGGCTTTGGGGGGAACTGCCAATACTCCCCCTCGCTCCAGGAGCCTGTGAGTTCCTGTGTCCCCATGGTGCCCCACCCCCACTGTGCCCTGAGCACTGGCACCCCTCACCCCCCAGCATCACCCCCAGCACAGAGCAGCCCTGGCACAGCCCCCTGTCCCCAGGTCCCCGGGGATGAACCCAGCCCACGCTGGGAAATGCCTGACTCTTTCCCAAAGGGATGCAAGGACCCATGAGCCGGGTCACTGCTCTGCTGCAGGAGGAGCAGCAGCAGCAGCTAACGAGGAAAAGGAATTAAAGAGGCTCATCCAATTACAGAGGAATCAAGAGATTTACAGCATGGAAATGATAGGACCTGTCGCGTGCTGACTTGTCCCGGCTTGGTACTGCTGCTGCTGCCTCCCCAGCCGATGGGTGTGATTAATTGTCCTCCTACTTCAGCAGAGATACACAGGCCGGTGGGGAGCACGGAGCAAGGAAGGAAAGCCATCAGGCATAGGCATAGAGATACTTCGATGCAGACATTAATTTGAGTTCATTGCAGTATTTTATAGTATTAAATGTAAGAAAGATATTGTCTCTGCCTTGTTATGGGCAGATAGGCCTGTCTGAAACGAATTAACAGGGTGGTTTCAAGGAGTATTTCATTTTTTTTGGTTAAGGCTAAGCCTCACTAGGTGCAAATAGAAAGTTTCCCACAGTTTTCTAGTCTTCCTGGTAAGTGTCCAGTGCCAAGCCTCCGACCTTGACCAGGTGCACCCCAGACTGCCCCCAGCCAGCGCCAAACAGAGACACCAGGGGCTGGGAGACCTGCTGTGCCCCTGCTCCCTCCTGTCCTCTGCTGCTGTGTCCCTCTGGGTGTCCCTACTCTGGAGGGGCTCATCAGGAGGATGAAAGAAGGAAGGCAAATCGATCCTGTGGCTCTCCTGGGCTCCATGGCCGGGATGCTCATTCCTCAGGGCCTGCCCGGGGAGAGGAAATGGAGTATTTTGGCAGCTTTTCAGGGTACAAATTGAACTGAGGGAAGAGAAGCTCCTTCTTTCTCAACCAATCATCCAGCCTAGTCGTCTATAACAAGGTATAAAATTAAATGGGTTCCTAAAGAGAGAGTATATTTAGATACAAAAAGCCCATTCTAGTCAGCTATCTGAGACTAAAATAATTGATCTCCCGTCACTGTTAAGATGCAGCAGAGCAGATCTTGAGAAGCGAGTGCTGCAATTAACTCTTTGGGAGCGAGTCAGCCCCGTGAAATGCAGCTCGTGCCCCGTGCTGTGCTCAGGGTCTCCGGCCAGCTCCTGCCCCGGCAGGGCTGTGCTCGGCTTCGCCCCTGCCAAGTGTTGCCAGCACCTCTTGATGCTTGTGCTGCACGAGCCAATGTGCTGGCAGGGCTGCACTGCCCAGTCGTTGCCTCTTGGGTGGTGGAGGGGACGCAGGAGCCACAGCAGGGATGTAGGAGCCGCAGCAGGGATGCAGGAGCCCCGGGAGGGATGCAGGAGCCCCAGCAAGAATGCAGGAGCTGCAGCAGGGATGGAGAAGTCCTGGCAGGGATGCAGCCAGGGTTTCAGCAGCTCTGCTATAAGGCAAGATGTTGCTCATCGGGAGCAAGCTGGGAGCAAGCCAGGAGCCCTCTGCACCTGCAGCCCTGCCCACAGTGCCGTGGCCATCCCTGCTGCCTGGGATCCCCCAGGGCTGCCAGCAGGTTGGGGACATCAGCACACCACAGCCAGTGTCCCCGAGGACTGGGAGCGTCCCTTGCCTTGCCAACCAGGGGCTCTGCAGGAGCACTGTGGCCCCAAACATCATCCCTTGGTCCTGAGCACCCGTGCTGCCAGGCTGCAACCTGGCAGGGCACCGCGCTCCTGTCCCTGATGTCCATACCTTGGCCAAGATGCACGCCAGGCCGGGGGGGACAGCCTGGGCATCCACCAGGCACACCAGAACCGCACAAGCGATCGTCCACTGGGTTTAGCTAAAACTCCCCGTGCCTGGGGACGACTGGGAAACAATTACAAGACACACAGCCACAGACAAAGTTTAGTCTAATTATAACAGATGACTGTTTCTCTGCCTGGCTATAAATCACTCGTGCTGTCACTTCCAGGCAGTCACATCCATGGATTATCGGGCTATTCAAAACCTCCTTCTGTTGTTCTACCTGCCTGGAGCACGTTCACAGCTCGGTTTGATTCCATTTCCACTCCAGACTGGGAAATATGAAATGACAATGTAACGTTAGAGATCCAGGTGACCAGAACAGCCCCGTGCTCGTGCTGCAGCGGCGCTGCCTTACTCTCCTCGGCCTGGGGGAGCCGGAGGATTTGGTTTGTGCCCGAGCTAACGGCACAGCTTCTGCATCGACTGCAAGGCATGGGGTAGAGCTGAGCTGCCTTTTGCCAAATCTGTTTGGCAACGCTTTCTATTTCTTTCACAAGATGTAACAGGAATCACTGGGTGGCTCCAGTCCAAGCTCCTGAGAGAGCAGATATAGGCAGCTTCCTCGTGTCAGATCGCTGCCAGGGAGAGCAGCAGGGGAGGATGCAGCCGGCACCACTGCTGCCCATGGCCGCTGTCCTCCTGTGTGTTTTTCCAGGGGTACCCCAAAAACATGAGGGTTTTCTTTGGAGTACCCCAAAAGTTGCCCTAGGGTATCTCAGGGCAGGATTTGAAGCCCACCAGGTCCTGGCCATCTTCGCGGCGTGCAGAGGTGCCTCGGAGCAATGAGAGCAGCGCAGGCCAAGCCTGGCACAGTGACACACTGTGTTTTCTGCTCTCCCCACTGAAGGAACTGGGCTCTTCCCACCGTGGGGATGCAGCACCCGGCGATTGCACCCTTCGCCATGGAGAGGTGGGAAGAGCTGGAGATGCTCTGTGCAAGGGAAGGGTGACAGGGCTGGGGATTCCTTGTACCCCAGGCTGTGCTTTCATCCCTGGCATCCCCCAGCCCCTGTGCACGGCCCATATCTCCCTCCCCAGGGACCAAGTGGGGTTTCAGCTCTGCCAGCTTGGTCGGTTTGTTGGGCCAAGCATCAGGGTCAGAGTGTCCCACTGAAGGCTGCAGCCCGCATCTCCCCGAAGGAGCTGCCCTGGGGGCAGAAACTTTTTCTCAAGCAATGCTTTTCCTTGCATTTTCTCCCCTCACGGAGGCTGTACAGAAACCTGCCTGCCTGCCTGCTGCCTGCCCGCTGCCTGCTACTGCATAGTGCCCTTGAAAAGACCCTGTTGTACTCCTCTGAAATTATGTAGCTCTGGTGTCTAATGATTCCTGACAGATTGCAAACAGTCCCGCTGCTAGCAATCAGGAAGGCAGGGAAAGTGTTGGGTTACTGATGTTTGTGGTTATTACAGTTATTGGACTCCATCGATTACGAGGACGGGCTGTGCCGCGGAGGCTGCTGGTAACTAGGGCAAAGCCCGGCTCTCCCCGTTCCCGTGCCGGCTGCCGGCCCGGCACACCCCGGCAAAGCGGAGGGATCGCAGTTTGAAACCACACGTGGCCGAGGGACAGGACACGCTTTGCTCCTGAACACCACTTGAACAGCCCAGAACACTGCCAGGCAGACGTGATGCGGTTTGTCAGCCAGTCACCTCCTCCATTACTTAGTGTTTTCCCTCTAAAGACAGTCATAAACCGCACTTCAGCTGCCGGATCCTCATTATGTCAAAACAATTTTGGGTTTGGCAGCACGGAAGCTCCCCCACGTCAGCCGGCACAGCCCGCTGCTCGGCTCCGTGCAGGAGACGCAGCACCCGGCACGTCACCGCACATCCAGCCTCGCCGTGCCAGGGGATGCACCGGAGCACTGGCTTGCTTTTTCAGAAATGAACTCGTTTTCAGACACGATTTGTCTGAAGAAATATAAAATTCGACTTTTAATTTTTTTCCCAATAAAGATGGAGCCGTTCTGCTGGGGGCAGAGCAGCAGCTCGGGGCTGGCACAGGCTTCGCCACCCTGCTGTGCCCCAGACTCCGGGATGGGCTCCCAGCCCACCCCAGGTCCATTGCTGCAGGGCAGCTGGGCTGCTGCTGGTGCTCCTCACGGCCCTCACTTCGTTTCCAGTGACACTGTTTTTTAAGTAATTAATTGTCAGCTGTATCAGTCATCAGTGATTTGTGTTTTAAAGATGGCCTGGCAGAACTAATTCCATTTCTGCGCTGTGCTGTGCTGGATGATGATAACCTATGTACAGCTTCTCCCACAGAGCCTAATGATGAGCTGCTGCACTTTATTTTAATTAATACAGATAGCAAATATATTTTCATTAACCATCAGGTTGTCAGGAGAGAAGCGCAATCCTCCTGCCCGGCGAGCTGCAGCAGCACCTTCACCCCCGGGGTAGGGTGCAGCCCCCAGCCCTGCCCGGTCCCCTGCCCTGCTCCAGCCACCTCGGCATCCCTCCTGCCCCCTGTACACCCGTATGGCACCGGCTGGGCAGGCACAGGGCAGAGGGTTTCCTACAGCCCGGTACCGGTGGCAGGACCCATCGGACCCTGGAAAAAGTTAATTTAGTTGGGCTGCTCCATGGCAGCAGCGCCCAGGGCTGGGGGTGCAGTGCCTGCGGGGCGAGAGCTCCCTGCAGGGCCAGGCAGCGTGCTGCCAGACACAGCCCCGCTCGGGTCCCTCCTCCCTCCAGCGCGGGGGGACGAGCAATTATAACGCCCATTTGTAATCTCTGAAATTTAGAACAATTGAGCTGGCTCCCTGGTATTTCTGACGAAAGCAGCCCCTTGTTCCCCGAGGAAGTAACAGCCTTCCTTGACCTCTGCTCTATTATTCCGTTTGATTGATCTTAATTATATCAGAAAGGATAATGATAGTCTTTGAGGGGGTGCAAGTACATTGGGAACAAAGACGCCAGGCTCTTTGTTGAGAGCGTGCGAGGGCGGGCACGGCCGCTGTGCCCAGCTGACGAACCCGACGAGGTGCAGGGCACCTGGTCCTCTGCTCCCAGTGTCGCTGTCGGGGCACCACCAGCACCCAGGGAACCCCCGCGTTCCCCCAAACTGACAATCAGTAGGCTAAAGGCATATCATAAACAAGCAAAGAGGACTCCATCCTCCGGCTGGGCCGCGGCAAGGAGCAGAGATCATGTCTCTGCCTCTCCCGTCGTGCCTCGCCACAGAGCCTCGCTGCAGGTGACTCCCCACCACTCTCCTGGGCCACCCGCGTCAGGGCGTCCTGCCCTGCCCAGAGATGCCTCCGTGTCCCCTGCACCCACGCAGTGGCTCGGGCTGGCTCCCACCAGGCTTGGGACACTCTCACCTTTCCCTCCCCATCGCAGGTGAGGGGTGCTGTGCACCCCCCTGGGGGTTTTGATGGTGGTCTTAGAGGTTTTTCTTTTCCAGCCTAATGATTCTGTGATGCTTTGCTGCCCCTCCACCGTGTTCCACCAGGGGAGCAGGTCCAAGGATGCTGACAAGGGGCAGGGATGCATCTCCCTGTTAAGGGACTGGGCAATATCACCTTGATATTAAGAATTCCTTGAACAGACAGATCAGAGCACACAAACATGTAAATGTCGCCTGTTTTGTTCATTAATCGCAGCTGGATGGAGTTAAATGAGAAAGCCCTGAAACGCTGGGCCGTGAGGCTTGTTTCTGGCGCTGTCTCAGGGTGGGGGTGTTGGGAAGCAGCGATCAGGGCCGGACCCGAGCATCGGGCTCTCTTCGGGGGCAGCTCTTCAGTTTGCAGCTTTTCTCCTCCCGTCAAAGCAGCTCTGGCAGCGTGTGACACCACAGCCGCCGCGCCACACCGGCTCGGGGAGGAGCGGCACTCGACAAGCCTCTCCAGAAGAGCTTTGATAGTTGAATCAGCGGGCGGAGAGGGGGCTTTGTCAGATGTTCCTCATGCATTCTTGTAAAACACGCACGTCGCATCACCGGTGCCTGTGCGTGTCTCCTGGCGATATTATTATTTTTGACACACCCTGCTGACTGGGAAATGCGGTGAGAAAGTACCTGACTCTGTTCTGCCCAGCAGGTAACAAATCACCAAATTATAAAAAACAGTGTGTCATCCGGCTTGGAGAATTTTTTTTTTCTACTGCCGCTATTGTTTATGTTCCTACATAATCGTAATTTTTAATATACTTTTGATAGCACTGTAGTATGATCAAAATAGGCATATCTGAGAAGTAAATCTTGTTTGAAGGATCGCCTTTTTGACATGCAATATTAAATGCTCAGGGAAGGGCCAGCTGCCACTGAAGGGGACCTGGGCTGTCCCTGCTTGGGCATGGTCCCCCCCAGGTCCTGCTCCGAGCTGCCAGGGAGGGAGGGCAGTGGCCTCAGGGCTGCCAAGGCTCAGACCCCACCATCTGCCCCTTGCAAACCTTCCCACAGCTCAGCGCCGCCCTGGGCATCGCTACCCTGAAACGATGGTCGCATCCTGCGAGGTGCAGTGTAGCCTGGAGCGGGGTTTCTGGAGCAGCGGCTGGGGTCAGGAGGCCGTGGGTTTGGGCTGTTCGCTCATGAGAAACCCAAGAGCCAATTTCATGGGAGGGAGGAGGAAGAGCAGCAGCAGGTTCAACATAAACTTGTAACCTTTTCCATCAGAGGATGCTTTGGCCTGTAGCAGGGAACGGTGCTGGGCGTCTTAGGAAGGAGTTTTTCAGAGCTGAATGCCTTTTTCGGAGTTGACTCTAGACTCTGGCTCCTAGTCCTGACTTTAAGCAGACTTTGCTATTCATTCAGGCTTCTTGTTTCCATCAAAGACCCAACTCTGTGTTGTTTAGGAAAGACTTTGCTTGTGAGGCCAGTTTGATGCATGTGGAGTGGAAATGTGGAGAAAACCAGCCCTTTCCCATGGAAGCCCGCTTGGATAATCTGAATCACTCGAGGAGACGTTATTTACAGTGACTCAATTCCGTTTGCGCGGTTGGGTGACCACGTACCAACGAGCGATAATGAGCTGCAATCGCCCTGCGCAGCATCCCGCCGGCAGAGCTGGGCCGTCAGCACCACAGAGCATCTCCCCATCATGTCTCACCGGCAGCTGCTCCCCCGGCAGCACCCTGCAGCCCAGCACCTCCCTCTTCTCATCCGTGCCCCTGGGTTTCTGCTGCGTTGGTTTGATCTCTTCGGTTTCTGCTGCGTTGATTTGATCTCTTCGGTTTGAAGAGCCGGCTCCTCGCGGCACGGCTGGCCAGCGTGGACATGCTGGGGCTGCAAACAGGCTGAATCTGCCGGTTCCTCACGCTGGCACATGTTTTCCAGACCCAGGCGTCATGCTGAGGCACGCACGGTGCCCGAGCCTGCAGGAAATGTTGGGCCTCCACCAGCTCGCCATGAGCAGAGCGAGGTCTTGGTTCCGCCTTATCTTGGCTGCCAGGACGCTGGACACTCACCGCTGCAGAGAGCAAGGCAGCAGCAGTGATGCCATCGTTGGGGCGGATGAGGTGCCTGCACACCTCTGCCAGCGATGCTGAGCCTGTGCCCCTCGCCATGCTGGGAGCACCCCAAGATGGCTCTGCCCTCGCCATGCCCGCGGTGCAGGCTGATGGGCACACGGAGCCTCGAAACCTCCGCTTTGTGCGAGATTTGGGCACATGCAAGAGCAGCAAAAGCTTGGAGGAGACGGGTGCAGACGCCGACATCTGGCAGAGCCGCTCGGCAGGTCCGAGCATGCAGAGGTGGTGGCTTCTGCCTGGGGCTGCAGCTGCAGCGGTGCTGGAGAGCAAAGTGCTGGGCTGCTGGTGGTGCAGCCTGCCTTTCACTGCAGGCTCTAGATAAGCCCCAACTAGAGGAATGGAAAATGCCTTCGTTTTTAGATGTTATAAAAGACATTTTGCAGTGGAAACACTCGAAAGCTTTGCCTCTGGGGGGGAAGGCTGATCCTCCCCCGTGTGGCTGTCAGGAGAGCGTTAGGCTGCAGCTGCAAGGGCTCTTGTTTTGTTGTACCCTTCCCTCCCTACCTTTCCTAATGAATTCCAAGAAAGCCTCAATGCATTCCTAAATGGGAACGCAGCCGGTGTCCTTCACAGTCATCTACACAATAAAGACAGCCATTTCACCGCTGGCAGGCATGGGCTCCTCTGTGTACCGGGAACAAAAGCTGAAAAGAAGCCTTTATATTTTTTGATTAGATAGCTTGAAAAGTTTGCTTTTAATTGAAATTGCCTCACTGATTTCATCTAAGCGCCAGCTCAAAACCCCTTATGGGAGACCAGCTCCTGGCAGAGGCGATGGCTGCCCAGCTCCTGCCCCAGGTGAGGGGCAAAGGGCCCAGGAGAAGTTGGGGTCCTTGTGCCTTTAGGACGCTGCGCTGCCTCTGGAGATCAAAAGCTCTTTTCTCCCCCGATGCAAGGAGCATCACCATTGCCTGGCAAACGCCGAATGCACTGCTGCGGGTCTGGGACCAAAGAGGGACCGGGAACACCTGGAGCATCCTACCGAGCCCAAGGAAACCCCAGACCCCCACACCATCTGTGCACAAATGCCCCCAGACTGTGCCAGTTATTGCCCCGAAGACACAGCCACCCACCACCACCCTCCAACCCTGGGGGCACAGACACCCTGTGCTTCCTGTGACTGGCTCCAGTGCTGCTCTGAGCACTGGGGGGGGGGTGGTGGTGGTGGTGTGTGTGTGTGCAGAGAAACTAAATTTGGGTTTGTTTGGGTTTTTTTAAAAAAGAATGAACGAGGAAGAGAGATTATTGTGGAAATTTTCATTTGGGGCAATTCTGGTACAAAGACAAATTGAAATGTTTCAACGCAGGCCTGAGGACTGTCTTGGATAAAAATAAAGCAGGAGGCGGCAGCACCTTCCCAATGACATTAGCTCCATTCATCTCCCCACTGACGCTGCAGCCGTTTCGCTGGCAGCGCACAAAGGCATTAGAAGTTACATTTTCCTTCACTGTTTCTCAAATATATTTATGCTGGGAGACGTTTGTGGAGGTACATCGTGTGCCTCAGGCAGAGGATTAATTCCAAACTGTCACCTTGCTTTTTGATGGGTTTGTAAATTCTGCTCTGTTGATTTGTACTCTCAGTAAATTGATAAAATCCTCTTTCCAAAACCTAATACACCATTTAGAGCTCACCAGGGTTTTAGACCTCATTGGCTCACATATTTATGTAAATATAGTGTCCAACAGCAATTTAAAAGCTGCTGCACGAATAATCTGGATGAGTGATAAGGGGCGAAGGGAACCAAGTTGTCTGCTCTGGAAAGCAGGTTTTCCACGTCGTGGGATGCCAGATTTTGGGGAGGCTTTGCAGGCGGGTGGCTGCTTTGGGCAGCCTTGCCCCGGGATCCGTCCTCTCTGCACAGGAGCTGACTAACCCTGATGGGGTTGGGAATAGTCTGATGTCTCTAAGGATGGTCTTGGGGCATCCCACCCCAGGCCAGCTGGAGTACCCCCCCTGACAGAGCCGTGCACCCCCCTGCCCTGCTAATAGCGAGGCCGCGCTTGGATCATGTTTTCAATGTTGTCAGCACTATCAACTGTCCTTATTTGAAATCCTTCCCTTGTTTGTACCCTGTGCAGTGGGGGAAAGGACGGCTGATGTGTCCAAGCGGACATCTGCTAAGCTGTACTTGCAGAGCTCCTCGCTGTGGGCGGTGATGCTGCTGGTGTGCTGGGAGCAACTGGGAGGCCGTTAAGGCTCATGCAAGAGTAGTCTTTCAGTTTAGGGACTTGGTATCTTTGCAAATGGAAGTATAGGGCTGCCAGGAATAGCCTGATTTTTTACTGCAATCGCACTTAAATCATCAGAAAATGCAAGCCCAGTTCCTGCGCAGGGTCATGGAGCCCCATGGTCGGGGGAAGGGCCGCAGAGCTGCGGGAAGGCAGCGGAGGGGATGTCAGAAGTGATGTCCTCCGGTATTGTCCCCCAGCCACCAATCTACCCAGAATGAAGCATCTCATCCACAAAATGTTGACATGCTCCATTAATCCACCCTAAAAAGTCAGATGGAGATTCTGTCTTGAATTTTAAATATTTTCAGCCATTCTGACTAGCTCTGAAATCATCCCGAATTGACCAGTTTCCAGAATATTCCCTCACTCCCCCCATGTTATTCCTCTTTCATTAGTGCCTGGATGATAGGACTAATTTAATATCTTCATTTATTGCTTTGCTCACAGAACCGCTTCGAAGCCCAACAACTGCTGCAAGACCTTGCAGGAGACCCCTCCAGCCGGCTCCCCTGTCCCCTCTCCCTCCTGCCCTGTGGGGACCAGCAGCAGAACTGCTCCCACCGGTGCCTGCCTGCCCTCTCCTGCCCACTCCTGTCTGCTCTGCCCCATCTCGCCGTGGCAGTGCCAGGTCCCCACAGTCATTCTTTTGTTGATGGGCTGAAGCGTGTCACCGAAACTTCCCTGCGGCCCTGCGGCCCATGTTTGCTGTCCCTTCTCAGGGGTCGCCCCTGCAGAGCCGCCTCTCCTGAGCACGACTCCCGGTCCTTGCTTTGGCACATAATGCACAAGTCTGCAAGAGAGCGAGACGGGCAGAGACATGAAAATCTTTTCAGCTGAGCAGAGCGCACTGCTCCAGGATCAGCCCCACAGATATTCCTTCTGTTGCACTTGAATTTTTGGATGCCTTTGCATTTGGCACCAAATTTCCTTTCCAGACTAAAGCTTTACATTTGGAATCGCACTTCCAGAGCTGGGTTTAGTGGCCAGGCTGCTCATACATTCCCTCCCTGATGCCAGGAGCTCGGCTTTTGGTTGCATAAAGTTTCCTTGTACCTTCCCACTGCAGCCATCTGTCCTGGAGTGCTAATGTCCTTTTCCTTTTGGCACTCCTTACCCCCGCCAGAGCGGACACAGAGCCAAGCCCCTGGCCCTGCCCCTGGGGGAGTCGTTTGGGGTCTCCAGGTGTTAAACACCTTCTACTGCAGGCGATGGGATCCTGGGGCTGGGAAAAGGGAGAAAGGTCTGGACAAATCTGTGCCTGTCCCTGCTGAAAGCAGACCTGGGGAATCCAGGCAGAGCTTCCTTGCTTTGCATCAGGAAAGCTCCAGGTTCAGCCAGCACTCGGGTCCCTTTTGGTCAGCTGCTTTTCTGGCCTCTCCCCCAGGGAAAGAAAAAGGAGGAAAAAAGAAGAAAAAAGAAGGTTGCGACCTCGGGGCTGTGCTCTCTGCCCGCGCTGTGAGCACATCAGCCTCAGCTGCACCATAGCCATGAATTTCAGCAAGTGAAAGAAAGAATGAAGGGGAAAGCAGCTGCTCAGCACCTCGGGACCACAGCGTCTCCCAAGCAAGGGGAGGTCCCCCAGTCGGGGATGGTGTTACCTCTGTGTGCCCCCAGCCACCACGGGGACAGAGCACTGCAGCAGAGTGTCCCCTATGCCATGGGGCTGTCACCCCCCTTCTCCACCTTTGCATCTGGCCAGCCGGGGATGACGGCCCACACAGGGGGACCGTGGGGCTGAATTCAGGCTCCCCCTGCTCGCCCCCCTGCAGACAAGGACTGGGCCACTCAGCTGGATCCCTCTTTCACAAATCGGTGCAACTCCAGCAGCCGTAACGGCGTGACGCTAACTCCCAGCAGCACGCTTCAAAGGGCTTGTCGTTCCACATCCATGTCATGTAAGGAAGACATTGGGCCAGAAATAGTGTCTTCTCAAAGCGCAGGAGAAGATCTCCCTGTCTGCGCCAGCTGCGGCCCCCGACTTTTAAAGTTCCTGGCAGTCCCTTGCTGATCACCAGCACCCCTGTTTTTCTGGGGTCCCAGCACTGCCAGGGCGCACCGAGCTCTCAGGACACAGGCACCGGCTCCAGCATCCCCCAGCCACAGGGACCACAGCAGTGGATTCAAGTCAAAGATAAGCAACGTTTGCGCTTGCTTATCAAGCCTGTGCCATCGGCTCTGCTAGAAATCCACCACCCTTCGCTCTCCATCACGAAAAACGAGTCTCCCTTCCTCCAGCTGTGTCCCAGCTTTGCCTCTTCCACCCCAGGCTCCAGTCAGCTCCTCCAGCTGCCCAGCTCTGTGGATCTCCTCTGATTTCTGAAATCCTTATGGATGAAGTCGGAGAGGTAACAGAGCTGGGTGACAAGGGTGTCACTGCAAGTATCAGTTGTTCGTTTATTCCCCTTCTTCATCTTCCCAGCAGTGCAGTTGCTGCAGCAATCCCTCGGGGGATGGCAGTGGACAAGCAGCCCATCCTGCCCGAGCAGCTCCACTGTCTTCAGGAGAGCAGCTGAAAGGCAGGGGCTCAGGGCTGGGAGGCAGAAACTCCTGGAGCGAGTGTCCCTCTGTCCTGGGCTCTTGTCTCCTGCCAGGACGAGGCTGCAGCAGGCAGCTCTTCACCGGAGCAAGGTGCAGATAGAGAGGCCGGGCCCCACGGGGCGGTGCGAGAACATCCTTACCGACTTGTCTGTTAACAAGCTGTGAAACGCGACAGACAGACAGGCAGCTGGTGGCCTGTCCTCTGAAATGAAGGACACCTTCCTTTAGCACCTCCACAGAAAAGGGCTGCTTTCTGCAAAGCATTTCTCCTTCCCTTCATCCCGGCTCGTGCGGACTGAGTTACCCGGACGCCGAGTTGGACTCGGCGCTGCAGCGTGAGAAGCTGAGGCACAGGGATCACGCAGGTCTCCCCCCTCCAGCCGATCCAGGCATAGCTCACGTGCGCATCAGCATGAAAAATGATCCAGTGAAGAAAGTCCTTTTGGGAAGGGCTCTGGAAAGCCACGGAAGACAGTTACGAGCAGCAACCTGAATCCGAGTGATGCCCAGTCCTCCCTCGCCTCGCTGCAGCCTCCTCAGAGCCTTCCTGACGCTCAGTACTTCGCTCTCCATCTCGGCGGGGCAGCAGCGTGCAGCATAGAGCAGTGCCCAGGGCCTTGTGGGGCTGCAGCACATCCCAGGCTTCGGCTGGGATCACCAAGCTCCAGCTCCACAGAGTCCACTGGTTTTACCTCAGGACATGCTGAAGATCGTTCCCTCTCTGTCTTTGAAGCACATCATTTGTCAAACACCTCTTCCCTTTGAGTCCGCAGAGGGAACAACGAGCCTCCTGGGAGGCGGGTGCCGCTGGGACGGGCAGCGGGGCTCCCTGCCCTTCTGCACCCCTTTGGCAGTGGCCCGGTGGCTGGTTTGGCTGCGGGTGCGTGACCTCCCTCTGAAAGCAGTGGTGGAAAAGCAGCTTCTTTGGGCTCTGCCTGTGCCCTCCCCAGTCGATCCCAGCCCAGCACAGCCAACACGAGGACTCGGAAGCCCTGCCTGCTCTGCCACACCCCTGGGACACATGCTCCTCCCTGTCATGGCCCTGAGGCCATGGCCGGAGGGGTGGCAGGTCCCCATCCCCACCGCCGTGGGTGCTGGCACCGGCTGCGCCCTAGAGTTTCTGCTCCCGAGCCGTGATCTGCTGGAAAAGTCAGCTTTGGCCCCATACGCCTCTGGTAACGGAGGGGAATGGCCCGGTGCTGCCAGTGGCCCCAGGGCCAGTCCCGCGGGCCATGTTCGACACCAGCGTGGCTCTGCTGAAGCCCCAAAGAGGGGCCGGGGGCCAGGGGTATCCCCCTGCAGACCTGCTGGGTCCCTCGGACCAAAGCAGGGATATATTCCTGCCTTACTGAGCACCCTGTGCCTGGCAAGTCAAGTGGTTAAAGACACAGGACTATCTCACCACTGAATTCAGCAATTTCATACCCCTGACAAGAGTGTAAATCCATCCTGATGGACTGGAAAATTGGAAAGCCACTGCTTACGCTGTATTTTCTGTAGACGTCTATCTGAACTCCCGAAAGATACATTTATTGGCAGGCTCCAGTTCCAGCCATGTAACTGCATGTTACGCTAATTAAAATATAGCCTGTGTTTTGTAACAGGATTTCCTTGGAGCGTATTTTACTGTTCAGTAACCACTTTCAAATATTTGAAAAATAAAATCCCATCAAGTAAATAACTTTCAGATTGCTCACAGAAGGTTAGGGTTTTTTTTCCCCAAAGCCCACTGGAACTGGCTGTACTCACTGCAATGACAGCGTATATGTAAAATACACTGATTTCTGAGGCTGCTTGTAGTCTAGATCAAAAGCTGCGTGTTATTTAATCGTACAGAGCCCATTTCATTTAAAAAAAAAAATCTGTTCGTACAAAATGGGATAACGAAGCACCACAGCGCTGAGCTCTGACCCCGAATACCCACAGGAGCAGCCCTGCCCTCGGGCAGGACGCGCCAGTCTCGCACCAGCCATTTTCAACGCCCGCATTACCTGTCCGGGCTGCGCACGCTGCCTCATCTGTGACTTACTACCTATTAATTTCTGAACTCAGCAGAATCTGACTTAGAGCTACAAGGGATGAATTATACACTGCTGCGTTCTGTGTGGCCCTTTTCACATGGTTTGCTTTTATAAGGCCTCTGTGTGGCATTCTGTATGCCAAGCGAGCACAGTTAGCTTAATTGGTCTACAGCCTGCCTCTTCAGCCCCAAATACTTGTGTCAAATTCCTCGCTGAAAGAGAAGTTAAAAATGTATAGAAGGAACCATTTGTGACACTGTAACATCCACAAAATGGACACTTTAAATAGCATCTCTATATATTCATAATGGCAAAAATATGGGAGAAGTAGCGGGCTACGAGATATTAACGTCACTTGCTGCTGATCCAGACTTTCCTGGTTCTTTCTGCTGAGGAGAGGATGAAGAAGAGACGTTTATTATGGCCTCTGATACCTCCCCATCAGACAAATTCCATTGCCCATTATCTCCGGCCACGCAGCCTGCTGGCAGCCCAGCGGCGTGCTGTTATCTCACGGCTTGCCATGACACCGCTCGGGGTGCTGCCGGTGGCGGCCAGAGCACACCGCTCACTTGTTGCAGCCCTCGCTGAGTTCACACTCTGTTTTCCTTCCTTTCCACTTGATTTTCTGGAAGAATTATCGCAGAATCACCCCAGAGCCAGGTTTACGGCTCCCTATTCTGCTGCAACCACCAGCCTGGAGGGGCCGCAGCGCCTTGGAGAGAAGAAGAGGGAGCCCAGATGACGGACTACGGAGGACCCCAGTGCTCAGCACCCCCCCGAGCTGCATTTCTGCTCCAGAAGGATTTGCTGGTCTCATCACAACCTCTAGTGGACACGGGTCCACATGGCCACCACCACACCAAGTTATTTATATATATTTAGACATCTTAGATCTCCCCGGGGGGGTCTGGCCGTGCCCCCCCCCCGCCATCCCAGGAGATCAGGCTTTGCCAAGTGCCGGTCCTGGCCCGAGGACAGGCAGCACAGGCAGCGCTGCTGCCCTTCCTCTGCTCGCTGCTGCCAGACTGGACGTGGCCTGCCCGCACACCCCGCGCTTGCACGCTGTGTTCACGCGGTGCCAAACGAACGGCCGTGCCGATGCCCGCGCTCCTGGCACGCTGCTGCCCGGAGCCTCCTGGCACAAGTCCTCGCGAAGGGACGTGCCTCTGCTGCCTGCTCTGCTGCGGTGCTCCGTGCTGTGGGTGGGTGTGAGCGGATGGCGAGAGGAGAGGCTTTCACACCTCCTCTCTCTGGATCTAAATGGCTCCCTGAGTGCAAAGCACCAAAAAGCCACCAGCCGAGCAACTGATGGGTGCAAGTCATGTGGAATTGGTTGTTTCTTGAAAGAACGAACTGAAAGAGCAGGCAGATGGAGCACAACAAATCGTCTCCCTGCAGGGTCTGATCCTGCTCCCCCTCACGCTTTGAGAACAGCAGGGCTTGCTAATTTGGGCCCTGGCTGTGACCCCCTGCAAGCAGATCGACCAGCCTCCCCCCTCCCCAGCACGGGGAGAGCTGCCACGTCGCTGCCAGCCCTGGGGCTGCGTGTGCAGGAGTTTGGGATTCTACAGCAATAATTCACCAAACCTTGTAAAGGGTCAACTATTTATCAGCTCCCTCGCTGCCAAGGAAAGAGGAGTTCAGTACGCTGTGTTCTCCTACCCTGAGATTTATGACAGATTGTGCTTGTCATAAGGGCCAAATCCTGTTCTGGAGGAGCTGGGCTGCCTGTGGGTGCTGCCAACGGGTGCTCGGGGCCGGGACAACCCTCCTGCCTCCAGGGCATGAGGCAACGGCAGAACTGTTAGCCCCGTAAGGGGCCCTGCTCTCTCTCGGTTTGTTTGCCCAGCTCCCCCAGACCCCCCCACGGCGGCACAGGGACCGCCGCTGCACACACACATCCCCCGCAGCAGCTCAGAGCAGCCTGGACAAGAGCGTTTCTGTAACACGCTGGAGAAACGTGCCTTTCTGTTTGTTCCGATGCTGCAACTGGGTGCCAGCAATCGTGGATAGAGACTTCAGACCTGATTCCTTCACATGTACGTGCGTGTCCGTACACAGAACACAAACGCATGCAGGTGAGGGAGAAAACGCCGTAATCTACACCCATTTTTGTTTTGTTACCCAGAAAGAAGGATGAATTCTGTGATATAATCCCTGTACAGAGAGCAGGGTTTAAGACCGAGAAGTCAAAGTCTTTTAGCGCAATCCGAGCATGAGAACAGACACCGAAGCCGGGCAGGCAGCACTGCACAGTGCTCCCGACACCAGGAGCTGCTCATCTTCGCTAAAAACACCCCGTCGGCCCTGGAGGTCAGCCTCCCAGGCCCCGCACAGCCACTGCAGCACCGGCAGACACCGGCCTCTCCCGTTCTCCCTCTGACCAATCCGCGTCGGTAACCGCAGCCAGCAGCACCAAAACCTCGTCCCTGCAGCCTCCCAGTGACGAGAGAACCGGGAGCAGGCGCCAGTTACACGATCTTTAAGCACCACACGTTAGTTCGCAACGACTTTGTCAAGTCACCCGCAAACGGGTCCCGGAGCCTATTCTTAGGTCCGTCATCACGGCCGTGGGAAAGGGAGAGGGAACAGATCGGCGTGGAACCGTGAAACACGTGGAACGAACACGCAGCCCCTGGGAAAACGCTCCCCACCCCACGGCGCATCCCCTGCGTGCCCAAGCCGGTGGGACGGGAACACCGGTGGGGACCGGGCAGTGGGAGGGGTGGGGACACCGGGGGCTGGGTATCACCGGGGAATGGGGACACCGGGGGCCGGGGACACTGGGGGCTGGGGACACCAGGAAATGGGGACCCCGGTCTGCTGTGGCTGCGGGAGGGAGGCGGAGGGGCCGGCAGGGCTCCCCGGGAGGACGCGGCTCCCCGGAGCGGCCCCGGCAGGACCGGGCCCCGGCGGCGGGAGCTGTCCGCCCCGCGGTGCTGAGCCGCCGCTGTCCCGCCGGACCCCGCTCCCGATGCCGGTGCCGGTACCGGCGCTGCGCTCCCCCAGCAAACCCAGAAGTTTCAGCCCGGCCCGGGGAGCAGCAGAACCGGGGTGGGGGGGTGGGGGGTGGGGGGTTGTCCCCGGTGGCGGGTGGCACGGCTCGGCTCCACCAGCCCCTTTCGGTCCGACCACCCCCCCACACCCCCCACACCCCCCCCGCCCCCGTGCCCCCTCCCCGGCAGCGCTTTCACCCCCGCGGCAGCGAGGCCCCGGTGGCTTTTCCCCGGGGGACCCCCCGCTCCGCTCCCCGCCGCAGCCCCGGCCCGCTCCGCCCCGCTCCGCCCCGCTTACCTGGGCGCGGAGCCGCGGGGCTGCCCAGCAGCAGGGCGAGCAGGCAGAGCCCGCGGGGCCCCGGCATCGTGCGGCGGCGGCGGCGGCGGAGCCTCCGCGCTGCTGCCAGCCGAGCCGAGCCGAGCCGAGCCGAGCCGAGCCGAGCCGAGCGGGGCCGGGCCGGGGGCGGGGGCGGGGGCTGGGGCTGGGGCTGCCGCCGGAGCCGGGCGCGGCGGAGGGCGGAGAGGAGCGGCGCGGCTGGGCGCGGAGCGGCGCGGAGAGGAGCGGAGCGGCGGGGGAGGGCACCGGCGGCCGCCCCGGCCCCCGCGCAGCGCCGTGCGCTTCGGCCCCGCCCGCGGCTCCCCCCTGCACACCCCCACCCCCCCCCCTCCCCAGCCCCACCGACCCGCTGCTCTCCCCAGGCTCCCCGCAGCCCCCTACGACTCCACTCAGCCTCCCCGCTCCCACGGTTCCCCCACGGATTCCTTCGTGCCCCCCTCCCCCGCATCCCCCCGGCTCCAGGAGCCCCAATGCCCGCCCCCCCCCCCCCCCCCCCCAACCTGGGCAGTTCTCCCCACTGCAAGCCCCCCCACCCAGCCTGTGCCCAGCCTCTTGGATCATCTCACTACCCCTTGTCCCCAAGCCCCCTGTAACACTCCAAGCCCCTCATAGCACCCCAACCCCCCCGAGCATCCCAATCCCCCTCAACATCCCAACCCCCCTCAGCATCCAAAGCCCTCCTTAGCATCTCAAACGCCCCTTCAGCATCTCAACCCCCCCCTCAGCACCCATAAGCCCCCCTCAGCACCCCAAGCGCCTCTCACCTCCCTGCTCAAGCCCAGCCTTAACCCACTTCCCTCCCCTCGGGCTCCCCAAAAGCTGCTGTGAATAGGGCAATGGTGCTGGGGGGGTGGGGGGTGGACACCAGCCCAAATGCCCCCCTTGGCATCATGGATGCCCCAGGGTCTGTTTCTGCTGCTGGCACGAGCGAAGCCAGGCTGGGAGGGAGCTGCATGCTGCGGTGGGGTGATGGGCTCCTGGTACGTGGGAGCTCACAGTTTGTGGAATCTGCACGGAGCCCCCATAATGCGGGGCTGTCCCCTTGGCCCCGGGGGAGCACCGCAGTCTCCCCAGCACTGGAGCAAAAGAAAATCCCCACTCAGCACCTCAGTCCTGGAGCTCCACAACCCCCTTGCCTATGGGTAGGACTGTGGGCCTGACGGCTCCCAGGAGCTCCCTGCCTGGTCTGGTCCTGGCCGTCCCCCTGCCCGGGGCCACCGGCAGCCGCAGTAAGCCGAGAGCTTCCAGCAGGCCCCTCCTGAGCCCGTCAGAGCACACGGTGTAATTACGCTGGCTTTGATAAGAACAGGAACGGAGGCTTTGTTCTCTTGAAATCCCAAATCCTACCCTGAAATGTTTACTGGAAATCACCTCCCGGCGAGAGCTGCCTGGTCCTCCCGGCCACTCTGCCTGTCAAGTCAAATCGCCACAACAATGCCATGAAGCACAACACGAGTGTCAAACACCGCAAGATCAAGGCCAGCCTCTCCCCCAAACAACCAGTTTGTTGATGCTGCCATCTGAGAA
Organism: Leptosomus discolor; assembly: GCF_034619465.1. Lineage (NCBI taxonomy): Eukaryota > Metazoa > Chordata > Aves > Leptosomiformes > Leptosomidae > Leptosomus > Leptosomus discolor. The sequence continues at coordinate 15,984,203 of NC_141406.1, read as the reverse complement.
GTCCCTGCTACCTTTGAGAGAGCAATTACACTGATTCGGTTACCTCAGCAACAATAATCACACACTGGTATCACTACAAATGCCACCACGCAGAACACATCAAGTCAAGAAACAGTCCAAACACAGGGACTGATCCTGCTGCCTTTTTCCCTGCCGGGCTCTGCAGAATTCCTCCACGCGATGCCGGTGCAAGCGGGAGAAGCAGCAGCCCGGGGGTTTTGAGGAGCGTGAAGCAGGCTGTGCGGGCAGTGGGGTCATTTGCATTCCCTGTGTCACTCCTAGCTGCTGCCAGCTGGGAGCAGTTGGGCAGCAGCGAGAGAAGGACAAAATAAGAAAGGGAGAGAAATCACCGAGAAGTGCAGTATATTATTTAACACTGTCATTTTCATATACAAAGTGGGATTTGCTTGCTCAGAGGTTTAATTTGGTCTAACAAAGCTATCTGTGGCAGAGCGAGCGCAGACTGCTCTGGTCCCCCCTTTCCTCTGTCCCCATCTTCCCTCCCAACCTGCTGTTATTAAAGATAAAAGTTGTCTCTCATTTAGCAGTTTTCCTTGAGTGATTTTTATTGTGTTTGTCTGCATTGTAGTAAACTCCTAAGATAGCCAGATAATAACACCAGCGCCATGGTAACAGGCAGGGAAAAAAGAACAAATGCTGTATTTGTAATGCAGAAATACCCACTAAGTGGCAAAAGTTGTCAGTGGTGGAGAGGGAACCATTAAGCTCAAGCCTCGGCAGGTCAGCCAGGATTAGGGAGCGCAGCCGGGCCCAGCTCCCCACCAGCACAGCCCCTCACCAGCCCAGGACATCACGCCTGGCACCAGCTGGGCTTTGGCGCTGCCGTGCCGAGAGCTGGGGGGGCTCTTGAAGCGCGTTTCCCGACTCCCTGCAGTGGCTGCGCCTGGGGGGGTCAGCGGCTGCTGGGGATGGTGCTGCTCAGTGAGCCCAGGGGGTCTCGCAGCAGTGCTGGGATCCCCTTGCCCCCCCAGCAGCTTCACTGGGGACTCGGGCGAGCTGCGAGGAGGGAGCGCGTGCAGGGGACCAGGTGGGATGCGTGGCGGGATGCGCTGCCCGCAGCTGCTGTGCAACAGGAGGATTTGAGCAACTCTCCTCCCGCAGCCTCCCCACGCCCCCAGCACCGAGTCCTGGCGGCCTGTGACATTTCTGTCGGGGAGACAAGGGCGATGGGCGTGTGCGGCCAGGGAGCCGGTGGCCTTGGTGCTCCCTGGGCCATCACACTCCTGCTGCCCCCGCCGAAACACTGGGGCCCTCCTGCCTGCAGCCGGGACATGTCACCCTGAGGCCCCTTCAGCTGGACTGGCTCCTCCAACACCATGCATGGCCGTGCGTCACCTTGAATCGCTGTGCGTCACTGTGCATCACCGTGCATTGCATCACCACACGTCACCACGCATCGCTGTGCATTGCACACACATGCACAGCCCTGCTGCATGCAGGGTGTGCTGCCGAGAGGAGCGGGCAAGACGGTGGCCCCGGGAGCAGGCAGGGCAGGCAGACGCAGGGCAGGCAGACGCAGGGCAGGCAGACGCAGGGGTGCCTGTGAGAAAAGGAGAAATCGTTATTTTATTGCTCCTTTGGCAGCGCTCGGGGCTGGAGATGTTTGCGTGGTCAGAAACCTGGGGTATTTGAAAGGAAATAAAGAGAAGCGTCTCCTGAGGCCACTTTAGTGGGCATTACTCTAATTAGCACCATGTTCATCGGCAGTTACCTCGGACCTTTGATTAACAGTGAAGAAAATCAATAAGCACACTGAAAATTCAGATAAGTTTCACAGCTAATTTTAATTTCACATTTAATCTTGTATTAATGTCAATCTTAATTACCATAATTAAGTCAGATGTGACTTAGCAAGAGAAGCTTGAAGATAAGACATTACAAGAAAGACGGTGCCTTTCTGGTGAGCAGACAAGTGCCGCTCACCACCGTTTGGGATGCAGCTGATGCCAGCGAGCCGGAGGCTCCCACAGGGGAGCACAGGGCACCGTGCTTCCCCATCCCTCCTGTTGTCCCAGCCTTGCCTGGCTCCCTGCCGGGGGTCTGTCCCCTGCAATGCCAGTGAGAGCCTGAAGCCCCTCAGACCTGCTTTGCTCCCATTTCAGGGTTGCCCGAGTCCCCAGCCACCTCAGCTGCCTCCCTCTCTGGCGCACAGGACTGCAGGGAGGTGTCAGCCCCACCATGCCTGCCATGCCTGTGCTCCCCTTGTCACAGCTGGTGAGATCCATGAGATCCAAACCGCCCAGAAAATCAATCTCTCATTTATTTTCATGATGGTGATGCAGCAGCCCGGTGCTGCTGCATTTGCTCTGCAGTTACGCCTATCGATCGCCGTCCGCTCTCGGCTCCCTGCATCCCACGGGGCAGGAGCAGCACTAGCCAGCGGCTCCGTCCAGCCTGTCCATCACCTATGGAGCCCTTGGACACCTCTGCCCTGCAGGAAGCACCCTGCAGCCCGGCAGCACCTGCCCTGCAGTGGGGGGGACAGACCCTGTGGCCATCGGAGCCCCCCAGCACCACCCAGGCGGCTGCTGCTGTGTCGGTGGGCAGAGACAGGGCTGGCACGTGGTACAGCACGGGCACAGCAGCCGAGCGGGGTCGTTTGCCGGGCTGAAACCTGCGTGTGCAGGAACGGGGCTGATGCCAGACGTGGTCTGTGTGTCTGCACACCCCGGGGCTGGCCGTCCCCTTGCGGGCAGGGGGCCTGCAGGGGTGTTTGCAGTGCTGCCAGCAAGGGAGCCAACATCCTGCGGGTTTTACTCTCTCCCAACCACACTATGAACCTCGCCGAGTGCCCAGCGCTGACGAGCTGACTCCCTGGCTCTGAAGCTCTCTAGCTCAGCTGACAGGCTGGGAACCCTTGGCTGCCCCTGGTGATTTTACAGACACTGACACATCTCTGGGTCCTCATTCCCAGCCCCGAGCATGTCCCCTGCAAGGACAGACAGATCCTCCCCGAGCCCAGGCCGTGGCTGCCGGTCGGTGGTGTTGGGTGAGCGGGGATGCACCAGCTGCAGCCGAGCAGGGAGGCAAAGAGCAAACCCTCATCAGCTGCGCTCCAGCGGCGGGTGCCAGGAGCGGGCAGCCACGGTGGCACCTCCAGCTCGGTGGGAAGGAGCTTTCCCAGGCTAGGCACAGCAGTTTCTCCTGATGGATTGAGACCTCCACCCTGAGCTACCAGAAACCTCGTGGAAGAGCATCTCCCAGCTTAAACACGCATTGGGCGCAGGCCCCTTTCCCCAGTGCCCGTGTAAAGAGGGCAGGGGCTCAGAGCAGGGATGCTATCAGTCAGCGGCAAGGTGGGTTTTCCCTGGTGCCTGTGGGGCGCTGAGGCCCCAGTGCTGGGGGGTGCAGGGCAGCCCCGGGTGGGAGAGGAGGACGGAGGGGCTGGGAGGATGGACCCCAACCAGGGTACATCTGGGGGTCCTGGCTCCAGACCCATATGGAGCTGCCCCAAATGGCCCCGGGGCTCCTGTCCAGGACCCCAGGCTGGTACGGCCGCTCTGTGGTGTGAAGTGGGGCTCCTGCGAGGGCGCACAGGGGCAGGCATGGGGTGCCAGGCTCCTGCCCCAACCCTGATGCCCATACGGTGCCAGCCTCCTCCCTGCAGCTTTCTTGGGAAGTTTCCACTCCCTCCTCCGTGGTGCCCAGTGGGGCTTCAATGGCAGAAGGAAGCGGAAAAATAACCTCGGCTTTAGATTTGGAAGCTGAGGTCTCCCGTAGCGAAGCTGAATGGTGGCTCTGAGGAGCAGTCCCCAGGCTCCGCTGGCTGGGGGCATCACTGGTGAGTGGCAATATTGTCCCAGGGCAGAAAAGGCCTTTGTCCCTCCGAGATGGCAGAGCCACTCCAGCCTTTGGCTTTCGGAGCGGGCTGCCTCCCTGCTCTGCCTTCCAAACGCCGGCGCTGAATGGGGGGTTTGAGGCTGAGGCCAGGCTCGCTTCCAGCCCCTTTGAGCCAGTGCCTGTGGGCACAGCTGGGGGCACTTTCAGGAGGGAAGTCCTTGTTCCTTGTCAACAGAAGAAGACTTTGCACAGCTCAAAAATAGGGTCTCTGTTGCCCATTGGGATTTGGAGGGGGCTGAGAGAAACAAACCAGCTGCGGGGATGGCAGGCAGCAGCGTCCCTGCGGAGCGGGAGGGAAGGGGCCCCGTGGGCAGCCTGCCTGGGGTGCTGGGTGGCCCAGCCCCCGGGCTGCACTTCACCCAGCACCCGGCCAGGGCTGGGGGGCTGTGACCCGCAGCATCACCTCTGCACCCCACCTCAGCATCCCTCGGTGACGCAATGCCCCTGCGTGGGCCAGCGGTCACAGCACGGCTTTGCAGAGGCGAGAGCCCGTGGCATATCCCGGGGAGCCGGAGCAAAGGCTTTCGTTGTGCAGCAGTGACGAAGCCTGGAAGCACATACCTGAGCCCGTGGCACCTTAATTCCCCAGCTGTAAAACAGGAGATTGTTTTATCCTCTATGCATAATTCATACCTTAATTAACCAAAGCTCCTCGTGGCAGCAGCCAGAGAGGCTCCCACCAGCTTCAGGCACCACTGCTCTTCCAGCCCACTCCCGTCCGTGGTTAACAGGCGCTTTACCGAGGCGATAATGCTGGTCTGGTTGCCATAGTCATAACTCACTGCTGCACTGTGCTGTCCGGAAGGCTTTAAAGACATTTTAGTTGTGATTCTCAGTTTTGTTCTGGCAGGATTTGCATCAGGCAAAGCAGACAGGAGCAGTCGGCGTCTGAACTCCACGTCTGAGGTCCTTGGCCAGGCCACGCTGACCATCTCCACAGGTGCCTGGAGAAAACTGCCTTCTACCCACTGCCAGCTGCCAAAAAATACCTGCTCTGTTCAGGCTTCCCCACCTGGGCCTCCGTTCTCTGTTTTCATCTCGAAATTTGTATTCATGCCAGGACACTGCTGGTATTTACTCATCACATCCCATATAAATTGCAAGATAAGTTACTCTGCACTGCAATACTGTTACTGATATGGAAAACTGAATTTCTAAATTAATGAGTGCACAGAATTACGTTGTCCAATCTAGCAAATTTTCATTGAAGAATAAAAATAAGTTTTGTTAAAATTTATTTTTAAAGTGAGACAAAGTGCAGTATGACTTTAGTGCTACCCTACAAGCCTCTAGAAAATGTAATTTCTTTGCCTCTGCGTTACTCTTCTTGCACTGTACTCTATTAATAGTCTCCAGGAAGGTGTCCAGGCTCTCTTGCTTACCCCAGTGTCTCCCCATGCTGAGCAGGAGGGCACAGCATCGGTGCTCAGCACCTTGAGCCGGGCAAGAGCGCCCCAGGGAAGGCTCGAGATGCCTGCGGGATGGGCTGGGTACAGCCTGCAGACCTTGGCCCTGAGCACTGACCAGAGGTAAATATTTTTAATCTCGCTGGGCCAAATAGCTTCCCCACAGGAATCTTAATAGCAGCAGTCTCTGAGGAGCTGATGCAGTCAGCATCTCTCGGTGATGCTGATCAGGAATAATCCCTGAGATGCCGGGGAGACTGGAGAGAGCAGACGAGCGCTGCCTCGACACCAACGCCTGGGCGGGTGAGCCCAGCACGGGCTGACGATGGGTAAAGTGAAAGGAACAGTGAAATAAGGGAAAGAGGGAAAAGAAGGAAAGAACTGATTACAATTAGCACCAGTAATGCGGCATTATGGAAACCAGATTTTGTTAAACGGCTGACTGTAATCTTTGAAGAGATTATACGTTTGATGGAGGAAGGTATCTGCATCGCTGGACGAGGCTGTTGCAATGTATTTGATATGGTATCAAGCCGTACTCTCATGAAAAGCCGCATGGTGCAGTATCAGTGCTGTGCATCTTAAGTGGGTTAAGAACCAGCTCATTGACAGATCTCAGAGAACAGCAATGAGGAATCATCTTCAAATGGAGGAATTATTAATGAGTCCGTTAAGAACTGATGCTTAGCTCTGTCACTGCTTCACATTCTCACTTATGATCTGCAGGTAACTATAAAATCACTGGTGATTAGATTTAAGAGCAGGAGATTAGCAGGCTGGTTAACTTGTGTGGAGACGTGCAGTCATACGGCGCAGCCCGGATCACAGCGCGGGATGAATTATTAAACCAGGTGTAGTCTGGCCAGCGAAATGCTGATTTCTGTGCCACGAAACAGAGCACCTCAGGGCGGGAGAGCTTTGCTCTGGGCAGCAGCAGGAGGGACTTGGAGGCCTGAGAGACTAGAAGGTCCCTCTGCAATGGCGAAAGCGGTTGGCATCACTCCAGTCAGAGAAGCCCCCGTCGCGACGGCAGCTCCTGCAGCTGGAGCAAGGAGCGGTGCTTCGCTCCGCCACGGCATTGCAGAGGGGCAGTGGCAGCAAATCCCCGGTGGGGTCTGTGCCTCGGCCATGGGCTAGGAGGGACATACCTGCATCTCCCATGCTTTGGGCATCACCCAGGCAGCCAGCACCTGTGAGCAGGGTGACACAGGGAGGCACTAACTGGCAGTGAGTGGCCCTGCCTTGCTGGGGAGGGAGCAGTCCCCTCCCAGCCCACCCGTGAGTGCTCCCTGGTGCCCTGCAGCTGGTTTTCTCTGCAGGGGCTGGTTGCTTTCCTGGTGGGGGAGAAGGGGATTTGCTCTAAGTGTCTTTTCATGAAAAAAAAAAATCCATAGTGTGCTGCTTTGCTCTGACCCCTCTTCCAAGCTGTGATGCTTTAATTGATTAGCTTGTAAGAGCTTGGCAGCAGAGCCCGTGCTTTGTTGGTAGCATTTCCGCAGCTCTTGCAGGTGGAAAGCCATTAACTGCCTCCAGACTTGTCCCTCTGCCTGCAAAGTGTCTTTGGGCGGATGCTTTTTGGTTCTTTTAAGAGAAAAGTCCCTAAAACCCACAGTCCCCATGACTGCGGCTGGGTCAGCCCTTGCAGCTGGGAGGTCCGGGTGCATCCCACGCACATCGCACTCCTGGTGCGGACATGCTGCCCATCCTGCAGCACTGGGAGGTAACTTGGATCCAGGCCTATTCATTCCCAGAGATCTTAGGAAGATAATAACATTTCACTCGTGCAGAGCTATTATCAAGGCTTGCTCTAACTTCACGCTGCTGAGTGTGTCAGTATGATGAGGGGTTGGTAATAAACCTACCAGCAGTCACTAAGTGCTGCTATATAAATGCCTCCCCTGAAATAACAGTACTTTGGCTCCCAGCACCTGCTCAGAGTCCTGCAAACAGGGATTTGTCAAGGCTGGAAGGTCCAGTGTTGGTTCCCAGTACCTCATACAGCTGGTTATGGGATCCGACAGCTCTTCCCGGAAGGGCTTGTCTGCCAGTGTCAGCCCCGTGGCTCTGTGCTCCCAGCAGGATCCGGCCACGGCTCTAGGCAGGGGTTTGCTCTGAGCAATTTGGAAGGGTGGGTGGCGAGCCTGGCTCTGCCCCCGCAGCACCTCCGGCACCATGCCCCAGCCCTGCGGTCCTTCCCTGTCTGCAGAGGCATCAGCACCTGGGGAACTCGGTGGGGATCCAGGCAGGACTCGGAAAGGCAGGAGGGAGGCTGGGGAGGAGGGAGGAGCAGGCAGCCTGGAAACAACATGTGTGGGGCCCTGGCAGGGCTTCAGCATCGCAGTGTGTGCGTGTGCATTCGCACGGTGGGAGATGTAGCGCAAGCTGAAATGAGATTAGCTAATGTACTGCAAACACAAACCATCTCGGAAGGAAATCTCTCTCTCCAACAAATGTGAATCTTTCTGCCTAGTTTACTGTGTAATGTTGCCCATTAACCCCTGTGCCCTGCCTGTTGGCAAGGGGAGGGGAGGTGGGGGCTTCTGGTAAATGTTTGTACAGGGGTTGGTCCCTCGTCTGGAAGCACCCAGGGTTGTTTCCTGCAGCTCCGGCACGTTGCAAGCAGCTCCTGCGCCTGTCCGAAAGGACCTGCCTCCGGCCGCCTCTTCGTGGCACATGCTGCACGGGTTCAAAGAGCTGCCAGCCGTGGCCCTGCCTGTGCGCTGCCCGCAGCCTGCACCCACAGGCAGGAGCTCATCCCTGTGCCTGCGGACAGGAGCACATGGGATTTTGCTGAGCAGAGCCGTGGTGCCGCATGGGACGGCAGCTGGCCCCCGGGAGGAGAGCAGAAGGGCCCCCGGCCGCCGTGCAGCCGCCGATAACCAGTTGGGTCCTCCAGTGCCTCCGTTACAATGAGCACGAAGCCACGTGTTTTCAGATGATGCTCTTGGCCAGGCTCTGAGATGCTTGGCAGAGAGAAGCAGTTGTCATGGAAGGGGCTTTCACAGACTGCAGGCTTGCTTTTAACCCTCAGTACGTACAAGCCCCCAGGCAGAAAGGTCTCTCAGACAGGTAGCTGCACTTGTAACGTTGATGAGGGTGACAACTGCAACAGCAGAGATTATTTTTCCTTCTCTGCCTTATATGCACGTGTCCCACAAAAGGAGAAGCTCTTTGTAAAGAGCAGAGCAAGGGCTCCATGCTGATGTTAAACTCCTCTGTGCCTGCCTTGCTCAGTGTAGGAAGAGAGCAGTCACTGCCCTGAGGCTGCATCATGCAGGAGCAGTTGGATCCACCCTGGCTTAACCTCAGAGCTCCCTCCTTGGCCCACCCTGTGGCCCAGCCTCTCCAGCCAGCCCAGCGGAACCGTGTGCAGGGTTTCTGTGCACGTCCTTGCTGCAGACACCGCACGCCCAGGCCTGCTGCCGCTGCCCGGGGCACCCGGCAATCGATGCTGCCTCGCTGCCTGCTGTGCTTGGCCGTCCTCAACCCTCATGCAGCCGATGGCTGCCCAAAACCCGGTGCTGCCCTCGCTGGTGGCTGCATTGCACCTGAGGAGGGCTCGGGGCTCTCCAGGGGGGTCTGCAGCAGCACCGCTAACAAGCCCCTGCAGCTCTGCTCAAGTACAGCTTTATTATAGACATATTTCAAGGCAAGAGGGGTGGGATCGCTGTGGAGGAAGGGTGCTAGCTGGTGTTGGCATGGGCACGCATCTGCTGCCCCCTCACTGCGAGTCACCTTGTCCCATCAGGCGTGGGCTGAGGCACCTCCCTGGGGTGGCTCCGGCCACGGCTTCTGGTCAGGCAACGCCAGCCCCGGTATTGCAGCCTGCTGCCAGGGCTGGGCATCCCAAAGGCCCTGAGGAAGCGAGAGGGTGGAACAGAGTGTGTGGGGGCACAGGCAGGCCCTGCGAAGGGATAGTCCCCAGCGGTGGCACCCCTCCACGCCGAGGAAGACAGGAAGCGCAGGATCACCGTTTCAGCCGCTTGCCGGCCCGACAGGTTTAGTTGCCCACCAGGGAGACACGACGGCATGAGGTGGCGTTTGCAATTTGTTCTGCGGCGCCTTGCCCGAGGAGCTTGGCACCTCCCCACAGCTCCCACCCTGCTGCCAGCACTGCAGAAGCGGTTTCCAGTTGCAGCTGATCATGGTGCAAAGCAAGGAGCCTGCTGCAATGGCCAGCTGAAGGACACGAGCGCGCTCAACGGCTGCTCAGCTCTTTTTGGCCCCTGGGGAGATGCCCTGCCCAGGCCTCTCGCCCTGCAATTGCACCAACACATGTAGCTGCTTGGGCTGCAGCTCAGGCAGGGCTGCGAGACAGGCTCTGCGTGGTGAGTGCCTGGGAGAGCAGGGAAGGAGCTGTGTCCGTGGGTTAAAGGGAGGTCATGTTATTGCAGACATGACTGCTGAGCTCCCAGGAGCGGCCGCAGGGTTAATAGAATAAACCAGTGAAACTTGTAAAACTTTCCCAAGCGCCCAAGAGATCAGTTTTTGCTTTGTGTTTGGCAGTAGAAGCAAATACCGTTCCGCTTTCCCCGGACCTGGCCGTTAGGATGACTTAATGAGGACTCTTTTTGACTCCCAATGGGTTTTTATACACCTGGGTGAAGCTCTGTGGGGTCAGGGATGCTGCACGCAGCCAGGGTTTCCCGCACGCTCGCTGGCTCCCAAGCCCTGAGTGTCCTGGTGTTGATAATGCCCCTTCATACAAAATACCTACAGGGTTTGTTCTGCACTTTTATATCGTAGCCAGCTGGGACTGAATAGGTGTAGTTGGGGATACGTCTCTGGAAATCTTAATGACATCCTACACGGACCTGTCTTTTGCAGGATCCTCACACAGAAACCATGTGAAGTGGAGTTGGGGGTGGGGGGGCATGACTGGCTGCCGCAGTTTCAGCTGCAAAGAGATGGTCCCGGGGCTGTGTCTGGCTTTGGGCTTCAGCTGCTCTTGGGGCAGGTGCCCTTGAAGCGGGGAATGGTGGTGCTCTTACTGGTACTCTGAATGGTGATGCTCTTACTGGTGCTGTGAATGGTGATGATCTTACTGGTGTGATGAATGGTGATGCTTTTACCAGTGCTGCTGCTCGGCCAGGGCACCCGGCTGTCCCCAGCTGCTTTTCTTCCCGTGTTTTGGGGAAACGACCCCCAGGACTGTGCAGAAGATGGGGCAGCTCAGCGGTGGGTGTCTATCTCAGACACCTCCAGGAGTAACGGCGTGCTGCCGATACTCGTGCAGCACTACCACCTCTCCTCCAAAGCACAGCCCCTGCAGGTGTGTTTATCCACCCCTGAGCCCAGCGTGGTCGCAGAGGGACGAGGCTCCAGCCCCGCACACCTTGCAGGGGGCAGAGCACGGGGGCACGGCAGCCCCTCTCACCCATGGGCTGGAGGGATGTGGTCCACACAGCCCAGCTGAGCGCAATGAGTTAACAGCATCGAGGGGGATTTAAAATAGAAGCAGCCTCTTGACAGCCCACATGTGGGTCTAATAATTTACTATAACTACTTTTATGGCAGACCGTAAAAATCTAAAATAAGGCTGGGAATTGTCAGAGAAATCCACATGGAGCTGAATTTCTGCATAACCACTGTTTTTCAGGCTCCTCTGGAAAGCCTCAGTCCCCGCGTCCCTGGAGTCCTTTGGGGACCAGCCCTGCCGAGGTCTTCCCGTCAGGAGAGTCCTTTTGCTTGCAGAAGCACGGTTTCACATCAGGGCTGCTGCCCAAAGCCCAAGATGTCCAACGGGCTTCCTTGGTACTGGTGATGGGTGGTTGATTGATGGGGTTACTGATGGGGTTGGACTAGGAGATCCCATGCGGTGATCCGAAAGGTCTCACTTTGAGTCTGAAAAGCAGTTCCTTACCTTGCACCCTCCAGATCATCCTCCTGCTGTCCCCAGCCTCTACCTAAGGACCAGCACGCCGGGGGATGCAGAGAGGGATTTTGTTTCCCAGGCCCAAGCTCTCCAGTCCCTTCTGTACCACACAGGGAGAATATTGTCTGTCCCTGGAGGGTGACATTAAGCACCGTGGTAATTCTGCCTCTGAGAGCTAACCCTGAGCAGTAGTTACTGCAATCACGCCGAGTGCCGCTGGATGATACTCGGTAATTACGTTGCTCTTTCATCTGGGAATCGCTGGGCACTTACTGATCAATTAATTAAGCTTTGCAACACGCTTTTGCGACAGCGCAGGACGCCGGCGGATCAATAGCCACTCTGCTGAGGCACGGCTGGCTCCGAAGAGTGTGGCCATGCCAGCGTGGGGCTCAACCCCAATGCCAGAGGGCAGGAGAGAGATGAGGGTCTGAGGGGCTGGGGCGCCCAGGCTCCCTAGAGAAGGTGGAAGAAGAGGTCGTGGAAAGCTCATGGGTGAGAAGTGCCAGAGAGCACAGTTTGTGTCCCTGGCTTTTCTCCCAGGAAGGAAGGAGAAAGTTGGGAATTTCGTTGGCTCTTTTGTTCGTTTCCTTGGGCTGCGGCTGAAATGTCCCCCTGAGCCTGAGCCTGATCCCACTCCTGATCCCACAGCTCCAGGCAGCAGCATGATCACAAATTCCTTTTGAACACCTTGCTGCCTGCAGCCAGCGGGGCGCAGCCCTTGCAGCTCAGGAGGGTCCCTTGCGCCGCTGCCGGCTCTTCCCCACTCTTCAAAGGCTTCGCTCACCTGCTGCTGCGGACGGCTGGGAGAGAGGAAGCGCTGGGGATGCCTCATCATCATCACAGCCCCGAGATGAGCTGTTTACTTCGAAAGCTTTGGGCACAACATAAACTGCCGCCGTTCAGAGGAGGCCTGGCAGCAGCCTTGCTGTTAGCACAGGTTGTAAATCCCCTCCTAACAAGGAGCCTGGCTGGGCCCAAGTCCGGATTTATAAATATGAATAAAATGGAAAGCAGCAATTCCCCTCGGGGCATGCAGGAATGGAAACCACATGTTCTCCTGCCTGAAAGCGCACCTTTGCATCAGTTACCGCTGGGAGAAGAAAAATCCCCGAGTTCAGGGGTTTTTTGATACCCGGGGAAAGTCTTTATTGGTCCCACGGTGCTCATCTTTTGGACACCCTAATAAACCCCCCCGCCCCGGCAGCCCCAAAGCAGGGCTGAGGAGGGGCGGGCAGGTAGAGGAGGGGCTGCAAGAGGCTTTGCTGGGCAGCTGGCCAGGCTGGGAGGGAAAAGGGCTGCCGAAAGCTGCAGTTCTGTGACGGCCCCATCACCCCCCTGGCAGCCGTTGCAGGATGGGTTCGGGTGGGGAAGGCGACAGGTCCCTGCCCCTCACTGGGGTGCCCATGCAGGGGCTGAGGCAGGTGGATATGGGGGTTTTTGGGGTGTCAGGAGCCAGCCGAGGGCCAGCCATGCTAGCAAGCCCACGGAGCCTCTCACCTCTTACTGCAGTGACCTTTTCCTGCCAGAGTTGTCCTGTGTTAAGCTAAATGACACGACCAGGGAGTTATCTCTCTTTAAAAAGATTTCCCATTGCATTGCCACGATATCAACTCCTCAGAAAGGCAAGAGTGCAAACCAAGGTGAAGCGGGTTCAGGGGCTGTCCTCCATCAGGGCATCAAAGCTGTTTGACAACTTGGGGCTAAATTCAAGCATTTGCAGCCTGCCCCTGCTAGAAGAGCTGCAGGTTGAACCATCTCTACCCCAACTCACTGCTGAAAATTTCCAGTTGCAGGCAGAGAAACATGTTCCCCCGCCCTCCACAGGAGCCCCCACGGCTCAGCCGAGCTGCTCTCATTCCCCTCCTGCTATGGCCAAAGGAGAAGCATCACTCCTCAGCCTGACAGCCTTTTCCTGGCTGCCCTCAGCAGATGTGTCCTCTCCCTTGCGATATCTGGCTAACAGAGCCATGGCACGATGCCTTCCCACCGAGCCTGTGGCTCCCAGTCCCTCTTCCCGACACTGGTGGGGAACACAATGCGGAGGGATGGGAAGCAGAGCCCTGTCAGGGGGGGGCTGGGCTGGAAGCAGGACAGGTTTTGCTCGCCCTGGTACAGTGCCCTGCGCACTTGGCTGTCCTTCCTTCCAGGCAACCTTTCAGGCCAGATGGAGAGCGCCATAAGGAGTTTTGTTTCCTTCCCAAAACACACGACACGTTCTCTGCCTGTCTAACAAGGTGTCTGAGCGAGGCTGCTGCGCGACGTGGTGCAAGGCGCAATCGGCTCTGCGGGAATCATTCATGCTCCTTCCCTCCGACTCCGCAGTGGGGAGCGATGGGGAGCAGACGTGGTGCCGCGCTGTGCAGAGCGTGCAAGGGACAATGCAACTACAGCAGCCTTAGCCCCGGGGATGATGCGTGGCGAAGGGCTGTGGGGAAACGGCAGCGGGGCCAGGCTGAGGCCGCCAGAGCTCCCCTGTGGGTGGCCACCACCTGACCACTTGCTCCTTGGCCTGGGGGAGGTTTTGGAGCTGAGGGGCAGGTCCAGGGCACAGCTGGGCTGGAGATACTCACTTCCACCTGGGGCTTGTTGCACAGAGCCATTAAAAAGAGATGGGGCTGCTCTTCCTGGGGGTCTGCTGGTGTGGAGGGGGCTGAGCTGATGCCGTGCGAATGGTGTGTATCTGTATGCTGGCAGGGCTGGCTTGTGGGAGGATTTCTCGCTAACAGCAGGTATTCCGGCTCCGGGGTTGGTATCCTGCATGCCTTTCCGATGTCAGGTGCCAAAGCCCAGCTTCCCTGCTTACCCAGCCCGGTGTGGTGGTGAGTGAAATGGAGTTTCGTCAGCAGAGCCAGGCTTTGCAGCTTTGCAGCAATACCCTCATGTGCTCGTTGGAGTCTCTGCTCCCTTGGCAGATAAGGGATGGAGTGCGGCACGGCGGGCTCCCCAGGGACAGTGTGGCAGGGTGGGAGCCCTGGCTGCCTCCCCTGTGTGCTGCCCACGTGAGGGCTGAGTGTGGGTGGGGAAGGGCCATGCAGCAAACTTGGGGTGCATGGAGCTGGCTGCTCCCCTTGCTGTAATCGGCACCCAGGGCAGCGCAGGATGGTCCCCAGCAAGTGCTTGGCTTCCCATGGGAGCATGGTGGGCTTATGCTGGGCTGGGGTCTGCACAGGGTGCTCTTCTGCCCAGCCTTGAGCCGCAGGGTTTTGGTTTGGTGCTGTCTCCCTGGGGTGATCTCTCCCCATAGGCACCTCTGCAAAGGGCTTGTTATAGAACACAGCTGCAAATGTCTTAAACCTCTCTTTTATTTCTAAAAGTAGTGCTGCTCAGCCCTCGGGAGGCTCCCATCTCCTCCCCGGTGGTGGGTGCAGTGGAAGCTGGAGAATCACTCGCTGCCTGCCCCAGTCCCGACTGGTCCCTGCTGCTCTTGCCAACCCAGGGAAGATGAGGCAGCACCTTTCCAAGGTCAGATTCATCCCATGGGAGAAGTGCATGTTTTCAACGGGGGGTGTGTGGTTTCTGATCCCCGTGATATGCCCACTGCATCCCTGTGCAGAAGGACTGATTTGAGACCCCGCAAAAGGCTCGGGACAGAGCAGCGCTGTGCTGTTTAAGCACTCTGCTATAGAGGCAAAGACATCTTCAATATATCTGTTCTTCTTGCTGTGGCAGAGCCTGCGTGCTGCCCCGGCCTTGGTCAGGGCTCAGCGGTGGTCGCATGCGTGGTCTGCAGTGAATGCAAAGCACGTGTGCAGCTCTGACGCTGCCCAGGGTCGTTCATCTTTCTGCCTGCATGCTGAGATCGTCCCAGAGCGTATCTCTTCGTGCCCCAGTGCTGCTGCCTTGGCAAAAGCCCGAAGGATTGGGATGGGGAAGAGGGTCTGGGAGCAGGTGTGGGGAGGGGGCTGCTGTGGGACCCCCGGGCACCAGCATGAGCCAGTGCTGGCAGAGGGATGAAGGGAGGATCTGCCAGCAGGGATTTCTCTAGCACTGACAAGCTGACTTCACATCCTCTGCTATGAACCACAGCCATGATTTTTGCTTTGCAAGTGCGATTGCTTACAACAGCATGAAATTACAGCCAGAACTGATCAGCCTGGCAGCAGACATGGGAAGCTGTCAAGTATGGCAGTGTGTTATCACACAGGAGGATCAGGAGGAGGGAGGCTGGCAGTCCCCAGACAAGCCACCTCTCTGGGACAAGCCACCTCTCCAGGCTATCCCGGAAGGATGGTAGTGGTGCTCCCCAGGGCGATGGCTCCACTCGCCACTGCAGGATTAGACCTGGCAGTGATGGGGATGGGGGATGAGCAAAGAGGTTGGGCAAGATGTGCATTCAGAGAGGCTCAAACTTGGAATAAACACGTGGCCTGTGCAGTCCAAAACATACTCAGTCGCTCATCTGTGGGACTCCAGCTCTGGTTGTCGTGATTTTGTGTTAATTAGCATTGTCCCCTCAGCAGTGTTGGTGCACGCCCTTGTCCCGGGCTGAAAGGTGCTTCCACATAACTCCCTTACAGGCTCCCCAGCTTGTATTTTGAGCAAGTGATGATTTATCACTCAGCAGCTCAGGCCCTCAGGTGAGCCCTACAGCTGCTGGGGGCTTTGCATGGGGATGTGAAGGGGACAGTCAGAGAAGCCCCTTCCAGCCCTGTGGTGCTGGGACCTGCCAGGGACAGTCACAAATTGATCTGGTTTCTGCTGACATCCACCAGGAAAACTGTGGGTCTGGGGATGAAGCCATTGGTGTTTCAAGCAAAGTGTTAATTCTGGGAGGGGTAGATGTAATCACCATTTCCGTAATTACCTGGGGAGGGGGAGCTGGGAGCCTGTGGTGTAAAGCTGTGTATAGAGGCTCAGGTCAGATACAGGCGAACCCAGAAGAGCAGAGCTTGAATGTGTGCATGGGTGGAGGTACCTGTACCGTGTGTGTGAGCACAGAGACACTGCAAGTGTCCCCATCGTGTCTGAACTTGTGTGATAGGGCCCGGCCCTGGCAGGTCGCATGTTGGATTCCATGCACGTGAGGGTGTGATGAGGCGATCCCTGGGCACGATGACACAGAGCCCTGAGTCACAGAGACCTTCTTCAGTGCTGTGCGTGGCTTCCTGGGTCTGAGGATGATGAGAGGATGAGCTGTACAAGCCTTCACACTTGGATCCAAGCTCTTGAGCCTGTAACATCGATAAGGTAACGTCTATAACCACTGGCGGTGATTTTTCTCTTATGATTCTTCAAAAATTAAGACTTTTTGTAAAGCTTTTGCATTTGCTTCCTTTTCTGTACATGTGGTGGCAGATTTGTGCAGTGTACATGCCCCTACTTAGCGCCGTCTCTGTTCTGTGCCTGCCAAGCCCTCCGTGATCACCAGAAGCTCCCCTGTGACCAGAGCCCATGTGCGATGCTTTCCAACGCCCTCGAGGAGCCTTTCTGCCAGAGGCAGGAGCTGCCTCTCGGATTAGCTCCAGGGTCCCATTCTCCTTCTTCCCGGGGCTGGTAAAGGCCCCAACGGCATGAGAGGGCTGAAGGGGAGGGCAGCGCATGGGGGATCACTGCTCTGAAGGCCTTCAGCTCTGGGCAGGCATGGAGGGGGCTGCACACCTCTGCCCCCGCTGCCGGCTCCTGAGGAGCCCTCTCCTGCTCTCCCTCTTGGTGTGCTCCTCTTGGGCAAAGGCTGCTGCGTGCCCCAGCGCCCCGAGGAACATCTCGGTGGCTGTTCCCCGAGGTCGGCTCTGTGTGGTCCACTGCTCTGCCCTGCAGCTGGTGGGGATGGGCTGTTCGGTGAAGCACAGCGGTTCGAGCTGGTCCTGCCATCGCATGGGACATGCCCAGGGGCTTGTGCTCCAGCCCTGCTGCACCAGTGTGAGTGCTGGTGAGCTGAGCCAGGCCCTGCTCCCCCTGTGCCGGGGCGCTGCCGGTGGTGTGGGGGCTGGAGGAGGTCAGGGCTGCGGTTTCTCATGCGATGTCAGCCGTGTTGTACAACTGCTTGACCAGCTTTTACAAGCAAAGGCTGGCCCAGGGTGGGCAGGAGCTCCCCATGCCCTGGCCAAGGCTGCTCCTGTGCTCTGCAAAACTCAGTGCTCATTGAACAAATCTCTTCAGGGGTTGCTGAGCCTGTGCTTCAAGGATGTTGTGAAGCAATGCTTGTGTGCTGTCCCAAATTGCTATTTATACGTGAGCTTGCAATGGTGTGTGATCCCAGTGGCTGTTGTTTTCAGGGTGCAGCGCCAGGCTCAACAGCAGAGAACTGTGTTTCCACCAATGCTGCTCTGTGCAAGCTTCCTCTCGGCTCACAGCCGTGTCCCACACCTCCTTAAAAACCAGCCATTGCTGGCATTTTCTCACTTTCATAAGCTCTTTTTCCACTCCGGGAAAAAAAAGGTCTCGATTTACTCATCACTGCTCTAATTCCATTTGCAAACCGTGGGTGTTGATCAGAGGTGGGTTAGCGAGACCCAGGAAGGATTCCTGGTGGAATGAGTGGTAGTTTCCAGCAGAAACGCCTGTGTGTGCTGGGTGGGATTGATTTTATGGTGCAGAAGCCACCCGTCAGGCAGCCTCTGCCTGTCCTCCTGTGGGGTGCAGCACTGTGGAAAATGTGCTTATTCGCATATTAGACCGACTCTCTGCAGTTCAAGCCTTCCAGGTATTTCTGGTCCCTCCCCACCTCGCCATCTGCTTTCATTCTCTTTCATCCCGCTGCCCTTGTGCCTTCCCCTTTCCGAGCTGCTCTGCTTCCCTTCCCCTGGTGTTTTTCAAGAGAGAAAATAAGCTGAGGGATGGCACGGGGCTGGGGGATCATTTACCGAGAGACTGCACTGTGTCAGCCTGACCTTTTCAGTATGCAGCCTCGAACAGCCCTGGCAGAGGCTGCTTTTCACTGCATGCAGCTTTCCCCGCGCCGCAGCGCTGGCGCTGCCAGCAGAGTGGCCCATCCCAGGATCCGGAGCAGCGGTCTCCGCTCAGAAAGCCTTGAGCACTGTGGCACAGCAGCAGGTGCTTTTCTGGGACGGGCCGTGCTGTTGGCAGGACGAGGCACTGTGCTGCACCCCATGACACAGAGGTGAGGGGCTCGGGGGGCTCAGCGCGATGCTGCCCTGGGGCCTGGGAAGCAATCAGTGCCTCTGCCTTTGCCTTCAGACACTGACGGATCCCCGTGAGTGATGGCTGAGGCTTTCACCCTGAACCATGCTGATAGCTTAACCGCCCCCCCCCCCCCCCCGTGATGGATATTCTCATTAAAGAGGGGTGCACTGCGAGGGAGAGGAGCAGATGACTTATTGCCTTTGCTATGGGCTCTACTGGCAGCGCGAGGCAAGGTTCAGGCCTCCTTCCCCAGCGCCAGGGGCGGCAGCAGACGCGTTCGACGCCTGCGACAGGGCCTGCAGGCGCCGCTGGCCTCAGCACATGGGGGGTCCCTGAGGCAGCAGGAGGCGATGGCAGGCAGCGCCTGGGGTGCAGCGCAGGGCTCAGAGGTGCCTGTTGCAGGGAGGTCGCTGTCTCTCTGCCACGGAGAGCAGAGCTTCGTTTCCAGCTCTGATGCCCAGCGGGAACTGGTGAGGTGATCCAAAGCAGGACGGTCCCTGCTGATCCATGTCCGTGCTCACATGGCAAGGGACAGAACTTGACCAGGGTAGTGGCAAGTTGGAAACACAAGCCAGTGCTGCCCTCCCAGCCTCCCGCAATGCAAAGCAGCTTCAGTGCATGCAGGTGGCATCGGTGCTGGGCTCCGTGGCTGTACCTCCACTTGCCAGCTGGCCATGCAACACGTGCTGGCCACGGCTGCTGCTGCAGACCCACCCGCCGCAGGGGTCTGGGCTGCACGGGGCCGGAAGCATGCCTGCAGCCAGGGATGTCACGGGGCTGGCAGCGTGCCTGCAGCCAGGGATGACACCTCGTTGTGCTGGAGAGCCATCTCCACGCTCGAACACTCATGGTTATTTCATACCCATGTGCTCACAGCATGGATATCTGACAAGGTGATGATCCAATACGTGAGTGGGAGGTATTTTGATTTTTCTTTCTGGGATCATGTTTATTTTCTTGGCATGCTTCAAGAATTTCTGTTGTAGGGGTGTAGAGAAGGAGCAGGCTGTCCCCAGGGGTGCCTGGATGCAGGTTTTGGCAAGGGATTTGGGCTACAGAGACTCGGTGCAAGTAACCCCTGAATGGAGGGTAGCTCTGTCCTTTGATCAAAGGACTGGGAAGCCTGCCATGTGAGGAAAGGCTGAGAGAAGTGGGTTTGTTCAGCCTTGAGAAAAGAAGGCTTAGGGGAGACCTTATCACCATGTTCCAGTATTTGAAGGGTGGCCACAAGGAAGATGGAGGCTGCCTTTTTACAAGGAGTCACACGGAGAAGATGGGGGGGGAGGGGGGTAACGGGTACAAGTTACTCTTGGGGAGATTCCAACTGGACACAAGAGGAAAGTTTTTCTCTAGAAGAACAATCAGCCATTGGAATAATCTCCCCGGGGCAGTGGGGGATTCCCCAGCACTGGACACTTTTAAGATTCAGCTGGTCAGGGCACTGGGCCATCTTGCCTAGACCATGCTTTTGCCAAGAAAGGTTGGACCTGATGATCCCTGAGGTCCCTTTCAACCTGGTAATCTATGATTGTATGATTGACTCCCTGATTCATCACTGCTGGGTTTTTGCCTGCCTCTCTGGGATGCTCTGGGGCTCTTGGCCTTGGTGGACCAGAGACACCCTTTTGATCTACTCAGGTTTGCTTAGTCTTGAAAGAGAATGTTAAAGGGAAAGCGAGAGCTGGAGGGGTGAAAGGTTCTTGGCTGTATTAGAAGGGAGATTTTCAGTCTCCAGCTGGCAGTGGGATCGAGGACTGCATTAGTATTGACCTCAGGTATGGTGAGCAGCAGAAATTTCTGAACTCAGCACAAGGCCATGCTCAACTCTAAATCTCACCTAACACTGCGTGCATCAATAGCACCCGCCTTGTAGGGTTGTTTAGGGGCCTGATTAATCAATGTCTCAAAAATGCATTCAGACCCAGAGATGAACGATGCTCCATCACAACGAAGCGCTATTATGGTTGTTAATTGTGCATCATGCACAAACGTGGCATCTGTAATCATCCTGTGCGAAACAAATGTTCTGCTGAGCAGGGATCCCGGCTCCTCAGCTCTGGTCTCAGGGAGGGAGCGAGAGGGCCTGCCTCGGGGCTGGGCTGGGGAAAACAAAGCTCCCCTGACCCCTCCGCCTGGGCAGCAGGCTTTGTGCATGGGGGACAGCAGCGGCGAGGGCGCCCCGGCGGCTCCTGGGGAGCAGTTGTTGCAGGGCAGGAGAAGGGCTGGTGTGCACCAGCCTTAGAGCAGAGCCGCCCTGGCTGGCTCGTGGCTGCGTTTCCCAGTTCTCTGCAGCTGCAAGGTCCTTACGCTGCGGCTCTGTCCCAGCACAGCAACTCGGTCCCCTGTTGGGCTTAAGTCAGAAGAAACAGGAGCAGGTTGTAAAGTCTTGTGCCACTGATGGGAATGAATTACTCAGGAAAAATGCAGGCTCTTCCCCTTTGTGGGATCCTGAATGGCTTTGGCTTTGATATGCTTTTTCTGCAAGCGAGCAGAGCCAAAGTGAACGCGCAAGCAGCACCATCTTCCCCCAGGGGTTCTTTCTCTTTAGGCTTTGCTTGGTGTTATAATGATCCAATGGATCTCAGGGGGCTCCAAACACTTATTAATTAATGCAATGATTGGGTGATTTGGCCATCATTGGTGCTGTCTTTCACAGGGTGAAAGAAAAGCATATTCCTTTCTTATTATTCCTAACGCCTGGCTTTCTGATGGCGTGCCGCTCCTCCACCGCAGCACACAATGTAAAAGCAGGGTGACTCACAGTCAAGGATTTGTATTCAATATCAGTTCAGATTACATTAGCTCTGCCTAATGCCTTAGCAATAGAGTGCCTCTTCATTGTATAGCTGCAATTTATTTCAGCTCCTGGGTTGGTACAGAACAAACATCAGTCATGCTGCAACACGTGTGCCCTGCAACGGTAGCAAGCGGTGGACGCTCTCCGTTCTCGGAGGCGGTGGAGGACACAGCCTGTGCGCTGGCCGCCGCGCTGCCTCGCCTCCCGCTCCCGGCAGAGCTCTGTGCCGGCTGCTGCCGCTGCCCAGTGCGCTTCGATGGTGGGTGGGCTCCTTAACGGTGGTGGTTTTGAAAGCTGTCACTTGGAAGCCAGGTCAGAGATGTCTGTGGAGGACACCGGCCGGGCAGAGTCGCGCTGGGGACGTGCTGCTGGCAAGACCCCGTGTTATCGCTTCGCACAGCCTCAAACCTGCCCAGGGCTGCAGGCTGGTCTGCTGTCAGACAGGAGGCCAGCTGAGAGCAGTGGTCCGTTCCCCAGGCGAGGCGTGTTACTCCAAATCAGCACCGCTGCCAGGTGCTTTGCTCCAGGAACATTTTTAATCCCCTTGCAGCAAGGTGCAGGTCCTGGAGCAGCATTTCAGCCCCTCGCTTCCCCGGTGCTGTGCTCCCAATGGTGCACAGGCTGCAGCTGCTGCCTGGCAGCAGTGAGCGAGAGCTTTTGCTGGGGTTTGAAGCCATCTGAGTCCCCAGAGCCCTGCTCTCCCTCCAGCCCGGCACAGCTGCGTGGGCTGTGCAGGAGAGCAGCAGGTCCCTGAGCCGATGGCGTTCAGGTCGCTTCCCTGCTGCAAATGCTGTTTTCTCGCCTCAGCTCAGGGTGCCTTTCCCACTGTGCTTCTCCCCTGTGTGCAAGTGCCTTTGCAGACTAAAAGACATGTGGGGAAAAAGCAGCAAAGGCTGCTGAAAGCACAGTTAATTCTGTGTTTCTGCTCTGGCTGCAGATGCTTGGCCAAGGTTTCTTATGCTGGGGCTTTGGCAGCTCAGCACCGCCAGCAGAGCCGAGAGCAAGGGCGAGGGGACAGCCAGGTTTTCTTTTTTTAGTGGGGATGCCAAGGTCTAGGAAAATGGAGTGTTTTCCTTTGATGCCCTTGTGGGACCCAATGATGATTCACATGGCCAGCTGTGAGTAAGAGTCTTATCTCTATTTACTTGATGACTTCCTGATGCTAGCATGGAATACGGAGGAGGAGGAGGAGCAGGTCCACAAAGACTCTCCTGGAGCACTTCCACAAGGACATAGGGCTCTGGTAAGAAGAGGGCTGAGCAAGATATCTATGATCTACGAACCTCCCCCCACGCAGGACAGAGGTTCCCTGCCTGCCTCGTGCAGGGGCACTGGTCTTGTTGAGGGAGGAAACTAGCCTCTGTCTTGCTCAAAGAAACCACCAGAGATCATCTTTATTGCTGAAGAAACACCCCCCTGCACATCCTCCTGTGTTGTGGTAGGTGTTGCGTGGTCTCATCTTGTTTATTTGTCACCCAGCCAGGAAGCAGGAGTGATGCCACTTGCACAACACAAGTAGCAAGCCATGAGTAATCCCAGCCGAGCTCTCTGCAGGCGTCCCCTGACCCATGAAATCATCCACGGCCGCTGTCTGGTGAATACCAACAAATGTCAAAGCCACCCACTCGAACAGGGAGCCCAATGCTGAGCGGGTCACCAGGTGGTGACACAAAGTCCCTCACAACATGTAAACGGGAGCCCCAGGACTGGGCTGGGCTGGATGGCCCTGGGATGGGATCGTTAAGGCCAGCACTAGATGAGTGACCCAGTCTCTATTAATTAGCCTACATGGTACTAACAGTGCGGTGCTCGTGCTAACAGTGTCCCTGGGGGCTGGGTCCCTGGGGCAGACTGCTGGTGTCAGCGGGCAGGGCACGGAGCTGTCCTGCTCCCACCCTGCCCTGAGCTGGCAACGACGCTGCAGTTGGCTGGAGACATCGTTAGGGGTGACGTACAATTGCTGAGAACACCTCAGGCTTGCAACTCTGTGATTGCAAGCAAGGCTGGATTAGTGCCAGCGCCGGGTGCTGCAGCCGCAGCCGGTGCACGCCTGGCTCGGGGCGGGGATGCTGTGCCAGGTGCCCAGCGCCGTGCCGCCTGCCTGCTCGCAGCGTCCGTGCTGCAGTGCAGCAGCAGCAGCCTCGGTTTGCCCAGCCCTGCGGCTGATCTGGGCAGGGGAGTCAATCAGAGCCACCTTCCCCTCCACGCCGCATGCGTTGCAGGAACCGATGGCTCTGCCACCGGCTCTCCCAGGGCCGTTTTCTGCCTGTTAACACAGAGGCAGCACCGTGGGGCTGGGAGATTGCCTGTGGTCTGCGCCGGCTGCCAAGCCAGAGCCCTGGGGGGTGTGCACTGGTGCCCCCCCCATCTCTGCCTTCCCTCAGAGGGTGTCTTGGCCACCCCTCGCGCGCTGGTGTGTGCTGGTGGGGTGGCTGTGCCGGCAGCCGTGGGGAGAGCCGCAAGGACCAGGCAGGGAGTTCCCCTGTTTCTTCCTGGGCTGCCTTTGCTGGCGGGGACGGGCGAGGGGAGCCCTGAGCAGGAGCAGTGCCCTGATCTCCCCGCAAACGCAGCATCGCTCCCACTAAGGAGCTTAAGCCACGGGACCCGATGCTAAACCTATTAGCGCTGGCAGCGGTGCCCGGGAGCCGAGTGGCTTGTGGCTGGTGCCGAGGGTGCGTCTGTGGGATTAAGAAATGTCTCAAGCTCTTGGACACGGTTGCCTTCCTGCAAGGTTTGGGTGCTGCTGGGAAGAAGCTCAAGAGATGTGTTTGCTAGGACCGCCGGTGAGCCGGAGTCCCGTGGGAGCAGGGGGATCTGGGTTACTTGGTAAATTAACTGCCATCCAAGAAAAAACACATTTTAATACAATTCAAGGCAATGTTGCAATCTAGAGACAGAAAATATAGGCCATGCTCATGAACAGGGAGGCTGCGTCCCAGAAAACATCAAATGTGAAAGTAATTTAGAGGCTGTAGGAAAAAAACGGCTCAACGGACATGGTTAGGGCTGTGCTTTGGGGTACACTGGGAACACACACCCCATGCTGGAGCAAACAGCCCTGGTGTGGCCGCAGCATGTGGCTGGCTTTGCCACTCCCCTGCCGCACTTGCAGGACCGGGGGAATATTCCAGGCAGGTCTGGGAGCTGCAGTTAGTTGAAGAGGGGTTTGGGGAAATGGGAGAGGGTGACTAAAAAAGAGGTAGAAAAAATCTTTGAGGTCTGGAAAATGCTTCTGAGAGGCGGAGGGAGTGCAGTTCGTGTGGTTTAGCAAAAGGAGGCTCCAGAGGTGCCTTGAATCCTCAGTGCAAACACCTTCCTCGGGATAACGCGGGCTCTGAAAGGGCCCTTTAATCTAACAGGGAAAGCGCAACAAGAACTAATGACTGGAAGCTGGAGCCAGACACATTTAGATTAGAACATTTCTAATAGTGAGGGTAATTAACCACTGGAACAAATTATCAAGGGGAAGTGGTGCTTTCTCCATCCCTTGAAGTTTTCAAATTAAGATGGGATGTTTTTTCTGAGAAGACTTACTCACACACAAATGGCTGGGCTCCGTCCTGCAGCGACTGGAGGAATTTAACTGCCTGTGCTTGAAGGTCAGCCCAGACCCTGCAGAATCCCTCTGGCCTTAAAATCAGTGTTTTGTTGAGAAGCTTTAAGGCAAAACAAGGTTCAAGTCACCACCGTGGACAGGGGGAGTGGAGGCGTTTCCCAGCACTGTCCCCATCCCCAGTAAAGCTGGGACTGCTGGTCCTGCCTGTGCCCCTGCTTTTACACCTGCCACCCACTGGGCATTTCTTTGCCTTTTGTAAAATGGTGCCTGTACAAAATTTGAAGTTAGAGAGTGGTCTGAATGCGGCTCCAGGGAATCTGCTCTGGGTGGTGGGGCTGCAGCTCTCTGGTGCAAAACCACCCTGGAAGTCAAGCCCCATCCAAGCTGGGGCTCTCCTTGCAGGACTCTGTATATATGCGTGTGTGTATATATATATATATATATATGAAACCTGATGAGCAGCTGCACCTCGGCCGTGCTGACAGTCCTCCAGCAGTGCTGACAGCTTGGGGGGTGCAGGCAGGGGCTGGCAGTGTGCGGGAGCCCCGGGAGGTCACGGGATGCTTCTGGCAGAGGCTGCCACAGCACAGTTGGAGAGGCCACGCCTGATGCGAAGTTGTCCCTGTGCGTGTTTGATGTCAAACAGCTCAGCCCTTCCCGTGAGCTGGGGCTGGTCTGGGCAGGGAAGTCAATCAGAGCCACTCCGTAGAGCTGTGGTCCTGTAATTACTCTGTGATTAAATAAAAACGTAATTCCTTCAACACCTCCGCACTCCTGCTTTATTGCAGGAGAGCCCACACAAGGAATTAATGTTTAAATAATGGCTTTCCTCCCCAGGAGCAGACTCCAAAATAGGCAAGAATATATTAATGCTCTATTCTGTGTATGGGAGCGAGCAGCTCCTTGCTGTGGGGCTGGGGTGGGATGCCAGGGGCTGCGAGGGCTGTGGTGCAGCATTCACCAGGAGTTTCCCGCTGATCTGTATCTCCGTGTCTTCTGCCCTCCCTGGGCACGGCTGAGGGGTCCCTCCAGGCAGAGCCCTCCAAACCACCACCCCGGCACCTCTGGACCGGGCTGCCAGCCGCTGCAAGGCGCCTTCCTTGGCACAATGCCGACTTACGCCGGCTTGGAAACTGCCCGGTAATTTTTGCAATTCAGATGTAAGTTTTATGACTAGAGGAGTGCAGAGAATTTCAGCTGCTAGCTGCACTGATTTTCTAAGTTGTCCGTCTTTTTATATCAGCAGATGCCAGCTGAGCGTACCTTGTGAAGAACAGTCTCTCCCCGCAAAGGGCTGTGCCGTTCGCAGCCTCTTTATTAAACTGAGCACAATTCTGTGCAATAGCAGAGATGAAGAAAAGCTCCCGATAAGCGGGACTGGCCATTTCCCTGCGTTTCCAATCTCCTTGGTTACAGTAACTCCACACAACGCGCAATACGAATGTACTTTCAGAGACCAGGCTGTTAGCAGCAGCTCCTCAGCAAGAGAGGTTGAATCCCAGGTTTGAGAGGTTCCCCACCTCGCCGGCTCTTGCTGCGCTGGGACCCTGGGGGGCTGGTGATGGCACTGGAAGGATGCTCTGCAGAGAGGGTATCGTGCAGGTGCTCGCACTTGTTTTGCAGAGGTGGCTGAGCGTCGCAGTCCGAGCAGAGCCGACCGACTCCGTGCAATCCCGACTGTCACCAGCTGCCATTGCAGGTGCTGTGTGGGGTCAGTTTTTGGTTGTCCTCAGCCAGGCCAGGGAAAAGGATCGCTCTGGGGAAAAGGATCGCTCTGGGGAAAAGGATTGCTCTGGAGAAAAGCAGCTCTCTCTGCGTGTCTCTGCAGGGTCTGCTCTTCAAAGGCCATGGCAGGAAAGCCGCGATGGGCTGTGGGCTGAGCTCTTCCCGTGGCGGGGTGGGACCCTCATTTTCCCCAGTGTGGGGCAGGAGCTGCACGTCTGGCAGCAGCACTGTGTCTGTGCAACACTGCTGGAGATGCTCCTGCAGAGCCCCTGCACCCAAAGGGGAGGATTTGGTTTGAATTGGGCTCGTCTGTCCTTGCTGTTCCTGAAGCCAGCTCAGGCTTTGCCCAGAGACCGCTGGTCGCCCACGCCTCTTGGACTGCACCCCCGGGCCATGCACAGGCTGCAGGCAGTACTCGCTGTGAGGCGAGATTTAGGAATCTGTTACGATTTCACATGATTTGTGTGTTTAATGTCTCTTAAAAGTGATCTTGTTTATTTCTACCATTGGAATTAGTGACAGCAAACCCCAGCCTAAAGCCAAGGCCAGGAGACAGTGTGGGAGAGGGATCCAATGAGCGATTGAAGCCAGAGACGCTGGGAAGGGCAGTGACTGCTGCAGGATGTCTCTCAGCTGCCTCTTCAGAAAGGAGGGAAGTTTTCCCCCAGCAAAACCTGCTCTGATTTCCAGGAGCTGCACACAGACCCCGTATCCCTGGGCTGGGGCAGGGAGAGGAGCTGCAGCCTCTGTCTTGGCACACACCGGGAGGGATTTCAGTGCAGAAGCCTAAAGCTGGTGGCTCCTTCCCTGCAGCTTTACTGCTGGGCAGAGATTTAGGCTAAGCCCAGCAGCAGAAGGAGCCCAAAACTGTCCTGTAACAAGTTTTCCAAGACCTCGAGAGCAGCAGGAGGACCTGGACCTGCAAAGTCAAAGTGGTCACCCCTGCCCAGCTGCTGCTAATGCCCCCTAATCTGCCTGAAATCCCCGGGGATTTGCTCGCTGGGCCAAGGGGAACAGCTGTGTCATGCCCTGTGCCAGTGGGAGGACCAACACCCCTGCGAGCAGCGGGTGGGGGAGCCCGGTCAGAGGGCTGCCAGGACCCCCCGGCCATCACTCATCATTACGGCGCCGTGGCACAGCGGAGCTATCGCGCTGCACCGAGGGCAGGAGGCCACGGCTGCCGGGGGATTGCTCTGCATGTTTCTCAGTTAATCTCTATAAAAGTGAAAGCCAGAACTTCTCCCTGCCCTCCTGCTCGCCTGCCATGGTAATTGAGCAGCATTAGCGCTGGTTACAAAATCGGCTCTGGCACGCAGAAGAGCAGCCTGAGTGACTCCTGCGGCACCTGCACAGGGATCCCTCTGGAGCCAGGATCTCTCAGCGGTGCCCCCTGGGTCCCACAGCCCTGCCCTGGTGATACAGGAAAGCAGAAAATATCTGAAAATATTCTTTTTGAAGTATGTGATATGCTTTAGTCTCTGCAATATTAGCTAGCTAGCCTTGTCTTTGGTAAACAAGAGTGTAACCCCCTGCCCTTGGCAGGGCTTAAGTAGGGTCTTTATCACTCGAAGGCCTGCTTCATTGTGCTCAAGTAGGGTCTTGATCCCTCCAAGGCCTGCTTCATTGTTTTAGGTGAGATGGGGATGGGGGAGGAATTGTCTTGGTGCCACAGACCGTGACCACACGGAGGGGGATGTTGCCTTGAGCTGTGGTCGCGGGGGGAGACACTGCCCAGGTGCCCCTGAACTGCGCACTCTGGAGGATGGGTTCAAAAGGACAATCGGGAGGAAGACTATCGAGGAACTCTTACTTCCTCCCCAAGACCACCAAAAGACCCCCGAAGGGGAAGACTGTGCCTGCGCAAGGGGGAGGAGATCTAATTTACATCCAAAGCGGGACAGAGTGATAAATACGTAAATATGTAAGTTTTGTTGCTTTAAATAGGAGGCAATGACCGCGGCTCGGGGTGCAGCATCCTTAGGGCACCGGACCCTCGCTGCACCCAGCGCTGCAGAGCTGTAATAAACAGACCTGCTGCACAATCCACTGGGATTGCGGAGGTCTTTCACAGATCGCTGGCAGGGACAAACCCTGCTCTCGGAGGCTCAGCACAGCCCGACGGGTAGGATGGGGCATTTTCCAGGTAGGAGCGTTAGAGGAGGCAGCAAAGTCCTGTGCAAGGTGTGCAGGGCTTCTGCTATCCTATGGCTGAAGGAAGAAGAGGAGGTTTCTGGCAGGGAAGCCCCCCTGGTACCATCACTGCAGGGCCGGGCAGAAGCGGTTCCTCCAGCATTAACGGCCTCATCGTTGCCGTGGAGCTGGGTGCTATTAATAGGCAGCAGCACCCACCGTGGAGGCACCAGCCTGGGCCAGAGCAGAGCTCACTGGCTCCATCCTCCTGCCCCGCTCCCAGAGAACATCCCCTCCATGCCCCACATTTCCACTTGCCACACTAATTATAATCACCGCATAATTCCTGAGCAACCGCTGCGCTGTATTATTCATCGGGAAGCAGACAGGCTCACGCAGCCCAGACAAGCTGCTCCGAGGTTTTAACAAGACAAAGGATTAATTGGCCGTCAGGAGCTGCCGAACAGAGGATGCGCTGCCCATTATACCTGGCGTGGCACTACGTGGACCAGCACAGGGCTCAATTTGCCCCAGCCCTCGCCCAGCACCTCCCGCGAAGCACAGGAGGGTGCTGCTCCCAGCTCCAGTGCACCAGGGAGGTGCAGGGGTAGTGCTGCTCTCGAGGAGATGCAGCTCCAGGACTACGTTGTGCTGATGCTCTATAAACAATTGCTTCCTTGGGTCCTGTGTTCCCTCCGGGCTGGGCATGGCCTCGCTGCAGCATCCTCGGTGCCTGAACCAGCACCTCCTTGCCGCTTTCCACATTTCCTCGGTGCAGCCACAGCAGCACCTCCCAGCTGGGAAATGAGTGCAGGTCCTCGGGGTCACCAGATCCTTCCTAAAAACAGCCCCTCTGAGAGGGGAGCACCCTGGGCTGGTGCAAAATGTAAAATAAAAGGTGCTGAGAAGCCTTTCTCACCCTCTAAGCCAGCGCTGGGTCCAGGGTCCACCGCGGGACTGACCCTGGAGCTGCAGGGTGCCAGCAGAGCTGGGGGAGAGTGGCAGGTGACCATCAGCCCCCTTCGTTACCCAGTCACATAGCTGCCATCTCCTACGATCTGAGTGGCTTGTACACAAGTAGAGGCTATTTTCCACACTGACCCTGCATCCATCGCGTGCCCACGGCGCCTCGTGCACCTGATACCGGCTCGGCAGTGTCATGCAGGGCATGGCAGCGCCGCACGCGTGCGAGGGATTGCTGTCGTGCCCACACGGGCACAGCTAACCTGTGACAGCCATTAGCAATGCGATCCGCTGGCTGGTCAAAGCCTTCTGTAGCTATGGTAATGAACTAACATAATTCACAATTATAATGTCAAATTTAAACCTAGGGCTTGTGCAAAAAGATAAAAATATCTCTTTGCTCATGGGATCTCAGTATTATTTGCTTAGCTATATTGGAAGCTAAATGCACTCACTAACATCGAGCGATCGCTCTGAGATTAAACACTTTTCTTCCGTTTATGTACGTTTCACCCTTTTATAGTTTTATTAAAATGCTAGCTGCACTTTCAATTAAGTAAGTCCCTTTTGCAATTGTAAGCACATTTCATATGAATAAATAATTTAATTTGCAGGGAGTTTTGGGCTCAAAAACCACAATTGGTGACGTCAATGCAAAGATGCTTGAAGGGTGCAGCTCTGGCAGCCCCTCCCTTGTGGCTGGGGGTAGCCGGGCATTGCTGCTGGCAGGGCTGCCGGCCACCGGCTCGTTGTGCTCGGGGAAAGCGGCTGCTGGCTCGCCACCCGGCTGCTCCGGCAGTGGGCAGGAACCTCCGAGCGAAGCCCTCGAGGTCTCTGCTGGATGCTCACCTTTAGGCATCTGGTCCGCACCACCAGCTCTGCCAGCCGCCCTCCCAGCCGGGGAGCCAGCAGGGGCGGGAGGGAGCCTCGTCGGCACAGCCCGCAGCTCCCCTTCCCACGCGCCTTCATCCCCGGCTTTGTCATCGGGCATTGATCAGGGTAATAATACTCGACACCTTTCATCTGAGGATCCCAAAGCCCTCTGCAAATATTAATTAATTATCAAAGCTGCACAGCTTGCGCTCTATGAAACTCGCAGTCATCATTTCACTGCATCTCACATGAAAAAATCTGTCTGTTTTCCGCCATTTCTTAACCTCCAAATGTTGCTTTCTTGGCACTTTCCGTAAAGCACATGTTCATGTTTCCAGCATGGAGCCCTGTCTCCCTGGATCCCTGCCCATGGTCCCTGGGTCCCCGTGCTCCGATGAGCCACCACGGTCCCAATGCTGATGGGCAGATGCGAGCCCCAGTCCCTGCCCAGGTCATCCCAACCTGCCCCAGCACCCACGGGAGCAGACCCCGCTCCCCCTCGCTGGCCCCTCACCTCGGCGACAGGACCCGGGGTCGCTGGTAGGGCTGTCGGGCTGTCCTGCACCCTGCTTTTCCATACAGTGCTGTGCGTGCAAGTTGCCAGTGAAATCCCACTTTTGGTGGGAAGCTTTGGCAAAGCAGCATGACTTTATCCTGCAGGGTGGCAGCTGGCAAAGGTGGTGCTGTGGGAAAGTAATTAAAATGGACAGGTCCCAAACCTCACAACATTTGTGTTCAACAAAACCCCAAGACTTTGAGCTGTCTTTAACATGACAGCAAAAAATGGCAGCAGTGTGACTGTCTTCTCGGACAGCCCCAGGTCACAGCCATCTCCAAGGGGCCTGTTTCCCAAGGCACAATCATCGTGCCTTGGCCCCTCCAACTGGCAGATGAGAACATTAATATTCATTTTGAAAAGCATTTTCAGCATCAACAGTTTGCCCCAGTTTTGGATTTTGCAGTTGTTCCTGTAAGTGATGTCTGGGTGGGTTGAATTTGTATTGCCAATGCTGAAGCTCTGCAATAGGAATGCAAATGAACCTCAGACTAGTGATTTTCTTCTGCTGTTTTTTCTTCTTCTTTTTTTTTTTTCCTTTCACTTTGAAAACCCCAGGTACCCTAATGCCAGCAAGTTACTCTGGGAAGGTTCCTATTGTAGAAACTTTTCTCCCCAGTTGGTTTGCAATGTGCTGCATGAGCACAAGGACCTTTTACTATAATTAAGCTCTCGCTGTTCTTTCAGGACTGCAATTCAGAGAAATTCATTACTTCCAACACAGATGAGCGGCTTGACTGCAAGTCACGGACAAATAATGCCTTTCCTCAAGAGCTGTGGCCAATGTGTTGAGGTCAGTGGCCTCCGGCCCCCTGTGCAGCCCCGGTGGGACTCTGGGCGCTGTGCTGCCCTCCTGCCCTGCCAGAGAAGAGGGATCATCTCCCACTCCCAGTCCTCACACAACATAAATGACTTAGCACAATAGAAATTCATAGAACTGATCACTACCTGTCCAGCAAAATGTAACTGTCTTGGGTTCGTTATGCAGCACCTTTGCTTAACAAGCCAGGGTGGACAACAGTGGGTGTCTGGTAAAAATCATTCTCTGGATACAGGTGGGAAAGTCCTGCATGGGACTACACTCAAAAAAAAAAACCCAGCCAAAAATTAGTTATGACAATTACAACAGGTCAAGCAGAAATCCCTTTAGTGAGAACTGGAAAATAGAATGGGGATAATTATATACTATTTTTTCCTAATGCACACCAGTCATCTGACGATGCATCAAACTCCTTTATAACGCACATATATATATATATAATAAATAATATATACAATGCATCTAATGGGCATTCTGGGTGTTTTGCGTCAAGAGAGAGACCAGGAGCCATGCAGAGACACGAGCATGGAGAGCAGAGACGGCCCTGCCCCTGCTCACGGCCCCCCGGAGCCTCCCGGGCAGAGCCCACCGTGGGGGGGGGTCGCTGAAACCCACCTTTGGCTCTTGATTTGACCTGTCCAGTCCTAGCGCAGCCCCTGCTAATCTGCTGTTCCGATCTCAGCTTTAACCCCAGGAGCTCCCACGGAGGCTGCACAGCAGACGGAGGGGCTGCGGGGAGGAGCGCCAGCCTAAGCCAAGCCCAGCAGAGCCTCAGACCAAAGACACTGGCTCTTCCTCCGGGTCCTTGTCCCAACTTGAGGGGATCTCCCCCCGGATTGCTGCCCACGGCACGCGTGAAGCAACGGCACGTGTGTGCACGGTGCAGTTAAATATTCACCAGATTAGATGGCGAGCTCTCGGCTCCGCCGGGATTGCCGGGAGCCTCGTCGGAGCGCAGCACGCAACTGTCACCGGCGCGGCAGGAGGGCGCGGGCTGGCTGGCGCTGATGTAGGAGACCTAGCAGGACTTCAATACGGATAAAATTCAGCCTGATAAAACAAAGCCCCAGGTCTGACAGATGGCTCTGAATCTGCAGTCGCTCAGCCCTGAGCCGGGATGACAGGCAGCAGCGGGGAGCCGGGCAGGGAGCACGGATCCTGACACTGTCCCGGCAGGGATCGCCACTGAGGAATGCGGGCACACGGGCAGCCTTCCTCCTCACTGGTCCCCACACCGGGATGGGTGCTGGGCAGTGGGAGAACACCCTGGGCAGGGGCAGGGAGTGTCATTGCTGGTCCCGATTATGGCGGGGACCCAAGGCTTGGGACCACCCTTAGTGGTCCTGCACAGCATGGGGACACTGTGGGCAGGAGGGAGGTTGGCCAAGGCTGCACCGCTTTGGTGAGTCTAGGCGGTTTTCTTTTTCCGTCCAGCTCTGCCATGCCAACAAAGCCTTGGTTCACCCCTTTGCAGAGCAAATTCCCCAGCCCAAGCCCGCTTGAAGGTCACCAGCGAATTGCTGTAATGGAGGTGGGCTTGGCTGCTGCCAGAGCTGCCGAGGCGCGAGACTAGCCACAATGGCAAACATCGAGGAGAGCAAGAGGAGGCTTCCACGCCTGTTGAACCGCCCGCAGGAAGAATAATTTAAATTATATCTCCCTTTTGGAAGGGACATATTTAAGTGGCAGAGAGGCTCCGTGCATGGCAGCAATCGGGTATTAACTGCCTGCATCCAATAGGCGTGAAATTGAGTCCTGTCGCATGTGGGGTGGGAGCCGAACACTGCTCGGCCCTGCCTGCGCAGGCAGCAGGGAGGCTCCACGCTCCCTTCCCGGCTGCTGCAGCCACCAGCCCCCAGGAGAAGCCCTGGCTGCTCTGCCAGGTCCCGTCCCCAGGAGGGACGTGGTGAGGATGTGCACCCCCATGTTCTTGCCGTCCCTCTGAGCAGACTTATGAATCAAAGCGGAGTGTCTCCAGATGCAGGCACTGGGAAAAACAGCTTATTTGTTAGAAAAGAGGCTTACAAACCCGGCTAATAAGCTTGGAAGTATAATAATGGGAGTTCCCTGAGAGCATGGGAGGGGACCACAGAGCATCTCCTGCAAACGCATCACAGTTCAGGGGGGATGACGGGAAGTCGGGGGGGGGGGGGGTCACAGGCCTTGGTGCCCCCCACAGCAGATACTGTGCGTTGCCCAGCCTGGTGATGAGCCTGCCCGGCTCGCCTGTTCTAGCATCCGATTCTCCACCAGTTATGGATGTGATGTGCCAAGGAAAGCATCTGCCAGCAGGAGAACAGCCGGTCCAGGCTCCATGAACGCTGCAGTCAGCAGTAGGATGGCTTTGGACACTCAATCCTGAGTGATGAGCATCTTGCAAATGGAGGAGCACTTTACAGAGATCGTTTCTCTGATGAAGGCTCTCGGAATGCACATCCGTTGGAAGAGAAGAGGATGCTTTAATTATGCTGATTAGAAACTTGTCAGCCTTGGTTGCTCGGTGCTTCTCCGTCTGATGTGGAGACATTTCCCATTATCAGGGTCCGTCTGCCTCAGAGAGGGACAGAGGCAGGCGGCTGCCGTGGGCATATGGGTGCAGGGGGGTTACCCTGATCCAGGCTCTGAGTTCCACTCGGGCGAAGGATGCCCACCGTCCACAGGGCTCTGGGCTGGCAGCACCCTCCCTCCTCCGAGGGTGACGTGGATATCCCCATGGGGATGCCCTCTGCAAGGCACAGAGTGTGTGGCAGCCCCTAGCTGGGCTGGCACCATTTGGTGGCAAAACTCACCCCACGGGCACAGCACCTTTCCCAAAGCCGCCCGTTCCTCCCCGAGGGTGCCATCCCTCAAGGCAGCAAATGGCAAAGCTCTTGTGCTGAAAGAGTGTAAATGTGGCTAAAATACAGGGGCCAAGAGAATAACTCTTGTCCTCCTACTCCAGGCTATAAACTGCCACGGTCCTAATCTTGACTGACCTGGCCATCGGTTACTTGTCTCCTGTGCATTCGGGAGCGGGCAGGGAACAGGCATTTTCACACCCTGCGCTGTACACGAGCAGTATTTATTGCCAGCCAGCGCTGATGGATGGCTCGTTCTCACCGCCCATAAGCATTGCTCTCCTCTCAAGCTCTGGCTGCTTCAAGGGCAAACAATTCTCTGGACTCAGCCTGAAAAGCTCCAGTCCAAGCATCATTTTTCCCTGGTTTGTTGTTAAAGGATGTGCAAAGCCATTTCAAGTGACAGAGCAATTTCCTTTGTGTCCTGCAAAGCAAATGGAAAAAAAAAAAAAAAGTCAGTGTATTACACACAAATCTGCTTTTCTTTTGCAAGTTTAAATAGTAACAGTTTAATGTTCAGCAAACCCACTGCAGCAGTCATTCTAAATGAAAGACTTAGTGTCAAAGGAATCATTTTGCTACAGCCACCAAATAATGAGCAATTTATGTAGCATTTTGAGATTAGATTAAAACTGAACCGCCAACCAACACCTCATCCAGCCAGCGTTTGTAGGTCAGACTTCAGAGGCTGAAGGTAGTGATGATGCTAAGCAGGGCTGGACTCCTGGCACAGGTGCTGGGTGCATTTCAGGGTGTTCCTCCCTCCCTGCCGGTGCCACTGGCCGGCTGCACTGGGCGAGCAGGGGTCCCCTTACCTGCAGAGCTCACACCCTTACACGTGCTGGCACGTCTCCCCGGCGCCGTGTGCTGCAGGGAAGGAGCAGAGGGGCGACCGAGCCGCGATGCTGCTGGAGGAAACCATGCTGCGATGTTCTTTCTGCTCATCCACCTGCCTTCACTCCCTGATCCGTGTCCTGCTCGCTGTCTTACAGCCCTGCACCCCACATTTCCCACCTCTCCCACGCACGGACCCACTCTGCCTCCCCTGCTGCCTGTGCCATGGGAGCTGCCTGCCCGGGGCCGTGGGGTCCCGGCGTTCCCACTCCATCAGTTCTGGTGCCGCGCTGAAGTTTAATCAGATTATATCGGCTTGCCCCGCTCCTTTGGACAATTAACTCCATGAGCCCGACCGACGGCACACCCGTACAGGAATTTTCCTCACAGTGAGCAGCTCCACGGCTGCTCTCCCCCACGCTGTGCGCTGGCCCCCATGCGCCACGTTCCCCCGCTGCAGCCCCTGCCCTGGGCACCCTGACACCCACCGCAGCCTCGGCTGGGAGTCCCCAGCCTTCGCCCCGAGCGCCCGGCTGGCAGCCCGGAGCAGGCAGGCAGTGATTTGTTTGCAGTTGCATCACATCTTTTCCCCAGCTGTTTTATTTCTCTGGAGGCTCCAAGAGCATCGCCAGACTCCAGAGCTGCTGGTCCCAGTTTCACTTACAAAGCAATTGCTGGCGGGGCCAGTGCTCGGGATCAGACTCAATACGCCACCAACGCTGGATGTAGCTGCGCACAAGAGCCCCTCGGAGCTGCTGCGGCAGCAGCCGGGTGATCCTGGGGGTTCCCTCCTCATCCCGTGTCTGAAGCTGGGTCTCGCTGACGGCCCCCAGGACAACCAGCACCACTCCTGCTCCGCACACCAAGGCAGGAGAGAGGCAGAACCTCCTGCCCAAGCAATTTCCCTGCAGAGCCCTTCCTGAGCAGGGCAGTTTGCTGGGGGCAAGGACAGGGCAAGGACATCGCTCAGACCAAGAAGTTCACCGGGAAAACTGTTCCTGCCCAGCTCAGCTGGTGCCGCTTTGTAAGATTTTTCCCTGAACTGTTTGTTCAAATATATTATTAAAAAATTCCAGACAAGTTGGAAGGGCAGACCATGAAAATATCTCTTCCAAAAGACACAATCTGTGATACTTCTTTTTTCATCTGAAAGCACAGAAGGGAGTACAGGATTTTTGTAAACTATTTTTTTCTTTGCGTTCCATGCTTTATGGAGAGCGAGCTGGGGAGAAGGTGCCTTTCACTTAATCTGTGAAATCACAGGGTCTGCAGTGACGGCACAGCACACTGCAGATTGCCAGTTTCAAGGGGAAAAAAAAAGCAGTAAGAAGCCCCAGGCCGTAGCCATGCTTTCTTACTGGGGCTGCGCTGAGTTCCGAGAGAACTGCCTGGGCTCACCGATAGTGCTGCCAACAGCCAGTGGCGACAGCCGGCCCCTCGCTTCCCAAAGCGAAGTGCATGTCCAGAGAAACACCTGAAATAAACCACCCTCACAGCCTGTGCGCTGACACCCGCCCACGGCCGGTTGGGGAAGGTTTGGGGGAAGCAGAGTCCCCGTGGCTGGGCCATGCTGGGGCTTGGTGTGGGGTGTTTTTCTTGCTGTTGAGGTCTGAATCCGACCCCAGGAGACACCAGCCTCTGCCCTCAGGAGCATGAAATCCATCCAGGGAGGATGCTGCAAAGAGCAAAGCATGGTGTGTCCTGGCCCCGCAGTGATGTACAGCCCAGGGTCACCTACCCAGCCTGGTCCTCGAGCACCCTGGTACCTCCTCAGCACCAGTACCAGCACCGCAATGCTTTGCCAGCCAGGAAGGGGCAGGATCCGTCCACCCACCAAACACAGGTACCTGGCTGTGGTGCACAGCTGGGTGTGTGCCAGGGCGGTGGTGCTGAGACAGGGAAGAACCAGAAAATGCCTTGCATTTTGGTTCCAGAAATAGCAGAATCATCAAGGAGGCCAATTTGAAGCAAATTAGAGGTAATTCCTTCGGTTACTGTCATATCGCGTGAGTGGCATCCAGTAAAAGAGCCCTGGAAGCAGCGGGAATGTCACCTCTGCAGAGCTGCCTCCTGCCTGCCGGGCTGCTGGCGGCACGGAGCTGGCTGGGAGCGAGGAATTGCTGGGAATTGCTGACAACCTACGGTGGCCGAGCAAACTGCTGATGTGAACCCACATCCGGAGGTTTTTGCATTCATCCGTGACAAGGAAAATGCTCTTGCTCCAAGGCTTTGGTTTAAATTAGAAATGAACGTGAAGAATCCAAAAGGCAAAGCGAAATGTTGAAAACTGCCCAATTTGCCTTTTCAAACCACCGCTGGTCTGCGGCCGCTCCGGGGCATCCAACGAGGTTGTGCAAATTGGTGCAGATTTCCCAGCTGAGCCAATTGTTTAGAAATCTCCAATGGAAAGGAGAGATTTGTTCATGTACCTGCATAATTTTGCCACAAACCTCTGATAAATGAGTACGTTTGGATCTCTTCTAGGAAAGAAGGTTGAGGCTTGAAAGAAGAACTTTTTGTGAGTGCAGAGGGATGGGGAAGCTGGCAGGGACTTGGGTGAGCAGCCCCCAGCCATAGGGGCTGGCAGGGGGATTGCTTGGCTCTGCATCATGCTGCTGCCATGGACTCGCTGCCGCTGCGGGGAAAGGAAGGACAAGTAGAAGCGCGTGTCAAAGAAGCAAATATTTATTGTGTAAAAACCAAGCTGACATCCGAACACAGCCTCCCATTGCCACACGCCCTGCAGCGCTGCCTTGCACGCCCCTGGGATGTGCCCAGTTGTCCCCAACAGGCAGGAGCCGTGAAACCACCTACAGATCTGTCTTCAAACGTCTAGGGAATCATAAAAGCTTCAGAGCTCCGCTGTTGCTGGGTGCCACACCGAGAACCAAAAGCATCCTTTGGCCGTTCAGCTGATTTTTGAGCAGTGCTACCTGGGGCGAGACGTCTGGACTGCACCTTCTGGGTTAGAAAGGAGGGGGTTTGGTGTTCCTCCAGCTCTTCACAGCATGGCCTTCCCCCGGTCAGCGCAGCATGGTATCAGGCACCTGTGGCAGCCGCTGGGTTTTAATTACAGCACCAACTCCTGAGTCAAACGACTGCAGGAGAACAAGAAAGTCCCTCGTCCCCACGGCTGGCCCTGAGTGAAGCTGCAGTGATGAGAAACGGGGCAGGAGCATAGAGAAACCACAGTGTGTTTGAAAACAAGAAAAAGTCTCATTGTCTGTAAAACCATCCCATGAGTTTTGGGGAGCCACTTTCAGTCTCTGCTTAGATTACACGTTTCCTATCAGATGCGCTTCCAAAGGAGCGGGGAAGCGGATTGCCGAGTCGTGGCTCCTCACTCGGTGCAGCACCGAGGCCAGTTGCTGCAATTTATTGAGAATCTGGAGAAAGTGGGACGTTTCATTATGCAAATTGTGCTTCCTGGAAAGAAATGTTTTATTAACACGCGCTCCCTTCTTGTGTTGGCTTAGTCAATTTGGTCACAGCTTGACATCCAATAAGTTAGTCTAAAGGCAATGGTTTTACAAAATGTTTTTCTAATCTATTTTAAACACTTAATTACAGTTGTGGCGCATTCATTAGGGACTTTGCTTTCAAACCTGGATTGCAGAAATAAATCCTAATTCTCAAAGTGTCAGTTGCAATACAGCAGCTGGATCCAGTTGTTGTCAGGGGCAGTTGCTATCTGGGAGAAGCACGCCTGATCCAGGCGGGATCCCCTCCGCCGGGGATGGTGACCCCCAGCGCCCAGCCAAAGCAAATTGCAAATGATCCAAACAAGCACGTGCACCCAGAGGAGCGCTCACGGGGCTCAGGAGGATCTGTCTGCTGGGTGGTGGGCTGGGAGCTGGTGGACACTATTTTTGGGAAACTAGGAGGCCAGGGGACCCCAGCAAACTCAGAGCTGGTGTTATGACCAGCTCTGGGGCTGTGCCCCAGCACCAGCAGCATCCCCATCGCCCACTTCCCTGCAGGTCCAAAAGGGGCAAGGACAGGACAAGGGGGTGGCCAGTCCCTGGTGCCTCACATCCCTGGCACTGTCCTGGCTGCTGCAGAGCAGGGAGCACAAGCGGGCATCGAGGATGAAGCTGGGTCAGTGCCTCCCCTGCCCTGGGGTGCTCCAGCATGCCGGGGGGCAACGTGGGGACATATGCTGGCCCAGAGCACCCTGTCCCCACGCATCCCACGGCATCGGTGCAGGCACTGCGTGGGCTGGAGGGGCAGCAACTCAGGGCCAGCGCTGCGAACCTGCCACCGCTGCTCTGAGCTGGTGCCGGTCAGCAGCTCAGCACGGTTACCTTAGTCTTTTCCCAGATATTTCCTCATGATGCTGTTGACATCGTCTTCCTTCCCTTCTGCCTCTGCCCGCCGGCTTGTCCCGCTGCTCTGGGCACTGGCTTTGCTGCTGCACCCCTCCCCATCCCCTCTCTGGGGCTGCGGCCGGCGCTTGATGCTGTCGGCGCTCCGGGAGGAGAGAAAGGAGCCAGAGGATGAGGAGGAGTCGGAGAGGTCGCCGGGGTCCTCCCGGGGGACCGGGCTGCGCTTGGCCGTGCCTTTCATCTCAGAGGATGCCGAGCTGCCCGCTACAGCCTCATCCTCAAAGCGCACAGTGAGGGGCCGGTGGCCGTCCTTTCTGTCCCTGCCAGGCTTGGCCAGGCTGCTGGTGGAGCGGGACTTGCGAATGGCCGGGAGGAAGTCGTCGAAGTCGACGTTGGTTCTCCTCTCGTAGTTGAGGGTGGGTATTCGCCAGCTGAAGGGGTCGCTCCCCTTCCCCTCGCCGAGTGGTGAGCTCAGGAGCCCCCCACAGCCCCTTCCCACCTCCACGTCTTCCACTGATGGCTCCAGGCAGCTTCTCCAGGAGCCTGACCGCAGCGTGCCCAGCACCTCCATCCCCGCAGCCAGAGAGCTCGGCTGGCGGCCGGGGCCGTCAAGGGTTTGCAGGAGGGAGTCGTAGGAGCCAAACTTCGATGCTCTTTTCAGCGCTGGGGAGCGTGCCGGCTCGGCCGGCTCAGAGGCCATGCTCCGCAGGCTGGAGGAGTGCACGAGGCCGGTGCCTGCTCCTTCGCCTTCTCCCGGCTGATTCCCACCCAGCTTCCCCAGGGAATCCTCTGCCGCTGGGAAAGCCCTGCAGCGCCGCAGGGCTGCGGCACCCGTGGTGCGGTAAATGGGGAGGGGAGAGGTGTCACCCAGCACCGGGTGCCCTTGCTCCCGCTCCGCTCCCCGCTGCCGCCGCAGCTCCTCCACATACTCGGAGAGGGCGGCTGACGAGCTGGGCACTGGCCCGGCCACCGGAGAGAGCCCCCTCCTCCTCGGCACCGTCGGAGACAGTGGGCTGGGGAACCTCCTGTCCAGGGCAGGGGAGCCCCCCCGGCGCAGCACCGATGGAGATGTCTCTCCCATCCTATCCACAGGCTTTTTGGGGCTCTCCAGCTCCTCTTCTTTTGCTGGAGGTTTTCCATATTCCCGTCTTCTAGCACCGAGCAAGGGACTCGCCGTCCTCCCCAGATCTGCAGCATCGACGGACCTGGCAGCACTCCGTGAAGAAGCCGGACGGCTCAGTATTGGTTCCTTGGTGTCTCTGCTCACCCTGAACAAGAGATAGTGGTGTTAGTTTAAGTTGCGTGATTTCCAGCAACCGTAACATCATTCAACACAGGCAAGGCTGAGCAGTGAAAAGCCGATGTTGGCATGGTAGTCTTCAAATAAACTCCTGCTGCTGCATTGAGCAGTTGGGCATTGCCCAAAGATTTTGTCTTAAATAACTCTAGCTCAGCCAAACCGGATAAATCCACAGCATAGAGTGTGTGGTGTGACTGACTTTAGCTCTGCCAAACCAACACGTGCCTCCAAATGTCCTTTTTCTCTTGACAGATTATAGAAATACGCACAATTTATTTTATTTCTGTCAAAGCCAAAGATTATTCACTAAAATTTTATGAAACCAGCTCACAGAGCACCCCTAATATATCTTAATTTCACTGAGGGGTTTCACCCAGGCTGCTGCTGGGGAGGGAACCCAGTTGTGAACTGCAAGAGCCAAATAACGCCTGGCCAGGGGCTGCTCACTGAAGAGTGACTGACAGAAGGGTTGTGTGGGGATGGGACCTCACCCTGCAAACAAGGGCTGATGCAGGAACCATGTGGGCTCCCCCTCCGCTCGCCAAAGAGGAGCCAACACCGGTCACCATCACGGCAGGGCACCATCCCCAGAACACGCAGCCCTCACCTGGCAAGCTGATGGACAGTCTGCGGGGTTGGTTTAGCCAGAACATGCTGCCAAATTTGGAACGGCGGCAGCTCAGCACAGGCAGCACGTTGCTCTTGCTACCAGGACTGCAGCTTGTGCAGAGTGCGTATGTGGAGCAGCAGAAAGGGGAGTAATAATAATAATAATAATAATAATAATACAAGGCGTGCCCCTCTGTGCTGAGAGCAGAGCAGCACACAGCAGGTCTGTGGCTGGGACCGGCACATGGTGCCAGCCCACCAGGAGCTGATGGCCAGAAGGAGCCTTGCCAGCCAGCT
This sequence comes from Leptosomus discolor, assembly GCF_034619465.1. Lineage (NCBI taxonomy): Eukaryota > Metazoa > Chordata > Aves > Leptosomiformes > Leptosomidae > Leptosomus > Leptosomus discolor. Next base: position 15,942,353 of record NC_141406.1, on the reverse strand, counting down.
GGTATTCTTGATTTAACTCCTGCTCCTCACCACGGGGCTCCAAAACTGCTCTGGGACTGATGTGGTGACACTGTTCCCAGCCTTGCCCTGCACCGGCCACTTGTTGAGCAGGACAGGGACATGGTGGCAGCATGGTAGGAGCAGGGGATGGTCCTGCTTTCCCCCAAATCCTGCCCGTTCCTCCCTAAAGTGTCCAATGGCACCGAACACCCGCTCTGCCAGGACAGGAGCTTGGGAGCATCTCCTTGGGCGCTGCGGGATGCCGACGTGGCGCCTGTTCAGCTGCTGCAGCCCCTCCCAAGCTGCCGGATCCAGGCTGCAGGAAGGGCTTCTCTGCACTGAGCCTGTCCCCTTCCTCGCACAGCTGATGCAGGGAGACGGGGAGGGGCTGCCATCACCCATGGGCTCGGTGTCACGGCTGACACTAAGCCCCCGATGTGACACTTTATATCCCCCCCACAAGCACCTACGTTGGCTCAAAGGGCTGAAAACCTGTTTTTTCTGCCAGTTGCACCGCAGGGAAAGGCAAAAGGCCCCTTTGCCAGGACACGGCGGGTACAGAGCAGGCACCCTGCAGAGCTGTGCCGTGTCTCTCCGCGGTGCATCGCTTCGGATCAATGGGAGCCCATTCCTATCTACAGGCTGCTCGTGCGCAGCCGCTTGCCCGTGAGCTGGGGAGCGTGGGCGCCTGCGAGCGATGCGTCCTGACAAAGGCAGTGGCCAGCACCGCCGGCGGATTATCCCCGCTCACAGATACCCCCGGCATTGCTCAGCCAAGGGCACCTAGAATTTGCCTTAAAGAATCTGTCTGAGAAAGAAAGGAGGAGGGAAAAAGAAAGAGGAGGGTAGAGTAAAGCAGCAGAACCTAAATATAAATATATCTCGGGGGGGGGGGGGGGCACAACAGGCTTCGAGGTGTGGGAGCAGTGGTCAAGTTTTACACCACCAGTAATGAAGCATTCTGCCCTGGAAATGCTGGTGTTGCCATGGGAACGGGGTGATTGCGGATAATCCAGCCACCGCACGGGACCTGTTCGGACCAGGCTCTGCTGACCCGTGAAATAATTTGCATGCGGAGATGGGTCGAAGATAAACTCCAGAGTCGGGGAACGCAAGTGATTGCAGAAGTGATGGGGTAACGGAGCAGCTTCAGGTCCCCAGCCCCTGCTGGCACAGCCGAGGGCACAGAGGTGCCAGCCTGGCCCCGGCGCTCGCCGCCACGCCATGCACCTGCAGCTCATTAAACGAGCCCACATCGTTTGACTATTCAGTGCAAAACTAATTAACCAGAGATTTAATCTCCCTGAAATGCAGCAACCTCCAGGCTACCCCGTGCCGCTGCACCTGACGTTGCTGAAGCGTCGCAGCTGATTAATAGTTTGAGACATTTCGGTAATGCTGTTTTTAGGATCCTAAATTGCATCTTACCTAAATAGCTGGTGTAATCCTTCCCTAAGAATCTGTACGGAAATTGCTCCAATCACCTTCTGTTTCCAAATAATATTGTAAACTGGCTGCTACATGACCGGCTTTCATAAATTAAACAGCCAGCTTCCATGTTTATCTTTGGCTTTTAAGACTGAGATAAAAGGGAGCTGGAGAGGTAAGAAACACTAATGGACTGTGAACACGAACGGTTCACACGCCGCTATTTATTGTCCTGTTCAGCATGACGGACAGTTACTATTGTAATGAAAATCTTTCAAGCCCGAAATGGAGTGAAAGCTGCCAACAGAGGACTGTTCCTCCGGCTCCCACGGCTGGTACGAGGCCGGCCACCACGGCCCCGCAACCCCCAGGGGGGACCTCTGTGTAATGGAGAATCTCCTACTCAGCCTCTCCCTGCCCTGGCTTTCAGCAGAATTGCCCCAGGACCTCCCTGCCCATCCTCGCCTCTCCCAACAGTCCCCGCGTTCACTAAGCAGATCCCAACCGCACACACCAGGGAAAGGACTGGTGCCCCCGGGGAAGCCACATCTCTCCGGACGCGGCTCATCGGTGCCTCACCGGCAGGTCGGTGCCAGGATCGTGGCACGTTAACTCTGAGCAGCATCAGCCGCCTGGCGAGCGCCTGTGGGGCCTGATGGAGTTGTAAATGAAAATGCAAATACTCCTCGGGGTTTGCTCTAGCAGCAAAAACGCCCCGCGCGGTGGGGAAACACTGCAGGGATTCCTCCGCTTTTGATGCTTTTCCTCTTGCTTTCCAGCATCTCAAATGCTCAGGTCCTTTCAGCAAAACCCGTTATCACTTCATCTCCTAGGAAGGCAAAACCTGCTTCACCCACTTCTGGAGACCCTCCCACAGCGGCTCCGAGCTGCTGCCACCCCAGCACCAGCCACTGCCGCGGTGTGCCCCGGCACATGTGAGGGCTGCAGCCCCTGCTCCGGCGCCACAGATGCACTGAAAGCACACCTCCGTTTCAGTTAATTACCTCCTGCAAGAGGGGCCTGAGGACCACAAGGTAATTTCTCCCACGCAACAGGTTTCTGCTGGAACAAGCCCAGATGCTGCCGCATCCCACCGGGCTGCCGCGGCCAGGCTGCCGTCCCCTGCCGCTGGTCAAGCTGTGCCACTGCTGCTGCACCCCACAACACCATACCAGCACCCCGTCCTCATCATTTGTCCCCTTAACCGTACCCTGATGGCTCCCAAAAAACCCACCCCAAAATCATGGCTCATCTCTTGGCCACGCTCAACCCTCCTCACAGAGCAGGGCGCAAGGGCAAGACGGTCCTGTCCCATCCCGCAGCACCCTCCGCTCGTCCGTAAATTCCAGGCTAAGGGCTGATGTGCCAGCAACAACTCCCAGGGCTTGGAATAACCCTCGGGAGCCCCAGACAACCCTGGTGGCAGGTGATGCTGCAGGAGGCAGGACCACGAGCGCGCGAGAGCAGCCGAGAAAAACTCCACTCCTTGCCTCAGCGTCAGAGAAAATGTTTTTTTCCAGCCAAAGGCAAAAGCAGGGCCCAGTGCAGAACTGGGAAGGCATCTGTAAGCCAAAGGGAGTTCTGCAATATGCCATTCACACCAAAGCAAATGACATACAACAATAATTAGTGAAGATTACATAGCAATTAACATGATTACAATTATGCTAGTTGAAATAATTTGTACAATAAAATCCACACATGCACTGCAACACATGACCAGGGATGAAAGTGTGGCTTTTCCCGGTGGCTCACAAATAAAGCCAAGACAACTCCATTTCAGGGAGAGAAAAGAGACTGGCCTAATTTTTGTCAGAAGAGGATTTTCTTGTCACGCCGTCATCTACAGAAGAGCTCCCAGTTCCCCATATAATGATCTGCCTTTGACACGATAACGTTTAAAAATAAACGTGTTGGATCCCCACCAGCCTTGGGACCTGGGCTCCTGATATTGTGAACCGAAGCAGAAGGGGAAAGATATCGGGGAGATGCCAGGGCTGCGGATGCCGCAGTGCCACGGGGTGCAGGAATGGGGAGGCAGGGCCCTGTGCTGCAGGTCCGTTCCCTGCCTGCACCTCGGGCTCAGCCCCTCTACTGCAATGCAACCCCGACCTGCCTGGCGAGGGGCTGAATAAATACATAAAGTTTTGAATTGGCTTCCTAAGAGAAAGAAGTGACAGTTTATTCCAACTCTGCAACGTGCTGTATTTATTGAGGCTTAGCCCTGCTGGCCAGCGTTTTGTACAAGCATTTAAATAGCAGAGAATTAAAGAAAACGTTAATCAAATCTCTCATTCCTGTACACTACACTGACAATAACAGCCCTCTGTGCTTCCTCTGGCTTTTGGCAGCTGTTTGTTCAGCAAATATCCCATATGTAGCGCTGAGAAGCGAATGCTAGGAAGATTCATTTTTCATTACTGGGTGCTTGTGTAAGACAAAGGAATCTTAATAAGGAAGAGCTTGTTTCACTGATCTCATTTTTATTACCTTACCAGTCTCATCGTCTGTTTGTTTGCATTTCATATAGCCTCCTCTCCAGTATTTCCATCTTAGATTAGCTGAAGCCAAACACTGCTGCGATACTAGGATTTGCAATTCACCTCTTCGTGACCCCCAGGACGGAGGCAGACTGTCACACTATTTCCAGGTCTAGGTACAAATTGCCTCTCACAATGGCCACGGTCAGTCCAGCCTACATACCTGCCCTTTTATCATAAATCGAGTGTATTTCAGCTCAGAAACACAATATGAGCCATAACTCCTGATTTGCTGCCATTCATTTATGACCAGAGTTGGGTCATTCGGACCAAAGACTCCTAAGCAGTCCTTAGCAATTACTTTACTGGTGGGCGCTCAGGTGGGGCGTGGGATTCCAGTGAGCTCGGCCGGCTGCTCTCAGAGCTCCCACATCCATCACACCCCTGCAGGTCCCAGCCCTGCTTGACTGCTCTTAAACTCTGCCTTGTATCAGCGACAGACCGCTTGAAACTGCTCCAGCACGCTCGAGGTGTCCGCTGCCAGGGGACTTGCTCTTCAGAAAATCAATTCTGGCAATAGTTATTTTACTGTACAAAGCAGGTGAATGCAGTGGGGACAGATCACGCCAGAATCAGAGCAGGGAGCTTAGTACTAGTGCCTGCAACGAAGTGGCAGTCTGCAAAACCTATCAAACTCTATCGGCTCGGAGCATCGGTCTACGGACCTGCACATGAACAGGGAGCGGGCGAGCGCTGCAACGGGCTGTGCCGAGTGTCAGCCCTGGTTGCAGGGGCAAAAGCCAGGAAAATAGGGATGCACGTGCCCATACACCATCCCTGGGAAAGCAGTGCAGCAGGGAGGCCCCGAGTCAGGGGCTGTGAGCAGGGGTACGGCCAGGGCTGCCCTCCCTGAATTCGGCTGGTTGGTCTTTACACCCACAGGCACTGCTGGCTTCCACCTTGTCCCACGGCAATCGATGCTACGGATCATGCATTATGCGGAAAAGCTTCTGTTTGTTACTAAGCTATCGTTCTGCAGACCTTCGCATGCAAAATAGAGGAAACACCTTCCCAAAGAGGGGAAGATGCTCTCTGAAGCCATTTTGGCCTCATGCTGCTCCCAACCCCAGGACTCAAGGCTCCATCTCTGCACTCCCAAAGCCTCCGAGGAGACCCAATGTGCTTTCCTGTCCCCACCACCTTGCTTCTGAGATGCAGCCGCCAGGCCCTGATTTACAAGGCTTTTCAAAACCCATGGAATTGCTTCACACATGAAACACAAAGAACTGGTTTCTCTGCTACCCTGCAGTGCTGGGGACAGCTGTAAAACTGGGGGTTTGTCTCCGGGCTGGAGGGTCCCTCTGATGAGCACCTGAGCGAGGCGGCCTCAATTCCAGCTGGGCGCCTGGGCACCCACCGAGCCCCGAGCAGCCCTGCTGCCGAGCACCCCGGGGCGGCAGCAGGAGCCGAGCCAAGGTGGTTTGGCCATGTGAGTGCTTGGGCCACTCTCCAACTCCCTCACAGCCCATTAGCATTACCGTCAAAAATTAGCATATTTTATATTAGAACTGTATAAATGCATACTGTTTCCTCAGCAGCGAAAGGCGAGCATATGGCATACAAATCCTCAAATAGGCTGCATCGCCTCTTTAAATTATCTCTAGAGAATACATCAAGGGATATTATACTGCTTGAAGCATGTTTTTGATGTAGCGACTTTCATCTAGCATTTCACTGATCCTGGTGTGGCAGCAACTAACTTCCTTGATTTGGTGTTTTGACCTTAAATACCACAGGTCCCCCCGAGCTCCTTTCTGCCCATCCTGAAAGGAGCACAGCCGAAGTGCCCGCCGTCCCTGGGCCAGACCTGCAGCTCCCTGTGATGAGCTGCAGGGGCTTCCCTGTCCCTGAGCAGCTCCAGGCATCGCAGTGGTCCCACCGCAGGGCTCCCAGCCACGCCGTGGGATCCTTCACCCATAAAGGGTGACTTCGCTTTTTCCACAGGAAAATAAAAGCCAAAGAGAGCACGTGGGAGCCCCTGAGCATACACAGGGGTTTGGGATGCTCGGCTCTGCTGTGGGAGCTATGGGTCCACCCTCCACGTGTTCTGCCCTCCATCCATCCGCAAGATGCTGGAGCTGGCACCAAGCACCTGCGGTTTCCCTGGAGGAAAGCTGCAGGGGGAGCAGCCATGCATCTGTCACCACTGGATGTGGCCATGCTTGGGATGGACTGGGGGTCTCTTACCTCGGGCCCTGGGTGCTGCGGCTGCTGACGGACTGCGCCGAAAGGCTCCCAGCCACGCTGGCATCTGCCGGGGAAGACCAGCCCGTGGATGAACCTGGCCAGGACTTGATGCTCTCTGTGAGCTCCAGACCGAGCGTGGAGCCGATGCTGGAGCAGGCGTCCCTGACGGGAGAGGAGAGACCCTGTTAGCTCCGCAAGCGCAGGCAGAAGGGCTGGCAGTGCCGGGAAGGGGTCCTGGAGCACATGCAAGGGTGAGGCCGGGCACAGACCAGGGGCTCCCACACAGCTCCAGCAACGGCAGCTCCAGCTAGTGGGCTCTGCTTGGGCTGTTCTGTGGCACCGGCACAGATCGGTTCAAACACACCTTTCCAGGCAACCTGGTCCTTGTGCCATTGCTTCTGCCATTAACTCTTTCCCTCATGCTCCTATAAGTGCCCTGTAGACAGTGGGCAGGAAAATGCCACTGCTGCCTGCAGTGCCCTGGCACCGGAGCTGCAGTGACAGAGCCAGCGTGACCCTGGGCTCCCCCAGGGCCAGAGCTACCCCTGCCTGCCTGCTGGGAGCCCACACTCCAGCTGCAGCAGATTAAATCTTCTAGGATCCCAGTTTTCTGTCAAAGTCACAGATCAGCTCCCTATTCCCAAACTGCAGCCCAGAGAGAGGATCCCGCTGGTTTAACAGAGGGAGCTCCCAGGAAAGCGAGCAGGTTGAAGGGCACGGGGTCACAGCGCATCCAAAAGCCCCTCTGTGCCCTGCCCTCGGCCCACAACCCATCACACAACCCAGCACAGGCTCCTGCCCTTCGGCTGGCAGCTCCCCAGGGCTCACTCGCATCTCTCCTGGAGCAGAGTGACTCCCGCACCCACTGCACGCTGCAGCCGAGGGACAGCGAGCCAGCTGCGGTGCTGCTGACGGCTCACGAGGCCTCCCCGAAGCCACCGTGCTGGCGAAGGGCAGGGAGCAAAATACACGGCTTTTCCTGCATGCCCCAGCTGCGGACAGCCCTGCGGGAAGAGCTTCTCACCTTCCGTAAGGTGTCAATTGTATTGGAAATCACTTTTGTTTTACCGAGGAGCGTGTTTCTGAGCTCACAGTTTCTATCCCACCCTTCCCTGGTTTAATATCTATGTCAAGAAAATCTCTTCTCACCGCGTGGTGACAAGCATATCTCTGCTTTTTTTATTTTTTAAATTCATCTATGCATTTTGTCTCCATTTGCCACAATGACCCTTTAGCAATGTAGCAGAGGGGAAAACTGGAGAGCTGTAGACTTCACCAGAAAGTCACCAGAATTTTTTGCCATTTTTTTCCTAGTAAAATCCTCTACCCAGCTTCACTGGTTCCTCCAGCCCCCCAGCTCCTGTGGCTGACCAAAGCGTAGGATTTTCAATCAATAAACCCAGCGCTGGGGCACCCGCTGACACATGGCAGCACGCCACGCTGCTAGGGACGGGAGCTTGCTCTGCCAATGGGGCTATTTCCAGCCCTTTTCCTTGAAGCTGGGCCACATTGTCTGGTTTTTAAGGGCCACACTTTTTCATGAAACCTTCCATTACCGTGAAGTTCTTGTTCATAAACATGTGTTGCTGCAGTGAAAACACACGAGGAGGCAGACGTGCAGCTACAGCCACCCTGGCATCGCCCTTGTGCAGCGCAGCATCCTTCCCCACCGCAAAGCAACCGAGCCTGCCCCTCCGCAGCCCCCTCTGCCCCTCTGCAGCCCCCGCAGCCCCCCAGGCTCCTCGCCTCACCTCTCGGCATCGCTCTCGTCACTGGACCGCAGCTCCTCCAGGGCCACCTGCAGATCAGCGATGCGCCGGATGGAGGTCCCCAGGTCCGCCTGCAGGACTTGCCGCACCGCCGCCAGCTCCGCCAGCTGCTGCTCCTGCACGGATGGCACCAGGTTAGCGCCTGCACCCCGACATGGCACCCTGAACCGCGGAGGAGGTGAGCGAGGTGTCTGCTAAAGCTCCCCCCACCCCAGGGCTTGCTACCTGCTGCTGCACCCTGCTGCACGTGCAATAGCTTGTAAAATGCAAACTTCATCTTACACAAGAAGAGGAGCAAATTAAGCTGAACCCCTCCGTGACCAACCAACATCCCCTACCATGGAAAAAAGGCTCAGAGGAGATGAGCAAAAAATCCCAAGCATGGGGCAGAACATCAGCAACTACTGTGCAGAAACTGAACATGGCTGTGGGGAGGGGAGGGTGACCTTGGTTTTAGGCACACGGCTGCACCAGGTCATCGCCAGGTTGAACAAACAGATTTCCTGGAGATAATCGGTAACATCTTCCCGAGCCAGCCAGACCAGCCTGGGGGAAGCATATATGTAGCTCAGCCCAACATAGAGTATAAAACCTGGACAAGTAATAAAAGAGACTTGGAAGAGAGCAACAGGCTTGAGCTGGCTACAACCCACACATCCCCCCTCCCTGCAGCTGGAGATGCCCAGCGCCGTGGCGGTGAGTGTATGGAGCCTGGGGACAGCCACCACATCTCTGTAGTGACTCGGGTCTATGTTGTGGTTGATGTATCGTGCCCATGCTGTGATTTCAGTGCACCGCTGCATCACCCTGCTAAATCAGAATGCAACACCAATATACCAGATAAACAAATCTGATATTAAACATTAACCCCCCAGCCCCGTGCGGAACCTGTAAAAAAATCACCCGGTGTGAAAGCACCATGTCCCTGCCGGGGACAGAGCAGGGGCACAGAGTGCGGGGATGCTCCCGGGTGTTTCGGGGATGCTCCTCCACTCCCACACACCACTCCCACACCTGCTTGGAAGTGAAGCCCTTTCCAGAAATGCTGGAGCTGACGAGGAATAATCAGAAACTCAATTCATAATTTAAACTACAAGAGCAAAAAGCCGGACGAGTGGCACAGCCTGGATGGCTCCGTGGACCAGCATCGCCCGCAGCTGGGCAGCCTCGCAGTGCACTGAGGATGCCGACCCAGCACTGCCCGCCCGCGGTGGCTGAGCACCACCGTGCTCATCAGATTCCAAGCCCTTTCAGCTAGGAAGGAAATCTTTGTGCTGTTTTCTAAGGCATCACACGGCAGGGAGAGGAGGAGAGTGAGCGCGAGCTGCAAATTCACCGTGACCGAAGCTGCCAGCTGTAAAATTGCCATCTCAGCGGTGACAAGGTGAGAGATGATTTGCAGCACAGGCTGCGACAGGCACGGTGCAGGAGCCGGCAGACTGTCAGAGTAAATAATGAAAGCCCTGGGATCACCAGGCACGCGGCCCCGAGGGGAAGAGCATTTCAGTTCATAAAAACATGCAAAGAAATACCCCAGTCCGGGTTGCACAACATCGCAGTTACTTCTGGAAATGCGCCGGTACTGGTAAAAACCCGAACGCTGCCAAGAAGCTTTCCAAAATTTAGCGGCCCCAAGACCTTTGTTTCCCTCCCGGCTTGGAAAAATGCAGAGGGTAGAAAGGACCCTTTTCATCATGGAAACTGCTCCGGTTGGCATGGGGAAGCCCACTGCCCAGGCAGCAGAGATGCTTCACACACCAGAGTTGGCCCTGCGAGCTGTCACGGGCTTGGGAGGGGACACATGGTGAAACGCCAAACCCCAAGGTGCAAGAAGTCCAAGGGGGGAGAGAGCCCCAAGCCTCGGCTGGCTACGTGCCTGTACTCAGTTATCTGCGACTGCGAGCCCAGGCAGTAAAACAACCTCTAGATAAAAAGCTCAACTCTTCAAACCCGCTGATAAGAGTCTCTATTGAACTAGTTCCTCAGCTCCAGGATACAGCGCAAATTAAATATAGTTCAGTGGCTGCATTTAATTCCTTTCCTCCGTTCTGCTATTATTAAGCTGACAGTGACTGGCAGGGAGGCAGGCAGGCACACAGCAGTGCACACCCCTGCCGGCACCCTGGCCAGGCTTCCCCTGGATGCTGACAAACGAAATCCCCTCCGTACAGCTGCGAGAGCCACAAGCAACACGTCCCAGTGGCTGGTGGGGTCCCCCCGGTTGGTGGGGTCCCCCTGGACCTACTGCCATGTGCATGACAGCCACGGGTGTGCCGAAAGAAACGGGACCACCACGGGGCTGATGCTGCTGAGCCAGGGCTCCAGCCTGGCTCCCCTCGGGGATGACCCATCCCTGGGCACCCACGGTCCGGGACACCCACGTTGCACGGCAGGGAAGAGCTGGGGCCTGGGGAGGGGTCTGCTCGGGGCACCAGGTGACTTTGGGGACTGCATGACCACGGGCTCTATCACTTGGCGTTCCCTGCCTACACCCCACCTGAGCGGCAATTGGAATGTAAGCCTGAAAATATCTGTTTCTTAATGGAAGTTGGCACTGCTCCAGCACAGCGATGGTGCTGAAGCAGACTCCTTCCAGCAGAGGTACTCTCACCACCGGCACCGCCCCAGGTACCAGGGCTGATGAAACGCACCAGGCACATTCAGAGAATAACCTGGGGCTGCTCCACGCTTGCTCTCTGCCGAGGGACTTGCACGAGCTTCTGCGGAAAGTGAATTTTAGCCCTCGGGGCTCAGGCGTTAACGTAGAGTGAATTCTGGTGCTATAAATCTGCAACAAGAAGATGTGGGGAAGAGAAACGGTACCGCTGGTTCTCTGTGCCCTGCCTTTCAGCATGGGCTCGGCACATCCGCAGCTCCCAAGGATGCTGCAGCCTATGAGGAGGAGGAGGTGGAAGAGGAGAAGGAGGCTAGCAGAGCAGCAGCCAGGCCAAGGGCAGAGCGAAAGGAAACCGAGTGAATGTGCTGCTCAGCATTTTGGGCTCAAATCAGCGCAAAATAGAAAGGCTCGTGCTTACGGAGCCACAGAGCAGTGACGTCAGTCAGCCCTGTGCTCGTCACGACAGCGCTGCGGTGGGGAGGAGGCTGCAAACGCCCCGTCCCACCCGTCCCAGCGCTCGATCCCGGATCTTGTGCATAGAGGCACTTTAGGTTTTACCCTGTACCGTACGATTTTCTCAAGGAAGGGAATAATTATATCAATATAATTAAATTAAAAAATATATATCTTTATAATATAAATAAATTTCAAAACCAAAAAATCTATCTTCACGATACAAACTGACAAGAATGGTCCTAGCATCAGGCCACCGCTATCCCAGGGAGCGATTAGACACCTTTGACACATGTTGTTTCAATCTAAATGTAAATGCAAGAAGCATTTCACTTTTAATAGGGCAACTGGTCTGAGTGTTTTCATCCTCACTGAGGACGAACTGCCGACCATCGCTAGCTTTTTGTTCCCTCTGAGCAGAAAAGGGGGAATAAAAAAAGGAGGATATATATTTATTGAGAAAACTTCATAACCCGCCGGCTCATGTGGCTCTGCTGAAGTAGGGGCACTGCCTGGGAGAGGAATGCTGCACCCGTGTCCGTGCCTGCTCCCCATCCCACCAGACCCCGGGGATGAGCTGCACAGTGCCTGGGGAGCAAGGCAGAAATTTTCCAAATGTTTGTGAGATTTCTGCTTCTGTTACTTCTTTAGCCTCCACAGGGATCTAATCTGCATCGCAGGGCAAACTGGTCTGGGGGAATTTCATCCCCAGCCACACACATACACCTTAGCTGGGCTGCTCTTGCCAAGCCCACAGCCCACCAGGAGCAGTGCGAGGGCTGCCCCATGGGAGCCCAGCACCTCCCCAAAAGGTGTCCTGCAGATGGGGGCACACTTGCTCAGGGTGGGAACCCCCATAGCACTGGGCTGGGGGCCAGGGAAGGTCCAGGTGCAGGACTGAGCTACCAAAGGGGTCCCCATCAGCCCTTGGAAGCCCGCTCCCTGCTTCTCCCGCAGAGAAGCAAGGATTATTGCCTCTCCCTTGCAAAGCAGCACGTACCAGACTTGCAAAAAGCCCCAGTGCTCCTGAAAGGGGCTACAGCTACTGCCACGAACCAGAGATGGTGAAGCAGAACTAATGGTCCTTCGCTTCATGCGCACGTTGATTTTTCATTGAAAGCTCCACTAATTTCTCTCCTGCCTTGCAGCGGTTTGGAGCAGTCCTACCGTGTCCATCCTGCTGACCAGCGAGGAGCCTGCCCACACACCCAGCCATGGCACGGGGAGCTTGGGGAGAGATGGGGACATGGCACTAGCTGTGAGCCCAGGGAAAGGTGTTCCAGCTTCCCAAAGGGGGATCCAAGAGCACTTCTGCTGCACAGGCTCAGGAGCATCCTCTGCCGTTAAACCCCGGTCCCTGTTGGCACTGGCAGATCTGGCTCCTTCCACCAAACCAGTCAGTCACGCACAGCAGAAAACAGCCTGACCAGGACAGAAACCCTGGCTGATGCATATTTTATGATCAATACATAAATGCCTGGTTCTGCATACAATGACAAATCAGACTCTCCCAATTCACCTCGTATTGGCGCACAGGTCGCCCCAGAGCACAGCACTCCTGAAACCCAACGGCACCGGTCTGCTGGCAGGCCAAACACATTTATTTTAGAATGCTGAGGTTCATTTCTGCTGCCAGGGAGCCTGAACTAAAGGCTCTCTCAAGACAAGGGGGACGAGATCTCACTGGGCAATGGTCAGCTCACAGCAAACCCATGCGGAGATGCGGGTGCTCACAGCCCAGACTCCTGCCCTCACCCGGCGGGGCTCACAGGAGGACGCTGCTGCACATCCATGCTGGAAAGACCCTGACCACGTGAGTCACACTGCAGAAAAATTGATTCCTTCTGCGAGTGTCACAGCCGAGTGCTCGGCAGCGGGTCTGGCCTGCCGGCTGCCTTTCCCTGCATTTCATACGGCCCCTCAGCACCCGCCCTGTCCAAAGGCGCTGCAGCCCCCAGACTACCCACCCCTTTCACGGCGCCACCCGCCCTCACTGCAAGGGCGGGTCAGAAGGAAGAGATTTGCTGCCAAGGGGAACTATCGTTGCCGCTTCGTGGGTACCCAGCCAAGAGAAAGGCAAGGGATGGGCAGTGAGGGCACAGCCCCTGGCACCCAGCGGGCACCCAGCGCCGCGGTGGAAGAGGTCAAGACAAGCGTGGGCTCTGCCGCGGGCAAGGACAGCAGGCGAGGATGGGAGGAGCCCACCTGGAAACAGGGGGAGAGGGGACATCTCAGCTGGCAGCGCCCTACCTCCCACCCCCTCCCACCCCCATCTCTCCACATCCTGGCTTTCCTTTCATTGCTTCTCTGGAAAAGGATTTCTAAACCCTCTTTTTCTTAAGAGTTTCTTTTTCATCTAATTTTGTCTTGGAAGCATTTGAAGCTAAGTTAAAAAGAGCTAAGAAAAAGCAGTAGTGAAATAATTTATGGGACTATAAAGGATGCCAAGGCAGGCACCGCAGAGCTTCCAGCACCACGTCCTCGTCGCCGTCTTTTATTTTTGTTTGTGGTTCTGCTGTCACAACACAACCTTTGCAAGCTCCCATCCACCTGAAGTGAAGTGTAATCTAATTAGTCCAATTTGGATTGCAGCTCTTTGAATAAATTAGTGTACACCTGCAGTATTAATCAATCATTATTATTTTTAATTAAGTAATTAACTTGCAGGTTTTCAGAAATTCTGAAGTGACAAAATTTCCGTGGTTGAAGTCTGGAGTGAGACGGAGCGAGCGGTTCTCTCCATGCTTGCTAACACCGGCACTACCAGTAATTGGTGTGAGCAGCCAAAAGTACTGAAGATTTTCCGAAGAATTTACTACTCTAACAGCAAACCAGAAATCACACGCCTGCTGTGCACCAGGCCTAATTAGCACGTAGTCCGTTAAGTTTTCACTCACGGCTCCTCCATCACCCAAGCTCACCTCTAAGGACTGGCTCCCTTTGATGATAATTGTCGTTACACTTAGCCAAAGTCATTAGCTTTGACAGAAAAGAGCAGCTCGGAAGGACCCAGGAGCAGGCGGTGCTGGGGCCGAGAGCTGCGGAGACTTCAGAGGGTTTGGCTGGGACCCTGCTGGGAGCTGTAGGTTTGCCTGGGCGGGAGCGTGGCATTCCCGGCTGGAGGCACAAACAGCTCCCACTTTGCTTCTTAAGTTCACTGAAAGCACCAAAACATCTTTAAAGCTTACAAATGAGAAAAAAAAAAAGAAATCATAGCAATCAGGCTGTAATGTGCTACAGCATGCTGGATTGCGTGGCGACAACAGGGCTGTGGTACAAAGGAGATCTGCCATCATAAGAAGCAGAAAAAAAGGTTATTTACACTGTGACTCTCACCTTCTTTATGAGAAAAAAAAAAAGTGTGAAGAATGTCTTCACAGCTTTACTTCGGTTTTCAGTAAAAATAGTTAATTATTATGCTGATGAATTTCACAGCTTCATTAAAGAAACCTGGTTTTAAGATATCACCCCACGGCGTGCCTCGGGGGGTTACCGGAGCTACCAGTCAGTGCAGGGCAGCTGGGCAAGATGCAGTGAGTCCGGCCGGCTCCCCGGCACGCACCTCTGCCAGCCAGGCCTTCACCCCGGCAGGATCAGCCCCTGCTTTGCCCTGCATGTCCCAACAAGGCGCTCCAGCCCACGCGGGTGGGAGGCACTCGGCTCTCCAGGGCAGGAGGGACCCCGGGGCTTCTGCCCGCGGCTGAGTTCCCACCCCAGAGCTCCTGTCCCAGCCTCCGGCAGCCGCTTGATTTCTCCCGTGAAATCCAAGCTGTACAGGCAGTTCAGCCACCGGCAGCACGGCCGTAGGACCCCCCTTATGGGAACATGAGCTTTTTTAAGCTTTTTAGTCATTGCTTGGCACCTGCTTGAAGAATTACTCTCTAAAAGGTGAACTGGCTCATTAGTAGCTCATACCTCTCCCCTCTGCTGCAGCAAACCTGCAGGTAAGGAGGGAGATGCTCTGCCAGAGCTGTGGAAGCAGCCCCTGAAGGCAAGGCATGGGTCCCCACGCAGCATCCCTGCCCCTGCCCTGCCCAGGGCTTTTGGTGATGGCTGTGGGCACCCAAAGCAGCTGAGACAAAGCCTCTTGCAAACACACCATTGTCTGCCTGATGCTGGTGATGGACCATTTACCCACCTCCAGCACACCGAAGCCACGTGCTGTGCCCAGCACCCAGCACCATCCTGCCCTAACAGCAGCCTCAGCAGAGAAATCTCAGCTGGCAGCTGGTCCCACCACAGGGACGGCAGCTCATCGCCCCACACACCCCTGCCCCACACCCGGTCCCAGCCCCTGCTCCATCCCTCCCCGCACCGCGGCAGGCAGCTTCACCAAGGGACGCTTGTATCGGGACAAGCACGAGCGCCTGTGCATACACGATGAGCAAGGAGACCAGGGCTTGTTTTTAAGTTCCCCAGGACTGACTCTCAGTTGGAAATCCATCTCTTGCTTCTTGCTATGACTCAGTTTCTGCTGTGGCCCAGGGAGACCAGGCTGGGTCTGGGCTGCCAAGCTCTGGGTGTCAGCACAGCCACTGAGAAGAGAGGAGCCATCACAGGCTGGGATCCAGATTTTGTTGAAAGAGGAGCTACAGCTCCATGGAGGAGATCCCATCCATGCAACCAGAGCAAAGACAGGGACAACCAGGGCCAAGTACTGCCTCCACCGTTAGAAAACATGCCTCCCTTGCTGCAATGGCACCGGGCTTGGAAAGTGTTCAAACCCCATTCTTCTTACAAAATTCATAAGGCAGAGCCATCTGCCTGGCAGCCAGCTCTCCGGCTCCCATCCCTGCTTCGCCCTGGACTTTCCCTGCTGCCTGTGAATGGCGTGAGTCTGCCCAAAGCTGGGTCAAAAATGAGAGAGGGATGACAACAGTGGTCCTGAGCCTGGCTGAAGGTGCAGAGATGGTGGGACAGGATTTTCAAGTGCCTCCACCACTGATAAATAGGAGCTGTGAGAATAAAATACCTTATTATGTACAGGCATCAGCGCACCAGCTCTTAGGACCTCAGGAAACAGGACAGGCTTTCTAACCCAATCTGCACAACAAATTTGTCCCTTCAACACATCTCTCAATCTCTGACAGTACACGGCGAGTCCACAACCTCACAACAATCTATTTAAATAATTTTTTAAAAAATTGTTAGGTGCAGCCCATGACTTAAGTAATGTTACATGAATAATTCATGCTGTATTTATAATTGATGGGGGATTTAACGGGAGCAGAGCCGTAAGTGGCTTTCTATTAAGTATTGATGCTCTCCGCCAGCCTCTCGACAAGCGCGGCTGGGCTCTGTGATCACAGCTCTCCTGCGATGTTTTATTTAAGGGCTGTTAAGAGTACACACAGTCTGGGGGAATGCCTCTGCTCCCAGGGAACGTCACAGCAGCCCCTGGCTCCTGATGTGGCCACGCCACGCTGGGCTCACGGAGCCCCAGGTCCCCACAGAGCCATCGCCCCGACCAGCTGCCACGTTCTGGCGGGGAGAAACCTGGGGCTGGTGTGAGGTGTCTGGAGGAGCTCAGCCACTGCAGGGTGTGCCCGGCTCCTTCCTCCTGCCCCTGCTGTAGCAGATGCCAGGTAACCCCGGATATCTGGGGGTCAGGATAAGCCCAGACCCCTCAGTGTTGCTCATGAGTTTGCCTGTTTATGGGGTTTTGTGTCTTATTCCAGGGACGTGCCTGTAAAATCCCTGTCAGACTCTTTGCAAACTTCGTTTGCGAGAGCAGAAGCATGATAAGAAGACCGAGTATCTTGCTACACCCATCGCTCATATCCTGATATGAAACATTCAAAAAGCTTCTAAAATACATGCACAAATACAAAAATACAGTTAAAAGAACCCACCCGTATCCTAACGGACAGCGCATCTGTGTTCCAAAACATAGCATTTCTAACAAAGCTGCAATAAACACACAGTTATCATAGCAACTGCAGCTATGCCAACTTGCTCAGCACTCGCAGGGAAAGCAGCAGGATCCGGCCCCAGGGTGGGTTGCTGCAGTGGGCAGCCCTCCAGCCTGGGGAGCCCCCCAGCGTGCCTGGAGCTGGGGGGCACACAGGGCGCACCCAGCAGAGCCTCTCATTTTAACATCTCATGACTCTGAAGGGCATTGATGGCTGCACGACTCTGACCAACTCTTTTCATGCCCTGGGGAGGGTGTCCCGGCAGCCAGAGCCGTGTGCGAGCACGTAGGATTCAGGCTGGCAGAGCAAGGAGAAAGCCTGTTCACGGTGCAGGCAGGGGATGTGGAATAATTCACAGTAAAGCACCATTCCCTTCAGAAAGGCTGGCAGCCTCAGGGCGAAATAAATGCTGAAATCTCCTTGATTGTTAAATAAAAGATTATTGATAAAATAACTGCTTCTAATGTGGCTGTGCTGCCAGCAGAAATGCAATATCTTTCAATTACTGCTTGGAAGCAAGGCTTTCCTTTTGTTTTCTGGGAAAAAAACAACATGAAAAGAGATGGTCGTAAAGGACTGTAAAATGAAGGTGAATCTATTTTTGCCGTACTCCAAACCCGGCTGGGGCTTTGCACGCGCAGAGCCGGTTGACGGCTGGTCGGCACCACCTGACATGCCGC
This sequence comes from Leptosomus discolor, assembly GCF_034619465.1. Lineage (NCBI taxonomy): Eukaryota > Metazoa > Chordata > Aves > Leptosomiformes > Leptosomidae > Leptosomus > Leptosomus discolor. The sequence goes on along the minus strand of NC_141406.1, from coordinate 15,924,767 downwards.
TGCTCCGCAGCGGGGTGATCTGGCAAAGCCGGGAGCGCCGCAAGGAGCTGGCGCTTGGGCTGAGCTCTGGCACACCGAGCCACGCAACCGGCTTTGGGCACGTGGGGGCCTGGCAGGAGGACGGGGCATTTCCCCCATGCTGGGGGATGGTGCAGCACTGCCATGGTTCTGCCCAACAGGAGGAAAACCAGCACAAGGAGGTGCAGGAATGACCTGAGCAACCTGTCAGCACTTCTTAGAGCCAAGCAGGCAAAGCAATCTCCTTCCTGGAACGAAACACGGAGCAGGGGGACTGCTCAGTGCTGCCAGCCCTGCCACGGAGAAATGAAACGTGAGGTGCCTCAGTAACAGCTTTGGTTCCATGGGTTGGGGCTGTGGAGGGATGCAAAGCAACTCACTGCCCCTCCGAGCGCTCTCCAGCCAAACCTGAGCCCGACACCCCGACGTTAGGAAGTCCCAGGGTGGCCGTGGAGGAGCAACCCGGGAAGCACGGCTCACGAGCACGGGGCCCGGCTAACAGCAAGTTGGCCGGCTCCACCTCCCCACACAGAGCACACAAAGCACGACGCAGAAAATGACTTTTCTGGCACCCTCTGGCCAAACTGCAGGTTGCGGAGGCAGGACCCCCTTACCAGCTCCACGCGCCGGCGGCTGGACTCCAGCTCCCTCTGTACCAGCTCGTCCATGTCAGCCTTCATCTCCTCCATCCTCTTCTGGTAGTACCTGGTGCTCTCCTTCTCCCGTGCCTCCGACTCAGCTGCCTTCTCCAGCTCCTCACCCATCTTTATGATGCTGTCTCGCAAGCGCAGCACCAGCACCTGGGGAGGAGCGTGTGAGGTGAAGCAAGGGAGATGGAGGTGAGGGGTTATGAAGCTCTCCACAAGTGTCAAGAGATATGGAGAGCACTCCCTCCTCAATCCGTGCCACAGAGCCCGTCACTATTATTAGCATTATCAGGCATTGCCTTGAAATCTCGCAAGTGGTGGCAGCTGCCTGCAGTGGGTGCAGACCCCAACGACCCCACCCCGTCCCTGCACCCAGCTCTGCACCCACCACAACCGGCAGCGCCACGACAATCCCGCAGGGCCCTACCACATCCCCCAGGGTTCCCATGGGGCCCAGCTGCTGCTTTTGGGGACACAAGAGCATGTTCCTTCGCCCCTGGGCTGGGTTTGTTTAGGCAGAGCGACTTGGGTAAAAACATCCTGGGGTGCCAGTAGACGTGCTGATTAATGGGGACAGTGGAAGATTGTGATCGAGCCTGATGGTCTGACTTCTGGACGATGCCAGAGCAGAGGGATGCCTGTCGGAAAGGTGCTGGGATGGATGCGCTGAGCAGTCAGCACACACCATGCAGGGACTGTATATTCCTTTGAGTGTTTATTGCTCTGGGCCCACCGTCGGCTTTCAGTAAACGCCATGCTGAAGAATGTATAGGTAATGACAGTGGCATGAACTATATGGACTGTCCACAAGCACAGGAGAGGGGGCCAAAGACCCCACCTGTCCCTCCTCACCCCTTCCCAGGTGCTTCCTCCCCCAAAGCCGAGGCGGTGGCATTGCTGCGCCCGCCTTGTGCAAGCAAGCTGCACCTCCCCGGGGCTTCGCATCCCTTCTGTGAGCGGCAGAGCGGTGGTACCTCAAAGCGCTTCATCTGCACGGCCTGGAAGTCCAGCTGGCTCTCCAGGTCGCGGATCCGGGCTTCCTGCCGGCTGACGATGGAGCGCTCGGCTGGGCACTGCTCCAGGCGCGCCGCTCTTGCCTCTGCTGCCTGCAGCTGGGGGAGGACGGGCTGCGTTAGCACCTCCCTGGTCCCTGACCCGCGCAAACACCTCCCGGTCCCTTTACCAGATCCCCCACCAGTCCCTCCCTTTGGTGTGACACGCACTGAGGATCTCTCATGGCCCCTGAGGTGACGGGGCACTACGGAACAGCGTTGCCTTCGGCTTCCTGAGGGGTTCCCTGCCGTTAATACCGTACAGTAAATGCATGACACAAACATGTATTTTTGAATTAAAAACCTGCTGGCAAGGCAGCCCTCGCCTGGGTCTCTTTTGCTTTTCTCTTCTCACAAACTCTTTGAGGACAGCAGGTGTAAAAACTCGCAGTTTACTCCTGTGTGGAAAGCTGCCTGGGCCGCATCTTTTCTTCAGCTGTTACATCAAGATCTCCAAAGCAAACTGCCCTTTTAACAATCCCTGTACAAGTTTGGTTCAGATTTTGTATTTGACCTAGAACTACAGGAATTCGTCTTCTTTTATCTGTCCTATCTCCAAAGCACCACCCGCTCTGCCTCAGAGGGAGAGAGTCCCGCTCCTGATTCCTGGGCAGCTTAGCTACGCTCCAATAAAGCACTTAAGTTAATGGGATTACTCATGTGTTTAAAATGAAATCCAAGCTCTCCAGGAGGGTCGGTGCAGCCGCAGAGGCGAGGCTGTGCGGCACCCTCTGGCACCCACCCCAGGGTCAGCCCCATCCCAGCCACAGCACCAGTGGCTCGGGAAGGCAGGAGGGAGGACTGGGGCTCTCCATCCTGCCAACCTCACCAGGGAAAGCTTTCTCCAGCCCAAGGCTGCTGCCTGCAGACCCCCACCGCCCGCCCTGGCCCCATCCTGCCCGCAGGCTCAGGGCTGTGGGCACGCAGCAGGCAGGCAGCAGCTTCTGCACTGCGCTGCTCTCCAGGGCACTCACAGCGCACCAGGAAGAGGAGAGGAACATGGTAGTCGTACAAAGGCAGAACGGCTTTGTACCACCGGGGCAGAGACTTGGGCTGATTTTGGACAACAACACAGCATCCATGGCTGGCGCCAGCGATGCACCGGGCACCAGCAATGCACTGGGCAGCTCTGGCTCCTCAGCTCTGGGTTCTATGGGCTGGGGAGGAATTACCTTCTCCTGAAGGCTCTGCTTTTCTTTCTTCACATCCTCCACCTGCGTCTGCAGCTCCCGGATCTGAGTGATATCTGTGGCCGACTGTGGAAAGGGAAAGTGCAGCAGTGGGAGCAGACCTGAGGGCTCGGAGCAGCGGACACACGGCGTGAGAAGAGCGGTGCCGAAGGCTGGCTCGTGCCTGCACCTCCTACCACCGAAACAGCGAGCTGCTCCGGCACTGGGTTGCAGGAGCTTAGTCCTCCTGACTCAGTGCAGCTTTCCTAATTTTTGAAACAATACTTGTAGATCAGGAAAGAATTTTTGTCAAGGTCATTTCTACCTTTTCAGATACAGACTCCTGGCTCAGTAACAGCAGACTGTGAACTGTCAGTCTCGCCAGCCTACTCCTGCTCCACCGGGAGCCTTGGGGTCCCTCAGCTCCAGGTATAATCCTTTGGGAGAGCCTGCCTTAGTCTGGATATTGCGCAGAAAGCCCCAGGGCTGTCTGTCGGCACTTTTTAAGCTCCACGTGAGAAAACAGTGAAAGAAAGAATAGAAAAAGATCCAGACAGGGATGTGATAGGATTTCCCAACTGTTGGAACTAAAGCCAAGACTCAAAACTATAGGGAGATGTGAGCCATCCCTTCCTCTCATCACAGCATCTGGTTCCTGGGATCCCCACCCTGCTGTGCACCAACGGGGGCTGCCGCTTGCTCTCAACCAGGCTTTTCCAAGCACCCTCCCAGGGTGGGAGACGCTGCCCAGATCCTACCTGGGCAATCAGAGCCTTGTGCTTTGCCATCAGCTCGTTCAGGTCTTCCTGGTCCTCATCGATGCGTTTCAGGAGGTCGGATCTCTCGTGCTGCAGCTGGTAGAGCTGCTCGTCCACCTGCGGGAGGACCCACGGGGCCGCTGGCTCGTGCATCCCACGGGGGACCCACGGCACAGCACCGCCCCGACCGCAGCATCCTCAGGGACACACTGCTGCCAGCCTCCGACTACACACTTGCACCGGGGGAGGCAACGGGAGCTCCTGCCTATCTGCAGAGGGGCACTACGGGATGCTGCACCCTTGCAGTAATTTTATCCACCCACTAAACCACCCGGGGGCTGCTGCTCCCCAGGAGGCTGGGTGATTTAGCAAATATGCTCTGCAATGTAGTAAATAGGCCGATTATTGCTAATTTAGTAAAAAAGCGGATTGTTGCTATCAAACACAAGGAGGCGGGACTGCGCTGCTGCCCTCCCACTCCCCTGCCCTGGCTGCGCCTCCACCAACACACCAGGGTCTTGTTCCGGCTGAGGGTCTCCAGCTCCGCCTGCACGTTCTCCAGCTCCAGGGCCGTTGTTTGCTGGGACTTCTGGGCCTCTGCACACTTTGCTTTGCTGTCTTCCAACTGGGAAAAATTGGGGGAGAACATAATGAAAGGAGCAGGAACCACATGGTGATCCTGCCGTTCCCCTTGCCGCACAGCCACGTCTACGCTTCACCCCCAGAGCATTTTCCACCACTGACGCACATGGAAACTCAACCTTTTAAAATCTGCGTTGCTCCTAAGCCTGTCCGCTCCTGGTTTAGGGTGAAAACTTTTCCCTTCCCAGCCGGTGCAGCAGGGCCTCCTTGGCAGCTCCCAGCACACCTAACCAAGGATCCTACCACCACTGACCATCCTGCTGAGCACTGAAGTAAACACCTCGAACTGCACATCCACCCCCTGCCTTGGCACTGCCATGGTGAGGTAGAGCTGGGATCATTAATCTGCAAAATTATGTGAATTACATGTAACTCCTGATTAGAGCAATTCATGATTCAAAGTTTGCAAATGGGTTTTTCATGTGGTGTAAATTGCATTTGCAAATACACATGAAATATCACATTTATAAATGCTAATTGGCACTCAGTTTTTACAGCTCAGCCATTAAGACTACAATGATCTTAAATGGGCTGCAAACATCTGGAAGACGCAGCATCATCCCAAAAACTCACACCACCAGGACGGAGGAGTTTACATGGGCTGTACCTGAACATCCAGTTCTTTCCCTTCCTCACTTGGGTTTCTTTCTTTTCTTCATGCAAAAGAAAACTAAAGCTCTCTGCTTGCTGCTCGTTTCCCATGCCCAGTCCCTGTTTCCCTGCAGAGGATGCAGAGCTCCCAGGGGCAGCAGGAGCCACCACACACTGTGGTGAGAGTTTGAGCATTTTAGGCTATTTTCTCAGGGTTTATTCGGGTTCTTTTTACTGTCTCCCTCAAAAAAGAGGGATTACAAAGTATAGCAACTGGAGCAATCCTCGGCTCATTTCCCTAAACTGTTCCACGTGACTGGACCTACTCAGAAAAGTTGAGCAGGTAATTTGCTTCCTCAGTGTCTAATCTGCGGAGGGACTGGAAGGTGTTTTTCCCTTAAAGTCAATGATTATTTTCCTATTCCTGTCACAGTGCTCTCTCCGAACGGACACTGCCCAGCCCTGCCCAGCCCTCGGGTCTCCAGATAGGAGTGCCCACCAGAAGCTGCTCACTATGGGAAATACAAAGCCTCGGCACAGAGACATTTAGAGCTTTGAAACCTGCAAAATCGTTAGGTAAAATGATGCGCCAGTGACCGAACTCAGCCGGTGTTGATGGATTATCTAGTCAGTCTGTTCACACAACTGCAGAGCCACTTTCGCAGCAACACGTGCCGTGCTGCCCTTTCTTCCACCAGCTGAAAAATACCCTTTGTGGTTTGCATCAAGCCTGGGCAGCCGTTACTGAAATGACCTGAGCAATAGCTGCGGGGAGGTATTAAAGTCACCAGTCGGACCAACTGCTGGTTTTATGGCTGAGGGCTTTTCCACCAGCCCACCTTTGGGCTTCTCCAGAAGCAACCCTGTCCACGATCAGCCCCGGAGTCTGGCCTTTCCCTTACCACCACGATTCCACTAAAACTCCAGATAGTTTATTCTGAGAGAAACACATCTTCAGGACCTCTCATTAAATGCGAGCTTCCATTTCACTTTGTGTAATGGAATTTTCCCACTTGGGAAGAATAAATTGAAATTCCCCCCCCCCCCCATGCATAATGTATGAACTTTTGAACAACATTAGTTTGCTGAGCTGCACCATCTGTTAAATACCTGCGAGAAATGGATGCTTCAGCCTTATTAAGAAACAATGCTATACTTCCAGCCATATGGATTTTGATTAACGGAAATGTAGCATTTTCGCAAAGTTTTTATTCTTGTGGAGGTTTGTGGGCTGGTGGTAGGATGTACTGGCTTTTGAGAAAGTCGTCATGAATGCCATTAGAAATTGTTCAGATTTAAAGGACGGAATAATCATGAGGCATTTTTAACACATGCAGAGTCTCAATGTTGGCGGCGCAGCAGAAACTCAACCGCCCCGATATTAAGGCTTTCTGCTTTCCCCCAGAGCACAAGGCAGGCGGGCAGGGGCCAGCCACCAAGGGAGCCAGGAGGGAGCTGGGGACGGATGGTATGGCACCGCAGCCACAGGCAGGAGAAAGGAACCTCCCACATGAGCCTGCCTCACTGCGGGGACCGGCCTGCTTGAGCAAGGCATTATTCCCCGAGCAAGATGTGGTTGGACACCACGGGGATGGCCATGCTTGCCAGGCAGGGCGAGCATCCCAGCATCACCGCTTGGTCCCTCGAATCAGCATGGGGAAGGGCCCTGCCCCATTAAGAGCCGCAGGGGCTGGGAAAGAGCAAGGCAGGAGCTGCGCATCATCTCCAGCCCCGGTGCAGGATTCGGGAAATACTGAGGGATTAATTGTGAAGTGTAGCATCATAACCATAGAAGTGTTTGGAAGGGGCCTTAAAGATCATCTGGTTCCATGGGTGGGACACCTCCCACCAGACCAGGTTGCTCCCAGCCCCATCCAGCCTGGCCTTGAGCTCTGCCAGGGAGGGGGCAGCCACAGCTGCTCTGGGCAGCCTGTGCCAGGGTCTCACCGCCCTCACAGGGAAGAATTTCTTCCTAATACCTCATCTACATCTCCCCTCTTTCAGTTTTACAGCATTAGCTCAATAATGTTTAAGAAAGAACTCATGAGTGCCAAAACCAGCCATTCCTGCTGGCTGTCCAGGTCAGTGACACAGGCATGGGCATGAGTGCGGTCACAGGCACTCCGTCAGCCACGTCGGGCCGAGCTCACCTTCCTCTTCTCCCCCGGCACAGGTGGGAACAGCTGCTGCTCACAGATGTTATTTATGCAGAACTATTATCTCAATTATATATGTATGTTGTTGGAATCACTCATGCCTCCCAATTAGTTTGTTTCCAGGGGAAAAGTACAGTACAGATTAATTACTGAGTGGTTTCGGAGGACCGGCATCGTTGGCTCAGCCCTGGTTCTCGGCCTTGTGGGTTGCACGTGCAGGGCCAGCCTGGGGATGGACAGCCCCGTGCCACCCCTGGCCCACAGCAGGGCACCCCACAGGTCCCCAAGCTCACCCTGGGGCTGAGACCGCAGGACCCTGAGCTCACCCTGGGGCTGAGACTGTCCCTGGCCACCAGCATGGTGGGCCCGAGCACGGCAGATGCCTGTAGCCGCTCTCTGGGTCGCACGGCGCCGCCTGTGAACTGTGCTTAAACTACGGCAAACCCATCGCAATCCCTGCCCCTGCCTTCCAGCATCCCTATGGCAACATGTCCCCAGCCCAGCGCCGCTGGAGCTCCTTATTAGACAGATAGAAAACGCACTGAACAGAAGGTAATTAACTGGGATGTGGGGAAAAAAAAGAAAAAAAAAATACTTAACCACTGTTGGCTTAATTACAGAGAAGTGCTCCTCACAGGGAGACCCCCCTCAGCCCAGGAGGCACTTCTCGTCCTGTCCTGGGCGGTGCGATGCTCACACAGCGCGGTGTCACCGCTCACCCCACACGCAATTAAAGCCAAACATTTCTTGCAGTTTCCCCTTGGCCAAGGTAAAGGGTGGTGCTCCAAGGGGCAGGGAGATGCCCGCTCACCCGACGGCACCCACCTGCTTGCGCAGTCGCTCCAGGTCCTGGGTGCCGGCGCCGGGCTCCCCGGGGGCTGCCAGCAGCAGCTGCACGTCGGCGAGCAGGGCACGCGTCCGCCGCAGGTCCCGCCGCAACCGCTTCTCCACGTCGAAGTCGCGGTGGCCAATCTGGGAAGGGGAGAGGGAGTGTCCTGAGCCCTGCTGCCCTGCAAAACCTCTGCCCGACCTTTCCGTGCCACCCCGAGGCATTCCCCACACTGCGTGGGAACAAGGAAATGGTTTGGTAATGCTGAAGTCAGGAGGCAAGAAGGTACGAAATATCTATGTATAGATACTACAATTTCCCCTCTTTATCAAATAATTTAATAAATAAAAGGGAGAAAATAAATTATGTAAATGTCAAAACTGGAAGATTCCACCAAAACACCACGTTTTTCCCCACTAGAAAGCTGTGCCTCCGAGAACATTAGCCCACCACTGCTCTCCATCAGCCACGTGCCTGCCCAGCAAGCCAGAGGGACAGCCCAGCCGCAGGACTGGGGGGCACAGGCGGGCACTGCGAGTCCCCAGAGCCATAGCGTCCTGTCCTCATGCCCACCCAGTGCTGTCAACCTCCCCCCCCCCGCCCTCGGGAAACCACCCTGGCGGAGGGGTAGGATCAGAGAAGGGCAGACCCAGAAGGTGCGGGTCCAGCGTCTGTGCCGAGAGCTGGCACAGAAAATGCGAAAGTCATTGCATGAAAGGAAAAAAAAAAAAAACAAACCACCAGAAAAAACCCGCTGTCCCTTTGGGGAAAAGAGTGACGAAGGAAGAAGAAAGTCGGCCCAAAGGGGAAAAGGAAAAAAATGCAAAACGCTGATGAGGAAAGCTTCATTAGGAGTTATTTACACATCTCTAATGCAAAGCATCTGGAGTCCCCGTCAGCCGCGGAGGGCCGTAACCGAAGCTGCCGCCATCGGGGCAGGAGGCAGCAATCTCTCGTGCGTGAATCCCCAGCAGCGCTGGCGGAAAATAACTGCTGGGTGATGTTGGAGGCTCATCCCCAGGCAGTGTGGTGTCACCACATTACTCTGCAGCCTTTTAAAGAAGGGAAGTAGGAAGCACCTTAAAAAAACCCTCTACACTCCCCCCTCAAGCTGAGAGCAACCATGGTTACGAGAATAAAAGAATTCGAAAAACACCAAGTAAACAGACACATGGTTCCAGTGCTTGATTTCAGGCTAATTGAAGTGTAAGAGCATTTCCCATTTAGTCTGTTTTCCATGGCTCTTCTTGTTTCAAACCCGTTCTCCTATTTCTTGTTCACTGGCTAAATTTAATTGTGCAGATTTGACCTTGTAGCCTGGTTTAGAGCCGGCTGGCATTTGCTGGAACCAGAAATCATTGGTATCTCCATTTCCTTAATGAGTTTTCTGGGTTGGCTTTTCTTTCCCTTTTTTGATAAACTGCTCTGAAGCACACTGTCCACTGTAAATCAGACGGCGTCTATAACAACACTGCAGCGGAGAAGATTTGCTGTTATCCCTGCCATCCCTCCAGACTGTATCTTGGACACCGTTCAGCATCATTTTCCCATAGCTCAGGGTCTGCCCGTCGCCATAGAGGACGGATTTTTGTATCGTAGCTGGAAGCAGCAGGTGTGGCCGCCGCCACCGCCTCCTCCCACCACTGCAGCCTGGTGCTTTTGAGGTACAAAGCTGAGATTTCATTTAAAAGCTGCTTTCAAGGCTCCACCTGTGTCTCACATACACTATAGCAATCCCCAGCTACACTGTGCCACCTCCCCTTCCTTACTTGGTGGCAGCTGGGCACCGCCTAGGGACAGTCCTGGGAAGGAGAAGGTGTCTTTCCTCGAGAGCAGCCTGGGCATTGCTCCATGCAGCTCCTGCTGCCTCCTCATCCATCTTAGTTCTCCTCCACCAAACAAGAGGCACATGTTGGACTGGGAGGCAGTTATAATACCCTGCTTTTATACAGCAAGATTTATTCTGACAGGTCCCAAAACATTTTATGAGCCGGGAGCTGGGGGGATGTTATGGATAAGCCTCGCCAGACCATTTTGTGTCTGCTTGAAATATGCCCGCCATTTCAGTGTTGCAAAGCTCCCAGATCCATCCCGTTTAATGAACACATGCAATTGCCAGGGCCGGCGGAATGGTGAAATCCAGTCAGCTTGTGCCAACGGCCGGAGGATGCGCTGCTTAATTACCCCAACTCCAGATAATCAGCTCCTCCTCTCCTGCGCAGGCACGGTGAGCTGCAAAGTGGTGGGGATGGCACAAGGGCGGCTGGGAGGCGCCAGCACAAACCCAGCCTGGCCGAGCTCCAGGGACCCCACCACCGAGATGGCGACTCTGAACGCACCAGGCTGATACTGTCCTTGGCCCTGGCAGCACCGTGGCCCGAGGGAAGGGCCAGGCAGGACCTTGCTTGGTCACCAGAGCTCCCTCAGCAGGAGCTGGTGCATGAGACGGCCTCCAGGGCTGGCTGCCGGGCAATGCTAAGGGCTGCCTAGGGCCATAAATGCTGTTCGATGAGGCTGCGTTCAGCCCCTCGCCTTCTAACTACACAGGCAGCAGCTGTGTGTGCTTTTCCCATTACGGGCACTTCAATCACTGCCATAGACACATTAGAGAGTGAAAAAGGATTTGTTCAACAAATACGTCTGGGATAGAATTCCTCTGCAAAGAGCAGAATCTGATAAACTGCTTTTCTGGGCAGTTGGAGTTGCTCCAGCGTTAGTCCCGCTTAGTTTGACTCTCATGAAAATAGCAGCAAAAAGCAGACGCCTCCCCCTGCTTGGATAATTCTCCTGTACGAAAGCAAACATTTCCCCTCCGTGGGTCCTTAGTGGGACCGGCCCTCTCCTATATGATGTCCTCAGTCCCAAAAACCTCCTGGCACCCCGTGCCTGCTGCGGCACACGCCGCTGCTCTGATGAGTGGTGTTCGGAAGAGGCAAGGGACGAACGGCATCGCAGCCGGCTGCACGTGCGTGAGCAGCCAAGCTGTCGCCCCATCCACACGCACGCGTGCACTCACACTCCCTTCTTCATGGGCAGTGTTTTGAGCTGGCACACGGTCAGCGAAGGGGTTTGCTGGCCAGGAGATAGCAGCAAGGAGGGCAGAGCACGATTCTCCCCGCCGGCCCCACTGCCAGGCTGGCCCCGGGGCGGGCACCATCCTCTTACCTGCTCGCACAGGGTGCCGATGAGCCCTTCCAAGTCCTGCTTCTCATGCAGCACCATCTGCTTCTCCTCGTACTCCTGTTCCAGCTGCATCTCCAGCTGCCGGAGCTGTGCACAGGAGACAACCCCAGCCACGCTCAGAGCCCAGCCACCCCCTGCCAAAGCCCTGCACCCTGGCAGGGCACAGCCACCGTCGCAGCAGGGATGTGGGCAGCCCCTGGCAGAGGGTGTTCACCAAAGCCTCCCATCACTGCAGCCGGTGCTGGGGACTGGGAATGGGCCACATCCCCTCGAGCTCCTGCTATGCCCTGGGCAGTGCAACTGCTCCTGGCCAGGAGGAGCAAGGGGAAGCAGTTCAGGAGCCTGCAGGACTTTTGGGGACACGGTGGGCTGTTTGAACCACCCCACCTGCGAGGCACACTCGGGGGTCCCCAAGGGCTGTCCCTGCAGCTCTGGGGCAGCAACATGGGGCCTTCGGCTGATCTAGAAGAGCGGTCAGCCTAATCCCTCCGGGTGTCCTCAGGGCACCCTGTGACCACCAACCACTTGCACACTTCTTGCTCTGGCTCCCCACCAGTGAGGGGGTGACAGTGGCCTCGTGGGGCAGAGCATGCCGTAAAGCAGGATCTGTGCTGGTCCCGGGAGCAAAGGGAGCCTGGGAGGCACCGCTGAGCGCAGGTGCCTGCACCCCTCTGCCTTTGCCTCTGCTCAGGCATCGCTGTCCCGCAGTGCTGCAGCAATGGCAAGTGCTCTGCAGGAGGGAACGGGACCCCAGGCTCTGCTGTGCAGCTCTCAGAGGTCCAGCAGGTCCACCCCTGGGGGGATGTTGGTGGTGGAAAAGGGTTGATAAAGCAAGCCAGGCCACTGCACAGCCCGCTCCTCCCCTCGCAAGCAGCTGCACGGCTGTGCCCGCAGGAGCAGACATGCCAGGCTGCGACCCTGGCACAGCTCCCCGGAGTCCTCCCTGCCCCAGCCGCCTCCTGCACCCCCAGCTGCTGCTCAGAAACAGGGTTTAAAAAGGGAATGGGAGCAGGCTGTTAAATATCGATTGCTCTCTGGAGTGTCTCTGCCATTTACTCATTTGGAAAATAACACTCGGGCCACGCAGGGTGAGGGAGAGAAAGAATGAATGACAACCCATGGGCCGAGAGCAGCTGCAAGGCACGGCATCTCCTTTGGCGGTGCTGGCAGTACCTCACTCCCTGCACAGGGCAATTAAACAGCCAGAGGGGTGCAGAAGGGCAAGGAGGACCCCGGGAGGGAGCCCTGAGCAACATCTCCTTGCAGCCAGCCTGGAGCTTCAGCAAAAACCAGCTAGCAGAGACAGGGAGGGAGCGGCACTGAGCTGTGGCGGCAGCATCCAGCAGAAGGGCAGCGCTGCGGGAAGGCAGTGCGGTGGGACACGGCGGTGTTTGCACGGTGGCAGACCCCCAGGGCACGCAGAGCCTTACGGCTTAGGGCACGACTGTGTGCTGACAGGAGCAGAAGGAGCAGAGATTGCCTCGTTTGCCTGCCCACTTGTTCTGTCTTCCTAAAATAGCCCATGCAAAGCCCCACGGAGCGCTTCATTAAGCCTCAGCAATGTTAATTCACTATCGACAGCCAGGTATGCCCCAGGCCTAACGGGAATCGGCTGCTACCACACAGCCCCACATCAAACACCCTGGGGATTCTGAAGAAATTAGAACTCGTGTTTGCAGGCCACCGACTTTGTGGCCTTGTTGAAACAGTATTTTCTGTTCGTTATCACCAAATACCAAGCCCTGGCTGGCTGGAGTTGGTGCCCTTGGCGTGAAGCTGGTGTTACTGGGAGCAGCACGCCCCTGTGCTGCATCTCGCGTGGCTCTCGCACACTGTCCCCAACGGCCCCAACAGCCCAGCAGAGACTCCTGCCTGACCCAGACTCTGAGTTTGCACCCCGGGGCTGTGACTGGGGCTCATGCCGGGGCGGTGGTGGGAAAGCAGCGCTCACCCACCCTGCCAATCCCCAGGGAGGAAGGATGCCTGGGAACCGCTCTTCCTCTGCACTGCGGAGAGAGGGACCTTGGAGAGAGCACCCAGTGTTGTCCCCCCCACCCAGCACCGACCTACCCTCTTCTGGCAGGACTGCCGCACGTCCTCCAGCTCCTCGTCCTTGTCCTCCAGCTCCTTCTGGTGGATCTGCTTCATCCGCTCTATCTCCAGCTCCAGCCTCTGGTGCAGCTGAGAGATCCAAAGACAAACACACCAGCGGTTGCACACAACCCTGGAGGGACGAGGACGGCGCCAGTGCGGGCTTGACACGCCCTGGGGGTCCACGCTACCTGCTCCAGGTGATCGACAGCGGCCGTTTGCCGCTCCAGCTCTTTCCGCTGCTCGGCAGCGCTGGCCTCCAGGTCCCAGAGCTGCTTCTTGAGCACGGGCACGGCGCGGGCATCCAGGGCACTGGGGGTGCTGAGCTCCTGCACCCGGCCGGCCAGCACGGTCACCCGCTGCGCCAGGCTGGCTGCCTCCGCCTCCTTCTGCTGCTCGGCAGGGGCAGAGCGGCGGGTCAGAGGGGGCTTGCACAAGCATCCCGCTCTCCAAACCCAGACCATGTCCCACAGCGTCAGCAGAAACACCCCGGAGGAGCAGCAGCAGGCAGAGGTCAGCCCCCTCCCTGCACTGTCAGCCCCATCCCCACCATGAGCCCCAAGCAATCCTTTCTCCCTTGGTTTTGCTCACTCTCTCCTGACTTCACCTTCCTCCCCACATGGGCTGTCCCCCTGCGGGTTCCCCACAGCCCCCGCTGCCTGGGGTGGCTGGCAGCAACCTTGCGGTTTCCCCCAGCCCACTGTGCCCCTGCCACTGCGGGGGGCTCGGCGGGCACCCAGTGCAGCACCATCCCGTGGGGGACAGACCTGCGGCTTCTTGTAGGCAAGACTGGGGGTAGAGGAGTGAAGAAGAGCACGAGTGACTTCAATAAAGTGAGGGTGGGCCTAATTAGCTAAACCATGGGATGGGTAACACTTGTAAAAAGGGACAGCCGTTCTTCTGGCAGAGGGCAATGTTATTTAAATATATCAGGCACATCCTAGAATTGCACTAAAAGAAATTGGAATCATGTTGCTGGGTTTCTGCCTGATTGCCTCTGCTATAATTGCAAAGATAATGGCTTTGCTCTGAAAGCTGTGCCCAAAACTGGATAGAATGCAGCAAAGTGGGGTATTTTCCTCTTACCTCGAAGCGCTGCTGAAGTTTGCCCATCTCCCATCGGATGCTGGTGTTCTCCTGGGACACTTTTTCACGGAGGCTCTTCTCAAAGACAGACTCCCCCAAGGCCTGGGCTAACTGTAGGTCAAACCTGGAAGGGGAAACACATATTACGTCTCCCGAGCGGGTCTGTGACTGCAGCATGGCTGCCTCCTGACCCGGGGAGCTGCGCCAAGGATGGCAGCGAGACAGCCTCAGCCGGCGGCAAGCCGCTTCTCCTGGCACTGGACTTTCCAAGAGCTTTTGAGAGGACAAAAAAATAAAAAAGGAGAAATATTGTCTGCAAAGCACTGCCATCATTTTGTGAACCCCTAATTACTCCACACAAGTGCCAGCCGCGGGAAGCGGGCAGCGTGGAGCAGCAGCGATGGGCACAGAGGCGGTCACCAAGAGCTGAGCACAAAACCCCCACTGCTTTCAGCTGCTACAGACCCAAAACACCCCGAAATGCGCCTGTGTGCAGGAAGCAGCCCTCTGCCCTCCACCACTGCAGGCAGCTCCGTCCCCAGGGCCAGCTGGACTCTGCTGCGCCGGGGGTTTGGTTTCCGCTCAAGAAGCATTGCTGCTCCAGAGCAATAATCCTCAGAGCTTCTCAGCACCTTCACATCTCTGGGCACACCAAGCCCCAGGCCACAGTCAGCGTCTCAGCAGGGGCAAGCAGGGAACACTGGCATGAAGTGTCAATTAAAAGAAACGATGAAGAAAGCGATCGGTGATTTCCCACGTTTCCTGTGCCTGCTTGGTCTTGGTATCCTATTTTTGGGCAGAAAATCTATTCCCTTCGCAGGTACCAAACAGCAGCGGTCAAACACCGGAGGTCCTTTCTTAGCCACAGGGCTCTTCTCCTCCGCACCAGGTGCCCCGTTTGCCAGCAGCGCTCCCGGCACAGGCACATCCACACCAAGGGCACACCGAAGCCTGGGACACCCCAGCCCGCAGCGACGCGGGAGGCAGTGTGCTCTCCCAGCCCCAGGCAGCCCTCCCCGCAGTGCCACCCAGCAGTGCTTTGGCGTGATTTCTGTTACGGCAGTGTGTTGCAGCCACGCAGCAGCAGGATGTAAAAACAACCCCCTGGCTCGGTGCAACCCCCAGCAGTCAAAGCAGATGAAAACAGCAGCTCTTCCAGGAACTCCTCACCCAAAGGCACCCTAAGCATCCCTGTCCCCTGCCCTCCCGCTCCAGCAGCCCCAGCCCTCCCACGCTCTCCCACCAGCCTTACTTCTTCTGCCTCTTCTCCAGCTCGTGGCTGCGGCTCTGCTGGCTCTCGGCGAGCACCCGCGCGTCCTCCAGCTCGCAGGCCAGCCGCCGGCACCGCCGCCGCAGCTGCTGGGACACCTTCTTGGCTGCCTCGCACGCTGCCTGCACCTCGCCGAGCTGCGGGCAGAGGCGGCCGTGAGACCCTACGGCACATGCACCCTGCAGCCGCCCCCTGCCCGGGGCTCAGCACCGCTCCGGCCCCACGGGAGGGTTCACCCGGAGACCTTTCACCCATCCAGGACCAGTTTATGTGCCCTGACCCCTCGTGCTGTGGGTACCCTCCTGTGTGCCTGCAGCATCCCAGCCCTCCTCCTGAGTCTGACCCCGTTGTTTCTCTGCTAAAGGCAGCGCCTGGACCAAACAAGCTGGAACCCCCAAGGATTCACATCGTGTTTGGGACAGAGAGACACGCAGAGCTGTCACCAGCCAGAGAATGGAGTCATTAAAGAATGACTTCAAATAAGCAAAATCTTGCATTAATGAAGCCTGTAATTCCAAATTAACTATCTGAAAGCAAATGGGCTGTTTTGCTTTACCCAAGCTCCTAAGACTGGGCTGCTTTTCTTATTACTTTTTAATGTACCATGAATAATATTCATTTATTTATTTTATTCTTATGGGAATTGACCTGACTCCCAGGCACGTCAGCTTTTTCTCTCCTCATGGCAAAGCTCAGGAACTGCCAGCTCTTTACATTAGCAGCTCTTTGCAGGACAGACGGTGCAAGCACACCCCCGTCCAGTGCCCAAAAGCCAGGTCAGCACCGAGACCCACCACTGAGCCCCTCCCTACCCTGCATCTTCCCACCCCGTGCTCACACTCATGCTTGACCAAGGTTGAATTTTGCCATGCTCTGGTGCAAAAATGACTTTTTAAGCTGGCAAGAAGCTTTGGGGTATTTATTCTCAAACCAGCAGAAAATCGCCAGTTTTGAGAGCATCTGCAGCAAGCGGCTGCACTTCCGAGCCTCAGCCCTACAAAGCTTCGCCTGGCCAGGAGCAAGGAGAGGACACCCAGCTCCAGCAGCAGACTCACTCCTCTGTATGACCCTGGGGAGTGTCCCTGTCCCCTCCCGGGGCTGGCAGCGCTTGCCTTTTGCTCGAGCCCTGTCCTGGCACCCTGCTCGGACTCCAGCCGCTCCTCCAGCTGTGCCAGCCGCTTCCGCAGGAAGGCGATCTCCGTCTGCGCGCAGTCAAAGCGCACTTGCCACTCGTCCTCTGTGAAAGGAGAGAGACCCCGAGGTGCTGGGTGGGTGCTCAGGCCTGACCCACCTGAGCGGCCATGCCAGGGTCGGATGGACCAACGCACGATGGCACCGTGGCTCCTGTATGGCACAAATGCCAGCACTGAGCTCGTAGGGTGCAGCTCTGCTTTGTGCACCCAGGGCTGTCCCAGCTTGCACAGCACATGAACCCCCGCCTTAGGCAAAGCATGCATGCTCATCCCATCCCATCCCATCCCATCCCATCCCATCCCATCCCATCCCATCCCATCCCATCCCACTTGTGTCTGCTCCAAAACATGCTTCAAACACACTTGCAGCTGCCGGGAGCGCCGGGCAGTGCCAGCCATCGCCAGCAGCACCCTTCGGCACAATCCCTGCCTGCATCCCCAGCCCTGTGCAAGAGCCAGGGCCGTGTGCGACCGAGCTGTCACTGCCAGCTCCTGCCAGACGAGAAATGCAGAAAGATGGGGTGACAAAAACACACTGGCATGGCCAGGGTCTGGGGGAGAAGCATTGCTTGGGGAGGGGGGCTAACCTCTGCCCATTGCAAGAGGCTTTGCTGCCCCACTGGGGCAGCCCCAC
Organism: Leptosomus discolor; assembly: GCF_034619465.1. NCBI lineage: Eukaryota > Metazoa > Chordata > Aves > Leptosomiformes > Leptosomidae > Leptosomus > Leptosomus discolor. The sequence goes on along the minus strand of NC_141406.1, from coordinate 15,907,448 downwards.
AGGTCCAGCTGGATGCCCAGAGCACGCATTGCCCCTGAAGGGGCACCCTTACCTCCTCCAGAGCCACTTATCTTCATCTCACGCAACTGAACCAGCTGCTGGGCCTCTTCCAGCTGCTTTTCCACCGACTCCAGTTTCTTCTGCACTTGGTCATGTTTGCTCTGGGGAAAAACCCAGGGAAGGAAGGGAACAGCTCTACCCGGTTCCAGGGCACTTGGGTCCCACAAGGCTGTGCCAAGAGGGTGGCGTCGCCACCGGCATGACCCCACAGATTAGGGCTCTCCTACCTGCAGCTCCTGCAGCTCACGGGCACCCCGCAGCCTCTCTGCCCGCTCCCCGTCCAGGACCTGGCAGGCAATGTCACCCTTGTACCGCTCGTCCGACAGCTCCGTCGTCAGGTCGATGATCTGGGGGGCAACAAGGAGTCAGTCTGGGATCAGCCCAAGTGTGCTGACTGCTCTCCTTTGGCGGCTGCCTGTGCTTAGGGGATGTGGTAAGCGTGCGCCATCACCAACCAGTGTCACCAGTAGGAATCCAGGCTTCCATCACTGTGCTCAGCAAACAGCAACCACTGCCGGAGCCCATGGCTGCACCCCTCACGTAGCTGCCTGCTACAGCTGCATGGCCGGCAGCTGGCACCAGCAGCACGCTGCCTGCATGGTGCTGCCTGCAGGCAAGGCTCATCAGTTTTCTGCACCGCTCTAGTTGATCAGAATCATACAATCATTCAGGTTGGAAAAGACCTTTGAGATCATCAAGGCCAACCACCAACCCTACTTTACGCTAACTTTCACTTGAAACAACAAGCAGATGAATGAAGGGGGAATTATTAATCCAGAGAATTAATTCCACTTTCCACAAAGCAGAGGTGAACGTGGTCCACCCCGCTCAGCCAGCTAAGAGAGAGGCTGTAGAGGCAGCAGGGCCAGCAGGAACAGTCAGGCTTCCAACGCTCCTCTTCCTCCCTCCGACAGCATTTGAAGACACTTCAAACTTCCATGCACGTCTCACAAACTCCTTAGAGGGTCCAACAAGTTTAACTCCGTAAGCAAACCCCAGAGGTTTTCCTTCCCTGGGGAGCCGGCACTTTTCTAGGTCTGTCCCAAGGCACTAGCAGTCCCAGCCTCGTGGGTGCGATTTAATTTTTAACAGGGAGCTTAAGCTAAATCGTCTTTAGCTGCTTCCCGTTGAGACGAGGGTCCCTGGCCCTCGGGCTGTCGGCACCATTAACCAGAGCTGCAGTGTCACACCCAGTCCGCAGCTCGGCCACCCCTTGGGGGACATGGGGCTTGCTGGTGTCGAATACAGAGTCGCCGGGAGTCAGCAGAAAGCGGGGGTTTGACTCGAGCAAGAGCGCCGGCGGAGCAATGCGCTTGTCTTGCCCCGTTGAGCACCAGACCTGGACACAAGCACCGGCCGGACCTGTGCAAAGGCACAGGCTGAGCAGGTTGCTTATCGCGTGATGAACAGGAGGGATGTGGCACTGGCGGGCTGTTTGAATCAGGGAGCGATGTCCAAGGCGAGGGGGGAGCCTCACAGCCCCGCGTTGCTTCAGCAAAGCCAGCAAAGACCCCCAACCTCTGCACAGAACAGCTTTGTTCTCCGCCACCCCCTCCCCCCTGCTTTCTTTTCTGGTCACCAGCACAACAAGCCTTCAGAGTCACCCAACACGTGATAACTGACTCAGTCCCACCTTGCCAAGGGTATAAATCTGGCATTTTAAAACCTCTGTTGGGTGAGAGCTCCAACTACCAGACGGGTCAATGGGCCTGGACCTGTCCCCTCCCCAAGCAGGGTTGTCTTCTTGGTGAGAATTGCGATAATTCACTATATTGCTAAAATATTGATCTATGCTCACTTACTGTAGCGCTTACTTAATCTGTGCTCGCTTCTCGCAGTGCTTGCTTGTTAGAGTGCACGGATGGTTAAAGGTAGTCAATAGAGATGTGCATTATTATTTTGGGATGACATTTATATTTATGTGAGACAGTGCATTTATTGATGGCAATTCCGAACCGGTTACATCTGTTGCCTTAATAAATTAGCTATTTTTGCAACTTTGTGAAACTGTTTCAAAGTCCCTGAGAGGCCTCTGACAGGCAAACGTCGACTCTAATACGGGGCTGGGGAAACTGCCTCAGTGAAAATCCTATGAGGGTTCTGGGATAAGATTAATAAGAATGAAGAGGAGACTAGAAGTTGTACACCAACAGTACATACATCTTTAAACATAAACTCCCAGGTCTGGGACTAAGGGTGGATCTAGGCGCACCCAGGCTCCTCGCTGAGAAGGAGTTTAGAGAGCAAGGGAGTCCACTCTGAACCTCCTGACCAGATCGGAGGGTCTCCCTGATCATATAACCGGCTCCCGCCCTTAAGCCAACACCCCTTTCAATTCCCTGCATCCTTAGTCATAAACCACTGACCAAGTCTGGGACTAGGATTGGATTTAACCTGACTCTCTGGAGGAGTTTGGTGAGTAAGGGGCTCCCCTCTGAGCCTCGTGGCTCAAGGGGAGGGCATCCTTCAGCGACATACTCTTATCACGACACCCCTCGCGAGGGGCGAGCCGGGTAAACCCAGGGTATTTAGAGCAAACTCAGGTGCTCCTCCTCCTCCCGGTGCTCAACAAAACCCCAGCTGCCATCGCACAGGAACCCATGCACCTCCCCACAGGACCAGTGGCCAGGTGGGGATGCATGTGGTCCCCAACATGCCTCCCAGTCCCTTCAGACACACACAACAGGGCAGCCGAGCGGCTGCCCCAGCGGCTGCCACCCCCCAAGCGCTGCACACAGCAGGGTCGTGCTCGGAGCCGGGGGATGGGGACACTTCTCCTGCGCATCGTCTCCTCGGTATTAGCATTTATCCCACCAAACTAATTCACTCCTGGTGTCTGCCGAGGTCGGCGAGCCTGCCGTCCTGCGAGCTAACGAGAACACGATACACCCGTACGTCATTTCCCACTCTAATTATACCCCTTTGTCAGCAGAAGGGGTGACATTCGCGCTGCCGCTCTGCAGCCTTGCACGCCACGCTGCTGGCAGCGCAAGGCGGCGGCTGTCCTTGCCAGAGGGGACATGAGGCTTTCCCTGGGGACACCCCCAAGCACAGCCCGTTCCCAGGGCGTCTGGGCTGCTCTCCGGGTGCAGACCCTGGGGGGACCCGTTGCTCCGGCAGGTTGGTCCCACCCAGCAGGGACCCTGCAGCGGTGCTGGCCCTGGGTGCTGCAGCCGGGCACCACAGCCCGTCTGGGTCCTGCTCAGAGAACCACCAGTGGCCATGGTCACTCTGCTGGCAGTTCACCCACCGCCCCCTGCCCAACCCCCTGCTGATCCCAGCTCCTCCTGCTGTAATTGTGGTCATACTTATCCCAATATGGTTTAATTTCCAACTCGACCAAGTGGGGCTGCAGCAGAGGCTTTTTTGGGGCTCTACCTTGCTCTCCAGCTTCTCTGCAGTCTGTCTGAGCTCGCTGCACGCCTGCTCGGATTTTTCCAGCTTCCTTCTCAGAGCCGCCAGCTCCTCCTAGGGAAGATTGCAAAAAAAACCACATGTGGAGAGCTCCAGCACCCCCACTTTATTTATGAAAATCTCATTTTCTGTTAAAAGTAAGTGGGAGAGACATCCCTGCCTTATTAATAAAATTTACGAGGCAACTTTGAAGGCTGCTCACTGCAAATTGCCGGGACTACAGCTCCTGACATGAATTTCATTGGAGGGAATGTCAGCTTCAGTGTGCACACAGAGCACATTTTATGAGAGAGAAGCAAACCTCAAAAGCCTGGGATGAACAGCCAAACGTCTGAATTTTGCTCATGGAGCGTTCCTGGGGCCCTGGCAGGCTATCACAGAGCGGTTGCAAAGGCACATTGTTTTCTGTGATTCTTTTTCAGGCAGCCCGGCTGTAACGACAGAAAGAGCTGCTCGGTGCAGCCTTGTCCTGCTTTGATGTCCAACACTGAGCAGAAGCAGAACGTGTAGAGTTGTGATAAAAACAGAGGTTAATGGGTGATGGGGCCTGATGGATCCCAGGCGGGTTTGGAGAGAGAAACAGAGGCTTGGATAGCTTTTATTTCATCTGAACCAGCCTGAAAACATCTTGTTAAAACCTCACTAAGGCAAGAGGAGGAGCAGGATGACAGAGAAGACAGACTAAGAATTTAGTACAGGTCTCAGGTGGTGCAGAGGGGAGAAAGGTGCCTTTCCAGGGTCAGCAAATGCCCATTAATGCTTCCTATCACCAGCAGCAGTGCAGGTGGAAGCCAGTGCAGCTCTGGTGACAGTATGGGGCAGAGTCCCCTGTGCTGAGGATGAGTTTGGCTGCTCATCATCTGTCATCCCACAGACTGATGTGGGGCACCTGTTCCTCAAGGGGCTCAGCTCAGCTGACCCAGCCCCAGCGAGCTTGTGGGGGCACGGGGAGGGCAGCTGCAGCCCTGGGACAGGGCTTTGGCTGTGGGGACATGGTGCGTTTGCTACTGTCCCTCTAAAGAAGAAGAAGAGTTATTTGTCCTTTCACGGTTCTGCGAAACACGTTACTCAGGGCAAAAAACACAGTGCTAAGAAGACCTGACTTCTGGATGGTCAGAAAACACCTCTGCCTTGGCAGAAATTACTTCCAGTTTGACTGACCTATCAGGCAGACCCCTAAAGCATCCCATCCTATCCCGTCCCATCCCGTCCTGTCCCATCCCATCCCGTCCCATCCCGTCCCGTCCCTTGGTGCATACTTCTTTTGCACGGAGCTGCTCCTCCACGAGGTTAACGCTGAGCAAGGGCCGCACGCGGCTCAGCAGCTGCCACCAGGGCCAGTGCCTGACCCCCTGGAAGACCACCAGGTTCTTCTGGATGCAGCGGATGGCAAGACGCTGGATCTGTGGAGAGACACAGCCGGCAGTGGCCCTCGCCCAGTCATGACTGAGCCTGTCGGGAAGGACCAGGCTGCGGCACTGGGCTGGAGAGGGACAGGTTGGCGGAGGAGCTCTGCACCACTGGGGATGACAGCCATGACATCCCATGGCTGCCCACGGGGCAGGGTAAAGCAGGTACCCTTCAAAGGAGCAGCCTGCTCTCCTCAGAAGAGCTGTCATTTGGATGCTCTGGGCCACGTCACAGCAGCACTGACCCTCTGCAGCAGCCAGAGCCCATGCTTTGGTGGACACAGGCTATCCAGAGCCCGTGGGATGGATACCTTCAACCTCTTGAACTTCTGACGGCTGAGGAAGCCCCTGCAAGCAGCCTGGAGCAGGATCATCTTCTGGGCTATCAGCTTGTCACGTTGCTTCTCCAGTCTGGAGATGACCCCTGGCTTCAAGAAAACCTGACGGCAAGCAGCAGAGGTTACACACTCCCAGGAGGGGGTCTGAAACCTGCCCGCAGCCCACGGGACATATTTCTGGCTAATGCCCAGCAGCCTCCCCTGAGACCTGCAGGAGATCGAAGGTCCTTGGACTGTCCGGGACCAGCGAGAGCGGCCACTGCAGCAGCACATAATACCGTGGCCAAACCCACAACACGCCTGTCTGCCCCGTGCCATGAAGGTACCCGCAGCAGCCCCAGCACCAGCCTCCCCGGGGGCACTCACGGGACAGCAAGAGGGAGCTGTGTCCCCGCTCTGTCCTGTCCCCAAGCCCAGCGGCTGGATGGCCGCACACCCCGGAGAGCACCATCCACCTGCCCCTCCATCTTCTGCTCCTGGGCACTGCCGAAACGGGGCATACAGGGCTGCCCAGGTCCCACTGACTCCCTGGGGACTGGGCTGCTGGTTGCCCTTCGGGATCTGGCCCTCGCACTGTGCTCTCTGGCGTTTGCTCTCTGCCCTGCCTCCTCTCACCCCTCCTTTTTGACATGGGCATCAACCAGCACAAGAAGCCGCAAGTCCTCGAAACGCTTCCCTCAGGCCATGGCCCATTTCCCACCCGCTGCGAGGACGGCCGGGCTGCCTCTGCTGCAGCGGCATTTCGGGCAGCGTACACAGACGCACACAGATAACAGCGGAGATGCCAGTTTACAATAGGAAAAACAAAATTAACCACATCATTTTCTTTAACTGAACTTGTCAGAAACACCTCATAAATGATACAGATTTGCTGATGCTATCGAATTTAGCCGGGTATCGATCTCTCAGAGTGTAAGATATCTCTCGGTCATTGCCTGGCAAAGCTCTCGGGATACGGGACTGATCGCTCCCAAGTCTTGTGCACCATTTGCATAATACAGCTTTAATAAAAACTGAATTACACTTGTGAAGCCGGTGGCATACTTAAGGAGCTACATTTTAAAGATGCCAAATTGAATCAAAGAACAATTCCAAGGAAACTCACTTTCTTGAGATAATGCTATGATTGCTCCACCACCTAGTTGATTGTCTCATTAATGTCTGTATTAACTTCACAAGCCAGCGAGTTTTAGAAGCTAGTACAAAATCAATGCTCAAAGCGATGGCAAAACTAACTCCTCTATAACAAGATGTGACTGGAGCTGCTATCGCACTATTGATTAAGTACAAGGGTTTCATAGGAGAGATAATTGCAAACTGCACTGTGCAGGATAAAAAAAAGTTATTTTACTCCACAGAACCATTTCATGGTTTCTTTCTTTATAGACTCCGAGAGCTGAAGGCAAGCACACATGCAAAACTAATTTTTATTCGAGATTATTGCATTTAAGTTCAAATGTTGCTGCGACAACGCTTGCACCTGCAGCTGCCCAGCTCAGCAGAGTGTTAACCCCAGCCCACCAAAACCGTGTGATGCCCAAGCCTCATTTACTCACGTGAGACGTCAAAGGTAATTAGGAACTTAAATGCCACAAGGGGCCGGATTCTGATAATTACGTACAGAATTTACCTCGGGTAACGCTTTCAAATGCGAATCAGGAGCCTTCTGCTTTGATTTTCGGCAAGGCTTGGTTTCCCAGCCCAGCCGGGCACCGCAGGGAGCAGCAGAGGAGAGGCTTCCTCTCCAGTTTGGGAAGCTTTGGGCAGCTGGCAGCACCTGGCACGGGGCTGACCGTGCCCATACGCACCAAGAGCAACGGGGTAGCAGACACCAGAGCCGTCATACCTGGCTGCGTCCTATGGCCACGCTCTTCTTCTCCAGATCCAGCGCCTGGAAGAGCTCCTCTATGGCCTGTGGAGAAGGAACACGACATGGAATTGCTCAGAAAACATTAACAACCTGGTAGGTGCCTGCCGAAACGGGGCGCGGAGAGCCCCGGTCCTTACGGGCACCCAGTAAGGGTGCACCCAGCGGGACTCTCATTTCCCCCTCCCCACACAAAAGCGCACCCACCCAGCCCGAGAACAGCCTCCGAAACGGCCTCCCCAGCCCCGAGTCCTGGTGCAAGAAGGGCTTTCTGCCCCGGGGGGCTTTCAGGAGGACGGGGAGCGGAGAGCTGCAGCTGCATGCCAGGTTTTCCCCTTTTTGCTGCCACCTCTGCTCTGGAAGGACCCAACGCGTGGGTGGCCGTGGAAGAAGGCTACTCCGGGGAAGGCAAGAGCTTGTCCCAGCACCATCCAGCCAGGGCCCAACTGCGCTGCTTGGCTGTGGGCCTCGGTGCTCCATTCCCACCCAGCTCACCAACAGCTCAGCCTGTGGAGCCAAAAGCAGCGGGGAAAGCACCAAGTCCCCCCTGAGCCCTCCAGCACCGAGCTGAGCCCCCACAGGGAGGCAAGCAGATTAGTCCTGAGCCACAGGAGAAGCCTGAACTCAATTACTCTGAGCTTTGGACCGACAAGCGAATGTAACAGCCAGCAATACCGTACATTTCCTCAGGGCAGCAAACACTGGCAGATCAATAGATGATTTGAAAACCCTGGAGCTACAGAAACCATAACAAAAATCCTCCGCTAATACTTCACTCCATACAACATCCCCTGGCAGCCTCACGCGTCTCCTCCATGAAGGACAAACCCACGTGAGGAATATTTCACCCCAGCCCCGGGGGCACCTTGCTGCAGCACCACGGCAGCCCTAGCCCTCGCCAGCAGCCGTGCACGCGCCGGGGCGACGTGGGGACGGAGCGTGCGAGTGCACGGGGTAGGGACCACCACGGCACACAAAACCGTGTGCTGGAGGTTGAGGAAGCACCAGCACCGTCGCTGTGCCCCGCTCCGGCGGCACTGCTGGGACTGGGAGCAGGCACAGGGCTGTGTGGGATGATCCCAGCCCCAGCACGAGCACAAGGTCGGTTACAGCTGCGCTGTCATCCTCGCTACAGACAAGCGTCTCTTGTGCTCCAGCAGCCTGGTTAATGCAGCTTACCGGGAAGCAGTCTCCAGCCAACAAAACCGCGTGGCAACAAGCTCCAGGGAGGATGGGATTTTTCAAATCCCCTGCTTACACGCTGCTGACGAGGCACCCTCTGCCTCCTTACAGCGTTTAATAACAATATTGACCTTTTCTGACTGTCAAACTTGTCTTCTTAAATCCCGAGGTCTTAACTGAATTTGCACATGCTGGCTGGCGGTTTGCACAATCAGAGTACATGCCCATGTTTAATTCATGGCTCTCGGCTCTTCCCAAGTTCTCGGTGCTTCCCAGCTCACTCATACCCTGTTCCAGGGGCAGGGGCGGTTCTCCCCAGTTTTGCTGCAAATGGATTCCGAAATGAATAAAACTGGCAAATCTCTGCCTTCGTTCTTGAGCTCCTTTGACTTTCAGGCTTCGTGAGATGAGGCAAGGAGCCACCCTGGGCTGCCGCTTCACAGGTGCCTGACGGTAGGTGATGCCAGTCCCCAGGAACCTCCATGGTCCCTGCTCTGTTGGGTCCCAAGGACATGCTGCCTGGCTTGTCCTCGGCCAGCTGGTTTTTGGGGGAGCTGGGGTAAAGGATGGGGCGCTGCCACATGGGGACAGAGCAATGCACGGATCCTGCCCTCTGCCCATGGCTCCAGTCCCACTGTTCGTGCCCTGTCCCGCAAACCGAGACCTACCAGGCACGCAGCCAGAGCACCAGAGGACCCAGGCACAGCCCCCAGCAAGTAGGATTTTCAAAGCCGTTTCCTCTTGAGTATGAAAAGTAACAATAACAGGCTTCATTTCCAGGCTGATTTCTCCAAGTCCTCTCCACGGTGCAATAATGTTGGCAAACGCAGCCCACGCCAGGCATGCTTACTGCCTTTGCAAAAACAGTCCTCAGGGGGAGAAACTCTGGGATGAAGAGCTGAGCTTGGCTGCTCCACCAGGAACAGCCACGCCGACTGCTGGAGGACCCGTGTCCCTCCGTGCTCGGGCACACGTGGGAAGGGTGAAGAGAAGCAGGACGCCAAGCCACCCCCTGCAGCCCAGCGCTGCACGAGGCTGAAGCCACACAGGGCGCAGCCCCACTTGCCAGATCACTCCTGATCGCTGCGAGGGAGCTCCAACCGCCCAGAGCCCAGACGTACGGGCTGAGCCCATGGACTCCCAAACCCAATCGCCGTTTCTCAGCAGCACAGCAAATGCTGGTGAGCCACACCGAGCCTTGCTGAACGTGGTTTTTCCCCTTCAACCCCAGTTCCTGAGGACAGCCTCGCGTTTAAGAAACCCCCAGACCTGCACTGACAACCCTGCTACCAAAGCTCTTCAGCAGCTCTCCTGATGCGCTCTCCCATCCATGGTGGGTTCTGCAGCAACAGAACAAAGCAGCACTGCCCACAACTATCAAGAGATGCTGGAGCTCGGCAGCCCACAGCCCTGCAGGTATTGACCTTACAGCAGCCAAAGGAATAATATCAGCAACATCGAGTGCCTGAGTGAGGCAGTGACTGGGAAGCAGCGCCTATCCCAGGGCAGGGAGACACTGGTATGGCCCAGCCCATTTGGTGAGAGGACAGCCAGGTTCCCGCAGGGTACAGCCAAGGCCAGCACAGGGGCTGCCTGCAGGGAGCCCCAGGAATTTCTCCTTGTTGCAAAGAAAGCAGTGACTACGTTGGGGAGGGCTGGAAGAGCTCCAGTATCAGGAGAGCCCCATGTGGGGCTCTCAGCCTGCGCTCTCCAGGCCAGCCCAGCACATACCTTGCTCTCATCCGGCAGCTCGTAGGCAGAGGTGTGCTTCTTCATGACGTCCGGAGCCAGGACCTGGAAGCGCCGTCGGAACTGGGTCAGAAGCAGGCGATCCGCATACCCTGGGAGCAGACAGACATCACTGGGGACTGTGCCAGCCCACGGACACGTGGCTTGCACTAAAACACCAGGGAGGGAACCGGTGGGTGGGGGGCTGCTGCGAAGGGTGGCATGTCCTGAGCACAGCAAAAGGTGTTGCGGGTGGTGGGGACCAGGGGAGCTGTCACTAGCAGAGAGAAACCCCTGCAGTGAGGGCATGGCGGAGGGAGCGGAGAACCAGCAGAGATGCACTTGAGGTGGCCAGACACCGCCCCAGTGCCTTATGCTCGTGCAAGAGATTCCCCTGGGCCTCCTGCAAGGGTCCCTCTCCTCCTGGCATGGACAGTGACCATGGTCCATGCAGGTCTGGCCTGATGCATGGATACTCCAACAGGAGCACAGGGGAACCCCACCGGAGCTGCAGCCACCGTGCTCAGGCTCTGCTGCCAGGCAGCACCGTGGGCTGTGAGCAGGAGAGGGGCTGGGAACGCCTGCAAAAAGCAGCAGTAAAAACCCGGGGGCTTTCTGAAGTGGGGCTGGCAGGAGGCAGAAGATGAGCAATGTGTGGAAGGGGTGAGCTGCCAGCACCGGCAGGTGGGACCAGCGTGGCACAGGGCGGTGCTGGAGGGCTGGGCGTACCGATGCGGTGGAGGCGCAGAGCATCCAGGAGCTGGGTCCCCTCCAGCTGGGCTCGCAGGGTCGGCACGTCCAGCTGCAGGGCTGCATCGGGCGACGTGGGGGACCGAGGCACCGGCCCCTCCGCCCCTGCTCCTGGGAGGAGGCAGTGCACAAAGTGCAGCTGGGACCGTCGGAGAAGGTTCATGAGCGCGTCCTGCCAAGCAAGCAGAAGTCAGCAGGGACGGCGCAGGGCAAAGGGGCAGCACGGGGCAGTGGTGGGAAACTGCCCCCATGCACCCTCCGCCATCCTCAGAGCCCTCAAAGCTCAAGTGCAACAGCTTCGGTCGGAGAGGTGAGCCCGAGGTGCAGGTTTCAGATGCTGAGCGGGACCCTCGTCTCTTCGAGAGAGTTTAGGCACCTAATTATGGCTGAGATCAGCAGGAGCTCGGCACGTGCCCAGCACAGACGGCAAGTCTACTTGTCTGAGTGCTTAAGAGGATTAAGCAGCGGCACAGCAAGGTGCACGTGTAATCTGTTTTATGATTTGTCTGCCTGGGAGGCTTCCCCTGGGCGACAGCGGTGCTGGGGAGGCTTGTGGCCACCCACAGCCAGCCCAGCATGCCGCGCCCAGGGCCTTGGAGGACACAGAGCCACAAGGCTGACCCCCAGCCCCGTGGTGCAGGAGGTACCTGCTGGGGGGGGTGCGGGTCTCCCCGCTAAGGAGGACTGTGGGGTGAGGATACACAGCACTGCAAACACCCCGACCCCCCCAGCCGCCAGAGTCCTGGTGCCCGCACTCACCACCTGCAGTTTGAGCTGGGCACACACCGACCTCTTCTTCACAGCTGCGAAGCTGCTGGCGAAGGTCTTCCTCACGCAGCCGTTGCGGTGCAGGACGGCCTGGGAGCGTCCCTCCAGCCCCGCCACGGCGCGGCAGGCCAGCGGCGCCTGCGAGCGGGGCAGCATCAGCTCCTTCACGGCGTCTCTGTCGGGGCGAGCGATGAGACGGGGCGGTGGAGCCACAGCGGTGCCGGTGCTGGGGAACCTCTGCTTCCCAGCCTCTTCAATGGGGTTGCAATGCCCAGCACCCCAAATTCGGCATTGGTGCTGCTGCGGAGCACCCGGCCATGGAGCAGGGCAGGGTGCAGGGACAGCCCCCACCCGCTCTGTTCCTCTCTGGTTCGGGCACTGAGCTGTTCACCGCTGTTAAAACGTCCCGGAATTCAAGCCCAGAACAAAATGAGCTGAGAGTGCTTAAGCAGAAGGTTAAAATCGTCCCGTGTGGGGAAACATCTGCAGCAGCTCAATTACATTTCTAATTCCAATTTAGGCTACAAGGTTCCCCAAAGCGGTGAGGAAAACCCGCATGGTTGATACACAGGGAGCTGCCCTTTGCTGGCGATGCCTCGCAGCCCAGACCTGTGTCGGACAACCAACCCCACAGCACCACAGAGCTGAGGACATTGTGGGGTCCCCTTGGTGCCCCCCTGTGCCCCCCACTGCCCATGCCCGCAGGAGGGAACCCCCACAGAAATGTCAATGGCAAGGATCCGCTGGCTCGAAGAACCCAGGCAGCTTTGATGGAAAGCTGTTCACCACGGCATCATTCACCAGCTCACTCTGTAGCGTCTACTGCGATCACAACGTGTACATCTGGCTGTCAGTCAGCCCGGGGGTTGATGGATGTAAGTCAAATCGCTTGACATCTGCTCCCCCCACCTTAACTAAACTCTCAGGATTCCCACAAAGGTAGGATGAAAGCTGTGCTTTTTCTGGCTGGCTTGCAGTTTTTCCTCCAGGCGGAGCTGGGCCTGCTGGTGCTGGCAGGTGCCTCGGGCTGCCTCACAGACAGGATCCACTCAAGATCCCGTCCCCTCCTTGCCCACCCGAGGGCAGATGATCTCCGTCCCCTGGGCTGTGCATTGGGCAGGAGGTGGGGGAAGGGGCAGGGACACCTTACAGCCCACCCTGGCTGCCTGCGGCTCCTCTGACCTCCGCCAGCCTGTGGGATCTCTCCTCTCTGATGGGACGCCCCACACAACCCCCCGCCTTCCCCACCACGAATGACCTCTCGGAGCTGGGGCAGGTTTGCAACCTCCAGCCCCAGCCAGGGCAGCCCAGCTCACGGCGGGGTCATCCCCAACCCACTCCCACAGGCACGGGGACGACCGTTGGCACCGCGGCGCATCCCTCGCACTTACACCTTGGACCGCTGCAGCACCTGGATGGCGTTTTGTGCTGAGAGGTTGGGCTTGGCTTTGCTGACCCAGCCCGTCAGGTCGTAGCGCACGGGGTCCGTGCCCAGCTGGTGGGAGATCTCGAAGTGCAGCGCCTGCTCACACCGGCGCAGGTAGCCGTCCCCTGCAGTTGCAACAGCACCCCAGAATCACCCGAGAAAAAACCCCCTGTGAGCTGTTTCACGCACTGCACGGTTTCTTCAATTTCCGAAGCTAAACGGCGATGCCAAAGGACGGGCAGCCAAGCTGACCCGAACTTACCCTCCTGGTCAGGGCCCTTTGTTGTAAAGTAGGAGCACAGGCGGTCGAAGGCAGTGCCATCCCCGGAGTCTGGGATCAGCACCTCCTCGTCCAGGATCCACAGCAGCCCCCTGCGATCAGTCCCCGGGCTGCCGGGCAGCACCTGTGGCTGCCGAAGGGAGACGGCCCTGGGTGACGGGGAAGGGGCAGGAGGGCGGCGGGCAGCCGGCTCCAGCCGCAGCCATGCCAGCCTGCTCCCACCTCGCTCCCAGCCTGCTCCCCACCACCTCTGCCCAAATCTGCCTCCTGCCCTAGACCGGGGTCAGGAAACCCTCCCGGCCTGATCCAGCTCTGGATGTCACCCTTAAAGACCTCTGCAGCCACACGGTATCCCAGAAGAACCAGTCGTCCCAGCTCTGCAGCCAGGCTTGGAGGGGTGCCTGAGGTGCAGGGCTTGACCAGGAAGGTCAAACTTGTATTTCACAAAGCCAAAAAGGTTCTGGTTGATGCTGTGCCCTCCCCTGGCTTCTCTGTGCAAAACACACCATGATCTCGCACTCTGGCTCTGAAATCCTCACTCTTCTGAGCTGGAGGATGCTTCAAGCATGGCCAGAATCACATCATAGAATAGTTTGGTTTGGAAGGGACCTTCAGAGGCCACTGAGTCCAGCCCCCTGCAGTGAGCAGGGACATCTTGAGCCAGATCAGGCCTCAGAGCCCCGTCCAACCTGGCCTTGAATGGTCCCAAGGATGGGCCTTCTACCACCTCTCTGGGCAGCCTGTGCCAGTGTTTCACCATCCTAACCATCAGCAACCAACTCCCACCATGGCTATGGGGACAGGTTACCTGTGAGGAGCTCAGGTCGATGATGGACAGCGTGGCCAGTGGAGAGCGCTCTGGAAGATCAAAAGACACCTCAACATTTTCCTGGAAAACATTATTTAAAAGCTTGCTTCAGTCATGGTCTGGCCTCCGAAAGCCAAGAGGAGATACATTTGCACAGAGGGGGAGGACAATGGTATGGGCCCTGCTCCCACTCAGCTTTGCGGGGACCTGGTCCTGGGGGAGTGGAGCAGCCACCGGAGACACCTCTGCCGTGGCGCAGAGGCACAGTCACATCTGCCCCTGCGGGCAGGGCTGGCGGGACCACTGCACCCAACCGGATTCTGCAGTGCTTTGTGAGTGTCAGACGAGCTGCATAAACCATGGATATGATAATAACTGAAGACTTTACAGGAAAGCACCAAGAAAACAATCAATTATTTAATTTGCAGCTTGCAGGCATTGTTTCCCTTTCTCAACCGAGGGCTTCAGGCTGCGAGCCCCCAGCTGCAGGGCTCACCCACCACCCACAGCGCCAGCACCCCCTCCTGACACCCCCCACACCATGCCCTGTGGCGGGGGGAGCCCCCAGGAGGGGCAGGGTAAGCACGTCTTGCTCTTGCTCACGTATGAACTGGGGATGTGCTGCAAGAGCCGTAGTTTTAGTGTCTCTCCATGGTAACTGTGAGATTTTGCCCAGGGAATCAGGTTTGCAGCCTGAGCGTGCAGGTGGAGCAGAAAGCAGCAGCGGGGCCCAAGTTTCCTCCTACCAAGGGCACTTGCTGCCATCACCCCCGTGTGTGACCCAGCTCTGGGAGTAAATGGGTCACCGGGACTTGGGCTCACACTTGCAGCCCTGTGGCTCACAGGGCAGTGTCCTGCACCGGGGCAGCCATTGCCAGCCAGCAGCAAAGCCAAGGCAAGGCAAGCCTGCTGAGCCCACTGTCATTTCAAGCTCGGCCAGTAACTACATATTCATCACTAGTGAAGAGCCCATATATGCTTCCTTGGAGCAAGTGATGTGTGAATACTGAGCCACGGGAATTCAACAATTTTCCCAGGGCTAGAGGTATTAAAGTAACTTCTGCAAGCCTAATAAGTTCATCTCTGCTTCTAGATTTTTTCAGCAGCTTATTTCTGCAATAATTTATCATTTTCCTTTTCATTCTCTATTATTCATCACCGAAGGAAAAACTCAGCTACACGAAGAGAAGGGCACAAAGCGTTCTGAGCTGGAACAAGCACGCCCAAAGAGATGCCAAGACAGCCTGGCACCTCTGGCACGTCAGAAATACCTGAGAGGATCCGTGACTGGGGCAGCGGGGGAAGAGAGACTCAGCTCAAGGCTACCGCTCCATACAGACCCCTCATTTCTGCAACACCCCTCCTGCTAAAACTGCCGAGTGTGTTATTCGGTCACAGGGACCTGCTGGGTCACAGGCAGCCCCATCGCCAGGTGCTGGGACGCTGCTCCCAGCCCTCGCTCCTCACCTCTCTGTACCTCTCCATCTCCAAAACAAAGGTTTTCTCGTAGAAGAGAGCCTGCAGCCGCTCCTGCACGTAGTTGTGGCAGAGCTCCTCAAAAGTCGCCGCTCGCTCACCCCGCTGGTGCCGTGGGTTGTGAAAGCCGGGAGTGTCCACCACCGCGATGGAGGCCATGGAGAGGTGCTGGGAGGAGAAAGACCTGGGGAAAGAGCCACACACAGCAGCTCAGCTCTCCCTTCGGAGGTGGCACTGCCTCCTCCCCGCTAACATGCACGTCCCTGGGTGGGCACCAACCCGCGTAGCAGTGACCAGCCCCGCGCTTCCCGTCTCCCCCTGTCCCAGTGTCGTCTGTCAGGGAGCACTCACAACTCCTGGCATCGTTCCTTTGCTTGTCCCTTTCACCTCACCCACCTCTTCTTTGATCTACTTGAGCCGAGCGTCTCCTCCCAGCATGGATGGAGACACCTGTCACGGGCTGCTCCTGACCTGGCCGACCGAACACGAAGCGGTGGGTGGGGCAAGGTGCTGCCCTTCCCACGTTTGTCCCCATCCTGGCACTCCAGCTATTTCAAGTACCAGGTCTTCGTCCAAATGTATTAAGTTTGAGGGACCGGTTGATTTGAAAAGCAGCTAAACTGGGACGTGACACACATGCTGAGGACCACGGCAGGGTCCAAAGCCCTGGCTGCCGCGCTGTGCCGTGCCGTCTGCGGCGTTTCTACAGGGGAAGCTGCTGATGTTCAGCTCCTGAGGAAACCTCCAACAGGAACCGCAGCCTGTAACAGGCATGGTCTGAGAAGCAGACATCAAGGGGCTTCTTGGGAGAAACAGAGGTTGTTTACTTCTTCACGGGTTGCTTGAAGCCATTTCCAGCATTTCAGATAAGGACAGCAGGGGAATCTGACCCTGAGAAACCTCTGAGATTGTTTTTAATGCGCATTTCTGAAACAGCCGTCGTGTTGTGCTGCTTCGCCAGCTGCTGCGCTGCCCCTTCCCCAGCAGCCCCGCCGGCAGGGCAGCCCACTGCTGCTTCGGCGAGATCAAAGGAGAAGCCTTTCTCCTCAGTGGCACAGGGCACCAAGGATGCCAGCACCTCCATCAAAGCACAGGGTTGAATGAAGCAACAAAATTAAATCTACGAATTGTTTGCAGATTTTTGTAGCAGCACCCTCCTGCAGCCAGAGTTGAAAAGATTCACGTTCACCATCAACTCACTGAGGAAACTGCATTTTCCTGGCTGCCCTGAAGCGTGCCTCCTCACCTGGGTCATTGCTGCAATGGTTTAATAAGCTCTGGTGGTCTGGTGTGGAAAATAAAGCCAGGCAAAACAAAGCTACCTTTAAAGGGAAGAGGGGGCCCGGGACACATCCCGAGTTAATGCTGTTATTCAGGAGAATCAGCAACATTTTGCTCCACTGTCAGCCCTCCGAGTGCCATCAGCAATTTCCCTTTGGAGTGCGGTTGCTAGGAATTACAATAAAAATATTCTGCAGGTTAAATAACTGCAGGTTAAAATAAACCTGCAGCAACAACACAGAGTATTTTGGGCACCAGCTTTTATGTGGATGCTGACTTCAACAAACTGAGTTGCGCACTAGAACTGGGAAAATGGAGCGGTTTGGGGGCCTGATCCTTACCCCCGTGTTAAACAATTCCATTTACCCAAACAGATAGTTTTGGCTTTACACCACCTGTGTAAGAGATAGATCAGGCCACAGAGGATGTCCTCCCCATCCTGGCTCTCCAGATGGAAGTAAGCAGAGCACGGAGAAGCCCTCGGGGCAGGGGAAGGTGCTGTCTTGGCTGCACCAGCACTCGGCAGCAGGATGCAGCCTCTCCCAGGCTACTCCGGTGCCAGACCCTCTCGCTCTCGACACCTGGATCCTTGCCTGCGATTGAGCTTTCACCACGAAGCAACTCCTACCATGCATCCGCAGGGCTCGCTGGGGGATCCCCTGACTGGTGTACTGCTCTGCCCGTGCTGGTAACCTTGATTTCAGTCTGTGAAGTCACATCTATTATTAACGGGAAGCCGGGCTGCTCCTCTCAGCGCCGCGATGCCCTGCTCTCCACGTCCGCTCGCGGTGCAGCCTCCCGGCAGGCACCTTGGCAGCGGCAGCAGAACCTGTGCCAGCCAGTGCCGGGTCTCCGTGCTAGGCTGCCGGTGCCAGCAGGAGGGGTAGGACATGTGCCGCCCCGTGCAACACCCAGATGCGCAGAGCGTGCTGCTCCGCGGGGCCCTTCGTCCCTGGTGCCGGCTCACGCGGGGCCAACAGCCCGCAGCAGGTCCCGAGCGCCACTGTGCTCTCCCAGATGGAGATTTTCAGGTAATCTTCTTTCAGCAGGCAGCGGTTGCCTGCTCCGTGCCTCGCTCCGCAGACCCCGCAGCAAAGGGGACTCTTTAGCAGCCCCGGGAGAAGGAGCCGTCACCCGCCGACACCCCCAGCGCCCGGCAGCTCCGTACCTGTTGATCAGGGAGACGACAGCGGCAAAGAGCTCTTCGTAGAGACCTGAAGCCATCCCCTCCACACACTCCACACCCGTCATCTTTGGCCCTGGCAGAGCAGAGAGAAAGGCAGGCGAAGTCACACCACTGATTTCGAGCCGGGTTCAGCCCAGACGGAGCCGAGCCGGCAGCGGGGGACTCCCTCGCTCCCTGGGCAGGACGACCCGCACGGCTCCAGCCTCTGCTTGCCAGGCACGGCACTGCTCCGGGCGCGCAGGCAGGGCACATCCACCCACCTTCAGTTCCTTAGTGCCTCCTGCCTAACAGGTATTTAAGAAATAAAACTATTGCCATGTTAAAGGCCGGATCTGCAAGTTCTGGGTCTGCTTTTGTCAATTAGATCCATGCGTTAATTCGCAGTTTATAGTGGCTCAGCAGCACTTTGTTCAGCAGGAGCTCAAGCCCCCGCCGTGTCCAGGTCTCCTTGCACTGCATGGGTGCACGTGGCTTCACTTGTAGGCACGGGGGAAGGGTGCCCACCCTGCTGCCCTCCTGGTTTGGGGGGGTTTCCCCCCTTTTCTAGGGAGAGCTCTCACAGCATTTAAGCCACAGCACTTATCTGCTGGGGACATTGTCTGAATTCGTCTGATCTTCGGGTGCCCCTAAGGAGTGACAGGCAGGGTCAGCTGTGAGCAGAGGGTCGCTACACGACAGGGCGCAGTTAATGATTTAATTAACACGAACATACTTAAATGGACCTTAAAGGGCATATTGCCTCTCCCTGCAGCACGCCCTCCCTCTTCCCCCCGCGCAGAGCCCAGCAGCTCCCTATCGCCCACCAACACGAGGGATGCAGCATCCCGGTACCTGCCGGGCTCTCCTCTGCCGGGGGCAGCCGGTGGCCCTGCGCCGTCACCTGCGCCAGGATCTGCTTCAGGTGGTGTTTGAAGACGGCGGTGGTGAGCTCCTCCAGGTCGCAGCCCAGCACCTCGGCGGCCTTGCTCGCACACTCGAATTTCATGAACTGCTTCCTGCCCACTGGGGAGGGGGACGGGGGGGACATGAAGGGCTCAGCCCGAGCGGAGCCGGGCGCAGGCTCAGCACCTCTGGCAAACATCCCTGCCCACGCCCACATGCAACCTCCCAAAATCAAATAAAACCGAAAAGGACTGCTGTTTGCCGCGTGCGACGGGGAGGTGGGAGTGGGTGCTGTACCAGTACACCCCAGTTCCCTTCCCTCGCATCCCCCATGGGCAGTTTCAGACCAGGCACTGCCCTTGCCGACCCGCTCAGAGCAACAACCCTGCAGACCTCAGCCTTTGGGCAAAGAGCTAGCCTGGGCACAGCAGGCAGGAGCCATGTCAGTGGGCAGGGAAGGGGTCTCTGCCCCCCAGCAGCGTTCAGACGCGTGGCTGAGGCGAGGAGGCAAACCAGCTATAAACCACCCCGCGATAAAAGACAGTTTCCACCTTGAAGGCACGGCTGCTAGGAAGCGCTTTAGCATTACCTCACTGCCCGTCTGCATGGCGTCCCCCACTGAGCTGAAAAGGTTTTTCCTTCTCAGAGTCCATCTGCCTCCTCCTGCAATCCCCTCTCCTTCAGGGACAACTCCCGTGTCTCTCTCTAGGCACCGGACCCGCTCTCAGTGGCCGGCCTGGCTCCCGCTCCCGCAGCGTGCGGTACGTAGGGCCGCCCTCCCTACGCACATGCTTCTGCTAAAAACAGCTGTAAGGATTTTCTCAGCTTTGCATGATACTTATCGTATTAAAGGCTGGCTGAGTCCAGAAAGGTTGACAGATTTGTCCCTTGGGCAATCATTTGGCATAAGAGGACCCTTTTTTTTTTGGTCAGAAGATAGCTCAAAACTTTAACGATCTCAAACCAATGCTTTTGAACAGATTTCCCCTGCTATAGCGCTCCCCAGATGCTCAGAGCATCCCGCCTGCCCAATGAGACGAGGCAAAGAGGAGACCTCCTCCAAGGAGACGTTCTGAGGCAATTCAGAGCAAGTCAGGAACCACAGGGACCACACGATCTACCCAGGCTGCTGCTGCCAGCACGGCATCAGTAACGTTGTGCGTTTAAAGCACTTCAGGGGAGCAAACCAGCAGATGTGTTTATGGGATTACGAACCAATCCCTCAAAATCCCGGATCACCTTCCTCAGCCCCAGCAATGTTTGCTGTCCCCGTCAGCCTGAGAGCAGCCCTCCTCCCAGCACCCTCAGCAAACAGAGCTGGCACACTTGATTTGCATTCAGCAACAGTGATTCCAGCTTAACGATTAAAATCAATAGCGAAGCAATCGGCAGGATAAACCCTTTTACAAATCCAGGAAGGAGAGGAGCTGAGGAGGCAGCCGGCCAGGGCACGCTTGGAAACACGGGAGGACGAGCAGAAATGGGAGCAGACGAGCAAAGTCACCCAGAGACCTCAGGGCAGCGCCTTTAGGTGGTGACAGATGAGGAGCAAGCCCGGGTGCTCGAGGCTGAGACGAGCCCTTAAAATACAGCAGGCGGCTGGTGGCTGGGGAGGGGGTTTGGGATGAGGAGAGAAAGACGGCCACCTCCTGGCCAGCCCCATGGGGCAGCAGGGTTCCCCACTCCCGACCGAGGTGAGGCACAAAGCAGCAAGAGGCCACGTTCCCGGGGGCCGGGGGGCTGCTTTGCAGCACACACACGAGAGTCATCCCCCCTCTTTCCCTTTCCCTTTGATCTTTTCCCATTATTTTTTATTCTGATTGAAGGACTCCAACATCAAGGGCTGTCCTGGAGCAGACAGAGGAATTGCCTCAACAATTCGGGCTTTGATTTAGTTTGTTTTCACCTGGTTTTGTCTCAGCTGGCTGGACAGAGGATCATTCCAGGGCTGCCACAGACAGCATCCCACACTGCCTACTCTGGCATCCCACGCCAGCCACTCCAGCATCCCACGCCGCCCACTCTGGCAGCCACGAGACGAGCGAGGGGCTCCGCTCAGCCCTGCCCATCGCGGTGCAAATTCTTCCCAGCAGCGCAGTTCCAAGTGGGGAAACCAGTTGCTCCCCACCGTGCTGCTCCAGCATGGCAGAGACCTTGCTGCTCTGGGCAGAAGGATGCAGCACCGTGTTTCACACCTCCACAAAACAAAACAACCACTCCCTGACCGGCACAGGGTGTTGGAGGCTGGCACAATTCTGCCTGGCCTCTCCATACCCCCGAGACACGCTCATTACCCCTTTGGTGCTCCCCAAATCCACCCTCGCTGTAAGGGGCTGCTGTGTGCTGAGTCAGCAAGTCTGGGGGCACGGCCGCTCCTGCAAACCCCACTGTGCCCATGGCTGGCCCAGCGGCAGATCTGCCCACCCCGCAGCCGCCAGCCCCCCAGCAGCCCGCCCTGGGAGAGCCCAGGCACCATTTCACACTTCATAAAATATAAACGGCGGTGGCGGCGGCACGCAGCCCTCCTGGGTGTAGTGTGACCATTGTAAAACACGCCGGCTTTAACACCTAAAAGGTAATTACTTCGGCCCATTTAATATTTAAGAGAAGCCACAGGAAAATACAGGGTCAGCACCAGCTTCGTCTCGCTCGTGCGCCCATGCATGCTGCCCGGGCAGTGGCTGCGTTTCTGGGGGTTATCTCAATTTGGGAAGTGTGGGGAGCAGCAGGGAAGCCCAGAGGGGCTGGAACTCATTCCCCCATCCCAGCTGACAGCAGCAGTGCCCGGGAGCAGAGGGGAGCTGCAGCACGGGCTCGCTGCTGGGACAGGGCAGCTCAGCATTGCCACGAGCCCCCTTCTCATGCAAGCCAGCAGCCCCGTTCACCTTCCTTCCCAAGCCCCACCCCAGCTGTGCGGGGCACACTTCGTCAGCCTGCCCTTTTCCTTCCACTTATTTTATCATTAAAACATTTGCACTGCTAATGGGACAAATAAAAGAGCCCATTTGTTCCTCTTTATTACCCTAGGAGGGGACAGGGAGAGAGAGGAGGCTCCTCCTGGCTTGAATGGTTAATTTATTTGTCCTGCACTAAATTCTCCAGTCTATTCTCTGTTGACCCTTTGCCTGATGTATGACATATTAAAGCCTATATATAACAAAGGGAAGAGCTGTGCAATAGCGTGATTAAAGAAATCTGCCATTCTGGCTGCATTTCCCTGACTGTTTGTAATAAAGATGTCAGAGCACTGAACAGATAGTGCTATAACTTGGTGTGCAGGGAAACAGCCCGCCTGGACCGACGGTTGTGGTGGTGATCGTAAAAACGTCCACAAAGGAGAGGGCCATGTCAGTGGGGACCCCCAAGCCAGCCCCCCCAGCCCTGCAACAAGCCAGCAGCAGCAGCCAAGCTCCAGCCAGGACTCTGGCTACTGTTGGCACTTTCTGCTCCCGCTCCCCTGGCTCTGAACCCCGGACCATGGCCAGGACATGGAGGAAAATCAGCTCCCACGCTGAGCAGGGACGCACTGGGGTGCAAATCCCCCGACAGCCCACTGCCCGCAGGGCTGGATCTCCTCCCTGCTCATGCTGCTTAAAGCAAAACCTCCCCGGTTTGCAGAGCCGGGCAGCAGACCATGCAGCTCTGCCCAATTTGTGCTCCAAACCAGGATCCACCTGCCCTGCAGGGGATGCACCATCCTGCCTAAATCCTCTTGCCTGGGGAAGACAACCTAAGGACACCCTGCAGTGTACAGAGGCACAGTGTCACTGCGCTATGGTCCAGCCCCTGGAGACCCCGTCACCGTGGTTTAGGTCTTTCCCACGAAGCCGTCAGGCTTCACCAGAGCAAAACTATTGTCCCTGAAGGCTTCAACTCAAGAAGCGCGGAGAGCCACCATCCTACTGAAAACAGCATGGGCCAAATCAGCCGTGCTTCCCTCTACAGCAAGAAAACCCAGGAGCCAAAGAGCAAAAGGCTTTCAGAGAGAGAGAGGGAGAAAAATTGGCAGATTGCGAGGCCGGCCCTAATGCAATCCTTTCCAAGAATTGTTTTGATGAATGACGCGGGGAAGCAGAGGAGTCCTTCCCGGCAGGAGGGAGGTGGCCTTTCGTTCACCCACAGCACGGAGCTACGGTAAAGCCAGTGATTTACCCACACCCAAGGCCACGGCTGGGTGCCAGCCCTGGGACGGCTGCTCTGCAAAGGAAAAGCAAAGCTAAAGCTGGGAGCAGGGGCTCCCCGTGCTGGGTCCTGCTCGCTCCTCTTCACCTCCAACGCCAGCACAGCCTTCGCAGCCAGTGCCGGGGAACATGCAAGTGGCGTCACAAACACGAGCAACCAGCACTAAGCTTCCCTTGCAAACCTGTGTCATCTGCCCTTACGGGAACCCCAGGGAAAGTGGGGGCTGCAGGGGGCTCCCCCGCGCGGAGCAGCCTGCAAAGGCTCACCCTCTGCAGGGGGGAGCTGCTGGGACACGCGTGATCGGCACACGGCTTCGCAACGTTGCTTTATGCAATTTACCGCCCGGCCCCCTCTGCGCTCCTCTTCCCACGCGCTGCCGGAGCACCGGGCTGGGCTGCACCGGTGGCAGTACCGCAGCTCCATCCCTCCCACTATGCTGCAGCCACCGGCACATTTTTCACTCTGTAACAGGGACCACCGCAGGAACAGATATATTTGTCACAGAAGGGAAACTCTGGTGCAGCGCTGATTACGGACTCGCTGTTCCCTCCTCCTTTTAGCAATGGGCAGCGATAAAATATTGGGGTGAACCTGGGCTTTGAGCTTGGGCGGAACTAAGAACAAAGCGTCGTTTCCACATCCATTAAGAGAAGGCCACTGCACCTCAGAGGCTGTAAAACAGCAGAGATAATGCAGGTTTAAGGCTTTTTTCTCAGCTCTGGTGAGACACCAGTAAGTCACCCGAGTCCACTCCTGATTGACACCTACGCTCAGGAAGCTGCGTAATTAACGCCCGTCGGATCCTGCCACGTGCTCTCCCTGCCACGTTGTGATGGATGCCCCATTACTGCCCTTGGCTAAATGGCTTCCAGCCCTTCTGGAAACTTCCCATCCCACAGAGCTAAAAGGGTGTTCAAAGGGGGCCCATCCCTGCTCCTGCCAGCCCCTCCTGCCTGCAGACCCTGGAGAGACCCCAAGGGCCCTGCACACCATCACGGGGGCCCCGGGCTCAGCCCTTCCTTCTGCTCCAGCCCCGGCGTGGCCCAGGCCCATCTCACAAACCGCTCCGTGCCTCGGGTTCCCGAACAGGGGTACTCGTTCTCCCGCCTCCCGAGGGAACGATGCTGCAGCGGCGGAGCTGTGCAGGACCCAGTCTGGGCCACGCCGGCACCTCACACACTGACCCCATGCTGCTTGCTGGGGGTTTTCCATCCCAGACCCCAAAATTCGCGTCCGCCCCGGCTGCCTGGGCGCTCCCACCCCTCCGCCATTGGGGCTGCTGCTGCTGCGGGGAACCAGCCCCATCCGCACAGCGATGCAGGGGGGCGGCAGATGCAGGATGCTGCCTTGGTGCTGCCGACCCCCGCAGGGGTTTGGGGGGGGGCTCGGGGGAGCCACGCTTGGCTCCTGGCCATGGCACCGGGACAACTCCGGTGACTTGCAGCCGCTGGAAACCCAGGGGCCGCTGTTAAAGGCGTGCCGTGGGAAGCCTGCAGCGAGCAGGGAGCCGCGGTGCTTTATTTCTGTACCAGTCAGCAAAACGGGCAGCTGGAGAGCCAGCTGAACGCCGACCCCCAGCCGTGCCCGAGACCTCCTTCCCGGTTAAAGAGGCAATGAATAAATGAAAATGTGTAATACTCTGCAGCCCATAAAGGGGACTGGAAGCACTTAGGTGAATGGGTACCTAGGATGCCCCGCTGGCCTCTGCCTGTCAGGCTGCTTTCTCACAGAAAGAGTCGCTCTAGCACGTTTCAAAGGCAACGGGAAACGCTGACACCGGGACGGAGCAGGCTTTTGAAATTCAGCCTTTTCTTCTCCCTGATTTTCTAGCTGCAAACCTCTTTTCCACTCTCAGCCAGAGAGGTGGAGCTATTCCTGCCTGGTTTATTCCTGGACAAACTGAATTGGCAATGAAACGATAGCCGCCAGCAGAAGGGAAAAACCGGTGCATTTAACCTGCACCGGGGCCCGGCAGCCGGAGCACGGCACGTGGCAGGGATGGTGCCGGCGGAGGCGGCTGCAACAGTGGCTGCAGCACCCGACGGCACTCCTGAACACCAGCGAAAAACCAGCAATGAAGCTGCCTTTGGTGAGATTTCAAGGAGAGGATTTTGAATATACAGCTTCAAAGTGCATGAAAGGGGAAGGGAAGAGCTGGCTATCAGGAGACAGGTTTAACCACATTAAAAGAGTCATCGCTCCCACTGAGACTTTCGCTCCATCCAGCTTTGATCCATTTTTTATCCATATTTCCTTTCATTTCTCCCCTTTTGTTGATGCACAATGGAGGAATCAATACCAGAGTGAGTGATGCTGAGACATGCTCTGGTTGTTAATCCCATACCCAAGTCTGCTCTGAAGCCACAGCCCTGCCTGGGTCCCCTAATAACATTCCTATTCGTGCTGAAATAATTATGACAAGATTTGTTGAATATAGCGCTCAATTCGCTTCTAGACTGACTGACAGGGACAGAACATCCAGTCAGTTGGAGCAAACCGGCTCAGCTCACCCCGCAAACCCTCTGTGGCCACCGCAGTAACCGTCCCTCCATCTGCCTTTGAGCTGGTTGCTCTTAAAACGAGACGCGTCCCCAAACTCCTCTCTCCTGAAAACTCTCGAGGCAGAAGGACTTTCGTGCCTTACCACACGCTTCAGCCTGCAGCAGCAGGGTCATTTTTTAGAAGCTGGAAGGGCATTACGGGAGATGGAGATGGGGAAAGAGAACACCAGAGAGGAGAAAGAGAACTTGCTGTAAGTGATGACAGCATTCATCCTTTTAAAATAATTAATAAATGATTAATGGCATAAATTACCATAAGATGTGTTATGACATGTTGCAGAGACATTTATAAATGTCTATGGCTTAGTTTATAGCAGCCTTTATGCAGCCCTCATAAATTGAAGTCTGTAAATCAATGTGGCTGTCTCTAAAATGGGTTAGAGCACATCTTCAAATAATTTATAAGGGATAAGGCAATTTCTATATGCCTGTATTAACAAAGTCTTTATAAATACAATCTTCATCCAAACTCATCCTATTATAATTCAGTTACTGCATCACGCACTCAAGAGATGATGAAATTATTGCTACCTGAAGCTGTGACATTGGGGACAACGTGCCAACAAACCTGTTCCCTCCCCCGGTCCTTCCCGAAGCGCTGGCACACAGCAACGCCTCGCAGCCCCCGCACACAGCCGGGGGACAGAGCTGCTCCCAAAGCCCCCGCGGGGCAGGACGCCAGCGTGCAGCACGGCCCAGCTCCTCCACGGGCCACGAAGAGCTCGGAGCCACCTGCAACAGCCTGGCTCCCCCACACCTCCCCGCGTGCAACGCGCCCGAGCACCCAGCGCCGCTGCGACGCGCTTCCTCGCCCTCCTCCAACCCCCGGCGCCGAGACGAGGCGTACGGAGAGGAGCGGCAGGAGCCCCCCTTACCTTTGCAGGCGCCGGCGGCTCCCAGGTGGTAGATGCCGGCCAAGACGCGCCAGACGGCCGCCTGCTCCTCGGCCGTGATGCCCAGCGTGCCCATGGCGGCCCGGAGCTGGGCGAACGCTGCCGAGGCTTTCTGCTTCTCCTCGGGCTGCAAGAGGAGAGAGGTGGGAGGTGAAACGTCACTGTCTCTGCCAGAGCATCGCAGGGGCTGGGCGCAGGGGGATACTTGGGGGAAACCCCAAAACAGCCCATGAAAACCAAACGGTCAGCAAGGAAAAGGCAAGGAGGGACCCCAGGAGCAGTTTGGACAGCGGGGGGAGAAGGCCCTGGCAGGTTCCTCGAGAACTTGGCATTAAGAGCAAGCCTGGGCACGTCTTCTCTTCGTACAACTTCCCATAATTCCCACTTCAGGAGCGTCTGCAGAGACGTTAAGCAGCAGCTGGAGGTAGACGTTTCGTACCTCCTCACTTCTTGCTAAGCACACCCACCCCCCGGCGCACTGGGGCGAGCTGAACAGCTCCCAGCCACCGGCAGGACCTCGCCTGCCCACCTCCAACCACGGCAGCCCCGTCCACGAGTCCTGCAACTCTTCGGGCCAGCGCAGCCCCACAGTGAGATCAGGGCTCCAGCGCGCAGCATCCCCAGCCTGGCAAGGACCAGCCCGCCTGCCCTAAAGGATTTTGGCTCCTGCAGAGCCCTACGAGGCAACTGCTAATGAGAAAACACAGCTGAGGTCTGCAATTTCTCTAGACTCAAAAAAATACCCCACATACTTGTGACACCGGTATCACAGCAGGGGTTATCCACCCCCACTGGCTGCGGGGATGAAGGCAGCGATGCCGCCAATTAGATTTTTCAGTCTCAGCATCGAGAGCACTGTCCAGAAAGGAAAATCTGACAGATTTCCCCAAAGTCCAACTGAACCCAGGCACAGCACACCACCACTCTGTCTTTCCTTCTGGGCTGGTTCCAGAGCAGGCAAACAAAGCCCCTGCTCAGCCATGCCAGGCTGGGGTGCAGGATTTCATCCCAGGGGAGGTTTTTGGGTGGTTCATCCTTCCATGCCCTCATCCCCAGTATCCTGGGTGCTCCTTGGACAACCCTGTTGCACTGTGCTGAGCCAAGCCCGGCTTTCCAGGGACAGGCATGGGCTGCAGGGAACGTAGCCAGGAAGGAGAAGAAGTGGTGGTGGGGACAGTGCTTGTTGCCTTGGCAGAGCTTTCACACCCTGGACTGAAGAGATGCTGCCCAGGGCCGGTGCTGCCCGGCTCCTGCTGGCCCCAGTGGGAAAACCCTGCGTGCTGGGATGGGGAACCCACAGGAATCGGGAGCTGCAAAAGGAGGGTAAAACCCCAAATCTGCTGCTGGCAAAAGGAGGGTAAAATCCCATCTCTCCACCCAAATCTGCTGCTGCATCAGCAGGGCAAGGACCCGCCGTCCCTCCCTGTGCCCTCCACAGGAGCTGCTGCTCCAACAGCCGATGCCTTTGGCTGCCGGACCAGCGCAGGAGCTCCCTAATGAAGATCAAATATTGGATTCATCAATAGATGATGTAACTGCAAATTGCTGCGATTCATCCCAGCACTTTGGCTCATGAGCAATCTGCCTGATCTTTGCAAACAGCTCAGACTAATAAGGAGCTGGTGCTGGAAATCAGCTGCAGTACTTTTAACTCTTAAAAATTGCATTCTGGGCCCTCCAAAGGATGCACTTGGCCCCCCAGAGCTGCTGCTGCTGGAAAATCAACAGCGGTTGTCAGCCTCAGAGCAGCAGGATCCGTCCCTGGGGTGGCCGGGGGTGTCCAAAACCCAAGCAGAGACACCAGGCAGCAGCAGCCCTGGTGCTGGCAGCTCCCCTGCTCCCGCAGGGCTGTCGGAGGGGTGCTGGAGGCTGTTTGGGCAGACCCTTCCTCACATCCCAACCTTCACTCTCTCCTTCCATGTGCCCAGTACAGTGGCACTGTCCCAACACATCCCCTCACCCAGCAGCCGAGGATCCTAACACATCCTCTAGTGGGGGGTGACAAAGGGGACGCGCTGGCATCTCTCCCTACCTTTGAGAATGGCTTGATCCCGAAGGAGTTGCTCTCAGCTGCCTGGTGCAAGTGCAGCATCGTCCTGAAGTCAGGTACAGAAAATGAGACTCAAGCTCCCTCCCGCCCCCAGCCCTGCCCAAACCCCCTGCCCTCTCCTCATTTGATCAGCCCAATTTCAGTTTTAGTTTCAGAAGGGGCAAAAAAAGCACTAGAACATGTTTCCTAGAAAATCTCTAAAATGCATAAAAATCCCTGCAGCATCACTACTGTGATCACTCTCACAATCTCTTCTCAAAAACCACATTGCTGGAGCAAACTTGGATATAAATCATGGGGGAGCCCCTTGGCGATGGGGGCACCCGTCAGCTGAGCAACCAGGCGAGGAGTGGAGCCACCCGGTGCTGTGGCAGCCGCACACCCACCTGTGGGCCGCATCCAGCCCCGCCAGCATCAGGGGGAAGATGTTGAAGCTGCTCTCTCCGTGGGGCTGCTGGGCGACACGGCCCCTCTCCAGCAGCATAGTCTGGGGAGGGAGCGGAGGCAGGCGTGAGCGGCAGCCCCCAGCCCCCAGCGTGCAGGCAGGGGCAGCCTAGAAAATGGGGTGGCCCTGGCAAGTACACCACAGTCTCTGGATAAGCCATTGCCTGGGCTCAAGACGAGCCAAGATCTGCCTCCAGCCTTGTCAAGGTTGTTCAGCATCAGCGCTGACACCAGGAATGAGTCCCTGCAGAGCTGGGGACACCCCTGCCCCACCACCCAATTGTCCCATCCTCCCACCAGCTTCCCAGGAGGGTACTAGTGCTCTGGAGAGCGGGTGCTCCCCGGGGCACATTCCCACTCCTGCACAAGGACAGTCACACCGGGCCATCGCCATCAGCTCCCTGCCGGTGCCCGGGGCAGAGGGGGGGCAGCCACGGGGCAGCCATGGGGCAGCCATGGGAAGCCCTGGTGTTCCCCAGGAGCGGCTCAGCCCTCTCCTCCATCAGACCAGGCCCAGGGGCACGGGCAGCTCGGATTGAAGTGCCTTCACATAACAGCCCCGATGGTGGGAACAGCCCTGAGAGGCTTCTGCTCCAGGCTGATGCATAAGGTGCTGCTAATGAAATGCTGAATTATACATTTCCCCATAAACATTTCATCCCAGCGCTGTTCTGTGCTCCCTGCCAGGGGAGGGGGTGACGTGCTGCGGGGGACCCCACGCCGCTGGCAGAGCTCCTGCTCAGCTGCAGTTTGGGGCACCTTTGATCCGGGAGGAGAAGCGGTGCGGAGCATCGCTCCTCTCGCACCCAGCCTGGCCGGGAAGTGTGGCACAGGGGCGCTTCACCCCCATCCTGAGGAGCCTTAGTTTCAGCCACAGCCCTCCCATCTCACCGGGGACCTGGGTACCTGGTGCGCATGGGATACCTGGAGGTGAGCAGCGGTTATCCGGCCGGTGGCACTGAAATCCAGCGACAGGACCATGGAGAAGCGTGTGGAGCTGCTGCTGTGGCCGGTGGTCACTGACCCAAAGGCTCCCAGGACTGTGAACATCGCCTGGATCTTCTCCACTGCAAAACCAGCACTGAGAACCCCCTGAGCCACCCTGCGATGGCCACAGCCCTGCATCGCTCTGGTACTTGCTGGGAGAGAGCCAGACCATGCTGCTGCTGCACCAGCACAGCCTCAGGGCTGCAAACGGGTGCTGGAGGAGGGTTCTGCTCCTGGCTGCACCTCTGCCTCCTCCTCCTGGGGGTCTGCACCAGCGCACAGGAACCCGGTGCACCGGCCAGGCACCCGGTTAGCATCCCACACTGTGAGACCACGTGTACGCTGGCCAGGGGTGGGGGGGATGTGCCGTCCTGCTCCTGGCCATTCATCAGCCCTTTGCAAGAGCACGGTGTACCCAGAGCTTGCCCAGACCTCCGAAATCCAAACCCGCCCTCTAAAGCTGCTGATTGCTTAACAGCGCTTCCTCTCACGTCACCAGTAACTCGATCAGATGGGAAAAGTGCTGCCCCAAGCATGCAAGTAATTCCCTTCTGGTGCTTACTCAGGTGTCTATCGAAATAGAAAAGCTGTTGGGGCTCGGACGGATGAGCGGCAGCGGCATTCGCAGCCCCGCCAGCCCGCGCCGCACTCGCACAGCCGCACCAAGCCACCCCGACAGGGCACAAATCAGACCGGGAACGGGTCAAATGGGGACCATCAGACGGAAACAGCATCACCTCCGTGTTGGCGAGTGTTCCCCAGCCTGCACTCCCCAGCACCATGCACCCCACAGCCCGCTGCCGGGGCTCAGAGCTCGCATAGCTGCCGTGTCCCGTACCTGAGACCGTGCCGTCCACGCTGCCCGCCGTGCCCACCAGGTACTCCAGAGTGCTCTGGCAGCACGTGGTCTTCCCAGCCCCGTGGCGCCCCAGGGGCACGATGGCCTGGTCCTGCCGCTGCATCAGCAGGTTCCTGTAGGCCCTCTGGGCCACCGAGCAGATGTGCGGGGACATGCTGTCCCGCTTCCCCTTGGACGCCTGCGGGTGGGGAGAGAGGGGGAGAGCACATCCAAAACAGGCTCCTTGTAGAGAAAATCCTCAAGACACAGCATGCTTAAGGTGAGGGTTTCTCCTTCAGGGTACAGAACCCCCCCAAGATTCCCAGGGGAAGGGGAAACACCACCAGCCTGGCCACCCACACCAGCACCAGAGGGTTGGGGAGCAACCCAGGGAACCCGCAGCAGGACCCGCTGCAGCTTGTCTGTGGGCAATAGCACCACACCCCAGGCCTGTTCCTTCCCCAGCCCCGGCAACCCCAGGCCACTCAGGGGGTGCAATGACAGCAACACAGCAGTTCTCTCCTGGAAAGTAGGAAAACTTCAGTGCTGGGAGCGGTGCCCAGCTCCAAGCATCCCTGGCCCTGAATGTCCCCACCCCCAAGTATCCCCAGAGCATCCCCAGTCCTGAGCATCTCCCAGAGCATCCACCACCCCGAGAGTCCCCGGTCCTGAGCATCTCCCAGAGCATCCCCTGCCCCGAGCATCCCTGGTCCTGAGTGTCCTCAGAGCATCCCTGGCCCTGAGCATCTCCCAGAGCATCCCCTGCCCCGAGCATCCCTGGTCCTGAGTGTCCTCAGAGCATCCTCAGCCCTGAGCATCTCCCAGAGCATCCCCCACCCTGAGCATCCCGCAGAGCATCCCCCTCCCCGAGCATCCCCGGTCCTGAGCATCCCCCAGAGCATCCCCCGCGCTGTGACAGTCCCACGGTGCCATCTGCCGGCACCGCAGCGCCCGGCGCCCTCCGCCACTATCCCCGCGGGAGTCGGTGACCGCTTCCCACGGGAGATCCCGCCCGCCCCGCGGTCCCTCCCTGCTCACCTTCCCCGAGCCGCTGCTGGCAACGAAGCTGGGCTTGATGGCCACCAGGCTGGGCCCGGCGTAGGTGTAGGGCAGCCGGGCCCGGTAGCGCTGCTGCAGCGTGTTCAGGGCGCTGCACTCGTTGAGGCTGACGAGCGCGGCCAGATCCTCGGCGTGATCCAGGCTGGGGGGGTTGGTCTGCGGGGAGAGAGCCAGGGCCCCCCTCGAGCTCTGCCGCCTGTGCCGGACCCCACCAGCAACCCCGACACCTTGGAACCACCAGCCTGGGACGGTGGCCGGAGCGCCAGGGCTGCCCCGGGTCTCATGTCGGGCTGTGCACCAGGTGCTGTGGGCAGGGGTCCCACCTCTGCGCCAGGCAAATGATATGGGAAAGTAGAAAATATCTGAAAATATTCTTTTTGAAATATGTGATATGCTTTAGTCTCTGCAATATTAGCTAGCTAGCCTTGTCTTTGGTAAACAAGAGTGTAACCCCCTGCCCTTGGCAGGGCTTAAGTAGGGTCTTTATCACTCGAAGGCCTGCTTCATTGTGCTCAAGTAGGGTCTTGATCCCTCCAAGGCCTGCTTCATTGTTTTAGGTGAGATGGGGATGGGGGAGGAATTGTCTTGGTGCCACAGACCATGGAGGGGGATGTTGCCTTGAGCTGTGGTCGCGGGGGGGAGACACTGCCCAGCTGCCCCTGAACTGCGCACTCTGGAGGTTGGGTTCAAAAGGACAATCGGGAGGAAGACTATCGAGGAACTCTTACTTCCTCCCCAAGACCACCAAAAGACCCCCGAAGGGGAAGACTCCGCCTGCGCAAGGGGGAGGAGATCTAACTGACATCCAAAGCAGGACAGTGATAAATATGTAAATATGTAAGTTTTGTTGCTTTAAATAGGAGGCAATGACCGCGGCTCGGGGTGCAGCATCCTTAGGGCACCGGACCCTCGCTGCACCCAGCGCTGCAGAGCTGTAATAAACAGACCTGCTGCACAACCAACTTGGGTGGCGGGGTTCTTTCGCAGATCACAAAACCGAGGAGGGGACTCACCCGCTGCACGCTGTCCTCATCCACCTCGGTGATGCTGCCGTCCACCTCCCGGCGCACCCTCACCCTCCCCGCCGGCAGCTCGGGCGTCCCCACGTCTGGCTTCAGCTGCGTGGCTGCAACGAGAGGCCGATGAGTCCCTCCAACGCGGCATGGCCAAGGCAGCTCCGGGCAGAGCTGGCTGCGGCGTGGGGAGCTGCCAAGGGGCCACCTCCAACCGCGGGCCCACTGGGGCATGGCCATGGTGCGGTGCCGGAGCAGCAGCCAGCGCCCACCCCGGTCCCGACCCGCAGCCAGGCTGGAGATGGCTCTTCTCTTCGGCGCTGGAAAGCGAGGGCAGAGGAAGGCAAGTTACCGAGCGTGAATCCATCCTGCTGGATGAGCCAGACCTTCTCCGCTTCATACCAAACGTCCCTCGGAGCCTGCGGGGAGGAGAGAGGGAAACCGTGCAGGAACCAGCAGAAAATGGAGCTGGAGAAACTGTGCTTGCCCCATGGGCTGCAACGCTTCCAGCCAGAAGCCCTGGCCCCTCCTCTGCCCCCCTGGCCGGCACCAGGGGGCACCTTCTCCCAGCCCCCAGCTGAGCCCATAAGAATGGGAAGAACTGCGTGAAACCAGAAAATGGCATCAGCGCCCCGAGACCCGGAGTAACAGCCCGGCAGGTCAGCAGACACGTTACCTGGTCCTTGTCCGTGCTCTCACCCGTCACTTTGACCTCTCCCGGTGCCTCTTCACCCTCTCCTGGCTCTTCCTTCACTTTCCCCACCTTCTTTGTCACATCTTCTGACTTTTCTTGGATCCCTCCTGGCTCCTCCTTGAGCCCCTCTGACTTGTTGGCAGTTTTTCCAGGCTTTTTGATTTCCCTTGGCTCCTTCTTGCCTCCTCCAATGTCTTTCTTCATCTTCTCTGGCTCTTTCTTGGCTGGCCTCGGCTCCCTCTTGGTTCTCGCCTTTGCTAGGGGCTCCTCGTGGCTTGGGGCTGCCCCCTTCTCCTTCTGTGGACTCTCAAGGCCTGTCCCCTTGGGTGTGTCCCTCTCCTTTGCTGGGACTTTGCTGCAGTGCTGGGGGCCCTTGCTGGGTGCGGGGGCTGGAGCCGGGGGGCTGCCCCCTGGGCGAGGGTCCTTGGGGCACTTCTCGGGGCACGACGTCTTCGCTGCCTTGGGAGCCTCTGGGTGAGGGGTCTCCGGTGGTTTGGGGGACTGGGCTTTGCTGGGGACGGCCCCTGGCACAGCTGTCCTGGGTGGCAGTGCCTTGCGTGGGGGGGCAGAGACCCCCTCGCCCCCCTGCCCCTCTGCGTGCAGCCCGTTCTGCAGCAGCCGCCCCTCGCTGGCCACCTCTCCTCCGGCTGCTGGGGTGTCCCCGGCTGGGACCTTGCTGTCCTCCCCGACGGGCTGCCAAGCAAAGAAGAGGAGCCGGGTCCGACAGAGACAGGGCGAAGGACCCGACCCCCGGCCCCAGGAGCTGCAGCCTGGTGCGGGACGCCCACGCCAAGTGCAGCCCAGCAGGACACGGAGCTGGAGCCATGGCCGATGGCCGCAGGTGGCTGCCCAGACCCGGCTGCATGGTTGCAGTTGGTGGTGGCATCCTCTTCTTCCTCCTCCTCTTCCTCCTCCCTCCCGCTTGGCCACATCCCGCCTCTCTGCCCGCAGCATCCTGGGTCACCGCTCGGTGCCGTGCCCAGGGACACCCCACGCACTCCCCTTCCTGCACTCAGTGAGCTGAACCGGACAGCCTTGCACTCTGCTTAATTACTCGCCTTCCAATTAAGCAAGCCAGGAATGACAAGTTGCATTAACAAAGTCTCCAGCGTTAATTGCTCAAGGCTGGCGGCCGGCCGGGGCCCCAGCCTGCTGCAGCCGACGGCACGCTGCGAGCCCGGGCCTCGCCGTCCAACCCAGCTCGTGCACAAATAACGCTGGGGGTCCCGGTGCCACGAACGGGAACTGCTTTGGGCTGGGGACAGATGGGGACACCCGGCCGGCGCCAAGGCAGGGCGCCCCGGTGCTGCGGAGGGTTCCTCACCGCTCACCTCCTCTTTCGCGCTCGCCTTGGTTTCCTTCTTCAGCTTCGCCGCCTTGGCCTCCTTCTCCGTCTCCCGCACGAGCTGCTTGATGAACCCCCCGGGGATGACCGACAGGAGCAGGGGGGGGGCAGACGGGGGCGGCCCCCGGTCCTCGTCCCGTATCTGTTTGCAGGAGCAGAGGCTGGGTTATGGGGCACTGCGTGGGGACGGGAGCCCCGGCAAAGCCATTCCCGCCGGCACGTTAGCGGCACGAGCAGCAGAGCCGAGCACCAGCACCCTGCTCTGCCAGCGGGGCCGGCGGCAGCTGCAGGCATCTTGCAGGCGGCCAGCGAGGCCGTGGGCCACCCGTGAGCACCAGGCTGGTTCGGGGATGCTGTGGCGAGCGAGAGGAGAAGCACCAAGAAGAAAAGCCCCACGGAGAAGCGCCCAGGTTTCCGCACGCCACCGAGGGCTGGGCGCAGCAGGGAGCCCGCGTGTGCTGCCAGCTCTGCCCAGTGCCCAGCAGCTCCGGCACGGCCATGGGAGGAACTATCCTGGCTGCAGCAAGGCAAGAAGTGGCTCCCGGCATCGCTGCGGCCACATGCAGACCTGCGGGTCCCTCCATGCCTGGCCCCAAGCTGAAATCCAGCCCCGCTTCCCACAGGTCCAGCAGCCAAGGGTTTTCCCAGCCGAGCCACCACCAAACCCTGCAGACTCCCACGGGTCTCGGCCCTGCAGGGAACCACGTGCCCCAAACAACAGCAAAAATTGCCCAAATCAGAACATTCAGGCTGCAAAGGTGCCCGGAGCCGGCAGGGTTGGACAGCGGGGCCGAGGGGATGCTGACCCCAGGGGCGTGCGGCAGGGCTGGCTGCAGCGCGTCCCCCCCGCCCGACACCGAGTCCCCGGGCAGCCCGTGAGCATCCAGCCCCGAAACACCGGTGGTGCCCCCCCAGACCGAGACTTTCCTTCTGCTCCCAGAGCGCGAGGCGCGAGGAGATGGCCATGCCGGTGGCGAGGCGGGACGGTGCTGGCCGGAGAACCGCGGGGCCACGCCGGGTGCACGAGGAGGAGAGAGATGAGAGAGTTAGCCAAGGGCTCCCGCTGGCCCCGGGGCTGTGCCGGGGCTGGCAGCACCATGACCTTGCTGGGCATCGCCCCAGTCTGAACTCGTGGCACTGGCTGGGGCATGGAGGGGTTGGGACGTTTGGCAGCGCTGGGGAGGACAGCACGGCCATGAGCAGCCACCTCCAGCCCCCGGCACGGCGAGGGGTGAGGAGATGCGGGGGACTGGTAGTACAGGGTGTCGGTGGCACCAGGGTAGTGCTGGGACCCCGCTGCCCTGGGCTGGGTGGCACAGGGTGGCCGCGGGAGCCTGCTCGTGCCTCGTTTCGGACTTCACCTGTCGAGATCATTCATGCACCGAGCGGGTCGGGGCTCGTCTGGCCCTGCCGCTCGCACCGGCAGCCGCATCTCCTTGTACAGTAAAGGGCAGGAGCGCTGGGAGCGGCCAGGAGCCGGCTGAGGAATGTCACTTGCCTTCTCGGGCGGCAGCCCCGGGCGCCACGTGCCCTCGCTCCTGTCGGGGACCGGTGCTGCCCCCCCACTGTCCCCCGAGCCAGGACTCTGTGGCCATGGGGCCGTGAACAGTGCAGCCAGAGCCCTAAGGGACACCCAGCACCTGCCCGCCGGAGCTGGATCCTCGGTCCTGCTCTGCACATAGGGAAACTGAGGCACGGAGGGGGATGCGCCTTGACCAAGCATGCAGCATGGTCCAAACAAGGACCAGGGACCACCATCACCACCACCCCGGCTCCCCCCACCCAGGGAGCAGGATGCGGCCCCATTGGGGCCACGGCCATTTGGGTCTGGTCCTCACACAGAAGCCAGCTGGGAACCCGCTGCCATGCCGGTGGGTGCCAAGAGCAGAGGCCATTGAGGGGTCCCCGGCCACCCTCCCGCACGGGGCAGGGAGCACCGTCCCCGTTCCCATCCCCGCTCCCATCACAGTCCTCCCAGGCCCCTCTCCCCAGCACACAGCGGTGGCTGGAAGCCGCCCCCAGAGCCGGGGCTGCCGCTATCACCATCCATTCCCACCTAAAAATAGCCCTCCCCGCCGAGGGGCCCACGGCCCGGCTGCCAGCACACCCAAAAAGATCCATCCAGACCCTGACCCCAGCCCCCCCACCCCAAAGGTCCCCCCCAGAGCGCCCGTACCTGGGTGGGGGGCTGCGGGCGCAGGGGGCTGATGGCCCAACACCAGCACCGGGCTCTGCTGCCGGTGCGAGACCCCAGCGAGCCGGAGAGCGAAGGCGGCGTGTGGGCGAGCGACGGCAGCGGGGCAGCGTGCGCCTCCCCCCGCCGCCCCCCGCCACGGCGGCAGCTGAGGTGACACATGTCACTGCTAAAAATAGCCGTGGCGGTGGCACCGGGGCCTCGGATGGGGAGAGGCAACAGCGCCGTGGGGGCCCTCCCGTCCCCCGGCCTCTCTCCACCACCCGGCACACGCGTGTGTCACCCGTGCCGTCCCCAACAAGCGTGTTTGTGCCCTCCTCGGCGCACACGTCCGCACCCCGCAGAAGTGGGGGAACGGCTGGGGGTTGGCACGAGCCAGCCCAGGGTGCTCTGCTGCTGCAGGAGGGGACCCCGGGCTGTCCCCCGGGACTGCAGGTCGGGGATCTGGCATGGGGCTCCCCAGAGCACCCCGGCTCCCCCCGCCAGCCCCAGAGATGGAGGGGATGGAGATGGGAGGGCTGAGCCGGGGAGGGACCTGAGAGCAGCGCCCGAAATAGCCTCTCGTTGGTGGAAAGAAAAAGTCACCGTGGCACTAATGTCACCGTGGTCAGCAGTCCGGCCAGGGCAGGTGGGGAGGGAGCAGGCAGCCCTGCCTGCCCAGGGGGGTACCTGGCACCGAAGGGGCCACCGGGTGCCCACGCGGGGCACAGGGTGACCCTCCGGGGACCAGCAGGACCCACGTCCCACCCGCCCCAGCGCAGCATCCAGCACCCAGCCAGAGGCGCAGGACGCGGGATGAGGCCGAGCCCAGCTGCAAAGGCGTAACCCACCCTCCGCCGCTCCGCATCTTCCCCCGAAATGCTCCACGGACGTGCCCGGGGCACCAGCTGGAAACGCTGTTAATAAGAAAGGAAACGGGACTGTTAGTCTGTGGCTGCGCGGCAGGAGACTGAGGGTTGCCCCGAGCATCTCATCGAACCCCATTTCCACCGGGGAACGGCACGAGGACACATGGTTTCAGGGAAGCCACCATTCGTCACCCGTAACGCACCTCGTCGTCCCTGTTGGGGCCGTCTGTCGCGCTGCTCCAGCAGACCGGGCCGAGGATCACCCCCAGCGCCCTCCTCACCGCCGCCGGCACCGTCCCCTTGTCAGGACGTGCCCAGCAGCCACCCGTGGGAAAAGCACGAATGAACACCATGAGCGGCACCTTCTGCAGCGAGCAAAGGGACTTACCTCTGTGCGGGGCAGGCGGGGGCGATGGGCGCAGGGTCCTTCCAGCAGCGCCTGGCAGGCAGCTGCCCGGCACGGCACGGCACAGCCTCACCGGCCAAGCGGGAAGGGGCGAGCGAGACCGAAAGAACCAGGCGGCAGCGCACACGCAAAGGACGGTTTTTATTGGGGTTCTCGTCGTATGAGAGCAGTTGTACTGACCAACACACAGAAGCAGCTTAGCTGTGCCAAAGTAATCCTTTAAAAAAAAAAAAAAAAAAAAATAATGGCGGAATTAACCAAGTGTGGCACATCAGTCACAAATCGCCGGGGACTGTAAACTCTGAGGATCGTCTCTGGGAGAAGTACTACGGGGACGTGCAGCAGCATACACCGGCACGGGCACACCCTCCTCTGCACAATAAATATGAAAAGAGCCAAGTACATAAAACAAAGAATGATTCTCATAGATACAATATCTAAAGTTATTTACAGATACTGGCTTTTCTTACCATTAAATTACACATTGAAAACAGGTTCTCTTTCAATATATTTCTTTAAATCACTAGTAGCTACTCATGTGAATCTGCTCCTTTTTTCTTATTTTTTTTTACAGGACCGAATGGAGTCACTGAAACAGCGCTCGTAAAAACGACCCTCCTAGGATGCTCTTGCTTTATTCTGTTTTTCAGACTCATTTTTATTCGCCATCTCACCCGCTCTCTCATTTCTCCCTTTCCTCAAGGAAAAGACGCCTGCTACAGCCAGGAAAGCCTCTTCCCAGCCCCACACCCTGGCAAGCCCGAGGCTCAGCCGTGTCCGTCTCCTCTTCCAGCCTGGCAGTACAGCGAGTTACACAAACCCGGGTACATCCTGACGCCGGGTGAATAACCACCTTTCTGCACCCGTCCCCACTTGGGCACACGTCGGGTTTGTGGCACTGGGCTCCCCACTGCTCCCATCACGGCACGTTTCTGGTGGGTGACACCGAGAAACCGGGATCCCACCGGCACCGGCGCGGTTTCGCGCCCGCCGCTGGCCTCTCCCTCCCTCCGGGCGCTGCGGGGCAGAGCAGCTCAGTGCCACGGCTCATCCTCAGCAGGAGAACACGATCAGGCAGGCGTGAGAAGGGGAAAATGGGAAACAAGAACTACTAACGGGGGGGGAAGCAGCCGCCCCCTCCCCACGTCGGGCAGCGTCTCAACGAGAAGGGGCGGCTTCGGCGGCACAGTGGGCAAAAACCACGTTTCAGCCTCGAGACGTCATTCGGTGACGCCCTGAAGAGCACGAAGCGCCGGCTCCACCGCAGCGGGAATTAAAAGCACGTGCTTTAATGCCTCGAGTATTCCTCCAACGGCAGAGGCCGCGATTGCCACTGGAATTATTTTTAGCAACTGAGTTATCTGACAGATTTTGTGCTATTTTTGTCCCTCGCTCGGGAAGGGGGTGCCTGCTTTGGTTACCCACAGGTGAGCCCAGCAGCACCACGGCAAACCCTGCCGGCAGGCAGAGTGAGCCCCCGGCGCTCCCCAGCCGCGGAGGGCGGCAGCGCGGCCGAGCCCCGCTGCCCTCCCGGCGCTCCCCGCAGCACACCTCTGCTCCTTCGCGGGCCCTGGCCTGCTCTTGAGGACCGAGAAGTCACCCTGGAACAGCAAAAACCACCTCCGTGAACACATGTTTGCCATCTCTGACAGCCGTCAGCCCGTCTCTGCCCCAAGCAGACCTGCCCCGGGCCCGCTCCAGTGCTCAGACCCCGCGGCCTCGCCGGGCTCTGCCTTCCGCTCGCTCACAAACCTGGGAATTAAGGAGCTCTGCAAACGCCCGAGCCCATGTCCCAGCTTTCCCAAACATCAAGCTGATTTCCTCGCCCCGATTTAAGGTCACGAACCCTCGCTAACCCAGACTCGTGTGAAGGAAAGTGTGCTCTCCGGAATGCTGAGCAATAACGGGGAAATTCAGAAACACCAAACCGAGGGGGGTTTATTTCCCAGAGTTTGTCAGATGTTTCTGCATTCACGCTGCACTTCACGATGGTCCTGACTGTGCCCAAGGTGGCTCCGCTCTAACAGAAGGGGAAGCTGGACAGGCTGACGGAAACTATTTCGACTTTATTATGAAAAACAGAATAAAGCTGACTCACCCTGCTTGAAAGGAACTGCCGTTTCTATACATATACGGAGCAGTGGAATGTCCGAAGTTGGAGAAACATGTATTTAATAAATAATATAAAATGCTTTCTTTGTTAAAATAGAATTCTTGCTTTTATACCTACACAGCATAGCAACCTTTACATAAACAAAATAAAGCTGAGTCTGTGATGATTAGTTTAACACAAAATAAAAATACAATTTAACAATAGTATTAAAACAGCCAATGTCCATCCACACAATATGTACACCATGGCATAGAAATCAACAGAAAACAAAAGTAGATTATCTTGAAATTCCTCAGACATTTGGATATACATATGTTCTCTGTATAGTTTAGATATTTTCCTCTTTCTTTTTTTTTACAATATTAAAATTAATACTATGCTTTTTCAAAATACGCTTTTTAGATTTTTTTAATTTGTGGAATCGACTCATTCCTTACATCGACCAGCACTAGAATTATTTACTTTCTACTGTACACTTCAAAGCAGTCCTTCCTCCACGAGCCTTTCAGAGTTCAAGTAACCGCGTCGTCGCCGTCTGCCGCGTGAGAGCAGCGAGACCCGCGCGTGGCAGCGAGCGCCGGCAGCGTGTCGGCACGGACCGGCCCGGCAGCCACAGACCTGCCCGGCTCCCAGGGAAAGCGCAACCAGGAGCTCCCAGCGACCTCCTGCAAACCCGCGTCTTGGCAGCTCCCCCAAACCCGCGGGACGCCGGGGCAGGGGCTCGCTCCGACCCGCAGCGGAGCCAACGCCCCGAGCAGCTCGGCCGGCACCAACAGCACCCGCCGGCGCGGGATCTCCGCTGGATGAACGCCTCTGCCTTCAGCACCAAACACACAACGTTTCCTACGGCCCACGCGCCGCGCTGCCCTCACCCGCCTTCCTACCAGCACCCAAACCGACCCGACGATCCGATTGCCTTTTTTTCCCCCCCCTTTCAACCAAAGAGGGAGAAGAAAAACGCTCCTGCTGCGCTCCTAACGGGGAGTTGTTGAAATCGAGGAAAACTCGACTGTGACTAAGCTGAGGTCCATCCCCGGCCCGGCGAGCGCAGCACATCCCTGCCTGCCGGGTTTCCCACCCACACGCCCGCTGCCACGACTGCGCCCGGGGGCTTTGTTTGTGATGGCCCGTAACGCGCCGGGAAGGCCCGTAACGCGCCGGGACGGCCCGTGGAGGCTGGATCGGCCCAGCAGCCGCAGCAGCCAGGCTCAGCTCAGAGCGGCAACTCGTGAGGCGGCGGCCGGAGGCTTTGCTGCAGCAGCGACAGGACTCCAAGCTCAAACACAACTGACATGAAGAAGCTTTTGCACTGACTAAACGGGACGGCCTATGCTTAGATGAAGGATTTAAAAAATAAATTAGTAAATGTTCCTTTAACAGTTTCATGGATTTGCAAAGTAATTACCAAATAAACGTGAATGATAAAAACTGCCCAATTTGTACCTGCGATGGGGGGACACCTCAGCTGACACGGCGCCCAGGGAACACTTTACAGCACCAGACACGCTCATGCCCAGCCCCAAACGGTCCCTGTTACACTCTGCTTGCAGCGGGAATAACTGGTGCTTTGCCTCTCCTGCACTTAAACTTCAACTCCTAAA
Source organism: Leptosomus discolor (assembly GCF_034619465.1). Taxonomy (NCBI): domain Eukaryota; kingdom Metazoa; phylum Chordata; class Aves; order Leptosomiformes; family Leptosomidae; genus Leptosomus; species Leptosomus discolor. The sequence continues at coordinate 15,865,365 of NC_141406.1, read as the reverse complement.
AGCCTGATTTTGGCCAGAACTTGCTGTATCCCTGTTCTTGAAGCAAGACATTAATTTAGAGCAACTCCCCCATATGGACACCGCCACCCTACCTCCGAGCGGAGGAAAGGGAAAGGGAAGGCGCTCAGAGCAAGGCTGCAGCTCTCCTGTCACGGTGGCCCCCGAGCCCAGCTCCCGCAGACACTGCACATCTTCCTACCATCGCCTCCCTCTCACGCTCAGTCTCCAGGATCTGGTCTTATTGCATCTGTCAGCGTGTACGTCAGAGACGAGGAATAATCGGAAAATAATCCCTGCAGCACTGAAGGCATGTGGATGTGCCAGGGGAGTGTCTAATATGGCTCTATCTGGTATGTAATTCTCTAGTTTGAAATACAAGAAACAATTCCCGTATATGCTTACATCTGCATGTACGGGAATTTTGTTTCAGAGGACTTTTAGATAATTTGTTTTAAGATCTGTGTTTATAATTCACTCAGCTCTGTTGATGCCCGAAGCTCTAATTTATTTTATCTGTACTTCCCTGAACATTCAAAAGAAAAAAAGTCCTACAAATGCGGTCAAAATGCGTAAAAGACAACACCCTGCTCTACGTTCCCTGCGTCCAACAAGATTTTCTACACGCACAGCTGAAGATCCTCATGTAAAATTCACCAAGAATCTTTGTCCAAGAAAAAAAACCTCAGAGGCTCTGGCAGCTAAACCGGGAACGATCAGCCCGGAGCAGTATCTAGTATTTTGGTTTGATGGGCGGAATCCCAGCTCTCCCTCCACACTAGCAGATCCAGCCCCTTCCACACAGAACCCCGCTTGTTACTGGGATCCCAACTTCCCTGACGTGCACGCCCAGTTTTTCGCTACAGCAATCTCTCCTCCTCTCCCAACAGCACAGCTGTGAGAGTCACAAATATAAAGCTTTTCTAAATTGCCTAAATTGCCTAAAGAAAACCAAACCTTTTACTATCCCGCTCCCGCCTACCTTGGCGAGCGGCGCTGACCGAGGGCCCAGCTCAGCTGCCGAGCACCCGACGAGGCAGGAAGGACCACGCTAACAAGCACGTTCTGGGGCCGTCCCAACTCTGCCAAGCTTCAAAATACACGTATTTCTGTACGTCGCTACACAGCCTCTGTTTCACATAAAATCTGTGGTTCTGAGGCGCAGCCCCTCCCCTCCTCAGACACCACCGTGTGCCGCACCAGCAACGGCAGAACGCTGCCAATGAGGCCTCGGCCTGAAAAGCGACCGCGGCAAAGAAGGAAAAGAGAAGAATGGATCCGACCGCGAACTAAGAAAGTACAAACAAGTTACATGAGAATTGAGAGCGGTTTTTATCACAATCTGAGGGGTTTTTCCAAATCGAGAAGAAAAGCAAGAGCATTGCACGGTATTGCAGGAAAAGCTTAACAACACCCAGCGCGCAGCCAGCACCAGTACGATCACGGAGCCAAGGAGGGGTTTGGCTGGAAGGGACCGCGAAGATCATCTCGATGAGACACTTTCTATTCCAAACCTCAGCAAATACCACGCCTGCTCCTGACAGAGGATGCCGAGATGCTGAACGTCACTTACCAGTAACAACGACAGAGAAGCTGGTACGCTTTACACAGAGGGAATTGCAAAATAAATGGGGAAAAAAATCATTAGAAGGTATCACCTGAGTCACACGGGGTACTCTCCCTTTGACACGGCACCCGATGACAGGACAGACCTCGCAGGCGTGTGAAAGCACAGGCCAGGCAGAGTTAAGCCACTCCCACTTCTAGAAGCAAATACATCCAATTTTATTACAAGTGTGTTCAGGATAAACCCATACTTTCAAAATAATTCTCTTATTTTTGACAATTTGGACATTTCTAGAAGGAAGCAGGCCCAGAACGCTGCGGTTGCCCGTCAGGAACAGAAGCCGGGCAGACCACGCACGCCGCGGGGACAGAGCGAGCTGTGGGGCAACTTCTGCTCCCTTTCACACAGGTACAATTCCCACCATCTTCAGGGAAGATGAGAGTTGTACCACCGTGGCCGGGCAGCAAGCGTTCTCTAAGGTGTTTGCTGAATCAGAAAAAAGCTTAAACGAAGCCCTGACCTGTCTCTTACAAAACACCACAATCACCAGGGCGAGGCTGACTTCACATGCTTGAAGTTGTCTAACAGTTAAGAGGTTTTATCTTGACTTTAGCAAGAGTTTCCACATGACATGACTGACGTTTCAAGTAGAACTAATATAAATCTGGCATTTGATCAGCTCCTTTTGTCAGCTCCATCCTCAGTACTCTCACACTGGTTTCAACGTGGACAGTTTGAACTCTCTAGAAAAGAAAATTAAAAACCCTTTTGCAAGCCGAGCCATGGGATGTGCGCACGAACCTGAGCTACAGTGAAAGTCTGGGATAGCTACGCTATGAGAACACGCTCGCTGAATGTTTTTGTGTACAACAGAGAAGGATCCACAAGTCCCGTAACTGAAGAGCGATCCAGAATACGTACCGAGGCTCCCAGACATTTTAACCCAGTACATGCACTACAATGCATTGGATTTGAATCATTTCTTTTTAATTTTTAAAAAGTGCAGTTGACCTGAAATGGAAAAGAACTGTCTTTATGTTCACTGTAAACTTGTCAAAAGGAATCTGCTCTTTAAAAACTGTGCTAAAATAGTCGGTTTATACAACAGAGCACTAGATGAAGCTACCATTAATTCCTCTTCACCAATTATTACTCTATTGTGTCAGTTATAGTACTGCATATACGTAGAAGAAGCAGAACGGTGGTAGCTACTATTAGGGAGTACAACAAACCAAGTGAGTAATTTGAGTTCAACGTTTCCATGAAGTAGCAATAACATTTAAACCACAGGACAGTTAGAATTCAGTACTTGGAAGTGCATAAGAGTCACACTGTTGATCATCAGCAGTATGGAGAAAGGTTATTACAAAGTCAGCAGTAATGGTGGGAAAGAACATGGCAACACGACAGAGTGAAGGTCACCCCACACGGCAAGTCTGCAGCTCCTCCCGCAGCCGAGGGGTCTGTCGGGATCGCGCACACACGTAATCCAGCAGCGACCACGTCCGTCTCCGGGCTTGGCACACGCCAAACCAGGGTATTGCCGAGCAAACAGGACCTTCCTTCCGTCAGTAGTTCCAGGGTAACAGACCACGATTCAGACACCGCCGGGTGCGGGAATGCGCGGGAGCAACACGCAGCCTCTCCGCTCGGTCATTTCCACTGCTGCGAGGAGCATGAATTCACTTGCCATTGTTCCAGTCTTCACAACCTCCAGAGACAGAGTTCTGACATTATCCCACGCTGTAAACATCTAATTCTTCCTCTTCTAAGCACATCCCACGTCCAGGATTGCACAAAGTAATTCATAAGGATTCTGTGAAGCTCAGCATGTTCACGAAGCAGCCTCCCTACGTGAACTTTGTTTTCCGTTTCTCCTACAGACCATTGCTATTCCTGTGGCTGAGCGGTGGTTTTGAAAGCTCTACGACTGTTGAGCGAGATTTATTGAGAAACTTTGGAGCCCGACGCAGCAACCTCTGTGCCTCAGTAAAAGCTTCTGTCAGCTCTTTTTTCCACTGAACAAATTCTGGGTCGCTCTGAAAGAGATACAGAAGTAGTTTGGCACTTCACAGTAAACTGCCAACAGCGCCTTCGCTCTTAGACAGCACTTTAAGCAACTTAGTTTAGTTTTTCCGAAGGAACGAGTAACTTCGGGTATTGAAAAACGTGCGGCCCTTTGCTTCTCCACCACCTCGCCGACGCCAGGCAAGGCAGCAGCAACTACAGCCGGACAGAACGTTCTGAGGACTCGCGCACTTCCTCCCTCGCAAACACATCAGCCACCATCAACTAACTGCGGGGAGACACGGGCCAACAAGGCCTTCGAAGCCCATGTAGGTTGAGAAGGTGTGAATTTTTTAGTTATTTATTAAACTGAACTAATTTTGGCCCAAACACTATTGAAATCCACAGCAGAAACCGGCAGAGCTGCACGTTTCCTGCTTTCGAAATTCGAGTGTGATAAAAACTTCCCGGTTTTGCTCAGGTTCAGCTTTGCTTCATGAAGTACCCTTAGTTAACGTGTAACGGGAGGGCCTGAAAAACTTGTCAATCGTTTTATCATATGCAAAACAATCGGCTTAACCGCTATTGAAAAACGAGCGTCTCACCTCACACTGCAGGACAAACTGTTTTCCTCCTTTAATCCTCAGCAAGATGCATTTCTTATCTTTAATCTGCGTTTCTTCGACAGATACTATTTGTTCCATTGTCAGTAGGTTTTGCTGTGGCATTTGCAAAAAAGCAGAGAGATGATTCAAATACACCCCTGTTGCCCAACAAATAAAGCCACTGTCTGTTTTTTCTGGCCTACTCACATAAATCAAGTTATGAACGTGAACAGTCATCACACAAACATTTCTTTATTTCTGAAGACTGGGTCATGAACTAAAGATAGATTATAAGGTAAGGGAGCGATTTAGCAAGGGGCTCGGCTGCTTCAGCAGAGACAACAAAATGTAAGCTAAGAAAGCCAGTAATGACAGCATGAAATAAGAATCTACAAATAGGTGTGTCTACCAACAAAATATTCACTATTTTCCCTCAAGAGAGTCGCCTATGATTTTATATAGTTTCCAAGTATTACTGCTGTTAAAAAAAAAAGACAATCTTATTATTTCGAAGAGCTGAAAGTGAATATTTAAGCACTATGTACTTACAAAGAACAGCTTGCAGAAAAGCTCTCCCTACAGACTGCAAGAGGACAACAACGGTTTGAAACTCCAAAACCTTACTTAACTAAATATACAAATCATCTGCCTCGCACGTGATCACAGCCGGACTACACTAGAGTTACTATAGCATTTTCTGTGAAATAAAATGCTATAGTATTTATGACCTTACCAGTTTATGTTTTTTTGTATAAATAGTCCAGAGGTCCTAAATGAAAAACAACACCATGAACTACCAAACTCCTTTAAAAACGTAACAAAGCAAAGCAAACAGGTTTCTCGAGTCAACTTTACGTTTCCTCAGCGCAGCGTAGCTACCCATTAACTCGAGCGATGCTCAAGATAAGTTACTCAAATCCACTGGGACAGATCCCTCCTTCCGCGGGGGGCAGGCCTGCGTGCGAGCTCACAGCTCCGCCTCAACACCCACCTGCCTCGCACGCCCCTGGAAGCTGCCGCTCTCCCGAGTCCCCTCACTTACCCGGGACTCTCCTTCTCCTCGCCATTCAAGTCGGTTTGGGAAGAGGTAAAAGTAGCGACGCTGCCACTGGGTCAAGAAGGGGTTCCCCAACTTCAGCATGTACCCGTGCATAATACAGTCCTTCCCCAGCGCGTAATCTACAACGAGAGGAAGCGTCAGCGTGCGAACCGAGGGGCCGCCTAGAAGCACTCTGCACCCCTGCTCTGCTGAGGAAGGGGACGGGCCCGCCACACCGGGACGCCACGAGCCCTCGCCAGGCTCCCGCCGCTCTGCCTTCCTTACGGGAGCTGCTGCGGCTGCAGGGGCTGACCAAGAACCCAACTTGGTCCTTAAAGAAGTATCTTGTTAACCACCACGAGAAGCGCGTAGCGCTACCCACAGCGCAGAGGTGGTGATGCAACACCCGCGTGCAAACGAGCGCAGTTTGCTGCTGTAAAGGGCCTCCCGTTTTTCTCTCCCGGCTTCTTTGTCATGAAATCAAATCCCACATGCTCTTTTCTGAGCGTACACCATAAACAAAAACGGCGGAAGGCTGTACGTGCTAATCTTTAAAAGAGAGCACAAAAGATTCTCCAAAACATTATGTCATCATACAGCATTTCAAAATGTTAAGAAATGTCTTCAGAAATACGATACTGACTAAATGAGTTCTAACAATTACTGGTGAATGACAGTAATATGAGAGTCTGTTGTGTGAAACTTCAAACACATGAATTACTATCTAGCAGCAAAAGATGGAGAGAAGTGTATTTGACAGATTACCTTCCTCGTGGCCAAGCTGCTTATTTTTAGCCCTTTTTCTGGCCTCAATTTTATCTGTGTCTGCATTTACTGCATCATAAACAGTTTCTGCTACTTCTTGCTGCCAACGCTCCGATATTACCAGAGGGAAGTTCTTATATAACTCCTGGTCACTATCAAGCAACTTGCAAGAGAAAAACAACATAAAAACCCAACATTTTAATAACTTCTTACTATTCTTATCCCAAATAGTTCACAGTTACCCATATAACAGTATGATTTTCAAAAAACATATTGAACTGACCTTACCAGAACAAACCAGTGCAAACAGGAGAAAACAGGGATACTAATTTAAGCAAAGATATTAATTTATATACAGATAACAGGCCACCTGTTCAAGACTTGATTGGTTTGATAGCCCTGAAAGCCTGGCTCAACATTGTCCCATGATGTTCTCTAGACTTTACAGTTAAATACCCACGTCAACATAAGCGATGGTTTTCTTAACTTTGTCGCACAACCAGTGTTAACAAAACGTCTAACCGTGTTAAAAACTTTCTTAGCACAAAAATTCCACGGATAAATTAAAAGATACCTTTTATACATCAATGCCTTCCATGCTTCCACAGCTTAATTTTACAGTCTTAATAATTAACCTCCAACATTCAGCAGTGTGTGCTGCAGACCTCAATTTTCCTGTTATATAGATTCTTTCCCCCCCCCCAATCCTTAACCACAGTACTTAAATTGAATTGCACTGACAGAAACTAAAATTACTGGATCTTCAGGAAAGACTGTTTGTTGCTCAACAGCCATATTCTGGGTTTAGCCACAAGGCACTTTGACACAGTACAAAAAGCAATTTATGTTTTTTCCTGTAAAATTACTAAAGGTTTTCATTCGGGGACCAGTTTAAACTCTCTACAGCCACTCCTCAGTTGCTTCAGCTTCTGTCAATCAGCAGAGAAGATCGTTCTTTCGGAGAGCAGGGCAAGGAGGCATCCTTTGCAGCACCAGGAAGGCAGCAAGCCCGCTCGACTCCCTGCCTGCCAGGGCTGGTCCAGCCCCGCTGCAGCAGCGCCAGGGCAGGCAGGCCCGACTCCAGGGCCCGCAGCACGCTGCGGCTCAGAGCAAACCCAGCAGCTGCAGGAGCGGGATAGGAAAGCCTGACTCCATTCTCCTCCTACAGCCAGGCCAGACACTCCCAGGATAAGACACTCTCCTCCTTTTCAGAGATCCACAGCTGCATCAGCGCAGGGAACCCACGCTGGATCGGAAGGCAGAAGGCTTCTCTGCAATTCTGCACGAGTGGCTTACGGGGACTCCTTACGGCATCTGAATAAGAGGGAAAAGCCACGGGCACCCACCGCTGGCTTTCCAGTTCGTCACCTCAAAGAACACGTGTTCCTCTCGGAGTCACAGGACACTCTGCGGTGTCAATATAATCCGCAGGGGCGATGGAGGAGAGCAAGGCACTCAAATCTGGCATCCTCATGGGCAGCGACAGCTCCCGACACCTTAAGGGAAGCTCCAACTGCAGCTGACTCGGAGGCAGGAATTATTCAGTCCCTTCTAAAAGCCTGTGACATCGCAGTGAAGGCACAGAGAAGCTGTACATGACACCCCTCGCTGACTCATGACTAGGAATACATTTACCTTACAGGCAGCCTGGACAAAGATTGCATGGAAGCGATCAGGCTATACGATCTACAGGCCTTGCTGAGAATATCTGATTCCCTCAACAAATAAAACGACCACCTGGCCTCTCCTTGCAAAACATCCCTTCCAAGTTACAGCACTCCAGAACTGCATGGGATCCTGTTAGACTAACACTGACACTGAAGAAGGGGAGTTTTTCTGGGATAAAGAACATCTTGGGCTCTCTGCATTTCTCTTCAAACACACAAAAGCTTTTCTGTGAGAGCTTCTGTAATCATAGCAGGTGACACTGACAGACATGTTCCTTTTTAGGCACGGTGAGTACTTCACATGGCTTTTTGCTTATAGAGTTTAGAGCAATTAGTTTCTCTCTCGACTCACTTCTGTAATAACAAGAACAAAGTTTCATCTACTGTAGAAATGTATGACAAAAATAATGTCCAGAACAGACCCAAGACAAGCACTGATTCATGTGTTGTCTCGAAGCACCAGGGAAGTTTCCGCAGAGGGGATGAACAGGCAGGGCACATCACAGCACCTCCATCCAAGCCAGAAATGGGCCAGCAGCTTTAACTTCTTGGGTTTTTTCTTTACATTGTTTTCACTAGATTTTGGATAATATCAGAACACGAAAGTTTCTTTTACCACTTTTCTACCTTATAAAGTTGCTACCATTAACACACAGTTTGTCATTTTTAAGAGTCTTCCACTGCACTCTCTGACCATGAGGTAACACTGTTAAAATAAGGTTCAGTTCAGTTTATCCAAGCTACCAGAAACAAATGAGGTTTTTTTAAAACTACAAACCATTAAGTATTCTTGAAAATCTGAGGATTTCCCAAAAGTTGTCTGACCATTTGAATTGTTTGCTGTATCACATAAAACTTTTGACAGGAAGGCAGATTCCAGTCAATCTAAAAACTAAAACATAAGGACTTGGCAAGCAACAACAAACCAGCCGGCCAGCCCAAGCCACCTCTTTAGTAACAGCATGGATTAAGTTTCCAAACCTGAAAGCAATTCCTCTCACATTCAGTAGCCCCTGAAGCAAAGGAACGGAACTGGCAGGCACACGTGACAAGTTAAGCGCAGCAGTCACAGTGCCATTGTCCACCCATCCCCTAAAGCTGCATACCTTAATGCCTTTAGTGTCCTCTTCATCAAATGACCCAATATCAAAAGCATCTGCTGCATTTACTTCTCCCCGGGGGGGAATCAAGGGTGGATGGTACTGGAAAACAAAGGCAGCATAACTGAAGACAAATTAACAGACATTATTTACATCCATTCTGTAGATATACCCAGACTTCGCATTTTTTGCACAAATTACACATGACTGGGCAAAAGCATGTCCCTTGAAATTAAAGTTGTTCTCCACTTCTTTAATAAATGCTCCTCCAAAAATTTGGGGAAAAAACCCTACAGTTTAGAGACAGCTAAGCAGAAACTGCCATGCAGTCATTCGACCCTGAAAAGCAGTATTTCAGTAGTACCGATTGGGAGGAATGAAAACAAAGCAGATTTCATCAACAATCCTCAACCTATTTGAGCAAGTGAGTACATGTGCTGGGGAGTGGAACCCTGAAGTTTTCTGTCTATTACCTGTTGAGGCTTCTTCTCCTTTCACTGCTTCACCACGTAAGCTAAGGTCACTATCTTAATCCTTTACCTTTTGTAAATAGACTTGCTGCCAGTCAATGCCTTTGAAGAAAGGATGTTCTTTTACTTCTTGTGCACTGCAAAATAAAAGTAACTGAAGTCAACAAAGTTAAGAGGCTTTTCAAATGTATTTGAGAAATATAAAGCCTTCAAAGGTCACATTTCTATTACTTGAAAACATCAGTAAAAGGCTCTTTTTTTTCCAAGATAAAAAAAAAGGTCTTCCTAAATAAACAACAGAAGAGCAGACTTTCATATGGAAACACTACAATTAGTGCTGTAGGTCTGGCAGGCAGTCCAAAACGCTCGTGTTTTGCTGCGGTATTCCAGCACGTCAAACAACAAACAACACTCGTCTGTTGTCAGATCCATACACTACTTCTAAGGAACAAGCTTACTCCACATCATTTCATATCAAACCTGGTTTATGGCAAAATAAGAAACGAATCTTGATAACCCAAGGCTGAAAAGCAACCTCAGGTCACTGTCACAGAGAGAGCTCAGTGATTAAAAAAAACCCTGAATGTCTCGCTGGAAGCAGAGCCAGCCCCAGTCTCAGGTGTGACTACCCATTAACTGTTATCTCACACTGCCAAGGGTTTCTCAACAGGTATTTAGTCCCCTCAGCCTCCCCTCCTAGCCTCGCGAGGCACACGCTGAGTGATAACAACAATCCCAGTTAACAGCCATGGGCACAGCAAGCTTGGCAGGAGCAGCAGTGTTTTGTAGTCAATAAACAAAGAAATGCCCTTTTCCTTAGAATCATGACATCAAACAGGTACCTCAGGAAATAGAGGCAACACAAAATGAAGCAGTATTCACAGCTTTCTGTGCCTGGTGGTTTTGGGATTGGGGTTTTTGTGTGTAATATGCTCGTATCATTACAGATATAACATAAGCAATAAATTTTAGCTATCGGTATGTCTGAGTCAAGTCATACGACTTCATGCCTAAACAGATCAGGCAAAAACATAAAAACACCACAGGGATGACAAGCATGAACACCACCCAACGTAAGCATGACCGCAGAGAACTTGGGGGGGAAGCCTTCAATGACAGAAATTGTCCAAAAATTTGTCCAAACCAAAGGGAGCTGAAATGTGATTCCCCGTGACAGCACTTTTTAATGGTCTCTTTCCAAAATTAAACCCATCACAACAGGAGGCAGATTTTTACTTGAAATGAATTCATTCATTTACAGAGAAGTGGAAATTTTTAAAGGCAGCAGTCCAAGGAGAAGACAACACCTACCTTCTTCCTTGGCATCCAAGTCTCTTGCTCACATCTCGTTGCAGGAGCCCTTCCAAAAGGGACTTCAGTTCAGGGGAAAAGGAGTCCGGTAGCTCCACATTCTATGAAAAAAAAAAAAAGTACAGAGAGAGACCTTTAATTAAAGCAGTAGTGTGATCTGCTTCCCCATACAGGAGAGCTGCTTTTCTTCGACAGTGCTTGTAAACAGCTCTCCCGTGTGTACACACAGCTTCCTCAGAAAGCAGGCCGTAACCGCTCCCGTTTTTAGAGGAAATGGGAGTTTACTAAACACGAGGAAAGGAACTGCAACTGTCACCAGGATCCTTACCACGGTGAGCGTCATCCGGTCGATCTCATGCTTATCTTTGGTTTTGTGCTGTCTGAAAGGACTGTGACTGTAGAAATAAGAAAACGCACTAATAAATGTAAAGCCGTAACATATCAGGTCATTTCAGCTGTGGCAACCCCAGGAAAGAGTGTAGCATCCTGTTAGTCCCATTCTTCCACCTCATCAATCCTGCCCTGCAGAACAACAAAACAAGTAGTAAACCACTCAGCATTTACAACAAGAAGCGAGACTTTACACACCAGCACACTGCGGGAACTGGTTACCTCAAAACCATCAGTGTTTGATCTCTTACGACTTTGTTTTCTTTTCTTACTCCAAAGAGCTGCACCACTTTGCAAGAAAGTTTATCCTTTCTGTTTTCGGTGCAATTGCACGGGGCAGCCATCAAAATCAAACCCAGAGAAAAGTAACCATTCCGTTTCTTTAAAGACGACACACAGACATCCCCGAGGATCATCAAAGTCGGGAGATCCGACCTCGTTACTCCGCACAACGGCACTGCAGTTTATTCTTAAATGCAGTGATCCATCCTTAAAGACAGTGTTTCAAATCCCTTACCAACTACATCTCTGTCTGCCCAAAACCAGAACAGTTTCATCTGACAAGAAAACCCTGCTCAGCCATCACTACACAGGTATTTAAAAACACTGATCTACCTACAGAAGCTGAGTACGACCTACAGAACTTACCCCACATCTACATGGGAAGAATGAAGCAAGACCTTAAGGTAAGTAGATGAAAGAGAAGGCAGTCACAGACACCACAGCATTAGTGACTGGGAAGGTATTTGATGATATCCAGTAAATTATCCGCTTTATCCCTTTCCTGCTTCATAATTCTGGTTTAAGTTTGAATTTTTCCTTTTAGCTATAGTAGACCTTCGGTTATTAGAGCTCTACCGTGCAGTACTTAAACAACAGCATGAAAGAAAGCAGAAACATTTTAGTACAAGATTTTTTAAATGAGATTTAGGATATATTCCCTGTTTCTTAGTTTTCTTCAAAACCTTGAGGGAAGAATATTTTTCAAAATTAATATACATTAATTAGCTATTACAAAGCATTTTGTCCTGCCACACAGCAGTGTGTACTAGCTTGTTTCAGCTGGGGACCTGCTACTCCATGAGTTATTTCCCTTTTATCCACAAAACGTTTCTGAGGAATGGCTCTCATGGACAGACCAGGACTTCCACTGTTCCGTCTTTAAGCACAACAGGTAAGAAGAGTAAATGGCCAACGTGCAGCCTCATACACTTGACAGGGAGGCTCTGAGTACACCAGGGAAGCAAATGATTCTCTGGGAATTTACGGGCAGATTTTATGCCAGATTAAATTTACTTAACACCAAGAAATGGCACCGTGTGCCCAACCCTTGCTTTGGGACGTGAGTTGTTTAATTGGCTTCAGGACAGATGAGGAAGGCCAGTTTACAATGAATAATGCTTTGCCTTCTGGCCCGTCACCGATACCACCCCGCACATCCCAGGGCCCACAAAGACAGAGCTGTCCCTGCTCCCAAGTCCCCGTTCCCGTGGCGAGCAGGACCACTTGCCCCTAGGTGCTACTTCTCTCAGCACACAGCTGCAGCCCTGTGAAGGAAGAACCACACCAGAGTCAGTGGGATGCCCTAATGCTCTGTGCCCAAGTGACTCCAAAGGAAAAGGTCTCACAAGACAAGACGAGGAGGTCAGAGTGGTCCTGCGTGTGACAGACGCTCTCCCTTCTCCGCCCAGCAAACCCGAACTGTCGTGGGTCTTGCTGCCCACAGGAATCGTCCGTGAGTGATCAGAGACACAGTATGCTCCCAGCTGCGGGATGTGGTCTGTACTTAGAAATACTTCTCTGGGGGCAATTTAACCAGCATTTCTTTCCTTATTTGCACACTCACGTTTAGTGGGTTTTGTGAACAATTAATGTTAAATTGATACAGCTCTGTAGCTCAATTCAGAAGTCACGCGCTTACCTTCCTTTTTGCAGTGCCTGGGACAGAGGTAAGAGCTTGTAATTCTGTGTGAGGACACAGGATGATCTAACTAAAGACCAATCTTTACAGAGAAGCACTCTGAAAAGCTTAAAAGATTTCTGCTCTACCATTAACACTGAGGATGCTACTTTCCACAAACACTTGCAGTCAGTGCTTACAGACTGTTCAGACAAATCCCGCAAATGGAAGCATCCACCATTGTAACTTACCCAAACACTACGGAAGGGAAGACTGAGTGCCATGTGAAAAGGGAACAGTGCAGCAAAGAGTCTCACTGTAACAGCAGGTCTTAAGCACAAAACAAAGCCCATAATCTAACAGGGCCACTACTGCATTTAAGCGATGAATAACATCAAATCATTTAAAACACTAACAACTGCCAAGAGATGAGTAAATTGCCTATCAGCAGGATCCAAAAGAGCAGATAGAGCATCCGCCTTCCTCACTGCCCCACACCTGCACCTGCAAAAGGAAGCAGGGCTTGTGTTTTGTTTGTTTTGGGAGCAAAAAAAAGCCTGTTTTAGTCTCATGGGCAGACGTGGTCCAGGTTGCAGAGACAGCAGTAAGATAACATTTTAGAGAATACCTTACACATCAGCATTTCAAGGGACAGGTGATGACGAGCCCCGGGCTAAAACCAAAAAGCACAGGGACATGGAAGGTCACTCACCCCCTTAGAAGTTTGAAAAGCATGCAGCCTAAGGAGAACCAGTCTGCGCTGCTATCGTACGCCGTGCCCTTCTGGAGCACCTCGGGAGCCATGTATCCGTGGGTACCTCTGAGAAGGTGAAAGGGACAAGATCTTGATTATGACCAAAACTATCACTGAAAAAAATAAGCGATAATTAAAAATCGGTGTTTTCTCAATAAGATAGCCTAATTTAAAAATAATTCATTTTAAACATTATTTTATTTTGCCTTTGCTTTGGCCATACACACATACGCATGTTTTGGTTGTGCCCATCTACTGAGGAAACACCTTAAACCCTAAAGAGCAGAACAGCAGCACTGACGAGGCAAACTGAAGCAGCCACAGCGAGATGCAGCAGAACCAGCACAGGGGTCAGCAAGCAGCCTGCTGTCCGAGAGCGGACACCACAGGGAGGTGACAAGGTCCCCTATGCTGTCCGCTCGGGTGACAGGACAGGCAGACACCAGGACACAGCCAGGGCTCCCAGTACTTCAGGCCAGAACAGACCAGCCCTGGGCCCAGCAGGACTGAGCCCTGCTCCTGCCCACAGCCCCAGAAACAGGGCGAGCAGAGCCGGCTCGTGCGCTCTCCGTGTGTTTCAGGGGTCTCCTTCCAGCTAACGGCCGCGTGCTGGACTGAACCACGGGACACCTCCTCCAGAAGCCGTGGCAAGTCACCACGTGCTGCTTCTACCCCTGACGTAACTGGAACGTATGAACCTTTTCAAGAAGCTACTGAATTGCAAATCTTTTAAGACAGGACAGGATGAAGCTTTCTTTTTTGCATATATTCTGAGTCTAAGTCAGGGCAAATGAGGACCCAAGAATAAAACATACCAGATAGGATGTGGAACCCACACCCAACCCCAGAAATTCAGATCCCAGTTACAACCTGATGCCAAGAGGCAGAAAGGAACACAATTTGCTTCCAGTTCTACAAAGGTCCAGAAAGAGAAAGACACAATAAATCCTGGGTTTTAGTCAGTTTTGGAATATTTAATTATCCATTTAGGACAATTAAAACGATCTGGTACTTCAACCCAGTCAGGTTCTGATCTGAACAGTGAATCATCTCAAAACAATGTGTCATCTTCCAGCCATGCCTACACATCAGCTGCTACAACTGTGCAGGAAAACAGAAAGAGGAGACTGAAAAGCCTTACTAGAGGATCCAGCCTAGCTGGGTTATAAAGCAAGGCTGTGCCACACAAGTGTCATTACTTCCCTTTCGGCAAAGTCAAACAATGAAGACACAGAAAGGATTTATTTAGCCATGACTGTATGTGCAGCAAAGCTCCCGGACATAATACTTACACACTAGCATGTGGCTTCTTTTTGGAAAAATCACAAGCCAGCCCAAGGTCTGATATCCTCACATGCCCATGTTCATCCAACAAGATATTTGCAGGCTAGAAATCCATAGACACAGAAAGGTTATCGCTTGGCATTTTTCAGTTGACAGAACTACAAATTCTCGGACCACAGTATCTCATTCTCAAACAGCAACGCTCTCTGGTAATTAGTAATGGCCCTTTTTTCTTCTTCCTTTTTTTTTTTTTTAAGTCAATGTAACAGGCACTTTCTAGATAAAATCTGCATTCTAACGGAGCGCTACCGTCAACTCCACAGATTACAAAATTCTGACAAATAACAGAAGATCAAAACCAGGCCAGGTCTGAAACAGAAAGCACATGGAAGAGTAAATCCCTTTTGGCCTCAAGTCCACATGGCTTTGGGTTCTTTCACAGAAGGGTCTGTGTGTGTGTGGCTCTTACAGCCTTTACTTGCAACCTAGGCTCTGTGCAGGCTTTTTCCCCCACTTTTGGCATCACTTGGCTCCTGGACACCACTCTCAGAGCAGTCCTCGACCTCCCAGTCGTCAGTGAAACACCCCCCAGCAACTGCCTTCCTTTCAGTCTCCTGTCACGCACACCCCCCTCTCAGGGCTCCCAAACACACTATACTCTCTACATTAACAGCATCATTAAGAGGGTGAGATAAGTAACACTGCACAGGATTTATTCTGACCCCCAGAAAGGGTCTCCCAGGCCAGTTAAACTGGATAATAGCACAGATTAGAACTATTTTGAAAAGTTATTAGGAAAAACCAGCCGAAGATGAACAAATAACCTGTATTCTTGCCAAGAAAAGGTTTCAGGTAAGAGAATTCATTTAACCCAGTATGTCTGGGTTATTACCTAACAACCACCTGGGTGAACGCAGCCACCATGTGAGCAATTACCTTTAGGTCTCTGTATACAACGAAGCGATTGTGCATGTGCTCTAAACCCAGGATGATTTCAGTAGCATAAAACCTCATTTCTTTTTCAGAAAACACCCCGTGCTGGGAGAGGTGGTAGTGCAAATCTCCTCCTAAAATTAGAAGAATTGGAAAGCAATTAAAAGAAGAGTAAAATCTTGCCTCACACATAGACAGCATGAACTTGTGGGAGAACAGCATAGCATTTGTGGGTTCTTACAATCTGAGGAGCACACAGAGACCCAGACCTATACTCTGCAAGTACACAGGCTGACAAAATACCTGAGAAAGTTAATAAATAAATGTGATCAATCTGCAACCCCATTTTAAAACCGCATTTACTTCATATACATTTGCATTCAGTGACTAATCCAGCAACTGAGTCTTAACGCAAAGGATTTCCCCAGCAAGTAAAAGGCAGTCACAGGCACAGGTTTCTGGAGAACTGAATGAACTGGCACATAGAACAGCCCCAGCTGGGAGGGACCCTGAAAGGTCATCTGGGCCAAAATATTCAAATCTTTGTGCTGGGGATGTTTTCACACTTTCCTAATCAAAGACCAGACACAATACAATGTCACTCTGCGTGCTAACCCCCACCAAATTGTGAATCTTCCTAGGAAATGGTTTCTGATCAAGCTACAGATTTAAAATAATCAACCAGTTACTTGAATTGAACCTACAGCTTAGATTTTAATGAGAATCTTCACTTGCAAAACACCAAAGCCAGTCTCTACTGCTTACAGGATATGAGCTCCATTTCTTAATTAAACTTCCAGCTCTGCAACACGGAACGTGCAGCTGGGCCCAACATCTTCAGGTGCTCGCTGCAGGACCACAGTCGGGGTTCCAGTCTAAGTCTCACAAGTCCTGAGCACCCTCAGCCAGTACAGGCCCTGCAGCACCTTCTCTCTCAACTCTGCCAACGTCTCTCTCCATGTGCGCTCACCAGAGTTATGCTGAGGCTTCTAGGTATCATTTCTTTCCTTTGAGGAACGCTTCCCCCATCGCTGTTCTTTGCAGAGCTCTTTAGAGCAGCCCTTCTATATTTATTCTGAAAGCTGTGTCCCTGATCTCCTCACACATTTCTCCACATGACCATCATCTCCTTAAGCTTCCAGCCTAGCAGACCCTTTGGTATCTTTATTTAGATATGTTAATGTTATAAGGTAACAGATTTTCCAGTCTGTTCTATACATTCCCTGGTTCAGATCACTTTATCCCTCCTGCTTGCAGGCTGATGCTTCACACCTCTCATTATTTTTCCCTCATTTTCCTTATGATCTCAGCAATCAGTGATCCCTGCCACTATTTCTGTAATATGATCATCATCTGCATGAGTCTTGCTTACCATTCATCAGGTCCAGAATGAAACAGAGTTTGTCAGGGGTGTGGAAGGCATAGGTCATACACACTATAAAAGGACAGTCCTAGAAGGAAAGGAGCAGAGTTCATCTCCGGCAACAAGCAAAGCACTACTTAGAGAAGCTAAAAATACATGTGCTATTTTCCCTATGATATTTGCCAATATTCATAATAATTTTCTAAAGCCGTTTGTGTACTAATTACATACTCAGATGTTTCACTTACAGTTTAGAGATCTTTTATTTTGCTATCTCATTTCAATACAATATTTTAAAAAGCTGTGAGGAGCCAAAGCCTTAAAAAATGCAGGTGGCATTACTATCTTCTGAAGACTTGCACCTACAGCAGCTAGAAATCTTCTAAAAATATTTACCTGAGTTTGCGCTAGCCTTACATGAAAGACATTTTAAAGCTAACAAGCTCCAGGCCAGCCCAGCAGAAAATGAAGCTGCTCCCATGAAGTGTAAAGGACGCACGCTATTTCCCATGACTGCGTGGCGACCGTTCAGCTGTTGGAACACCGACCGAGAATCTGAGTCACATCACATACAACATCCGAAAGGAACGAGAGTTTTATCCTCACCTACACATGAAACGCAGCTACACCAGCAACCCCCTGCCTGCGCCGCTCAACTCCCCCCGCAGAGCCGCGCGCCGGGGGCAGCCAGGCACGCTGCCGCCCTTCAGCTCTCCAGCAGCGTTTGCCACAGGTGAGTTAAAGGCACATAAATCCCCTCCGAAGGAAGCCGCAGCTCCGACGCGTAGGCAGCGCACGGGCAGCAGGAACAGGAAGGTCCGGGTGAGTCAAAACCCAGGGCACGAGTACGGTGGGTGCAGATGGACGGAGGGGGTGGGTTACACGGTGTACGCTCCCACCGCTTGATGCGCTTTCACCTTGACTCACACCGATCTTTAAGACAAGCAGCCATAAAAAAATACAGCTGGAAAAACACCTCTGTACCGCCAAGGTTCAGCGGGCTGGGACCTCTGCAACGCAGACACACTGAAAGGCACCACGGTGGGGAGTCGGCAGACCTTCCTCGCTTCATTAGGCCTGTATCGGATGCAAGTGGCTAATTAACAGGGGGTGGCTATTACCTCATCAACCCCTTCTCCAAAGCCATGGGCAACCAGGGCTGCTCGGTCAGTCTACAGCGAAAACTTAGGAAGGGCTGTGCTGTCAGAACAGACTGGACTGGCCCGTGGTACCGACGGACGATGGTCAGACCCCAAAGCGCCAAGGCTGACGTGAAGACGAGCCCAGACGAGCTCAACTGCTGACGAGGCAGGACACCACGCAGGAAGCACGAACGTGACCCAACGTGACTTAAAACAATGCGTTAATTATCGCAGTATTGATAGTGAAAGCTCTGGGAATCTCTAACAGGAACCCACTTCCTTCCCAATTTAGAAGCAGCAAAACACGGTGGCCTTGGGCACGGCGGGGGCTGCGGGACCTGGGTCGGGGTGCTGCCACGCCAGCCCTGCTGAGCAGGAAAGGGAGGGAACGGCAACATCGTCCCCCCCGGCCGGCCAGGACAGTTCAAGTCGGTTCATCCTTCACAAAGCCAGGCCAGGCTGAAACACAAAGCCTGGCGGACTCGACCGCAATCCCCGGTGACTCCCACGCCACGTGGGCT
Organism: Leptosomus discolor; assembly: GCF_034619465.1. NCBI lineage: Eukaryota > Metazoa > Chordata > Aves > Leptosomiformes > Leptosomidae > Leptosomus > Leptosomus discolor. The sequence goes on along the minus strand of NC_141406.1, from coordinate 15,846,550 downwards.
GGTCCTGCCATAACCCTCAAGCCCGGCTGGATTTTGCTGCTCGCCGCGCCACGGCAATCCCAAAGGCAGCGCGGCCGTACGCACCCCAGACACCCTGCAGGAACCCGCACGAGAAACGCCTCGGTGCCCAACGGGCCCAGCAACAAGGGACTACGGGCAAGGCGGCACGGCATCTAACAAGAGACAGCACCCCGCGTTATAAACTCGGTATTGCTCCCGACTGCAGAAGTTACCACTTGACTTCAGAAGAAAAGCTTCCGTAGAATTATCGACTTAATTTTCTGAATCAACTGGATGATTGAGAAGTGTCCCCAAGCAGGCTTCCTAAAACCTCAGAGCCATCTCATCACCCAGAAGGATTTAGTGCTAGAATTTAAACACCATACGTAGAAAAACAAACGGGTGTTTCCATACCAGAACATGGTATGCCTGTATTTGCAGGGATCTCGTATTTAAAAGAGAAGAAAGCTGCAAGTGTAAGTGTGATGCATAATTCATTTTTGTGTAAGTCTTCCTCGTTCAATCACTACCCTCTCACTGTTTAACAGAGAGAAGAAATTGTAGTACTGAGATATTTTTCTGACACAAAAACCACTGCAAAAGAGTATTTTCCAGCATAACAATAAAAAAAAATAGCCCTATAGGTACTTTTAAAATGAAACATAGAGCAATAAAGCATATTTCCCAAGAGAATAATACTTTGTTGCAGTCAAGCTTCTGCTCTGAAAAAAAATAAGCAACAGTATGACAACAACGTGTGAATTAAGTTCCTTACATCCAAACAATCCTGGATTAAGTCCCCAAAATTGCAGAAGACAAATTTCTTGTAATAAATCATGTGGAAGGAAAAAAAACCAAAACAGAGTAACTATAAAAAATTGTAGGAATCTAATAATTTAAAGACATCAATGCACAAACAATTACTTCAGAAGGAAACCTCTGATTCTGGCTCTCGCCTGTAACCCGGTCTTTCAGAGCACGACCACAGAAATGACTGCAAACAGGTAAAAACCATGTTCACAGCGCAGAGCAGCTGTGTGCACTTGTAACTACAGAGTAGCTCCGTCCTGACAGGGCTCGCTCAGAAAGACGTGCCAGTCAATGCCTGAAACACCGAGCGGTTACCTGCCATTCCCACCGATGTTCCTTCAAGTGACTATCAAGATTTAGGAATAGATTCCGTTTTTTGAGCAAAATCGAGACTCCTACAAATCTCGGTACACAGGAAAACAAAGTACCTGTTCTCAGAAACAACAGGTCATTATTGATCTGCGATGTTTTATTGTTCAGCCTGTCCACTCTTGCTGTACCTTCATCACCCCTTGAGAGAAACTCGAACCCAGTCATTAGTCAAATCATCTCAAAAAGAGTTGAGTAAAACAGCTTAGCTGCCTACTTTTTTCAGAACAAGAGAACTGGAAGACACAGCAGAGTGGAGCCCCAGCCCGGCAAGGCCCCGGTCTTGCAGCAGGCCGCCGGAACAACGACCTCATGCCCACTGGGAAAAGATTTATGGAATAACCACTTCCTTCCCCAAACAGCACCTCTTGGCAGGTTGCTGTTATACAGCCACTCCCTCAGCAGCGATGGTCTCGGCGATGTCAAGTTTTTGAACACTAGGCAAATAAGGCTATTGCAGAATTTTCTTTTTCTCAACAGAAAGCAAAATATTTTCCCTACTATGCTACATTCTAAGAATTTCAAACTGCTTTTCCAGCCTCCAGACTGAACATCTCTGGGAGAGGACAACAGGGCCAGTGTCTGGCAGAAGAGGAAACACAAACCTCAGCCAGAGTTTGTCCGTGTGACACCAACAGTCAATGACAAGGCAAAGAAACCAGTGGAGAATCCGTGTAACCAGAGTTTTGTGTGACCAGGCCAACCCAAGCAGTTCCCAGCAGAGGTGTCTGTTGTCCTCCCAAGCTGTGCCGATTCGAAAAGTCACCGTGAAAAGCTATTCTCACAACGCGGCCACGATGTACTCAAATTTGGGAGCTCCCTATTCAGGCAGCAGTTGTGAATGCCAATATTTTAGCTGGATTAACAAAAATGATTACACAAACGTATGTGTAATCTGCACAGCTGTTATTATGTACTTTGCAGAGACATCTGGATTCCCAGTTAAATGACTAATTGTACTATGATGAACTTCCCAGTTCCGCTTTGTTCTGGGCAGCACATAAAACCTGTCATTGGGGAAGGCACGCGCCATTCAAACCAACAGCTTACATTCAGGAACAAAATTAATTACCTTCTTCTACCACTTTCAAACCTATTTAATTCTGCATATTCAAAATGCTCCAGCGTCTCTCGCACCGGCAGGTGTACCTAACCTGAATGGGCGGCATTTTGCACAAAATCTCTCTTTTCAAACTCTCTTTCGAATTTCTGAGAATCTAAAAGAAGTTACACTCTGATGAGCTGCTAATCCTTACTGAAAAAACCAAATGGTTTGTCTTGCTTTTCTGCTGCTGAATGACGAGCTATGTGCCGTCACATAAGAAAACCAGCTCCATCAGCAGCCTGGTGAATGATTTTCTTTTTGAATCATTAAGACACGAAAATTCACATTCAGTACCGGAGCAAGAGAATCACAAATTAATTTAATAGGACAATTATTACTAATTTGCCGACATTTCTTGTCTAGTCTCCACTATAGAACTTCACCCCACTGGCTCTCAAGACTCCTGACGCTTCTGGACAGGCACAGCTTCTCTTTGGTGAGAACAGTTAACTTGACTACAAAGTCCAACCGATAAATCCCAGTTGTTAATTTCACAGATAAAAGACAAAGAAATACTTTCCAACCCTTCTTCTATCTTCACGCTGAAGCCGAACGCAAATGCAAGTCCGGGCTAAAGGAAGTTCCCTGAGTTTTCATGTCAGCACGTGCCTGTCCTCCCCCCGAGCCAGGCTGAGGCAGGGGAGGAGTTTCCAATGAAAGGCACAAGAAGAAACACCTCGACCTTCCTCCAGAGCTCTGCAATGAGGAAAAAGTTCAGCCTTATGACGACACCCTGATGCGTAGCTTCCCTTTCTGGTTTAGGATTTGCCTCACCAGGATATTTCTAACAGCAGAAGAAAAGGCCAGAAGGGACCTTTAGAGGCCACTTAGTCCAACCCCCTGCAGTGAGCAGGGACACCTTGAGCCAGATCAGGGCTCAGAGCCCCGTCCAACCTGGCCTTGAACAGTCTCAGGGACGGGGCTTCTACCACCTCTCTGGGCAGCCTGTGCCAGTGTTTCACCACCCTCATTGTAAAAAATGTCCTCCTTATATCTAGTCTAAACCTGCCCTCTTTTAGTTTAAAACCATTACTCCTTGTCCTACGGTCTGAGGGGTAGCAAGAAAAGTTCAAAAGCTCATCTTCTAGCGACAAAACTGCCATCGGCCTTCTCGTTCTGCCCATCTGCACACGAGCGCCTCGCAGCCTATCGTGCAGCTGCAAAGTGCCAAGTCTTGTCCGATTCACCATGTTTTCACCTGACAATGAAAGGGCTCTGTTGAGCAATTGCAATTCTGCATTTAGACGTAAGCCCTGAAAAACCCCTCTCCCATTTCAAAAGCCAGGGTTGCAGAAGCCAAGGGCCACCGCAGCAGGGGCGGCTCTCCTGCAGCTGCGCCCGCGAGCAGTGGGTGCAGGGGCCAGGCTACCTGCGGGCACAAGTCAGCCCATCTCGGACCCGATCAGACTGACGGGCTCCCTGAACAGCAGCAGACAGCGAGGATGCTGCCTGTGCACTTCAAGGACTTATCGATGCTAAAGGCATCGCCAGCGAGATTTAGTTTTTAAAAAAGAAACCACCTGGCTAATGCAGACCCAAAGCCAGGATTTACCTCATGACTGCAGGACACAGATCTCGTCTCAGAGCACAGCACAGTACTCGCTCTCTGCCACCCCGTCAGCCAGAGCAGGGATCCTCCCGCACTGCAGGCATCCGCTGCTGCACGCCTGCCTGTCACACACGCCTAGAACACAATCACACCCAATTCCTTCTCACGCCTGAACTGTGCTGGGAAAAGGGGGTGTCTTTACAGCCAGCTGCAACCTGAATCTTTAATTCGTACAGCACGACAGTCATGAGGAAAAGTAACCTTTTTACCAACATCGCAGGTAACCATGGCGATAGGAGCCGATTTCTGTCCTGTTTGTTGAGGCCGGAGTACTCGGAGGCTCCGGCACTTCAAAGCCTGCTCTGAAGCTCTCTGAGCCCAGCGCACTGGGGCCACTGTCGAAGAACATCTCTTCTGCCAGTAACCAGACACGCTCTGGTGAAACCAGCGCCCGTCAGGCTGCTTTTTATGCACATTAGTGACACTTGGAGTTTGGAGCAGACTTGTGTGCTCGATGGGCAGACTTGCTTGGCTCACCTTGACAGGTACTCAGCCAAAGGACACGAAAACCAACATGGAACAGCTGGACGAGCTAACAGCAGTCACGGGAAAGGGAGGACCAACAGGGAACTCAAGTTTTTCTCTGAAACAGCACCTGATATGCTATGAAAGTGCAACATAACTACAGCAGAAAATGAAATTTTTTTTTCTACAAGACAGAACAATGTTTTGGAAAAATTTCAAATATAAATAGTTGAAAAAGAACTATGTAACAAATCAGAAGGGGCGGGGGCGCGAGAAAATGAATTACCCAAGAAACGGCATCACCAACTTCAACCACGGGTCAGCCTTGATTTGAGTGAGTCTCCTCATCTCAGAAGAAAGCCTCTTTAGCTGAGGTGCTCATTTCTGTAAGCACCCGAAGCGAAAAGCAAGCTTGCTCTTCCATTCTTATATCAGACACATTGCTAGAACCAGGGGGAAGGTTCGGGGGGGATTTAACTTTTGCATGTCACACAACTGAATTGATGGTACAGGTATTATATGCAGCAGTTTATATATTATATGCAAAACAAGACAAGAAAAGAATAACAAATCAATGATACTTACTCCTGTACTGACAAGAGACAGCATAATTCTTTCATTTAAGGCTAATGTTTCTCCTTGCTTCATCTTGATTCTCTTCTTATCTAAACATTTCATTGCATACCTGAAAATATTAACCATTCAGAAACAGCACCAGAAAACATTTCCTCCTATACTCAGCGTTACTCGCTAGCAGTTACACCACGCACATTTACAGTGGCCTGTGAGCCAGTTCTTAAAGACTTAAATCTCCAAAACCTCACAGAATTAAAAAGTTCTCAACAGAAGCCTCCTAACAGAGAAATGTGCTTTAACAAAGAATTCTGTGTCCAAACCACCACAGTGATGCATGAATTACGTATCATACATTCATTTTTTAATACCTAGAAGCAAGGGCTTGCAGTATGGATTAAACAACAGAGACTCTGCTACGGTTCCATTTAATTCTCACAGTTTCAACTCTTACCAGGAAAGCAATATGTTGAACACACGCTGAGTTTTAGATATATTTTTTTTTTTTATTATTTTCTTTCTACTCAATAAAAGGTCAGACATACACACAAAAAAAGCTTTTTTAATCTTCTACCATCTGTATCACACAAACCAATAAAATTTTGCTCAGAAAAGAATGCTACGCTAACAACCACCACACAAGAGTGGGACATAATATCATCTGGCTATTTTTGGCAACAGGTGACCCTGCTATTGGGCAACAGCTGAGAAGGACACGTCTGTTCCTCCATGGGAGACTTCTAGACACGGGCAACCATGGATTTTTAGGCTGCTGGTTTCAAATTATGCTCAGGAAAACACCACGTTACAGCACTGCATCAAACAAATCCACTGCCTACACTGTGACAGCTCCGCACAGACACAGGGCCTCGCGTCACCTTCGCCGTGCGCTCCCTGGAACAGCCACCTCATCCCTCGCCATGCATGTGTTGGGAGTGGGGGAGGAGGGAGCGTGAAGACACCGGAGCTTTAAGTTTCCAAAACAAGGAATGTATTCAGGGCACGTGCTCTTGCTGAGGAGTCTGTAAACGATGACTATAAATAACATTTCACACGCTACCCTGCATTTATGCTTTGACATCACTGATCACAGTGAACGACTGGGGCCGTGTAAGGCTGATCAAAATCCAGCATCTCGGTCTTCCCGGGAGCTGCTGCGTGCTCAAAAAGCACTGCTATCCCTCCCCTCTGGACTGCTTTCTGCACCGTACTTCTGGCCCCTATTTAGGTGTCCTTGAAGGAGGTGATGTGAAAGAAGCCTCAGGTGTGTCTTTGTGGGTTAGTGAAACACCGATGGCATTTACCTTAGAGGGGCGGCTTCCCAAGCTCCTTGCAGGCAGTAAGTGCAGCAGAGGCAGCCATCTAGAGTGGACGGGATCTGGATTAGGGATGGGTAAACAGGTTTGGATTAAGAAAGAACTAAACCAAACCTCTACCCAGAAACTGAACCTAATCTACAAGTTTTGCTTCAAATTTGAAAAAGGTTGGTTCTCCCACACTTCGCTTCCTTTTACTCTATTTATAGCTGATAAAAACTGTCCTTTGCTTCACTTGCTAGACCCAAGGTTTATCCACCTCCTGCCAGAGCAAAACTCAGACATGAAGATGACTGGGAATCTGAGAACTACCTCTTCAGCGTGGACTCTACTGAGTGTGGCCCGAGCTAAATAAAATGTTTATTTTTGTACATGGACAAGTTAACGAACTGTACATGGACAAAAAAGTACCAGAGCAAGAATGAAGACAGTGTTGTTAGTAATAGTATTAATACAAATATTTGAAGTCACTGAAGAAATACTGAGCGTGATAGCAACATTAAGATGTCTTCCACTTGTTAATAGCTGAGAAGTTTATTATTGTCAAGGATGCCAAGCACATACAACTTCCAGTGAAGCCAGCTGTAACCCCAGAGACTTGGCACTTCAAACATGCCATGCTTACTTAGGAGAGAAACGTTTAAGGACAGTTCCTGGACTAAAATTGTTAGGAGAAATGCAAGATGAAAGGGGCGGGGTGGGGTGTAAATAAATAAATAAATAGATCGATAATGAGAACAATTTGTTAAATCAATGCTCAGATGTTCACAACAGAACTTAATGGGATAATTATGCCTAGAAATTGAAATCTGATGACCAGGAGAAGTGTGTGAATGGTTAAGCCCAGAAAAAAGCAAAAAACAAAACACACAGGGTTGATCTTGGACTTCCCACCAAGAGCTCTCTCCAACAGAAGTTCAACACTGGAAATACGTTCTTCCAAACATAAGCAAGGATCACCGCTTTCGCCAGTGAAGTGTGCTCATCAGGGCAGAAACATATACAATTACACAACTCCGGAATACCATGCTGAGAATCTGCCCAGGCACGGCCCTAGAGATCGAACAGCACTGAGGTCATGTTCCAGGGTCCTCCTCCAGCCCTCCGCCAGCACCAGCTACGTGATGCGCTTTATGGCGAGAAGAGCGACCTTCGGCAGAGGAGAGGTCACACCTCACACGGTCACCACGGTTTCCACATCGTCCTGCACTGTCGGGCTCTGATCCAGGAAATCATTTAAGCACATACTTAATTTTAAACACATGTGCAGTTCCCATTAATTCTGACAAGACCATTTAAATGAAGGACACGTTTAAGAGCTCTGCTAGACCGAAGCCTCGCTGCATGGCACGTAACAGGATCAAATATCTACGCTTATAGAGGATCCAGAAATCAGAACCTCTTGGGATAAAAATTAATTACAAAGAACTACACAGTAATGCAATGCTGCTTTCCAGTGATTTTGTAAGAAATGACTGGAAGGATCTCATTATTATTTCAGAGTTTACAATTGCCTCTAAAATAAAGTGTGTAAATACTCACATTTTTCCAGTGTCTGCTTTTCTGCAACCGTACACTTCACCAAATCCCCCTCTTCCTATTATTCTATGTACACTAAAATCATTCATGGTCAGCTGTAAATGTGAAAAAACAAAACAAAACCAGGCTTCACTTTTCAGCATTAAAAAACTTACTGTAAAAATACTTAAATAATCCACCGACGCATCAGGATACTTAACTACCGTCATTCATGCAGCATTTATCGTTGTGGAAGAAGGAGCCCCTTGTCGTTTATATTTCGAGGTACTCGCCAGCGCTGCAGCCCGAAGCACACCAGGACGAATGAGCCGGCTGTCGCCACAGGCCGACAGTCTCACCCACGCGCAGCCCGCAGCCGGGAGGGCTGTTCTCACCGGCACAGCGATACCAGGGTGGCGCTGGGGACAGAGCAGCGGCCGAGGCAAGGGGCGCTGGGGACAGCGGCAGAGCCGCAGTGGGAAAAGGAGACAGACGGTGCCCGGGGCTGTCACAGAGCAGCAACTCCAGCGGTTCGGTTTCTTTCAGCCATTATAAACCCCCAAAAGCCGTTAACTCAAGACGGGCAGAAGGGACGTCCGGAAAGGACGCGTTAGGACCGCACGTCTCGGGACAGAGGAGCAGGTCAGTAACGTCCACCCTATTCCTTCCTAAGGCCTTTTCAGAAGCAGCGTGCAAACCTGAACATTTTCTTTCCTGTATCAGCCTTTGACAGGATAAATATACTTGGAAGTACTTACATGAATATTTAGTTCTACGTTCTTCCATTGACAAAATCTAGTAAACTTGTCACTGTAGGAAAAAAAGTTTAAAAGTTGTCTGAGATTATTGTGTAAAGTATTATAGAAAATGTCAAGACTGATATTTAAAATAGAAGTTTGCTCTAGGGCGTGTTGTGATATCTAGTAAATGACAGCCTTCCTTTCAAACAATTGTAGTCTTACTCCTACCAAGAAAAACAACTACTAGGCAGTGAACACTTAGTATCTTACATCCTTGTGAGAGGAGGGTATCAGGTAACCTTACCCCTGCAACTGCAAGTGCTCGGTATGTCCTCGCATCTCTCTTTCAGAGGGGTTTTAATTTTTAAAAACAGCTAACTAAGTTTGGAAGTAACAAACATTTAAATTACATAAAGAGAAAGATAATTGTAAGAAAACAGAAGCAGCTCCATTTATGCTAATGAACCTCCATATACTCCAAGGAACATTTTAAACTCATCTTAAAACAGGAAAAACATCAATAATACCACAAGCTGCTGCCAAAAAAAAACAGTTTCTCATTTCTACATAAATAATTAAGTATTTATTTTCAGAGTAAGCAATAACATTTCTATGGAGGCACTTTGACAGCTCCTCCCGTGGGAGCGCACCGCTCCGCAGGGGCCCGCGGCGCTGGCCGGGGGACAGCCCTGCTGCCGGAGCAGCTCCCTTCGGGTCACGACGGCGGCTCAGCTCAGCCAGGCCTGCGCCTCGTGCTCTTCACCGGACCCTTTCTGCCGAACTGCAGGGCATCCCGATACAGACCAGAACCACTGGGCCTTTTGGCCACACGAGAGAGACGGCTCCTCATGAGAGCACCCCATGGGAACGGAGCTCGGCGGTTTTAAACCTTCAAGATCAAACTGCAACCAATTCTTACTGCTGCACGGAGCAACAGAAAAACCCATCACCTTTAACAATTCTTCCACTTGTACATCCTGACAGTAATCATGATACACAACACAGCTAGCCATTTGCAGAAGCTTGCTGATAATACACTATTAATTAAAGGAAGTTAAATAAACATTTTTAGCCTTATTTTACAGCAATACTCAAGGGACCTGCCTTCCTGCTGCATTAGGTAGACAGTCTGGATAATACGTCACATTCGTACCTTTCCATAAATTTTTGAAATATTTTTCCTCGAAGACTATCACAAATTTCTTCTATATATGGCTGAAAAGGGTAAAGAAACACAATTAGTATTTGAGCATACAATAACCTGACCATGCAATACTGCCCATCACACAGAACTCCCGCTGGCCCTACACACTACAGCATTACTGTGCTTTCCTTGAAGAGGGCTCAGTGAAGTGCCCAAGCTTCGTTCAGCTTTTGGAATCTGAGCAGGTGCCCTGAAGTCAGACATAAAGTACTTCCAACGAGCTGGGACACCTTCAGTATTTCCCTTGGGGGGCTCTATGAAACCTGGGTAAAGCACCCCTCTGGGGACCACCAGTGTGGCAAACCAATCACGGCACGGTGGTTCTTTCCACTCTACTGAAACACAACACACTCCTGCAGAGCCTGTACATCCCAGAGCTGCTGCCAGGCTTCATCTTTTTGGTGCTTCTCTCCTCTCTGTCCTCAGTAAGAAACCAGCACCTTCCACTCACAAGTGGCTTTTTTCTAGAGAAATAAGCGCCTTCCCCTGATGCGCGATGCCACGCAGCCATCTCGCAGCCCAACCCACCCAGCGGTGAGAGGTAATTCCAGCAACGTGGTTATCGATTCGTCAGTAAGAAAAATCAAGCAGGGGCCACCTTCACATTCTTGCAATACATAAAAATGTGTAAGATCTACAGCAAAGAAATTTAAGCTTATAAACGCTCCCAGGATTGATGAGGTTCACTGCCTGCAAAACCACATTGGTTCGATGCACCTAGCTATAGAAATTAGCTTAATTCTGAATTTCTTGTCTTGTGTCAACGTGTATTAGAGCTGTGACAATACAAGCAATATTTCACTCCTCATTTCTTTATTTTCTAAAGTAAGTAACAACACAAAAGATGTGTAATTTCACAAATGAGACAGGATACCATTGATTTTTACATTCAAATGGAGGATATGGAAATACTAGACTTTCTTTTAACAATTCAGAATTTTAGAAAGTTTTAAAAAAGCACCACAATATTAATGGTGCAGAAACTCCTGTCTGGATAGGTAACTTTTGATTGGATTTTGTCTTGTGGAGAGACAGAAAAACATGCGAGGTGGTACAAATGCTTACTTCCATGTCAACATCAACAAGGAATAAATATACTTGAAAATTAAAGAAAAAGGGAAAGTGTTTTCAAAGATTTCACATTACCAAAACATTAAGGCAATTTCTCCACTGTGCAGTTCAGTTTATCCTGACAGGATGTGTTTCTTCCTGATGTACAGTGATTTACTCTAAATCACGTAATGGCTTAAGATTACATAAACTTAAAAACTATTCTGCTCATCTACCAAAGTATAGTTTGCTTTCATAAATGTGCTTAAAATATTTGAGATAAGAATAGTAATTTGTAATTTTTATTTGACTTAGCAAAGCATTCTAGTATCACTATTACAGCAAAGACATGTACCAGTACCATTTATTCTGTCTCCTAAAACAACATGTACAAAGTCACTTACTGTCAAATAAGTGAAGAAAACTTGAACATTCAGACTGTCTTAACCTCACCTGAAAAAGGCTGGCTGGCACTTGTTTCTTGGCTAAATGTTTTTGTACATGATCTACAGCTTGCTTTGAGAAAGGCTTTTGAAAAAGAAAAAGAAAGATTTCAAACAGTTGGAAACGCCAGAAGTTTCGCTGTTGTTCTTTTAAACGATATGAAAACCACACGTACCTCGGAACGAGCACGACATACCTTCCCCCAAGCACGTTACTGTGAAACATGCAGAGTGAGGCAGTAAAACAATCATTCGAAAGCAGGAGGGCAGGAGAGGGGAAGATGAGGAGGAGAAAGGTGAAGATAAGCAGGCTAGATGATGCTCATTTAACAAATTCAGGAAAAAGCCCAGACACAGCCCCAGGGGCAGAAGCAGACACGGACCTTCCACTGCTCCAGAGCCAATAGCACATATGTAACAAAGCACGGCTTAAACCCTCCGCCCAAACAGCCGCACCACAGGGCAAACCACAGAGAATTCTTCTTCAAAATAAGAGCAAACGTAGCTGTTAAATACAGACTGACGGGCCAAAACTTCAGCCGGAGGAAACGTGTGTTTTCACCAACTGGAACAAAGCTGCACCCGTCACAACACGGCCCCACACCTTGAGCTTACCACCCTGCAGCGAGAAGTGTCTGGCCTAGTGCGGTACCAACAACCGCTTTATGACCAACCAAATAATAATGAAAAAACCCACCCGACCACCTTTGTTGTGTGATCGGTTTTAAACAAAATCTCAGCCTTTACTCGGAGCCTTCAGGGACACCAGAGTTCAACACCCAGACTGTCCCACAGAGGCCCCGGCAGCTCACATTGTCTTTGGGGTCAGGGTTGTTGCTCAGTTGGGGCGGGTTGGTTAATGTATGTCTATGTGCAAGTACACATACACATCAACTGCACTTGTTTTATTGTATTTTAAAATAGAGGTTTAGTTCAAAGAAATACAAAATAGGTAAACCTCCAAACGTTTCCTTTGTGTACCACCAAGTTTAATAAAAATTGGCACACACCCCCCACCAATCTCCACACCTCACTACTGGGGAAAAAAAAAAAAAAAAAAAAAAAAAGCAGCATGCTGACTTCAGCCAAAGCCAGTCCCACAGACTTCAGACAGAAACCCACAGCACTACAGGTATTTGTGGGAACAATTCCTTCAGCAATAGTCTTAATTGCTCTCTGAAGGAAACAGCCGTTAGTTTGAACTACCACTCCTGTCAAGCTACTCAAGCAAGGCAGAGAGCGGCGTGAAACCTGGATGATACACACATGAGAGCAGGACAGGAGCTCCTTCATTATGTAGGTGTCATAAATCTGCCGACTTCGGGTCAGACGCTCATCCTCAGAATCCAGTTTCTCATATTCTTTTATCTGCAACACAAGAGCGAAGGATCCATTAGATAAGCACGTTCCTAATGACTTTTCACTCATTTGGTAAAATCAAGACTTTGGCTGAAGTTTTATTTTACTTTATTATTTTCTTAATTAAGACTTAAAGAAAAGCCACCTGCCATACCATAGCTACAGCTGACCCTGTAGATCACCCTCCTACCTTAGAATTTTTATGCAAGGAAACCGATTTGCTTAAAATTGCCACAAAGCTTTGTCTTCTAAAAATTGAAAAGGACTGAGCTAAAGCAGCACATCTTCCTCCAACTACCCTTTGCCAGGGCACGAACCCGTGCAGGCAAGAAGAGGACTGCCCGCGAGGAGAGCGAGACGAGCGAACGCGCACCGCCACGCTTCAGGTGGTTTTCTTCCCCTCCGCTCAGCTCGCAGACGGACAGCGCTGACCTCGCTCCTCCAACACTCCAGAGCGTTCACCTCTCCTTAGATCACTTCGCTCGACGCTCTGGACTATCCACCGCACACCAGGACGTGCCCTTTAGGGCAAAGCCTCGTCTCTCGTTGCTGGACCTTCCCAGCACCAGCCCGTGAGGTCCCAGGATCCAAGCAAAGGGAAGCGTGCGGCCGTGCTCTGGACCCCTAGCCAGCTCAGAAAACCAAAGCAGAGCAAGACTCAGCTGGATTACACTCTGTGCCTGTTTGAGAAGGAACAGGCCGTATCAGAGCTGTCTGTACCTCCAGCCCACAGCGTAAACCCTGCGCAAACCGTGAACCCGATCATCTCCTCCTGAGCAGGGAGAACACTCTGGCAGGGCTCCGCTTCAACAGCGAAAGCAGCACCAGGGCTAACACAAAGCACATGGCTGAGGACTTTTAAAAGTAAAGGTTTTTAAAAAAATGCGTTTAGCCTCTATGACACAATAGACTTCTTTTCTTTTGTTCTTCATTCAGAGGCCGCTCCTTTTCCAGGATGAGCTGCACTTCACAGCTCAACAGGTCTCCATGGGACAAACCCAGACCGATCCACCTCTGAAGGTGGAACACCGTAACTGAACTCGGTGTTTTTCCAGCTGTAGTCCTCCCGTTTGCTGACTATGACAAGGCAACAGTTCCACCACGATTTGCCATCTGTGACTACTTCCCCCTTGGTACCAATTTGCAATTAAATGACTCAAAACTTCTTTGCCAAAGAAACATTTTTTTAATTAATGCAACGCCACAAAGTAATTAGAAGTACAGGAGAAAGCTCCATGCATACCATATTGTCTTACCTGAATGCAACCTCCTGCCCTTCGGTATTTGTTGTGTTAAACCACCTAACTGCACCCAAAGCAGAGGGGTCTCCTGCAGCACCCCCCACCGCCACGCTGGCACCAGCTCAGCCTCTCGTCCACCTGCCCTTACAGTGGGCTTTTTAACCAAAGCCCCTTTGTTTTACAAAGGTTCAGAGAAAAGGACAGCAGGTGACAAAAGTCCCCGTCGGTGACATACCCCGGGGCGGCCCAGCCTGCTGAACGCCCTCCCGACCACGCTGCCCGACACCCCTCATCGCCCAGGGGATGCCACGAGACACCTCTGCTATGATCCCATCGGACACGTGCGCCCAACATATTCACCAGCTGATTCTACATGGGTGTTAAACAGACCGTTACTGCACCACGCCAAAACCCACCGCGCTGGGAGTGTCACCGGCTATAAACGTCCCCGCCAGCAGCACCCGCCCCGGTATCGCTCCTGACCCAGGGGGAAGGGACTCTGTCACTCTGTCACCGCGTGGTTCAACGCTTCCCTGGCAAACTTCAGCTCACCCGAAGAAAAGTGTCTGACAAAGGATCTTTGCAAAACTCGAAATCAGACCCCATTAGTTTTCAAGCACCGAGAAGTTCTTTTCTTTTTTTTTTTTTTTTTTTGAAACCGATCTGGATGAATCACTCATCCCGTTAAACGCTTGGTCGTGACTTAAGCTGCAGTGATATGAAATCCCTGGAGTACGGAGCCCTTCTACACCAAGTGATTTTTAATGTAGCACTGTACTCAAATTATTCTACATGTAATAAATGCAGTAAGTAAATTAAATACATAAAAAAAAGAAAAGCTTCTGCACCTGGTATGTCACAGAAGAAAACGCAATGAACCTCTCTTTAAATATCTTTAATGGGATTTTTCGAAAAGTGGATGACAAAGCATTTAAATCCTTTTTAGGCGACACTTTGCTAATAACCTAAAAATACAATTTCAAATTGTTTCAGAGATAAAGAGGCAGCTAAAAATATCTTGCTAAACAATCTGTTACAACATGCCTTTTTGATTACTTATGACAGTGATATCTTCGCTACATAAAAAGATGGAAACGATAGAAGATTCTTCTTTATTGACAGCGAGTATCTAATTTGAGTGGGGGAACTGCGTATCGCTGAGGCTTTATCTCCAAACTGATAACCAGCTTAGCCTATTTTGTGCTCTTAGCCCACTAGCAAGAAAAATTTTAAATCATCAGCCGAGAGTAATCCAGACACAAGGTTACCTCAGGCAGCATTTCTAATCAACACTGAGCAACCCAGGCTGCCTTCGGAAGCCACGTGTGTGCATTTTAACCGAAACCAGCACCTACGCCAGGACGAACTGCGGCTTTCTGTTTGGTGTAGAAACACAGCAAGGAACGAACGGAGCGACAGGACCCACCGAGGCTCCGGAGCGGGCCTTGCAGCGGCGCTGCCGGGGGTGCTCGGCAGAACGGCACTGGGGAAGGACGCGACCCGCTCCCCCCGCGCTCCTGCGAGCCGCGGACACGGGCCTGCCTCGGGCACGACGTCTGCTCGTTTCTTCACGGACTATCTCGGGACGGCGGAGCACAACTGACCCGACCCCTCTGAAGCCACGTCTCGGATCGCTCTCTGGAGGATCCTCTGACCCGCCGTGCCGCGGGACAGGGCTTCCCTGCCACCCTGCCGCAGCAGCTCCCGAGACGCGACAGAAGCCAGCAGCAGCCTCAGCTCCCTCGCGCCCCTGCTGCACTCTGCTGTCTTGTCTACAGGCAAAAGGACGTCGCAGAAAAGCGTGAAGCGCTGGAGAGTGTGATCCCGACACCGGTAACTCCGGTTGCACCTTTTCTACAAGCGCAGGCAGCTCAGAACCAGCTACCGACAGGAGGGCATCGTTCTCTGGGGGTACAGAGCAAGAGGTGCCCGGGGCTGTGGGTGCAGTGTTTGGGCATCTCTCCAGAGCACGGGGACACCTCAGGGAGTGAGGTGAGGGATGCAGGGGAGCAGAGGAGCTGAGCCAGACCCTGGCTGTGACTCCCGCAGCAGCAGACATGCCAGGGACCAACAGCAACCACGTCAGGGAACCACCCTCAACTCGCTGCTTTTGCTCTTTGGGACAGAACAAGACAAATCTGCTTGTTTTAGGCTTTCTGCCTTTAAAGAAAATCTTGGCTATGTGCAAAAGACATGAATCCATCTCCCACGTCTGCTATAACAATAAGCAGCACTGGGTTTGCTTTCAGGTCTTTTTGAAAGAAGGAATCCACTGCTGCAATTCCACTGAGAGCTGTGAATGTTACTCACTTTAACTCCATCTCTATGTTGTGGCAGAACTAAGATTTATCATCATCTTCACAAGTGAAGATCAAAAGCTTATCCCATTTCTCAAGAACACACTCAGCTTAACTTATGGCATCAGATATATTTAACAAGTAGAGACCAAGATGAACCTAATTTCAACTAATTTCTCATAAATATTTCAACTGAACCGTAGTCAAAGAGCACTCTTTATGATAGAAAACATTCATAAACCTGAATACATTTTAATCTCTATTAGTATACTTTCCCTTTCCCTCATTCTCTCAGTATCTTCCAAGTGATCGTTTGACACGTGGATGTGGTGAACGAACATTTGGTTAAGTGGCTGCTCAGGTAACTTTCTACCATTGTTTTGTTTTCAACATATCATGCCTTAAAACTAAACATACTTAACTCCTGAAGGACAACAATTGTAAACAGTAGCTTTTAAAATACTTTGTTAGCTTATGTTTAATAAAAAGACACAGTTTTAGTACATGCAAATAACAGCAGCGTTAAAGTTGAGCTAAGCAGATTTCTCCTGCAAATATTCAATTTTCTAAATCTTAAGTATTTGCCCAGGAAGAGGGAAAAAAAAATCCCCCGCGCTGCTCTCGTAACACAGCTGTAAGAGTTCTGTACCGAAGTACCAACTTGATCAAATGGTGACACTGCTACTTTTAAAAGTCTCTTGAACTTGTTTAAAATGATAGTTTTGTCCTTCGAGATGCAATTGTTACTATGTAAAATATTGTCTCTCACGAGTCAACCATTCCACTAGGAAGCTGAAACGACCCAGAGCACCAGGCGCCCCTGCACACCCCCCTCCCTGCCCGGGACCGGCCCGACAGCCTTCCTCACCCCGCTGCCCCCCGCAGCCCCACGCTCCGCCAACGGCCACTTACCTCCTCATAAAACTTCAGCTGAGGGACAGCTTCATCGATCTCGTTCATGCAATAGTCTTTGAAAAGCAAAAATCCTGGAAAGAAAAAAGTAAAAAAAAGAAAAAAAAAAAAGTCAGCAAAAACCCGCATCATTGCTACGATGACTTGTAAGAAAGGATCCAACCCACGCGGGTAACATCGTGGGGAGCACGTACCTGCGTGAGCATCCCCGGCTGCCAAGGCTTGGCAGCCCTGACTCTCAAGCGGCTCGACAGCACTCTGAGCAGAAAAGGATCATAAACCCCTCTCGCCTCCCATAGGTGTATTAAGCACATACCAATTTCTACCTGCTGAGAATTTTATGACACGTTCACATAACGCACTGAAATACCCCATTCCTCTCCACGGATCAGATTTGGTTTCTTTTTTTCAGAGTAAAAACAAGGTATGATTCACACGGTTTAGTTTTTTGAAATAGATTTACCTACTTTCTGTGAATAGAAAGCAACCTCTTCTGCATCCCGATTTTGCCATTACTGGTTACTGTCACCTCTACTAGGGTTCATGGCACAACAAATCTCATCAGGATCTTTATAGTTTCTGTGCAAGCAACTGAAAGCATGGCCTCTGCAGCCTGCGGGTGACAGTCTCCGTCACAAGCGTGTTAACGCGCCGCGACAAGCTTCGCCTTGTGGAAGGGCTGTCCATCGCCCGAGCCGGTACCTGCTACCCTGCGCCTTCCCGCGGCATCGGCTGGGTTACCCGCGAGCCCCTTCGAGCTGGAAAGGTTCCCTGCAGCAGGGGACACCTCCCCTCACTCCCTGAAACCACACCAGCTCTGGGAGGCGAGGCCCCAAAAGCGTGCACTGCAACAGCCGGGCGAGCAAGAGCAGCAGAGCCACCAAACCGAGGGCTGGGGCTGGTGTGAACTGCCCCGTCCCACTCCCCTGCTCAACTCCTCTCCCAGCAGGGCTGCACACCACGACAGAAAACACCCCTTTTCAACTTGAAAAATTCAATATATACAAGAGACTTTTTTTTTTATTATTATTAAAATGCCATTGTAATTTGAATTTACAGCAAAATTTTATTACCGAAAAAAGTAGCCCATTGCCGTGTGCTCAACTAAGAAATAACCCCACCACCTACAACATCGCCTGTTTTCCAGAGTACACTACCTTCAGAAAAATGCAAACCCCACTTGATGTGCTACACAGGCATTGCATTGTAGTGCCCACAGGAGAGCATTTATCTGTCAGTTATGAACATCAGGTCCTTTCAACTCGCTATCATCTAATTTTATCTTATCTAAATAAGAGAAAAACCCCACCAACTACTCAGAAGCAAAACCCATTAGTCGCAGTGGACAAAGACACACTAATCAGGCAAATAAAAGCTTAAATTTATGTACAATGAGAGCATTCTTGGTGGCCCCTCTAGCTATATCTGGATCCCAAGTTAAATTTCCTGTTGGAAGAGCTGCTTTTCCTGCGGTCCCCTGGATTTATCTGGTCACAATCAGACTACCAGAAAAGGGATTATGATCAAACAACTCCTGTATCTTTGCTGGACTCATTTAGCTGATTAGGATGATATTCTGAAGATTACACAAACTGGGGTTTGTTCTCTAAATAAGGACAGAAAGCTAATGAAGAGATTCTCCCATGAGATCCTCCAAACTTTTTAATTATTCTCAACAAAAAGAATCATTCTTGAAATATTTTATAAACAAATGTGCTTTCTTGAAAACAAACCAACCAACCTCAAGTTTTCTATTCCTTAAAAGCAATTTGCAATTGGAGTGCTTTTCTTCCTTTCTCCCCTTTTTTTTTTTTTTTTTTTAAGGGCTTGCCTTAGTTCCTCTTTTACTGGACATACTCCCAGCAAGCTGCCTTCCCTTACTGCAGCGGAGACCACAGCGAAGCACTGGAGCAGACCCAGCGATCCCCGACCCTCGTACGAAGGACGGAGCTCCCGGCCGGCCACCTAGCCACGAGTCACCCCGTCACAGCCGGGACACCAGTGCTCTCTGCCAGCAGGCGCCCGGAGCAAGTCCCCGACTGTCCCCGCTGCTGCCCAAAGCCACCCAAAGCTGCTCATCTCCAGAGCCCGACGGACCGTGCCCCCGGAGAGCACACCTCTGCCTGCCTGCGCGGCCAGCGTGGCACGAACCCGCTTCTGAGAACAAAACCTGCCACTTAGGGAACTGAACCTGATTCATTAACTCTTATTTCACACATGATCGAAACAGCGGCAGCACCGAGCAAAAATAATGCTGAATTGACTGAACTTTCATTTGGACAATGAACCAAAGAAGATTACAGTCATGTAATTAAGAGACTAAAGAGTGGCACAAACAGCAATGAATGCAGTGAAAGAAAAATCCCTGGCGTGGTCCCAGCTCCTGGCTGTTTACCAAAAAAACCCACAAACAACAAAAAAAAAACCCAACAACACCCACAAAGACAACTGTGGGAGGAGTGTGAAAATATACCAACACAAATTTTCAACAATGCTATGCCAAACATTTTAGCCCTGTTTAATATTTTCCAAACTTTTTAATTTAATTATGGCAGAGAAAGAGGAGGTTCACAGGACCAGAGCACCCAGAACAACAGCAGGCTTGTGCTGCCCGCGTCGCGCAGCCCGCTTCTCACCAAGTCTCTTTTTTAAGCTGCAGCACTATGCAAAAAAACAGAGACATCCAAACCAAGAAGTTAAGAGACTTTTATAGATGATTAATGTAGTCATAATAAGTTACAGCCATGTGAATTAATACTGAGAAAACGCTTTTAGTCAGGTTCCAGTGACGATGAGCAGAACTATTACAGCAGCATTTTAAAGTGTACGATAAAAAAAAACCCAAACCATTAAAAAATAGTGCAGTAAAATAAATTATAGCACAAAACATCTCTTCTCCATGAAGTCACCAACGCTGTAGTTATTCTCCAGCAGGACACCCCAGATGTCTGCAAGGCTGCTGCAGACAAAACCCTGCGGCGGCTCTCCCTGCTCCGCAGCCCCCGGCAGAGCAGCAGGGTGACAGGGGGAGGACGGGGGGGGGACGGGGCATCCCCTCGGCCCTGGCGGGTGGGCACCCTGCACGGGGCCCGTCCCGCTCCTCGCCCTGGCCACAGCTCTGTTTGTTACAGCAGGTCACACAAATTCTCTCATAGCCAGAAAAACAGTTAAGATCTTTTTTTAATCATAATTTCTAGAAGTTGCAAGAGGGGAAAAAATCCCAAACCCCACTTGAAAAGGTCAGCTGCTTCTGAAAAGAATATTATTCTAACACTTGGGGAGTGTTTAACACATAAATTAGAGCACCAGCTTTCATCAACGATTCACCGTTGTCTTTTCGGGAAAAAAAACCCAACCCAAACATTCCTTGTAAGAAACGCTGTTTGATACCAGTTACAGTGACATAAGAATAGGTATTTCAAGTCTCCTTTGAAGGACCTACGGTTTGGGAGCATTTATGCACATATATTGAGACATATTGCACACACACACGCAGCTGACATAGCCATCAAAAACCCCAGATTTCATATGGATCAACTTCCCTCGTCAGAACCGTTTCTGGTGTTATTTTTTTAAAAGACACACTCTAACCCAACCCTAAGAAGGACAATGTACCACAGGCTTTCCAAGCCGCAGCTCAGAAATCCAGACACACACATTGCTCTGCAAGTAAGTACGAGGCTATTTCATTTTCCCCGTGACTGTTAGTGCGGATCCACATCTTACAACCAGACCTACGTACGTTGAACACCTTCAGGAACGCATTTCTCACCACCGTGTGACGGTGCCCAAAACCCCATCTGGTGGCTTCAGCACTGGAAAAACACCCTGGAAGTGGAAGCAGCCAGTCAGCTGCAGAGTCCATCCCTGCTCCTGCGGTGGCAGCCAACAAAGCCACGGCTTGTCCCAGGTGGGAGCTGTGCCAGCGGCCGCTGACAAAGGGGTCCAGAGCTCTCCCCGCGCTGGGGCAATGAACGTCCTCCTGACTACGATATTTTACATGTGACTGACAAGAATCAGATTCTTTCATAGTTTTTAAGTCCCTCCTAATGTCTGGCTAGCATTAGGCAACCCTGAGCACTGCTCTTAACATTATCAGCAACACAGACATCAGAGAAAAAATTGCAGGTGCCCAGCACAACCTTTTTCTTCAGCAGGCTGTATCTGGGGAAGGAGAGGCCGAGTGATGGAATTCTTTTTAATTAACTGATAATCTCGCGATTAAGGAGATTTTTTTTTTTCCCACTTGTCTGACGAAAACAGGGGGAAAGGGTGTCAACTCAGGCGTTTGCTCTATCAAAGTGACAGGAACATCAGGCAGCACAACACACCCCTCCTCTCGCCGCCGGGCCGGAGAGCGGCTCCGCTGCACAGCTCGATGCTGGCTGCGTCCCACGGCCGCGCTGGGGAGCGGCTGGAGGAAGCGAATCGCTGCCCCGGTGCCAGGAAGACGAGAGGTCTGCAGGAAAACTTTATTTCCAGGGATGACTGATCAGAGGCTGATGGTTAGGGACAAGGAATGAAGAAGGATCTTGGAGGCGTAAGAGACTCTGACGGAGCCTGGAGGACAGAGATGTTAAGGAAAAATCTCTGGGGAAGCCAGGAAACAAAGACAGATTGCCAAGCGACGAGAGCGGTTCTCAGTGACTTGTAATTACTTCACTAAAGATTTACAACAGAGAAAAACAGAATCAGAACCTCCACTACCCAGTCGAGTACTGCTCGAAAGGATCCAAAACTCCTAAGTGTTAAGAAAAATTCAAAAGATTTTGTGGGTAATTTCTTCATTTAAGAAGTCCTATTCCCTGATTTTCATCTCTTCTATTCTTGAACGACTGGCCTTAAACCATTCGCTCTTTCACAGCGCAACTGCAAATGCAAACACACTCGTCCAGCATCTGCAGCTTCTCTGCCCGTGCAATTCACGTCCCCAGGTACCAGCACATTGAAATCTTTCCACTGTCCTGAATTCAAACAAATCCGATTAGACCTTAACATACCCCACACTGGAAGCATTTCTGTTTCAACCTCCTGTTGTATCATCGGATTCTGCACTTCCACTGCAGCACAAAGGAAATCTCCTCTTTTCCTGATGTTCTTAGATTGAGCGAAAAATTACTAGCCAGAAACTGTAGCTCTCAGATAATAGCAAAACTAATTGACAGACGCAGCACTGAATAAGTGACAGTAGTTTTAAGAAGTTCAAGGAGAACTGACGAAAAGCACAATAAGCACAGTTAACTACACACAGAAAAATAAGACCAAGAACAGAAAGCAGGAATTAAAAAGAATGATACCATTAAGTAACAGATAAAAGCAACCAGCAATTATTTATGAAATAAAGATGCTGACAGCTTTTGCTTTAAAGATTTCTTCTTCTATACTACATAATTCTGCAACAACCAGATCACTAGTTGTTAAGGGGAAAGAAAAATATTGTTTAAAAGCTTTTTCTGGTACCACCAAAGTGATGGATGGTATCAATAATGCATACGCGCGAGTGCGAGGCAGCACCCAGCTCCAAGCCTCTGCTTTCCCAGTCTCTGGACAATAATTTTTTCCAATTACCTTTTTATGGACAACCCTGCACAGCTAAGTTTGCCAAATGCCATTAATTGCACTAACTCTAATTACCAAGACAACACGTCTTTCAAGGAGGGATACAGACGACCCTTGAGGCTTGCGGTTCAGTCTTAACCTGACCACGTAGGGCCGGGGAGCTGCGGAGAGCGGCCGAGCACCGGGGCACGTGGGCGAGAAAGCCTGTGCTCGCTCGAGTCACCGGGCCGTTCCCAGAGCTCACCCCTGACCGGACAAGGTCGATTTCACCAGTTTGGGGGGGAATTAAATTGACCCACCTCTTTTTAAAAGAACCTAATTTTTACTTCAGTATTTATTGCAAATAATTATGTTTTTCTAACATGATTTCATAAATTTTGCATGAAATCCTGGCTCTTAAGTCCACGGCAATCCCCCGCCCCCGAATTAGTAACGTCTGCTTTTTATTTCCTGAATTCAGCCTTTCTCGGGGCCAGGCTCGGGCAGAGAACAGACACGCAGCTGGTGACCAGCCTACATGCTTCTGCCAAACCGGCCTGGGCGCCGACACCACGTTTACGAGCTGATTACGGATTAGAGTATTTTATGACCCCCAGCAGCCTTCCGCAGCGCTGCTCACCGCCACGCAAGGTTTCCATGCTGCCCAAGCCACCCTGCTCCCGGCAAACGGCCGGCAGGTACCCACCGCTAGTTGCCCGTCCCCCACCAGCCCGCAGCTCTTCCCAGGCTATCCCAGCTCTTCCCAGGCTATCCCAGCTGGCACGTTCATCCATTCAACACACTCCATCTACGAAATCCCGAGTTCACGCCTCTGCTGTCGCCTTGGTTTGGTGCAAGCCCAGCGCTTCTCAACAGCCACCCTTGGCTCTGCAGCAAGACTGATGCCTGTGGGCTGTATCCACCCTGGCACAAGCAAAGCTCCACCTGAAGCCCCCAGTCCAAAACAGCCTCCCAGTATGGGATTGCACAGCGCTATTGAGATCAGCAGAATCGTGCACCGCTTTGCCAAAATACGGCATATTTAAAAGCCTCCTCTCCACCAGCAGAGCCTTTTTTTTTTATAAAAAGAAACAAAACCTGCAATGTAGGACCTTTCTCTTACAGTTTTAATAAAGAAATGCTGCCCTTTACACTCACAGGGATTAAAGCTGCCCTCTCCTCTTACAGTTACTGGTAATTTTCCTGCCCTGCTACCAGTGTTACCGAAGCAGGAGGCATTGCCCTGCCAGCGGGTTCGGCGGGCGTCATGCCATGCTCGGCTGGGACAGCTCTGCCAATGCTCACCAACGCTCTGCCAGGCGGCCGGAGGGGCCAGCGCTGGCCGCCTGCCTTCTGCTGCCGTCTAAAGGTCACTTCTGCATTCATAACGCTGTATCTTGATCTTCAGAGAATGTCAATTAACTGGGAGCACGGAAGAATAATAATAATAAAAAAATTAATGAGGAACTCCCTAATAAAACAAACCTTGGAGAAAACCACTTATCTAACCGGAATTTTATTAGCATCCAATTCAAATACCCTTTTAACAGGAGTAAATAAAAATCTTATTAAACCAAACAGAAGCGACTAGGTAAGACAGCAGAGCTAAAAATAGACATATTTAGCCCTGATGTAAGTATTCACAATGTCACTGATTGAAAGGAAGCTGCATCTATTTACAGCAGACCTGAACATGGTCCAAAATGCTGATGTAGACTCTTTCTAGTAGGCAAAATAGCAAATTAGAAAACAAAAATATCAAGCTGTTTCCAAACCCTAACTGAACGTGCTGTGTATAAATACGGAATAATGACAAACAAGCAAGTGGTGACATCTGCACCAGAATCAGCACAGGCTCGTTTCCCACCGGCTGCGGCGAACGGCTCCGACTCCCCGGCAGACCCAGCTTCAGCACAAGCCTGCCCACGTCAGGCTGCTCACGCTGGAGCTCTGCTGACCCTGCAACACGAGGGGTCTTCCTCATTCAGGGCACTTCAAGGTCTCTGTCCTGAGTCCCTCCAAGACCTCTCCTGATCTTTCTTACGTGCCCGAATTCGCACGACAGCATAAAGAACTCAGAGGGGCGCAACCAGAGGGACACCTGCCCCTGGTGTTACCGCAGTCCCCAGAAAAGCGCCTGGTGCAGAGCTGCCGAGGACGCGGCAGGACAGCCCGCCGTACCAACGCTCAGCTGAGGTGCCGCAGGGAAGCCACGGCGTGCTTCTGTTTGAACCCAGCTGGGGGGGCTTCACCCTCCTGAACCGGCCCCCCCGGAGGCAAGGCTTCGCCAGCCCTCGGGGAACGGTGCCGATCAGCTCCTCTCCGGCGCTGTCTGCAGCCGCCGTACGACAGGGACCCAGCACCATAAACAGAGCATCACGCTTGGCTGTTCTGCTGGGAAACTACCCTTCTTCCCAATGTGCCACTTTGGGTTTTATCCCCTTTTATTTCATGTGTCTCAAGTAACACAACGAGCCCACCATCGGTACCAGTAACAGATCTGGGTCCTAGGCACAAGAGGTTAGGGGTAGATGTCTGTTGTTAAACCGTGTAAAAACTGTAATTCAAACGAGCCTGCCGTTGTTACAGAACATCCAGTCAAGTTCAGAATCTTGTTCTGCATGGTGTACGCCCTCAGTTGCCATAGCACAGGATAATTAAGACCACCTAAAAGCTCCAGAATTGAGAGAACCACCAATTTCCTTGTTCAGGGACAAAGAGACTTGCTACTACCCGGGAAAACTCATCTGCGTAGGAATCACAGCTTTGGCTAGGTACAAAGCCGCACAAACCCTCACAGCCCAGAAGGCAGCACAGATTTCACTAGTTTCCTTTCCAATTATGAGCTATTTGTCCTTAACCTCTTTTTCCTAATAGAGTCTAATGTACACTCACTTTTCATTAAAAATAATGCATCATAACAATTTCAAACATATCTCTCTGCAAAAAAAGCAGGTTAAAAGAACAAATTATATTTTACAAGACAGGAGTTGCATACAACAGTGAGGAGTGCAGAACAATTTCCCTAGAACAGAATCAAACCCAGCTCAAAATTAGCCTGTAAGTTGCCAGGTAGCTTGTTTAATGACGTCTGTAAATCATTATACGAAAATAAACTTTGGCTAAAAGGTTTCAAGTGTCTTGAAAAGAAAACCCGTACTTCCAGGCATATTTTCCAATAGCTTTTCACCAAGCCAAATCGGTAACACTTGTTAAAACTTGGCCAGTCATCCTCCCCATGGCGAGCCCTGGGCATGCCTTAAACCCCTGCAGCAGCAGGAGCAGCAGAGCTGTCCTGCTCCCCCTGCGCACACACTTCAGATGCGACGGAGGAGTATTCCCAGAGTCTGGTTCAAACCTCAAGAGAGGCTTGCAAGGTAGAGGATCCCAAGCAGCTAACACAGCGACTTACTGAGAGCATTCCATTATTATTCCGCTTCAAGCCCAGAAGAGCAATTTGGAGCAAAACACTCAGGGTGGATTACAGAGTCTGCATTTCAAACGAGAAGGCACACGGTAAACACCCCTCCACGTCCTCCGGCAGCAGCCAGGAGTTCAGCACTTTCAAAGGGTAGGACCAGCAGCTGTCAAGATGTCAAGTGGTGGCACACCAATTCAAATGATAAAAGGATTTCTAAGGAAAAGAAGAATGTGTTCTATTTTTAACACGCAGCTGTAAATCATTAGAAAAAGTGTGATGTCTGTGCTTCCCCCACTGCAATTGCCGCTGGAGCTCTGCCTGATTAAAAAACCCCACCACATATCATCTTAAGAGCCTCATGAAATTTACCTCTGAATATCGAACATGCAATAAGTTATTTTTTAAAGCCGTGAAAAGAAAAGAATGGGGAAAACTTTTATTTGAACCACATTAGCACATAGCTTTCATACTCTGCTCTCCCTGAACATGCAGAATTCCAGTTGACTAAAGTATCAAAGGCATTCGACATATCAAAGGTGAAAGAAAACAGGGTTGTACATAAGAAAAAGCACCTCTAAAAGACGGAGGACTAGTATCACTAAACAAAGATACGTAAAAACATCCTAATTTTTAAAAGGACAACTAACTGAATTGAAGCAGTTCATTTCAACCAATCGGTTATTGCCAAGAACACGATTAAATTCCTCCACTAAAGCTCACCAAGAAACACAGAGCACTTGAGGTTTTGTTCTTTTTTCACTTGCACGCAGAAGACACTCCCACCGCTGTTGCAAGCGGTATCAGGAGCTCCTGGCAAGCCAGCGAGCATCAGCAGCTTAAAAACGTCATGAGGGTTGTTTGTTACTTGTGTCGGTTCTTTCCCCACGTCACAAGAATAGCCAGTCCCTATGAAGGACGTCACAGTCACCAGTTTCTTGATCAGCATTTTGCCATTACACAACTTTTTAAAGTTACTTACACACTGCAAGCCCACATGCCTCTGTTATTGAAAAGCACATTATTTCTTCGGATGGTTCTTTCTACGAACCGCTCACCACCAGGAATTATTTGACACACGAAGTACACTGGGAGGTGTACTTCTTAGAAAGGGCCTCGATCTGTGTGTGTTTGTTCTTGGGGGAGACCAAGGTGAGAGGGTCATTTCATGAAGACATGGAATAATTCCACAACAGAAGGGTACTCTCAAGTCTCTGATGCCAGTATTGACCTTAGCAAGCACTGTTCAGCACCTTAACCACTGTGAAGAATCCAACTGTTCTGCAACAGCATCTCGGAAGACTTGTGTACTGTGGTTAAAATCAAAACACAAAACCAGCAGTATTCAGTTAGTAAATACACACAGCACTTGGGCAAAGAGGAGCAAAACCACTAAATCAACAGTGACAGAGCACAGATGATTCTCCTACATGAATTTAAAAGCCTTCCTCTGGTTCATTCTGTGCACTCTTGAGAAGAAAGCTGCTGAGAGCTAGAGGTTCAGAAACAGATGGTTCTACTTCTCTTCAGACTCTTTCCCCTTTTAATCAAAGACATTATTGACAGAAGTATCTAGAAACATTAAGAAACTGTTCTGTATATTTCTGAACCTACCTATCCAACCGCCGCAGACATGCACACGTTTGAGAGCAGAATATTATAGAGGCACTGGCTGGACATAATGCTGTCAGTGGAAAGAGGCCAGGAAAGAGAGAAGCAACTACCCTATAAGGTTACTGCTCGGTTCCCCTACAGAGTTTGAAGATTTGGAGGTTTGATGGTGCACATTACTCACCTCCTGACAGTGCACCAAGTGACGTTCCGCAGCAAGAACCTCGCAAACCTGGACCAATTCCCCGGGGGGGCGGGTGAAAGTTGTATGATGCATTGTTATTTTATAGGACAGATATTGGTATAGAGCAATAAAAGCATCTGAAAGGCTTACAGTAGATCTCCCTGTCTGTTCTCTGCTCTACAACTGAATCCATGAGATAATTGACAGCCAGAGCTCTCCAGCTCCTCTGCTCTGCAACTTCCTAACTGCTCCATCTCTTAAAAGCACTGCTGAAAGTTAGGAGATTTAACAGCTTCAGTAATTTAGAGCCTACTTACTCTTCACCTGGTTTCTGAGCTTTTCTCCTGTTACTAATGAGTTATCCCACTGAGATGAATGAGTAGCACTGGCAGGACTAGAGAATCTGCTTAACAGAAGTACAGAGTTATGCAGGTAAATCTCATTAAAGTTGTTATTATGCCACGTTACAGACATGGAAAACTAGTATTTACCTATTTCACAGCGGTGTTCAAAGGCTTAATTGGTCTGTGAATTGTTTCAAGGCACACGGATAAAACCTCCATGGGAGTGCAACTGGTTTGGATTGACTGAGAAACTGGGGGGGAGGAGGGGGAAGCCAAGATTGTACACCATCACTGTTTATACTCAAGTATAAACATCAGAAGTGGGCTAAGAAAGCCCAAGTGAGCACAAGCAGATAGAAAACCTGACCTGTGGTATGGAAGTCACTTTCCACTATATTAAGGACGGGTTTATAAGAGTTTAGCTCAAAGCTTCCACACTGGTCTCTGCAGCCCCTCCCTGGTAGCTGGCAGCGGACCTGGCGAGCCACCAAGCCGAACAAAGAGCTCGCCTCGCAGCGGCACCTTCCTCCGGAGCCCGGCTCCCGCGGCCCCACGCACGGCACCCGCCCAAAGACCTTCTGGAGGCCACTGCACCCAGCTGCCGCCCCAGCGGTGAGCTGGAAATGCCGGTCCCTTGCCAGCACCCAAGTGCAGAGCCCGAGGCTGCCTGCCCCCTCCTCCTCCTCCTCGGCTGCCCTCGCCGCGCCCGCCCGCCAGCGAAGCCGCTGCAAAGGGAGCTGGAAGGGAAGGCTGGAGAGTCGCCACGGCCCAAGGCTCAGCTGCGGGATGGGGAACAGATCGCTGAGCGCCCGGCTCACCTGAAAGGAATGCGTTTACCCACGCGCTTCCCGGGGACAAACAAACCGCCCGACCAAAGGTACACACCGAAGCCGTGCGACCAGCCCGGGGCTGCTGTCTGGCACCAGCGTTTGCTGAAAACATACACATAGAAACAATCACATGAAATTTCATTCACATAATTTATAATTTGTTGTCTCTCTATACTATATTCATTATCTGTCTTCCTCATTTTCTCTCCTACAGGACTACCTTTGGCGTTCAGAATTTCCAGTCTGCCTGGAATTCCCGATAATCTAACCGAAAAACTGTATAATTACACTGATCTGCTGAGATAAAGACTATTTTGCCCCATGACTTAAATCTTCCAAGAACCCTACACTGTATATAAACGCTAATATATATCAGCATGTGTACATCATCCATTATGTGGAGTTCCAGGTGATAAGATATATATTTTTCCTATTTTAAAGCTCAGACTTAATCCGCAACTCCACTGGGAAATCACACAACCAAGTATCTTCAACCTCACCACAAAGGCGGGCACGGGAGCATATCAGGCTGCATCCCAACAAAGAAACGCTCAATTATTTATGATCAGAAGAAAAACCAAATGAATACATACATTTTTTATAGTGGCTTTGGAAACTATTTGTCCCTGGCACGCAAGACAGACACCTCCTTAAAACTGCTCACAGGTAAAATGCACATAAAATCTACAGCGGGAAGCTTCAACATCCCTCTAAATGATCTTCAATGTAATTCAGGCAAGTAACACGTTTGTTTTACCACAAAATAAAACTATGCTGAAAGAAATGTAGCTTCCAGTAAGATTTAAATTATGACATAAAAACCTACATCTTAAACCTAACAGCAATTAGAGGAAAAAAACCTGCATACAGCAAAAAGCTTAGTTTTGCAAGAAGGCTCCGAGCGCCTATTTTCTCTCTTTCACTGCCCGCACCCCAGCTTGAAACAAGTGGAGGATTGCTGTAAGGAACAGCTCTGCTGTGAAATGTCTTACATTAATAGTTTCTGTTTCGGTTTACAATCACACGGTTTCCGACATCTACTTGTGGTTTGGGTTGTGTGTTGTTTTTAACAGATCACACGAACCGTGCAAGGCAAGCACGGGTTCAGAGGATCCGTGGAGGCCTCCTGCAGACTATCCACAATCCAAGTTTTCAGTCTGAACTTCAATTGAAAAATAAGAAGTAACACGAGAAAGAAGAAGATCAGCCTTCAAGCAGTATTTTAAATATAATTTTGTTCATGTGGTTACTTCCTAATTTTGATGGTGTCCACTTCTGTATGGCTGCTGCCTTCCCCAGGTCAGAAAAGGAACCCCAGAACAAAACCACCCGAACAACCTGCTGCTTGCTCTTACAGCAAACCAGCCAAGCAAGTAACTCTTTTCACTATCACATGGCTGCACTTCGTTAACACCAGTATACCAGAATGGAGGGAAATCACCGCAGTGACACAAGTCTCATGAGCACCGTAAGAAGTCCAAGGCCGCGACACTTTCAGTCATTCCAGTCGCAGATCAGCAGCTAACGCACGCCCCTACGTGACTTTGCCTCTAAAAATACTCTCTGTTTCTAAAGACACTTGGCGCAGGTTTTGGCAGCCCCTCCTCCTCGCTGCCGTCCTCCCCGCGGAAGGGCGGAAGGCCTGATCCGTCCCAGGGGGCACTCGTGCCCATCGGCACCCCGCACACCCGGGCCAGCCCCGGTGCCCCCGATGGGTCGGCAGGAACACCGCTCACACGAACCCCCTCTGCTCCCACGTCCCTCCCGGCGGCGCAGGCGAGCCGGCAGCTCCGGAGTCATCGCGAGCGGCCAGAAAGGACTAGAAGGAAGATCGACCCATTTTGTCATCCCCTGCTCATGCAATAGCCAAAACCCCAGGTGTTTCTCTTTACTCCCAACCAAGTTTTATTGCTTTCATTGTTATTTCCTCGGAGGACTATTTAATTAGTTCAGAATGCCAACAGCACATAGATCTTATGCTTAAATTAAACAATAGCTTAAATAATGCTCTAGGGAGGTACTTTTCCCAGCCTGTTATTTTTAGGTATCTCGGGGAGCGCAGTGCGCTGTGCTACCACACTGGCAACGGAAAGAGGAAGAGCAAGAGTGTTATTCTCAACAGATTTCAACTCAAGATCCATCGAACGATTAGCACCAAAATTCTGAAATAACGAAATAGGCTGGGGCCATAACTAGAGAAACAAGCAACAGAAAGCATGATTCATTGCCCTAAAAAAACCACCAAACCTCTTTAGCTGTTCTCACCCTAGTTTGTTGGGTTTGTGGCGGTTTGGTTTTTTCCAACAGTAAGTTGTTACTGACAAAGCCGGAGGAAACAGCAGCCAGAACGGTCAGCAGCACGTTTCCCTCTAACTGCAGAGGGCAGGCAGAAAAGTCCCTCCCTAGAGTTCTAAGCTGTCTGTGCAGAAGGAACTACAAAACAGACCAAACCCTCATCTGCTCTGGAAACTCAGCTAAGAAGCCACCAGAATATACAGCAGCTATACTTAGCCGCAGCAGCATAAAGGGAGCAGATAAGAAGCGAGAGAGCCCCTCACAAGACATGTGCGTGTAGGAAGAAGCACTGATACAGATGGCAAAATGCTCACCCTGGCTGGGCAGACCTCCAACTTGGAGCCTGCTGATTTAAGAGGATAGAAAAGACAGTTAAATGAATCACCCCAGAAAGATCATTCCTCACTATACAGGGCTGGATGGTAAATAGGAAAAAAAAAACCACTTTTGTAACTTGTTACGTCAACTACAAGTTCTTTTAATTGGTTCTTTTTACAAGTGTTATATTTCAAGAAAATAAAACAGAAGTTAGATCAGTTTCAGGGGGAAAAAATAACGAAAGTTACTTACTAGGCAAGGTGAAAAGCTTATATTGCAGTATGACCAGCTGCTGAAACAGCTAAAATATGTTCTGTTCTCATCTTTCCCCGAGACCCAAACCCAACAGCTCTGTGTAACAGATGAGAAACTGAGAAGGGTGTAGGCAAACTGCCACGGCCCACCAACTTCCAAGCAGTCACCAGAGAACCCCAGGCCAAACCTAAGCCAGGCCCTGAAGCTGTAGGATGCTTTGCCATCACATCCCAGAATTTCTAAGCCATCGTTACTCACTGCCTACGAGTAGATGCAATTTGCCAGAAAGTCCAGAGTCAGACGTAAGAGGCACTGAACTATAACTGGCAACAGGTTTTCTCCAAAGCATTTAATAACCAGATAATCCTGTTCTAAAGTAATATTATGACCTAACTCACTCCCTCGAACACTTGGCAGTTACGCCCGCTGCAGCAGACCCCATCTGCCCAGCAGCTACGCACATTACAGCTCATTTCGAAGCTGCCCTCCGAGAGCCGCGTTCCCACACGCGTGCCCAGCCTGCGGCGCGCAAGGCAGCACAAGAAGAACCCCACGTGCCGTGTCAGCGCAGCTGCGAAGCACAGTGGATTCCACACGTCAATTAGATAGTGGGATACCAGAAAACGTCTCTTTTTTTTTTTTTTCTAATGCAAACACATAATCTGGTGCTGTAGCAAACAGGATGTGGTAAGCAGAAAAGCAGCTAAAGGTGGTTACGCACTCCGCTTCGAGACATGCTGTACTTCCCCATGAAGCTTCTGCTGTGGAGGAAGCAGCTTCTGCGGGAACAGCCGGCTGCTGGGCTATTAAGCGCCGCCAGAGCATTTTTCTGGGTGGCTCTATTATCTTCACGTCCTCTGACTCATTAGGCGATTCTTAGAGAGTTCAAGATCATTCTGGAGCATCACTCCTGCAAACAGCCATGCCATCTTCAAGAGAAGAGAGCAACCTATTTGCCTTCATGAAGGAAATCGCGTAAATAGAGGGCAGACTCTTGTTTATGCAAATCTTATGAAGCCTCCAGGCCATTTTCATCCCCAGAAGGGCTGCTGCCACGTTGCTGCTCGCTGATGGAGTTTCCTGCTCTTGTTCTGATCCTAAAGGGCAGAGCAAAGGTTTTGGATTCCAAGCCCAAGCTGCAGCTGGGACCCCCTGCAGCCCCACACCTGGGGGGTGGCAGGGTGGGAATTCAGGCCAGTCTTTACAGTGGGACCTGGAAGGCCCTGGTCCTAAAAGGGTTTAAGGGCTCTTTAAGGATAAACACTTGCAGCTGGTAAGACCAGCACCATAGTTAGACATATTCATTGGAAAACATCCAAGAGGAACAACTCCATACACGACATCAGAAAGACTTGTATCAGACAACTGATCAAAGCCCTGGTTTTTACATTTGAAAGCAGCATGCTGAAAAACAGAAAAAAACAATGACCTGGAGCTGTAAGAAAGAACTGTAGTCTGGAAAAAGAAACCTTAACAGTCCTCGTCTGCAGCATTCGCCAAATGAAAAAATAGGTAGCTTGATGAAGCTTTATAATTAGTATATAGGGACAAAGCACTGTGTACTAGGTGGCTGTTTAAGTGAGAAAATAAAGGCATAGAAAGAGCCAGCAGCAAGGGGATGAACTGGCAGAATTACAGCTCCTCACCAGAGACTCGTTTGACTCGGGTTGATTTAAACTCCTCTGAGCAGCAGCTGCCTCCCGTGGGGCGTCTGCCCCGGACCTGCACACACAGGTCCAGCCTCAGCTGCGGTCTCTCCACATCCCCGCCATACAAAAAGATAACAGCAAGAGTCAAAAGCTGATTAGACTTTTAATTACCTCACCATATTTATTTTCACAGCCTTTTGCATAATGCTTGCCTAAATTGAAGGTACTTTACCACAAGCAATTATGTCTGGAAACAGAACTAATTTAATGGCAAAGAACAAACTAGAAAACGCAATAAAATTTAAATGAACAACCGCAGTAAGGAAACACAATATTTTCCAGTGCAACACAAAGTCCTCTGTTAAAAACAGCCATGTTTATCTTTAATCTTTTTTTTCTTCCTTTCTAAACCCTTCTTCAGAAGAAAGCAGCTTCAGAGTAACCGAAACTCCAGCAAAGTGGTCACCAACGACCTCCTCATTTCCAGGTAACAGAGGGCAGGTACTGCTATGACTGTACCAAGCAGAGAGCAGGAGAAAACCCCTCGGCATGTCTGTGAACTATGCATCTCAAGATGAGGGGGAAAAAAACTAATACTTTAATGAAACCCTGGGCTCTAAAATTCCAGGTTTGATGGCTACCAACGTGGGGGGAAAAAAGAAAGATACAATCCTTCCAAAGTTACGGTTACCTAACTATAATTGCTATAACTTATCAAAATAACTGCAGCATTCTTCACTGTTCTTTGGAATCAGCTATTAATGAAAAGTATCCAATTGCATAAATAGAAATATCCATTACATATAAGCTGTTGTTTGATGATTCTTATTTTTTGAAGGAAAAAAAAAAAAAATGGACTTCTTCATTTCATTGCCACCAAACAGAACGAAACAGTTAAAGTTAGCCTGTGTTTGGCTGCTTAAAATACCGCTTATTTTGCAACTGCCATGCTATAGCAAAATACTAATGATTCAGCACAGACCTCCAAACTGAAGCACACACTGAAGGATGTCAGCACAAGCAAACGAGGTATCTACGCATTTGCAGCATAAAATTTTTGGCCAGAATAAAAAGTCTGAGTTTCTACGCACAAGGATACAGACCACACTTCAACTACTGGAATACAATGGAAAGATCCATGAGACTTTTACAAACACACACTTCAGACTGGTGCTTCCACAACCCTCTCTGTACAAAGCCATGAAATCCATTAGCGACACTCTGTGACACCAATCAAGATTGTTATTTATTTTAATCTGGCAATACTTAAAACTCCCACTCCAGAATATTCTCATACCGACTAAGCCGCACATTTCCAGGCACCAGAAAGGCTGGACACTTCTGCTCCAGCCAGGAAGGGAGAGCAGCTATAGCTCAACCAGCCCGAAGACGCCCCCGTCGCACCACCTCCCCTGGGAGACGAGGCGCAGCGGCGCTTTGTTCTTGGGTGTTTGCTCCCACTGTTCGTTACAGTCCCGGTGTAGTTCAGACAGGAACAGATCCGCTGATCTCCTCAAGTCTTCCCAGCCCACTCTACAGTTTTGGCCCCATTCTGGAAGACGAGCAGCTGCACTATCCTGGCAGACATATGCTGACCCGCTCCTCAAACCTACCAGACAAGGATTTCACAAGCCTCTCCTGAAATCCATCCCCCTGCTTTACTACCCATCCTATTACTCAAATGGTTTTGTTTCTATCCAGACTTTTTTCAATTCACATGTTAAGCCTCTGGAAAATTGACTAACCTCATCATTTCTGCACCAGTTTTTCTGTTTCTGAAGACTGTCCAACCTCACTTCTCTCTTTCAGAGCCTACATAACACCCTATTTCGATACTTCCCTGTAGGTCATATTAAGCAGACTGCTAAGTAAGGTCTGCTCATTCCCACTGCTCTTTCCTGGACTCTTTCCAGAAGGTCCATGTATATTTTGTAGTCCAGCGCCAGGATGGACACAATACTCTGCCAAAAGAGGATTACTTCACATGCCTTCACATGCCTGGCTACAGTCCTGGGTTTATATTTAGCCGTGTGGTCTGGCTCAGACAACACAACCTATGGCTCACTAGAACAGCCACGTCCATTAAAAACATCTACCTGACCAGAGATTCTCCACCCTGCGTTTGTGTAATTACTCCAGCACAGGTGTAGAGGACACTGCGTGTTTTGACTGAGAAGCACTGCATTTTTTCCCCTCCTCTAGTTTATGAAGATCCTTTGTAATTCTGTCCTTGTCCTCAGTGTGGTTACAGTCTTTCTCAGCAGGCAAGCAGAATGCAGTTCTTCATCCCAGCATTCACACTGTTGACTAAAATGCTGCATAGTAACTGATCTCTGAGGCTCTTGTTCAAACTCCCTGGATACACCCTTCCATGCTCACACAGAAGCACTCCTAACTGTTCCTCAAGTCAATTTTCCCAATGGTTTCGCCCCCTGCACACCGCAGTTTCACCCAGGCCACGTTTCCCCGTGTTTCTAGCAAGAACATGATGTCAGACAGCCAAGACAATACGTATGGTATCTTTTCTACTACTGCTCCCTTATCAACAAGGCTTATTACCCTGCAGAGGAAAAAAAAAAAAGTTTAACTGATGTGACACATTATATTGCTGACAAGCCCATACCAAGTAATATAATTTTCTCCTCAATGTTTCCAAATAATTTAATTATTTTTCCAGTAGTTTTCCAGAACATGAAGTTAAGTTGACAGATTGCCTTGCTTCATCTTCTTCCCTTTCATAACATTTCATTTTATTGAAGACCTTTGTTTTACTAAGTCCTGTCCATATTCCAGTGTTCTTCAGACCATCTACAACACTGATTTTTCAGCAGTATTACAAAGAAGGGGCAGGCGAGCCAATCTTAAAAATATTTACATGAGGAGCATTTTATTGAAATATGACTTACCAATTTTCTGATGAAAGATCTTGTCGAAGGTTAATTCACCCCTTTCCTCAAGGTATTTCTGCATAACACTGCGGATACTGAAAGAAAAAAAGAAAAAAAGAAGAGTTACTTGAAACTGCTTGTTTTAAACCAGACCTTTAACCTATTTTGGAGAAAAGGGCCACTAAAATGAAACATCAACGTAAAAGGCTCATGCAAAATGAGATACCACAGCCCATCTACTGCATCAACTCACTGCACAAGAGGCGGCCTATCTGAAGACCATGAGAGTTCACTGGACCACAGCCATCAATGTGAGCTGGCCCACAGTCAAGTCACAGACACAGAGAGATTGTTGCCTTCACAGAATTCAACACTGCAAACTATTTTATGAAAATTCAATCTTCACCTACGAATACCTTTCCAGACACCACCTTATTAGCCTGAAATTAGCCTCGCCGCCTCAATACCATGATTTTTAAGGGTTTTCTTTAAAAGGTTCTTGGAGTTTGGGGTACACAAGAAAAATCACTTTTCCCCACTGTAAATATTAATACTATCCAGTGTAGAGTATTAGTAGTATTAGTAGAAGACACACAGCTTTTCCATTTCAAACTTAATGTACCAACAGCCTACACCACGCAGTGTGATATTGCTAGAATCCTCCTTCAAGAATCTACACTTATCCAATAAGGTTTGAAAAAACTGAGCATAAATTGGAAAAAAAAAAAAAGCCATCAGTGACTGCACATAGTTCCCTTCACTTTATGCCACTGCAGAAGCAAGAGCACAACAGCTCAAAGGAGAGCTCCCAGGCTGTCCCCAGGCTTGCCCAGAGGGGTTTTTAACCCAGTCAGATATTTTCAGGTTGAATAGAAGGGGACAGGGCTGCCACCAGGAGCTGGAGCACCAAACGCTGGGTGTTTCTCCTCAAAACCAGAGACTGCACGCCGAAGCACAGGGGCAGGATCAGGTGCAGCCCTGGACTGGCCTTGCCTTGGGCGAGCTGAGCCCTGGGGTCACTGCGCTTCCCAGGGGGCGTCCTGGTCATCGCTTCGCTCCTTTGTTCTTGCATCGGTTTTAGTTTGCACCATATAAAATAAACGTCCAAGTCAATCAAAGCTCCACCAGGCTGTTAACGCTGCAATTGCCATACAGCATTGAGAAAACGAGCCAACAGAAGCTCCATTAGGCCCCTAGCTTGGCTGCACTGCACTTCACATCTACTTTGCCTGATTTATAATGTCACAATCACTCATTTAAACCACATTAACAAAGATTTCCTTTATTTGTCAAGTAACCTCAACATTCATTTTAATATAATGCCTATAAAAATTTCATACGGGCAACAATACAAGTACATAAATTTTAAATTCAGTGTAGCCCAGCAGTACTGTGTCCTGGTAAAACAACTATATTGCCCTAGTATTAAGTCAAAATTCCACTAGACTTTTTCCAATTTTAAAACGGACGTTTCCATAAGTATAATTTGTTTTTATAAAAATAACCACATATACCCTGTACAAAGTGCTGATGCCCTAAAAAAGATTGTTAAATTATCACCCACATTTCTGCAGAAGTAAGACTGAGCACCCTACCCTTGTAAAATGTGGACTCTGAAATACTTCACATCAGGAAAAAAACGACCTGTTCAGTCCATCGTCTTTTAGGCAGGAAAGTATTAGAGCTCCTCCTCAGATGAGGACCTGAGGCATAAAGTCTGAACGACCTGACCAGAAAGAAGTCTATAATAAAAGCCAAGAAATTAGCTCGAGGGCCCTAACCCCCAAAATAGGAAATTATTCTATTATTAGTTTTTATGCATCTCTCGAAGCCCCACATGGAACACGGATCTGTGAACGCTGTGATCCAAGCAAGAACTCTGGAGGCTAACCACCACAGCAAGTTAAACAAGAACTGGGAGGGCTACACGTTGTTAATCAGGTTTGAGATTGTAAGTTATTCACTAATGAACTTGCTAGTCTTTTTTTTGTGCTCATTAAAAACCAAGTCTACTCCCCGTGTATTTTAACAATCTAAACAAAATACTGATTTCAAACCAAGAGGAAGCGGTAAACAGAGATCATGTTCCTTACTCTGCAAAAGCAAGGTAGTAAAATAAAATTTATCACGTAATTGATAGAATTGCCAGGTTTGACTGCCGGTTCCACAGGTAGATTTTTAAAAACACACATCCTAGCTCAACACGTTTAACATGGTGAGCGTGAAACTTAATTCTTCTCTTAAATCCGTGAAATGTTAGCACACAGATGGCAAAATACCTCTAGCTGCACTGACACCGTCACGTACAGGTGAGCACGGGCAGCAGAAGCTGCACGGCTTCCCCGGCAGAGCGGAGCAGAGCGGCCGGGCCGGCCGGACCAGGGGACAGCCAGAGCACATGGCCACCTCCAGCCCAGGACGGTTTAGGAGAGCCCTCCAGCTCTGTCTGCCTGGGGGCTCCTTCTCCCCCGCAGACCTTCCCCTTGTCTCCTCACGCGTGCAGGAGGACCCATGTACAGTCGAGCACGGTGTGCACCACCAGAGACCACGGACGTCCCTCTCCTCGGCCTCCTGGCTGACCCGAGCCCATCGCAGCGCCTGCACTCGGAGCACTCAGCGGCAACGTCCCGTTCCCACTGACCGCTAGACCATTAGTAACATAATAAGCCTTTTTAACAATAATGACATCAAGAAAGCTTTCCTCTGCTCTAACAAGTGCACTGCAAGAAATTACGTAAACATATCTTAGTCTAGACAATGGGAGAAGATAATGAAAAATTTAACGTATGACTGAAGTGTCCAGGAAAACACTCCGATTGTGTAACGAACAAATCTCTCCAGAGCTTCTCCTCCTCTCCCCTGACATCTAGTACTTCTGGTCTGATGGATAACATGTCAAAGGAACAAAACATTTTTGCAGCTGCAGAATCTGAACAAATCTGTAGAATGATCACAGGCTATGGGAGTCCACGTCACATTCCAGCTTCTGAACAGCAGACTTTCACCCCTTCAAAATAATTTCTCCTTATCCGTATGAATAAAGAGGAGTAAATTACATGCAGTGGATTATGACCACCCAGAACAATCAACTTCTAATCGTCACACAGAAGTTAAAGGTAAAAAAATCCCACCAAGTTCAAAAGAAACGACGCAGAGTCTGTGTATCTTTCAGAAGGATGGAAAATTTTAAAATGTAGCTAGCACATTCCACAAACAGGAAGGAAGGGTCCCTCTCTGCTTTTGTGTATTGAATCATCAGTTGCCCTACGCATAAACAATCTGGGATTAAAAGCTGCATTTCACAAAAAAGGTAGCCATTTCTAAAAAGCCTTCCCTATCCAAAAGTGCTTTCAGGGCAAACAATGCGCTAATGCAAGAAGTGGACTTTTTGGATAAGTTCATCTCAGTTCACAGCATGATCTACCTTAATAGCAACACTCAAAATACACAGAAACAAAAGCTGGCTAAAAATGAAATCCAGGGAGACTTCAGAAACAAAAGCATATCCGACCGTACTGTAGCAAAGCCTTTTGTCCATATACTTTTTATTTCAGAGAGGAAGAAAATAGCAAACAACAAAAAATTCAGCAACGCTCAGTTTGCTGTCCACATACCACCAGTCAACTGAAGTAACAGGACAAGTATACCTAGGGGAAATGGAAAGTCAGGCTTAAAATTTAGTGAGAAATCAACTTGGACTTGGGATACCTCTTCACTGGTTTAACTGGGACCAAATTTAAGCAGGTACCTGGAAGCACGGTGCAGCCCTCTGCCCCGTGAGCAGGGGCACAGCAGCACCCCTGCCAAGGTCAGCCAGAGAAGGAACGTAGCAGTGACACAATAAAGAAATTTTGGGAGAGTTTTTTATTGCAAATAAAATGAGCGTCTGGATCCCCGGCAATGCAAACTGTACCACCCTGTGTTGATGTGGAGGGGTGTGGGCAGCAGGGTGCTGAGCACGGCCGTGGGTGCTGAGCAAGTTCATCTCCTGCAGCCCACGGGAGAAGCTGCCCTTCGAGAAAGGGCTGAACAAGGCTCGTGGAGCAGCTCAGAGCGCGCTGCCTGCCCAGAAGCGGGCGGAAAGACAGACCATCTGCATCGCCATTGAGCGATGAACTCTGCGAAGGTCGCTCTAACCTGGTCAGCTCTTCCACCTCCCCAGAAAAGGGGCTTATCAGAAGCATGAGCTGAAGAATCCGTGTCATGGGTTGAGGCTGGGCCAGCCACTAACAAATGACAGATGCTCTCTATTAACCCCTCTCCCCTCTCAGAAGGAGCTTTAAGTGGCATCTGGAGCTCAAGTTACTATAGCCCGCATCCCGGTCTTTCAGACTTGATCAAAGAAATCCACTGAAAAGCAACCTTCAAGGTTAAAATGCATTCTGTAATGAAAAAGCTCTCACTGTCTACAAGCACGCATGGTGGCACGCAGTCCGACAGTCGCAGTGCCAAGGTCGGTACAGGCGGAAGACATCTGCTTGAAAACACATCTTCTGAAAAACTAAGAAGAAAACACATTAAGTTCTATTTAACACAGAAAAGGACATGTGCACAGCAAGAGCACTGCTCGTCCGCAATCCTCCCTCTCGGCCAAGCTACACCAGAAGCACCAAACCAGGAGGTCCCTTAGGGAGGGAGCTGACCCCAAAGCCAGGATCTGTCCTCGGCTGCAGCCAGAACCACATGCCAGTGCCGACAGCAATAGTTACTCCTGACGCTTCCCTTCCGTAACAGATCGGTAATATTCTGTGGCCCCAGGGAAAAGCACGCCTATCGGCAGAAATTAAACTTCTGCTGGGTGTCTGCATCTGCAGCCGCGCAGCCCACAGGACGGCCACCAGAGCCCCAGGAGCAGCCAGTCCATCGGGCAGCCCTGGTCAGAACGGGCAGCTGAGAGCACGACCGCAACGGATGCGGGCGAATGCAGAAACGACGAGTTACGGAGGAGGGTACAATAAAGAGCATTCATCTTCACATCTTCTAAAAGCTCTGTTGTTAATTTCAAAGATGCATGGATTTTGTCCCTGCAGACTGGTTACGCTGAATTATGCAGGAGTTCTTCTGAAAGCAGCTTGCGCCCAGGAAATGGAAAGGGTAAAGGCCGATGTGATGGGATGTACACGTACATGTACTACTAGAACTAGATCACGAAGCTACTTACTACTGGACTTCTTACTACAGTATCTTAAAGGATCTGTTAATTATTTATCATAAAAGCACATTGTTTTTTCTTGTAAATCAATAAGAGTTCACATTTGCGGGATATTATCTGTTATACAGATGCACATATGCACAGCACAGCTTGAAAAAAAAGGATTTGGCCTTACTGCAAGCATTAAAGAATCATACCTACATTAAGAATGCGCAGTTACAGTCACTAATATATTGCCCTATAAGTTGAAACAGAAAAAGGAGAACAGAAAAACAAACCAAGAATGAAATGGCAGCTTTACAGAGGCTGGCCTGAGGACAGCAGTGTTCAGGATTTAACTCTACCAACATCTCCTGTATCATCTTGGGCAAGTCATAAACATCATCTGCCTCAGATCCCCAGTCTGTAAAACTAAGCTGGTTTTCTTTTTTTCCTCCTCTTTGTCACCAGGGCAGGTATCATCCTTCTGCCATGTGCGTACCCCGTACCTAGCACGCTGAGATCCTGTTTGCTCCTGGCACGTCCGAAAACTATTCAAACACTAATAATTATTTCAAGAAAATTCTAGATATTCAGCAACTAAATTACCCCTGCTTTTGACTGCCAACCTTCTGCACTGCCCCTCACTGCCTTCCCACTCTCTGCACTCCGAGCATCCCGTTTCCACACTGGACAGTCACCTTCCATTTATTCTCATCTGCTTTCTCCTCTTTCTTCTTGTTATCACCCCCCATTTCCCTTTTCCAGCTCTCATCCTGTTCTCACCTTGCTTTCCACACCACACTTATCACATCCCCTCAGCCCATCCAGCTTTCATCTCTACTTTCTTCTTTGTTTTCTCATTCTGCACAAACACACCAGCCCGCACACCCAGGGAAGTCTCACAAAGCCAACAAAGACCTGAGCTTGTCGCACTCAGAAAATAACGAAGCCCGCTCAGACCCAATTTCAAGTGAGAAGAAAATCTTAAAGTCTGAAGTGTAACGCTACCATTGTTAGTAATACAGTTTCTCCTCAGAAGTATTTTTACTGAGGTTTTGCAGAGTAGGAAAGGAAAGGAAGTCACATAACAGAAGACAACAGGGAGAAGGAAAGAAACCGCTCAACATCAAGACTAAATCTGTGTGACTGATTACTAATGATGCCATTATTTTCTTGTAATATCACAGAACGACAGAATGGTTTGGCTTGGAAGGGACCTTAAAGATCCTCTACTTCCAAGCCCCTGCCATGGGCAGGGACACCTCTCACTAGCGCAGGTTGCCCAAAGCCCCATCCAACCCAGTACGTTCGTCGCTGGCATGAAGCTCCTCTCTGACTGAACGGAAAACTCCCCTTGAACGAGACTGTAAACGACCACGAGTCACCGGATCACAGCCCCCAGGTCAGCTTAATGCTCCACTTTGGGGGTGAAAGCAAAGGGCAGACACCTGATGCAACCAATAAAAAAAGAATTAGCTTCTCTCCTACAGGAGGGGTAAAAACCAGCTACCATCTCACAAACCACTGAATCCATTTCACTTTGCTTCCTCTCAGACTTGTAC
The DNA here is from genome assembly GCF_034619465.1 of Leptosomus discolor. NCBI lineage: Eukaryota > Metazoa > Chordata > Aves > Leptosomiformes > Leptosomidae > Leptosomus > Leptosomus discolor. The sequence goes on along the minus strand of NC_141406.1, from coordinate 15,803,513 downwards.
CCCGTTCAAAGTTCAGCAGAAGTTAATACTTCTCCAAATGGTCTTGTTCTCAGATTTGTTTCACACGTTGCAACTTTTGTTTGAGCAATTAACGACTGTGAAAAAACATTTTTGGCCAACAATGAAATAACATGGAAAAAACACGTTCCTTTTATTCTGTTACTTTTGAGCATCCTGCAGTATTACTAGAACACCCCAACAGCCACGCAATATCCGACTGACTTCATTATTTAATAAAAGTGATCACTGGTGCTACATTAATTAGTGCACGTGTTCGTTCTAGTCTTAGCCTCATCAGCTGACAAATGAAGTAGCAATGAGCGAAACCAAACTTTGGTTTCTCCCCAGCACATCCCCGTGCACACCCACACGCACACCCGCGGCGCCGCCGAACGGATCCCGTTATCCTTGCACTGATGACACGCAGGCCAAGAACAGGACTCTGACATTTTCTATCCCAAGTTCACCCATTTTCTGCCTTTGCACACTCTCTAAAGTTCACGCTGAGCCCACTGCCAAGTAATTTCACTGCAGTGAACTAACGCTCTTGTAATTGTCAAGGATGATTAATAATAGCATATTCCACCCAAGAACCCTGTTTGCGATGGAAGGGATTAAAGCTCAGCAACACTTTCCCACAACCCCCTCTGGTGCGTGCATCTCATCCAGGAGATGAAGCAGCTTCACTTTTGCAAATTATATTAGTGGAGAAAGTTTACAACAAGGGAGCCAAAAGCAAAAGCTCTGTAGCTACGGTTTCAAAATACACACTACCCTCATGTTCCTTGAGGATCATGTGCATTATCATTGCTGAAATCTGAAATGAATATAAAAGCTTCTAAGTACATGAATTTTTCAGGAATAATTACACTGAATTGTAATGTCAAGGACTTGCCCTTCTACCAGAATGCTGCTACTGAGAAATTACAAGAAAGGGAAACTGGAGAAAAATCACATCTCCTCACTCCTACCGCAATTAAGTAATTTGTCAATCATAATTTTTTTTTAAACAAATACAGAATTACTGAAGGCATGCCAATTTGTTTTAATCTTTCCATATCTACAAAATGTTGAGAACTTTCTTTTAAAGTAGCATGCAAGTATAAACACTAACGGAGCTACCAAGAACCATGGCCAACGTCGACCGAAACACACTACATCCGTCTTTGATTTATTTATTCATTTATAGTCTCAGGACGCAACTTTACAGGGCCTTGAGTGTTTATTTGCACTACCCAAATCCATCATAAATTTGCTAAAATTGGACCAAAGATCCTGCCCCAAAGGCCTTTGAACCGAAGGCACGACAGGGTCAACAAGCACACTTCAAAGCCATGGCAGAATGGCACACCGCCATTACAGCCACAGCTTTCCTTTTTCTTTATAAACACGCATTTAAAAGGTTTAGCGATGCAAGACTGATCAATAGTGAAAACTGTTATGAAATACTTGGCCTAAGAATCAGATCCTCTCAGAACTTTTTTAAACAAGTTAAAAACTACAGAAATCTTCCTGTATTTTTTTTTTCCTCCCGCCGAGGAAACTGGCCCCTTTGAAGAGGCGAGCATCCTCCCGCAGCCTTGCATCCCCAACACCGCAGCAGAGATTCTGCTAAAGCAAAACAATGAAAGAAGCACAAAATTGCCTTTATTGATTTTTTGCTCCTTGTTGTGCATTTCAACCTGGCAGTTATTTTAAGGTCCCAGAAGCAAGGGAGATGTGAACAAAGTAACCATAATAATTAGAACAACTTGGAAAGAAGACTGGGAATGTCTGGGGTAAAAAAAAAACAAACAAAAAGTTAAAAAACATCACCAGAGGACTGATGCACAGAGACACAGAGTCACTTAAATGCAGAAATGAACAGAACGTGATGGGGAAGACACGGGGAAGCCGGGCTGGAGACGGAAGAAAACCAGCAAACGGTGGGAAGGCTCAGAAAGGAAAGCCACCTGAGAGGCACCGCCTCGGCTACCCTTATGACCCACCGAGGGCTGGGAATCAAAAGCCAGGAAAGCCAAAACGCCCAAGTCTCACCAGCAAGCCTGAACCAAGCGCCCTCCTGACCGGGTCTGCTCACGGCACCGCCAGGCTTGGTTCACCAGGCACTGAAGGCCTCGAGAGCAAAACGCCCACCCGCGATTTGTCTTCTTTCCATGTGAAGTTCAGTTTAACCAAGACTTGCATCTCACAGAGCTTGCCTTCCCTTCCAAAATCGAGGCAGAAATGTACTAAATGGAGTAACAGCCACACAGCATCCACAGCGCTGTCACGGGGAGGCTGCATCCCGTGCTCAGCCCCTCGGGAGAGGGGTGTCTTCCTCTGAGGTCTGAAGCATTCAGGATTTTACTGGGTTCCCCGGTGCTTTTTAATTTTCTGGGAGGATGCGGAGACTACCGGGAGCTCTTTTCTCACCCACACCTAAAGCAGAGGTAGCAACTCCTCGTGGGTGACAAGCACCCATCCGTCCCCAGCTTCTGCAACGTGCATCCTCGCGGAATCCCCCACGGCTGGAGCGAAGCGCGGGGAGGCGGGAGCGCCGCTGGTGCTGGGCTGGTGCGGCGCATCGCACACACACGCTGCGTTGGCCGCGCTGAGCATCTGTTGGAGCTGAACGACCGCGTTGATTCGCACGGCTCTACCAGATCCTGAGAAATCTGCCCCCTCCTCAGTTCCCTTCTCAATAGGACGTGACACATGCTGACAGGACAAATTCCTGGCACACTGGAAGGGGACTGAGGGGTTTCTCTGTGGAAGGGGCTTCTCCTAACACTCTCAGAATTCTTGATTTATTTACGCAAGGCATATTTATATAGGTGTTTATTCAGTATTGGAATGATTTTCTTGGAGAAACTCATAAGCATGGGGTGAAGATCTTTATGGGGGAAACCGGTATTTTCTAAAGCTAGAAATGCTGCTTTTACATCAATTTACTTCAATTAAATTATGTTATTCAGTTTACGCACCTGGACCTGACGGCTCCTGATAGGCTTTTTTCTAATTTTATTAATTACCCTCAAAAAATGCTATTATTGATAAGAAGATTAAACCAGACCATTCCACATGATTTCACCAGAACAGAAACTGAGCGCTGCATACGTTCATTTCCCGACACTATCATTCCAGCGTCTTGCTGAAAAGGTTGTGCATGGGAAGGTCCAGGCACCGAAAAGCCGTCATACAATGAGAGGAGCAACAGCTAGAACACTTATTCATTGTACTGAAAAGACCAGTTTCCCACCAGAAACACCAAGCGTGCTCCGTGTGCCGCAGCTCAGCTGGACTCTCTCCAGCCGATGCACCCAGTCCTGGGCACTGCTCCAGGCAGGTCCCAGCAGCACCCACAGCCCCTCTGCACCAGGCACCAGCTCCCCACAGCATCCCACAGATGCCTTACACCTATAACGCAACACCACGTTACAGAAGCTTTCCTCCAAAACACCCCTAGAAACATCCTTCTGTTTTTAGCACAGTTCCACAAGACTGCACACTGATCTCTCCCCAGATCATCCTCATTTACCTTTTTTCTTAATTAAGGTAATGACGCCCGAGGGAAGGTCTATATTATGCCTTATAGCATCCCCACAGGAGAACGAATTGGAATATCTCCCTTAAGGCCAGATGCCTCTTTCCTGTGCCCAGGGATGCTCCAAGTTCTGTGTGCGCAGAGCTGCAGCAGCCCAGGGCCTCCACTGAAGCCCAGGAAATCTCACTTCAACTCCCGCATCTGCCAAACATCCTATGTGCCAACAAACGTACATAATTTATTTCCTAATTGGCTCAGGTTCTGAACTGTACACTATAGGCACCACAGTGCCCTTCTCCAGGCTCTCAATTCTTGTCTATTAAAGCTGCAAGAGCTTTGCATCAGGACCTTTGTCTCCCCATGCTCCTCTGTACAGGCCTGTCTTTTATTAAGGTCTCAGACACTGCAGTTACAGCGAATAACAACATGAATTCCCAAGGAAGAGAACACCCAAGTGGTGCAGAGAGCAGCATCTGCAGCCTCCTATGCAGGCTCCTACACTGACAGTCCATCTCCATCCCTAAAGTTTTTCCCCAAGAAAGTGCTGTGGTACAAAGCTAACTTGAGATAAAAAGCAAGTACATTTTGTCAGCAGCCCTAGCTTTCCGTATGTACACTAAACTATTTTGAGAAAGCCATCTTTTTACTACCTTCTCAAGCAACACTTCTGCTGACAGCAAAGTTAGGAGGATGAATTTCTAAACAAAACTGGGTTTTTAACTGCTCTGTCATCTACGCTCACTCTGTACAGGACTGAGCTCTTCCACGATAAACACACAAATGTTCAGTCTTTCTTATAATTCAAGTTCAGCAAAAACCCAAGGCTTTTTCCCCCTCCTCCAACAGTTACTGTATGAATATTCAAGCTTGCCTTTCCACCCAAGCAACCTAAAATATAAGCTTAGCTTCAATCTACATACTTCATCATTCCTAAACATGTAAACTAACATTCGAAACATGCACATCGCTATGAATTGCACCAAATTAAATGAACAACAGCTTTCTTCACCATAATCCAGTAATAATTTCATACCTTAAGGAAGGAAATCAAAAAGTAGCAGGACAGTCTAGGGCACGAGACAAGCATGATGGGCAAGCGCTGCGCACACAGCTCTCCGGGTACCCGCTGAACAGCACCATCGCCTGGGGGCAGGAGGACAAAGGGCACGCTGGGGTGTCTCCAAAGCGCTCTCACAGGTATTATTGGCACATGAAAAATGGGCCGGTGCTCTGCTGTGTCACTGAAACAAGACGACATTCACCCTCTCCGAACTGTCAGCTGCACCTACAGAGGGCAATGCTTGAGGAAGCACAGCAGTTCACTGCCGGCTCCAGGAAAGTGCCCAGTGACCCGAGATGCTCCCTTTAACGAGGACACTCTGACCTTGAAAAGCACAAACCCACACCGCTTGCCGCCAATTCACACCTACCTCAGGTTCACCTACAGCACTCGCCCCGGTCCTCAGAACAGCTGTCGTATGGCGCACGTTCAGCCACCTCTAGCTCCCGCCAAGCTTCACCGCCTTTATTCTTTGCTTAAATGTTCAACTCAAACAGGGAGCTATAGTATAGGTGCAAAATAATAAATTACTTTATAAAACTACGTCATGGTTTCATCCTAGCCAAAACCAGCACAAACCATTTCATTTAGAATCCTTTTTCCTTCTGTAGTTTCATAAATTACATGTCGATGAAACCATTCTGAACAGTTCGAGTGTCCTGCAGGGTGGTTTTAATTTCTTACTTCACATTTTTCAATTTTTTGCTAAGTCCTGGAAATGGTATAAAAATGCCAAGAAATAATCCTGCTTGACACTAAAATAATTGTAAATGTCAAACAAAAACCTAAACTGTTTTGCAATTTTAGGCAGCCAAGCTTAAGAAGTTCTACTAAAATAATTTACAGTCGTTATTGCTACAAGCAGATGGAACAAGCTTCATCAAAGTACAACCACCTTACAGAGCTAAAGTTACCATGACACAAACTCATCCGAATTAACCACCAGATCCTCAATTCTCCATACCATCTCCTGTTTAATGTTGCGTTCACTGGCACCATTCCTGTGCAAAGCCCAGTAAATGCAGGAGCCTCTGCAAAATCTGGGCCTACTTTTTTCTGAAAACAGGAAAACGGCGCTCTTGAAGATTTCTACCATTTGCATTCAGTGAGGAAGAAGCGTAACGTAGCCCAAGGCTTCCTGGAGCCACCACGTCCCCTGAACAACCTGCACATGGTACAAGCACTATACAGTACTTGTCGGGGGCTTGGGTATGAGCATCACTGATGAGACCCTGTCAGACCCTGCCGTGCCGCAGACCAGCACCACTAAAAGGCGTTCCAGGTCCCACGCTCGCCATTGGAGACAAGGGAATGCAAACGGACAGAGGGAGACAGACAGGAGACACCACCAGTAAACACGACAAACACTGCCTGAACACAGCAAGCACTGGCAGATTAACCACAGTCAAACTTCATCAGCTTCATAACAAAAGAGTGCTCTAATGAGGGATTTGGAGGAGGAGTTTTGTAGACCTGATGGCAACGAACAGCACGGACCAAAGCAGGCCGTGCCTCTCAACTCACACCGGGGAACGATGGAAGCTGGCAGCACCAGCCAGCTGCTGGAGGTTTCAATACTGTGACACTGAGCGAGAGACATTCAGTGAGTGAAGAGCCACCTTCAGAAGCCCAAAACCGAGCAGTATACTTGAAGCAAACAGAGAGAAAGAAGGACCTGGAAAGATGCAAAGGGGTGACATGAGCGTAATAGCAACAATGATGAAAATTACACAATTGCCAGGAAAATTTTCTCAGAGACAGCACTCTGAATAAGCACAACAAGGAGGCATTAAACAAAGCCAGAGAAAATACCGTCAAAGTAACTGAGACTGACAGCAGAGAGACAGAGGAGTTTTAGCCTGTAACTTAGAGATGTCACAGAAGTTTCAAGAGGTACAAGAACACGCTGAAGGACACAACAAAGAAACAACTGAAATTCACAGAAATAGTAATGCCAGGAGAACAAGACTGAAAAAGTAGAAGCAACAGAGGACAGAGTAACAATGCTTAGCTCCTAGTGGGAGATGTCACTTGGGTTTCGCCAATATTCAGCACTGTAACGGGAAGAAAGCAAATCACAAATAGCTCAGGATAGAACTGGAAGAGAAAAGGCAACCCCTGTGCCTTCAAGGAACCTCAATTAGAGTTTTAAACAAGTTAGTCTGAATACCAGATAAGCAAGCAAACAGCACATCACAGACTAAACTGCCCCAGCGAGAAGCCGCTGGGATACCAGTGTGTTAGTCTTCCCCTTTAGAGGTAAAGTGAAGATGGGATGATAACTGAGGAATGTCACGCTAAACATGTGATTTTTAAGAAAAAGAGTGACTGAAACAAGCCTTTTTTTCCCCCCACCCAGAGAGGCAGGACTCAGAGGAAGGTAGGAGACCAAACAAAAAGGTTGGGGACAAAAAGTAAGAACCAACTGGAAAGAGAGGTGATTACTGAACTACGCAGGTTAGAAAAGGTGAGATGGGAAACATCTACGACTGCAGCAAGAGACGCAGGAGAGAGGCCTGGGCAGACGCATGCTATGTTTTGTTACCATGCCCTTGGTATTTGTACACCAAAAGCTCTCTAAGCTTACGTGATGTTTACAGAAAGGAAGCTTTAACGTTAACTTTCCTGGCGAGGACGGCTGCAGCCAGCACGAGGACAGCAGGGCTGTATGCAAGCCCTCCACAAGCCCTGCACCCTCTTTGACTCCAGTTACCTGGTTTCTTGGACCTTTTTTCTCAACTTCACGTTATGCAAATCCTTTACTGAAAATAGAAGACGCTGCTGGCAAATAAAAAGAGCTGTTATATAGTGTTCTTCCACTCCCTTTGACCAAAATCAGGGAAATCTAAAATTTAGATGGAAAAGTGAAAAACTTCAGAAGTCTGTTGAATAGCCTAAAAAATTAAGAGTGCATTTAATTTACTCCTTTCCCTCCAAACTTAAACGATTTGACAGTAATTCTGCAGAAAAAGATTAAGGTTTCATATTTGCTCATGTTTCAACACGTACGTCTTCTTTCCCCTTTTAGGTCCTATTTCTGCAGGATATTCTGCCCTCGACAGCCCTCCAGTCCACCCATGCAAATCTACCCGCAAAACCAGACTTTTAAGAAACAACACAAAACTAAAAGATATCACAGTTTTCCCAGTTCTTGGCAAGGCTCTTCGGAACGAAAGGAGGAAATGCAGAAGGGAAGGAAAAGCAGATGACAGAGGATGGAAAAAGGGTTGTTTTGTTTTGGTGTTTAAAAAAAACAAACCACCACAAAACCACACTGAGCCTCTTCCTTAGGCACTCCTGCCTCATTAGGTTTTCTGTCCTCTTTCTTCCCAAACTGTGACATTTAACAATTTCGGTACAAGAACAGTCTGAGGATGCTTCACGTAAACTCAGCAATAATCAGCCCCATGGCCAATAAACTCTTCACCCTCAGAGTTTATTTGCTGCTAAGCCTTGGCCTGCAGCCTTGGAATTCATTCTGCCGGCACTACAGCTATTTCCTTGTAAACAGGAAGCCCCCTCCAATTCGCATTACAGAAACCTCATTTACTGCATCCAGTGTCAGTCTTATCTCGGAAAGATAAAACGGTGCCGACAGGTGTACCAGGCTCCAGCGAAGAGCCCAACTGCAATAACGGGGGTGAAACCTCTGTAATATTTCTGGAGGAGATAACGTCAGCAGCACAGGATGCCGTGGCTGGGCAGCGGTTGCCCGCCGGAGATAAACCCACACCGAACGCATTCCTGCGAGAAGAGCGCTGCGGTAAGGCAGAGGCATTTATTTTCAAGCGTGGACGTGGTATTCCAGTGACCTTCCTGCTGTCCGTCCCGGTGACAGCCAGGAGCCAAACGCGACGACGGCTGCTCGCAGCCCGGCGTTACAAAGCTGTGCTCACGCTCCTCCGAGGAGCTGCTCTCACACACATACAGAGAAATAAAAAAAACCCCAAACCACTATTTGGAAAAACTGTTTGATTTCAAACTCATGGAAGAGAGGACTTTGTGTGTTGCATTTTTTTTTTTACTGTTACTATATCAACCTGCATTTAACCAGCCGATTTATATAATTTTAAATGAATCACTGTGCCAGTGATACAGAATATTTAAGTATACCCAGCACACTAAGTCTGTTTTAATGAGAGGGATCAAAAAAACCCAACCAGAAACCAGCATGAAGACATCTGACACCAGAATAACGGTCACAATTTCCTACTGTATGAGGAAATCCCTGGTTTCAGTTAGAAGCTGAGAAGTTCAGTCATTTCAAGCAGTCTAGAGCCGTTTGTGGTCCCAGGCTTAGGTAAGTCTCTGTTCTCATTTATGTCCATGCTTCCTCTCATTCATCTGCTGGGCTGTCTTACACGTCCCCCGTCCCAGGGCACCTTGGCACCGCTTACAGCTGCAAACCTCTCCCTCGCTTCAGGCTTCTCACCTTCTCCAGAGCACGACAGTCTGGGGTAAACAATGGCAAACCATCTTTTTTCCTTTAATATTTCCTGTAATCTGCAAACAGGTTCTTCCACACGCGGCCCTAGGGGCAAGGCATTTCAGCCACCTAACCCTTCACCTTTCCTCCTACGCTGCAAAACTTCCTCTTGCACCCGCCTGCCACTTCCCACCCTGCAGAGCCGGACACGGGTGAACCACCTCTCCGAGCTCCAGGGAGAACTACCGAAGGCCGACACAGAGGAGAGCAGCGCACCGCAGGTTCTTCAGGCCTCGTGCTGTGCTTGCGCCGCGCTTCACACCAGGGGATGTGGGTCCAGGCGGCGGCTTTGGAGCCGCCCCACAAGCGCCAACAGTGCTCTACTTTCTCACGGCGCTGGAAGGCCTCCTCCCCTGCACACCCTCCGCATCTCCACCTTTCACCTCCCCGGAGGGGTCACGGCTCTCTGGCAAACCAAGCGCACCACCGCACATCACCGACACTAAGGACAGCAACAGACACAGCCAAGGCGCTGATAAATGTAAAGCCACCAGCACTCCCAGTAAAGCGCACTGTATCTCAGGTTAGCAGTGTAGGCTGAATTTCATGGACGCTGTTTTTATAAGCATTTACACACACCAGGAGAAAAACAGGCACCTCGGTCTGTCCAGCAAGCTGGACCTCAGAAGCAAGAGCCAAACTTCTTTACCTGAGGTTTCACTGCCTCTGCAAGGGGGATTAACGTGGGCTGCGCACCCCCGTGCCCCTCGCCTTCCCCTGCTCCGCAGCCTCCCTGCACGACCCAGAAACCGAGCACGAAGGCAGAAAAACGAGCGAACAAGTGAGAAGAGGGCTTCAGCGATCTCCCGTTCACGGCAGACAGCTAAGCTAGGCCACCAGTAGGCTTGCAGACTGCCTACACATTTTGCAGTAAATTTTGGTTTAGGTTCTTTTTCTGCTGCAATATCTTGTTTGCTGGCTAAATCTTCATTTTAAACATATATACACAGAGCCACAAAAGAGAGGGAAAGCTTACTTTTCATTTCAGGAATAAATAAGCAAACGATGCTGAGGCGATTTTATAATGCATGCATAACCAGAGACTGTCATTCCCATGAAAAGCTGCTTTTACCACCAAACCCCAAGAAAAGGACCTCAGCGATGCCAAGGCACCCGTCCGCTCAGCCGGAGAGACCCGTGGAAGCCCACGGCGATGGAGCCGGCCATGAGACCGAGACCTCGCACTAGTTCATCGCCGCACACCACCTCTGCTCCGTGAGCCGCCTGCTAAGAGAAAACCTCTCTCCCAAGTCTGTCCTCCTTCCCCGCATCTCCCTGCTCTGTTGTCAAACCTCATGAAGCACCACAAAAAAAAAAAAAAAAAAACAACAAACCCAACAAAACAAAACAACAAAAAAACCAACCCAGCTCTGCGGAATGAAACAGAACGATTCCGTTCGGTTTTACCATTTTATTGAGCTCACCGCTTAGCAGAATTTCTCACCCACCGGGTGAAGCATCAAGTTTAGGATCAAATAAACACCCGAGCCGTGCGGTGGGTTGGTTTCCCCCCCCCCCCCCCCCGGGAGAAGGGGCTTCTCCACATCTTCAGACCCCAGAAACGGCCGCACAAGTTGTTTCCAATAAACGCATCCGACCCCGACCCCCACTACTCGCTCCGGCCGCCAAACCCCGGCGCCGCGCCACCGACCCCACCACCACCCCCCGCACCCGCCGGAGGCCGCGGGGTGCCCGGGCACGGCGGGAGGGCCGGCCGCCGCCAGACCGTTATGTTCCGCACGGCGGTGCCGGCGCGGGGGGGAGCGGGGGAGGCCGCCGGGCCGGGGCCGGGGCCGGGTCTCCCTGGCCGGGGCGGGCGGTACCTGGGCTCGGGCAGGGTGATCTTCTTGCTGGCCCTGGCCGCCGGGGTGCTCTTGCTCTTCTCCATCGCCATCAGGTAGCTGACATCGGCCAGCACCGCCTCCAGGTCCGCCATGTTCCCGCTCCCGCCGCCGGGCTGCAGATGGAGGCTCCGCCGGGGGCAGCCGCCCCCGAGGCGGGGGGTTGGCGGCGGGCGGGCGGGCAGGCGAGGCGGGCGGCGGCGGCGGCTCCCCCTCCACCGGTGCCGCCGAGCGCCTCCCGGGTGCGCGTCTGCGTGTGTGAACGCGGGGCGGGGGGGGGGGGGGGGCAGCGGCCGCCTCCCCGCCCTCCGCGCCCGGGGCTCGCCGCCGGCCCTGCGCGCCCTCAGCCCGCGGCCGCCGCGGCGGGCGGGCGGGAAACCCCCCCCCCACCGGTGCGCCGCCCCCGCCGGGCCGGGCCGGGCCGCAGCGCCCGCCGCCCGCGCGTCCCCCTCAGCGCTCGCCCGCCCCCGCCGGGCCCATGGCGGCGCCGGGCGGGCAGGTCCCGAGTGCGCCCGCGGGGCTCGGCGGCCACGGGCGGGCGGCGCGGCCGCAGGAGCTGCCCGGCGGCGGCGTTCGGGGCTGCGGCGCGGCGGCGCCTGCCAAAATCCGGACCTGGATTCCGCCGCGGCCGCCGGCGCGACAGAGCCGGCCGGGGTTGGGGAGGGGGGGGGGGGGGGGCGGAGCCGGTGGGGTCCGCCGGGCCCCGAGGGGCTTCCGCGTCCCGAGGCGCCCGCATCGCCCTCCGCCCCGCCGCAGGTGAGGGCGAGCGGGCGGCAGGCCGCTGACCCGCGGGAGGAGGGAGGCAGCGAGCAAAGCCCCCGATGGTGTGGGTGGATGGACGTTAAGCGACCACAGAGGCGAGCGCAGGGGCCTCGCCGGTTATTTCCCTCAGACGTGGGTTGGGGGGGGTGCGGGGGTGCCCTTGGGACCACCCCGCTGCCAAGGGGGGAACGCAGGAGCCAAAGGCGGCCTGGCACAGCCTCGACGGTGCCGCCAGCCCCGCCGAGCCGAGGAGCGCGACGGCCTGCCGCCTCGCCAGCCTTGGTCTGACATTGACCTCCTCATAGCTTGTTGAAACACGATGTGCATGAGAAGAAAGGGATACTGATAAATGCATCTGTATGACACCCCCCGCTGCTGCTCGTCGGAGTTCTGCTGCTGGCAAATAACGGGGCAAAACGAGGCTGCCGGTGGCCACCGAAGGGCGAGCTGCGCGGTCTGCCGGCTGGGTGCTCGCGGGCACCGAGGGGCTACGAGCAGAGCTCCTCGCTCGTGTTCCTGCTTCAAAATGTAGTAGTAGCTCTGCTGCAGCCGAGCAGATATGCAGATTTCAACTTCTTTCTTTTCTGAATTTCGTCAAATATGTCATAAATAATTGGCTGAATGAAAGGCTAAGTCAATGACAAGTCTGAAGTTTAAAACTCAGCTTGTTTTGAGCTCTTTTCAAGTGCCGCCACTCCTCCTTCCTACATCTTTATGAAAGTTAATGATCTGATTAAAGCTAGGTAGGGTATACAGCTGGGAGGATTTCACTGTGCGGCTCATTATGAACCGTCTGAGGACGCGCTTTTTGTTGAAAATGTTAATTTACACCAACACTTTACACCGGAGCGGACCTGTTGGGGAAGGTTTCTCCTCCACCAGTGAAGTTCCTGATGGCCACAGAGCAGGGCTGAGGCTTGGGGTGTTGAGGTGGGAGGTGGAAGGGAGCAGAGGAGGACCTGGGTCACATCCCTCTTGGAAGTTCAGCGTGAAGTCTCCCACCACCCTGTTGGCAGTCTTCACTGAGCCAAGCTGCGAGATGGAAAGGGCCATTTTTGTTTTCAGAAGCCCTGGCAGCAAGCGCTGGCTCTGACTTGTGGGCTTGGACGTGGCTCCCGTGACCCCTCAGGCTCAACCCAGACCCAGGGCTCCCGCTCCAAAGCTGGTTTCGGTGCCTCCGCATGGGCTCTCCTTTTGCAGGGCTTGTGATGGGAGACACGTCGCGCTGGGGCGCAGTGATTTTGGATGCATTCCATGGTACCTCTCCCCCAGCCTGGCAGAGTGTTCTTGTTCAATCCTCCACACAGGAGCGGTCCCGCTGCTGTGCACCCTCATCAACACCCGCAGAATTAGTGTCTAATTAGTTGTAAATACATCAGTATACAGGATGCCCAGTGCTGTAGCACGCTAACGTACCGATTAAGGCAAAACTCATGGTCTGTGCCTCATCTGTGGAATCATTTTATAGTTTTAAAATGTTTGAGTTTTGATGAGAAAGGCTGGCGTTGTCTAATGACGGGTCCCAAACTGTTTGGCTCTGCTGTTACAAGGAATATTCTCATTTGTTTAACCAGGAGTAAATGTTTGTCACCCTTACCCCGTCCTGAGCCTGGTTACGTGAGCGGACGTGTGCATTTTGCTGCTCTTCCAAGGTGACGGCTAGGTTGAGCTCCTGCAGCCCCTCTGTCCTTCACTCCCAGGTATTTCCACGGAGAGAACCACTTTTCATTTCCTGAAATGCGGCCGTGCACAAGAAGCCAGAGCACTGCTCGGAGGGGAGGAGAACCCACCCCTGCCGGCCTCCCACTGCCTCTCACGTCTTCTAAAGTATTTCAGTGAATTGACAGTGACAACGACAGCAATAACGGCCATGGAAATGCCACTTAGGATTCACAGTGCTCTCCTTTTTATTCCCATGCCACGTTTGCAGCATTATGATCTGGACAGGATTGTAACGTACGCTTCAAAGGCGTGCTTGGTGACAATTCCTAGGCAGTCATGTTTGGTGATGGCTGATCCAGGAACCCGGTAAAGAAACTTGTTCTCTTCTTTCTCCATGTGTGTTTCCGTTGGCGCTAGCTGGTGTGGCAGCAGCAGCTGGAAGCAAACCAGTGGTGGGTTATAAGAAAAGGTGTTCTCTTCACCATTTATTTAAAAAAGAACGCATTCGCAGCGCAGTCGAAGGGAAGTTCAATTCCCCAGGTGCGAGTCTCCAGCTTTTCTCCACATCTGTTTGCATCCCGGGTTTAGTGTTTGTCCCTATTGCATGTGGGGTTTGCGTTTTGTGTGTGTTTCGCGCTCTGTGGGTGGTTTGGGTGTTTGTAGGTAGTACCTGCGTGTGTTTATAAGCGGTGCTCCGTGCCTGCCTGTATTCCCTAGGTAAAGGAAACCCCAAATTGATCGATGCTGGGGTTAGCAGAGGTCGGAATACGATACACTCCCGCACGCTCTGAATGCATTTAAGCATCTCCTGACGTTTCTGCCAATGCTGACTGATACTGCTCAATCAATTCAGGCGCGTCTCGAGGCCTGTCTGGGCTGGAGCCCAGGGGTTTGCGTGCATCCGTGGCAGAGCCAAGAAACCCTGCCTCCTCTCTGGTGTTCCTTCCTTCCGAGGAGTGAGTTTCTCCTGCCATCTGTGTAAGAGATTTAAATGTTTAATTTTGCACTGCTCTGCTTCACAGGATGACAGATGATATTACAGAGAGTAACGAGTCTGAAGAAGATTTATTAGCACCCTCATTACTAACACCATCCCATCAAGATAATGATGCAAACCAGCACGCTGGGACGGAGGCATATTCGTCCTGCTGCCCTCGACCCCTTGACAAATCTGATAATAAGATCGCTGCTGCTATGTGTGGCTGATGCTAACAACGTAGCTCTTGAGGGGAATGTTCACAGAGAAGATTATTCAGTGCTATTTTTTAAATATTTCTAATATATGACCAGAAACCCACATAGCTTGAGATTAAGCGCACGAGGCAGCGTTTAGCTCAGATTCCCTCTGTGGGATGCTGCTGTTTACAGAGCAAGCCAACGGCCAGAAACCCGCTGCATTCCCTGCTCCTTCTCAGCAGGGCTGGTAGAGGATAATGTATTTATTGGTGATGGATCCCGATGGGATCGGACTCTCCATGGCTTGTTTGTGCAATAGCCGAGCAGAGAGGTTATGTTTTGCTGCTTCCTTTACTTCTGTCAGTATTACCTGGGGTGCGACCACGCTCCTGGCTGAAGAGGAGAGGGCAGAAATCCCTTCCCTGCGCCGCCTCCGCAAAGCTCCTCTTGCCAAAGTGTTTTAAATCAGCTCCCGACCACAGGGTTACCTGGGGGTAAAGCACAGGAGCAGCAGCTCCTGCTTAATGAGGTTGTGTGAGGATTCGTTAGTAAGCGGCAGTAAAGTGCCCAGCGGACAGTGAGAGATAAATAACTGCAAACTATTCTTAGTAAAAATTGGGCAGCCTAAGCCCTCCTCCGTGCTGTGTTTCTCTGCTCTTGCCCTGCAGCCAAGACAAGGGCTGCGGAGTCACCGCTCCCGTGCTCGGTCGTGTGGGACATGGCAGAGAGGGACATTTTTATCCTGGCAACCCAAGGAAAGAGCCCGACACCATCCCCTTTGGCTGTCGGGCTTCTCCGCTGTGCAAGGCGCCAGGGTGGCTTGGGCCCCTCTGACCACTCCCAGGGTGCGGAGCAGGGCGGGGATCCAGGCCAAGCACACCGGCATTCCTCTGCAGCATCCGCACCGAGACCGAACTTGCATCCTATCTCCTTAATGCCGCGCTAATAAGCAGTGAGAGGCAATATGGAAAACAAATAGAGTAATTAATGGCCATTTCTCCGCTGCTTTTATTCACTGACTATTCCAGAAGGAGCAATTTCACAGAAGCCAGCCTCTGCCTTCGCAATGCTGTTGCATTAGGCACCCTGAGTCTCAGGAGGGGAATGAGCGCTGCAGCTCCATCCTCCTGGAGAAGCGCCAAGGCTCCTCTGCACCTCTACAAATTCCTCCAGCTTTCTCCTGCATACTCTTAACGAAGGTGCTTCAACCACCTCTGGCAGGTAAAGCACTCCATGTAGTTTATCATCATCACGTTCCTTTTTGTAACTAGCTGACATGATGATGCAGCTAAGTTTTAATTAGGAAACAAATGTCAATTAAATTCTCAAAGGTATTATTCACCATTAAACACATGTATTTGAATAATCTGACTAGTCATAGTAATGTCCTCTGGGGACAGCGGTGAGAAGAGAGTTGAAAGTCAGGCAGCATCTTAAGTCTTGCATGAGAAAACACAGGCACAAGAGGTACAAGTCCTTCAGTTTGCAATCACACCATTTCTCTCACCACGATAATGAAATATTTTTCAGACATTTCCCTCTGCACATTTTCTTGAGCTGACATGCCACCTAGAAATGTCTTGTTGCTGTCCCCTTCCTCAGTCCGTGCCTTGCCAGGTGCTTGTTCCTTATCTGAGGCTGCTGTTTTCTCCACAGCTGCCCAAGAGCCAGCCAGGTGTGACCCAGGTGTGCTCACGGACTCTCCTGCAATTTTTTAAGGCTTCAAAATGATCCCACGGGGAACCATTTAGAAGAGTCTCAGTCTGTCACAGGGGCAGTGGGTCGAGGAGGCCACACGGCAGGTGGCAGATCTTGTCCTCTCTGCTCTGTGCAGCAGCAGCACCTGGCTGGACTCCTGGCTTGGCTTAATCCTCCAGGAGGAACTATGTGTTCCTTTGAAAGTAACTGAAATGATTTCAGCAGTATTTTTTTATCAAAATAAGTTGTGACAAAATAATTAATTTAATTCAGATGGCAACATCAGTACGCGTTCTTCTGGCCCCTCACTAATTCAGTTGCCAGCCACGCAGGACATTCTCCAGTACAGACCATCTCATAAAAACTGGGACCCAAATCCCGGGCAGATGTTGGTTCATGGGGCTACGTTGGCTGTGGTGGCCAATGCTGGTGGCACGCCAGGCCCTCCTGCCGCTCTGGCGTAAGCGTGCTCACCCCCCAAAGGCAAAGAGCACCCTGGTCCGGGAGCTGATGGCTTATGAAGGATTTGCTGTGGGCCTGATCCAACTCATCTCGACATCTCTGGGAGCCTCCAGCCTGGCTTTCGTGGGCTTGCCAAACAGCCCACGGGTGTTTGATGAGCAACGCAGGGACCCGTCCTGCCCACGCTCCGTCCCAGGGGGGTTTCAGTTCTTCAAGTGGCTCCTGTACAACACCAGGCTGGAAAGATAATCACGTTGTGCTCGCACAGATTACAAAGCGAGGCTGCAGGAAGAAGAAAATGTCTTCTGAAACTGCAATGCCCATCTCTGGTGCTGCCAAGCAGAGCTCACCCCTCCAAGCGCCCAGTATCCTGCTTACCCCAAGGCACAGCTGGACACCCACAACAGCCACCCTGATGTGTTGTTCTGCCCGCTCAGTGGGGAATAAAAAGAAGCCAGAAAGGATTCTCTGCAAATGCCAATATTTCTCCCTGCCTACATTTAGCCCATATCTGGGGCTAAACAATAGCAGTTGCTCTGCCGACCTGATGACCCTTCCCCAGCCAAGAAGGGGAACTCAGAAAAGGAGGGGAGACCTATGGGTTGAAATGAAAACAGATTTAATGAAACAGCAAAACTAATATTAATATCAATGCCAATATAAAGTATACAGTTATACTCAGCCCAGCAAATGCATGGCAGTCATGACACCAGGAGAGCAGTCCCTGGGCACAGAATGGTGAGAAAACCCCTCTAGGGATAGCAGCCGCTGAAAGGAAGAAGAGGAGGCAGCCCCAGAGGAGGAGGCAGCCCCAGAGGAGGAAGCCCCCAGCCTCAGCAAACCTCCCCTTTTATCATGAGTGTGAGGTTGATGGTATGGGGTACAGCTGTGAGCTGCCTTGGGCCAGCTGCCCTGGCTTTTGCCCCACCTTCGCTTAAACACCTGGCTGGCTGGCAACTGCCAACAGCCTGCAAACCACGGCTGGTCTGAGGTTGTATTCCAGAGAAACCAGGACACTCCCCAAAAGAATGGTCCGTGTACATCAGCACCAATTCCAGTAAAAATCCTCCTCTGTAACAGGCTAACAGCTACTAATGTCATGTACCCTCTGCGCTGCCAGACAATATTCTGCATCTGTCGTAAGTGGAGATCCTGGCTTTTGAACTGGAACGGGACAACTCTGCAAAATGCTGCAATTCAGATCCTGCTGGCGTGCGACCCACCACAACCCCAGCCGCTCTTTTCTTGGCAGTACATTTGCAGCACGTTTGTGTCCTCCTTTCCCGGCATGCACGGTCCTGGTGAGCTGGTCCCTTTACCCACCGGTGGGGCTGACACTTCGGCGGTGCTGCTCTCTTTAAGAGCCATTAACAGTCATTAATAGCAATAGAAAACAGCTATTTTGTGGCCGAGTCCGGATGCCCCGCTGCAAACGAGCTGCTGCACTGATGGTTTACACACCAGCGTGTATTACAACCGGGGCGGGGGGGGGGCGCCTCATCATGTCCCTGGAGCCCAACAAATCTTTTGACACGCTACGGATATCAGGCAAAGTCAGAAGGCAACCCAAAACCAAGAGGCATCCCAGTCGGTTCCACTGTCTCTCCGGTCTCTCCCAGTTTGATAGGAGCCAGCTGAAATCCTGCCTGCTCTTCACATGAGCTACCAGGAGCGGAAAGCCCCCGAGGGGCACCTTTCCTGCTGCTTTGGGATTGCTGCCCAAAGGAAGGATTTTGCTTTGGGGGTTACTCACAGAAATGGCGTTTTCAGGTCTGCTCGTAAAGACGACATTTCTCTGCCGGATTATCGTGCGTTGAGCCCTTCGTCTGGACATTTGGCTAACCGGGCAAGCGGACCAAATCACCGAAACCTTGCAGCTCAAGTGTTAACAGGGCTTTGGTTCACCTCCCTCTTCTGCAGCTCCGACCTGGAGCTGGGGTGTGATTTCCCACTGCTCCCACAGGTATCTCGGTTGCTGAGCAGTGAAATCAGCCCTTCCCCAACAAGTAACAGGGACCGGCTCCAAAAGACAGAGTAAAGCCAAAACACCATGCACACCTGAGCAGCTACTAGCATGGCATGGATCCCTCCTGTTTTTTTTTTTTTTTTTATGGATAACTTCAACACATTTTGTTTTTTTCCTCCAGCTGAATAAGAGAAACCCAGCCGAAGGGATGGGAAAGCCAGCTCTGGCTCATCTCCAAAGCAGCAGGGTGCTCTGCTTTCCCCAGGATGCGATGCTGGTGGTGAGGCAGGTTGGCATAAACCCCTCGTGGAAAGGGTGTGCTGCAATGGGGGCCAAGGACCCAAGGGGTTCCCAGGGACTGGTGGCCTGACCAAAATCGCAGCGCTCCCTGTGCTGGATCCTCTGCAGCCGGAGATCCTGCTGGTTTGCTTATATGGAGAACCAGAAGTCGCTTGAGTGGCAACTCAGCAGAGGGTTCAAATCCAAGCCTGATGGGCTGAGCCAAATCATTTACTGGGAAAAACGGTTATTAAAGACAGTTTATTTGTTTTATTATAAATGAGCTGTAAATGGAGAGTTAACAGGGACATTTGGGTGCTGAAAGCTGCCCTCACCTGAGGCCACCCATGGAGGGCAAATGTAAAAATGTGCCCGAAGGACCACTGCTAGCTCCGCAGGCATGGCAAAAAAAAATGAAGCTTTTCCTTGAAAAGAATGAGTGCCAGACGACCTCTCCCTCCCAGCTGAGACATGCACCCACTGCTGCGCAGAGCCATCGCTCCCTTCCCACGGGCTGTATTTTTGCCGTCCCCGCAGCCCGATGCTCTGGCGCTGCTGCCGGCGCTGGCTGTGACCCCTTCGCAGTACGCGCAGGGAGGTTACTCAAACGGAGCGTGGTGATGAAGCGGCTTCCTTCCCTGCCCTGCACACGTCTAAAAAAAGCAGCATGCCTCTGACCTGGCCGTGCAGGCATGAAAAGCACAGGAGCAGCATCCCCCGTGAGCAGCAGCTGCTGGAAGAGCCGGGGCTGCAGAGTTGGCATCGCTGTGCCGAAACCAGCACAGCCCGGGGTAACCAGCTGGGGTGCAGGGGTGACACTGGTGGTACTAAAACACCCACTGTTCCTGCTGCAGGAGAAAGGCAGAGCCGGGGACCCAGACTAGTCCCCAGCCCTGACCCTGCTCCTTAAGCAGCATCGCCTGGTGCTGCTTGCACCCACCCTGTTCCTCTGCAAGGGGGGCTGCCCTGCATGACTTGCCATGGGGCAGGAGGGGACCAAGGAGAAGTTTGAGCCATTTTTACACCTCAGTCTCCACCCTCAATTCTCCTGGCAGCTCGACCACGATAGGGACATAGCATCTCACTCAGACCTTGCTGGAGAGGCTCATTGCAGCCCTGTCCATGGGGTTAGAGGTGCTTGATGAGAGCCAGGGGAGGTGGGGCAGTGACCCCTCTCCTGGGGACGCAGAGGACCCCCCCTGCATCCTTCCGCTCGTGCCGTCCTCTTCCCAGCTCAGAACTGACTCGCTTTCAAGAGCTCCCCGATTTAAAAACAACGGAGTGTGTTGTTACAGTTTAAAGCAAATAACCGCAGTGAGGACTGCAACAGCAAACGTCTTAAAGCCCTAAAAAGCGTCCCCCTTCAGTGCTGTATGGGAGAGCTAATATCAGCTGGCAGTAAAGAAGCATTTTCCCTGTACAGACTGATTAGACAAACAGATGTCAAGAGGGAACCATTGAGCATTCGCTGTTCCCCAGTCTGGCTTGAATGTAACTTGATAAAGGGGAAAAAAAAAAAAAAACAATAATTGACTAATTTAGCTATAAGTTTTGAAGGTTAGAAGGAGAAAAAATGACAACTGTGCAGATATTGAAATGGCACAAGTTAATTCAGATCCTGTCACAACATCTTGTGGAAGGTAAATCATGCAGTGCTGGAAATAAACCCCCTCATCTCCAGGGTGGTTTTCCTGCCCGTTGCAGGAGTATATCAGAAGGACGCAATTAACTCTGGCAGGCAGCGGGAGGGCGCGGGGCCCGCTCCAGACGGCGGCACTCTGGGGCGATGCCGAACGCACCGGGGGCGGTGGGAGCGAGTTGGCAGCCAGAGGGTGCGGGGCTCCAGCGCCGCTTGGCTGAAATTCCCCCGGAGCGCCGGCAAGGCTGCCTGCGCCGAGCCAGCCTGCTAGAAAACCTTGAAAATATGCTCCTTGGAAACAACTCTAGTTCTGTGGGAAACGCTTTCTAGTTATTTCTCTTCCCTGGCTTTTTGTACTCAAAGTCTATTTGCGCACAAATTAGCACTTGCTGCCCTGGCTGATCATTCACCCGAATCCAATATTACACGTCTGGTCTCCGAGCTGGCCCTGGGTGCCCGGTGTCACCGCAGACGACAGCAGCATCAGCTGGAAGGTGCTGGTGGTGGAAGCTGAAGTCGCGGTTTCCCATGGCCGAGCTGCCCCGGAGCCGGTGCATCCCCGGTGCTGGGAGAGCATGGGGCAGCTCTGCCGTGCTCTGACACCAGAAGATACGCAGCACCAAAAGCCGGGCACCAGTGTCTCGCCCAGGACCAGCACACGTGCCTCCAGCAGCGCTGCAGCCAGGATGTCCCCTGTCCTCCAGCCTGGCAGCTCAGGCTTGGCCCGGGCAGAGCGGGCCAGGGCGGGCGGCTCAGCATCCCCCCCGGCACACACAGCCCCGGGTGCTGCCGGCTTGGCCGTGCTGAGCCGCTGCCCTCGCTGCTCGTCCGCTGACGTCTTGCTGGAGGCAGGAG
Organism: Leptosomus discolor; assembly: GCF_034619465.1. Classification (NCBI taxonomy): domain Eukaryota; kingdom Metazoa; phylum Chordata; class Aves; order Leptosomiformes; family Leptosomidae; genus Leptosomus; species Leptosomus discolor. The sequence continues at coordinate 15,782,101 of NC_141406.1, read as the reverse complement.
TCCCCTGGCCGGCGGAAGGGGATGGCTTCTGCCTGCAGCACTGGCCGTCGCACCCACGGGCATCAAAGGAGGCTCATCACCATCGGCTGCAGGTGAAGGAAGCAAGACATGGGGGGAAAGCCAGGCTGCCCCGGCCTCCTGCTCCCCACTGCCTGTGTCCCAGCTCTCCTTTCCTCTTACCTGGGCTTTGTGTTTAAAACCTATGTGGGAAGAGTCCTTCCTCCAAGACTGCTCAGGAAACCAGAAGAGAAATCATGCTGTTCTGCCTGAGCCAGCCATTATGCTGTTAATTTTTCTACTTGGCTGCATCACTGTCTATTTCAGCGAGAGAAAACAACTCTCTCTCTGCAAAACAGAACCAACCTGGTGCTTTCCGTGTCCGTGGCAGCGCAGCGGTGCTGTGGGCTTCTCCTCTGCCTCAGCTGCCCTGCTCCAAGGCACCCCAGGTGCTGCGGATGGAGCCCTCGCGCAGACAGACCCCACCAGAAACACGGGGTGAAGCAGCAGGAATGTGCTGCCAGCTCGGGAACAAAATGGCATGGAGTTTATTTGTGCTTCCATCACATCAAAGAGGACCTTGTTTGAATTGTTCTCCCTTTAGCCTGGAGGAGAAGAAAGGGAAAGATTGGTTCCTATTAATAGCCTTGCATCCCACAAGATCCAAGCCTTGCGAGAAGCCATGAAATACTGCGGCATCTGATTCTCTGAATAAATGAGGTAATTTTGGAAGAAGCGTGTGCTCAGCAGCCTTAATTACTGCCTTCTCCAGTTTGGTAGGAGATGACAGTGATAACTTACTTCGGTGCCAGTAGTGCCCAAGTCCCAGAGGAGCTGTGCAGTGCTGCTGTGCCCAGAGAGCCGCCGGCAGGGGCAGGTGTGCTGCCTTTCCCCAAAACTTCCTGATTTTGGAGCAAACATCCCCAGAACTGGCACAGAGCAAGGGGAAGGAGCACCCCAGCAAGATGATGGGCCAGCAAAGGGGGGCACAGCTCATTGCAGGGACACCGAGGGACTGGTGTTGGCGGCAGGGCATGGAGATGCTCAGGAAATCACCCACACCGAGCAAGGAGCCAGCAGGGAGCTGGTGTGGCTCTGGTCCTGCATAATGGGGACTAACAAGGGGAAGGCACCGGGGACCTCCCTGCTGCGGGGAAGGGCTGGGGGCTGCGGGCAGGCTGGCCGTTTTGAGAACATCTCTGGCCCATCTGCAGGCACCTGACACCATCCCATAACAGGATTTTTCTCTCCTCAGCAGCAGGATGGTGCGAAGGGGCATCCCACGATATCAGCTGTGGGTAAAGCCCCCAGGTGCACCATCCATGGGCACCTGCCTCGGATTAGCAGGAGAGCGGGGAGGGATCTGCCCCCGCACGGCAGCGTGAGCCCTGGGAACACGCAATGATGTCAGCTTTCCCCTAAGCAGATTTTTCAGGCTCTGGGTGCCAGGTTTAATCCAGACACCGAAGGCATGCGGGGCAGCGGGTGCCTCCGGCGGGCAGCGACGGCTGCGTCATCACCCTGATCAGCGAAAGAACCCCGCCACCCAAGTTGGTTGTGCAGCAGGTCTGTTTGTTACAGCTCTGCAGCGCTGGGTGCAGCGAGGGTCCGGTGCCCTAAGGATGCTGCACCCCGAGCCGCGGTCATTGCCTCCTATTTAAAGCAACAAAACTTACATATTTATGTATTTATCACTCTGTCCCGCTTCGGATGTAAATTAGATCTCCTCCCCCTTGCTCAAGTGCAGTCTTCCCCTTCGGGGGTCTTTTGGTGGTCTTGGGGAGGCAGTAAGAGTTCCTCGATAGTCTTCCTCCCGATTGTCCTTTTGAACCCATCCTCCAGAGTGCACAGTTCAGGGGCAGCTGGGCAGTGTCTCCCCCCGCGACCACAGCTCAAGGCAACATCCCCCTCCATGGTCTGTGGCACCAAGACAATTCCTCCCCCATCCCCATCTCACCTAAAACAATGAAGCAGGCCTTGGAGGGATCAAGACCCTACCTGAGCACAATGAAGCAGGCCTTCGAGTGATAAAGACCCTACTTAAGCCCTGCCAAGGGCAGGGGGTTACACTCTTGTTTACCAAAGACAAGGCTAGCTAGCTAATATTGCAGAGACTAAAGCATATCACATATTTCAAAAAGAATATTTTCAGATATTTTCTACTTTCCCATATCAGCCCCACGCACGGATGCTGGAGACTGGGTTGCCCTTTGCGTGCCAGGCTTGAGGCCACCAGAGCCACCAGCCGTGCCGTCCCCAGGACACGGGTTCTGCTCTTGTGCTAGCCCCTGGCTCGGTGGCTGCCTGGCCAGGAGGGACACGGCAGGAGAGGTCGGGACAAGGAGCCCACGAGCGCTGCAGAGCGAAGCCGTGCTCCTGCTGCGCAGCGAAGCAGACGGATTTGCAGGATCATAACCCATCCTATTTGCGGTGCCCATATGCCAAACGATTAATCTACCCTCCCGGTGCTCCTGTAAAGCAAACCAGTAAATTATCTTCATTTCACAGCTGAGGAATTGCCGTTCCGATGAGGCCACCCTGCCCAGGGGCATGCGGGAGCCTGTGGCAGGACTGTCCGTGGATGGAGTCCCTGAGCGCATCCAGGCAGATAGCTGCAGCATCCCAAAGACAGCCTGCCCGGGAAGAAAAGGGACGATTCGCAGAGATTTGCATGTCAAAAAAGCCCAGTGAATAAACTGTCAATGACCTCAGAAGCATCTTTCTGCTAAAATGCATTCACATGGATTTAGCATCTTGAGCTCAGCTTGACCCGTGGCACTGGTGAAAAGCCCCTCTCCTACAGAGAGTTTAGTCTGTCCAATAACAGAAGCAGTCATCGCCATGCACTGCTCTAAGAGCAAATCAAACGCAGATGCGATGTAGAAAAGGCACTTGTTTCAATTAAACGCTAAAAGCAACGAGCTCCTTTCTGCTCGGGTAGGGCAGAGAAGGACTAAATGCCTCTAAACCGCACACAGGAAAATGCAAGCTATTAATTGCTGCTGTTGTGTAGGCGCATGCATCGCAAACTCAGCAAATAACACCTTTCGTGTTGCTTGCGCTGCGTGAGAGCTACAGCGTGGCAGGCACGTTGCACACAACAGGCGCACAGAGCCTTAAAGCAGGCGCTGCAGTCACGTATGCTCACATTTCTCATGCAGCCGGGCTGTTGTAAGAGAATCGGGGCTCATTCAGGTACCAAATGCCGTTACTGTGGCAAGGGAAAGGTGGTCCATGGACCCCCTGCGGTCCCCGTGCCAGCGTCCTCACAGTGGCCACCATCCCCACAGTGGCCACCATCCTTGTAGGAGGTGAGCCACTGTCCTTCGGACACCAGCTCGGTGTCGAAAGGGGCTGTAACGGTTAAAGCGTCCCACTTCCCCGTTCCGCATGGCCTCTTCCTTTGCAGCTCATCTCGGCAGATAATGGACTTTGCCTCCGGACTTAATCTTCTGTAAATCTCGCTCCCTTAATTGCTTATCATCAGAAACCTCGGAGTGAGCCAGGACGGACACTCCCCCCCATGTGATACAGCCATCCTCTCCCTCCCTGCTGCTGTCCTGCTGCCAGCGTGCACCCACAGCACCCAGGGCACCCACAGCACTCAGGGCATCCAGTGCACCCAGAGCACCCAGGGCATCCAGACCACCCCTGCACCCGCTCGCCTCCATGCGTGGCATGTCACAGCCAAAATCTGCAGGGGCACAACGGCCCTGGCAGAGAGCAGGGGCTGGTTTTCAATCTGCTTCTCTGAAGATGCTTTTCACGACCGAGATGCCGGGAGGGGTTTGTAGCTGCGCTTCCCGTAACCGGTGCTGCTGCGTTTGCCATCAGCCACTGCAGCGCTGTCAGAGAGATGCCCTGGCAGCTCAGCAGCTCTCAACGGGAACTGAAATCGCAGCTCTCCCTCTCAGCCCCAAAACGAAAGGGCTCCGTTCCCCTCTTCCCATGCCCCAGCTTCTTCCCACCCATAGAAGAGCAGAGGCAGCCGTCAGGAAGGCAGCACATGAACGTGCTGGGGTAGGTCAGAAGCCAGCAGGACCCAGACCCCCCCTCGCAGCACAAAGGCTGCCTGGAGTCTAACTCAGGGCGCAAGCCTGGATCAAGAATTTGATGTTAATGGGAGCTGGTGGGTCTTTCAATTAAAAATGCCTCTTATGGCAGCTGCGAGCAGCGTTTTGTTCTCCCGGCTGTCGAAGGAGCAATCCCGTCCTGCGAAGGGAAGACGTCATGCGACGGGAAGGTTGCTAAGCGAGCGGTTCCCTCCTTATGATGCACGACTTCATTACTTGGCTCCCTAAATGGATGTTACATATAAACGACATTCGCCTTGGAGCGTATGAGCATCCCGAAATAGCGTGCGCGTTGCTGCGTGGCTCGCGTGGCTTTCTGAAGAATGTGCCTATTGTCTGCCGCGTTCGCTGCGCCTGACGGCTGGAAATCGCTGCGTGACGCTGCGCAAAACCCTTTGGTGGTGGGTCAGCTGCGGCGCGGGAGGGATGGGGAGCCCCAAACCAGCTGAGCCTTGCTGGGGCTCCCAGCGGCGGGTGAACCCCAGGTGCAGGATGGGGCTGGTGGGTTGACCTCTGCGAGCTGGGGGGCACGGGATACAATGCCGGTTTCTCTCTTGCTCTGGTCATCTTTCTCTCCCTGCCTTGCATGTCTTCCTTCCAAATGCTTTGCTCAGTGTTTTTCTGCAGGTCGAATGTTATGAGCGCAGGACACGGCCTGAGGGGAAGAGCCTCTCGCCGCTGTGCCCCAGGGACGCTCACAGCCACAGCCCCAGAGCCTCCCACCGCTGCCGGACTCCTGCCTCCTGCACAAGGCTCCGCTCTACCCCAGGCACCCAATCCTGCCCACGCCGTGCCTTCCAGACCCACCAGCGGGAGCAGAGGCCGCACAGAGGTGGCAGAGGGGACAGCCACCACCTCATACCCCCAGGCACCCGGCTAAAGCCACTTCACACCGGCTGCAGCCTCCCACCATGCAGCCACGGCCACACAGGCAGCGCCCCGGAGACTGGGAAGGACCAGCTGCTTGCGTGGCCATTTTGTCTAAAACTGCTCAAAATCAGCTCGGCACAGGCTGTCTTTGAAGGTGAACTGAACCGTACAGAGAAAAGGTACGGCAGTGGCTCCCGCATGTTACGCAAGACACAAATTAGGATATTAAAAAAAAAAGAAAAGAAAAAAAGGTTATGTCCATCCTGAAGGGAGAAATTTGTTTTTCATTTTTCCCCTGATTTCATAAGAACATCCACAGCAGCTGATCTTTGCAGCACTAACATAATCTGGTGATATATTTTAATCCCATTATGTTGCCATGTGCTTGCTCGTAGCCCGCCTGGCCTATGAGAACAGATGTTCCCTAATTGGCACTTGTGCTGCCCGGGAGTTCACATCCCTGAAAATAGTTTCTTTGCCTTTCGTCTCGACATTGGCGGCGAGACCCCGCCGCGGGTTTTTACAGCCTCAAACCGTACAATAGCGCCGGCCGCCCGCCCTCCCGTTACCCGCCCGAGCGGCTGCTCTCCGCGCAGAGGCGGCTCGGGGCGCGGGGGCACGACGACGGGTCACGCCGCGTCCGCTGGCGTTTAATTGCCGGCTGCGGCGGGACGAGGAGGCAGTCGGGGCTGCCCTGGCCGCTCGCCCGGAGGGAAAAGACAACATTTTCTTGTTTTTTCAGATGCGTTTGGGTAAAGGCGGAGGATGCAGCAGAGGATGGCACAAGGGGGGCTGCATCTCCCACCCCGGGCTGGGCTCGGGGGGGCTGAGCGCTGCAGCGGTGCCCTGGAGGCTCCTCACCCTGGTTATTTCCCAGCACACACCTTTGGCTTTTTGTATTATTAAAGCGTTTTGGTTTTGTCCTGTTTCATAATCAATCGTTGGGGAAACCGAAGGTCGTGTGTGGGGCTGGAGCAGCGGCCCGGCTGCTGCTGTAATCCCCTGATAGATTTTAATCCCATTATGTCTCCATGGGGCTGTTTCCAATTCTGGCCTTTGAAGAGGTGATGTTTCTTAATTAGCATTTCAACTGGACAGGAGTTTTACCTGCTGAAAGAATCCAAGGAAGCTGTAAAGCTTTCTTTCCTTCCTTTTTCTACCTCTTCCCGCTCATGTTAGGGAAAAAACCAAGCAGCAGGAAAGCAGATGGGAGCCGGGCATTCTGGACAAGAACACCCATCGGCTCCGGTCCTCTGCTCCTGGCGCAGCGCAGAGCCCCGGGTACCACGAGGAGATCACGGCACGTTTGTCTCACTGGTTGCTGGACAGGACCTGGTACTATCTGCTCACACCTACCAGAGATCTCTGCTGATCCTCCAGCCCCCTGTGAGAGGGGAGAAGCCAACCTCTGGGCTGGCACCACTCCAGTGATGCTAACGGGGCCCAAGCCAGCGCCCAGCAGCCATCAGTCCCGGCTCACCTCCTTTCCACTTCTAATCCTGTGTTTTGGCTGCAGCGTTCAGAGCCTGGAGTGGAAAAATTGCTTGACACCCCACCGCCAGCCTCCACACACGCGTATTAAAACCCGGTCACTCTAGAGGTGATTTTACAAAGACAAGCCAAGCCAGGACGTTCCACTCACCGCAGGGCACGGTGCCAGCACCTGTGTGCCCCTGGCCCCTCCATCCTCCCCCAGCTCCCGGCCGCCGGCAGGGACCCGCCACACAGCGGGTCCCCTCGCTCGCAGCAGCGGCTTTTTCTCCCCAGATGTTTTCTCTGATCAGAAGAGGGGCCAACCAAGCTCAGCGTCCAGCCCCGCTGCTCCCCATCGCCCCGGGAACAGCAGGGACTCGGCACCCCTTGCCAAAGCAGGGAGATGCTCCTCTCTTGGCTGGAGAAGGAACACTGGGTTATTCCACTCTTGTCCCAGCTTTCGCATTAATCAGAGGTGAGATTACTTTTCCTGCTCCACATGCCAAAGCTGAGCACTGATAAATCACCAATCTGCCCTAAAAGCCACAAGACTTTAATAATACATGCTGGGCTCCTGCTTATTTTCCCTTCCTTTCTTAAGCCTTTACTATTTGTGGCGAGGGTCTGTGTGTGCATGCACAAACATGAGGCTAGAAGCTCAATTTAATCTAAAGAAGAAAAAAAAAAAACTCGAAGCTAAGAATCTCATGTAACCACGTGGCTCCAGAAGCTGGAGAATCAAACCATAACAATAACAATAATTTTCAAAGGACAAAAATCTGTGGAATCCACAGTAAACCCCTAACAGTTGGCAAGGCACATTCAATACCCAAAGCATCCAGGCTGCGGATAAAACTCCCCCCACTATAACTAAGTATAAACATTTCAAGTTTTTCAGGACCGTTGCTTTTTTGCCAGTGATTCCCCAACCTTGGGGTGTCTCCCAGGGCCTCGGCACCCAGTGCAGGAGGGGGGATTCACCCGCTGCTGCCACTGGGCTTGGGGAAGGGCAAAGCAAAGCTGGTGTGAGCACACGGGCCGTTTTTCACCTCTTTTCATCACACTTGCTTCCTCCTCGCCAGCCAGCCCATCCCGCATCGGACGCCGTCCCCCATGAAGGCACATCCCAAGGACAGACAATGGCCGATGCTCACGTTGAAAAATTAAATCGTAAGGAAAAGGCACCTAAATCTCAGATGCGATTTAACGGAGGGTTTTGCCTTATTTTTATTCTCTCATGAATTACTCCATGGTCAACCGCTGCTGTGCTTTCCCTCGCAGCCAGCACCCGTTCCTGCCTCCGGCCTGTGGGTGCAGCTGGGGCTCCCACCGGCGCTCGGGTGGGGGACCAACCTGCAGAGGGTCCCAGGGTCCCCCCACCGCCTGATGGCACCTCCTGAAAGCCCCGAATGTGCCCCAGCCATGGCAGGCGTTGGGGGAAACAGCCATCCAAGGGCGCTGAACCCCATGGCTGTTTGATATCCCCCCCACCCCGCCCCCGCTAGTATTTGCTGGGTGAAAACCCCCCACTTTGCCAGGCTGGAGAACAGCTTTAGCTCTTCTGTCTATTGGCATGACAGCAAAACCGCCCACCCGCCGGCAGAGCCGTGGGACCACTGAAATATCACCAGCTAACGCCGGTGGCAGCGCCCGCTGTTCCCCCCACAGCCCCCGCGGCAGCACGGCCCGGGGGGCAGCGGGGAGGGAGAAGGTCCAAGAGACACAGCTCGGGGGCACCCGGGGGCACGGAGCTGCTGCAGCCGTGCCGGGGGGGTGGGCGGTGAGCGGCAGGATAGCGGCGTGCCAGATGGCAGCTCCACAGCTCGCGTGGGACGGAGGCGATCCTGTGCTTTTTGAATAAAAATTTTTTTAAAAAATTAAAAAATTAAAATAAAATATCCCAGCGCATTTCTCTCCGAGGCAGCGTTGGCGTCTGCTCGGCTGCACCTCCGGAGTGACCACGTGCCCCGAAACACTCGGTTTGGTGGTGACGTTTCCAATGGTGGTGAATCCCCCACCTACCCCCCCAAAGCCAAGCGTGCTTTTGCCCAAATTAGTGGCCTTCGCCCTCAAACCCAGCCCTGGCTCCTTGGCTGGGTTTGTTCAGCTCCAGGTGCCCATCAGTGGCTCTCAGACGTCATCTGGGTGCTGAGCTGAGCAGCCTCCTCATCTCAGATGTCTCTTCCCCCTCCCTGGGTCCTACCCCTTCTGTTCTTTCTCCAAAAGCGAAAGAGGAGCTGGAAGGAGGAGACATCCTGGAGCAGGACACCGAGCCAGAGCAAGCAGCCCCTGATGCCTTCGCCAGCCCCCAGCTCCTGGGCGGTGGACCCAAACCTCTGGCAAAGCCCTAAGTGGCTGAAAACCCACCCCTGTGAGAGGAGCTGCAGGAGGGCTCTGCAGCCGCCAGCGGTGCCTGCGGCATCGCTCCCCCGAGAGCTGAACCCCGCCTTGCCCTGCTCCTGCAGCCGGGGCAGGGGCTGGCAGGGCGCCCTGTCCTCTGCCCCCCACATCCCACCAGCCCCAGGGACCGGTGCAGTGGTTGTTCATGCCATCACCTCCCAACAGCTCTCCCCATGGGGTCCTGACGGTGCGCCGGCATCTGGCGCTTTAGCACAGAGTGATGCAAAACCGGAGAGCCGGCTCTGCCCTGGTGACGCTGGGTGACACCGCGCGGTGAGTCTCTGCTCGCCTTCCCTGGGCCAGACCTGGCTCTTTGCCTCTCTCAGCCGAGACTGTGCCTCTGGGAAGACTGGGAGCTCTGCCCACCCTGCCTGGCTGCCTGCATCGCCAGGCAGATGGCTTCACGGTTGTTATCCGTGTCTGCTGAAAAATGCCACCAGATGGGGAAGTGGCTCTCTCCGGAGCTGCCCCCACCCGTAGCAGTTGGGCACGGCGGTGACGTTGGGAGGCTGACCAGGGAATAACGCTGCTCCCACCCGAGAGGAGAGCTGGGGACCTGCCAGCAGCGTGTCCACTCTCAGTCCCCACCAGCAGCCATGGTGCCCGGTGGCACGAGGAGCGGCGGAGCCACTCAGCCGTCCGGCTGCTGTCCCTGCAGCTCGGGGTCCCTCCGTGGGCAGCAGGGGGCAAGGTGGGCAGCAGGGAATGTGGTGCTCTGTCCCGGCACCTCTCCAGCCTGGCCAAGGACGGCTGTGTGCGAGGGCAGGGGCTGTGCCGGGGGTGACACCCGCCAGCTCCGTTTGCAGGACGGGATGTGACTCCCTTCGGCGAGGGCAGGTTTTGGGCCTGGAGTTACGGGTGAGGAACTGTGAGTCAGAACCGCAGCAGCTGCCACATAGCAGAAGCCCTCGCTCGGTGGGGGAAACACGTCTCCTCCTACGTGAGCCCCTGCAGAAACCGCCCGCTCCGGTGCACCCCTGTGGCAAGCGGGGTGCAGCCCACCCACCAGTGCGAAGCGCCCGGCCGGGGCCCACGTCCTGCTCGTGCCACAGCCGCTGCGTTTCCTCCCATTCTGGCTCAGGCCACGAGAACACGGGAGCAGCAACCAGGAGTGCCGAGCCAGGGAGGCGATGCCACCGAGCAGGACCCCAGGGAGGAGGTCGGGGCATCGCCGAGTCCCCTTTGCCACCAGCACCTGCAGCAGCGCGGTGGCTCCCGATGCCCCAGGGAGCAGCTTGTGGTCAGAGAATGGAAAAACCCACCTCAGCAGAGCTAAAGCTGCATCGAAGTGACCTGAGGGCACCCACCTGAGTGCACCCAGCCACCAGATGAGGAAATGCCCCCGACAGGTCCCACATGAGCCACCCTGGGCTTATTCACATTTTCCTCTTCTGCTTTCAGACCTTTTCCCCCTAGGACCCCACCCTGCTGCTCACAGCCGGGCTCTGTGGTCCCCGAAGGTGGCTGCCCTGGCCCCCAGTTGCCAGGCCTGCCGGTCTCAGCTCTCCACCTCATCGCTGATTTTAGCAGTTCACACCCCAGCAGACGCCGTTTCCCACCGACGATTCGCAGCCAAATGCCCGGACGGGGCAGAGCTCTCCCATCAGCAGCACAGCGGGGCGTGTGTCGCTACTCCCATGAAAACCCCGCTTTTCACAAGAAATTTTCAGGTGTGGGATTGTTCTGATTTTCCCCTGCTGAAGGAAAAGCACAGATTTTCGCAGGGAAGCGGCTCGGCCGAGGCGACGCGGCAGCGCGCTGCCAAAGCACGACTCGCCGAGGGGCTGACATTTCGCAGCAGCGTTTGGCAAATGATTAATTCAGATTATCGCCCCGTGGAGGTGGGCTTTGCCAAACCGATGATTTAACGCCAGGCTCTGTTATCATCCTGAGCACAGCGGAAAAGGCTCCGAAACGCGGGGGATTCGGGGGCAAACCACCATCCGCCGGGGCGGTTGTGCATGGGGGCCGATGAAGTGGGGGGCCGCGCATCCCCCTCCCGCTGCCTTTATCGGGTTTGCTGGTGTTCACGCCGAAACGCTGCAGCCTGGCAGCCGCCAGCAGGTCCCTGCAGTGACACACAGCGGCTGCCGCCACCGCGGCCGCATCCTGCTGGCAGAGGGGACCGGGAGGGCCCAGCACCCTCCACCACCACCTCCAGCGCTGCACCGAGCCCCCGGCCGGGCAGCGTGAGGCTGCAGCCCCCCTGCGGGAGCTGGTGCTCCACAGCGTCCTCTGCTCGACTTATGTTGCAAATAACCAGAGCATTCTGTAACATTACGAATGCTGAATTAAAGCATTATTGCTAATTAAAGCTTACAACGCCGAATAATTAAAGCAACTGTTTGGTTTGGAGTTCAACCAAGAGGGCAAACCCCCCAGCTGTCACTGCATCCCCCCGGCTCCGCGGTGCTTCGGGGCCACCTTCGCCGGCCACGGCGGGACGCGTGGCTGTGGAGGGGCTGGTCACCCCCGGCCCTGCACCCCAGGACAGGGCTGAGCCCCGCAGCCATCGCGGTTGGGGCAGAACCCCCGGGGGTGCTGGCTGCGGAGGAGGTGAGCGGCTCCCGTCCCCCAGCTCCCGTCCCCCAGCGATGAGAGGGCAGCTGGGAGGCGGGTGGGATGCAGGTGGCACTGAGAGAATTGGGGGTGCAGCGATGGGCCCCCCTCCCCGCCCAGGAGGACGGGGTCAGGACGGGCATCCCGCTGGCAGGGGGGTCCCTCCGCACCCCCAAGGAATGAAGGGGCCAGAGCCAGGACTTTGAAACTCCAAGCTTTATTCAGTTGCTTCGGCAGTGGTGCGCATCACACGGGGGGAGGCGGGAGGCGAGGCCGCGGGGGGACAGCGGCGGCCGGGGGAAAGCTTGCTCCGCTCCCCGTGCCCCGGCACGGGCCGGGGGCTCTAGTTGGTGGGGTGGTAGGCGCCGCGCTGGTGCCACTGCATGTCCCGGATGCGCCTGACCGACTGGATCTGGGGGTGCTGAGCGCCGAAATCTGAGCTGTCCTTGTAGTCCCCCTTTTCAAACAGGTACTGGTAGCCTCTGTAGCCGGGGTACTGGTATCCCACCCACCTGCCAAGGCAAGGACGGGGGGGTGTCACGCACCTTCGCCCACCCCACGGCACAGCCGAGGCTGCTCAGCCGCTCGATGCCCCGGCATCGCCCAGGTCCCGGTACTCACGTGCCGCTCTGCACCCGCACGGATGAGACCTTCTCCTGGTAGCCATGGGCATGGAAGCTGGGCACGTCATCGTCTATGATTTCGATCTTCTTCCCGGTGAAGCTGGGGTTTTCGTACAGCACGATCTTGTGCTCCTGGCTGTCCTGCAGCGGGGAGAGCAGAGACGGGGCATCAGCGGCCGCCGGCATCCGAGGGGTGGGCAGGGGGGGCAAAGCCCAGGGCTGTGGGGAAACCGAGGCAAGGGACCGGCACTGTGTGCCGCTGCTCCCACCGATACCAGGGGTGCTCCGCATCCCTCCATCCAGCTCAGAGAGCCGGCGCCTGCATGGTCACTGCCAGACTTACCAGCAGACGTCCTCTGCTCTGGGGTCACCTGCCACTGCCCCCGTCCCCACGCTCCCTCCGACCCCCCCACCGGCTCCCCGGGCCCCGAGGGCTGGGGCGAGGGTGCGCAGGAGGGGGTGCCCCTCCGCCCGCGGGGCTGGGGAGGGCGGGGGAAGGCTGGGGAAGACTTCTGGCTGCAGACCTTGGTCTGGCGGGTGGGTAGTGGCTGTCTGGGTGCTCTCACCACTTTGATGGGTCTCAGGGAAGTGATGCTGTCGCTTCTCCGGCTGTTGGTCCAGGAGTCCCAGCGGGGGTACTCCCCCTTCTCAAACACAAACTGCTCCCCTTTGCAGCTTGCCTGCTCATAGCCCACCCAGCTGGAAGAGAGCAGGGGACAAGCTTCAGACGCGGCAGCAGCACAGCGACCGGCACTGCAGCGCCCACCCTGACAAACACCTTCGGGCTGAGCCCCCCAGCCGCGCCCCCCCAGCAGGGCACAGGCCCCTCTGCTCTCTGCTGGAAGATGGAAACGAGCACCAGCGCTGCCTGGTGAGGTGCCGGCCGCGGTGCCAGGGCGGGACGGGCAGCCCTGCCTGCCCAGCGATGTCTCCATCCCACGCACTGGCACAGCCAGTCCTGGCTCTCTGCTGGCAATGTCACCGCAGGACCTGCCGGCGTGGATGCTCTGACATGGTGGTCACCCATCCTTGGTCCCTGGGGACCCACAGAAGGATGGAGATGCCCACACAGCCCGGATGGGGCTGTGCTCCTGCCAGGGTGCTCCTCAGCTGCCCTGCTGTTCCTGGGTGCAGCGTGCTGCCGGACACAGGGTGCAGGCAGGGAACCCACCCTGGCTCTTCCCCAGGTGCTTTTCAGCGGCTCCCCGTTGCCCAGAGCCCCCAGCCTGGGGTGTCACTGGGTGGATGGGGAGAGGAGGTGCTGGCAGCAGCGCCGTGCACCACCGAGGGGTGCCGTCCCCCCCTGCCCCTGCACCCGAAAGGAAGGAAACCAGACTGGGGGTAACGTCGTGATCGGTGTTAGCTCCCCTCCCACCGAGCAGGGTTGGGGGACACAAGCCCTCTCAGGGGACCCTGTCACCCCCTGCTTGCCCACTGGCACCCGTGGGCACCCACCGGAGCAAGGTGGGGAAGTAACACACTAGCGTTGGCCACATGAAATCCAGGGTGCGGTGCAGGTGGCGGCAACGGGGAGACCCCCCTTCTGTGTCCCAGCTGCTGCCTCCCTCCCGCACACCACCGTGGCCCCCCCCAGCACCACCCCCCGACCCCCTCCCCAGCACGTACGGTCCGGAGTGCACGAGGATGGAGCCCACTTTGTCCACACCGGCTTCCTTCAGGTTGGGGCAGGCACCGCTGAGCTCATGGCAGCGGCCCTGGAAGTTCTCTTGCTCGAAGATGGCGATCTGGAAGAGAGGCGGGGGGCTCAGAGCGGGGCACGCCACCCCCACACCGCAAGCAGGGGGCACAGGCTGTGCCCGGCCACCGGCTCAGCCCAGCCCCATGCCTGCTGCAGCCCAGACCTCGCGCTGCCCCCCAAAACCTGCACGTCGGTGGCTTTTCACCGCCCGGCGAGCGTGAACCGACGTTCCCTCCATCCCTCTGAGCACACAGCTCGTGCTCCCGAGTGCCTGCGGGTCCCTGCCAGCACCGGCCCAGCGCCCCGGTGCTGCTCGCAGGGGGATGCCCGTTGTCCAAACCTGGCTTCAAACAGCCCAGCAGCCCGGGCTGCGGCTCGGGCACCGCAGCTGCCGGCGGGACACGGCGAGCAGAGCGCCCAGCACACCCCGGGGAGGCACCAGGGCAGCCCCAGGGGCCGAGCGCCACCAGCTCAGCACAGATTTCATGGGTCAGTGGGGCGGCGGGGGGCAGATCTGCTGTGTCTGCAGAGGTGGCGGGAGACGGGGAGTTGGTTCCCACCCGCTCTGACTGCACCGGGGTCCTGGGATGCCAGCGAAATCCTGTGCATCTCCCACCCTGCTCCCTGTCCCCTTGTCCCTCTGCAAACACCTCGGCACCGCGGCCGGTGATGCTCGGTACCGGCTGGGAGCGCTGCGAGGGGCTGCGCGGCAGCAGCTCAGCTGCTCCCCGCCCAGCTGGGGACCTGGGACAGCCCGGAGGGGATGGTTTGGGCACTCGGTGAGGTTGAGGGTGCCCTGGCCCTGTCGCAGAGCGGCGGCGAAGCCACACACTGACCTTGGAGCTGGCTGGCTGCTGCTTGGAGGCTGGCATTTGGTGCTCGGAAGCCATCATAAGCTGGTTTGTCTGCTGCCTTGGGAGGAAAACTCAGATGGTTAAAATCTGCCACAGAGGATGCACCTGGGACTGCGCTCACAGCCCTGTGTCCATGGCCCCCACCCGTACCCCGCAGCTTGCCCGGAGCACGGCCGCTGGCTGCCTCTCGCTGTTGAGTTACACAGAAAGAGGTGCTGGGGCTGGGGCAGACTGGGTTTGCTGGGGCCAGTCCCTGCTCAGCGCTGCTCTGCACAACAAACCTCCCCAGGCTCATGGAGGAGCCCAGGTGATGGTCCTGGGGCAGCATCACCCGTGATGGGACCCGCAAAGGGTCTCCAGCCCGGAGCGAGGTGACCCATGAGCCCAGGGTGTTCCCAAATGGCTCCCAGCGGAGCCCAACCCCGGCAGCCGAGGCATTTCCCACTGCCCCTGCCCAGCCAGTGACAGCTGAGGAGTCCCTGTCCCATGCGGGTGCCTGGACGGGGTGATGGGGAGAAGCACCGGTGCTCCCACCGCCCACCCCGGCCATGGGGGCATGTGTGCAGGGTCGGTGCCGAGCCCTCCCGGCTCCACCTGGCACAGCCATCCCTACGGAGGACCCTCATCCTCAAGCCCGGTGGGACCCCCTGTGTCTGAGCAGGCTCCAAACCAGGGGAAAACAGCTCATTCCCAGCAAAACAGAAACCGAGCCGTGGCTGGGCGGCAATACTCTTGAGCTGGCCACCCGGTTCGGGCTGCAGGGACAGGACCGTCCCCGCAGCTCACCCCCGGCATGATCGCGTCCCTCTGCCACCTCCGTACCTCTGCCCGGCACTGCGGGAGGGAGCTCCGGTGCCGGGGGTCGGGAGGAGGCAGCGACAAAAAAGACAACAATAAATAGAAAAGTCTTACCAGTTATACCAGTACCCGCTTGAGCCAGTGAAGGGCTGGGGCCGAGAGGTGGAATTTATACCGAGCCGCAGAAGAATGGTGCCAAAACTATTTACAAAATAGTTAAAGCATGATTCAAAGCGAGAATGCTGGATTAAAACCCAATGAAAACCAAGGTCAGCTGATCAGCTGCAGCCTTTGTCTCCCCAAACACCAAGTCGGGGAGTTATTTCATTAGCTTTCACATTCGAGTCGCCCGCTTTGTTGGGTTTGTTGGCAAGGAGATTTGGAGTTTGCATGCATCAGCCGAATGCATGCCAAGACCCAGACCGGCCCTTGCAAACAAAGCGCCCGCCAGCCCTGCTTCAGGAGTTTTGGAGCCAGAGACTTTATCCCTCCAACAAACGGGCGAGCCGCCCCGCCGCTGGAACCGCCGAAAACCGCTGAAGTTGGCTCTTCCCATGCGTGATAAAGCGAGCCTTCAAATAACTGGTAACCGTCTGGCTTCGCCCGTCTGCCTCCCCGGCGAGGGAGCGCCCGCACCCCGCAGCCCGTGCCAGTGCCGACGCCGGTGCTGCCGCAGAGGGACCCTGCGAGGCTCCTGAGCCCGGGGGGCACCCCGGGACCCCCTTCCCGCTGACATCTCCTGCCGCAGACCCGGGGCTTCGGGGCTGCACAGAGGCAGGATCTGATCCTGGTGGCACGATGCAGTGGGGCAGCACCCGGGCGGCATCCTCAGCCTGGGGTGCGGGGGCACTCAGGTGCCAGGTGTTGGGCTCCTCCTCTGTTATCCCCCCACCCTTTTGGGGACTCTGAGGAGCTCCCCAGCCCCACGGGGCAGCAGGAACAGCAGCACGGAGGCCCCTCCATCACACCAGGACAAAGCCGAGGTCAGCGGCGGGGGCTCGCGGCCTGGGATGCGTCCCCATCGCCGGGCTGTGCCTGGCGCGGGCAGCACCCACCCGGGGCCGAGCTGAGGGGAAAGGGCAGCAGCCAGACCCCTTGGCTGGCACCTTGCTGCCGGCTGGCCTGGGGAGACACGTCGGGGCTGGGGGCTGGCTTTGGCTGCAGCAAAGCGAGTTTCCCAGTGGTGTGGGGGGGAAACGGGACACGACAACACAGCTGTCAGACTGCCTGGGTGCCGTACAGCTCCCACATCACCCACAGCACCCCCCTGGAGGAGCAGGATCCCCGTTGTCACCCCAGCAAGTGTCACACAGCATTAAGGTGGCCCAGACCAGCTCTCTTCTGCATGCAGTATTTCACGGGGGTCCCGCGGAGCAGATGTGCTGCAGCCCCCACCACGGCACCTCTGGCCGCTGCCCCAGCCCTGGCGCCAACAAGGGCCACACACAGGGTCACCTCTGTGGGGTATTGCCACCAGAGCCTGCCCTGGCGGTGACACATGGGGGGGGTCGGTCCCCACGCTCTGCAGCTGCCCCAGCTGTGGGCAATGGGGCCTCAGGGGGCTGTGGGGGCCACAGGGGACCGTGCGGCTCTGCCTGCAATCACCCCACGCCACGGACAGGATTGGGACGTGGGGTTTGCGAGCAAGTGCCTGCAACGCTCCCAGCCCTGCCACCATCCTTCTCCATTCCCTGTGCCTCCAGCTGCGGCACTGCAGGGGGATCCAGCTGCTGCCCCCCCCCCCCCCATCTTTGGGGCTAACTCATAGCGGTCCCCAGCCCAGGACCCCCATAGATCTGCCCCAGCTCCCAGTGCCGGGCACGTGCCTCCCCATGGCCGCCATCTGGCACATCCCAGTCCCTTGCACACCCCAGCGAGCGGCAGACACGGTGCTCAGTTCGGCTCCTGGTGGGCTGCGATTCCCCCCTTGGCTCTGCCAGGACGGTTTTCGGCCATCGCAGCCACGGGCAGTGGCGATGCCGCAGGCAGCCGCAACCACCCGGGGCCCCAGCGGCGCCACGGACTCTCCTGGAAGCAGCTTTTGTCGTTCAGGATCACACAATCTCCTTTAATAGCTGCAAACCAGCAGCAAAGCAGCTGTTGGGCGACTGGCACAAAGCGCTCGGGCGGCCTCGAGCCCACCTCTGCCTGCACGGCTGAGGGTGCTCAGCGCTGGGATGCCCAGCTCCCTGCTGGCATCCTCAGGGCATGGGGCCCAGCGGGGCCTCTAAACCCTGCCTTGGCATCCCAAACGG
Source organism: Leptosomus discolor (assembly GCF_034619465.1). Classification (NCBI taxonomy): domain Eukaryota; kingdom Metazoa; phylum Chordata; class Aves; order Leptosomiformes; family Leptosomidae; genus Leptosomus; species Leptosomus discolor. Next base: position 15,764,500 of record NC_141406.1, on the reverse strand, counting down.
CCACATGTCGGGAAGACCATCCCCAGGGAGCCACAACCCCGACTGCTGGTGGGAAGCTCCCTCGGGGCTGGGTTGGGGACACTGCGAGTGCCAGGCGAGTCCCCCTTTGGGGTGCAGAAGGCCTGGCACAGCCCGGGGACAACCATTTTGCACATCCCGACCGCCCCTGAGGCTGCCCGTGTCCCCCAGGAGCCCCCAGCCACCTCCGTGCCCGTTGGGCTGGATGCTCTCGGCAGCGGAGCAGGCAGGGCCGAGGCAAGCGAGGCAGGAGGCAGCGGCAGAGCTCCCCTGGCTCCAGGAGACGCTTCCAGCAGGGCCAGAGCGATGGGAAAAACCCTTGGCAAGTGTCCCAAGACCACAACGCCCCTGGGGCTGGGCTGCCCCTGGAGCAGGGTTCGCCTCTGCACGCCGGCCGTGCCAGCACCGCGCCGCGGCACCACCGGCGGTTATTTTTGGCAAGCCGCAGCCTTTATGTAAGGCTGCAAATCCTCGCTCTTTCCCCGCTTCTGCTGTGCACGGGGGATGCTGGGGGCACTGCCATGGCTCCCATCCGTGTCCCACCATCCCTGGACCACGGCTTCACTCACTGCACTGCACCCCACTCCAAGCACAACCCCAACCCTGATCCCCCCAGCCCAGGACCAGGCAGGCCCCCCGGCAGCCTCCAGCTCAGAGCTTTATTGAGGGTTTTGCACCAAAAAAAAAAAAAAAAAAAAAAAAAAACAACCACCAAGGTCACGGCATCAGCCGGCAGCATCACGTCAGCCAAGCCCCCGGCATCACGTCAGGCAGCCCCCGGCACGGGCGGCAGCGGGGGCAGCGCGGGGCGTCCCTCAGCTGTTCTCGAAGCAGCCCCGCTGGTGCCACTGCTGGTCCCGCACGCGGCGCACGGACTGGATGAGGGGCTGGTTGGCGTCCCAGTCATTCCAGTGACGATACTCGCCCTTCTCGAAGACGTGCTGGCGGCCCCGGTAGCCAGGGTACTCGTAGCCCACCCATCTGCAGCGGGGACAGAGGCAGCGCTCAGCAGTGCCCTGGGCTGCAGACCCCCACCCAGTGGGCACGTTCCCCCCCCGCCCTGCCCCAGAGCGGGAGGGCAGCATCCCCGTTCCACCCCAGAGGCCGTGGGGGTGCCGTGGCTGTGCGGCACTGCCCGGGACCACTGTCACCACCAAGTGCCACTGCCACAGGGCTGGGGCTGCAGAGCCTGGGTGGGAAACGGCCAACGGGAGGGGTTGGAGAGCCCAGGGCGGAGAAGGGGCCACGGCTCCACCGCAGCGGTGCCCAGCAGAGCCCTGGGTCAGGGCGAGGAGCCATCACGCAGCCCTAGTGATGCTGCCTCGGTCCCTCTCCCTCCCTGCGGGCCAGGGAAAGGGTGGCAGTGGGGAGGGAGCAAGGGACACGATGGGCACGAGTGGCATCGTGGGGACAGCTGCCCTGTCCCCGCTGCAGCGGCTGTGCCAGGCCACCCTGCCACCACCCCAGGGGGATTGATGGCAGTGCCACGGGATGGGGCCTCGTTGGGGTGTTCCTGCGCGCCCCTGGTGTCACCACCCTTACGTTCCATTCAGGGCCCTGACGCTGGCCACGCGGTCCTGGAAGCCGTGGGCCCAGAGGCTGGGGACGTCGTCGTCCACGATCTCCATCTTCCGCCCGGTGTAGCCCACGTTCTCAAAGAGGTGGATCTTGTGGTCGGGGCTGTCCTGAGGGGAAGCACGGGTCAGGGGCTGCCCTGCCCTCTGCGCCCACAGCCCCCCGAGACCCTCCCAGCCTGGTAGTCCCCATTGCTGCGGCTGTGCTGCTTGTCCCCAGGGACAGAAACACCCCCCCGCAGCCGCTACTCACGATCTGGAGGGGACGGACGGACATCAGGCTGTCGCTGGTGCGGCTGTTGGACCAGGAGTCCCAGCGCGGGTAGTCTCCCTTCTCCAGCACAAACTGCTCCCCGGCGAAGGCTTGCCGCTCGAAGCCCAGCCACCTGCGGGACCAGGGGGTCGGGGGCGGCACGGCCACCCCCGCACAGAGGGGGAGCACCCCAGCACGAGGCAGGTCCCCATGAGCAGGAGGTGGGGGATGCTTTTCGTGCCCCCCCTCACCCCCCCACCCCGGGGCTTGTCCGTCCTCCGCACCCCGGACTTACGGGCCAGACTCCACCTGGATGGAGCCCACCTTCTCCAGCTCTTTCTCGGTGATGTTGGGGAGCTCCTCTGTCAGCTCGCATTTCTTCCCCTGGAAATTCTCCAGCTCGTAGATGGTGATCTAAAGCAGGGAGAGACACCGTCGGCTGCTGCTGCAGCCACGCTGGGGGGGACCACGGCAGGGGAACACCCTGCACCCGTGCAGGCCCCCCCTTTGGCAAACACCCGCCGCGGCAGAGTGAAGCGCTCCGGCCGCGCGCCCTCCATCACTGCTGCCCCACGTCGACGTCGCTCCTCTCCCGGGCAGAGCTGGGTCCTGCCCCGCGCCTCTGCCCCGACAGGCGGCTCCTGGGCTTCGCTCCGCAGCCAGGTGTTGGCCAAAGGTGTTTGCTCGGTAAAACACAGGCTGGTATTTCACCCGTGACAGGCTGAGAACAAGCTGGCTGGCTCAAACACAGCGTGGAAAACACAGAGGGTTTGCGATAAGAGACCTCCGGGGCCGTGGGCTGCGGTCTGGTCACGGCCCATCATTTCCTTCTCACTCCGGATCCATTCGTTCCCCCGGCCTGGCCTGGCTGAAGCTCGTCTTTTGGTGGTTTCCTCTAAATCCTGCCAGGTGCAGAGACCACAGCACCTCCCCGGGACCTCCTGCTCTTGGCAGAGCGTCGGGGCTGCGCTGCAGGGTGAGCTCGAGCCAGCCCCCACGGCTGGAGCGCGGCAGGGAGAAGGACCCAGGGTGCCCGGCACAATTTGGGGACGTGCAGCCAGGCACCCCCCTGCCCCAAAGGGGTCCCAGCTGAAACCCCTGAGCCTGGGACAAGGGTAAAGCCTCCTGCAGACACCATATAAAGGCGGGGATCAAAGGATGGAGGTGACACCCAGGGTCCTCAGGGACTTCTTTCCACCCCAAAGCAATAAGCAGCCCAAGCTCCCGGCACCTCTTTACCCCCTTTGCAGGATCTGCTCCCACCTCCAGCCTTCTCCGGCCGGGAGTGGCTTTGCCTGGCTCCCCAAGCTGCGAGAAGGGCTGCAGCCCTTGCAACACCCACAGCCGATTTACCTCTAACCAACCTATGAGAGTAAGAATTACAGCCTAAAAAATCGCAGAAGGAATTTCACTGCTCAAACCTACAGCCGATCCCCTCTGTGACGGGATACTTCATCTCCTGGGTTAGAACACAGCACAGCTGCACGCCAGACCGGACGGCAAATGACCTTGGCAGCCCCAAACACAGTGAGCAGCATCTCCTCCTGCCAGGCAGCAGCAAATCCCCCGGACGGAGCCTCCCTCCCCTCCCCGCAGCTCGGCTCGGTGGGCGAGGAGCAGATTTATCAGAGTGGTGACACTCCTGCGCTGCTGCACGAGGTGACCCCGAGGCCGCTTGCCGCCTTCCCCAGCACCCCCTGCAGCGCTTTGACACCGGTACCAGCCTTGCGCGCGCAGGCTGCGCCGCATGGTGACCCGCAGCATCACCCAAGGTCTGTCCGTAACCGGCTGCCCCCCCTGTACCTTGTAATTGCCACCTCGCTCGCCAGCACCCTCCCCAGTCGCCATCTGCTCGGGGGGACTTTGCTGCTCAGTCATTGTGCCTGGAAAACCCAAAGGGTAGGAGGTTAACACAGCATCGCTTTCATGGGAGGTATCAGCCTTTAAATTATAAACTACTTCGTAAAACAGGAAAGGTGAAGCTGGGACGGGGACAGGTAGGGAGAGTCAACAGGGTTCCCCCCGAACGCAGCAGCTGTAAACCCCCAGGGATGTCCGGGCTAGGAGGACACGCTCCGTTATCCATCCTCCTCTCCCTGCTGCACGCGGGCCCTGCATCCTCACCCCGACACCGCCATGGGGCCGGAGAGCCCGTGACCGAACCAAGGCATCTTCCCAGCGCCACGGGATCCCTCTCTGACCCTGGGCAGCTGGCCCAGTTGCTCATTAAACTCCTGTCTAAAAAAGCTGCCCTTTGTTTCCAGCAGGAATTTGCCGGGTTTCAGCTCCCAGCTGCTGACATCTCTCCCCACTACCGCAGACCTGAGGGCTCTCCCTCGCTGCCACAGCCCAGCGTCCCGGTGGGCGCCAGACCCCGGCAGCTGGAGCCGCTGCTGCCGCGCTGGCTGGCAGGACGGCAGCGAGAGCCCCCTCCTCGCTCTCCAGGAACATCTCACGAAGTTCCCACTCAAATAGGAAGCCCCGGCCGAACACGCCTCCCCCGGCCGCTCTCGCCAGGCTAACGCGAGGGGTTGTCGCGAGGTTAATAGGAGATGAATCAAAGAAACCGAGCTTGACCGGCGTCCTCAATCAAACCCCTGCAGCACCGCTTCTCGCCAAGCGTTAGCAACACATTCGCTACAGCGAGACCTCAACAGCTCAGACACCCTCGCTCTTTTTTTTAAAGCCCCTTCCACTCCAAGCAGTGCCGCCGCTACCTCTCCCGCCGTGGTTCCGCTCTGCCGGCCGGCGCGGGCGGCCCTGCTATTTATGGGCTGCTTCTGAACAGAACAGCACATTATTTGGACGCTGATACAGCAGCTGCGTCTACTGAATTCCATCCATGAGATTTCATCTCAATAGCGCGGGCTCGCAGCGTGCTATGGAAACGTTATTCAGATTTCTCCCGGCTGTCCCTTAAAAATGTGCCACTCGATTTACAGAAGATTAACGTCGAAATTCACATCAGCACGTTCACGCCGCTTCTTGCCAGGTTCTCTGGAAAACTCTCCCATCAGCAGTTAACGGGAGGGTTTAGCCTAGAAACCGAGCACAGCGCAAAGCAAAAAACCGGGCAAAATATTTACAGTTTGTTTGGGCTCGAACACAAGACGCGACGTGGGGTCGGTGTCAGCTCCCGGCAGCTCTGCTGGAAGCGTGGCGGGGAACGGGGGGCAGCTGGTACCGCGGCAAGCGAGCAGGGCTGGCACTCGAGGTTCGGCCCCTACGGGGAAGGTTGTCTGCACGAGCCCCTTTTCCTTCTCTGCACCCCAGTCCATCTCCCCACCCCGCGGGTTTCCCCAGAGCACGCACGCTGCCCCCGGGGGTGCGACAGGGTCTGGCGGGAGCCAAGTGCCTCGCAGAGGGGTTCATCCACCTTCAGAGGCAAAGCATCACCTAAGGGGGCTGGGGGGGAGCGCAGCCCTTCCCCACTAGATGGGGAGAGCGTTTTACTTTGCTGGTAGGGGACCCGATTCCTTCTTCGCCGGGGAGCACCAAGCTCCCCTCCTTGCTGCTCTCACAGGGTCTTCTACCTGCTCCAAGTGTGAACAACACACAAGACATTTATCATAGCATGGTTTGGTTTGGAAGGGACCTTCAGAGGCCACCGAGTCCAGCCCCCTGCAGTGAGCAGGGACATCTTGAGCCAGATCACGGCTCAGAGCCCTGTCCAACCTGGCCTTGAATGGTCCCAAGGATGGGGCTTCTACCACCTCTCTGGGCAGCCTGTGCCAGTGTTTCATCACCCTCATCATAAAAAATTTCCTTATATCTCATCTAAATTTACTGAAATTGCCAAAGAGCTACTCCACCTGGCCAGGCTGGACAAACCTGAAGTTTGCCTGGTTGGCAGAGGGCTGGAAACCCGTCCCGTCGGTGACAGCACCCGGAGGGAGCTCTCGGCTGTGCCGCACCCCAGGCTGGAGCTGCTCAGGGCGAGGCTCTGCCTCCCCATCCCACCACCGACGTATGGACACGCTGGCGGCTCTCCCGGGGAGCCTGGGGCCAGCCGAGCAGCGGGAGCCGCGGGGGCGATGCACCGAGCCCGGTACAACTGAGACGATCCACAGGCTCCATCTCCAACCGACTCTCGCACACCCCTGACCCTCGCTGCGGTTCCTGATGAGGGATGAGACAAATCACCTCCGGAGGAGATTTGCCTTCCCCACAGGAGCAGGGAATGGATTAACTCGTCTCTTTCACCAAACACAACAGCATTTGTTTTCAACAGATCAGGGACACGGCTCTGTCCTTACCAGGCCCTTCCTTGCCCGCATCCCCGTTACACTTCGCTGTGGGGCGGCTGCAGTGCCCCGAACCTTCCTTCCCCCAACTCGCAGAGCTTGCACGGTGATAAGGCAATGGCAAAAACATGACAGAAGGGGCACTAGATCTCACGGATCTGTATTCCTAACAGAACTCAATTTCCTTTTGCTGTCAGCTTCTTCAATCCCTTTGAGAAAGGCTTACAGCATAGCATTAGAAAATAAATGGGGTTTTTTTTCCTTAATATCTGTTAAAGCTAAAATGAATCACAGTTGTACAGGACGACACGCAACAGCCAGAGGATCTTTATTACTGAGGAGACTGTGTGGTACAAAATATTTTCTGTAGCACAATGTATGTACCGTGACCCACAATTACATACTCTATAAGGCCATGTAGAACGATATAAAACTTGGATCTATACAACAGCTCCTTTCAAAACAGAATGGATACCATCATGTTTGCCACGGAAAGAGAAACATCTGCGAGCTGTTAGACCTTCTCTCTCCTTCCCCAGCCCCACCAGGAGAATCACAAGTTATTTCCGATGATATTTTTGCAAAACTCCTCGAGCACAGAGGAGCAGGGGGGAGCCGGGCGGCTCAGGAACAGGGCTCACCATGACCAGCTCTCTCCAACCCCACCTTGGACAGGACGCCCACCATCCACCCCCTCCACACGTACCCGTGGGGGCAGAGCGAGGTTGCACCAGAGGTCCTCGGACGCTGCAGTCCCAGGCGAGAGGCCTCACAGCATCGTATCCCTAAATCCACGTTAAGGCCCCCCAGAGGCCGGTTTCTGCCCCAAAAAGCCCCGTCCTCCCCAAAATCCCACCTTTGCTCCTGTGATTCACACAAAGAGCTAGGAAAAACAGCAAGAGCGCTCTCGTGAGCACAGAGCTCGAGCCGATGGGAAAACAAACCTTTGCTTTTCCCTCACAAGGTTTGGTCGCCCGATGGCGAGCGCAGTTACAGCGACAACACCGCGCTTTTACCGCAAGAGCCCGTTCCGTGCCCCGGGGCTGGCTTGGCGACAGCAGCACCAGCGCTGAGGACGCGGCTCCAGGAGCTTCTGTACCCGGAGGCAGCTTCTGGGCAAGGGCCCACGCCAAAACGTCCCCCCGTCCCCCGCGAAACAAGCCATCCCTGGAGAGAGCCTGGAGTCAGGGATCCGCGGTAAGCCACCAAACCCCTTCCACCGCCCCCCGCGTGGAACACGCTGCCGTCTCCCCAGCCACCACCTCCGACCGCCTTTCCACAGCCGGGGCTGCGCGGGGGGCACGGCCCAGAGCCCCTTCGGGCCGGGACCACCTGAGCGGTGGGTGCGCAGCCGAGGGCGCTCTCGCTTCCCGCAGGCAGCAACGCTGAGGTCAGCGATACTCCAGTACCAGCACCAGGTTTTTTCCATGGTAAGGGGAAGACGTCGTCGAGACAGAAGCGCCTTTTACAGGGGTGCAGACTTTTATAGCACCTTGTTTCAACTCTTTAGGGGAGATTTGTCTTGGAAGGGCCCCGATCCCCACTAAGCTGTTCTGGAGGGTCGGCTCTCCGCGGAGCACCCGGACACCACACCGCACCCTCAGCCCCGGGCAGGAGGCAGAGTTCGGGGAGGCTGCACCAGGCTGAAGGCTGTGAGCTCAGGGACGGGGCTGCGCCAGAGGAAAGGGCCGAGGAACAGCTGGACGCGGAACCCCGGCACACACACGGTGCGTTTCGGTGTTTGCCGACTGTTTGCAAACAAGTAACTGGGCGAAGCAAACCCTTGTGCAAGCAAAAAAGGCGGGGGTTCGCTCTTGTAGGGCCACTTTATCAGAAGGTTTCGGACTTCAAAGGCTGAAGAACAGAAGCGCTGCCCTGTTTTCTGGGGGAAGTGAACCCAGGCAGCAAGCCTCTGAACAGCTCAGCTGTGAAGGACTCGAATTCACCCTACACAGACCTTAAAAAGGTGAATTTGCACAGAGGAGGAAGAAATCCAGCCCCGGTGATTCCACTCAAAAGAAACAGAAGAGCAGCACAACCCCCCAAACGACAAACTAAACCAGAGGGAGGCTCTCTCGTCGTGAGAAGTGCCAGCAGAAAAGAAGCATTCCTAAATTCACGAACCACGTGCTTTCAGGTTTCAAAGCCATTAGTGATGCAGCTCGTTAAGCAAGCCAAGCTGAGCGGGGAAGGGGAGTGCCAGGACCTCCACCACGTCTGCTGTCACCCCGACACTGTCAGGACGAGAGGGGAAACTCCTCTAAGGCAGGTCCCAGCGACTAGTGAAAAAGCACACCATACCTGAAGGAAGTGCTGGGGCCAAGAGCTCGCCCTCATCGCGTGCTAACAGCAAAAAAAAAAAAAGTACATGGCAACAACAGTAAGTGTAAGAAACTCAACGAGCGTTATTTGGAATTAAAATGGAACTACATAAAGTGTATTACGGGGTGGTCTGTCACCCAAGAAGTAATAATGTATTTATAGACCTTTTATTACATAGTGATAACCCGAAGAGGAAGAAGTAGGTATTTAATTCATGTACAATATGAAGAAAAAACACTTTCCCATTCAACAACATTCTAAAGATGCTTTTTAATTAGACATTGAAGCATTAAACATTTCTCAGTAGTAGGTTAAACTACTAAATACAGTAAGTTTCAGTGCATTGTCCAAGCCGGTGTGGAAACGCACACACATTCAAAGGGCTTTGTGGAAACCTAGTATGAATCCCCTCAGGTTCCTCGAACACAGAGCAAACACTGCAGTTACAGAACTTCTGGCCTTCATTTATTAGACTAAAAACCAGCAAATCCTCCAACTACCGGTAACGCAACACTGTCAACCCGCTGAACTCAAAAATCGTGTAAATATTCTCGTAAGCAGGGGGCATTTACCTGATTTCTAGACGCTGTTTAAAGCGAGCCCCACCAGGCTGAGGAGCGGCAAGGAAAGCATCGTCCTCCTCCTCCCACGCCTGCGAGCGCGGCTGCTGGGGGCTGGCCGAAGCGTGTGTCGCACACGGTACCCCTGAGTGCTGCCCTAACAAAAACATCCCAAAAGACACCTACGCGAAGCTTATCGCAAAGAGCCGCCCTTCCCACCGCCATCTGAAGAAAAGGGAAGGAGAAAATACGGGCAACGTCTTGGAACGAGCTGCGAGGAGCTCCAACGGCCTGGCCGAGGGCGGCCAAGTGAAGTGCATCGCCCCCCGCCCGGCAGAAATCTTGGGGGACCACGTCCTACAGCAGAAGGGGCTGTAAAACCGCAAGGGTGGCAACGGCTCCGAGGTGAAATGGGGCAAAGCAGCGAGTGAAGGTTGTCTTGCGCCAGAGGAATGTATTCCTCGCATCTCCACCACGCGGAGGGAGCCGCTACGGGAACTGTATCTGGGAGGGAGACGCGCATATGGGACCTGTCTCCTGACATACTGCTGTTATTTCCTAGGAACAGACTGGGACGAGAAATCACCTCATCTGTGACTCCTCCGTGAGAAGAATTGGCACATGGTTTTGGCAGCTACACGCTTGACAGACAGCAGACCGGGCACGCCGCGCTGGCTAGCAGACGCACCGCCGCGGCAACCCCGCGTAAATCAAGCTTTCCGAAACGCCGATCGTAAAACACGAAAAGGAAAAACGAGTTCAAGTGCTGGTGCTTGATCGTTCCTACCCAGAGCAGCCCGTCCGCAGGGCGCGGGAAGCACAGCGCGAGGAGCAGCATCTGCCCCGCTCCGGCCCCGCGGCCGCCGAGGGCACCGGGGCGCTCCGGGCTCCCTGCGGTTGGCCACCTCGCTGCTTCCTTAGTCGCGTGGTGAGGAACACAGGACAGAGCGACCTCCCTTGCTGGGCTTTATTTTTACAGGTTTACTGAAAAGAGCACTTCTGGGGAAAGAATAAAGTGTGTCTGAAGCGGACGTGCCGGCTGGTAGTTGAGAACCTGTACGCAGAGACACTGACACACCGGAGATATTAGTGACCCTCCTGACACCCGTGTTACGCGTGAGATATCTACACAGCTATCGTAGCATCGGCCTAGCCAAAAGGGAAGTGAATCATCTGAGAAACTGAAGATCACGTTTAGGTTATCCCACAAAATCAGCATAAAAATAAAAACTTAAACCTGGTATTTACAGATTAACAAATAAAAATATGAAGTGGGACTAGCCAAACTGCTATTAAAGTGACATTCAACAATTAACTGGAACCCTGATATGAGTGTAACATCCTCCCTCTTCCCTTCCTTTTTTGTTATAAAAACAGTATTTACAATATTTTTTTTTTTTTTTTAAAGAGAACTGGTTGACATTATTGCTTGATCCTTTTTAGGAAAGACATTCCAATGAAGCAATTATTCCACATGCTGACAAAACACAGAATATACCATTTCAAGAGTGACAAAAAGTTAACATTTTGTTCATCTAAAAATTATATCCCTCTGCTGGTCAGCAGATCACATGTAAATATAAGCCAATCAAAAATACATTTTACAAAAAATAATCAAGTTTCCTTTTTCGATATGGCAGTAAACATAATTTGTTCTTTCACTCTCACCTCCCATAAACTTCATTCCCAACAGGAGCTTACTACTTTTTCCACACACAAAGATAAATTTGATTAAAATTGTTATTTTCATAAACAAACACAAAGCCCAGCCTGACACCTGACATGGCTACAGAGTCGTGCTGCGAGCTGCCGAGCGCCCACGCGGAGCTGCAGCCCTTGTTCAGCGGCGGGGGGGACTCTCCCGGCACACAGCCCTCCTGCAGCGAGCACCGCCGCCTCGCAAGACTTTCTGAAGTGCTAACTACGAACCACCGGTTCCCCTTCCAGGCAGGTCTGAGGTGACCACCCTCCCAGGGCTGAAGAGACACAGCTTTGTATTTGACTATGAAGACGAAGCAGCTTTCTCCACAAAACAGGAAGGCACCATGCACAGAGCAGTTGAGGCAGGAAGCAAACAGCAGCAACATGACATGGGAATTTTAGGTTCGGATGAGTTAAGGCTTCTGTTAAACGTCTTCTTCTAGTTAGAACCACTATCTGGAAAGAAAAAACAGAAGCCATTGCAGCGATGGGATGCCATGGGCCAGCAAGCAGCCAGACCCCCCTGCCCGGGGCAGGAAAGCCCCCCCCAAACGCACGCCCCTGCGCAGCGTCGCCTTGGCCTGGTCCCACGCGGTGCGCGCAGGGGCTGCCCCCAGCACGGCCGGGATGGGGCGCGCCGGGGTCGGGGAACGGCGCGCGAGCCCCGGTCCCTCGGCGACGGACGCGCTGCGAGGCGGCAGCACGGGGCGGGCGCTGCCCAGCCGAGGGTCTCTGCGGGCAGCCCGGGCCTGGGCGCCGCCGGCGAAGGAACACCGCGCTCCTGCCGGGGCTGCGCTGCCGCCGCACGGACCTGCTGCACGCGGCCGGGCGCTCACTCCACGGGAACTTCAGCCTTCCTGCCCTTCGTACCAGCACGTCACCTCCACGCGCGCCTTCGCCGCGGCACGCGGTCGCTGAGCCAAGCCCCTCAGTCTGCCCCAAGGTACCTCGTCAAACCTGATTCTCGTAATGGCTCTGTCTCTTCTTGGATTTCAGCTCCTTCAGCCACTGAGGAGACTTTTCTTCTGACCTAAGATATAAAAAAAATACTCTTCAATTATGAAAATTCATTCCAGAAACAAAACCAGAAACACAAATTCCCCCCGCAGCCTTGGCAACCCTACTGGCATTATTTTTTTGCCCACCAAACCCAGCGTTAGCCTCCTGCTGGCAGCGGTGGAAGCCTCTCACCTGTCCTCCTTCTCTACACTGGAGGGCAGCAGTCTGCCACCAGGAGCTCCAAGCTGCAGTTGCGGCTTCGGGGATTTGAACAGCTGAGCAGAACTTACTTCACCAGCACTCTCAGACTCTTGTCTTTTCCGCAGTCGGGCCTAAATATGAAAATAAAGAAAAGGGCTCCTTTTTAAGCCAGCATTCAGACTTTTTTTGGAACGAAACCCAAATCACTAGGATTTATACAAAAAACAAACCAAACCCATGCCTGAAATCAGTGAAGGGATTCCCTACAAGCCTGCGCAGTTTTGAAAGCATGTTTGCTGCTGTGAAGCTATTATTTTCCCCAAATCACTTCATATTTCTAGCCAACAGAAGTGAGAAAGACAACGGCGAGGTTTTGCTACACATCACACGCTGCCCCAACCACACCGTCACCTTCAGCAAAATTCCCTAGGGAGCAGCCGCAGGCACCGAGCCGGCCTGACTCCCGCCCGAGGCGCCCTGCCGGGCTCACCTTGAGAGCAGAGTGGTCCATCCCCGGGAACACGGGCAGTCTCTGAGCGTGGACAGAAGACGATCTCGCAGTATGCTGGATCTTCTCTTCCTCATCAGAATCCTCCTGTTGCATAGTTTTCTTCTCTTCTAATTAATGGTTTAAAAAAATAGCAGAGGGGGAAAAAAAACGTTAGTCAGCAGGCTTTTCATCTCTACTTTATTCTCGTGCTCTCCTTCCATTCAAACACGTGCTGAGGGTAACATTAACACACCACAGGACTGAGTTCAACGCTTCAACAGAGATCAAAGCAACCAAGGACTCAGCAACAGAAAGATTTCTTGCTGCCAGAGATGAGGGAGCAGAAGATACTCCTAATTTAGTGAACGTTGCTGCTTCTAAACACCTCAGCTGATCACAGAACGCGAGATCAATCTAGACTGGAAGAGACACCAGCCGTTATCTGGTCCACCCGCGCCGCAGGGAGAGGTGTGAAGGCAGAGTTGCCTTTCCAGGCCCTGGGGCTTTAGCTGGTGATTCCACCCCAGCCTCCAGCACAGCATTTCCTATCGAGGCAAGTCTTCAAAATATTTCAGGTCTGTTCGACCCGCACCAGAGCAGCCACCACACAGGTAACACCTTCCCCTCGATCAGGAGGCGACAGAAGAGACGGTCTGATCACACACTCTGCCCTGCATTCACAGGCTTTAAGGGAGAGCAGAAGGGGCAGGTCACCAGACTGACGGTTTTAGCAGGTCCCCTCAGTCACAAAGCCACCACCAGCCTCTCCACAGAAGAGGCGGCAGCAGCAGGAGTTCCCCCGCTCGGGGACACCCCAAGGGCACCCGCAGCAGCACACGGCACCGCGGCACCCACGCGCTGCGGGCACCACGCCGCGGCTCGACGAGGCGCGCGCATTCAGCCGCCCGTTCGCTCCCACGATGAGGGGGTTCAACGCATTTCCCTACTGCGCCCCAAGGCCAGGCCAGGCAGGGAATGTTTTTAATAGAAAGGATTTGAAGGAGTTGATTTAGCCTTAACCAGGCCCCTGCCGCACTGACAGGTGCTAGAACCAAGAGTACTGGTGAGCACCTATAGGATACGAACACCGACAGCTGCTCCGACCAAAACCACACAGGCTTAGACATAAAGAACGTGCTAGAGAACACATCAACTGTAACAAAATTCTCTTCAGTCAGCTGCCAGAAACCCAAGGAAGTCGCATTGAAGCTCTCCTTCGCCCTGGTCTTCTGCAGGTCTGGCTACTGCGGCTTCCCCCGCGCCGAAGACACCAAGGAACGGAGGGGAAGACTTGATTTAGAGGGTGACCCAGAGGTGGGAAAAGGAAGCTGCTGTTACACCTTGAGGCAACTCCAGGTACGTTACACCATGTAGAAATTCCTGCCCTTACAACCAAGTTGGTTACAGCTAATTATTTCAGACAGCTGAGGGGTACCTGTGGAATCTTTAAACATCCAGGTATTATCTGGTTCTTCCGTCAGAGAAAATCTGTTTTCAAACTCCAGCCCTCTGCTTCTCCTAAGAGAGTGGGAAACAGGAACCCGACGGCGTCTCTTTTTGCTGAGCTGTACTCGAGTTTTCAGCGCGCTGGAGTCCAGAATAGTGGTTTGCTATAAAAAGAAACAAAGCCTTTACTTTCAAGCAGCCTGAAAATTAAGTAATCTCCTCCATAACGACTTCCCAAACTACTTTAATGCATTAACCCATTCGGTTTGATTAAACTATACATATATTTGCCTGATTGTTATTCTCATAGTTACTTAAAACTATATTAAAGAGAATTTATGATAAGGATACGCTGCATTGTGGCTAACTGGGTGCAATGCTGGGTCTTTGATGTCTCTTGGCTGTAGATGGCTGATCTGCACAAATTACTTTCACTAAATCAATAAAAAAAATAACTGCAATAAATAGGGTTTTGGTTCCTAGAGTGTTTTAAGAACACAGGCCTTGCTAGCTAGGAACAGCTGAAGCCCAGTAAGACGACTGGGACGTAAAAAAAGCAACTCCACAGAATTCTCTTGCAGCGGAGTGCTGCAGTTCCACTGCTCTGACAGGTTGCCACCCATAGAAACGTCAAGCTGCTCGCCAGCAATGAGGAGACTGCACGTTCAGTGTCACAGCGTGCAGAAAATCTCTGTGAGCAGTCATTTCGAAACACATGACGGCAAGGAATAACATTTACAGAGCAAAAGGAGGAGCTGGAACTCATTTACTTAAAGCACTTTGTTGTTAGAGACTTGCCTGTAATCAGCAAACATCACCGAGCCTCCTCTTCTCCAGAAGAAGATGTGGTTTTGTTTCTTTTCAAGAGATTTCAGGAATAAACTGCTCATTAAAACAGCACATTGCCAGCTGTACCCGAAGCTAATAAGGTTTCAAAGAGACACCTTTAGCTCTCCGGGGAAGAGCACAATACAGGACCGTCTCCACGACCCGCAGAACCCCTGACAGACACAGACTAAGGCCCATCCGTGCCGTTACGGGCTACTAACGCTTCCTTTCCAGAGCCTGGGGACCCCCTGCCGAAGGATCAGGAACCGGTACCACGGCCGAGGCACGCGCCGTGAGGGATCTCGAAGCAACGGACCATCAAACGTGGCCTCGGCCTCAGCTCTGGAGGGGGCTGGAAGGCGAGAGCAGCGCCCGCCCGGGCAGAGCGGAGGATCCTGCAGCTCCCCGCAGATGGGGGCCCCGGCGGAGAAGGGAGCTGGGCTGGGGGCTCTTCCCAACGGCCCACGCAGGCAGCAGCGGGATGTCACCAGCCGCTTCTGCTGCCCCAGGCCAAGCCGCCTCCGGCCCAAACCTGCCCGCGCCCTCCCCACGTTTGGCCGAGCAGCCTGCTCCTCCCTTCCGAGACCTTCCCGGCGCGGCACCATCCGTCTGCGCCGGGAATCGTGCACTTACCAGTGCAGCTGCCACTAGGTGTGACACACCAACAGGAGGTGCACCAGCTCTGGCTAAACAAAAAGCAGCACTTCCCAGATGTTCTACCGAAAAACTACAGCTGTGTCAGTACCTGGAAAGAACAGTGCTAGTACTTCCCCAGAACACTAAACCTCACCTGACTGCGTGTGCCCAGAAACCACTGTTAAGTATGAAAAAAAATCCTTTAAAATGCAATTGTAAGCTACTACAGAAAGAAAGCAATTGTAAATAAGAAAAATATTAGTGAATGTTTTTATAGCCTTAAATCTGCATGGCTTATAGCACAGCAGTCACCAGCTGTTTGTGTTATTTAATTATGTTTCCAATTTTCGTAGAGCCATTTAACTCTTCCGTTACAGCTCAACGAGGAGCAGAAAGGGAAACAGCAACTTTATTAAGCCGCTGGCAGATATTATCCGAGACCAAGAGCTGTTTGGAGTCTCTCAGATCCCAAGCATCACAGGAACTAGAAGAACTCTAGCATTGATCTCAAACCTGTCAGGCAGGAAGGCTGCTGGGAAAACCCCATGTGATAAAGAGAAGGCAGAGGAAGATCGAATGCAAGGTGCCCAGAAGATCCGGCTGTGCGGTGCCTATCGCAGGTAACACCCCGGTGAGCCCCGAAGGAGAACTGCTGTTCCCCACCACCGTAACTTACATCAATGAAGGAGAAATCCGCGGTCTTTTCATCAGGGTGGGCGTCTCCCAGAGGAGGTAAGTCAGCCCCATCAGTAGAGTCCATGTCAGTGCTGGAACGGTCCAAACTCGTGCTCCTTTGGTCTTTGGAGAAGTCATGGTGATCAGCCAGGGAGGCAGGTTCCGTTTGAGAGGACAGTGAAGATGGGTGGCTATTTGGAGGCTGCTTTCTCGTGGAAATGACATCGTTTTCCAAGGACGGAGATTCGGGCACAAAGCTGCAAATTAAAACGAAATCTGTGAGACTTCAGAGTAAACAAACGCATGCAAGTCTTGTCTGGGTCGCACATACCCAGCGGGTGAGAAACAAAAGCAGAACTGAAGTGACGGCCACGAGTGACAAAGGCACCCTGGGAGGCCGCAGGTGCCCGCAGCGAGGGCTGCAGCCCTTTCGTGGTCACACCTTTCTACCCGCTCGGATTTACAGCGCGCGGAACAACGCAAGTATGCAGAGAAATGGTAATCACTTGATTCTAGCACGCCTCTGTTGCTTGGAGTCTCTTTTCACCAGCACCAAGGCCCCTCGAAACACATCCAGGCAAACAAGATGAGGGCAATAGCTGCTTAAATTCCCCCACTTGACTCAGAACAGCAGCAGCCCTTCCACTCTGGCACTGCATACGCTGTGAAGGGTAATGCTCTGCGTGCAGCCCTCAGGCAAAGAGTAATTGCTAAAAGATTCTTCTCCTTGCTTGTCCAAAATTATCTCAAATACACACAAATTCTTATAAATACAAAACAATAAATACCCCTTCTCTGTAAGTGAATTCCTGCAGGACACCACAAGCTACTCACAGCCCTCTCAAAAGCACACCCTACAAACACCGCTGCTGCTCACGTTCCCACCTTTTCCCTAGGAGGGCACGGTGCTTATTTATATATATATATATAAACCTCAAAAGTGCATTTATATTTGGTTTCTTTTAATTCATATTCATCTATTACTAATATATTATTATATATCTGTATTTCTATATGACTGCACACTGTGAAACCACAAGCAGGCTGCGTACACACGTCTGGACCTGAAGGGCCCGTGAGTGTGCTGGGCACGGCCCTGGCCACCACAGCAGCTCCTGCAACGCGCCTTGTGCTCCGCGGTGCGAGCAACTTCCATTTCACACGACTCCAAGGAAACCGAAGCACCTTCAGCAGCACAGTGGATTTAAAGATTTTGGGATGCATTTTTAGATGCTAACAGACATGGGATTTTAAAAACTCGCATCCCTTGTGTCCCGACAGAAAGAAGCGTCTCCGCTGGTGCTATCCCGAGAGCAACAGCTCCTCTGCCGGAGCTGTGTTAGATTTTATTTCTCTTATCGCCTCTAGTTTTGTGTTGAGCATGTGTGTATGAATACATGCACATTTTTTAAACGACAGACCTTAGTATTTGGTACAGTCCCCAGCGATGGCAATCTGGGGAGGAAAACACTCGGGAGTCTACAGCTGAGTAACAACTTTCTGTCGAGCTGCAGTACACGATATAACTTCCAGTCCGGCACAGCAAACACTGCACAGAGGGTTTCCAGCGCATGAGTAGAGCTGAATGCCTCTCCCCTCCTTCAGCAGTGGGCCCCAGGATAATTAAGGAATGGTACTAATGAGCTCCAGGGGAAAGTTTTTGTCTAGTATTTTTGCTTCAAATGGTATTTGTATCTGCAGCATTAGGCTTTAGATCCACTAGAATATGGAAGAATGTGGAGATGAAAGACAACCTGCAGACTTGCCACCTTCCACGGAAATCAAACATGTGCTAAAAGGATCCTGTCTGACTTGCACACCTCCAGGAGCCTCTTCCCCTCTCCATCCCAGGGCTTCAGCTAATACAGCTCAGTGCAGATTACCAAACTGAAATACTTGAGAGCAAACAACGATGGAAATACAGATGAATCTACACTGACCAGTGGTTTCTAATTCACAAACCTTTCTAATGGATTCTCCTTCAGAGTTCTTGCACAATTACAGCATCGTTACACACTAAACACTGTAGCACAGCTCATCACCAAGCACAGCGAGGATGCCTGGAGTATCAACACTCCGGTATGCACAGTGGATGCTTTCCATCCGAACAGCAAATTAGGGGGAAAATTCCCTTCAGAATAATGGTCAAATATTGACATTTAAAACATGTTTTCAGTATCATGCATCTTTTTCTATTATTTCATGAAGATTTCAAGTTTAATGAGCACATCCATAAGTGACCAACACCGTTCAACAGGTGTCATTTACAGACACTGGCTTCTGTGAAAAACTGTCCTTCAGGTAGTGGCCACAGGCATCAGCAGAATGGTCACCACAAATACACAACAAACTAAGATCAATCTTCACTTTTAATGCAAATAGATTTTATCAGTTTTAGCAAGACTGTGCTAACAGGCCATAAAGATGTTGCTTCATCACGTGAAATTAGGAGTCAAAAAGTAAAGGAATCCTGCTTTTGACACTGCTGAAGAGTCAGACTCAGAAGGCAGCTCCCCCTGTTTGCCTAGGGCATCACACAAGAACCAACATCCGCTTAAAAATGCCTTTTTACATTCTGTAACTGCAGATTCCCATCTATTACAGGTAGCTGATACCCTACAGCAGGTTTTCTTTTCCAAAGCTTTGTCGCAGCCTAGTTCAAGGATTTGAAGAAACAAACAGCTGAAACGTTGTGCAGTCAGAGCTGTATAGATCCACCACCTAAAAACCAGTCCCTTTTCTGTAAAAGAGAATGGTTTTGTCATTATGAAGACTGTTCTGATACAAAAGTAATAGTTTTCTACGATGTCAACTTGGAAAAGCTAACTAAAGCACTTGGGGGAAAAAATAAAACCAAAATCTTTTAGCTAAGCTAAGAAAAAATCCAATTAATGCCTCCAAATTAAACCACCTCCTTCCATTCTAAGAAGTTATTTGCCAAAGCCCATTGCAACCAGCCAAGAGCAGCCCCTTACGCTTATTCCAGCTGTGACCAAGTTCTAGCTGAAAACGATCCTTCCCCCACCTTCCCAGCAGCTCATCAGCGAGAGCACCACGTTTTCCCTGTTGCCATGCAGTCATGGGTTTGTGTTTTAAAACCCTCTTCCTCTCTCAGAGAAAACGAGCTCATTCACAGACGCACTCATGAAACACTCCTAAAGGGGCTAAAATAATCACTCCACGACTCAAACATTGGAAAATGCCAGAAACTGGAAGTTCCTCCAACGCAGCAGCAGGCTGGTGGCGTTGTTTCGTCCCCGCTGTCGCAGGGTCCCCGTCGGCTCCCTGGGCACCTCCCAGGACTGGGGTCCCAGCGCCTGCTCCCCCGGTGCCCTCTCCGCCCTGGAGCCGGCCGGGAGGGCGCAGGGGGGCGTGTGAGGAGCACAACCCCGGGGGCCGTACAAGATCCAAGGTCTAAGGGACGCGAACCAGGCAAAACAGGAAAGCCAAGTTATCGGTGTCTCCGGGAAGTTCCTGCCTCGGGGCCAAGCAGCGGAGCAGACGACCGCCCCGGCAGCGGCCGAACGCAGAGACGGGCTCGAATCGCCCACAGCAAGAGGCGGAGAACGCCTGCGCCTGGCCTGGCGGAGGCCTCCTACTTCATAAAAATACACTGCAAACAAAATGCTGTGTCAGTATATCCCAGGAAGATTTCCATTATTAATTTAATACGTAAGAGCACGCTCCCCTCCTTCCTCTCCAAGTGCTTGAGTTAATACACCAGTAACTCCCCTGCAATGAACCAGAAATCAAGCTAAAGCAGAGCAAGGGGGTGGCAAAATGCTGAGAAGTCACTACACTGTCATCATTATGCTGTAAGAGAAGAAAAAACTGAACATTTCTTACAGTGGAAACAAAATTCCAGGATGAGGGGGACGGAGTTCAATACTTCAATAAACCAGAATTTTTAGGCAGAACTTTTCTAACCAGGAAGAATCCTCCAGGTTTGAAATAACATTCAAATGCTGTCCATTTTGGAGCTGAGACAAGCATCTTTGTCAAAAAACTGATTTCAGAAAATGTCTATAACACACTGAAATCAAAGTTCCTTTTACAGAAGACTTGGGTGTCGCTGTGGGCATGTCACTTAGCTCAACGAACTTCAAGCTGAAAGCTACCCTGATTCCATAAGCAATAAAATATTTATAACACACAGTTCTCAAGCGTAGAACGCACCAAACATAATTGACATTAATGTCTGCTGTAAGATCTCAACAAGTATAGCATTAAAAAAACCAAAACAGGTAAAATGCTATTTTCATACTGCACCGAGCAGAGAGGATACTGGCTCCAACAGCGTAGCTCAAGCCGTAATTCGCATGACAGGTGTAAATTAGAAAACCTCTCATACTTTAATGCTCTGGGTTTATTTCGTTAGAGCGTTTTACTAACAGAAAAGCATCAGTGATGCTGTCTTCCATTCACCTGATACCCCATTTCATCCCACACTAAAACGCCTCAGAGCAGTGAGAGGTGGCTGTCGTACCCCTGGGTGTACCCGGGCACTCTGAGGGGGTCACCCTGCTGCGGGGCAGGGGCTGCCGCTCACAGCACCGTTCAGCCTATCTGGCAGCGCAGCCTTAAGAAAGGCAGTGCTAATTGGTATGGAGAGACCCAAATCTATGAAAAAAATAAAACAAACCCCCAAACCGAGTGTGCCCGGTCTAACCATTGTCAGACACTCCCCGAGAGGGAGGGAATTGAACAATTTTAGCAAAACCTTCCCAGAACCCTAGTTCTACCCACCAAAGGCACGTAACACACCAGCAGGTAATAGCTTTCTAAAGGTGAAAACGGACATTTCTGATCACAAACACATAAATGCAAAGCACAAAAAAAAGTTTTGCTACCTATGATAATCTATTCAAGGCCATTTGGTGTATTTATGGAGAAAAACTGTTTTTCCCGTATCTTCTTTCTATCATTCTAGTACCAAAAAATAACATCTAACATTTCACTCGCTAGCAGACTTGTTAAACCTCTCCCAGTCCAAGCAGGTTTTGTCATTGCTCCCAAAAGTGGTGATGCTGCCTTCTCACTGGAGGATGGAGTTTAAATTTCAAAGCTTCCTGCAATTTGCAGATGTTAAAGAAATATTTCTTCACCTACAGACTGAAGAAACTGCACAGCCACCGCAGCCACGCGTGCAGCTTTAGAGAAACCACACCTGGACACAGACCCCCCTGAAACAGCGGCTGCTTCGGGGGACTGGGCTGAGGGGACGCCCGCCGCGCGCAGAGGGACCTGCGCACCCTCACCTGTCCCGGCTGTGCCGCTGCTCGCTCCACGTGCCGTACCGGCTGTCGGGCTCCTGCACCAGCGTGTCTGTGTCCTTCGCTGCCGGGGGCTGTCTGGAGAAGCACTGCTTCAGCTGGTCCTGCAACGGAACGATGGAGATGTTTCAGCATTCCTTCCGCCCTCGGCTAGCCCATTTACAGATCTTATTTGCCACAGCGGTTGTGACTCTGCCCCCTAAACCTGGTCAACATAAAACCGGGAATAAACTGAAACATGGAAAACAGCTACGAACTCAGAACATTTATCCTCTTGAAAATAAGCACTGTTTTCCTGGGCGATAGAGGCGGGAACTGACTCCCCGGTTTTAGTAACTCCATACTGCTTTAATAGCCTTATCTCAGGTTGCACAAAATTCACCTGTGCAAACACAAAGAATTCTGCTGGGGACTACATTTAATCTCCCCAGGCATACAAGGGAAACATCAACTCTACAGCTCTTTTCCCGAGTTTGATAGAAGGGCCTTTTTTTTTTCCCCCCAGTCCTTTCTTTGGAAGACATTCAAAACCAAAAAAGCCTAAGTAAATAAATCAATGAATAAGCACAGCGCCAGACACCAGAAAGCCTTTGATAAACTGATGTGTGCTAATGTAAAGTTCAAACGCAATGTGGGACAGACCAGGGTGTTCTTGCTGTGTTCTGCTCTGACCTCTCATTTCCCAAGTATTTTTATTTCACAGATCTGCTGCTTTCAAGAAAAGGAAACGGTGCATCTAGGGACCTTTCCCTTTCAGGGGAGAGAAGTGGGTCAGCGGCTGCAGGCACCCTAGATTTGCAGGAGATCAACGTTAACGTGCTCCAGAACATCGCACTGTTGCACCGTGCGTTTTGCAGTTGTACTGAGTTACACGCTGGAGTTAGATAGTTACTGAAACAATTCATTGTGTGCAGATAATTAAAGGTTGGCCCCCTTTGCATTCATCACCCTCAACAAACACAAGTGTGGCTTTCAGCGCCGTATCGCCTTTGCTTACGAAGAACTCATCTGACAGCAGATTACAGTTTTCCACCTGTCCTAAGCTTTTTCTCTCTTAAAAGAGTGGAAAAAAAAAAGTAGCACCACCCACCCACCCCTCAACCACCCCCAGCAGAACACACCAGCAGAAACCACCAGCACATCGATTTCCCTTCAGGCAGCACAAAGTAACAACCACATTCAATGAAATGGGATTCCTTAACGTTATCGGGGGAAGGAAAAAAAAAAACCAAAAAAGAGATTGCCTGTTTTCTTCTGTTCTTAATTTTGTAAAGCTAAAGAATGCTGCCTTAAGACCACAAAAATACTGGCATTAAGGATCATTCACCAATACCGACACCTGGCCCTGAAGAAGTCGTAACAGGTTGCTCACTTCCCCAGCTGCCCCGCCACCCGCTTTGCCCCCGACAGCGGTGGGTGTTAATGCCGAGGGAAACAAACACCGAAAGGCTCCACCATTTACTCCAGCTCTGGTCATGCACCGCTGCTAGACAAAGTGAGAATTCCCGGTTTGTAACAGCCCGGTAAAGCAGGGGCTCAGCCTGTGAGTCACAAGAAACAGATGTTTCCTGCTTTTCACCTTCCAGATGTTCCCACAGCCCACCAACTCGCCGGCAGTAACTCTCACGCTCTCTATATAGATATATACAGCTTGCCTCTGGGCGTTCTCACATTTTTCAGCCCGCTCCAGGTACAAGCTCTCAACCGTGAGCAAGGCACCCGCGTCTCCCAGCGCGGTGAGGGGCAGGGGAAATGGTCTGGCATCTCCGAAACCGCAGGGCATTTCCCCCCACGCGGCTCAGACACATCTTTTGCCTTCCACAAACTCCCTCTGCAGCCTCGTGACTTCAGGCGTCGCACCGGGGCTAAGCTGACACTCGTGGGCTCAGCCTTCTGCTGTCGCTTGGTGGCCACGTAACCTTCGGCAAGTGGCTCCACCTCTAGGAAAGGCACGAACTAACGCAAACCGCTGTTCTCGCTTTCCTCCCCACTGTCCCTGCTAGTTCAGGGGTTTTTTTCAACTTGCTGCTTGTTATGAATTCTTTTTCAACTCCGATCTCACACGACCCATCACCACATTCTTGTAATCAAAAAGCACAGTCTGCCTGCCAACGTTTGCCACTTTCTGCCCGGAAAAGGTTGCCCCTGTTGAAGCGCTGGAAGCGCAGGACCCAGCAGCACCCCCACCTCCGCCCTGGCCTGCCCCCGGCGACAGAAGATGACCCAACCCAGACAAGCACGTTCCCCTTTTGTTGGAAGCCAGTATTTTCCACCGGCCACGACTAAAGCTGTTCTCTCTGTGCATGGTACAGACTGCCTTACTTGCCATTACCCACATTGTTTCTAACTAGGAACATGGTCTAAAAAGCATAGAAACAGGCACGGGAGCAGCAGAAAAGCAACTTTGTTTTACTGCGCTCAGGAGACATTGTTTATGAGAAGTGGTGCGTTATCACGAACGCGATGGTTGCAAGGCGAAAGCATGCGCAGCCGAGAGAATACCGTTTGGGCAGCAACAGGAAAGAAATTGAGATGCAGATATATCACTCGTCTGAAGGCTCAGTAATTCTGAACAAAATTTTACATGGCAGACAAACTGATTAGCACATATTCCTCCGTTTCGGGCAACATTTCACTTAACGTTACATATATTTGAAATTTGAGATGTGGTTTTATAGCCAAAAGAACACAATTACCACTCAGATAACGATTCTCTATGCTAAAACCAAAACAAGCCTGAAAAAGAAATCCCATTACTGCTTCTGTAGACGTTGTGAACGTAAATTCAATAAAACAAACTGGAAAGTCTAAATGTACGGAATAAGGTAGTCCAAACCCCAAGAGATTATGTTGAGTAATGTTACTGCATTTTGCTTCTGGAGGAAGCTACTTATTTCAGAATATTTTAAGTCTTTCCCTGATGATCCCTTTCAAGCCCTACTTTTTAATAGGCCAAACGATTAGTTGGAAAAAATAAACGTTCCTTCAAGTCCACAAATTGCTCCTTAGGCCAGAACTATTTAAAGACTCCGGCCCTTACCAGCTCGAGAAGAACCACAGAGAGGCACGATAAGCTGGGCAGCTGGCTGAGAGAAACAAGGGACCGACTACGACCCAAACTGGGGGAGGCAAGCGGAGCCCATCCTCTCCCCAGCTCGCGGAGGAGGTGCCAGCTGGGGGAACCGAGGGTGACGCAGGAAAGGATTTATATATAGCCCGTGCAGCTTGGAGGGGACGGCGTGTGCTGAAGGCGGCAGCGAGAACAAACCATAAGGGTTATTCTTTCCGGGACGCAATTATTAGCAAGCACAAGAATGATGAGTTCTGGCTTTTCTTGTCTAGCATCTTCACCACGCTCCAGACAGACCCAAGGCAATCTGGTAATACGGAAGCACTGGGCATCAGGACCTTGGAGGAACCCGGGAAAAATCCATTCCCTTTGTTTTCAAAATGTTCACTCAGTAACTATAGGCTTTTTAAAAAAACAAACAAACAAACAACAAAACCAAAAACAAAACCCCAAACAAAAAAAAAACCAACAAAACAAAACAGTAGAGGCTAGTTAATAAAAAAGGATCATTTTCTCTACTTGCATCCTCTTTCAGCCTTCATGCTCTCTGGAGAGCACTCAACAGTTGCTATTAAACTTTTGGGTTTTTAAATACCAGTCAAAACTACACAAATTCTCTGCAAACTATACACACAGACCATTGTGTTTTATGGCTGAGATGCTCTGAGACACAAGCAGCTCAAACTGGAACGTACAGATACATTCGCATTTTCTGGCACTAACTTTTACTTGGAACAACTCGGTGATACAGACCAAGAGCATGAATGAAGAAGGAACCGGGATTACAAACCAAAAGCTTTAAAACATATGACAGATTGCAAAAATAATGTAAGACTCCCTGAATGTACCAGAGCGACAACTTTCAGGTCTGTCACAAGCCCATTATATCACACATCCCACAGTGCCCTACATCAGTTCATTTACATCAAACCCTGAAGGCAGATCGCAGCACCCTACCCATCGCCTGGCAGTGCCTGGAACGCCTCCAGTGCCACAATACGGTGTGCTAAAGCCAGGCTTTACCCAAGTATTGGGAGAAGAAAGAAGGAAATCTATTCTGACATCTACTGCTCCCAAACATGACCAGTTTCTGCTTCATACTTTGTTCCCTAGCCTAAATCCTAATTAAAGCTCACTCCTTCAGATGGATCAAAATAGTACGGGCTTTTTTTGGTTTTGTTTTTGATCTGTTTTGGTTTTTTAATGTATAAGCGCCACAGAACAAGAGATCCTGCAACATAAGGAACTGACAGACCCGACTTTGACTTTTTCTGCTCTTAAGAACAGATCTGCTCTGAACAGAAACCTTTTATTCAATAAGAGACCCACTAACTCAACAAACCTGTGCTGAGTGACCCATTCTCCTTTATCCACCCCTTGGAAGAAGAAACCACAGCTGAAAGAAGAGGTGTACAACACATGAAGGTGGGCCAGATACAGCCATTTCCTCGATAAACAGAACATTCACATTACAGTAAAGCCAGAGATTTCAAAAGAAAAGACAACAAAAAGAGGGGTCTGGTGGCTTCCTAGTGCACAAGATAAACCCAAATTAGGAATTTTCTTATTTATAATCACAGAAAAATCTCCCCAATCAAATAAATACTACTCTCGATCCAGTATTCAAATGCTGTAATTCTCCATGCTTTGATCTTTAACTTCATAATTCTTACACCAGTAGCCAGGAAAAAATCAACTTAATTTTCACATGAAATAAAACAGCCGAGTTGTATATGGATTTGCCTCTGGTTCTTCTTCTAAAATGAGACATTATGATTATGCTCTTTCAGTTCTCCCTTGGAATTAAGCTGGGTTTGGCAATAGTCCAGGGCTGATTACTCCTGCAATTTCCAGTTCCTGAAAATGATGCACACACAATATTGGTCCTACCAGCGCAAAAATTAACCGTAACTAAGAATGAATGCATACATTTATGTGAAAAACTCTTTTGCACTGATGTGAAATAAAGACCTGGCATATGAGGAATGGCAGTTGAAAGAGACCTCATGAGTCAGAATCTGCACAGACAGTTTCAAAAATATCTTTGTTTGCAAAAGAGATCGAGACATCAGACAGCCCAAATGACACCCCACAGCTTGAAGTGCAAAAATTAGAAGTTAAAATCTACTGGCATAAATTGAGTATGAATAGGTAATTGCACAATGGAATGAAGTTTTGACCATCTGCTTTGTTAATACAAAACTTGGAGAATAATTATTGCTCATGCCTTGAAAAGCTTTTTTTTTTTTTTTTTTCTTTTTCTCTCTCCTTTTAATTGAAAGAAGTCAGAAGTTTGGTCAAATTGCCCATATTCAGAACTACCCTGACCCTTAAGTGTGACATGGCATTTAAGGAGAGTTTACGAGTCCTTACAAGTACAGAAACCCGTCCTTATTGTTCCCCTGTAATATGCCAGGGAAATGGCAATACATCTTATTCTATTAAAATTTTATTCTGTTATTTCATAGTTGACTCTGCTCTGAACAGGATACTGGGCTAGATGACCTCCAGAGGTCCTTTCTAAGCTGAATTATTCTACAATTATTCTAGTTGATTCCAAGGATTATTACTAAAAGATAAGTTATGTATTTTGAACCACCAACAGAACTATCAAGAGCATAAAATCATCTTTAAACAAGAACTGAATTAAAAGCAACCAACCAACCAAAACCACCGCAAGCAGCGGGCCTTGCAAACCAGACCGCACTTCACAACCCACATTTCCATTTCTCTCCAAGTATCTAAATGCCAGTTCAGCAAATGGAAAGCCTGTGTGGAACCAGCATCCTGGTAAATACTTACTATCCGGCGGATTAGTGCTGCCCACAAGGAGTAAGTCATGGTTCAAGACCAACGCTCCAGTTCGTTCCTAGCAATCAGGCGAGGAGATTCACCAACTCCGTGTTTAAATAAACTGTTGACAGGAGCAACTGCCTGAGTGTCTGTCCCAGGCAGGAGGCAGCCCCTTCTGCCTCCCTCCCCGCCCTCCATGCTGCAGTGACAGATAAACAGTTCCAGGAATTGCACATTTTCTTTCTGACCTCACTGAGGAGGAAAGTTAAGAGACCTCCAGCGCAGGCTCCACCCCTGGGCATCGATACGTGACGGCGACTTCCCCAGCCCTCTCCCTCGCCCTGCTCAGCACAGGCTCTTCCAACCAAGGAAGCGCTTCACAGACCCTGGAGACCAAGCCTAAGAGCAGGGACAGCAGTAACCACCTCATCACCTCAAGGTCTTTACGTTATGGTATCGGCCACCTCCAGGGCTGCCAGCAGGGAAGGAGACCGCAGGGAGCAGCCTTGGTGTCTGCTCAAGGGGAACCCCCCGCTGGCCCCGGTGCCCTCCTGGGCACAAGCCAGTTTATCATGGCAAGCTGCCGGCGCCGCAGGGGTGCAGGAGCACACGCACGGGAAGCACCAGCACGCCCCAAGTGCCCCAGCCCGTGTCCCAGAGCACCCACACAGCGCACTTGGCACCGCCACATCCTAAGGATCTACGCTGCTGCACTCGGGAAACCTTTAAACCTTAAATGTTCCATCTTTCCCTGCGCAGTAGAGCACATACCAAGTCCCAAGGCATAAAACGTTCTCACAAGTGACATCAGCCACCACATCCTCACTGTTGCTATGCAACCTGGGGCTGTCGCAGCCGTAGGTTTTCTCTACCCCTTCCACTGGGATACGAGAAGCAACAGCCAATTATATCCCCGGTGTTAGAGCTGACGGCGTTCACCTTACAAAACACGGGTTTGTTTCAGGAGGGCGACTGCTGTGATTCTCCACCTTTCCCCAGCCTGACATGCGGGCCTGAACCCCAACCCTTTCTCCCTGGCAAGGCAAAACCTGCGGCAAAGCAGCCCTGCGCCTGCAGAAACAAGGGGAAGGGCAGTTGTCCCTTCCGGCCCTAACCCGAGGGAGCAAGTGCCAAGAGTAAGATGTGACCGGCTGGTACCGGGGGTGACTGGGTGGAGAGGGCAGAGGGCAGCCCACGCTGCTGCATCCCAGGCACACTGTCAGCTCAGCTGCTCACCTCTGACAGGGTTTGAGCTACACCCACAACACCCATACCGCTTGTCCGAGGCCTTGCTGATAGGAAAGCCAGCCTTAACCTTAGAAGTAAAACTCTTTGCTTCCGTAGCATATTGGAACTGAATCGGAGCCACACGAAACCCGTTGTATGTAACACACATCCCTGTGAAAGGTGCACATGCCTTATGCTACGGTAAAAATATTTTCACCTTAATTGAACACCCAAACTGCGCAACAGACCTGAACACTACAAAGGATTCGACACGCGGCTTAGGGCAGCGCTGACAGGGCCCCTCCTGGCCACAGCAGCACAGAACCCTCGCTGCACGCAGTGACCAGGGAGCCAGGGGAAGTCACCGCCAGCAGGTCCGACAATTTACTCCGATTCAAACAGCACGTTCCCAGCAACGCCTTCCCTGCCTAAACCTGAACCCCCAAGACGTGAATACCATCACAGCTCTCCAAACCCTGGCATTCTCCACGCCTTTGGAACACACAAAATGATTTCCCCTGCTTGCCAGCCTTTAGCTAATCGCTTCTCCTCCGTTAATGGACCTTTCACTCATCAGCCCCAGCTCTGCCATGAGTCTGGAGCCAGGTCCAGCTGAGAGACTCACGATTTGAAAGGCAGCACCACCAAAGACAGACCAAAAGTCCACGCAGAGATGACTCTAGCCACAGCAGAGAATGAGGCCAAATTAATCCAGATGAAGTTAGTTTCGCCAGGAATCTGTTTACCATCGTGCGATGAAATCTACTCACTGCTTTTGTGAAGTTAACCTCCTCACTCCATTGAGGATTTCAAAGACACTTTAGAGTTTGTAATTTTTTATACCGTGAAAATAGAGCCGCTATGACTTGCTGCAAACACTCACCACGCACCCATCATGTGGTTTCAGTGCAAGGCTGAAGATGGAGCAGAGGTTGACTCGATGTGCAAAAAGCAGACAAGAACCAAATTCTAAATATATACCTCGCCAGGGCTGAGTGAGCCATGACAGTCCTTCCCCCGAGAAGTGGGAAAGTAGAAAAGCAAAGCAGAGTAGAGGAAATAGTTTGGAACATCCTTAAAATCCCTCCCATATCAACATATTCAATTTTCTCTTCAGCCTCAGGCAGTGAAGCTAAAAAGAAATTAAACCCCAAGAAACCAAACCCAGCAGGATGGGAGCTGGCGGCATGCCGGGCTGTCCATCAGGGAGGTTTTGAGCAGAATAGTGCTGTCCTACCTCAGAGGCTGAGGAACTCACTCTCTCCCAGAGGGCACAGGCAACTCTCATCAGCACTAATAACAGTTGGCACTGAGACTTGAATAGGATCCCTCATCTTCAACTTCGCAGGAGACACACGCCAGAACAAGACAATTTTACACTGTTATGCTAGGAAGTGAATATATTTGCTTTTTTTGAAAAGCTACATACTTGAAATCAACACCTCCTACTTGAAATTCTGTATTTCACAGCTCTGCTGCACAGTTAACGTTTTTCCACATAAGACAAGTTAAACTTCAAACAAACATTCCTGGGAAAGAGTGCTCTTTAGTTTAAAGTCTAGCTTTAGAGATGCACAGAAAGTGATAGGATTTCTTGACAACAAGCGAATAACAAACCAGCAGACTTTGGAAACTGCACTGCTCGTTTGAACAAAAGTCTCAGACAACTTGGAAGATGTTTTACAACAGAGCAGTCAAAATACAGGCACACCCCCAGCGAACCACCACTAGTGTTTCCCCAAACTATCGCAATGTCACAAAATTCCAATAAAGTGGATTGCCTGTGTTCAGTGATGGTTTTGTTTAACGCAATTTATTTCCCTCTGAAAGCTACCTGCTATCAGTTAGTGCTTTTAAAAAAACCCAAACCAACACGCAAGGTGAACGAGCACAAAGTGACCAGCTCTAAATACATTTCTTTTCTCATGCTTTAAGAACATGGTAAAAATGAAGTCCTTGCAGCCAGCCTTAAGTAAAACCTCAGAGTAAAGTCATGTAAGTGATTATTCCTGTCAAAAGAACAAGGGAACAACAGAGCAGTCTACTAAATACCCGTCACTATGGTTTTATGGCCCAGATTTATGCTGCCAGCTATGTTCATGGCCTGTTAAACCAAAGAAAAGTTATTAAGAATGAAAAAGCACGAACTGCTTCAGCATTGGCCCTTGTATCTTCATTAATTAAACTGAACAGCTTTACTCCTCCCCCCGCCCTGAAACAAGACAAACAACTCGTTTTTAAAAGCGTGCTTTCTGCAAACATGCTTCACGCCACCGAAACAGCTCTCCGGAAATTTAAAGATAAAATTCCATTCACTGACGGTACAAAACAAGTAGGTTTGAGTGCAATTCATTGTGCTTTTGGTGAATATCAGAGGTAAAACGGTTCAGCAACTATTTGTTGTAGGGTCTGTGTCACAATAGTCAAGCTCAGAATAAAAAGGCCAACTCGTATTAATTTCTTTTTACAAATGGTTTGTTGAAGGATGTTCACCACAAAGGACAAGCACTTGCAGACAGACCTTGGGTGAAGGCAGAACAGATCGTACCGATCGATGCTCTTTCAAGAGCAGAGATACAACCCCAGGCAATGCGGAGGTGAACGGCACGTGTGTAACTCACACCACGTTTTAACAGCGCTCCGTCGGGTCCCTCCCTGCTCCTCAGCGCCAGAGGGGGATCCTGCTCACATGGAAAAAGTCAGAGTCCGCCAACTTTTCCAAGAAAGAAGCTTATATTGGTTTAGAGAGAAACATCTGTGAAGATCAGAAAGAACAAGATGGGAATTTCAGCCTCTAGCAGAGAGGACGACAGTGAAAGGGCTGTAGGATGCAACAAAAACCCTCCGAAGGGCCAAGCTGCAGTCAAACGACACACTCGTTTTCCGTCTTTATTTTGGAACTATATTAAAACTGGATCCAAACAAAAGACTGATGTTGTCAGATCAAGCTTGAAAGAAAAGACCATTTCCATGAGCCGACCAGTACAGCAGAAAGCAAAGCACAATTAAATGCGCGTTGGTGTGATTTTTAGCACGCAGAACAACTCCCAAAAACCCGTGGACTGCTCACGGCCCAAGCAGCCACAGAATCAACCCTTTCTGTTCGATTTCAAAGTCTTCTCCCAAAGAACGTGAGAGGTTTTCCAGAGCTTTGTGTCGACGCCAGCAGCCTGAGGTAGTGAAACATCTCACAAAAACCAGACCACCACGCTTTTCATCGGGGTAAGGAGACAGGCCAGGGGCTGAGGGTGTCCGACAGCTGCCCTGGGTTGTTGTACGGCCTAGAGCTCATGGCCTTGGCCACGAGACCAGGTACCGTACCTACCACAGGAACACGACTGACAGGACCGTGATTAAAACCGAGGGAGTGTTTAATGAAAGTATCTCTGCTCCTGCTACAACAAAGACACGAAGCTGATGACACGAGATGAAAAATGGAAGAAAGCCTCAAATAAAAATGTCTGGGTGAAAAAAAAATCAGCTTCCATTTAAAAAGTTTCACTGTAAAGTAGTAACTTCTGCAAGCTCAACTACAGATTCCCAGATCTGACATTACCATGCAGAATAATGACGCAATTAAAATTGGTCTCGTGTCATCGTGTGCGGACGGTTCTCGGCACCTGTGACCGGCCACAGCAGCGCCCAGGCAGTCCTGGGTGCAGCAGCCAGGGCGTTTCTTCAGCCCACGGTGACACCTTTTTTCCTTAAAATTAAAGATGAGAACACTATTACATCTACTTGTAGAAAATCTCAGTCCAAGGAAATTCTGTTTCAGTGGAAACAAGAAGAACAGATGATGAGCTTTGAAGATAACAGCTCCGAGAACAACTACCACAAGGCAAAAGAGAGGAAGGAAAAGCTTGCTGGGAAACAGCAGCTAATGAGAAAAACAGTGTGCTCAGGGGTTCGGGCTATGAATGAAGGCAGGACAAATGACACAGTGTTCCATTTCAATGAAGAAATTAATAAGAGTACTACAGGGAGAATATTATTATAATAATAATCATCATAATCTTTTCCCAAACTCTCTGCTGTTGGATATACCAGAGAAGCTATTTAAAATAAAAATTCTTGCACTCCTGTTCGTGATTTGCACATTTGCATATATTAAATTCTGACTGATCAACTGTTGGTTTGAGAACCAAAAGATTAACTAGTTTTAGCTCTTGGACTCATTTTATCCCTTGATGTCCTAGCTGTTAAGCAATTCTTAAAAACATGTCTGTACTTTCAGACTGCCCTGTGTTAGACATTTATTTATCTAGGTGTAATTTAAGGTGCATGGATTTAAGTTTAATAAAAAAAGAAAGAAAAGGTGGAGGATATAAGAGATTTTATAAGGCACAAATTAAATTCACAGTGTCCCGTACGTAAAGTCTGGTTCCCACATAACAGCTCGAGGATTACATTTTAAATGAGGCCCATCCACCCAGCCTCCCCTCCCGGGAATCTGCTGCAGAACCTCCTCTCTGCGGCGCTACAGATGCACACGGAGCTGGGTCGGGAAGTCAGTCAGACATGGCACAGGAAAACGTGACCAGGTATGAACAGAAAAACAAAGTGCACACGTAATCCCTGAGCTGTTAAAGAGGAGTGCTTGAAAAGAAAACGATTTCTTCTCTCTTGCAGACTGATTCCTACTTTTATGACCTCCAGCAAGGAAATAAGCCATTCCATCAAGTCCCTTTCACTCCCATCCTAAAGCTCGTCTGCAGTGGATAAAAATCTCTCTTACAGCCCAGAAAAAAAATGTGATATCCATGAGCCCTTTCCCAGCTACAGAGCTCGCAGGAGTTACCAGCTAAGGTACGTTATTAACAGGGGCCGGCCTGCCAGTTTGCCCACATTTAAAAAGCTTGGGAAGGGCACCCGTGTCAGACCGCTGGAACAGCCCCGAGGTTTCCCCCCGCGGGATCCAGCAGCCAGCATGCACAGCACCAGCCCTTTGCCATGAGCGCTGCTACGAACTGGGAGGGCAGCTGAAGTACAGAACTACACAGAGAACAAAACAGTTCCTGAGCCTAAGCATTATTTAAAAGTCACAGATACCCAAACAAATGAATGAATACTTAAATATAATACCCTTCATTCCTCTAGAAGACATCTGAAGCAGTGACAGGACATCCATTACTATTTTCCTTGGTTATTTCACCTGCAAGTCCACCAAAGTCATAAGCGGGGACAAACCGACAGCTACATCGATGCAGCAGAACGCATCTCACACCTCCACCACCTTCAGCCTCTGCAGCCAGTTTACTCACGCTACCTTAAATCGTGCTGTTGGACCCGAGCGTGACCTGGCCTTGTACGACACCAAGCTCTCTGGCAGCAGCACCAGCCAGAGCCGCAGCGGCACCAGCCAGAGCCGCAGCGGGAGCCGCAGGCCCCGGCCCTCGCCGTGCCAGCGCGGCCCAGCAGCTGGCTGAAGCCAGCGAGCCCAGCTGCTCCACGCTCAAAAACGGCGTCGCTCAAGCATTGGCACCGCGTGACTACTCTAGAGCACATCCCTCAAACAGTAAAGAAGTCAGTTTATGATGAAATACGTGCTTTCTACTAATTCCACAGTTGTTTTGCAGAAAAATGTCGGTAGCTCCAAGGACCAAAACCAGGACTCTGTTCCAGCCAGATAAAACCCCAGTAGCTCAAGGGTCCTTTTCACAAGTTGTTCTGCAGAAGACACAAGGGCACAAGCTACGAACTTTCACAAGTGCCAAGACCTTAAGTTTGAGCGTGGGAGTTGGGCGCAAGGTAAAGCAATTTCACGCCTAACGCCAAGGACATGCCCAAGTACTGCTGAAACAGGACCAGCGGCTCCAGCGGCTGTCACCGGGGAATCGAGCAAAAAGGTCACCCTGTGTCTCACCATTTCTGCCCCATAAGCAGTGCAGTGTAAGGACAGCAGTACCATGGCCCTCTGCAGGCTCCACATTTCCATTTTTCAGTCTTCCCTTCTTTTAAACAAGTTTTTTATTTAGATGATTCCAATAAATCTAAACTATCAGCTTAGAAAAGAAACCAACAGACCTTCACCGTGCTAACACTGTAACAGTAGTTACTAAATATTTTCCTCTTCATTCTTTTGTGCTCACTTGACAATATTTTCCATTCCAGTACAGCCAAACAGGAGAATTGCAAGCTAGGACAAAAACGCTATAAGCATAACTGACAAAAAGTACTGGAAATAGCCCGTACACAAACACCACACCTGCCTGAGGAATGTAACTTCACCTTCCACCATCCAGTGAACAGACCTCCAGGAGGCCACATCAGAACTTCATGTATTTACACTTTACAACGAGTATCTACTTCATTTAAAAAAAAAAGGGGGGGGGGGGGGGCAAAAAAAACCCAAAACATTTCAGCCACTTCAGAGAGCAAGCTGTTCAGGATTTACCCACATACTGCTATGGAGGCTTTGGTCCCGATGCCACTCAGGTCAACCCCAGCACACCCACCTCCCACAGTTCAGGTGCCAATCTTAAACCATCTGTTTCAGGCACAACTCAAATCACCACTTTTGGCTCCTCTCCATGAAATAAAACAATAAACCAGAATAAAGCGGATTTGTTTACCTCTCACGCCCTATAACCTGGAAGCATTGCTGCTTTGCAGCATTTGCTGGAACTAGAAACTTGTGGGTGTGGAGTGACGGCTGCAAGGAGCATGGCAGAGCCCAGCTCCGCTGCCGGAGCCCGCACCCCTTCCACCTGGGAAGGGGCTTCTCGGTCCACAACTGGCATTTCCTCCGCGGCTTTGCCACGCGTGGCACCCAGACCGGCCTTTCTGAAGATAACCCAGAGCCTCGGAAAGGTATTGAACGGGAAGGGAGAGGTGGGGGGCTCTGCGTGGCACATGGTGAGCCAAGAGCTCTTCACCTTTCCTTTGCCCCCATGAAGTGACACCCTGCCGCCACCCCACTACCGCTCTCGAGTCACACTGGTCGCAGCTTCTATTTCATGACAAAGTAGCAATCACACTGAGAAAACACACCTCTTTTTCAATAAAGGAAGAGAATGACGATTGTTTCGTTGTCTGCAGAGTGACAGTGCTTAACTCTTTTTAAAAATTAAGCTTCAGGTATTTTTTACTGAAAAATTACCAATATTGATGTACACTCAAAGTCACGCTGGGCTCTGGTGTTTGAAATGACCACCACAAGCACAGTTTCAGACCAACTTTCTAATTCTAGACAAACATTTTTCCAGCCTTACTGTGTTGCTTAAAAAGAGCTCAATAACATTTTCCCCTGTTCCCAAACCCCTGATTAACTGTGTTCCCTGGCAAACGAAAATATCTACCTGCGCTGCAGAAAGAAACCAGCCGGGAGCAGACAGACTGACACCGCTACCTGGAAGTGGTTTGGGGGCTATTTTTAAACTGAAAAGCAGACACGATACAGGTTTTGTTATAGGCTAAAACGCTGCAACAAAAGCGAGTTTTCTGCATTGTATTATCTACCTCGAGAGTCTCAAAAAGGCGTATAGCTTACAAGCTCAGGCGGCTCTGAACTGGTCTGCCTCTTCCTCAAAGAGGAAAACCTCTGCTGACTCCGCACTGAAAACCTTCGGAAGGACTCTCTGCTCCGGGATGCAAAGTGCCTGAAGGAGGAGGTTCGCTTGAAGGGAGTCCTGCTTCCACCTTCCCCGCTAGTCCGCTCATGAGCAACCGCAGTAGTGACTAAATTTAGTGCTTCCTGCAAGGATCTCCGCACTGTACCCATCCACTGGGTCATGTGAGTTTGTGCCACTGTCAGTTTGTCTCCAAGGTAATCCATTTTTCCAGCAGAGATGAGAAATCAATATGCAGTAGCAATAACCGTAAAAATCTATTCTCCTGAACTGCCCTGATTTTACTTTGCAAAAAAGATTCCACTTACAAAATATTTTCAGCTAAAGTAAACAGCACTATAACCATCAGCATATTTCTGTATTTAAGTAACAAAAGATACGTGAGGTTGGAGATTGGTATTTGTCAAGTAGGAAAAAATAAAAGACTTTTCCTACTTACAATCAGATTTCCAGAGTTCCATCAAACTATGTTTAATTCAGCCATGTTAGAGAGAAATCAAGGTTTAAATCCTGACACAGTCACTTGAATTTAGTCCATTTACAAGCACAGAATTAGTCTCTTAGGGTCTCATTTCAGAGCTGGAAAAGCAACTCCCTTTTCAAGCCAAGTTTTTGTTTTACTGTAAATATAAAAAGGATTAAAAAAAAAAAATCACATTCTTCTGGCTCGGCAGCTTTTCAGGTAACAGTACATTGAATAAAGTTCTGACGCTTCTATACAATCCATTTAGCAGCAAAACGATTAGGTCTTCTGAACAATAAATTCAAATTATTTTCTTCCCTCCCAAAAAAATCTCTGCAGGAAGAGATCAGCGTCGGCAGGATCCCCTCCTCGCCAGCCTTCCCGTCTTCAGAACCATTCTCAAGATTCCCACTTCCAGAGACGCCGACCCCAAGCTCCCGAGGCGCAGCGAAGCCGATGGGGACCGTGTCGAGACCGGCCCCGCTGGCTGCTCAGAGCCTGCCACCGGATCGGGACGACACCGGCCCCGCTGCTTCACGGGGGGCTTCACCCCTCGGGTGGGAAGATGCCGCACCAGCAGCCACCAGCACAGAGACTGTCCCCACGCCACGCCAGGTCCTCTCCTTACTGGAGAGGCGCTCGACAGAAGCTGCTGGCCATCCCAGCCGCCCGCAAGCCCGTCCCAGTCCCAGTGCCAGGGTCCGCCGGGCTCCCAACGCCGCCCCAACACGGCGCAAGAGGCGACGAGCAGGCGACAGCTCCCGCTGCCTCCGGCATCCCCTTCCCTCCTCTGTCCCGGCCTCGCCTCTGCTCCGGAGAGGAAACAATGAGCGAGGTGGAACCGCCGCAGAGCTCTGCCCAAGGAAGGAGCTGGGCTGGGCTCCACCGAGTACAGGCAGGGTTGCCACGGCAACCGCGGGAACAGCATCTGCTGGCTGCCCGAGCGGGCAGGAGTCGCACCGATCCATTGGAATGATTCAGAGTTCGCCTGTGTCACGTGCGCCTACGGGATTTAACCCTTCCGCGGGACGAGGGGAGCGAGGGCTGCGGGGCGCCCCCGCCCCAGGGCTCCCCACGCCGGCGGGGCGGCTTCGGAGCAGACCTGCACCCCCGGCGCTGCAGCGGGGGGCTCGGGCGGCACCCCCCCCCCCCCCAACGGCTTCATTGCGTCACTTCCAAACGCGCACAAGAGCCGCTCCAGTTCCCGACTACGGCATCGGGGCAAGGCGAGGATTAAGGCAGAAGCTCAAACCGGGTCCGACCCTTCGAAGCCGGTTTTTGCCCCACTTTCGTACCCCGTTAGCGTTCAGAGGCGAGGGCTCGCTGCCATGCCCCAGCTCTGCCCGCTCCCCAGCGGCTGGGAGGGAGACCAGGGGGTCAGGACCACCATCACCGCAAAGCCTGGAATGGGTGGGGGTAACAAGAGGAGCCCAGGGATAACAGCAGGTAACGCTCAGATGTCACCAGCCCTGCACTGTGTCTGGAATCAGCCCATTTGGGAGAACAGCAGAAATAAAAGCTAAGGTTTTAAATCAATAAACATAAGTAGGTGTCCAAAGTCAAGACGTGACTAGTTCAGAAACGAGGGGAAAGGGAGATGGAGGGAGGAAGGTAAGAAAGGCATGTTGAAAGCTGCCTGCTTTCTTGTTTATTCAGGGGGGTTTTGTGGCTGTTGCTTAATCTGCCACACAAAGTACCATGGTCTTGCATCATCTAAACCTCCTCTAAACCATTCAGGAAGAGACTGAATGGAACGAAAAATTTCTAGATAATATTTTACGACATAAAGTCACATAAAGTTTTATTGTATCAGAAATGTCCTTAAAAACACGCACACAAGCGTAAGACGCTCTGAGGAAAGGGGGTGTCTTCCCTTTTAAGCACTGTTTTTAAGAGCTCAACTCCACCAACCTGTAACTTATCTCCAAAAAAAACCACTGTGGTGACAAAATGTGGCGTTCCTTATCTTATTCTTCATTTCTCAATACATAATATTTGTTCTGAACATTCTCTAATTAGAGGACTAATAAAAACCCCCAGTGTTAAAACGGGAATCCAACCAATAGAAAAATCACCACCTTTTTTCCTCATGCAGCTCTTCTTTTAAACAGCTACAGAGTTGTTTTTGCATAGAAATGGAAAGAGATATTTTTGATCAGATGCCCCAAGAGCTGGGAAATGGAAAAAAAATTAAATTTATTCTGACACAGTTATGGATAATGCTTCATGAACGATGGAGATCCTGCACCCAAAGTTGAAATTTAAGACTTACTACACGTTTTCATGCTGTTTAATTAAGCTCTCGATTTCAAACACAGGTGCATTTGCAAGCACAGCTCTGAGCCTGCTGCAGTACAGGGATTCTTCCTGAGGCACTTGGCTATTTTAGATGGTTTCAGGCTCTGTCTGATTCAGAAGCCCCCCGAAATAGCAGTCAGAGCACTCCGGACTGTAGCTGCCATGCAAGTTAGTCAGCAGTCCCTTCGCCTAAACAGGAGGGGCAGAGCAGAACTGAGATTTAACCAACCTTCTGCTACACAGCCTGTCACAAAATGGGAGGAGACGCAGAGCCAGCTTCAGCCCAAGGTCCACAGAAGGCGGCTCTCACAGCTGGCTGCGAGAACTTCTCACACGTGTGCATGACTTGAAGGATCTGAAAATTCACTAGAGAATACATTCCACTTTGTTATTAGACCTCCCCTGAAAAAGAGGGAGATGTTATGCCCAATTTACCATTTTCATCCTTAGAAGACTGTAAACCCGCCGATTTGAGTCTATCTGCAACACTAAATTTAGTATCTCCTGGCTACCACATGAACATACCGCTAGGTATTTAAGTATACTCAGCACCTAAATTATTGCTTAGATTTACACTTCAACTGACATCATGGCAAAACGTTTTAGAAGATAATCAGATGTGCTTTCACCATCAAATTTAAATGGTTGAAGATTTTTCCATCCTCCAGCTGAAACGCAGTGACTGCACCTTCTGCTTAGCTCCATTCCAAAACTGGCCGAGCTCAGCAGCTGCCAGGAGACTGACAGGCTACAGAGTCAAACTTAGTTCCTTAGAAAATCCATCTAAAAATAACTGAGGTCTGAAAAAAAAGAGAACTTGTAGCAATACTGCTTTATTAAAATGCATCTGCATAGCAATTACATAGAAGAAACGTCCTCAAAAATACCCCTCACTGGACACTGCAAGGACTGGAGAGATTATTTCACAATTGTGTTTTTGTATTTTCGCCCCTCCCCACCAAAAGCACAAAAGCTGCCCCCTCTGCCTTGATCTGTGCAGGGCGTGTGCGTGAGGAGGGGTGTCCTTCTGCTTTATTAAAATGGACTGCTCCTAGCCCTTCTACCCTGGCAAGTAAAATAATCCAGCGAAACCTCAGAGGACCCCGTCACGTCAGCCAGCCAAGGCTGGAGAACACCTGAGAAGCCTAAAGGACAGAGTTTTCAAAAGCTGTAAGAAACTGAGTAGCAAATGATGGTTTGGGGCTTTTCCAATTCAAGTGAGATTTCACCTGCATGGAAAACATAAGCTGCTACTAAAAACAATTTTAAAAGACATAAGTCAACTTCACAATAGATTAAGGACAGTATCAGCCATAGAAGAGCACTGATTTCAGAGAGCACGCTGCCACGGACAAGATCTCCCTCCCGTGGGCACACACACACCGCACCAAGAAAGCCCGGGCTCTCGGGGAGCACACGAACTTGTTCTCTCTCTCTCTTTTCTAGGGCTCCCCAGAAGGGGATGCTCTGTAGCACTCCACACAAACTTCCCAGCTGGCAAGAGCTCACAACTGTATTTTAATTAAATAGCAGCGTGTGGGTTACACATGGCCTCTATTTACTCCTCCTCTGGTGAATCCTCATGATCTTTTTACAACCATCGGCCTCAGAGCACAGCTCCAACCCTACCGATGCTCGATACTCGTCTCCCAGCCGCTTCAGCCCAGCGGTCTTTCTGGCCGAGTACGGGTTTGTTTCCGAACAAGAGCAGCACAAGACAACCTCCTGCCCTCGGAGCACACTAGTGATTATCTCGCGCTGCAGCCACCCCTGATCTGTCAAGGGTCTGCCGTTCCAGAGAACAGAGCGCACGCATTGCTAACCAGTACTGCATGACTAATTACCGCAGGAGCAAATGGGACCTCGTTATTCAAACATTGCTGGATGCTTTTATTAACAACATCTATTCCACCTACAACTCGAAAACATAATCCTGTACAAAGAAGTAACAATCCCTCTTTTTCCCCTTGCTCAGTAGAACACAAAATTCTATGGTTACATGATGTTTTCCAAAAGCTTCGTTCAGCTCATTTTGAGCTCTACCTGTTCTCAAACACATACAATTATGCTAATGACTATATAGGCTTGGAAGGTCAAATTAACAACAGGCCTGCGTGTAGCACAGCACATAATACACAGGCCCCAGAGGCAGGTGGAACTTGGAGAGCAGCCTCATGATGAGCGTGAGCCGCTCAGGCCCACAGGGTCTATAGCAAAGGCTGGTCCCCCCATCACCACCTCCCCACTGGCATGGAACTGGGAAGGCAACGCAGCTGAAGACCCATCAGAAGGCTATTGGGGATCACCTAGGCTAGATCCCTGAATGATCCTTTGTCAGAAAAGCAGATGTGACAGAAGGATGGGCAACACTAGCGGGACCCTCCATCTGAAACCCATCTCCTGATGCGTACCTGCCTCACAGCCCATCACACCACTTAAGATAGCAATTACTAATAATTCATGCATGTCTTAAGTGTTTTCTGCAAGTCGTCATCCCATGTACCAACAAGTATCATGACCAAGTACTGGCAGAGATCACGACAGCTTCAATTCCATCTCAGGCCTCTTGGTTTGTCCATCTCAATTACGCTCAGTCTTCAGCAACCACCGAGGAGCAAAGCCTGCCCTTGTAAGGCTGTTCTGGTCTCACATTCCACACCGACTCTCTTTCTGTTTCATTAGTAAGAGAACTTAATTTAACCTGCTGTGTTTGACATTATGAACTATTTAAAGATGCAGCACTGGGCTGAGCTTAGCTGCATGGCTCCAGACCCAATTACTCCTTGGGCTCTTCAGACACTACAAAACAACTTTTGTTTTAATATGCTCCCTGGTTTTGCCTCTGCATTCTCTATTTTGCCATCTGAAATGTCATGTTCAAAGAAGGACTAGCAAGCATTCCTAACTACAGGCTGAATTTCTTACATGTGACATTCCATAATAAAAGTTTTTACCATGCCACCTTCAAATTCTCATTTAAAGTAAAAAAGAAATGCTTTAGTACTCAGTCATCTGAAATGCCAAGGAATATTCTCAAGGCTTCCCACTGATCTGCCAGCTCGCAACAGTCCTGCTTGCCCTACGAACCATTCCCCAGTTGCCCGCTGCCCCAGCCAGTCAGCAGGGCCCGGCCACACGTCTGCGGAGACACAAAAGCCTGACAGCCAGAGCAAAGGTTTCTGGTTTTTTCTTTCATTCCAAAACAAGACCAAAAGAGTTGCTTTAAAATGGTCTTAACTCAGGAAAACACAAAATTTGGTAGGAGCCTGGGCAGATACAGTACATTTTGCTTCCCGCATACAAAGAACAAAACAGTTTGTGTATCAGGTTGGTTTCTTTAAAACGCTCCTATTGACTTGCCAGTTCTCATGCACCCCTTTCTCTTC
The DNA here is from genome assembly GCF_034619465.1 of Leptosomus discolor. Classification (NCBI taxonomy): domain Eukaryota; kingdom Metazoa; phylum Chordata; class Aves; order Leptosomiformes; family Leptosomidae; genus Leptosomus; species Leptosomus discolor. The sequence goes on along the minus strand of NC_141406.1, from coordinate 15,722,475 downwards.
AAAATGACTTGCCATTACACAGACAAAACAAGACAGATCCCCTGGGTACCTTCTGTAGAATATCTGGATTTGGGGAAGTCTGAAAAAATGCGCAAGCTGCAATCAGGTTATCAGATTTACGGGTACAAACTGTCTGAGTTTGTCTGCCAGGTTAAATCTCACTTCGCTGGCAAGAAGTCAGACTTGCAGATTTAAAGGCACTTTCTCTGTTACTGGCACAGAGCTGCCACAACTGTTCACAGAACAGTCTTACCGCACAAAGTCTTTAATTTTGATCTTTGTTCATAGCACACAGCAATCTTTTTCATTTAAGCTAAAAAAAATACTAACACAGAGCTTAAGTTAAACAAAGGGCTTGCATTTCAGTCCATGAACAAGAGACCACACCTCTTTATACCTGACAAAACCTCATGTAATTTCAAAACCATAACAAGCTGCTGGGTGCACGGCTGCAGGACTGCTGTGACATGCATCGTCTGGGGGAAACTGAAATAAATCCCTTGGTCCAGTCAAGGTCTGTTCTGAGAGAGGAGGAGGAGGAGGAGGAGATGATGCGATTCACGCCACAGCATCCACCTCCATCCCAAAGCCAGCAGAGCAGACCAGGATCGGCAGCAGCCGGGCACCTCGTCTGCAGCTCCACAGCCCTCAGGCTCACACCTTCCCAACGCTGGCTGGGACGCAGCGCACACGCTGTCATGCAGGTACCCAGCAGGCCCACACCAGAACAAATCTATGACACGGGCCCCAACAAAGCCAACACCGCTGCACAGGTACTCGACAACAACAAAACCCTCGCTTCCCCTTGGATTTCCACCCAGTATCACATACACCATCACTAAATGACTGACACGACAGGGCCTCTGAGCCAGTCATCAACATAAGTTTCCTTCTTACTCCACCCTTCTCCCCCACTTGCTGTACCTGGCCTTCCCATCCCTCAAATCCACGATTCCCCATGAAACTTAACGCAGCCAAAGACGAAAGGGCTTTGTGATTTTTATCTGGGTTCGTTGGTTTGTTACAGGTTTTTTTCTTTTTTATGGTGGTACAATAAACAGAAGTCATTCAGGCGCCTAGACTGTGTCACCTGCCACAACCACAGGCAGCTATGGTCAGAAGAAAGAAAAAAGGAGAGGAGAAAAAAAAAAAAAAAAAAGAGGTGATTGGATGTTTTAGCACAAGGACTTTGTACAGTGTCTACATACAGGGAAATCTCTTGTGTAACCTGAAACACAGGGTATCTCAATATTTACATTAAATATTTGTTTTCTAGTCCTACTTTCATTTTCTACTGAAACTGAGCAAATAAACGTCATTAAGAAAGTTTTGATTTATGTTTATTCAACATTTAAGACAAGTTGCACAGAACCTGACACCAAAGGCGTTCCCCTCGTACACACAGCCAACTACAAAAGAGATTGAGGTTCCATTTCCAGACTTTGTCCTTATACTTGTTTATTTTAAAAGCCCCCAGAGGCCTCAGGAACTAGCAGGCAAGGAAAGATTGCAGCAGCAACAGGTTCTGGATCAATGTTTGGAAGTTTACAAGCACACAGTAAGACCAGAGACCTTCAAAGAAAGGTGCTGAAGCACTTCACAGAGTATCTCATCAATGCAGTCCGTGGCTATTTTTGAAGGCTTTATTTTAAACAGAGGGAATAGTAACCTCAGAGCAATACTGATTTCTGTAAGAAGTAGCGCATTTCAATCGTGGGAAAACAATTACATTTTGAAATTCAGTGCCAGTGGCTTTGCTGACAAATACTTTAATTTATTTCTCCAGGTGGAAGAACAAAATGAAATTTCTTGATACTTATGCACCGTAACTGCAAAAAGGCCTATGAAATAAAACTGTCTTTGCAATTTGCCTCTGAAATCTGAGTCTCATCTGATCTGAATTCTTTATTCACCATCCAGTCGAATTTGCTGCAGGACAACCTTTGCTAGAAGCTGATTAGCGTTCCTCTGGAGACATCACATCCCCTCGCATCAAGTGTCCGCACAGTCCCTGTCACTTTAGGACAAACACTCGTCATGGTCTCACCTCCCCCCTCAATGTAAGGAAAGGGGCAGTGCAGGCTCTAGGAGAGGACTCAATCGCTTTGACAGCCGGCTGTTGGAAACAGAAGCGATACCACCCGCATGCTGCACACCCTTATTCCACAGCTACCTTGTTCTTGAAGTTCACCTGTGGTATCATACCTGTAGTTGATAACTAACAGAGCTGAACTCACTTGACAGCCATCACGCTACCCTGCCTACTCCAGCTGAAACGTCCAGGGTAAGGAGAAAACGATGATCCAGAAGAGAACAACTCCCAGGCACGGAAGGGTAGGGGCAGGCTTTATCCTCTGCCTTGCTGCGTGCTAACTGACAATCCCCTCAAAGCCCAAAAAGCATTCTAAAAATAATCATGCCTTACGGCAGGCAGAACGCAGTCCCCTGTGCAGGGGCAGAAAAGCAACAAGACCATTCCCTGCCACAGATCGTGACTTCGGGGAGGAACCCAGCAACGTCCCCACAGAGCTACGGCACAGGGTTTGCCCCTGCCCCAGTACGAATGTGCTCAGCCAAGGGTTCGTGAACAACCCAACAGTTCATCTTCAAGAAGATACGTGCAGTGACCATCAGCTGAGAGGGGGCAATAAAAAGGAACAAGGAATGACAGAACAAGAGAAACAGCCGTTCTCCAGGTTTCGTACAGAAGGAGGCTTGGTTAGACTACAGGGAGGACAACACGCAGTGAAATAAAAAAAAACAAACATAGAAACAACATGGGCAAGAAACAAAAGCCCCAGGTACAACTGTCATCATCTTGCAGCATCAGTGGAACACCCCTGGGCAGGCAAAGGAAGGGGTACGAGCCGTTCCCAGAGCTACGCACCCAGGGAGAGCAGACCCGCTGCTCCTCGGGCTCGGCACGGGCTGAGCACGGCTGCCAAGCGGAGCCAGCACTCAGGGATGATAAAAACAGAGCTTACACTAGCCAGGGCCTCCTCCCTTGCCCGCAGCCCCACTCCCCTCTCCCCTGCTGCAGAAGTGAGTTTTGTTTCCAAAGGCCTCTGCAAGCAGCACATCGCCTGTCTGGGGAGCAGGAAGGACATTCTTTCACCCGGTTTTGTATCATTTGTCCTGCCTGCGGGCACTCCAGCCTTCGCACTCTCCACATCCAGCTGCGGTAGGAATGACTTGGAGTTCAAAGCATGAGAACAAGCAGCCAAACACATCTGGTGCTCAGGAAGTAACGGCTGAAATGGCCGGTTCTAGAGAGAATTAAGAGGATTTGGAGGCCAGTGTGAGGGAGGTCCTTGACACTCCGTAACCCCAACAAGGTGCAGGAACATCGACGGGGGAAACGTCCCATACCTGCCAGTGACAATTTAAATTGAACATGGATTCCTGTCTCACCCACATCCCGGGGCAAATGAAACATGGAGAATTGTCCAACACAACACTGTGAAGACAGCCGAAAGCGTGGAAGTGTTACGCGTGCAGCTGATTAAACTTTGGCAAGCGAGGTTCCAAACCACTTTTATATACCAGGAGCCACCACTTTTGACATTTCTTCACTCTTAAGAAACCCAAGTGATCCCGTCCAACCAGTAAATCTGAAACACGCAGTTAGACATCCACGTGCTTCAAACAAGACAAGAAAAAGATTAGAAATTCTGCTGAGACATCATCTTCTCCCTCACGCAAGCAGCACATCAGCACACGTGAAGGGAGGCCTTTTATCGCCGAGGGAAGTTTTGCAATGTTTGCAAAAGAAGGTCAGATACCGAACGCTCGAATCTGCCTGCAGGCACAGCCCACAGCCCGGCTCCTCTCACCAGGAACACTCGGGCCCCGCCGCCGGGCGCTCTCTGCCCACCTTGGCAAGCTCTGGTCTGCGGCCCCCCCGCTCTGCCACCGCCCCCCTTCCCAACCTGTGTCCTGACCCCACACGGCTGACATCCATTCTGCAGATTATGACTCTTGAGGGTAGATTTGTCTTACTGGTTTCTGTAACAGACACATGACTGTTATGTACATCGTAACAACAACAAAATGAAACCAAAAAAAAACCAAACTCGGCCTTATTGCCTCAGTAAGATAAAATTCTGTGCCTTCCGTTCCCGTTTAAGAAGAGTCATACATGACACTTACACTTCTTACGGATTTAAATCAAAAACTGGTAACGGAAGGGGCAAGAGCAGGGGGAAGCAGAGGCACAGGGCAAGTCTTACTAAAAGCCAAATGCACTTGAAAGTTGCATTTTCCTCCAAATTAACCAGTATCAGAGAAACCAGATAAGAAGAAAAAACCCCCACATTCCTTCCTTTCCTTACAGAACTAGACTTGTGATAAAAGAAAACACAACAATCTTTTCCATGACTGAACACCCTGCGTTTGTTTATACCTGCCAAAATAATTTTACCGTTCTATTGCCATGGCCATCCTTGATGGGATCAGCGAAAAACTGCAGTTTCCCTTTTCATTTGTAATCAAAGTCGGAAGCCAGCCATCCTTTTCTCTATCCAAAGTCCTGCACACTTTCACAGCAGTATGTAACTATTCCAAAATTAATAAAAATCTGTAAACAAAGGTAACTGTGAAATACAACTTTTAATCTAAGTTTTTAAACAATTTATTACCAGTAATAATTGCCACAACCACAGTGCCAAAACAGTTTTTCAGAAAATGTTAATTCTTTTGTCCCCCAAACTATGTTTCTCTTGGACCTAAGAAAGGCCCAGTTAAACATCCTGAACACGCATGGGGTTTGTACCTTGAATTGTTTCAATATAAAACAAAGCTATCAACATTAAAGCTGAGGGAACAAGCTAAAAATATACTATGTTGTTTGAAAGCCCCTGTACATAATCATTCAGCACTTCCCTTCCATCTCAATGGAGGAGGAAAAACGGAAAAACAAAACAGAAACAGGAAATTCCTACAGCACAGATATTCTGGAAAGGACTAAAAACATTTTCTTTACATTTGTTTACGTCAAAAGGATCAAGCCAAGCAAAAGATGGATAGTTACAAGTTTTTCCATTTACACAAATAAAAATCCAGGATGAAGCAAGCTTTTTGTTGATAAACAGTACCATACAAATACTAGACATTCCCCCCAATGTGGGCTGAAAACTACAACCAAATTGGCTACCAGCATAGCAATAAGCAAAGCATTAGCTTTGGTATCACCTAGGAAAGATGCTACGGAAAACCAGGAGCTATCTCACAGCAGGAGAGATACCTAATGTCAACAAGAAACATAATGTGAGACTTATCAGTAAGAAAAGGAAGCTATTTGCAGAGCGAAATGAAAATATGAGCATGTGAACACACACAGAGCAGGCTGAATGCCACACGCTCCTGGCAAACGTGCCCAGGCGCTCTCGGGAGCAGCGCTGCTGTTCTGATCGAACACACGGATGACTCAGTTCCCCCCACCCCGAGGTAACAATCTCCAGTTGGGGAATCTCCCCAGCACGCCAGGCAGCCACAAGGCAAAAGCTTCAGCCTGCAAAGGATCCCGCACCAGGGATCCTTTAAGTCCAACTCCCATTAAGTCCAACACAGAACAGTTATTTCCCCGTCACTTCATCCAACGGACCCTCAGGCACTAAGCATGGGTAACTGCAAAACGTCTTTGACACTTCCTGAGGACAAAACACAGCCTAAAATACCTCCAACTGCTAAACCTTTCTTACAGGGCAAAGGAGGTAAGTGAAGTGAAAGAACACAAGCCTGGGAACGTGCGACCTCTGCCCAAAACGGTAACGGGAAGAGGGATTGGGAAGTCTCTTGTTTCCAGCAGTGTGAGTCAAATTCCATGCAAATAAGAAAGGACAATCCGATATGAAGAGACACTCAAGCATTTCCTCCTCTGATGGATACGAAGTTTTACAGTCAATTCAGACCTGCACACAGGCAGCCATTCAAACCCCTCCTCCCCAACACCCTTCTGCGAAGGCATCACGATCCCACTTCAGGGGTAGTGCCAGATTCACCAGTTTCATTCCATCTCCTCAAAATTTCACCACGAAATTCTGATTCATCTCGCTGAAGGCGGTCTGAGCAGGTTTGCAGCATTACAGCTCAGCCAGCACCTCACTTCTCACCAGAGGCAGCCAGCCCCAGCACGTCGGCTGGACGGGGTTTGTCATCCCCACCCTGTAACGGCAGGAATCCCCTGAGCTCTTTTCTTGTGCGCAGCCCAGCTTCTGGGGAAGCAGGATTTGGCCCACCCACAGCACGTTTATTAAGCAGGTTCTAGCAGAAAACGTCTCCTCAAATCTCACAAGTTTTAGCGTTGCTCGGTAAGACTGCGCTTAAAGTCAGGGTCTGTTTCATGGTGCTCTGGGAGTCAGGCAGCACGGGCAACTGAGAACACAGCACACACAGAGGCTGGTTTCAAGAAGTGACAGACAGACAGGCTGCATGCTAGACTGGGGAATGACATCTTCTCTGAAGAGTTAGATTTGGTCCAGCACACCGCTCTCCTAAATCAGTCAGTAAATGCCAAGTTTACTATTTAAGAACTAGTGCATTTCTGTTCTCCTTTTCAAAGAGATAAAATACGGAACTTCTTATTGTTGTTTGCCTGCAGAAATTTGGCAGCCTTTCTCTTTCTCACAGAGTGTGCTCAGGTAATCTCCAACTACTGAAGGTTCAAACCTCGCTTTCAGAATTTGGAGAACACTCGGAACGAAGAGCGTGCTTTTTTGTGCAGGGGATTTCCTTCTTCAAAGAGCAGTAACAAGAAGCTGGAAGGTAGAACTGCATGTTAAATCATTTCAGCTGTTCTCAGCATAATCACACACTGCCTACCCCCTGTCTAAACCCCCTTCCCATCGCTGGGAAGCACCAAGCACCTGATTGTTCCTTCCATTTTCTCCCTACAAAACACTATTCCATGTGCCTTTTCATTCACGCCAGCCACTTCTGGATTGCAGCAAGTAGAACAAACATCAGGTATAAGTTTATACTTCATGTCCTTCATCCATGTTATCTTGCAACATGCCATTTTTATGAAAAAAGCAACAGCATTTATTTGCATACATGGTTCCATTACTTCTTGGACTCTGCTCTTACTGCCGCCGCCTGCCGCCCTGCCCACCAGCCCCACGCCACCTGACAGGAGGGCGGCTGCACAGCCCAGCCCAGCCGCACAACGGCTCGATGCTCCCACGTCCCACGGCCAGGGCACTGGTGGGGGGACCCCAAGCCAGCTGACCCGCACTTGCCCCGAGCTACCCCCAGCCAACAGGCTTTTCTGGAGCCCAGAGCAGTGGCAGGGCAGGAGAACAGCCCCGCGACGCTGCAGAGGGCGACATCTTAAATGGCTGGTCAGGGTCGTGTGAGAGGTGTGGCCTTTGTTTACATAGTTCAGATCAGGTGCATTATTTCCCACTAGGTCTGGAACTCCGTGGAGCTGGAAGGGTGATGTGCTGAAATTCCTTCTGCATTCTCAGCTACGTTTGCTCTATTTCCTGCCCCGAACTGTGTAATACTGTTGAATTACAGAACAGATCCAGAAGTAAATCCAGCCTCATCCAACACCTGCCATCTCCAACCCTAGCAATCAGAACCTGCCGAGTATGTACTGTGGTTAGCAAACAATAATCTACATTGCCTCCCTTAACGTGGCAGGTATTTATTAGCCTCAGCCATGAATCACTAAACCAAACACTACACTTTTTTCAAGGTTCATTCAGGCTTAAGATGTACCTTAAGTTACTTTTTAAGAGAAGCTTTGCACTGACAGTACACAGTCCTGTCATATCTTGAGGAAAGCCCACTACAAAGAACTACTTTCACCATGCTCAAGCTGCTCTCTAAAATGCCGTTTCCTTTCAGCACAGTAAACACGCACCGGCTGTATGAACAACTACAACTGCTGAAAGCACAGGAACAATAGTGGGAACTTGGCTGTCTCCCAGCATTAGCGACACGGACAACAGCATGGGAAAGCAGGAACTGAGTCAAAACAACTTTAGATCAAAATATTAGTAGGGAGGCAGTGGAGTTACCTCTGCTTTGTATGTATAAATGAGGTTTAACAAGCCAGTTTAGCCCCGTATCAGAACTGCACTCACTGCTTCGGACTCAGATTAAAGGCGAGGGGTGCAGGGGCAGGCAGGTCCCCAATTCCAGCCTGAGCCTGGAATGACACGGTCATTAAAAAAAAAAAAATAAAAAATTTACCAGATCTACAAATGGTTACATCTTACTGAACACCAACCTTATGGCACCAGGTTAACCTAGAATGCACTCTTTCATAAAAGCATTTTACGGCAAATTGAACTTAATACCACACCTAATTATAGCAAACTGTCTCCGGAGCTGGGTGAGGACACGCAGCCTCCCATGGCAGAACAGCACTCTCTCGTGTTCCTGCGCGGAACGGGTTCCTCAGCCGGGTTCATTTTGTCTGTCTGCTCTTAGCAACGGCTCAGAAGTGAGAATTCCTCTTCTACAGCAGCATTCAGCAATCAGGAAAATGCCTTTCTGAACAGATTTTTCCCTGCAACAGGGCTTCATTTGCTCAGATTATCTGAAAGGAAGATTTAGCGGCTGCCATCAGCACAGCAGATAGACTTCAGGCACTACCTGGGTGTGAGGGATTTTTAAGTCTTCGGAAAAAATGTATGCCTGAAATGCGATTGAGCCCGAAAAGTAAAGCCCATAGCAGCATAGCAGCACTGTCCGCAGGAAAGCCCCAGGCAGCACTGACAACGGGGAGCCACGCCACACCAACGCAGAACGCCTTCCCTCCCTTAAAGCTGGGGTAGCCATCACCCAGGGCACGCAGGCCGGTGATTAAGGTTTCCTTCCACCCCCCACCAAAAGGCTATTGCAGTGACAGGCCATGGCAGCGTGGCTATTAACGAGCTGCCACTTCCTTTGGAGTCACCTGATAAAGGGGTATCAAAACCACTCCTAAAAGGTAGCAACCAAAATCTTGTCAAAACAAACTCTAGATCTTAATTCTTACTTAAGCACCTCAATTTTCTTTTGATTTTGTAATTACTGTTTATTGTCTGTCAATAAAGAATAAGGAGGTCTCTTTAAACCACCACAGTGCTGCACGGTAACATCTTATTTAAAACATACCATTCCCTGCGAATTTTTTGGGGATGTAGCATTTGTTTTCTATTTGAACAAAGACAAGTGCCAGACTGAGAAGTGGTACCTAGCACGCTCAGGAGACCACCACTACCCTCCATACCAGAAGGCCAAAACTAAGCAATGAATCCAGAGCCCACTTTCACTTCAACTCTGTAGCCCAGAGCATAACGCAGAGCTCCAAGATTTATGAGAGATTCTCTCCTCCTAATAGGACACTGGTTTCCCACAGCTTTGCAGACCTTCACTTTGTTAAAGCAGAGCCGAGGCCACTCTTTAGACCGTACCTGTCATGTTTTCAAGGCATCTTCAGCCACTAACCTGCCCCAACGCTACTCTTGTTATATTCAGCTGAAACCCGTGAAATTACCCATTTTACGAGGCGTCAGGATTTATGCACCTACCACACACACCGCGGAGTATCCAGACCAGGCCAACAGCGGGCTGTCAGGAGAAAGACCACACAGTCACTGAAGATCACGGTGCTCTCTCACACAAAGGTGTGCACTGGCAGCTGCCCTCAGCCTTTCCAGCCGCCTTCTCTCCTCTGCCTTTATCTGTCTTACCTGGATTGAGCGACACTCACACAGCTCCCCGTCGAGCCCCAAGATTCTGGTCGTTGGTTATCTCCCATACCACGGCCGCACAGCTGGAGGCCCAGCCAGCACCCTGGGCCAGGTCCCTCACTAACATCAAGCCAGCCAGGACCATTCTGAAGGTGGCTCAGCAGAAGCAACCACCACCATCGCAGCTGGTTTCTGACCAAGGTACCAAAAATTGCACCCAGCACAGCTCATGTCCTGACACCGCCCCTTTCTGCTCCCCACGAGCGCTGCAGCGCCTGCTCAGAACCAGCCAGGGCTCCTGCTCTTTTCCTTCAGCACCTATTCTGAACAGATCCAGAGCTTTCCTGGCCCCTGCCAGCTCTGCCCCCGCTGCAAGAAGTGTGGCCTCCACTCACTGACCTGGCTTATGTTACCTGGTCCTACTTGTGACATAGATCATTGTTTATCAGCGTGCTCCTACAGCAGCCTCAGATACATCAAAAAAAAGAAAAAAAAAAAAAAAAAAAAAAAAAAAAAGAGAACCACCAAAATTGCAGCTTCCCACGAAATGCCCTGGGGCAGAACAGGAGTTGCTCACAACTTTGAGATGGCTCAGGACAGGAACAGATCCAATTGAGAGCACTCCACGAGTGGCTACGGCCACAAGCAAGCCAAAAAAAGCTGGTTCTTGGACAAAGGGCATTACAAAGGCACAGGAAACCCCACTGCTGTGGCTGCATACCTGCACGCTGACCAGCTCCACAGCGTGACTGATGCAAGCAGCTGGACAACAGACTACTGAGCTGCACTTAAACCACTTCTTATGCAAGTCAGACCTAAAGATGGCTCCTATCAGCTGCAGCAAAGCTCTTCAGCAGCTGGAAAAGGGCCGATGAATACCTCATGTACCCTGGAAAACACTCAAATATAAATATAGTATATGGTCACTGAAAGACTGGCACTTGAATACATAAATCACAATCAGTAACCAATTAAAGATGATGAAAAGATCACAGCTAGGAGGAAGTTACACGGCAGAGCAGAGAAGGAAGTGATGACGTGGAGTACAGAGCCCTATGATTCAGTCTCTGAATTTCAGCTGCCAAACTACAGACAACCACAAAGGGTTTGGCAATTAGGGCGCAGTGCTCTGCTTCATGCTGATCTGAGCGCTTGACGGAAGGGGCCCAAATACCACATACAGTCTGTAACTGAAACATGACGGGAAGCACCACGTTTGGATTGCGGGGTGATGGGAAAGGCAGCAAGAGGAATCAGTGCTGACACCAACTGGACGGTGAACAGCCAGCCCTGAAAACTCAGGAAGAGCAGCACCACCAGCAGCCTAAGGGAAAACACAGGCTAAGGCAGGGCCAAGCACAGGCAGTCCTAAGAGGCCCTTTTTCCCCCCATCACCAGCAAAAGCTCGGTTGTCAGCCACACAGGTTGTATCTCACGCTATCTAGAAGCGGAAGGATCGATATATCACTGGAGTCGCAAAACCACAAGCTTCTGACAAATTTCTCCCAACAGTGAGCACATTTATAGTACGAAGAGACAATTTACTGCGAGCGAACCAAACACAGAGTGGTCTTTAAGAGTCCTGACCTTTCCCCTCTCAAAGAAACATGAACTAATTTGACCAAAACCAGACTGTCTTATCACACCAGCCAGGAACTTCTGGATTCTTGAACAGACTCAAAAAGCTTTATGCAGCAATCTGCAGCTCCACCAGCACTCTTGGCTTTCCTCTTTTATTGCCCTTTCTTTTGTTGTTGTTTTTGCAAGTTGGTACAGTTGCAGCAATAGTTCTCAGCAGCTCTTGTTAATCCTTCTCCTGCCATCAGAAAGCCCAATGTTCAGTCTTCCCTGGGAACCTGCTTCTCAGCAATCCGTTCCACTGTTCTGCATCACACCCAGAAGCAAGCTGCAGTATTTCAGGGTCCTGTGGCCTGCCTCATCAAGAGTGCCAGTGATCCAGGTTTGATAAGCTTGCTCCTGTCCTCATTATCACAGCTCAAATAAAAAAAAGGGAGCTGAAGGTTGAATTACTGGACAGAACTCTGCCTGCATCTATCACAACCTACTGAACAAAACATTTTGACAGGCACAGAGACTCCTTTTCAGAAACTTAGCGCTGTCACTCAACACCCCTGACCACAGGACACAGACTTCTTGGTGGTCAGTCACCATTTCACACATATTTGGGCAGACCACAAGCTATGCTGCACTGAAAAAATACTCTGAGGGTTTGTTTGACAACTTTCCTACACGTCATGGTAATACATATCGTATGCAACGATCACAAGAGGAATCAGCAAGTAATTAGCAGATAGCTGGCACCGAGTGGGTCCGCTGATGTCCAACAACTCCACAATTGCGTAGGAGTAAAACACATACACAGCACAAGAGAGGCAACCTGTCAATAACTCAAAATAGCAGCTTTAAAAATGGATTTTCATTATAATATATTTTCATTAAGTGTTACAGCTTCTTCAGGTATGTCCACCTAATGAATAAAGTATCTTAGCTCCCCAAGACGGATTAAATAACACAAAGCTTGACAACTAACCCTGACATCTCTGGTTACTCCCGATTGCACGTAGAGAGACCTACTTAACATCTCCTTCAGCTGTAACAGCAACACAGAAAGTGACAGAAGGCACAGCTGTGCTTTTCCCTTACAATTTCTTTTTTTTATAGCTATTTAATATCATGAATATCACAATTGCCCTTCCAATATCTTCTTGCAACGTATCAGGAGAGCGCACGCTAAAGAAAATGCCTAAGAAATAGTTCAAGGCCTCTAAAAGAGCGTATACACACAGAAAACAACATACCTGTTCTGTTACAGACTAAACTGCACAGTCTTAGATATGATCCCAGTGATCTTCTGGACTGATCAAAAGGTTTGTTTCGGTCTGTGTTTTTTCTTCCCTGGCCTTATGGAAAATCACCAGACATATGTGAAAGCAAAAGCATTCAGAGATCTTCAGACTTCTCACACTGGCAGCCCACGAAGAACAACCGCCCCCTCATCATACTAAAGGCTGATCCATCACACTAATTTTTTAATGTGCAATTTAAAGAAAGTTTGCCTCTTAATTAATCTAGCTAATCAAACAAAAAAAGTGTCCAAAGACTTCCATGTTTTACAGTACCACAGTCTCCAACAGGAAAAGCTTTTAAAGTAAATGCCCAGTTCTTCAAGTACTATTTTCTCTCCCAGCTGCAAAAAAAAAAAACAAAAAAAACCCCAACAAGGACAGTGTGCAACCTCATCTCCCTCCTGATGAAAGCACGTACAGGGCAAAGACTGTAAAACTAAGTGAGGGAAGCCAACTCTGCTACAGTTTCAAAATGAGCTCACAAACAGCTAACATTAAAAGGTTTAAAGCGTCAGTGCTGAATTTACAGCTGAAAAAATTGCTAGATGAATGCAGACAATACCACAATCAAATGAAAACTAATACTGGATTAGTACAGAAGAAATTAAAACATTAAGTAACTGGTTCAAAGTAATATTGTATCTATTCATATCGTATCTATTCATAAAGGCTTTAAAAATCAAATTCACCTTTTGTAAGTGTGAAAATATCAGACAAACAGCAGGCACTGTGACAAGGAACCCCTCAGAGGTGGCAGACTAGCCCAGTAAAAGCAGCCTGGTAAAAAGGGCTTTCCATCAAAGAGGGCCCTAAGGACTGTTTGAGGAGGAAGTGCTCGCCGAGACAGGCGAAACCTGTTACCCCAGTCAAACTAAAAAAAGGTCAGGAGTTGCCCAGGTACACACTCCTAAAGCCCTCAGTACTGGCCACTGCACTTAAACAGCAGGCAGCACTCCAGCAGGCAGCAGGGGAAGGAGCGCTGCTGGACGCAGCCGTGTCCAGAGCCCAGGGACAGCTTTTAAACAGATGGGGAAGGAGATTTCTAACACGCAGAATGCAAAAGTACCGCTCCTGTGGTTAGACACGAACGAGGAAGAAATTCCAGTTACTAAGTGGCTTTTCTGAGGCACACACTAGTCGTCTGCAGTCTCCTCATTTTCAGTGAGCACTAAAGATCAAATAGCCTCTCTCACCCAAAATAAATCCCAAGTTTAATGTCACAATTCAGAAAGATCAGAAAGAAACTGCAAAGTTAAGCCATGACTACACATGAACATTACCAGGATTTTCTGAAAACGGTCAAAACCGCCCAGCTGGGTAAGCACCGTAGCACGAATGAGCACACTTACCCACAAATACTGCAGAAACTTTAGCAAACGGGGACAGTAATAATACTCCATCTTCCAAAGCCCAAAGTTAACGCGAAACCATCTTCATTAGAGTCAGCCTCCCCGCTCTTCCCCGCCTCCAGCAGAAGTTAAAAGCAGACCAGAGCAATTAAAAGCACCATGAATAATGCAGGGTGTCTGTTGATCGCCCCACCGAGCTCTGTGCCTTTAACAGATGCTGTGGCTACTTATAAGCAGGAGCTGAGCTACCGGCACCATGTGACTTAACCACTTGTTATTTAGCATCTAAGTGCTCAGACTTCTCCCATCTCGGTAATCCGTAGCGTGTTAGTCTAGAATTAGCAATAGTACTTTGGGTTCCGCACTAAAAAGCCCTTCATCTGGGAGGGGAGAGAAGCTTCTAAACCCACTCAGTTTTGCAGCCCAGGTTATGAAACGCTGTTAATGCCAGCGCAGTTGCTGGCGGTTTTGGCTGACCTTGTTTTTTGGTAATGTACAAGAAAAAGAAAAAAAAACACCCTAAAAAAAAGCTTCTGCTTTTAATATAAAAATGTCTTTTGTGAACGAGAAGAAATAGGCACAAAGTGTCTTTTTATATACCCCTGGAATGCTCCCAGCAAATGAATGCTACCAAAAAAGGAAGAAGCCTGGGCAAAGCGAGTATTAACCAACACCGGGTCGTCCTCCCCCGGGCTGGTTCCAGCATGAGGAAGCAGAGCTGAATGACCAAACCACGGTAGGTGTTTTGTGAGGAGCAAAAATGGGAACTGTAACATTTCTATCTCTTCCGACTTTTTTGACCCATTTTTTTTTTGAAGGGGAAAGGAAAGACCAGTGAGAGAAGCCAGTTCCGGGAGGACCCCAACTGCCTCCCCCCTCCCAGCGCTCACCTCTCCTGGGGAGAGACAACGTGGAGGTGACACAACACCGCCTCCAGGATACCACGGCCTCCTCTGCTTGCCATTTCGGTTCTGGGTGTGTAAGGAAAATACCCCTCGCTTTCCTAACGGCCACCTGGAACATCTTGTACAGCTGACGAAGTCTTTTGGTTTTCTCCCAGGCTGATTCAGTTTTTAGGCTACCAGAACAATTCGCTCGCGATGGGGGTCTTTTAGTGCATCAGTTTCCACCTGGGAAGCGGCGAAGCTGCACTGTTAGAGGCTTTACACAAGCAGAAGGTGAGAAGGCTTGCTTTTCAGTGGGCAGGAGAGAGATCAGTTGCGGGCAGAACTGGAAACAACTGGTGAACTGTGACAAGCCAAACTACAAATTCAACTGCACATGTTTATAAAATATTTATCTTCTCACCCTTACAGTTCATTTCCAAAATATTTTTAAGAGTCAGCTCATGATTTTCTTAAAAAAATCCTTCTCCACCCACATATCACAGTCTCAGATAAGTGCATCTTTATATGGATACCATCATGGATACCAGATTTTCCTCACCAAAGGACAAAAAAAAAATATCAAAGTTTAATAAATAAATAAAACCTATAACCAGAGTCTTCAAAAGAATTCATGCTTACACCACTTCTAGTACCAGAGTGCTCCGTTTTGACTACAGAAAGCAGCAATTTTGGTTATAAACCCCAGTTGCATTCCAGTCGCTCTGCTTCCAGAGGAAGGCGCAATCCCTTCAGCCCGATAGAGCCAGGGCAGTTACTTCTATTTGGGGATGAGCTGCATCGCACATTCCTCAGCTTTTAATTCATAAGACTCCTATCAGTCTTGGTGACTTAATCAGGCATTGAGGTTTGTGACCAAACGTCAGAGATGAGAGGCCTGTGTCAGCTGCGATGGAATCCCTATGATTTATGAAAGATAATACTTGAAAACATCTTCTGGAATCCAGGTGGTTCCCCACCGCACGCTGCAGGGAGCGCAGAGTGCCAACACCCGACCTCTTCCAACAGGCTGCAAGAGCTGGGTTGCACAGGCAGCCACACAGAGGCTGTGGTCCCTCAAACCGCCCGCAAGATGCGAAGGAAAAGCCCCCCACGCCAGCCTAAGGCGCAGCGCCACGCCGACGGGCCCTCTGCCTGCTAGGTAGGCCGAGAGATTTGCAGCTAATGCTGGAGCTAAAGCCCCAGGTGTCCAGCGCGAAGGCAAGAACGACTTTATTTTTATACCTGCACTGTGATGCAGGCAGGGCTGGAGCCCAGCATACAGAGTCTATCTGACTTCGTGAAGGAGCAGATATTTTTAAATGGGCAGGGAAAAGTTTTGCCTTCTCGATGCTGTTAGCTCTAGCGAAGCAAACAGGAAATTATTTATTCATGGAACTTGTATTCTTTTCCTTTATTAGGAGAATGCCTTTTAATCTGAAACTATTGCCGCCTTTACTAGAATCAGGCTATGTCAAAGAGTGAAAAGGGAAGGAAAAAAATAAATCTTGTGTTGGAATAGATTAGTTTAAGCACTAAGCTACCATTAGCAGTAACATTTATAACAGTCAGTCACTTGTTTAAAAAAATACTAACAAAGCTTACAATCATAAACTTATTCTAACCTCCACAGAACCGAAAGAAAGGCTAAAATACTCACACAGAAATTGTAAGTTAGAAGCATTTGCCTTGCTGTTCACCTGCACCTTTGCCACTCGCACCCCAGAAAGCAAAGTCCCTCTCCAGTCCTAACGCGGTGACTCCGGCTGCACAAGTCACTTCCTGAACATCTTAAACAAAAGGCAGCCAAGAGAATCCCAAGAGAACGACACAGCAGCAGGAACAGTTTTGCAGACCATACCACATCCTCCAGTACACCAGACATATAATGCTACTGACCTCAGAGAAAAATATACTCAAAGGAATCTGCTGGTCTTCAAAGATCTCACCAGTTTGAAGGCTTTAGACCACGACACCTCCACAGTCTCAAAGAGCATCACACCAAAATGCAGACTTCGTTACCCTCTATTCTGGAGCGGCTCAAATAAGAAAGTGAGCAGGTCCAAACTGCGACATTTCATTATCCATGGGGAGAGAAACCATCTTTTCAGATTGCAGAACACATGATTTTTTTTTTTTTTTTTTTTTTTTTTAAATACATAGAAACACTGTTGCTCAATTCTTCCTCAAACTCCAGCACACAAACCACTGGTAGTATGATCCGTTCACAGTCATTAATTCACCACGGTCCAACACATGCAGAGTCATTAATTCACCACAATCTTTGAAGGTGGTAAAGTGTGGAAGCTACTGCTGTCAGTACTGAACACCTTTCCTTTCCACCAGGAACATTCACCTCTGACTGCTGTGACGCTGGGTACTGCCCGTAGTAAACACATGGATGACGACAGTCTAGCAACAATGCTGGAATCTTCACAAAAGCCTTACTCTGTTTTTTACACAATACAAACTCAAAATAGCTAAAAAATGCAATCTAGATAAGTGTTAAACCTCGAAAGTATCATCCTTCACAATTCCAGCCACCAACCCCATCTCACCAATTGTACGTTGTAATTTCAAAGAAGTCCTACACGATGTTTTGAAAAATAACCTCAGTGGAAGTAGATTCCCTAGAATATAAATCACAAAGAAGTGACTTCTCCAGAAGTAAAATCATACTATTGCACCTTGCTTCCATTTAGAATTGTGTTCATCCGTAAGAATCTAGCTCATTAGCTGTCCCAGAAAATTTCATTCAAGTAGTTGTTTATTATCGTAGGCAGATGGGAAATAACATAACAAACGTGTATTAATTTCAGTTGGTTTGTCAAATATCGAGGAGTATGGGACAGCTCACGACACTACTTTAGTAGTGAAGGGGAATGAAAGTGAATCTTTTATTCTACAACAAAGGCAGCAAGGTGTCACTTTGGGCACGACAGCCCCGTGGGACAGATAACGGAACCCTGAGTGACCAGCAATACTGCTGTAGCATACTTTTTTCCTCACTACACCACAAGAAAAAGCAAGTAACTCCACAGCCAAACAGATAGGCTAGAAACAAAACAGTGGCAGTTGTGTTTCCTTCCAATCCTCTTTTAAAAGTCCACTAAGTGAAACAGCAATTGCACTCAAATCCAGAGGAAACACGTCACTTTACTGTGATTCTCCCATGGATCTCCTGACCTCTCGCCTCTCCAGCACAGCTCAGTGTGTCTGTCCACCAGAGGGAAGTATTGAAACGTTACAGCAACTGCACAGCAAAAATCTCCTTATTTTCTCCAAAGGAAAACAAAGGTATTAACCTTGGTGCCAGAAGAAATGGTGCCGTTTTACATAATCTTCTGCAACATCTACATGGGGCTGTGGAAGACATGGAAGTACGGTGAGTTTCCCACCTCCCCAGTGCCTGTAAAATCCCTGCTCCACACCCGCTCGCTCACAACTGACGTGCAGGCCAGGCTGCCCTTTTTGCTGCCATGGCACTGCAGAACAACAAACACACCACGACTGGGCTTTTCAAATCAATACAAAGGAGCAAAGCACTTGGATCCCACGGAATACCTGGGGATGCCGGACATCTGAGGTTTCTCTCGTAGCGGGGCTGACAGCCTCCCTTCTCCTGTCTCAAGCTGCACTTGATGAAGTCAAAGATTTATTCTGAGTATCCTCACACTTAACGACCAAGTTGGAGAATAAGTCATATTTATCCGAGCACAGCACCCCAACAGTTCAATTACCCCCGCAGTATTTCTGACAGCACTCCTCCCGCGTATTCTACCTTGTCAGTGACATCGTTACGTGTTCGCACTGCAAACCGATGGCATAAAACAACTTTTAGGGACTGAATTATAATTGTCAATTCTGTAAATAACCCAGACACCCCCACCCCCCCCCCCCCAAGATGAACATTCAATCTAAAGTCCATGCTAAGAATGGGAGAGACAAGAGGATATCAGCCCTTGGACACCTCCCATGAAGTTTTAAGACTAGAATTGGAACAACATAAGCCTGTTTCCAAAACTCCTATTAGGAAGCTTGTTTACAAAATCCTCATACGTTTGGGTGTTTTCTTTTTCTTCACTAGGAGAGAAAAAAAAGAACCCACTCAGTTCCTTTCCTTTCTTGTCTTTTTGTCAGTTCTCTACGAAAGGGCTGTAAATAGCAGGATGAGTTATTACAAAACCAGGATCTCTGCAGAGGGCAATACATGCAGTCACCACACGAGTGTGCTAGCAGACCGAGAGGCCAGATGAGGTTTGACCTTGGGACGGTCAGGGTGGCAACATCTTTCCGCCACCTCTTCTCCGTACAAGATGTGGGACATCCAGATTTTCAAAAACTGCAAGTACGTATCCGTAGAGTTATGGAAGACTGCACTCGGAAGTGACTACAGTATTATTCCAGCGGCCCCAATCTGTTTCCATGCACAAGGTTAAAAAACCAAACCAAACCACAACACCAAAAAACACCCCACAGCACTTGCAGTGGTTCAAAACAAGTTCTTCCAGCAAGGAAGGATTTCTGTGGCAGCAGCAATGTCTCTCTCAAAATTGTAGAGTTCTATGCTGTTGGTGTGGTTTCCAAATCCTTTTTTTTCCCCCCACAGAAAATTCTGATATTTCATTTCTTACAACACTTTTGGAAGATCCAGATCCTTGCTTTTATTTCAGAAAACATCTGGACATAGGATGGTATTCCCCAACACCACTAAAATTCATCTGCAGGCTAAAGTCAGGACATGCTTCTGCAACTTCAGAGAATATCACCCAACAACTTTAAGTGGGAATTTACCCCAAAAGTATGCAGGTTAGAGACAAATCAGACTACCAAAAATGGCAGCTGTGATTCTTCACATAAATAGTTCTCTGTGTGTTGCCTACCGAAAGAAAATTAAACCCATCATTTTTCAGGCTATGACACAGTTCTATTTGTCTGCACAATTTTCCAGAGAAGATTTTCTGCATCTAACCAACTGTCATTATCTAAGCTGAGAAACAAACAAAAAGCGTAATGATCTAGAGCCATCTTGAGAGTTCAGAATGAAAATTCTTCACTTAGAAAGAAAAATGACCACGCCGCATGGTTAGTGCTTTGAGTTTGAAGACCTGGCATAGACCAGTGTGGTGAACTCCCAGGGAGAAGCATTCTCTGCCAGGTAAACTCCACAGAAAGTGCACCTGCCCCTTTGCTAGGAAGACACGTACTTTCTTGCACAGCTGTTTGCAAAAAGGAAAGCAGGGCTGAGTGGAGTACGCCAGGCTGCACCTCCCTTATCCCTCCCCCAGCCCCTGCCCAAGAAACTCCTCCAAAACAACATACCGTCCTGTTATCTGCCCTTCGGTCCTTATAGAAGCTGTGGCGGCTTCTCTGAGCAGAGACCAAGGAAAAGTCTATTCCCTCTGTTTTGGTCCACTCTTTCCTCGAAGCCTGTTAAAAACAAAGGTAGGTATGTTGTTATGTGTATATGCACACATGCACACGTGTGTATCAAATGCCCTTCTGAAGAAAGAAACAGAGGAAGTTCAAAGCTGAAAACTCAAAATGGAAAATCATGATAGCCATCAACGTCCCCCTGGCTATGCATGAACGTGGCTCTGTGTTACGGGAATCCCTTCCATTTCACCGAAGTCAGGACCTGCAATGAAGTTTCATATACAAATAAGGGCCATTCACCCAGTTTAAAATAAATAAATAAATAAAATCAATCTGCTTACTTCAGAAAAAAAAAAAACCACACAAAATAAGCTCCAGGAAGATCACTGTTGACAACTTATAAAGTAAGCCCAAACCACTTCTTTTTAAATAATTATAAAATGGCAGAGTTAATTTAACATCCTAGGTTTGTGGCATTAATAAAATAATATGCACATGTTTTAAAGCTCTTTCAAGCTCTCCATGGAAACATCAATAAATATTTATACACTTGAAACAAAAATCTAGTCATCCAGTACAACACAAATTCCTCAAGACAACACCACCCAAATGGAAATGATGTCTACTGAAAAGTACCTGTCTCCTCCCTTGCTGCAAAGCCACAGCTCATGCTGAAAAGCTCTACAGAGACGTTCCGAAAGCATCTCCTCGCGCTCAGTGTTAGTTACAGGCACCACGTGGGTACCATGTGGCAATACCTTTTTATCCTCCTGGAAGAACAATTCCGACTGAGATGACAGCTTCTGCCTCCAGCCGTTATCCGCACTTTCCAACGGGAAGCTTTGCCGGGACCGGTGCAGATCCCTTCTTGCCCTCACTTCTTGCATAAGCGGTAGATTGTCTTTTCCTTGGTGGCTCTTTTCTGAATAGGATCGTCTCAAATCTGGGGGTGCGCTCCCTAAACCGGGCGTGTAGCCCTTCCAATCAGTGTTACTTCTCACGTTGGACGAGTCGTTCTCACCCAGCACCTTATTTGCATTGTCTTTGCTCCTCGTTACAGAGCTCCTTGCTGCATTTTTGCTCCAATCACCTTCTGGAGACACCTCCAGGAACTGTTCTTTTGTGACCAACTTCTTCTGCAAGAGGCCATCATCTGTCTTTACGGACAACTTGGAAGCAAAATTAACCTCCCACCTTTGGTGTGTACCAACAGCATTTATAGGCTGTACCTTATCAATTACAAATTTTGAGCTTTGATTCCTGGAAGTTAAGTTCACTTCTTCATCCTCGTCAACGATGAAAGTTTTCTTCCTAGTGAACTCCACAGGTGAATTTACAAACTTATCGGAAAAAAAGCTGCTAGGACTTCCCCAGTACGGAGGACTGAACTTTCTGTCTTTGGACTTTTGTTTATTGAATTCAGGGCTACATGATTCCAATTTATCTTTGACCTTTTCATTTAGAATTAATTTCTCTGGCCTGTGGTACTCTTCTGCACAGTCACCCTGCTTGTTATTAACAGAATAGTGATCTGATCCTCTCCATTCTTTCCAGCTATAGGAAGAAGTCGCCCTCTCCGACACATTTCTTTTGTTCTTTGCTTTCTCCCTGCTAAACGAACCGTGATCTTCAGACAGCCTGCCTTGAACATTGCTGGCCTTCCCCGATTCTTCTTTGTATTCTGCCATAAGCGCATCAATATCGAGAATTTGGGATCTGTAACCATCCTCAGCCTTCCTTCCTGGTAAGTCACAACTATTTTCACTCCTTTTCTGGGGGACTAGTTCACTGTCTTTATGTGACTGCGCAAAACACAGCGGGGATCCGAGTTCATGGTAAGAGGAGACTTTTCTTCTGCTACTTTTGAGATCAGTTTGAGCTGCATTTTCCAGATCCTGTTTTAACACAAAAGCATCAACATCTATAGTTTTTTCTTTAGAATGATCCAGACCTCTTTCATGATACTGTTGGTTATCTTTCCTAGATACATGAAAATTACCAAATGCAATGTTTTTGGCAAAAATACCATCTTTGTCATCTTCTTTGACCCAGTCCTTGTTAATATGCGCTTCCCGAGAGTCTTCTCTACGATTTGTACTCACAAAATTTTTATTTGCTTGCTGCAATAAAGGCTTGGACGTTCCATGAAAAACAGGGTCCAGATCAACTGTTGCTCCCTCACTTGAGCTAGAAATTGTAGTGGTTTCACTTGCACTAGCAGCACCAACAAAGCCCTTCTCTTTTTTGTTACCAGGAACTTGGTAAGTCACTGCAAAATAAGTTGCCTTTGGCTCAAAGGCAGAACTCTGATTTTTCAAGTAATCCTCAGCACTGCCAAGAACATTTTGGTTTGCCTCATTCCCTTCCAGCCCTTCTTTGCTTTTTTTGCTTCTCTTTTTAACCAAACCTTCATCCAACTGCAATGAATCTGTCCGACTCAGCCGTTTGATATTTTCAGGAGTGAGCCAGACAACTTCGTCTGTCTTGACAGAATCCTGAGGCAAGGTCCTCCTCCTCCACCTTTCAGAAACCTTCAAGTCAGAAACGCTGCTTCTGGTTCTCCTGACTTTTTCTTCTGGATCTATCACTCTGTTTTTTTCGCTGTTTTCATGAGCTGTACTATCTAAGCTAAAGTCTTGTTCTTTGTAATTTAAGCCTAGACTTTTCCTTAAACCAAAGGCCTGAGGTTCCTCTTTATTAATGGTTAGTCCTTTTGTATCAGGGTGGTAGCTACTGGAAGATTTACAAAATTGTCCACTTAAAAGCACTGAAGACGACTGGGCCCCATGTGTGTTTACACTTGTTGAAATAACTTCATGATCAAAGTTGGTTCCGAATTCATAGCTGTCTGTCCCACCTGGTCTAAAACCCCTTCTCTCAGAAGAGCATTTCACCGTATTAGACCTCTCTGGTTTATCCATGGAAGAGATTTCACTCTTATTTTTCATTTCAGAATGTAGTTTGTTTACTTTTTCATTCATTCCCAAACATTTACTTCTGTTTCCAGAATAAGGGATTTTCTCAGCCATTAACATCGGATCAGTTTCAGTTTTATCAGAGTCTTTCTTCTGTTCAGGTAAAGTGCAGCCACCAAAGAACAAGTCATTAGATTCCCTCAACTCAGACTTGCTTGTAAAAACCCTTGTGTCTCTAGCTTCTGAAATAATGTTATCTTCTTTCAAGCAGAGGGTTTTACTGCTTGCCCTAGCCAACTGCCCAGTGTGCAAAACATCCTCATCGCTTTTAGTCTCTTTAGCAGACGATTTTCTAGTTCTGAGTGTCATGGCCTTTTTCTCAGGAGCCATTGTAATGGCTTCACTAAGAGCTCTTTCACCACATGTCTGAAAGATCTCGTATCTTGGCTCTATTCTTTGGTAAACCGGAGAGTCTTCTGTGTTTTTAGGAGTGGGTTTTTCACTTTTCTCAACCAAAGATTTTTCTAAGAGAATCCCCGGAGTCATTTTCTTGTCTTCACTTGAACAAGCTGACTTTCCACCTTTCTCTACATCTGTTATATGTTTTGATGAACCAGATTGCTTGTGATAATCCTTCTTTACACTAGTGGTTTCCTCCACTTCTCCCATCCATGATCGCCTGCTGTGCCCCGAAGTCCCCACATCAGGCTTTGCCTCAAGCTCACTATTCATTTTCAGTGCAGAATCAGCTCCAGGATGGTCAGCAGCAATGTTATGCCTCTGAACATTATGGTCAAACATGGTGGCTCGGACAGTTTTCATGTACGTCTTTTCCATAAGTGTGGTTGGTTTTAATTTTTTTTCCAAGTTGCTGGTGAATGAGACAGAATTTTCACTTTGTGGAGAAAAATGCTGGCCGTCTCCCAGGAAGCTTCCATTCCTCTCTATCTGATCAGGTTTATTTGTTATTTTTAAAATCTGCCGGGGTTTCCAAGAGTTCCCAGTAGCATGTGCATCAGTGAGATCTGTGCCATGTCCAAGCTTGACCTCCTTGCTCTGGAACAAGAAAATCCAACCATTAAGATGCTTCATTTTAAACATGGGTAGTAAAAGTTTCTTTTAAAACTTACTTGCATCTACTCTGTGCCACACATCCTGCACCAGCTAAACACATCCATGTTCTCTGAACACAAAATCCACCGAGACCAAGGTAATCTAAGCAAATGTGCCACTCCAGCTCCTGAATCTTGATTAAAACAGAACTATCTCCTAGCTTGATTTTTACTTTTAATACAAAAAAGGAAAAACATTTGGTGTTGATCCATGAGATATGCATGACAATGTGAGTTCCTGAGCTCAGATTTCACAAGACATTTCATTTTGCAGTGAATTTATACCCACATCGCGCTCCAGAGAAAGCAACACATGCAAAACCAGCACAAAACTTCAGAAGATTCATAACCCCAGCTACCACAGAAACACTTATGAACGTTTCTGTTGCAAGCCCTACAGAAATTCAAGTTCAAAAAGCGAAGCACAGAACAGCATCACAGGGATGCAGGCACCTTCAGAGGAAGTCTGAACTCCTGAGAGACACCAAGTATGCTGTATTTCGTCAAAACCGTATTTTCAAATACAGCTGTTCGCTAAATCAACAGTTACACAGTCAATAACTGCGAGGAACATCAAGATCTGAGTAAATGTCACAGCTGGACCTGCTCAGCTAAGACAAATGTTAAGGCTGAGTGGAAGTGAAAAGAGAAAGCAAGAATTTGTATTTATTGCCAATTCTTTACTGCTATCTACTTGTAGGAAATGCAACTAGCATCCCGAAAGCTGATATTTTTAATAGCGTTCATTGAAAAAGCACAGCATGCAAAAAAAAAAAAACAGAATCAAAGACCACTCCCTGGTCCTAAAAGAGTTCAATCTTGTTTTCAAGTCTTAAAATTCAAAACTTGGAATTGACTTAAGATTCATTTTTCAAATAAAAAAGCTGAAGAGTGTCACAAAATTAACACTGAAGACACTTATAAATATTTTTAAATCTGATCTATACTCTTCTAGGAATAAAAAAGGGATTTTTTAAATCCTACTTTATTGTCAGATTCTGAAAACAGCACTTCTGGTAATGAAATATTTCCTTTTAAAACCAATTGATCTTCCTTAAAATGATATTAAACTACAGAAATTTTGTATCTAGCTTAGCTGCTAGTTTCCTTACGACATACTCCTGTCTTAAACTGAGACAGGAAAAAAGCACAGCCATGAGAACTCCCAAGAAATACCCTTAAAACTACATCAAATCTTCAACACTAAGAAGTGTCAGCAGAGAAGTTGTTTTGCAACACCAGTGTTGCCTAGAAACAGAGACAGCCTAATGGCTTTTCCAGCAAATCAGAACTTTCTGTATAACACTTCGTTGTCAAAATGACCAAGTTAAATGTCATTTAGGAGACTGGCATGAAACACAGCATGTATTTACCAAGGAGTTGTGACTCGGATGTAGAAATGCACCACACCCACGCCGTGCTTAGAGGGAATAAAGGATAATCACTGCACAAAACCACCACGGCCACAGTCGATTTGCTACGGGTTTTCGTGCGTTAAACATCCCTTTGAAATACTATAGAAAATACTTTCCACTCTTCACCACTGCACGCCTATTTATTTAACTTTTAAAAACTCAACAGGCATGGCACTGCCACACTTGATCAGCGTGTCCTCAAGACAGACTTACACAAGGAAACCTGCTGGGCTTGGGGCACTCTTCATACTCTCCATACCCAGGTTAAAGGCACTGACTGATAAAGACACAGGGGACACAGGAGAGTGCTCTCTGCCTCCTAAATGCAAACCTAGATGGAGACCACACCAGCTGATGCCATTTTCTTACTTTTTGATTTTCTTGCATTTCACTGATGGAGTCGTTTCTAGTTTCAGCAGGTTTCTCAGGCTTCGCGTCACTGCTTGATGTCGGACTTGAAAACCTAAGACAAAAGAACTTCTGTTACTTCTTTTAGCCCAGCTAGTCCGTCAGCAGGTACACTGCCTACCAAAGCAAACTGGTAGAAATTATCCAAGAAATTGTATTTCTTAAAGGAGAAACATCAGTATTTCATAGTAAGTAACTGTATTTGGTGGTTTAATTGCATCTAGACCAAAGGATCGTTGTTTCCCAAAAAACAGCTACTTAGGCAGCTTACTGGATGGTACACTGAAGATTTAGAGATACACAATGAGGCATAGCGAGAGAGACACCGACGTTCTCACGCCTCAGTTAAATTTCTTTATTTTTATCACAAAGTTAAGACGAAGGCTTGCTGAAGATTTCAACGACGGCGTTGTTCATCAAGCAGGCCCTGTCAGCAAACACCTGCTGCTCTCGCAGGCGAGGCACACCACCCAAACCCGCCACCCTTCCTTCCGCATCCCTTCGGCATCACACACGGCACATGAGCGACCCAGACGGGTACCAGGCCCCGCAGCACGGCCTCGGGTGGCGCTGCAAGGCGCCCAAAGCGCGCTCTCGTTCATGTCACAAGCAGAATTTTAACGATCTGGAATAACCAATGACCCAACTTTGCACTGAGAGAACACGTCTTGTCTTGGGCTAAACCTCTTTTTACGGGGCAAGATTTTTTGTTGTTCCTTTTGGTACGTGACAATTAGCAGGTCTCCTGTTACTCTAACACCACTGCTTATCGCCACAGCTTCAGCAGAACAGACACCACAGGTCTTTGGGCTCTGATACGACAGCGCAGCACGATTCCCGTCTGGCTGAAACCCGGGTACTCTATACAGCTGTCAGAGATGGAACCGTCCTTTTGCTTTCTCACAAATATGCAGGCTTGCAGTCTGCAATGCTCACCTCAAGATCTCAAGATGCATGAAATTTTAATAATAGATATACAGTCACAGTAACGTACAAAGGCCACAATATTGACAGCATTTTTTTTTTTTTTCCCGCAGCTGCTGTCAGGGTATATTTCATTAAATTTTCCTTTTTTTGGGGTAGGAAAACATGGGAAAGGGGCCCAAGAATAACACCATAAATAACAACTACACTTAGTGGAATCAAAATGATCAGTTATTTTACTGTGCTGGACAGAGCAAGTTTTACTGAATGAGATGAAGTTGAGAGGATTAAACGGACTTTTCTCTGCAACCTACATTTTTGTTAAGTCCGCAGAAAGCGGTCGTGATTGAAGCGACCTGCGTAGATTTCCTGGCTTAACGTCAGTATTTTCTGTTGTCAGTTCTTTGATTCTCTGTTGGATGTTCACACATCTGTTTTCCTTCTCAGCAGTTGACGGGAGAAGCTCTGTATCCGTTGTGGTACTGGGATTTTCTGAAGTAAACAAACTAATGTGTTTTTTAACACTACCTCTTACAATACTGTTCTCTTTTTCTGAGGGAGTTGCAGGGCTTTCACAGCCTAGAAAAATATATGTTTCCTTTTGATCCGGTCTTTTCCCCCCCTTATTAGTTCTGCTTTCACTGGTGGTTTCATGGCTTCTTTCAGAGCTGTGCAAGTTAGTCATTATTTCTGGTTTTACTTCGATTTGTTCACTTTTAGATTTAAGCTTTGTTTCCCAT
Source organism: Leptosomus discolor (assembly GCF_034619465.1). Taxonomy (NCBI): domain Eukaryota; kingdom Metazoa; phylum Chordata; class Aves; order Leptosomiformes; family Leptosomidae; genus Leptosomus; species Leptosomus discolor. The sequence continues at coordinate 15,694,802 of NC_141406.1, read as the reverse complement.
ATGTACTTTCCATTATTTAGGATGCCAATGTCCTGATTGCTGCACTTCAAATTTGTTTTAGAAGCACTGCCATCGTGAAATTCAGTTTCTTCAGTTTTTGGCCCCATTTCAGACTGATCATGACAGCCCACGTCAGTAAAAGAAATTACTGGTACATTCTCCTTGCTTTCGTGAGATGAACAAGTCTTCTTGCAAGAAGAAGGATCTTTATGTTCAAACTTCGCTGTCAGGTCCATGGACAAAGGCCTTGGTTTTCTAGCCCAGGACGTCTCTGCAGGAGATTTTTCCTCAGAAGCTTCCACAGTGCGATGCTTTTGATCTCGTAACGATTCCAGAAAAATAGCAGATACTGGTCTATGTTTTGGCCTTTGCTGCACATCGATAGAGAAATCAACTTTACTGTTGATATTATTTGCATCATCATTGTTTTTCTCTCCTGGATGAGCCTCATAAGCATCTTTTTTTTCACCAGTTTTGAGGGAGTTCCAAGAGACTGGTCTAAGACTGGAGGAAAGCGATATCTGCCTATGAAGAGGCCCTTCAGGAGTCCTGGATGTCTCCGATGGCTGAGACTGTTTCTCCAGCTTCGCGCTGCACTGAAGCTCTTTTGTTTGCACAGTACTAAACACTCTGCAGTCATCAGCAGCCCTTTTTTCTTGGGCCAGGCTTACCTTTGACGGCTCTGTGCCTGCTGTCTCAAAAAGAATGACAGTATTCGCACTGGGACCAGTGTAGAAAGTCATGTTTGTGACGACTTCACCACCAGCCTTATTTTCACTTTCAATCACCTTCTGATCTACTAACGGAGGAACGTTCCCACTTACTGCCTTAACAGACGTCATTTCTTCAGTGACCTTTCTAATAAGACTACTTGATCTGAAAGCCGGAACAGGCGGTTTTACATTTGCAAAAGTATCTGGAGATTTCTCTTTAGAGAAAGGCTTTGGGAAAAGCCTCGGCCTCGATCCCAGCGACGGCATTGTTGCAGATCTCAAAGTACTCCCAAACTTGTTCTTCTCTTCAAGAGTTAGTGATGCTGAAGCCTCCTTTGTTTTGTTGCTTGCATCTGAAAGCACACTTACATACACACGTTGTGATTTATCCTCGTTTCTGATTTCATTTAAGTCAGGTACTGTCGTCAAAGACGCCAAAGTAGAATTTATTTCTACTCTTGTTGCCATAGTTGTAATTACACATCCAACAGAACTGAAAAAATCCAACGAGGAAAAAGAATCTGCAAAAAAAGAAAGAAAATGCAAGTGTTGATATCGAGTCAGCACGAACATCAAATAACATCATTCTAATTTAAATTCAAAAGGCAGCTAAACTCAGATTAAGGTGCCTTTCAGATATGCTGTTTACAGAGTGTATCGCATAATGAAAGACATACTGTTCCTTCTCCTCTAAAAAAAAAACCAGCAAGAAACACACCGTTATTCATTGATCAGGCCCAACAACCAAAGAACAAATCGCAAAACCTACAAGAGCACCTGCACAGCCCTGAGTTCCCATCAGTCGAGTAAGTGTCAAGGGTTGAGATACTTAAATAAGCTGGATTCTTTTTTGAAGTGGACATCTCGGTGTTGACATACAAACATCAGCTCCTTTTTACGCTATGAACAGCTGGCCAGGTGCACTGAGTAGGTACTTTCAAACTAACAAAAATACCAAGATTGGTGTGACTGAAAGTGTTATTTGTTATCGATTAGCCAAGGCTTACAGTTAAACAGTGTATATTGTTTATGTACATGCATATTCTACAAATCTCCAAAAGCTTTGCTACCACTTACCATAATTTGCGTTTCCTGCTGCAACCAATCCATACAACCCGAGTCACTTCTCATAGTGAAAACGAGACCTCGGTCACAAGATCACATTAAGAACAGGAAAAAGGGATCACTTCAGCACGCTGATCAGACCTCTCCTGCAAAGGCACAAAGAGGTTCAGATTCAGGCACAGCACGTACCCAGATCTACACACGGAATTCCACACGAGACAGAAACCCTGAGTATTTTAAGGAAAAAAAGCTGGCTCCCATTTTGAAGTATAAAGCCACCAGATTTAACTCTATAAAGCAAAAGAAAGTTTATTTTTCAGACAGCTATTAAAGAATCAACAAGAAATTATCACCTAAATCCTGAAAGGGGGAACTGAAAGGTGAAGAGTAACTAACTTGGTCTGCACAATAGACAAATCAAATTTGACCACAGTTAAAACCCCATTTCAGTGAGTACTGTTTGCAAATTCGAGTGTTGTCAATCACTGGATAAACACAGAGCTCTGTATTACTGTAATCTCAATTACTGTAATTTACTTTCTATCGTAAATCTCCTTTCTGTGACAACAGTATGTGAAGTGCTACCTAAGAAGCCGACCTTCAAACGGCTGATTTTCCATCAAAATACGACTTTTACCATGACAAAGCAGTTTTTCCAGTATCTCGCCAACACAGCAAGAGATTAGCTTTGGCTTTAATTATATTCTTACTGCAGAGATGAGGGGAAACCAGCAGCAATTAGCATTTCACCGACAAGAAGTAACCTGAATTTTTCTTAATAAAAAAAAGTATACTTGAACTTTGCAGCATGTGCAGCTGGCTACATAAGGTTAGATGCATTATCATAATTTTTCCTTTAAAAGCTGTCTTAGCTTTTAGGAAATTCATGCTGTATTGCACAGCCTTTCACTCAGGGGCTCCATTTTGTGTTGCCACCCTCTTGTCTACTTCTGGGCAGCCTTTGAAGAGGCAGCCTTCAGACTCCCCACCTATTTCGGTGTGTATTTACCCCACAAATATGCCTATTGGTAGATTCTTTGGCATGCAGAGCCCCCTGCCTGTGAATATTTAAAAAAAAAAAAACAAAAACCAAAAAAAACCCCACCACAACAACCCCCCCCCAAAAAACCCCACACAAAAACCAAACCAAAACACCACAACCCACCAGACTATTGCCTTCCTGAGTCTGCAGTCTAGAAAAATGTTGTTGTTTTTTTCCCCACCTTCAGCTTCCCTTGAACAGCTCACCACCCCACCGGCACTGCAAACTGAAGAGATTTATTTTTGTCCCTTGCATTTATGCCTTCCTCTCTCGGGCAGGCTAATGAACTCTCTTCACCTTCCCTTTCATCTTTCAATCCACTTGAAATTCTGTCTCAACTACTTACACGCCGTGTTAGTCCCCTTCCAGTCCATGACCTCTCCTTTCCAAAATAGTCACTAACCCAATCAGCTTATCAGAATCAATCTGGTCCTTCCACAATCTCACAGACCTTAATGAAATCTTCCTCCCTCTCCCACTCCTTATTCCAAGAAACACCACCAAAATCCGATTAAAATGCTCTCACATTCCAAGGATGCAGAGGTTTTGTGAAGAGCAGTTATGCTCCAAAAGCAAAACAGTGACACTGGCTGAAATAAGGGCGATGCTAACAGGGAACGCCGCAAAGCAAAAAATTAAGCGGTAAGAACAGCATGTGTCTTGCAGCACTCAAGAACATGTTTGCTCCTATCATTGTGTAGTTCTTTTTCTTTGGAAAAGAAAGGGGCACAGAGCTTCTTAAACGGAATAAAACTTGATCCTCAACGGAACGCAAGGCAGCGAGTATACAATGAGGGACATAATCCTTGCTAACAGCGTACAACTCATTTCTCCAGCCAACATTCCTAAACCACAATTTACTCATTTTGATGATATTTGTTCCTTAGTTTTATTACACTACACTTCAGCTTTATAGGATCCCATTTTTTTCTACATGACCTAGTGAAGTCTGTTTTCAGGTTTTCAATTCTTATTGCTCAGATACCCTACAGCAGATATGTGGCCCAAACCAGACAAGCATTCAAAACCAGAGAATAAAATATTGGGGGGGGATAAATCACCCAATTTTGAAAATTATAAAGCTCCTGGAACTTCAAAAACCTGTACATTTGATAAAGAGGAATCATGTTATCAATGCCACATGTAACATACGCTGGGAATTGTGTCTCTAAATACGCCCATGCAGTCTGCGTGCACAAATGCAATCACAAATGGCCCTGGAATATCTTTTGAAAGTCTCCCTGCTTTTAATGAAAAGAATGTGCACGAAGGCCTGGTTCTTCCCTGCTGCTCTTCTTCCTCAGCTTCAAAACAACTGCAGTGGTGATTCTTCCTGGGGCGAGCTGATCCACTACAGGGTGTGACAGCGATGCACACGCAAGCACCGCTCCAGGCTCAAGCTGAATCTTAAAAATCCTAACGTCTTGAGGTGTTGTTTGGATTTTTAATTAAACAATCTGTCTTTACCAAGATTATTACCATTGCTCTTTAAAAGTCAAAATGGATTATTGACTGCACGGTGTCATTTTTGCAAAACTCCCATGGGAAAGGCTTTACCCAAAACACACCCTTTATATTTAGGGTTTGCCTGCCCTGCCTTGCCCACCAGCGGCGCACAGAACTATTATTTACATCAGGGGTAATTCCTTTAAGCCTATTAGGACAACAGGAGCAGCAGCCTGCAGATAATTTTTCCACCATGAATCACGTGATTATTGCCAACTTCCTTGCTCATAAATAAGAATGTTTTAAAAGACACAAAGCAAAATAATCTATAATCTGCCCCCGAACCTCCCAGCAGATAAACAAGTCCATCTGTCTTTTGCAAAGATGGAAAGCATAAAAAAAAATCTCTGCCATAAAATAAACAAATAAACAAAATCCAGTTTATAAAACTGAAAACAACCAGAATGCATGGCTCCAACAGCAAATATCCCCGTCTGTTTATACTAAGAATAGTCCAGTAGAAAACTACCAAAGGAACACAAGGTTTTCCTTTAGACACAACTTCACCAGCAAATCTGCTACCAGCATCAAAAAATTACTCCCTCGGTGTGTAAACAGAGGAAGAGATTTGTCCAACTACACACAGTAGCAGCTTTGCCCATGACTACATCTCCCTGGCCCACGGGCCGTCACCAGCACAACCAGCCACAGGAGCTCCTGAAAACAAATGCAATGGCTGTAGACACTGTACAGACACAAAACAGCCCAAGATTTACTTCATTCCTTCTCCAAAAGGCTCCTCCACCATCTTAAAAGGTTTCAGTCTTTAAAAAAAAAAAAAAAAAAAAAAAGTTTTTCTTTTTCCTTCCTCTCCTCACTGACCACATATTGGCACCGGTCGAGAGCAACTCATGTCAGTTCTCCCAAGCAATCATCCTGCTCCTGCTTCCTACCACACTTGGAGAGCTGCTGAGAGGATCTGCTCTGTCAATTCATATTCAATCTAATCACTTACTGGGCGTGTATGAAGGAAAGAGTAACAACCATGCACGTGAATACTGCCAAGAACATAAGACTTACTATAGCACAACCAAAATAACACCAAGAGGAAAAAAACACCTTTGCTGAAGCTGTTATAAATAAGTAGATCATGCAACTAATTCAGTAAAAAAAGGCTTTTTCTATTCTTGGATTTAAGCCTGATTCATGTTATTAGTACTGTCATTCACTGAAATGGGATCCATCAGTTGTATTTAAGAGGACATATAGGGTCTCTTAAAGAGAAAGACTAACAAAAATATTGTCATACTGGCTCTAATTTTTAAAATATCCCTGGACAAATTTATTCACTAAGAACAGGTAATAAAATGCATTTAAATTCTCTTTTCCCAGATTCACGGTGAGAAGTCCAGTAGAACCAGGCACTTGTTCTGCTTCTTAATAATCAAAACTAACAGGTTGAGAACTAAAAATACATATTCCAAATCCCACAAGACAGATACCTTGTGACCTGCAAAGCCCCATAGATCTTTAATACTAGTATTCCAAAGCATTGCAAAATTTGGAATAGTCTTTCTCCACTCCCCACGTGCAAGCCTACTTGAAGCCTCTAGCTTTGGTTTTTTGGGTTTGTTTGTTTGTTTTCAAAAAAAGGACAAAGTACTGTTCCTTTGGCTGTTATAGTCAAGCCCCATCACAAGGATGAAGTCCTTCACTCTGACATTTTTCTCCCACTGCAGAGAAGATTAGCGTTTCGTTAAATAAAGTGCCCGTCCTATAAATAGCAGCATTTACAAGCACTTGTAAATCTCCAATTGCTATTGCGAGTACAATTGCATAACTATCAGCACTTGTTCGAGCTTCACCAACATGTAGACACGCACTAAAGGACAGAAATATTTTCAACAATCCTTCTCATTATGTGCTGCCATCTCAGTACTAGAGCGAAAACTTTACACCTTCTATTTTAACATCCATGTTACGAAGGCAAGGCAGTTAGAGGGGTAACGAATTGTAAAGCACTACACGCAAGGAGCTTCTGTAACTCAAACTGGCCCCACAGAGGCAGTACCAATTATAGAAAACCAGAAATTCCCTGTTTAATACACTGGTGTGTTCACGTAATGGACAACATAAACCCAAGATTGTAGCAGGACCATCAATTGAGACAAGCATTCAAGAACACACAGAAATTAGTGTTAAAATAGGATTCAACAGCAAAATGCAACTGTCCGTAACCGTGGTGGAACGCACTGCGACAGCGGTGGGGCGGGGGGAGTTGTCCTCTGAGCTTCCTTGAATTTGTCAGACAACGATCAGGCTGGAGGGAATGACTTGGGGAAAAAATTATCTGTAATGGTCTGCTTCCTCAGCTGCCAGTCCTGTAGTTTTCATAACGATGTTGATGTGTCATGCGTAAAAAGTGACCCAACAGGACCGATCTACAAAACTCAGTCACCGGTAGCAAGCAGCGACGTCCCTGGTCCTGTCTGTGCCTGCCCTCTGCTCAGAAAGGAGAGGAGCGGGGTGCAACAGACCTGGAACCACAGGGGGTTGCCTCCGGTTCTTTCTAGAAAACGGTTTCAGAATTTCACCCTTTAAAAAGGTCCGGTTTGATTCTGGATTATCAGCCTCCTTGTGCTGTTGCTCTTGCCCCTGACGCAGCCCAGGTTCCATCACGCAGCACCCACCACCCCTCCTGCCCAACAAAACGCTCTTCTCCTCTGTAGGGCCAAGTGGTTTTCAAGGAAGAATCTGTGATTCTGCCCACCAAAGAGAGATCCCTCCAAACATCAACTGCGACCATACTTTTCCCTGCACGGCCATCACATTTATTATCAATTACCCATTCTCAGGGTTTTCAGCTCTGAAGAGACCTCCAAAAATGTCTGCACTCTTGAGTTTCAGGGGCAATGACCACCGTTCTACAGACAATTAAGGGCAACTACTTCTCTGTCAGATAAACTTTGTCAAAACCAGACTCTTGGTTAGGGTTTTTCCTCTTTGTACATCGTTGTCAGCGTGTTCTCCTCAAGAGAGATCCATCAAGAGCACACAGACTGAAAAAGCACGCTAGGCATTTCCTCTGACCTGTACAACTACCTCATTACATCTCATTCTTCCATAATTTCCTTCTCCACAACTTCTCATTAACAGTTTCAGAGTAAACTCTTTTCCCTTCCCAGTTTCACAGAGGGTCTAATTTGTTTTGAAAGTCTCATGAGACCGAGCTAGAACAAACCCTAACCAAAGGAAAATGCTTTGAAAAGCTGGCAAATCATCATTTTTTGGTACCAGATGCTGTGCATCCTCACCCTCCTGAGTGAGTCATCTTTTATTTCCAGCTAGCATTCTGCATGAGGGATTCCACCAGGCTCATTAGTGGGTGGGTATTCTCAGAAAGTCCAATTCTTTTGGCAGTTGAACTAGAGAACAAAAGCAAAATCTTGATTTCTGCCAACAGAGGATGACATTCAGCTGGAACCACACGAATTACTGGGTTAGGCTGAAGTCAGGCTAAGAGCGTGTTTGTGCGGAAGGTCGCTATTCCCAGCAGGCCTCAGAAAGCACTGTTTTGTTTGCTTATGTCATCAAACATTCGCTTTTGTGGTCAGCTTCAACTCCTGTTAATCTTCTTTTAGGTTTTAGCCTCGTAAATGCGTTTCACCCACAAACAAGACTTGCTAATAGCCTCCCCCCACCATATGCAGTTTAGCATGAAAAAAAAGACACTGCAGAGACAATTGCACTGCACGCCAGAGGAAATATTAACGATCAGGTCTGGCTACGAGCGAGAAAAATTGACTATGGAACTGAAAAAAGAAAAAGGAGTCAAACCAAGGCTCTTACAGGAAGATGTTCGGCTGTTTCAGCAGACTCTATCCTACCTGCGGTTTCCAGAGGTCAACAGGGTTACATCCCCGACACAACAGAGGGTGGACACTTCAATTTGCAGCAGGGCAAATTTCACCTCAAACCTTTTCAGACTCATTATAAAACTTCCTCCTGGTTAATTTGTAGGAACAACCCGGTCTTCTTGTTGCAGGAAGCTTAACTTCACTTTTAACTGTATTTAAAGTAAATTTTGATTAGATAAGTTCTTCTGCACTGATTCTAAAGGAACAGGGTTAAACCCCTGGCTAGGTCGTTTTCATACTCTTATGCAGTACATCATGATGAAATTAATCACATACTAATTTATTTATACCTCCTTTGAGTGTATGGTCTCCATGACCTTGCTTTAGAAGAGGTGAAGTTTGGTTCATTAGTGTTTCAGAAATACATCAAGTAGCTACTGATCCCTCTGACCTCGAGCAGGCGGCACTTTCAACCATCCCTTTCTAGCTGCAGCCCCCAGAGGCGAGGCCAGGGCTGCGCCTGCTCTAGAGGCTCCAGCCTGGAGCACGAACGCTCTCGTTTGGCAGGCACACCATGGAAGCGGCTGGAGGAGATGGATGAGCCAGCTGTCTGCAGCACAGGCAGAAACACAGGACTGAAAAATCCCTTTGGCATCCCTCCAGTTGATGCTCCCCTACAGAATACCATGTTCAGCGCCCTGTTTCAACAGCAAAAGGAGCTTCGAGACCACCCACACCTGCAAACATGTACTGTTCTTGTGCGCACTCCTCATCCTCTCGGCAGCAAGGGAAGACAAAGGACAATTGCCTCCCATCTCAGAGCGGACAGGACACAGATAGCACCGCTGGATGTTGTGTCGCTCACCGTGCTCGCTGCCTTCAGAGCTACCAGCTGCTGCAAACGCTTTATAAACAGCAACAATATTACTGGGACAGTTTCCTCCCAAAACACTGGTGAAAAGTACACGGACACTGACACTGAAACTATTTACTTCATGGAGCAAACGTGAAGTTAAAATACCCCTCAGAAAACCCCTGCAGTGAAACACCTTGCTCGCAGAAACAAGCAAAGAGAATGAGAACCACTCAAGGTGCAACACTCCCCTCAGTCACGCGAGATGGGTCTGACCCGAAGTGGCACGCAAGCCAAAGCATCAACTGAAAGAGAACCGTGGGCTTTGGGTTATTAAAAAAAAAATCCACCTACTTGTTACAAAAATAGGCAAGTGCCTTCACAGAACTACTGCCTGCAAGCAAAGGCTATGAAGCCTTCCGAAATAAACCTGACACACCACCCTCTGCACCCAGGAAGGAATCAGGGGGAACAGATCATTTCATACAAACTGAGCTTCCAAAGGTCACTATAATACAGAAATAGCACGATGTGAGAAGACATTTCCTGCTTGCCTTTATGCTGGCAGGTGCTTTTGTGTCAGAAGGGACTGTAAGGAAGGACAAAGCCCATAATCCTCTGATCTTCCTCTTCAAATTCTAACAGGATTTCCAGCGCTGGAAAATGCATTTGTGGCCTGGGTCGGTAAGTATAACCGGCTTGTGTTGTTCTGCGATGGACTTTGCATCGCCAGTACTAGTTTAGAAATTCTGTGTCTTTTATACATTCATCTGATTGCTGAAAAAGGGATTAAGGTATTGCCATATGGAGAAAAGAACAAAGTAGTTTCATCAAGACTTTAAAGCAAACCTGAGGCTACTGGCCTTGGAGCACTACCATCAACGCACTAGGAGATCACGTCAACGGTTTATCATCTGAAGAAAACCTGAACCCATAAAATGAAGGACAAAGGAAACAAAATGATGGGATTGAACGCTGAAAAAAATCATGACACATTTAAAATTATATATATGTGTGTGCATATATGTATATACATATGCATGTTCTCCAAGACAGCACGCTTGGGCAAAGCTGGACTGCACTGTTTCCCTAAGGCAGACGGCTTTACTCCTCTTTCAGCGCCCAGGATTTGTTCTCACCACGGAGGTTCAAAGCCAGCTGTCTCGGGCCACTACACAGCCACTGCCAGCAATTACTGAAGAGCAGCTACGAACTGACCCTGGGAAAACACAGCTTGCTCACGAGGCAGAGCAGAGCCAGACCTGCGGGGCAGTGGGGAGAACATCACCCCGCTGCGCACTAACGCCGAGGTGCGGAGACCCCCGTACAGGCCAGTGCCTGCTCAGTGCCGCAAGACGGCGAAGAGCTGTGTGACCACTGCAGCCCCAGTCCTGCACACATGCAAGGGCAGGGGGTGACCAACGTCTGTATTTGAGGTCTAAGCATTAAGATCCCTTGGTTTCTGCAAAAAGAAAGAGGATTTACACTGTACTAGTTTCATACCTGTACTGGCCTCGAAGGACAGATTCCGAAGCTGCAGAACCGCTAGCTAAAAGGCTCATTCAGGAAAGGCACGTGCCATCTACACACCAAACACTTGGAGCAAAGATGCTGTAATAGATTACGCTGCTTCTAAGCTTTCACCTAGCTAAAAGAAAATCTGTCGTTGCACATTCTTGTTATGAACGTTTACGCTCTGGTTCAGCTCTTACAGCTATACCATTTGATGTCTCCACTGGGTGATTTTCCACTTGCTTTCTTAAAAAAATCATACGCTAAAAAGCTGTCTGTTCAACAGCTTTGGATTTTGCTGCTAACGACATATTTTCTTTCAATACAGACAGCCAATAGAGTCTAGCAGCAATTTCTCCATTCAGTCCCCTGTTCTACCTTTCAAATATTTGCATTAGTCATAACAGAAGCACGTAGCCCAGCTTGGTCAGCAAGCAGCTATCTTCAAGCCCAAAATACTTGTCCCAAGCACTACTCTAGAAATGAACTGCAGCACAACGGAAGAAAGACAGTCTGAACCGGCCCTGCTCTAAACAGGGGGTTGGACCAGCTAATTCCCAGGAACAGATCATTCTGTTCCAGGAACAAATGAACAATTTCTAAGCCTGCTCCTCTAAGTTCCAGCAAGCTGTGTCTTAAAGATCAAGACAGGTACCTATCTGGAGCGGACAATAATGGCACCTCCCTGTTACTGTTGAAAAGGCAAAGCGACAGTGTTAGCATTAATAATCGACACAGCTCGGTCTCACTTCCCCCACTGGCATGCCAAGGCAGGCAGGTGGTCCCACGGCGGAGCTGTCAAAGGTCCTGCCAGCAGGGACGCCGAGTGCTGACACCAGAACAACGCCTTGCACCAAGCTCTACTTCTCCAGGATTCAGCTCAGAATTACCACAGGATATAACTACGTGCGCTGGGCACAGACACCAAAACAAGCCATGGGCTCTCGCTAGCCCGTTTTGGCCAAGGGCACTCCTAGCAGCTGACAACAGCAGTGGTGGCAGCGCACACGACACTGAACTGCCTGGAAAAGGGGCCGCACCTCCGTCCGAGCCCCGGGGTCTGCAGGCACGGGGCTGACCAGCACTGCCAAGCCAAAGCCCAGCTCCACGGACAAGCTTCCTTTTGTGCGCCAGCAGCAGCACAGCCCGACACGTCTCTCTCGGACGTGTGAAAACAGAGGGGGTTTTATGACAGACCCTTTTTTATGTGTGGTCGCCATAACCCAAAAACATTTAAGGCAGAACGGAAGGAACAGAATCGAATTTGGACTTGGGTTTACACGTCATTGGCATCAACTCCAGGGGAAATTTTCCAGTGTGCTCAGCAACAGCCTGACCACGTCAAAAATCCAACTTCAGCACCAGTTCTGGTAGGCCAACACCACACAGCACAGAAAATACCAGTCTCAGCTGTTTTACCCAGCACCACGTATGACGCAGGGTAGGTTATCTGATAAAAATGCTCCTTTGCCCAAGCTCTTGCTCCTATAGCAGCAACTGAAAAGCTTTACGTAAAAGACCCAATTTTGAACAAGCCAAGTTTAAGATTAACAATCAATACAATTTAGAAATTAAGATTAACAATCTTAAACTGGATTAATTTTACTTTAGTTATGCCTTTCAGTGTACAGATAGAGCCATTAAAACCCATTCAAATTCAAACGGACATGACCATCAGACTGACAATTTCCACTCACGTCCCATAAATACTGGAAGAATTACTAGACTAGGGAGAGATGGGTGGATCTGGTTTGAGTCAAATAAAATACTGTTATAGAAGCAAAACACTTGGTGGCACTTATCATTCTCTGGGCCAAAGTCCCTTATATCATCCTCAGCTCTACAAAACAATTACATACTTGGAAATTAATCTTTTTGCCTCTCAGGTTGTTAACAATTTTCAGACAGCTCTTTGATCTCTTCCTTGTATACTCACAGCAGCACTAATTTGGGTAGGATACCTTACTGCAGCAGGGTGCTGCCTCCTGCCAGGCATCAATAATCTGCCTCAAGCTGCACACCCATAAAAAAGCTGCTATGTCAAGAATGTTTCATGTGTTAGAGGAGCTACTGCTGCTACCTTGAAGATAAGGCTCTCGTTTTTCCTTCAGTGGTCACATCTAGCTTTTCACATATGCAGGAAACAGTCTAAGGTTTCCCCCTCCACGAACACAATTACCCATTTCAGAAACACCAACTGTTTTTGCTAATTTGTACCTGTGTTTCTTTTGTTACCTGCTAGCAGGTCACTGTTATCAGCAATCCCCCAAAAAGCTTCCTCTTCCTTCAAGAGTGATACGAATTCAAGGGAGCATCACAGGGTTCCGTATGGCTATGAGGAATTGAAGCAGTGACACTACATTTCTCCCCATTATTGAATAAAAGCACGTCTAAGACAAGAACTCCGACAGCTTAACGACATTCACAAGCTTTAGCACAGAAGCGCATTTTTACCACAAGTGAGCAGGGTTTGTTTTTTTTTTTTTTTTAAACTTTCTGATAAGTTTTAAGCACAGAAGCCACAGAACCACTCTAATACATTAAAATGAAGATAAAAGAGTAACGCAGAAAACCACAGACGCTGTCAAAGAATACCTGGTACAGTGTAGAGATCACCTGCATTTTGTGGCAGGATAATAATGAACAGCTGCCACAGGCGTATTTTGGAGCTCACAAAAATTAGCAGGAATGAAAGATCACAGGAATGTTCTCAGCAGTTCAGCCAGACCTGAGCAGCTAGGCATGAGCACTCACTTGCCTGTGAGCATCCAGACCAAGAAGCTTCCCTCAAATCACACCCACCTGACCACACTCACACCAGTATTAAAGCAGCCCCAGCACCCGATCCGAATTTCTCAGGGCATATCCTAAGAAGGGATTTTAATAGGATTTTAGTAACCTGAGAATGACCTCACAGTGAGCTTAGAAACATCATCTTCCCAAAGTTATTACAAAGAAGGCTCCTTTGACTGAAATCTGACCCAAAACAAAACCAGGATACACCCACTTGTCCCAGCTCCCCGCCTCCACCTGTTCCTGCCCCCAGAAAGCCACACAGCAAAGCACACCTAACTGATCTGGGGTTTAACCGATCTGGGGTTTAGCTCCGCGGTTAATACCGCTGGATGCCTCTGGAAAGCATGAGACACGTTCACAGACTTCAAGAGGCACAGTAAGTCCTGCAGCTACCGGGAAATCTGCTGAGCCGACTCCCTCACTGGCCCTTTTGTTGCAAATCTGCAAGTTCAAATAGTGGCACAACCCAGTCATGAAAACAACGGGTAACTGACGCTGGATCCAGAATTTCTGCAGGAGAAATCCCCTCTGAATCAAATCATTTACAGAACAGGAGCCATGCCAATCCACGGAGCTGAATGTTACAGCCAAATGTACCTTCAGCTTCCTCAAATCAGTGGTGAACTTGGCAAGTGAAACCAAAGACTCACACAGCCCAGCATGTTTCATGAGGCACCAGACAGCGGAGGCTGCTTCAGAAGTCTCATATGCACAAGATACCATTTCTTTTCACTTTACAGCCATCTATCGTGTAGAGACTTGATGAGCCAACAGAAGACCAGGTGCCTGCTCAGTGAAGAAGACTGGGTGATTGTTTTCTTCTGTTTCATCACGTATGAACCAACCAGCATATCATGGACAAAAGATACACCAGAACTGCTGGACACAAACTCTGCCCAGGAATCGCATTGATCAACCCAAGTTCCCCTCCCCAGAAGTCTTGAGGTTCAAGAGACAAAGTGATAGAAATCAGGGTGAACAAAAAGCAGATATGCAGGATAGGAGGAGAGATCTACCTGACCAAAACTGCCCAAAGTTCAGGTGGTGCGTGGCCTGTTTGCTCTGCAGCAAACTGATAAACCCTACAGGTTTTGATGCCTAACAAAAGCCGGTCCAACTTATTATAAACACTGTCTTGCACATCAGTTTTAAGCCAATATTGGTTAAACAGTTACAACCAACCTTCCGTTAATTATGTGGTTTAAAATACATGCTCATGCCTCAACAAGTTTTCACTCCAGCCTCCTCTCCAGGACACTCTCCAGATGTAATCGAGAGCAGGGCCATTGAATCTGGCCTACAGTACATTCTCCAGTTACTCTCTGAAGACAAGTTCAGGTATTGACCCTCTCCCAGTTTCAGTAGGAGTTACTACCCCGGTCTCAACCACGTCGGAGAGCTCCCCAACCGCTGGCAGTGGCCACCACACTCAAAGCAATGCCAGGGTCTCAGACTGACCCCCGCAGGCAGGAGCAGCTGAGCAGGAAGGTGCCAGGCGGCCAAGTGTCCAAACGGCATCTTTTGTCCCAATGACACTCCCAACCCGCGCTGTTACCAGTTTTAAAGCTCTCCAGACACTAACCCATCGTCTGCTTGATTACCTCTTTCTCCGCACTGCTGAAGATGTTCTCAACACGCTGGGTTTAGCTGCCCCTCCCATAGTCACAGGCTTTTTCCACGCTCCTGTCAGCAACCGAGTGCTGGTGGAACCAGTGTAATTAAGAGGATGCCAAGATGCAGATCTCCAGAACAGAGCTGCCCCACCGTATTTAAGGAGCCAACATAAGCAGAAAATGGAGCAGGCCACAGTTCACAAAGGTTTTAAAGCAATAAGGAAAATCCAGACTACAGCAGCCCTCTTTAACCTCAGAGTAACCATTTTCAGCATCTATAAAGGCAGCATTTTGGAAGTGTGCTGATCTGGAATTACAGCTATTACATTTAAAAAAAAAAAAAAAAAAAAAGAAAGGCAGCAACTCAATGAAGCTGAAAAGAGACCTTTGGAGACGATTTGAAAAATATAGTAACCTGCTCCTTACAGAGCCAAGCTTGTGCAAAAACCAGCAACCACATGTCTACAGCATAAAAAAAATGAGTTCAAAATTAACTATTTTTTAAGTTACGTGCAACAGCCCATAACAAACATGACAACCTGTGTGATTACTTTACATGCGTATCACATACGCTGTAACGCATCACAAGTAACCTCTAAAGACACTACACATGCTGGTTGGAAAGAATACCAATGCACATTCCTAGAGTTCAAGGCCAAATCTGAGCAAAAAGGCTTCGTACCGTTTGTAGGAGGTGTCAGTAACGGGGCCCAAGTCACACATCTGCCCTCACACCCTTGTGCGTGCATATCAACAGTGAATTCAACATCACAGCTGCCAGTCTACCCTAGCCTTTTAACCCAATATGAAGTGCTTTCAGGAGAGGAAAATATGTATTTCAGCACAAACAAGGCTTCACCCTCTCCATCATGCTATCATCTCCTTCCACTTCATCTTCGTACAAAGCACCAACACGACAGTGACACTAGTTAAGCAAATACTTCATGTAAAGCACTCGAGCCAAACCAAGATCTGCAGGCACGTTTCTCGTCCGTGATCACATGCAGCGTACAAGAAAGCTCCTCCCTGCCCAAAGCAAACCCTCTGCACTCCAAGCGCAGAGCAAAGGCTCCGATGGAATCTGCAAGCACTGCAGAAGCAAAAGGAAGCGCAATTCCAATATGTTTAACAACTGAATTAGCATAATGCTCACCACGCAGAAACCAGTTTCCCTGACCTTCTTGAAATGCTGATCTGTAACTATTGATGAGTCTTTCCTACGGGCACTGTGATTCAACTATATTAAGGAAGAAGTCAAAAAAACATCCGCTGCCCCGTCAACTTTGGTTAGACTAGATCTGACACGCGGAAACCTCTCCCGCAGCCTCACACAGCCACGCAGCAACAGCGAGCATCTCTTCCCTACTAGGTAAAACTGTATTTAGGAGAGTAACAAGAGATCTGAGTCGTACTAGAAACTCTGCTGTAGTAAACTCAATTCATTTAATCTCTCCTTTGCAAGCAGTAACCCCAGAGAGCTGCAGTGCTTTAGTCGTTAACATTCATTCTGTGAAGAACGTAAACTGGACTTTATGACAACCAGCAAGAATCACAAGACACAGAAATTCAAACATGTTTTAGAAATACTTAATACTATTTGCATCAATCAAGACCTCTATTTTCTTGGACATAACTGTTATTGTAGGCTCGAACATGGGAAAGAAAAACCCTGTATCATTTGCACTTGCGTTCTGCAAGAATATGATGATATTTAGGTAAGTCTGCGACCATCCTGTTGCTTAAAGCACTCTAAGGGCAGATGACACCAATATCTGACATTTAATAGCGCCAATACAGTCAGAACACTGTTTGACAACAAATAATAAAAATGACATTTCTTGTAAGGTCTCCAAGCAAAGGATGAGCCAGCTGAGCTGCACAACTTCAGCACAAATGCCCGTTTTAGAAAGGCATCTGTGCTCGTTTTGTTCAATGAGGAATTCTTGAGTGTTCTCATGAAATATCAAACACAATTATGGTGGCCAAAAATTCCGGCCCTGTTTAAAACATATCACAGCTTTGCTGGGCCGAATGCTTTCGTTAGGGATGAGACAGCTTTGTCCACTGAAAGCCTTGTATGGTCGAACATACTTGCAGCAGATAAACATCCCTCTTGCATTTTGGCACAACTTGCTCCCTACCAGGAGTTCCTGATACTATGGCCGAATGGAAACAGTGGCCAGGCTTAATCCAAGCTGAAGTCTGAGCTCATTAAAAGAATGGAATAAACACAAACTTAAATTCCATTCCTATTTATGTCTTTCCAATTCCCATCAACACAGTAAAATAAAGATCATCCTAGTTTTACAACAGCAGGAATAACAAGTTTTAGAACTTCACATTTATTAACACCCCTTGTGGGGAGGCACAGAAAGCATGTATTTAACCAACACTAAGAGCAGAAAAAACAGTTGCTATGAAAATATAAACAGGAGGGGCTGATGCATATGGCAACGACGTTGTTTGCATCAGCAAAAGCCGACACAAATACTTGTATTTTCATACATTTAATTAAAATACTGGCAGCTTTTACCCTTAGAAACTACGAAAAGGTAAAATTGTTTAACCACTAGAATTACAGGAAAATCTAACACAATACAGCGTTAGCATCTTGCACTCCTTCGCCTCTTCTCCAACGAGCCAAACCTACGTATTTCAGATTTAAACAACAAAACACAGCTCACTTTTTTCTTCTGTTTTTGCCATCCTTATTTGCATCCAAGCGCCGCTCCTGCAGCAGAGCTCCCGCTGCCTCCTCCCGGGCTGGCCCAGCTCGCAGAGCACACGCGCTTCCCCAGAGCTCTGCAGACGCCGCTGCCGGGCTCTAAGTGGGTCACGCCTGGAGTTACAGAACGCTCAGCTCTCGGCAATTCCCTCCCCAGCCCCCAACCAAATTAACGGGGTATTTTGACCTGGAAAAGAGACTTACATCTCCTACCACCCCACACTGAAGCATAGGCCAATTCTCTAAAATCAGAGCGGTGAAAACGCCACCAAGGCTGTCCGGGTGCCGCAGACGTCCACTCCTTGAGGAAACAGCTGGAACGCACACGCTCACGGTCTCCCTCCAAGTGAAAACCGTGTAGATCACAATTCAGTTGCTGAAGGTTTGGTTATCTTTTTCTACTTGTTACAGCAGGCTAATGACCTTCCTGACTCATAATTACCACAACAGTAAGAAGCTTTCAGTCCTCACATTGCTGCAAGACCAACACTTATCTTCTTTCAGGCACGCAACAGCTTTATTGTAGCCCAAACCCAAAAGTTTTGGCTCTTAATTCTGATAAGAACTTTTAATGAACGGCTCTGTAAGTGGCTTTAAAGGAGCCCAGATTTCACCACCCCCCCTCCTCCAATGTGTAAGTGCACGTTCATGGGACATGACTCAAAACAAAAACAAGCAATGTTTCAGATAATAATCCTCTGTAGTCCTGGACTGCTCAAATTGCATCACTGCATCACACAAGCCTCAGAAAAAAATTCATTCCTCTCCTCAGGCATGTTTTGTAGTGATGAAGGGTATAAAAAGAAAAATCCAACTCCCATTGTTTCAACATAATCGTAAGGTATTCAGGAACTGTGAAAATACGTCTTAACAATCTCCTACTTACACAGATGCATTGAAAAATAACCCCAAACAGTCTGGAAAACTGTTTGAAGGCTTTCTTATCTGCAAAACTTCCAGCATTACATATTTCCAGAACAAACCGAAAACAGTGGGAAGCAAGAAAAGCCACCTTGATTTGAGAAAAGAATCTAAAGATTAAGCTGTTTACAGAATTATACTTCTTTTAAGAGTCTAGATCATTTAAGCCTAGGCCTGAGGAAAATCGTCATCCAGCAGACCCACATAGCCCTTTCTGAGCAGATGCTCAGGTCACACTAGCGTAAACTGATATCCAGTCATGAGGAAAAAAAAAGGGAAACATTACCAACTTTTTTTAACCAATAGCTGCAAAAAGACAGTATAGTCATCATACTAAACTTAGCGTGTTTTGCCAAAACTCAATACCCAGGTTTTCTTAAGAATTTGTTTTTCCTGCCTCTTAACAGAACCCAAGATCTGGAAAGTCAACTGTGCATAAAAATGCTTCACCCACAGAAGCCCGTTCAAGGCAAACAGTAAATGACTTGCTCTGGGTTTGATTTGGTACTTTTTAAACAAAAAAAAAAAAAGAAAGTATTACTAGAAGACAGCTTCAAAAGAAAGGCCTGAGAGTTCAGCCAAAAGTTTGGGTGGGCCCTTCAAACTCACTAAAAGTCACTCATGGAAAATAAAGCAGATGACTTCTTTCACCTCTGTCAATCCAGCAAGCACCTCCTCAGAATCGTGTCTCGCTGGAGGCACGTATATGAGCAGCCCAGCAGCAAACTCCTCTACATTTTTAGACAAAGTCTGTATGTCAGCAGCACAGGGCAGGTGCATCTAGAGCTTATCAAGCATGATGTCTTCCAGGTGAACTGTTAAATCTACCAGGTCTGTGGTCATTCAGAAGGCTGTCAGTAGGATTCAAGACTAGTTTGCTGTGGAGGGAATTAATTCCACAGCTCTCCTGACGCTGTTACTCCAGGCTCTTTGGCTGCAAACTGCACACAACCACGCGGTGGTTGACACTGCAACGGCTACTACTGCAACCAAGGAGTCTCCATTTAAACAGGTTTCTGAGGGAAAAACAAAAAGTCGGTGCCTTTGTCCATAGGATGTCTTTGGGCGACTCCTACGTACGAAACAAAACACACACCTAAGCCGTTGCAGCATTCCCGGGTTGTAGTCACCCTCGCGCATCAAAGAAAGAAGTGATACAGACTGTGCTCACAGCATCCCTGCAAGCTTCATGCCTGGGCTTGCAGGATCAAGCAGTTTACCTCAGCCTGGCTTTTACATGCAGCCCACTGAATACAGCGTGATCTCCTGTTCCGTGAACGTCTCTTTGAAGTGTGGAACAGACGTAGTACTTTCCTCCCAAGAGCTGCCTGCTGCTTAAGAATTGAACAAGGAGCCCCAAAAGGCCGTGCCTGCATTAAGAAATACATTAATAGCACAAATTAGCAGAAGAGCCAAGACACTGAACAGCTCCCTGCAACCAGCATCACATAAATTTACCATGCTATGAAAGAAAGACTTCCAGCTAGCACTATCCTCACGCAGGGAAGCAGCCTTTAAGTAGAAACAGCTTAAAAATAAGACAAGAGCAGTGACATTACATGTAAGTGGATGCAGAACATTCAAAGCATGCCTTTAGTCATGCAGGCACCATGCCCCCCCCCCCCCCCCCCCCACTAGCCACATTTTTAAATACCTACAGAGCACACGGCGCGGCAAACTCATTTGCCAAAGGAAACTTCCCCTGGCCAGTGAGCAGTGCCAGGTTAGCCATTTCTGTGGAGCATCAATCCAAGAAAACATACCAAGTCTTAAGAGAAAAATCTTGATGAGACTCCTCAATAAGAAGCCAGGACAATTGTTAAACACATGAGCAGCCCAAGGTACGACAGGGGTAGCTTCCTGCAGCCACGACTGTACCGTGTCCCTAACTGACGTGCTCGGCGTAATCCTCTCAAATATGATCCCGAGTCCTGTGTCCCTGATCTGCAGCGTATTCCCCACAAGCACCGCCGTACCGAAATTTTCAACACTATGGGGAGTTTCCTTACCACTATCTAAAAATTCAAGGACAGAAGGAAAAATCCCCAGTAGTTCGATCATTTTGATTCTGATGATACTTGGAAAAGACACCAGAAGCGAGAAAGCTCCATGCCTGAAGATCAAAGACTAATCCCAAGGAAAAGACCAGGCAGCGAACGCAGCGACACATTCTCCACCGCAGAGGGAGGGCTTGTTTTTCACTTTACAGTAAGCAAGCACGTGTGAAAGAGAAGGGAGGTGACAGGACTGGTTTCAAAATTGTCTAGTACCCAGAGAAAGAGAAGCCCTGAATGGAGCAGAGTCCAGAACAACACCCAAGCAAAGTCACAGAGCTGTGCAAAGAACCCCGGGAGGGGAACACCCCAGCTCTTCATCTACCTTCCATCTGGGACCTGCTTCTTTCACGTGTTGTCTAAATTTTACCTTCCACCCACGGAGCAGTAAGGGCTGGCAGACTTTCCAATCACAGTCCTTAGAGTCTGAAATTCTTCCTTTCAATAAAATCTGTTTCCAAGTCATAACTCATTTTTTTTTCCCTTGGGAGAAATTGGGCATCCAGGAAGCACGTTACTGCTGCCAGAGGAGTCCGCAGACTCACAGGGGGCTCAGTCAGCACCCGAGGTAACAGTGCTACACAGGGTTGGAAATAGGATTTAAAAAACCAACTAACTAACCCAGTCATCACTACACATAGCTCTCGGACAGGTAATGATCAGAGGTAACAAATTATTTAAGCATCAGGCATTAAAATTTCCCTAATACACCGGTATCTAGTCAGTTAAGAGCCCAGGTCAGGGGACACATAGCTGGGTACCCTGCCTGCTCTCCTCTGGCCATGAGGCAGGCAGCCTCCGAACTGCAGCGTGAGCACAACGCGGGGATCGGGGACATTCATGTCATTTACTACATCAAACGAGACAGCAAAAATGACAAAAGCAGGCATTTGTATTAGAGAACAGTCCCAGATTCTTACTTCTTTTAAGGACCTTCCATGCTATGACGCTCCAGAGTCACTTTGTTCTATGTCTTATATGGATTGGAAAAGAAACATTGAGCTTAGAATTACTTCAGAGCACTGTCTGAAAGAGAACAGGCTGAAGTTTTACAAGTACTTTTTCAACAAACGATAAACCTACCAGAAGTGAATTACAGGCTATGTCTTCTATTTGGATAGGATTCCTGCCTCTTTAATTGTTCTGAAGTAGGAGGCTTTCTAGATTTACTTGGTAATAAACATCCTTGACAATTTGTACAGAGAAGGGCAGAGCACACAGCAAAGAAAACGCTACCAAAAAAAAAAAAAGGAAAAAAAAAAGTTTATAAATTCTTGAAAGATTTTTTGGAAAAAAGTCTTTACCCAGGTTAAGCTGCCAGGCTCTGTATCAGCATTTCTGTCATACATTGTCTGTTCCCCTACCACACCCTAAAAATGTCATGGGAAAACAAAGGAAAATAATGTTTTCATGTGGCTGTTAAAAAAAAAAATGCAAAGCAGACTGATTTATGGGAAAGAGACAAAGGAAAGAAAATACCAACAACCTTCAATTCTCACACAAAGTACCTCTGAAGCAGCTAAACAACTTCACAGTTACCCTGGAAACATAGTTTACCTCTTCAGCCTACCATGAAAATCGCCTGCAATTGCCACATTGGAATAAAGCACCAGTTTTGACACAGTATCAGTTGCCGAATGCTGCAATTCCTTTAACGCAGCACCAGGATTTTATCATAAGCAATACTTTACCTTGACTAGAATTATATTGCTCAACTCTGAAGACTCAAGTCCGTAGGCATAACAAAAGGTTACGATATCTCCTAATGGTATAGGAAAGCTCTGCCATCTGCCAAGCGTGATTTCCCTTAATCCCATTCCTCACACACAAATCAAAATCACACGGATTACGCCACAGAAATAGAAGTCAAGTCAATACCTGAATCCACAAGACTAATCTCCTACCTTCAGACGGGAGAAGCGCGAGAACAGCCACAATGCTGCACACAGCCTCGGGAAGGCAAAGCTTTTTACACGACTCAACGCAACACCACGCAGGAAATAAAGTGATTTCACAGATTAGCTTCACCCTTTCAGAATCCCGACGTCGCTCCCTCCCAAACCCAAGCGCAGGACTCCCCGCAAATTCAGGGAAACGGGAACTGACCTCCAGGTGATCTTTCAGATCAGCTATTTCCACCCACGAGCTCCACATCCCTCCAGCCACACCTACATCGCTGGTGTTTGGAGTTAGGAAGAAAAAAATGGACAAATGAGTTGCATAACACGAGAGCAACACAAATCTGTCCGCTCAAATGTCAGGCGGGCTTCTAAAATGAAAATATATGCCCATGCACGGGGCGACGGGCCAGCAAGGAAAGGTATGCACATCCGCGATGAAGAAGAACCAGCACGATGACCTTAAACTGGCCCTTAAAACTAAGTCGAGGGAGCAGATCTGCTTCTGGGAGCCCCTAAGAGTCACACACCGCACCTCTGCGCGCCCCTGTCCCCTCTGCAGCCCGCTGCGAGCCCCAGCGGCAGGGCTGCAAACTCCGCGGGGGGGACACAT
The DNA here is from genome assembly GCF_034619465.1 of Leptosomus discolor. Taxonomy (NCBI): domain Eukaryota; kingdom Metazoa; phylum Chordata; class Aves; order Leptosomiformes; family Leptosomidae; genus Leptosomus; species Leptosomus discolor. The sequence continues at coordinate 15,671,694 of NC_141406.1, read as the reverse complement.
CTTTATTTGTCCATTTAAGACCTCCAAGCACATTACCGTCACTAATCCGGGGGGGAGGGGGGGGGGGAACAACAGATAATTGCAGCGCTTAGTGAAGTCAGCTTGGATTACAAAAATAAGGCTCTAATCTGCAGCGCTCGCCAGCAGAACGTTACACCCATGAGCCACCAAAACCCCCCACGAAAACTCACCTAAAACCACAATCCAAAGGCTTTATTCTTTTTTTTTGCGTGTGTGTGTCACACCCCCTCCCTTCTCAGAGCCAGGAGCCAACTTCTCCCCTCGCCCTTGGCTCTGACGCAGTGAAAAACAAACAGCGAGGCGATAGACACCCCCACACACAACACACGCACCGTGACGGACCCCCACGGACCCCCTGTGTGTCCCCTCGCCGTCGGGGAACCGGGAGCACCACAGGCTCCACCGCCCCCGGGCCCCCCATCAGCTTCCCCCGGGGCCGGCTCTGAGGGCGATGCCCTCAGAACCGGCCCCGGGGGGAAGCTGGGGGGGGGCCGCCCGGGGCGTTGCTCCCCTCATGGCGAATGAACCGGACCCGCCTGGTGCCTCACCGGGCCGCCTTTGTCCCGCTGCCGCCCCTCACGGGAGACACACACACACCCGCCCCCCGCCAGTACTTACCCTGACGGCAGCACCGGCTCGTCCCTGAGGGAAAAACCGACGCGGGACGGTCACTGGCTCCACCGGTTCTTAAAGTAAAGTTTTAAGCACGGCGGAACCCAGCGGCCTCCCCCGCCTGAGGTGAACCGCGACCGGGCACGGCCGGACACCCCCACCCGGGGGGCGGAGCAGGGGGACGGGGCGGAGCGGGAGCCGCCCCTCCGCGCTCCCCGGGGTGAGGGGCTGCCGGGGGAGGGGGGGGGGGGGGGGGGCAGAGGGAAGGACCACGGAGGAGTAAGGAGGAGGGAAGGGGGGGTGTCCCGTTCCGCTCCGCTCCCGCCGCGTTGCTCCCAGGCCGCGGGGCGGGCCCGGCCTTTCGCCCCGGCGCCAACAGCCGCCGGGCCGCGCGGCGGGCGGGCGGGCGGGCGGGCGCGCGCGCGCGCGCGCGCGCAGCCCGTCCCGGCGGGAAGCGCCTCTGTTGCCATGGTGACCGCGCGGCTCCGCCGGGATGGGCGGGGCCTCGCGCGCGCGCGCAGAGCCCAGTGGTCCTTGGCGAGTGGCTCCGCCCCTTCCACCTGCTCTTCTCCGGTGGGCCCCGGCGGGGAGGCCGTGGGTTCGCGTCCCGGCCCCGGCCCGTGGGGATAATTCCCCCCTCCACCCCGTCCCTCGTCCCCCGTCCCCCGTCCCTTCCCCGCCACGACTCCCTGCCTGAGGGAAGAGGGCCCGGGTGAAGGCCGCCGCCCCTCGGCACACCGCTGTCCTTCTCCTCCCCTAAGGGCAACACAACCCCCTGCCCCTTTGCCCAGCCTCCTACAGCCCCCGCCCCGGCCCTGGGGCCTCTCAGCCTTCCCCGGGCAGGCGCTGGGGGAGAGGCTCCCCGGGCAGGATTGGCCCTTCCCGCTGAGCTTTCTGCCCCCATGGTTCAGGCCCTCCGCTTTGGGCGGCAGAGAGGGACCCTGCGAGAGCCTCCCCGCCGCCCCTGACGGAGAGGGGGCTGCAGCCCTCGCAGGGTGCTGAAATGGCGGCATGGAGCCCAGTCCAGGGAGCACGTCGCCTCGGATGGGGGGCGTTTCCCCTCAGACTGGGGAGCGTTTCCCCTCAGACTGGGGAGCGTTTCCCCTCAGACTGGGTAATGTTTCCCCTCAGACTGGGGAATATTTCTCCTCAGACTGGGGAGCGTTTCTCCTCGGATAGGGAGTGTTACTCCTCAGCCAGACACACATCCCCCAGACACATCGAGGCATGGCGCCCAAGTCACCCCGGTGGCCCCTCCGCCTTCTCCAAGGCCGTGCCACGATTGTCATAACACAAACGCTCCGAACGCGGCCTTTCGCCATTCCCAAAGGTGTGGTTCCGTCTGACGGCGGAGTCCAAAGTCGGCCTCAGCAACGGGGCTGGCGCGGAGGCTCATGACTCACGGGGGAGACAGGAGGGCCTGGCTCGCACCGGCCCCCGCAGCCCTGGGCCGGCAGGACCACCACCGCGGCCGGCAGGAAGAGGCAGCTCCAGTCCTCGCCCCAGCAGGAGCTGGAGATGCCGGGCAGCAGGTCGCTGCTGTCGGCGTGGAGCTTCCCAACCTGCCGTGAACCCAGCCCTGGAGGGAGCCGATTCAGATCTCGCCTCTTTTTGCAGACACTGGGGCTCCAGAGCAAACCGAGCTGATTTGATCTCTCCGTGACCCGTTCCCGAACTGCACGAGGGAGGTGACGCTCCTCAGCGTGCCTTAGCTGTCGGGGTGACCAGCAGCTGCCTCTTTGCTGGGGTGTGGATGGGGGCCAGCAGAAAGCTTTCGGCAGCAAAAGCCCCCAGCTCTGCAACCCCTGCAGGAATCAACCAGCATGCCTCACCTCCTCTGTCCCCACCCTTGTTGTATACGCCCACATCCCATTTAAATCATGATCCCTTTCCCACAGACCCCCCTTGCTCCCAAATCAGGATAATACAGGTGCTTTCCCCACACCTTAGCAATCCTTTTATCTTCACCACACACACAAACACAAAGGGATCCCAATTTTGTGACTCATTTGCCTTTCCCTTTTCCAGAAATCAAGACATAACCCATCCCCTCATCCACCTATCCCCCCTCAACACCCCTCTCCAGCAGCCTGGCAGCGATCGCCTCCGTGCCAGCACCCACCCTGCAGCTCAGGCTGTTGCTGGCAACTGGTACCTGCCCGATCCATGAAGAGGGTGATCCATGGCTCAGACCAGTGCCTCTTCAAAGAGGGTGTTACTGCTTCCAACACCTCTTTGAAGTGGTTCTTGTTGCATCCACGGCTTGGGAACCCCTGCTCTAGCACACGGGGCTTTCAGCAAGTAGTGGGAAACAATTAAATCGTCTGATCAGTTATTCAGGAGCCACTTTAATGGCAGCACCCTCCGCAAAAACACCTACATGTGGCGACACAGCCAGAGACGACAGAACTGGCCAAGCCAGGCTCCGGAGGCTGCATAGCCTCTGGGAGGCTGCATTCAAATGGACGACTTCAAGAAGAGCAGACGCCTCCCCAAGAAGCTGCTGCCTCGTTTCCCACTGTCTGAGGAGGAACCTCAGTGGGTGCCTTTGCAAATCCCCAGGGAGACGAGACCCGGGAGCTTCAAAGCAGCCGCAAAAACTCTTGATGCTTCAAGCCCCGGCAGGTCGGAGGCAGCAGCTGCACCCGCGGGATGGCAGAGCTGGGGGGCAGGAGCAGCGGGGCAGAGCAGGCCTGGTCTTGACGAGCCTCCAGCTCCAAGCTGGAGGGGCCGTGTCCTCACCCTCGCTCAGCCCCTGTCACCCTGGGGACACCCCCACCATGTGGGAAAGGGAACGGTTGATGATTTCGCCAGCGCCGCCGGTGCGATGATGTGCAAGCAATGCACGGTGAAGGGGCGCTTGCGCTCAGGAAAAAAAAAAAGGACAGGCCCCTGATGGATGAGAAGTTTCTGTTTTTCAAACACAAACGCCATCAAACCAACAAAAGGCTCTGCCAGGCTCGTGCACCCACTTACCAGCAGCTCCGCTTCTCGGATGGGTAATGCCGCTGCTTCTCCTCTGCACTGTAGAATTGACTTCCAGGACGGGACCTTTTCAGGATTAAACTAAGGATTGCATAAAACACCGAATAACAGCAAATGTTGCACGTGCCAGTGGGGCTGCTCAGGTGATCTGGTTCCTCTGGCGCAGTCTGTCAGTGCCCTATAGTGGAGAAATGGGTTAATTGCATATGACGGAGCGGCTGCCGGATCGCTGCGTCACCCTCCTGCGGACCTGAGGTCAGGCCGCAGGAGCTGGTGGGGAGATCCCAGGCGAGCACCGTTGCTGCTCCACAACTGCAGCTGCCCTGCTGCCTCCGCGGGGACGGCAGCCTGCTCCCGCGCCACCTCTGCCAGGACGGCAGCCCGGCTCTGCCCGACCTCACCGGCTGCAACGGCGACGTTCCCTCCTTTGTTCCAGCCATCAACGATCTCCGTCTCTTCCCGCTGAGCCAGTCACTCCTGTTGGTGGGAAGAGGTGGAGTTGTGTGCCAAACCGCTTCGTCTGGATCTGGGGAACGAGCGTCTGCTCTTCTCAGGCCCACGAGGGTTTGAAACGCTCTGGCCCTAAGCAGGGAAGTGCTTCGGCGTCCTGTCCTGCAACCCTCCACGGAGTAAGTGCTCCCGTGAAAGCCAAAACTGCTGGTGAAGGTTCGCGATGGCGCACCCGGGAGTCGCGCCTGGTGCACATGGATGTTTTAGCCTTTGTGCCCATGAGGAACCGGCCAGGAGCTCCCTGCACATCTCGGGCATTAAGGACTGCAGGAAGGTGCTGCGCTGCCAACCGCAGGTCACCTGCGAAAAGGAAAGCAGAAAATCCTCCTGCTCCCCATCACCACCACAGCAGGGCTCCTTAAACACTCCTTTCCCCCCTCCTCATGGTCATCCTCCGTGAAAACCAGCTCAGAGCTACACAGGGAGCACTGAGTGCCCGGCTCAGAGCTCAGCGGAGGGCACAGCCTGCCTGATAAAAGGCCACGGGACCCCCATTGCTTCCTGATGTAAAGAGGAGCAGGGCTGGGAGAAGGAATGCAGGAGAGAGAGACCTGATTTAAAGGGAAGATTCCGTGAAACATGCAGTCCTATGTTGGCCAGCTTGCTTTGACCATCGTTGGCGAAGGCTGAGCTCTGCCGTCGCCCCTGCGATGGGGGCACGGCGCCTGCAGCATCATCCCTTCACTGCCCACAAAATAGACTTCTTCCTCCAGAAAGGAGAAATTCAGGAAGGCAGAGGTCGTCAAACGTCAGGGGCTGAAAGCAGCTACAGCCAGAAACCCCTGACACAAAACCCGAGGATAATCGAGCGTCGAGTTTGTGTGCATAACGCTCTTCAGCAGGAAGGGGCTGTAGCGGAGGTTTGATTGCATCAGAGTCAAAAACCAGCGGCTGTGGAATTTTTGCCAATTCTATAATCTCTGGCGGTTTTGCCTCCTTTGGCAAGGACACGGCACCCATCCCGGCCGGGGCCCGCCCTGCGCTATCAGCGAACGCACAGGGTCAGACGTGGGGGCCCGTGGGGAGGACAAAGAAAGCAGATTTCTGGGGAGTCTGGTCTTGTTTTCCCCAGCAGTGGCGTGACTCAGATTTCAGCTCCCGCTCCTGTAACTCAGCCAACGGCAACACGTCCTTAGCCGAAGTGATAAAGGCGAGTGTCTGTGTTCCATTTGCTGAACTAATAAAAGCTCAAATAATAAACTTGCCCACCCAGCTCAGCCACTAAACCAGAGACCCCGCACCAAGCCCTGAGCCCCCTCGCAGCGACGGCAGTGTCTTGCTCCCCACCAGCCTCGCTGAGCTCCTGGAAGCTACTCGGCAAACAGACTTTGGTCTAAACCAGCACAGACGATCTCAGTTTGGGCGTTATGGCAGCTGAGAGCTTTCTGATGAATCTCCCTTACACGTCGCTCTCGTGCAGCTGCTGTAAGCGCTGCAGAAATGCTTTCACTTTCTGAGAAACGCTCCAGGAAAAAGCACTTCTGCTTCCCCCTGCTTAAGAAACGGCTTAACGCATCCCTGCTCGCTCGCCTTCTGTAGCTGAGCCTGTTTCTCGCGGCTGTGAGGTACCTCCACAGCTCCTTGGAAACACCACAGCCCGACGTGCTCCGCCGCGGCTGCCACACACAAACCCAGCAAGGGGAGGCTCCGAATCCCGGGCTGGCCAAGCCGGTCCCTGTTGCGCAGCCCTCTGGCTCTCGGCGCTGCCGGGGCAGGGTGGGGACCCGAGGCCGTCGGCAGGGTTTGTGCTCGTGCACCTTACCCCGGCACCAGGGTGAGCTGGTGGCGCCCGTGCAGGCCGACCGCGCCGTCCTGCTGCAAGACGGGGCTCTCCAAAGGGTCTGCCCAGGGTTTGCTGCACCCGGGTGCGGGTGAGCCTCTGCGTAGCGGCTGTATTTCGAGAAAAGGCACCTCTGTAGTGCCCGTTCGGAGCCCTTAGCCAGCCAGGCGGAGCTGGAGGTGCGACCAGGACGGAGCAGACCTTCGCCGAAGCAGCTGTTTCGACCAGAAGCACTTGGTTCGCGCTGAGATTTCACACGTTCGTTCCCGCACGTTAACCACGCGCCACAAACACACCCGGGTCCTTCCCGGCCGCCGCAGCCACGGCCGAGGCGCTGAGCGGGTGCCGTGGGGAGGGCGCGTTAGGAGAGGCGCTGGCAGCCGGGCTCCCTGGCACAGCCCCTCGGCTGCCCCTCGCCAGGCACAGCCATTGCCTCGGGCTGCCCCCAGGACTGGTTTGTCGGCCGCAGTCGCGGCGTTCGCACAGGCAGCCCACGGGCTGGGACTCCGGCAGCGGAGGATCAAAACGGACCCATGGAAAATACCACGGCGGCCACCACCCCTCCTGCCCTCAGGGGAGCTGCCACCTTCCCACGCCGGCGATGGTGAAGCATCTCCTGAAGCGCCCTTGCCTGCAGCCCGGTGCTCAGCGCTGAGAGCAGCTCTGTGTCCTGCACCGTCCAGGAGCTGCGCTGCAGGCTCTCGTCTCTGCCGCCGCACGGAGGTGGCAATCCTGACGGAGATTTCCGTGGCTGTACCAACGTGAGGGCACTCCAAAGCACAACCTCAGGACGTCTGCTTTTGTGAGAAAGCGTCCCAAGTTCAAAATTAATGCCATTCACTTTTAGGATCATTTACTCTCCTGCATCTAAACAGCAGGATTTTTGCCAACCTCTGCGCTCCATCGACGCAGAGCATTTCTGCTTGGGCACCTTGGGGACTTGGCCTCCAGTGATTAGATTGACAATTAATATCAGGTTATTAACACACTCGCAAGGGCTGGTGGGATCCCACCCTGACAATTTTGCAAACTACGCGTGTTTGGGGAGTGTCTTCATCAGCCTTTTGAAGTTCTTGACTGCGAGTTCCCTGGCAATACATTCGCCTGCGCGAAGCCCTGGTGCCGTGCCATCAGAGCAAACATGCCCCAAGAAGCAAACATATGAAGGATTAATTAAATACCAGGTTTTATTTAATTAAGCCTCTTCTCAGAAGTATGTAGAGGCAGGAATCTGGAGCTAGCATCCAATCTTGCTCTCGCTCCTATCCCATTTTTAGAAATGCGTTTAAACCCGGGGGTTGCTGTTTAAGACACAACCTTTGGGCTGATGCAAACCTGTCACAGGAACCGACGAGCGCAACGCCACTACCCCGAGCACGCCCGGGGTCAGGGCTCGCTTCTTCCCCCCCGTGACACCCTCCCCGGTGGGCGCTGGAAGCCCCCGCAAGCACCCAAAGACCTTCTGGAGTCTACAGGGGTGACGAGCGCCAGCCCCGAGCACGGGCAGCTCTGCCCCAGACCGTCGGCCTCACGGGATGCTGAGGAGCCTCTCGCCCCGCTCAGGCACGGCTCCCGATGGTGGTGGTGCTCTCCTCGGCGGTCTTTTGGAAAGGAGGTGCTTGGGCAAGACACACACGACCCCCAGCACCGCGGGGAGCCTGGGGTCACCCAGACGGGCAGAGACCCCGAGCTCTGCCCACCCGCAGCAGGCAGCCGGGCTTCCCAAAGCACCTCCAGAGCCGTTCCCCACCCCGCTCCCTCCAGCCCCACCTGGACTCCCCCCCACAGCCAACCTGCAGCCCAGGACCCTTCTCGCCCCTCTCCCACCCCCGGACTCCAGTGCTGAGGGTCCTCTGCCAAAAAGCAGGCAGTCTCCGGCCAAGCTGCCTGCACCCCAGCTGCTGCCTGCGGGGCTGCGCACGCCCCAGGGCCCCCCAGGGGATGAACCCAGCACGTCGCTGCCCGCCCTGGGATGAGCTGCTCCCCGGTTCGCCGGTACCCTAGAGGCACGATGACCTCTCAGGCCTTCCCCGGCGAGGAAACGAGGGAAGCTGCTCTGCAGCACAAACCAACCCCAAGAGCGACGGCCGCGCCGCGCAGGGTGGCCCGTGGCTTTCAGAAGTGCTCTGCCCGCTCCAGGAGTACCAGAGGCACGAGGAGGGCAAGCGAGATCCTTGGCTCTGGAAGATCCCAGGCCCCACACTGGTTCTTACTTTGAAAAATCCCTTGTCAGCAGCTGAGAGAGCACAGAAATAGCTCGGTGCAGCTTAACTTCACTGGAATTAGTTTCATTAACGGCACCAGCGGCATTTACCGACGCATGTTCAGCAACGAGAGGAGCTTGACACAGGCCCCGTTACTGCTTGTGAAAAATCAGTGGTGGTTTATCCAGCCAGGGATTCGGAGGAGGGAAGCAGAAGTCTGTCCTCAAAAGAAAGGGAAAAGCACCTGAGCATCCCGCTGCTTCCCCAGAGCCGACAGCACTTTGGGGGGCAGCAGAGTTACCCTCGGTGCTCTCGGAAGCAGCACTTCAGGGGTCATTTCTGATTCCTGAAGGCGTCAGCGCTGCCTTTGCGGGGTCCCCCACGCTCGCTGTCTTACCGGGGACTGTGCAGCCGTAAAGAACAACCAGGGTTTTATTGATCTGAAAATACATCAACCATAGAGAATAGAGCTTTACTTTTTCTTTCTGAACAACAAGAAGGAACCATTTACATAAAAAACCAAAAGCATGGATAAAATAATACAAACCAGATATTACACCACAGTGTGGAGTTTAAATAATCCACGAACATCAGCAGCACTTCTACAAAGATATGAAAAGCCATAGTGCTCGTTGAGCTCAGATAGAGCAACTCCCAGAGACCAGAACGGCGTCCAACAGAGAAAAGCAGCAATTGCGTGTAGGGCAACATGAAGGTCTAACACCAGGTAGAACATCAGATACATTCATAACACCGCTGCGGGGAGGTGACCCCCTGTCCCACAGCGCTCGGGCCGGGGGCTGCCACCTCCGTGCCAGCTGCAGCAGGGCGACAGCCCCGTGACACCCGCTGGCCCCGCCGAGCTCCCCAGAACACAGCACCGGGACGTGACAGTCTGGCTCTAAGTTTACACCTTGGATTTTCAACAGGAGTTTTTCTTAATTCCATTTGTGAAAAACAGCTTTCTCCGTCCCTGGCTCCTGGGAATTAGTCTCTGCGAAGAGACTGAATTTCTGAGAATTTAAGCAGATCTCCTTACGTAGGCATGAGGATGAAATTTTTAGTCCCTCAGGGCACAGTATGAGGATTTTCCATTCTTTATCTTCGCTAGCAGTGGAGCCACACTGATTCTTAAAACTGCCACGTACTTTTTGAGATCCTGTGCATAGTTTAAATTTTAGCTTCGATTTATTTATTTAAAAATAAATTAAAATAAAGGATAAATGGTGCTTTTTATCCCTTACAAAAAAGCCAACGAAATGCCGCCCCCCTCTTACCCACCTCCCACTTCAGCAGCACACAACACCCATCCCCTGCCCAGCTCCTCGGGGGCTCTGACCCCGCCGAGGGCTCCGGTGCCGGCTGCTCTCGCTGGGGCTTCTCCGGGAGAGCCGAGGACACGGGCAGACCCGTCTGGCGGGGCAGGGGCTGGGGCACAGCCCGCCTGCTCCGGCCACGGCTCTGCGGGCAGGACTGGCCCCGCAGCCCAGGGGCCACGGACCCTTCCCGTGCCGGGGGCTCGGGAGCCAGCGCTGGGCCGGAGGCTGGCGGTGCAGCTCCGTCGTCAGGCGCCCTGCGCAGCCTCCGCCTGCAACATCAATTTGAAAAAGCAAGTTATTGAACAACTGAACGGGAATTGAAGGTTGAATACGCTTATCCCTCCTCCCAAATGAGACACATACGAAAAGACTGCTAGGGCTATTCCAACAACGTACATCCTCCAGGATATTCAGGATTCAGACAAGGTTGAGAAGAAATCCAGACACTCTTAAGCCGTAGAAACGCCCAGCTATGGCACCAAAACCACCTTAACTTTGGCCCATGCTGCCACCATAGAACACAAACGTGGGGAGTGGGACTGGGGACCATAAAGACTTCAGGTGCCTTCGTCAGCGATACGGGCTTACTGCAGGGCAGGCAACGAGGACAACGGCCTCGACTGGAGATCACAGGAGTGCCTGAAACAGCCGGCAACAGTACGTGGCATCTCAGCTGCTTCAGGGTATCTGAAAACTTCCACAAGAATTTCTGAAAACTGGTTCTGCTGAGAGGTACAGCCCTTCGGTACTGCTCAAAAACTGTCACTCCACCTGTAAGTTGTGCTCTTCCACTATCAATTTGTGCTCACGCGACAGTAAAATGCTGAAAACGTGCCCAGAACTGCTCAGTACTTGGGAAAATTCCCCAATGGAGTGAAAAATATTTGACAGATGCTTTGATGAAGTGACAATTGTTTTGGCCCCACTGATGAACGGGCTCAGAGGCTACAACTGGCTCGACAGCAATGCCACAGTAGAGAGCAGCAGTTTAAGAGACTCTGAGATATTTTTGAAAGCAAACGTAGGTGATGAGAATCCTGAAAGTGGTCCCGTACCTATTGCGAGGACTGTTTGCCACAGTGGCTGCCAGTCCAGGAAGTCGGCCAGCTACTCACAGGAGACAGGGAAAGACAGGAAAACTAGCCAGCCGGATTGAAATAAGTAAACAGAGAAACAAAGAAGAAAGAACAAGATGACTCTCATCTTGGCCACAAGCCTTGTGTCTCCGAGGTGGGACTTGGGGATGGGCTCAGCTCGCCCATGGACAGGTTCCCAGCAGAGCTGCGGGTCCAAGCCGCCACCTCTGGACCTGTTTTTTACTCAGCAGGGACGATGGCTGCCAACACCTGCCTTCCTACTGCTGGCTCCAGCTACAACAAAAGGGTGTATTTGGCTACGTTCAGGGATGTTCAGAAGCAAGAGGCTGGGTGAGAGCGGAATAGGGTGGCAGCAAGAAGGTCCCCTGCAAAAAACCCTCTCGGTCTTCGTGAAAAACGTTCACAGCGAAGCAATTCAGAGACTCAACGCAGTAAAACGCCTATAAAAGTCACACGTTTAGGAACAAAGACAACTTGTACGGTGTTTACATGAGTAACAAGAAGAGAGATGGGCACCACGAGTTATCTGGAAGGTTGCATCAGCAGAAAGCTCAAATGCAGAAAAAGAACCGGTCCCAGGGGGAACACGGGGCCAGGACACAAGCGCTCACTGTACTCAAACATCCCAGGATTATCTGCGAGCGGAGCAGCTCCAGCACGAGATAAAGCGAACACCCCCCACCCCTGCGGGTGCTCGGTGCCCGTGGGGCCCGTCCTTCGCTCCGGCTCAGCTCTGCGGGGAACACGGCCGGGGGCAAGGGGGACCCACACCTCGCTGCACCCAGGGGAAGGCTGCGGCAGGCCCGGGTCAGAAGGCAGAGCTGCTCCAGTCCCTGGTCCCAAGCAGGCTAAAGATAGCGCCCGCCTCGTGGTGCCATCGCACAGGGCGGATTTCAGCCGCAGGGAGCTGCCGGGATGAGACATTCCTCTCCGCCGAGGAGCCGGGCAAGATGACTGTATATGGGCAACATTCCCCTGCGACGGGCTTCTCCCTCGGCGGAGAACAGCCGATCCCCGGCTGCACAGCCCGGAGAGATCCGGGCTGTCCCGCAGGGCCCTGGGGATTCCCACTGTTGGAAACCCAGAGAAACGCTTTGATCTCAGGGCAATCTAGCGGGGGGGCAGAGCCAGGCAGGAGAGGCTGAGGCAGGAGAAGGTCTATGAATAGCTGACCACAAAAACACAAGAAAGTGTAGCAGCTTTTAACCATCGAACAGATCTTGAGCCCTGGACTCCTGGTGTTGCTTCACTCCGGGTCTCCCCAAGCACAGAAACCTGCCGGTCGGGTGGCGCCTGTTCCCGAGGGGTCGGCAAGGAGCACGGCTGCCACCCACTGCGGATTCTGACAAGATGCTCAAACCCGAGCTGGGACCAGGGGCGGTGGAAGGGCAGAGCCCAGCGACTATCAGCCCGTCCCTGACCTCCCGTGGCTGCTGTCCTGCCCGCTCCCATGCCCGGCGTCCGGCAGGGCGGGCAGCCGGGGAATGGCACCGCGCGGCAGCGCTGAAACCACTCACATCGTGCCCGACGCCTGCACGGGAAGACAAAGGTGGGCCCTCCCAGTTCAGACTCGAGTTCTCACAGGAGCATTCGGGAGCAGACGGTGTTCGGTGGCTCTCGCACGAACCGGAGCTGCACCGCGCGGGGAGCGGGTCAGCTCCGCCGGTGCTGTGTACAGGCCACGCCACGCTCCCGTCCAGCCCCGAGGGTACCGTCAGCTGCAAAGGAGCGTGGCTTTGGTCCCAGTTTAAGGGACATACCATATTCTTTGGACTATCCAATTTCTTTGCAACCCACACTAAGCCTTGATTGTTCTTCCCCAAGCCAGGGCAGGCACGAAACCCTGCCCAGCACGGGGACTCTGCTCAGCACCGTGGCTGGAACAAAGCTTTTTTTTTAATTTTTTTTTTCCTTATTTTTTTTCCCTTCTTTTCCAATTTTAAAGTCAGAACTAAAATCAAGCCAAGCTGAGGTCACGACGGTGGTTCTGCTCTGAGCTTCCTGCTGCCGTACCCGAGCAATTCTCACAGTACAGGGACAGTGACAGATCGGCACGTCATGGAATAGGTGCTATAGAAGCCACACAGTTCTTAGAAGCAAAAGATTTCTTCTCCCCTCCCTCAAAAAATAACCCACTTAATTCATATATTTTCTCTCTATACTGTATATATATATATATATATATAATATGTAGACACGCTTTTCTGGTAAACATTTACAAGATATTGTAAAGAACACTGAAAAGATAGATCTCCATTTGCATAACGATGCGCACGCACGTACTGCCGTATACAAGGACACACAGTAATGTACAATCAATAAATAAATACTTCCCCCGCCAGAAGTTATTCAAAAAACACTGCTATTGAGCGGCCCAAAGACACTCTCAGTTAATACAGACAGCAAGTATTGTGCAGAATTTCTTGGCTGTTTTTGTTTAAAAACCAAGGAAAGAAAAACAGAAGCTTGAAAGTGTCAGCGATGTTGCTCGGTAAGACTGTATTTAAGTCGCCCTGTGGGTTCTTGGCCCTCAGAAAGGGGAGGACAGAGCGCTCCCCCCTCGAAGGGGGGAAGCAGGCAGCCTGCCGCCTGTCCTAGGACCCAGAGGGAACAGGGACAGCCTGGTGGGGAGAGCACGAGCTTTGTGCTCTGCTCTGGGGAAAGATGGAAGATCCACGCACGAATCGGCAGATCTGAAGCTCAAATGCTTTTGTGTCCTGGGCTACTACAGACCGAGCCCTCTCGGGAGATTCAACGCAGAAAATGGCTTCAGAGCATTTCCTAGATTGTTGGCACGCGTTTGCTTGTTGGGCTGATGAGAAACACAAGGCTCCCGGTTGCTCTCACCCCCTGCTGCAGTCTCCTTCCCCACCACCATTCCCTGGTTTTTCTAGCTGCACCTCCGTGCCCCAGCAGACAGCCTGGCTGATTCGCTCAGAAACTGCAAACCGCTCCGCCGCACTCCGTGCAGCTTTCCTGAAGCAGCAGTTGTCTCTCCTGCAGATTCACACCTGTCTTTTTTCTGCGAGCAACATCTGACACTCACCACGAGCAGCTACCACACACGGTCAGCACGGACAGATGTTCGGCAGGAGAAGGGAAGGGCCCTTTTCCCTTCTGCTGAGCAGCACGCCAACAGCAAGAGAAGAGCAGGGCCTTATCCTGCAGAGGGGAGGAGGAGAGCACACGCACACGCATCACACATTGCATGGAGGGGGAACACAAATTTTTGCAGCAAAACTGGAGAGCAAGTACCCCTATAGAGAGCTACAACCCAGCGGCTTCCCTGCTGCTGAAAGCACACATTCACGGCGGCCTTCTGCGGCCGGGACAAAGCCCTCCCTTGGCTGAACTAGACCTACCAACAACCCACACCTCTTCCTTTGCCTTTAGTGGTTTGGTTTTTTTCTTTTTTTTTTTACCTGAGTTGAAAAAAATGAATCCAAACCCTCCGTAGCGCAGCCTTCGCCTGACGCAGCAGCTCAGCACTGACGCTGGCGGTGCTGGGGAGGCACTTCAGGCCGTGCGCTCCAGCGGCTGCCACGCTGGAGAGCCACTGCAGGCAAAGCGGCCACAGAAGTGCATCTTCCAAAAGCAAAGACCACTCAGGGACCTCGGGCTCTTTTCCTCTTCGCAGGCAGGTGAAAGAAGCCCACCGAGACCTAACTGGAGACTTCCAGGGGACTGAGGGGGCTTTGCAGCCAGCCCCAGAAGCACGCAGAAAACCTGCAGGCACCATGGGGATTGTTTGCACTGTCTAGCTTTGAGCAGCTTGTCTTTTAATTGACAGAGGAAGGCCCCTCCAGAGGGAAAGTCAGGACAGCCACCAAAGTCGGGAGCTCTGACTTGCCTTCCAAGGAGCTCTCACCCAGCAGGGGTTGCAGAGGAACGACAGGGAGACCAGGCTCCCACCACACGCAGCTAGAGTAAGGCAGGTAAGAAAACCTCAAGTCTAGAGGTCCCAGAGGAGATTAGGACCAGATTTTCCAGTGTTCAGAGAGCATTACAGAGGCTGGATTTTGAAAGAAAAATTTGGAACTCTTCTGAAAAAACCCATCCAGAGCTGAAACTCTCGTGTGCTCAGAGATCGTAGTAACAAACAGGGTAAAAATCCCAGGGACGGAACAGAGCCCTAAGAAAGCACTGAAGGGGATGCTGTGCATCAAGGGACAAGACCAAGAGGAATTTCTGTGATCAAAGTCCCTCTCTGTTACTGGCAGAACCTCCCAACACCAGGACTGGCAGCACCCCTGCGCTGCCCGGGCTCGCAGGGCTGGCCGGCTTCCCCGTGCCGCAGGGCGACAGCTGCCCGAGGAAGCAGCTTTATTTCCCCCCAACAAAGGCTGCCGAGCCCGAGGCAGCCCTGAGGAGGGCTGGCAGCTCTGCTCTCCGGACCCCCCAGCTCTGACCGGGGATGCTGGCGACTGCCTCGGCCGCCGTGGTGGTAACGGCGCCCGCCGCCCTGCGGCTGCAGCCAGGCAAGGAAGCGGCTGCCGGGGTCCTGCTCCCAGAGCAAGTCCTCAGCAGTACAACGCAGCCGTACGGATCTTTGGTCGAGTCACTGAAGAAGGCTGCGAAGGTCTGAGCCAGGGCCCCCTGAACACCGAGCATAGCGCTGGCAGAGCTAAGGGTCCTTCCAGTTCAGACAGCAGCGAGTGTCCGACTACCTCATTTCCACTGGCGTCGCACTCGGCGAGAAGGGAGAAGGGGAGGAAGCATTGAAGGGGAGTCCCGGCTCTTTGTCTGGATGCCTCGTCTTCCCCACGTCCTTCATTTGTTCTCGATCAGAGTCTGGACTTTATAGACAAGGTCCCGAGCCAGCTTCAGGATCTGCTTGGTGTTGTGCCGCTCGGCCATTTCTGGAACACAGACAGGAGGAACCCTAGACCCGAGCAGCCCAGCGCCTCGAGGAGTCCTCCCACCTCACAGCTCTCTACTTGTCGGCCGAGCTCCAGGCAGGAGCTGAAGCCACTGAATTCCTGCCCCAGTCCTCTCTCTCGCAGAGACACCTGACTCTGAAGAGCCGTTGTTAACCAGCTCATCCCGGGGTGATTACAGCCGGCGGGAAGCACAACCTACACACACAGCTCCCTTCGAGGGAGACGGGCTGCCGCCAAGGCCGGCAGGGCGGCTCCCTCCAGGCACCACCAGACCCCCTCAGAGCCTGACTGTTTGGGGGCAAGGGGTCCCTTTACCATCGTGTTCCAAGCATCAGCATCGCACCACCACACACTGCTCTGTTTTAAACATTTACCAGTACAGCCCAGCCACGACTGTCCGCAGTCAGACAGACACGTGCTTCCTACATCTGAGCAGCCACCACAAATTCAGCCCAACAGAACACAAGCTGTACCGTTGAAAAACTTGATGATGTCTGTAAAATCCATGTTGTTCTCCAAGATTATGTCCCGGTACATCTCCACCAAAGCCAGGGCTATGAAGAGCACATAGTGCGCAGAGGAAACGTGTGCAGCTGCCCAGATGGTCTCCCACACGGCGAACACGTCGTCATACACCAGCTCTGTCAACAGAGGGAAAACCCCAGCGGTTACTCCACCAGCCACGGGTTTACAATCATCCTGACTCATGGAGTTCACAGCAGCACTGGGAAGACATGCTGGGTGGTTTCTCCCCACGAAAACCTGCTCCAGTTGGAAGCAATAAGTTAAGTCATCTGCAGGGACAAATATTCTGGCCTGCAGCAGGTGACACAGGTTTCAGGACACAAACCCAGTGTGTCAGCCACAAATCTACCAGGGAAAAGCAAAACGGGAAGACGTGGTAAACCGTCAAGTTCAAACAACTGACATTTCCAGAGGGTACCGGGAAGCGTGGAAGCCCGGCAGACCTGCCTTCCCTCCCCATTTGCTGGTCCCAGCTGCCTCCCTCCCAGCACACACCTCTCTTGAAGTCCAGGAGAAACCATCGGTAGCAGAAGTAGAAGTGAGTGTAGTCACCATTCTGGTGCATCAGCTCGAAGAGCTCAGAGTCCAGAATCTGCCATGAGAAGCAAAGGGAAACTCATCAGGGTGCACCAGAGGCACCCGCCGTTCCTCCGCCTGCCTTCCTCCATCCATCCCCACTGCTCTCCTACCCCACCGCCTTCCATGCAGCTTCTCCCTGCTTCGCCAGCCTGGCACACACATTATTCCTATAGCTCCCTGCCCTCCCTCCTGCTTCCCACCACCAAAAGCTCCTCTCTGCCCCTCCGAGCCCCCCGTTCCCAGAATAGCTTTCCCCCCTCTGCTCTGAGAGGCTGCCGACCCTGTGCCGGGACCCTCCTACCTGGATCAGAGATCTCATGTTGGCAAAGTGGGTGTCCATGGCTCCTCCGTGGGGGAAGTTCTGATTCATCCTCTTCATAAGCTCAGTGAAACAGCTGAAAGCCAGAGCCTCTGCGCAGGGGAGAGAGACGGGCGCTGCTGGGCCGCACGGACACCGCTGCACCCGCAGCCACCACCCACCCGCAGCAGGAATCTCCCTCCCTGCCCCGCACACCCAGCCGGGGGCAGGCAGCAGGGACTGGCCTCGGAAAGACAGCTCACGCTGCAAAAAGTACACCCCGTCCCCAGGTTGGGTGCTGGGGGGGTCAGAGAGCACCAAGGACAAACGGGATCCTGCCACCCGCTGCTCCACGCCTCTGAGCACGGGACGCTCCTGCTGCAAAGGGGCCACCACCGGCCCAGCAGGTTGCCCCCCAACACGCTCCCACAAAGGTAAGGGGGACAGCGGAGCCGGAGCCACCCACTCACCGTCATCCAGGATGACGAGGAGAGGGGCGAGCAGGTCGCACATCCCCTGCACGTAGCCGATCTCAATGTGCTGCCAGATGTAGCTGCGGGAGAGAGCAGAAAAGGCAGCCCCTGAGCAATCCCCTGTGCCACAGGCGAGCACCACAGCCTGCCGCCTCGCCTGCCCGCGCCCTGCCTCCGTTCCCGGGCCACCGGCATTCCCTACACGCTGCCACCAGCGCAGGGGACGGGCAGGGCAAGCCAGACCTGTTTATTCTGCTACACCTACACTCTGTTCCTCTACGGATTCGTTTCCCGTGGTGACTTTTTCCCAATTAAGCGACACACGGCACAGCAACGGTCATGGCACGGCGCTGGATCGACACCCTGCAATGGCCAACAGCCATTGTCGATCCAGCACCGTGCCCATTGCAGAGACCGATCGAGTTGGTTAATTTATCTCTCGTTCTCACCCTTCCCCCCCTCGCTCCATCCTCTCGGCTCTCTCTGCACGCCGTTGCCTGCTTCGCCTCCCTGGACCCAGCGTCCCAGGAAGCCGGCAGCCCTGCAGGGAGATCTTCCCATATTTGGTAGCGAGTCCAAATGCGTTCAGAAAGGACTCTGATCCACCACTGGCACGAGGGAACGATCTTTCCCATCCTGCCCGCTGGTTTCCCAAAAGCTGCTGTGTCGTACGGTCGTATCTCAGCAGAGATCTCCGACTCTGGCTGTCAGATAAAGTGACAGCTCGAATGAAACAGCAGCTTCTCCTCATATTTGTGAGATGAGTAACAATATTTTAGCCTTCGCTGCCCGGGACGTGGCTGCAGCTGCTGAGCTGGAGCTGGTTTGAGTCGGTGAACGTCACACAGCAACCTCTTAGTCACAGGGACTAAGCAAAGAGAATCAGAAACGCACCCAGGTACCGCTGGCTCTTGGGTAGGCACTAACCACTCGGTCGCTGCAGGCACTCCCTCATTAGCACTACAGCTCTGCGGGCTGATCCTCATTACAACATTTTTTCCAGCCATATTCCCGAGAGCAGGTGGGCTGTGCCGGGTTCAGCCTGCAAGGCAGCAGGCCTGGGCAGCCCCAGGGAGCCCTCGGCTTTGGCCAACAACCCAGACACACGGCAGTCACGGGGCAGAGTGGCACTAGGCAGGACGGCTGGACTCCTCGGTCTGGTAACCGGGAGGTCCGTGGAGCTGTGATCCCTGTTCTGGGATGAGGAGAGGATTTGGGGGGGGGGAGGAAGTCAAGGAGGCCAAACTCAGTCACGAGAACAAAGTCTGAGGCTCCAGACTGAAGGTGAATTCAGGGAAACCAACCACCAACGTCAGGAGCCTGCTCCCATCGCAGGGAGGGCTGGCCAGCCCCCACCCTGACCCCCGCAGCCCCCACCTGCACATGATGTTGCGGAGTTTCTCCAGGTTGGCAGGGGTGAAGTACCAGTAGTTGCGGTCACACCGCTGCACGTCCTTCTCGATGCGGTGCAGGTTCACCGTGTACATGTCCAGGAGCTCTGGCTGCCCAAAACAATAGCCAAGCTGATTCGTTTTCAAATGAAAACCGAAAAAAGAAAGTTGCGAGGGCAACGGAGCGACAGGGCAGAGTTTGGGTGGAAGGTGGAGAGCCCTTGTACACCCAACTACAGGATCAGCCCAGGGCAAAGGCAGGCAAATAGCGGGACACCCAGGGAGAAACCCACGCGCTGAACAAGTCCGTACTCACCGAGTAGGTGACACCCGCCGAGGAGACAGCAGACGTTTCGCCGTTGGCCAGATCAGCCACAGCCAGAGAATCCAGCTGCGGGTACAAACTCTCCATCTCCGGCTCCTCGGAGAGGTTATCTTCGCTCTCCACCAAGCTCTGCTTTTCAGCTTCGCTCTCTGCCCAGCTCTCTACCACCATCAGGGCCACAGCATCACGATCACGCAGGACCCCTGCCGAGCTCTTGCCCACAGGAACAAAGTCCACGCTTCCACTGGTGGGAAATTCCCCTTCCAGGCTGTCCTGGCCCTGCAGCTTCTCCTCCTGCCGGCCGCTATCCGCATCCTGTGGGCCTGGCGCGTCGGACCCACCGGCCCTTCCCTGAGAGCTGGCTGAGGATTTGTTGGTTTCCAGGGCGCTGTCCTCGTTGCTGAAGCTGCGCTCCGAGAATCCCGACGTGATGGAGAAGTTCTGGGAAGAGGGGTGGCCAGAATCAGGGGAACACGTGCCGTTGGGAACAGTCCCATTGGGGATCTTGCTTTGTTTGCCATCTTCCAGCTGAGCATCTGCTTCAGTCTGTTCCGCTTCATCCACAGACTCGAACACCTACGAGGCAGGAGCAGAGCACCCCGTGAGAGCGAGCAAAGCCCCTGCACTCAGCAGACCGTTGGGAACACGGGCATCGTGTCCCCAGAGCTGCACTCAGCAGCTGAACCTGACTGAAGTTAAGCCAGGACTCAATGCAGCTCTCGGGGACATAATGCCCACGTTCCCAACAGTGGGGAGGGAGGAAGATCTGCTCTGTGTGCGCAGGGCTCGTACGAGCAACCCATGGCAGAACGCTCAGAGGACTTGAGGGCATTTTAACTTACTAGTGCTGGGCCTGGCTGGGGCCCCACATCTTCGCTATGGTGAGAGACACCTTCAGCCTGAGCATCTAAGCTCCCCGTCCCATTTTAACCAAACTCTTGGAGGAATTTCTGGGCACAGTCCTCAGTCTTTAGGTTCCCCTGCCTGGATCTGGCAGGTCAGCGCTTGGCCATTTGCACAACTCGGAGCCCACAGTCCCTGCTCCAAAGGCCTACGCTTTGCTCAGCGTAATAGATTGGGCAGAATTTCATTGAAACAGGTTGGTTAAACACGTGGTTACTCATGTACGGAGCAACCGAGGGCCCTCAAGCGTGAAAGCCACCTGGGGGTTGGTCCTTTCAGCCTGGGCAGAGCAGGCTGGTGAATATTAAACACGGCCAAGCAGCGCATGGTTCTGACCTTAGCGGCTCCAGAGGCAGGTCTGTGAGTCATTTACCTCCAACTACCCCTTCTGTTCGCCAGGAATCACTATGGTGATCGAACAGCGACCGGCCCAGGCCAGGGCAGAGCGCGCCGGACGCTGTTGGGTGGCCAGTGTCCGAGCAAGCACGGGCGGACGAAGCGCTGCCGCTCACCTGCGTGCTGGAGCTGGAGTCGCTCTGCAGCCGGGCGTGATTCTGTCGGCCAGAGCTGCAGCTCTGCGAAGACTGCGAGAGAGGAGAAAAAGGCCAGTGAAAAGGCAAAGAGCGTGGGGTCTGGGGCAGGGGGAGGCTCAAGCCACGCTATCAGAGGTGGCACATCGGCATGGAAAGAACAAGCCGAAAATGCATCCAGTAAATTGTCATATTTGACCCACAAAAGATGTTCGTGTCGCACCAGCTCTGCCGTGCAGGTTTGTTACGCAGCGCAGCACCCTGCCTCAGCCTGCCACCGACATTTACTGCTGGAGAAGATGACAAAAACAAAAGTCCCAGGCCAATCCAGTTGTTCAAATACTGTATGTTTGGGTCTGAAAGGAACCGCTTTCTTCTGGCCTTCAGAGAGGTCACGCTGTCTCCCTGGAGTGCAAATTTCTACAAATCTCTGTCCTAATTTGGCAGCAATGCAGCTCACCCCTTCTTAGTTTACATAAACGATGAAGTCACAGGCTATAAAACAATCCCTCTGAGCATATTAATGATTTTTCCCTTTTCTTAAAGGACAAATATTGACGTTTCAAGCCAGACTCAGTGGAGGCAGCCCCTCTGAAAGTCAACAGCACCCTTTCCTGGCTTCCAGCTAAAGCACAGAAGGAAACACCGGGCTCTGCAGTGACTGGTTCAGTGCTGTGCCTCGTGGGTTCCCTCTGAACAACCGAGTCTTCACTAAAGAGCGGGTCCTTCCCGCCACCCGGGCTGCCCCACGCCGGGCTACTCGCAGCGCAGGAACCTGCGGCCGCTCCTGCTGCACACAAGTCGGGACGTTCAGAGCATTGCAATGACCTCAGGCACAAACAATGGGGTTTTAAGAAAACACAGCCCTTTCAGAACGGCAGTGGGAGTTGTCCCCACCCCAGCATTGTGGGTGTTTGCTGGGCAGGGCTCTGATGGAGAGAGGAAGGGCGACAGTTTTCCTCCATTACATGGGAGCATTTTGTAACAGGAAATTTCAGATCGAGATGGGAAAAGGGTGAACCTCTGCGTGTATTAACTCTGCCAGCTCCCCCCCAGTGCACGTTCCCAGAACAGGCAGATGTGGATACACAAGAACCACCACAGCGGAGATGCTGTGGGGACGGGAGTGATTCCCGGGGCTTCAGCAGCGCCGACCGTGCAGCCACCTCCGCGCGTCCCCTGCAGGGGCTGTGTCAGCCGGCCCCTGCCCACGGAGCCCAGCTCGGGCCGCCCTTCCCCACCTCTCTCCCTCTCTGTACACCCACGTAGCCCGCACGGCGGCAGCTGAGCTCCTCTCCTTCCAAAAGCATCCACACAAACTCCCCAGAGGAAACCACACGGAGCCTCCAGTGCTGCACCTACCGGGCCCTTCTCGGCTTGGCCTCTGTTCGCCTCTGGTGCAGCAGCGCAAGGTCAGACAACCCAGGCTGCTGGGCTGTTCTCCTCCAAGGACAAAACCCACGTGGAAACACTCCCCGGACTCTGTTCCCAGGACTCCCTTTCCTTTAACAGGCTTTTCCCTCCACACCCTTTGGTTTGGGCTGTGGATCCAACTCCTCACCACATTGCTAAAAGCTCGTCCCACGGAGCTGGGTGCCGGGGCTCAGCTCTGTCCCCCGAGGCACAGTGTACCGAGGCTGCCCCAAGCCCTGCAGGCTCCTTCACAGCCAGTCCTAGAGCCACCCCGCTCCTCCTGCCCGCTGGCAGTGGCCCAGGCTCCTTCTGTGCCGAGCAGCTGATGGAAGAGGGAGCCAAGCCGCCCACTGACCTGTTTCACAGCCCTTCGGTGCCAGAAACATGGTCGTTCTCCCTTCCCCTACCTCAACACCGACTTCCACGGAGTTAATCCTGATGTGCAGCAGAAGTGCAAACAGGGCAACAGATGTCTCTTGTTCTCCAGAAATACCCACAAGGAACGCTGAGAGTATCTGGATTCAGACACGCAGCTCCACAAACGAGTTCTGGGGTCCCGGCTGACCCGCTGCCCCCTGCCAAGACCCCCTGCCCTCTCCCTGCTGCCCCTGGCTTTCAGGCCCTCTGTGCTCAGCATCCACACCCAGGGTCACCGAGGCAGAACCGTTCGGTGCCGCTTCAAGAACAAGTGCTGGACCTCCAACACATCACTCAGGCTGCAGACCAACCCTCCTGGTCAGTGCAGGACCACACAGTATGGAAACCGGGGTCGTACTGCAGGAGACACCTGCTCCTACTGCTAACTGCTCTGGGGAAGAGCTCCAGCTCTAACTGGCAGAGATTACAGTGAGCAACGAGGCGCAGAGGCAGGCAGAAGTCAGGGAAGGAGGAGGGGCAAGAACTGTGTCTCCATCCCTCCCTGTAGCACAGACCAAGAGGGAGCCTTGGGTGAGCAGAGCCCTCCCCGAGCCCCCTCACCCTCACCTCATTGCTGATCGTCGAGTCCCTGTGCATCATCCTCTGGATGTGGGCATCCAGGCTGGCCCCGGAGGAGCACTTGGCCAGAGCCGCGGCGTGCGACTCCTTCTCCCGCTGCCGGACGATGGCCTCGCAGCCCAGCCACTCCGCCATGGTGTGCTCGTAGCAGGTGCGGATCTGGGCATCAGCCTGCAGCGTTTAGAGGGAGAGGGTCTTCGAATGGATGCCCCTGGAGCAGCCCCGAAACCAGCGCCTCCTCCATCCCCCAAACAGCCCTGCACAGGTGGGTGAAGTGCGTGTTTGCATCAGCTATGGCGAGACGGGACACAGTCACCCAGCTCCGGCACAGTGCCAGCCAGAGCCTGACTCACAAAACCTTACAAAAATTAGGACTGAAAAATGACCATCCATCTCCTTCCTGCCTTCCAGAGGTGTGCAGGGCACTGAACATCAGCAGCTGCACAGGGGAACGTCAAGTTCGGTCCTCTCGGTTCTCATCTGAGTCTTTCTCCCACCTCCTACCGACAGCCGCCGTACAGAGGGGCCACCAGGCCCCGTGGGGTCACAGGGTGGACTCTGGCACACAGACACTTCAGGCTGTGAAATCCCACTGCACGCCAACGCAACACCCCCAGCTGCTGAGCTGGCAGCACACCCACACCAACCTCTTTCCTTTCTGCCTCCGTCATCCCAAACTGGTAATGGCCCAAAAGGAAGGGCCAGACAGCCTTCCTGATCTCGTGCTGGATCCCGCCGTAGTAGATAAGCCGCAGGAGCTCCTGGTCCTCGTAACTCTGGGGGGGAGAGCTCGGAGTCAGTGCAAAGATGCAGCCAGGACCACAGTCCATCAGCTGGCAGATGCAAGGGCAACCCCAGCCCGGCCATGCCACCTTTTAGTGCCCAGAGTGCTGCCCAGCCGCCAACTCACTGCCTGTTCATTGCAGATGATCTCTCAAATCTCTGCTTGGGCTTAAGTAGAGGCAGAGGGCCCTGCAGGTGGACATTTTGGGAAACACTGGCTCACCACAGCCAGCAAGTGGCTCACCAAAGTCACTCAAGGTCAACGCTGTGCCTCTGAGCACTGGCAGAATGTCAGAACTGCGGCACTGGTCACAGCTCCTCAGCTACCCTGCATTAACAGCGTGCTGGGACCCTCCTCGAGACCACAGTGCACAGGGTGACAGACCCTGCTGCAGACAGGCTCCGAACAGCAGCGTGCTAAGGAGAGCAGCCTTCGTTCCCTGGCTTCCACGTGTTGAGGATTAGGAGCCCTGGGCTCGGCGCAGCCTGGGACAGGCCGTGTGACTTCTCATCTCGGGGAACTCCTCCATTTGCTTTACCTTACCGTGCTACAACCCCTTGAGTGACGCTGCCCCGGCCATCCCAAAGCCCACCGCAACTGGCACGTCCCAAGAGTGCTGGCCCTACCGTGCTGTCCTGCAGGTACGTCTGCCAGATGTCCACAGTCAGTCCCGAGCTGGCACTGCAGGGCACGTCAGGAGACACGATGTTGTGGTTGACCAGTGCCGACAGGTGGGTTCGCACCGTGGAGAGGTGTCTGCAATAGGCCAGCCCTGCACCAGGCAGAAGCAAACATTCAGCCAGGGAACTCAGGGAGCCATGAGGGTGAAGAGCAGGAGAAAGCTCTGATCTGGTCCCTGGAGGAGACCCCCCTGAAGCCACATCCAGCCTAAGCAGCAAAGCAGGGAGCCTACTGGGACAGGTCAGCATCTCACGGCCTTGTACCACCAGCACTGCTGCTCGCTGGGCTGAAGTCTGAGGATCAGAGTTCAGATGTCTGCTCCTAATCCTAAGCATGTGTCCACAGGGCCCTGCATGCAACAGACTTGTCCCAGTACCCTTGGCCACTGTCTTGCTGCCTCAGCACCACTCCTAGTCCAGAGCTCAGGACCTTATCCCTCACCCATCACACATCTCAAGGCATCATGGATGTGACAAGTACTCACAGCCGTAGAAGGCCCGGGAGAGGATTTGGTACTTCATATTGTCACACAGGAGCTTCAGCGGAGCTCTGCCAATAAAAACAGATTGTCTGTGGGGAGAGGAAACGCTCCCCTGCATTCCCTCAGCCCCTGCTTTGATCTGACTGTTCCAGCCTTGCCTTCAGAGGTGCACCACGGGACCTCTGCTCACTTGGGAGCAGCAATTCCTGCTGCCAGGACGTGGCCACAGAGCAGCCGAGACATCCCAGAGGAGTGGACAGGCCTCGCTCCAGCCTGGACATGTCCCACTGCCCTCTGCAAACGGTCCCTGGACAACTGAGCTGAGCGTGAGGCTGGGGACACTACTTGCACCGTAACTGCTCTAGTTCAGCCACCCAGCCGGGCTTTCACCTGTAGCCCTGGTTTTATTTCACCTGTTTCTCAGAGCAAGCGGCAGCAGAGCTGTCCTACCTTTCGTGGCTGCAGCCGTTGGATGGCCCACCGTCAGAGGAGCCGCTCTGAGAGCAGGAGGAGCAGGAGGACTTGCGGGTGCTGGGCTGCCACATGGGAGGGAGGCCAGCACCCTGGGCGTCCATCAGGTCCTGGGGCACTGTAAGAGGGCAGAGAGAGGAGCATCAGCTGCTGTCCAGAGTCAGGTGAGCCACAGGAGGCCGACAGAAGAGAGCTTTGATTAGCAAAGGCAGCATCTCACACTCTTCCCGAGGAGACCTCAGCAACCAGGCAGGACCCACACCATGGAATCACAGCACCAGCACTGGTGAGCTCAGGAGAAAGGAACGGAACCAAAGCATAGACGAGAG
This sequence comes from Leptosomus discolor, assembly GCF_034619465.1. Taxonomy (NCBI): domain Eukaryota; kingdom Metazoa; phylum Chordata; class Aves; order Leptosomiformes; family Leptosomidae; genus Leptosomus; species Leptosomus discolor. The sequence continues at coordinate 15,646,107 of NC_141406.1, read as the reverse complement.
AGAGCTACCCACTAATTAATACAGTGCCTTCAGCAAGCTGGTCTTAAACTGCTGAGTGCCAGCCAAGGCAGAACACAAACACCCAACCCAGAGAGACTCGAGAGAAGGGGCTGCAACAGGCTGTCACACCAGTGACAAAAACCATGGCTGAAATCAACCACTGCCCCAGGAAGAGCCGATCACTGGAAGGGGAAAACCCCCCATCTCTCAAACATTAGGATCCCATCCAAGATTCAGGAAAGAAGGGAGCATCCAAATCACAAGAGAGGAGGTAAAGATCTTGATGAAGTGGTTGAGAGGGACAGCAGGAGCAAATAGCTCTTCATGTTGTCACTTGCTAAATCCCTGCTAAAACTCAGAAGTGCCACGGCCACGGCCTCAGACCCCGCTCAGGGACTGCCCTGCAAACCGGCCAGGCGCTGGGCCCGTGCCAGCGGAGCATGCAGCCCCAAAAGCCCAGCAGCACCCTGGCTGCTGGCCTGGCCTGGAATAGCCCCTGCCCCTGGGTCTTGGGCCTCCCGGGGAAAAGGCCGTCGCGATGAAGGTGAACTATGGGATGCAGGACAAGATAAATGAAAAATAATCCTATTTACTCCTCCTTGGGAATGAAATCGTGGTAGAAATTCCATCTTCCAGCTGGGAGAGGGCTCCCTCACTTGCCCCTGGTCTCACTGACTCTCCTTGCTTGTGATATTCAATAACTAATACTAGCAAGAAAAATGTTGAAATACTCCTATTTCCCTCATATTGAGCAGGCACTGAGGGGTCAGCGATGGTCAGCAGTGACAGGGGACACCTCTGCAGGAACTGTCAAGTGACAACAGAGGCAAGCAGCAGCACCAGACACAAACGACAGCCACATTACACTGATGCCGAGTGGCCCCCGGAGCGGCAAGGGGAGGTCGGGACGTGATGGGGAGACTCAGAAACCATTTAGGGATCACCACCATCTTGCTTGCAGCTGGAGTCCTCATGATCTTCCCTCTCGCAGCAGCGATGGAGATCACAGAAGCAAGGAATGGATGAAAATTACCATTAATGGCAACTAGAGACACAGAGAGAGGACAAGGGCACAAATGAAAGGCGAGGAAGGAAGAATCCGTAGAGAAGAACGAACTGATGCAGTCCCACCCCCCTCTGGGAAGGTCCACAGGAACTGCGCAGACTTTGATGATGCCAGCTGAGGAGATTACAGCAATTCATTTCACGGAAAATCTGGCCCCCAGCATGGAATTTTAAGGGGTAGATCAAAAGGAAGCTACAGAAAGGAGCGTCTCTATCTGCTATTTTAGCCTCAATCGGATTTTTATCTGACTCACTGAATTGTGTTAGTCAGCTAAAGGCAGCAAGAACTAAGTATAATCTTAACTGATGTTATGGAGGAGTCACAGGAGATGTGATTGCCCCCTTCCAGCCTCAAAAATATAGGAACGAGTTTTTGATCAAATCTCATAGCTTTTTAAAAGCACTCCACATCTACAATGTCCCCAGAGGTCAAAAAATTGTTCTCTGTATCCCACAGAAGAGTGACGACAGATGCGCAGCCACTTCAGCCGAGCACATTGTTCAGATCGTTCACAGACATTAAGAGAGATTTCTGGCTCGGTGAATCCAGGAGCAGCCCCTCCTGCGCCCTGAGAGCTGGGGAGCAAAGACACGGGGGTCAAGCCTGGCAGTACGCAGAGAAGGGCGCTGTAACCTCTCCCCTGCGCTGCAGAAGCAACGCTGAAGGAACACAGCTGGATTTGATGCAGCACTAGCCGAGCTGGCCCGGTGAGAGCAAGAGAAGGATCAGCCCTGGAGGCTTGTGATGGTGAAAAATGACCCCCAAGGAACACGACCAAAGTGAACTTTACGACTGAAATTAGGTGCAAGAACTTTTTTTCCAAGCGTTAAGGCGGTCGTGGCCTGTTCTGCAGCTGCAGAAATGAAGGACCCGGTAGCAAGCGAAAGGTTGAAACAAAAAAATAACCCCCCGACCCCTACATGATGTTGAACAAACGGCAGAACTGTTACAAGCAAAGCCCATTTCTCTGGAAAGAGAGCCACGTGCTGCTCACACCCCCCGATAACCCACCCCCTACCAGCGCACTCACCGAATTCGGACTGCGTCCCCGGGTAGATTATCCTGAAAACATAATCTGTGGCTTCATCATCTTCCTTGTCGGATGCAGACTCGGAGGAGCCCTGGGGACTTCGCTTCCTCAGCTTGGGAAACACCTTCCCCTGGGGGAACAAAACCCGCTCTCCACAAGCCACCCCGCACCTGACCGCCCAGGCTAGCGTGGTCGCCGCCTCGCTTGCCAAACTCCCCCCTAATAACACTTGCTTCGTCAGCCTGGATGATGTTTGCACATTCCTGGTGCTGGAGCAGCCTTTGGGCTGAGGTTTGACTTACAGGGTGAATACCCAACGGCTGTTTGTGCCCAGGGTTAACCCAGGCAGCACGGCCAGGTCCACGAGAACCAAACCCACCACGCCTCACGGCCAGCACTCCCGTACCACCTCCCTTCTGCTTTGCCCACGAGGTTCTGTTTAGCTGGTCAAGGCCACGAGCCAAACCAAGTTGCCATATTTCAAGCCCACCTTCCTTCTTCGTTTCCGGAGGGGGATTGTTTAAAGGGCAGCAGCCCCTAACGTCGGGCAGAGGGTCCTCCCCATCAGCTCTGCTCTGAGACGCTCCACAGGGGAACACCAGCAGTGCCGTGGGCTCAGGAACAAGCCCAGTTTCGGGTTGCCTACCTTTCCCCGCTGCGACCAGAGGGGTGGATCCAGCTGCCCGTGGGGCAGGAGGCCATTCTCCAGGCAGGACAGGAACTGCAGTAAGTGCCCTCCTCTGGGGAACCGCAGCGGGGGCCTCTGAATCCCATCCTGGCTCACCAGGACAACCGTTCCACCGCTGTCTACTATTACCAACAGTGAATGACAGCAGAGAGAAGACAGACATGAATGAGGGAAACATTACCAGTCAAAAATGCAGAGGGCAGGCAAGAAAGCTCAGGGAATTGTCTTTCTGGTATGGAAAAGAAAGACTTTCTTCCTTATTTGGATTCTTCTCTAAGTCCATTACAACTCTGGGGCCCTGGAGAAGCTTTGCCTGGGAGATCACACCCTTGAAAACCACAGAGCATTGCCCTGCAGGGAGCACTCCCCAGCCAAGCACCACAGCCAGGAGCTGGTTTAAAGGTTTTCCTGGAAGCACTTACACAGCAGTGACCACCCAGTGATCGGGACATCCGCCCTGGAGCCGAATCAAACCACCCCCATACAGGCACTCCCCAAAGATCTAATGAAGCAAGTGTGACAGGGTGGTAACACCCTCCAGCAGCCCCCCACTCCGGCCTTACCTTGCTGGTGACAGTGCAAATAGACGATCTCCTCCAGGCGGATAGTCATGGCATAGTCCCAGTACACACTGGGACAGAGAAAGAAAGGAAGTGGTGAGCTTCAGGGATGCAAGAGGCTCTGCTGCTGTTCACATCAGCTCCAGATCCTGCTTCCTCCAGCTATCCTGGCACCATGGGAAGCTACAGAAAGGATGAGGTCCCAGCAGCTACGAAGCCAGCCCAAGTAAGTGACAACATCCCTCCAGAACCAGTAACTGTCCCTGCCACTCCAGCTCAAGCAGGGCAGGTCCAGTCCCACCTGCCCTGGGCTGTTGCTCTACCCTCACAGCATTCCCAGTCATGGACAATGTGCCCATGGATCCTGGCAACTGCAGGGAGGGATGGGGAGCCCTGCAGAGCTGAGGACTCTCCTCTGGATACCCCAGAAAGGACTCCCCACTCTGCTGCAATGCTGGGAGAACCCCAGGAGCAGCCCCGGAGCCCCAAGGGAATGTGCAGTGCAGTCCATGCCTGAGCTGCTGCTCTGCTGAGCTCCCGTCCCCAAGGGAGGGGGAAATAAACCCTCACAACCTGTGGGGTTGGTTTGGGTTTTTTTCAAAGTTGAAAATAGATTTGGTCTCAGTTGCTGCTGTTCAAGAACCACGCTCCCTCAGCACAGGCACCTTGAAGTGACTGATCAAATCTAGAAAATGCTGGAGAGCTGCTGGTCACCAGGTTGGGCAGAGGGCCAGAGAGATGCCAGGAGGAACCGGGGAAGAGGATAACTCCAGCAGACACGTGGCCTCACGCAGGGTTTCATTTCTGTGGAGAGCCTGGCGAAAGCACTGCTCTCTGAGGGCATCAGCATCTAACGACATCCCACTTCTTTGCAATAAAGCAAATTTCCAGATTCTGAGCAGCATTATCTGCCACTTCACAAACATAGTGCTTAAAGTAAAGGCGTTTCAAAACGGGCCATGAAGCCAGTTAAGGACTGGAAGGGGTGCTTAAGAGTCACTCCTCGCAGATTCATACTTACTTTGTCACCTGACTCCTCTCTTCCTTGGTCATGTCTTGACACTGGGAAGTTTTAGAGCTTAGGCTGATGCCCAAGTCAAGAACTCAGAAAAGTGTAGAGACGAAAATAGCATTTAGGGGGAGGCATAACGGAAGGGCCCAGGGGCCAAGAAGAAAGGGGAGATGAAAAGAACACAGGTAAATAAAACCCAAAAAGCTACAATTGAGAATAAACAAAACTGACAAGTCCTCCTGAAGAAGATCTTTACCCTAGGTCAAAGAATCAGTGTCCTAAACACTCCAGCCTCCCTGGAGCGTTTGCTGGTGGAAAGGGATTTTGTTTGCTTTAGTTTCTCAGGCAAACTGGGACCTGGCATGATTCTGTAGTTTGTTAAAAGGTCTGCAGCTACCAAGAGAAATGCCAGCAGCCCAGAAGGCAATCCCAGGCAACAGGGCATGGCAACACACCCTGCCAAGCAGGCTTTAGGCCCCCAGGAGGAACAAGCTCCAGGGACTCGGTTAAATCCAAGAGACTTCGAATACCTGCACGCAGGATCAGCTGCAGCCTGCACTGAAACAGCACCAGAGAACGGCACACACTGTTACCGGGGTGTGATCGCCTGGGAACGGCTCATGTCCCCTCTCCCTGCAGATCCTCTTCCCGTTTATGAGCTCCTCAGCTCCCCAGATTAAAACCACCACGATAAACCTGACAGCGCTGTGCAGCGCGTAGAGCGGGCATTCTCCTGAGGAAATCCCCGAGGGCAGTCAAGGAAACCACTTTCCACCTTCGAGAACCAGCATCCCCCAGTTCCCTTGCTGAACACTTCCCAGCAGAGGTGGCCAACGGCACAGCACCTCACACCACCTCCCGCAGCCCACCTCTCCCACCACCTCAGGCCTCCTTCTCCATCCCTTCCCCCGTTACAGACTCAAGGATGACTGTTTCGCTCTGCAGCCAGTGGGAAAACTCACTGATGGCCTCGGACACCAGATCCAAACTCTGAACCTGGGCAACATTTGCCTCCCCTCTGCCCCGCGCCAGGGCGCACTCGGAGCCAGTCACCTCTTCTCGTAGTCCAGATCCCCCACAGAGCCGTTCATCAGCTGGTTGGGGGTCCACTTCAGCGCCATGATGTCAGCAGTCTGGTGAAGGGACAGATACCCTGGGATTGCCTCCATGTCATCTCGCTTGAGAAGAGAAACACAGGGAGAGTGTGAGCTGGGGAGAGCAGGCTGGAAGACCCCAGAAGCGTGAAGCACCACCTCAGGCTACCCGAGGCTGAGCTGTGCCCTGGAGCACAGTCCCGGACTGTAACACAGCCCCGCCTGGTGCCCCTGCACCCACCTACCCACCAACAGTGAGAAACCCACGGTGGCCCTGCAAAACCTCCCAGCAGAGACAGCAGGACACCTCACCAGCCTGGAAAAGGGCCAAGGGCAGCTGCCCAGCTGAGGCAAACTTAACAGCTCCACCTAAGCAGTTTGCACTTCATTTGTTTGACTACAGTAAGCAGGAAGGGACAGGAGGAGGGTTCTGAGGCCTCTGGCCAAGTGCAAGCAGGGAGAGGAACCTGTTTCTGCTCAGACAGAAGCAGAGCTCTTCCATTCCACTGGGAGAATCCAAGTCACAAGGACCTCAGCAAAACGCAGTCCAGTCCCCACCTTCCCAGATTAAAAATGAGCTTGTGCTTTTCTCCACCAAAGGACAACTTGGGACGGAATTACCTGGCGGGGAGCAGAGCAGCATTTTGAAGCCCAGATGCCCCAGCACATACTTACTGGCTGTACCAGGACGTTGTTCTTGCCGTAGAGAAGCGTGGCTCGGGAATTCTGGTGCAGCGACTCCACGTAGTCCCTGGCAGACAGCGACGGCCGGTCATCCATACTGCCACTGGAATGCCTTTTCTGAATCTGGAAGAGATCCACCTACAAACGTGAGGTGAGCACAGGTGCCTCCCGCTTTCAAAAAGCTTCTCTTGAAGGCTCATTCCCTCCTCACTTATACACTTACGAAAATCACTACTAGAAATCTTTCCCTTTGTGTCACAGAATCACAGAATAGTTTGTGTTGGAAGGGACCTTAAAGATCACCCAGCCCAACCCCCTGCCATGGGCAGGGACACCTCCCACCAGACCAGGTTGCTCCAAGCCCCGTCCAAGCTGGCCTTGAGCACTGCCAGGGAGGGGGCAGCCACAGCTTCTCTGGGCAATCTCTTCCATCACCCTCACAGTGAAGCATTTCTTCCTAACATCTAATCTAAATCCATCCTCTTTCAGTTTGAAACCACTACTGCTCTTCCCATCACTACACTCCCTGACAGAGTCCCTCCTCATCTTTCCTGTAGGCCCCAAAGAGGGGTCTCTAAGAGGATTCCTGGCTCTGGCCAAGCTCACTTCTGTCCTTAGAGAAGCCCCAGGAGTGTGCTTTGTTTGCGATAAATGGAGCAGACTTCAGCTGCCTTTGCTTTTCGTTCATACATCACGTTCTCAAAGGGCAGAGACCCCACGATGCCACGTTGGTCCAGCACACCTGCAGCCCCCATGTTCCCAGCACTCCTGGCTTGAAGGCCTCAAGCAACTGCACTTTTCTGCCTTCTGCCATCAGAGGGCTTCACAGCCCCTTTCAAACAGGGCCTCAACGCCTGGCGAGCGCTGCCCGTGCCCCCCAGGAGGAGGGACACTCACGCAGAGCGCCGGGCGCTTGGTGGGCGAGTCCTGGCGACAGTGGGAGCTGTGGATCCGGTGCCTCTGAACCAGCTCGTCAGCTGAGGGGTCTGTCCAGAAGTGGTCGGCGGTCTTCATCTTCGTGTACTCCAGCGCACAGGGCCCCACTGCGCAGAGAAGAAAACCGCAGCCGTGAGGAAGGTGCCGGCGGTGTTCCAACGGCTGCGGCCACCTCTCGGATCCCCAGCACCTCGGAGCGGGGCGGCAGGACGGTGGGCAGCCAGCCACAGGCTCAGCACACGCTGCTGCACTGTGTAACGGCAGCGAAGAACACAGAGGGGTCGGCCAGGCCCGGCAGCGAGGAGAGAACCCCCTGCCTGATGGTCCCGTGCGGGCCGAGCCCACCGCTGCAGCACCCCGCTGCCCCCCAGACCCGGGTTTATGCCCGTCACTGTTACTGGAGCCTGTGCAAGAAAAGGGAACCCCCAAGCTCAGTCCTGCGACTGTCCCTCTCCATGCACTGCTCAGCACCATCGGCACTCCACAGGGCTACCTGTGTGCCCGGGGCCATTAAGTTTTCTCAAGTTCTTACTAAAAAAACCAACCACATTTCACATCCCAGATTGCAGAACTGGGAACACAGGGTGGGAAAGCAAGCTATCAAAGTAGGGTCAGAGGAAAGTGTTACCCAATAAAGATGCAAGAATTGGCCCATCCACAGGGTCCATCAGGAGAGCTTCTTTCTCATAGTACTTACTAGAAGAAATAACACAGAGCTGAACGCTGTAGCATTTCAACCCCCTGGGACCATAAAATGACAGACAGTGGTTTTAAATCACCATAACGCCCTCCCTCCTCTTTCTGTATCACTCCTTGATGGTGAGAGGGCAAGAAGCCCTTTAACAGGCTCTTTCTGCTCACTGTGAAATTCCTGGGGAACAGATGCCCTCCTGCAGCACATTGCAAGCATCCCCACCTCCTAACAAAACATCCCCAGGACGGGAGATGACACCTCCCCAGGACAGGACACCTCAGCATGCAGTTTCCAGAAGACGAGGACAATCCCTGACAACCCAGCCATGAGCAGAGCAGACGTGGCCTGTCTTTATTTTAGGCAGTGTACGGTGGCCACCAGCAGCGGTGAATCAGAGTCCCTGTGCTGGGCACAGAGAAACACACCTGGCCTGTCCCACCCAGGGACTTCTCTGGCTCACTTGGATGCAGCTCCAGCACCACCAGAAGGGGCAGACGCTGGTAGTGAGTTGGGACGGGCAAATGGTCGGCCTGTGCCAGCACTCACCTGCTGTTTTCTACCAAGTAATGCACGATTTTATCCAAGACCTTTTCAAAGAGGGCTGTGCGGATCCAGAGGTGCTTGATGGCTTGAGGAGACAGGTTGGGCAGCTTCGGCATCTTGCGTACATTCTCTGGGATGCCCTGGACTTGATTTCGCCTTTAGAGGTACAAGGCAAAAGACAACATCATCATCATCATCACCATCATCATCACTGGCTCATCACGGAGCACTGCAGGAGCCCAGGGCACTCACGGCACCTCACGGGGCACGAGGCCAGGGTTTCAGTGGTGCTGCCTGTGGTGGCTCCCCGGGGGATGCCCAGGGAACTGCATGGGGACAGGGCTCTGGAGGCTGCTCCCTTCAGCTGTTCCACCCCCTACTCCAGAAGGCCCACATCTGCATTTGAAAACTGCTTTCACTAAATCAGTTTCCCACTGTAAAGGCACCCTAGGACAAGCCTTTGCCTCAGCAGAGTCCTCTAACCCACACACCTTTTCCACCGGTGCCCGAGGACAGCAGTTCACAAGCAAAGCAGCTTATCTCAGGACAGCCCAAAGATTGCTGCCTCCAGGGAGCTGCTCCATCCATCTCCCTGGTTCCCGTCCAAGGATGAGTAAGCCACTCTCAGACAGAAGTTGAATTACTGCAGGTTCAAGCCCTGCACGTTGAGGCAGACCAAACTGGGTTCCACTTGGCTTAGTGCACTGGTCCATAAACCGTGACAGAGTTCAGGAGCAGACATGCTCAGCTGCCCCTGAAGCATGAGATGAGGGGCAGAGGAAGGAAGACTTGTCCATCCCAGCTTAAACCACAGCTGCAACTCAAGTCTCCGACAAACATGACCAGTTCGGTCAAGATATCGAAAGCCAAGGACAGGACTCTGCTCCACTGAACGAGCAATTCCTCCTGTCGAGGCTCAAGCTGGCCATCGCGATCCACAGCCGTACCCAAACTACACACCCCCACCAAAACACGAGCGACCTGTGGGAGAACAGCAACGCTGGTGCCTTACGCGTTCTCAATGAGCTGCTCCAGGTCTTGCACCTTCTTGCAAAGCTCCTCTGCCAGAGGAAAGCTCTTCCCCACCTTCATAAACAGAGCTGCTATCTTGTTGCTGCGCAGGAATCCTGCCGCCCTCCGCTTCAAGCCGTACAGGACACAGGCTTCCACAGCAGCTGCAACACAGCAAAGCTTTTGGTTACTGAAGCGGCAGGAGAACTCGGAGCTCACGTCACAACAGCCAGTCTCCTGCTGCCTCCATGACCTTACTCCACAGCAGAAACATTTCCCAAGAGGAAACCAGCGCCATGTTCTACCTCTGCCTCAGCAGACAGGAGATTAGGGAACCCAGATGTCTTTTGACCCAAAGCAGCAGGCAACGGTACGGCTTTTCTGCCTGCGGAGTCTTCATTTCTGCTGACCCTACAGAGGCACAATTTTCATTTCACAAAACAGAAGAAGAAAAATTGAGGTTGGTGAAGCCTATTAGAAGTTCGACTAACGTGAATAAAACGATGAGATTGATGGAAGTAAACAGCAGCTGTGGGTGTGCCAAGGTGTAAGTACTTCAGAGCAGCGTGCAGGGTGTGCCTGCTAAAGCAGACCTGAAATCACCTGAGAGGGATTAGTCGGGCAGACTAACGTGTACTCACTTAGGTGACCAACCAACAGCCCAGAGCGACCTTACTAGACTGGCGATGAAACAGGAACGTGCAGCTTTTGGACCACAGAGGTGTCACCTCTGTGCCACCAACAGCGAGCAGCCTGTGCTGAGGTGCCCAGGGAGCAGCCCGGGTTAGGGCTGACGGGAGCGCTTTGCTCGTTCATGAAAACAGAGCAGGCGAAAGGACGCGGCCCGCTGTGCTCGCAGCCCGTGGCTCTGAAAACGCCAGGATCTGGCTCCGCGACGCGATACCCCGAATGCAAACAAATCGATGCTAACGCTGGAAACATCTCAGCGTGCACAGAGGTCGCATCCTGCTTCCAGAGCTGTGCCGGCACGACCGCTGTGACCAGAGCGGCGATCTTCCCAGCAGAGTAGCGACCGGCTCGTGGCGCGGCGGTAATCGCACGGATCAGGAGCTGCCAAGAGCCCGCTCGTGCAGAGTCGCTCAGGTTAAGCCTGTGGGAGCAAAGAGTTTATCTGTGGCTTAACAGCTTGAAGCTAAGCGTGACTGCGCGCTGCCCAGCGACGCACCCGGCTGTGCTCCCCGGGCTAAACGCGTCTGAAACCGCTTCGGGTGACCAGGCTCTCCGGGGCCAGCAGCCCCAGCCAAGCCCGGGGCAGAGAGCAGGCTGTGGCAGTGTCACAGGGCAGGGCGCCAGACTCGGGGTCCCTCTGCAAGCTCAGCGCACCAGTTCCTCTCCTTTCTCTCCAGTGTGCTCACCAGTCCAGCCAACACCATCAATCCACGGGCTAGACGGAAGGATGGGACGCAAAACTCCTCAGGCAACATATTTTAAAGGCAGAGAACATCTCCACCTGGCCTTCAGGAAAATGTCCTCATCAGACATGCAACAGCTAACAGCGCTGCATCTTCTCCAGGCAGGATAATTGCTTCGTTATGCAGATGAACAGGCTGAGGTTCTCCTCACAGGTTTCTTGCAGGTTGCAGAGAAACCAAACAACTCCTTGAAGTTTTCCCTCTGGCCCAGTCTGAGGGATGGGTACGGCTGGAACAGCAAGATTCCACCCTCTAGTGCTGGGACAGTCCAGGTGAGAAGGAGAAAGCTCGGGAGCGAGAGACAGGCACGCTGAGGGTTTCTAAAGCAGCAGAGGAAAAGGGGCACTTTTTTCCACAGAAAATCTCAGCGTTCACACAAATGTTTTCCTGAAAAACCTAAAGGCAACAGAGAACCTGGGGATAAACCACAGGCAACACCAGCAGCTCAGTCTGGCTTCAGAAACCCTCCCGGCTCAGCAGTGACTCTGCTGGCTCCTTGCAGCTGGTATGCAGCAGTGAAGTCCCCGTGCAAGGCTTTGCCCAACTCCCTGCACGGGGCTCGGCCGAAAGGCAGCACCAGGCACTCGCCGACACACAGCGAGTGTCCAGAAAGCACCAGCCGCCTGCCCTCTCCTGCCGGGCTCCCCAGGCGGGCACACAGCGAGCGGGGAGCGACGGGAGCCGGCGATGACTCCACAGAAAGATGCGCACACCCAGGCTCCACGGGCAAGCTGTTTGCCAGAGTCCCCTGGGAGGGCTCAGGATGGATGTCTAGTGTCAAACACAGACTTCTTAAACAGGCTGATCAAAGCACTGGAAAATTACACAGACCCACAGCTCTCCAGGCGATCGATCCGGGTGTGACAAGCTGCTCCCCGCCGAGCCAGCACCCCTCCTTCCCCAGGACCCCGGCGCTGCACAGCAGCCGCGCTGAGCCTTCTCCGCAGCGGCCCAGCAGATGCTGATTCGCCTTTCGCTTGGAAAGGCATTTTTCCCTACAGCTCACCAACTCTGTGGAGACATTTAAAAAGACATTTCACGCAGACCCATCCACATCAGCTCCCAGGGCCGAGAGATGCTCTTGTTATCTCTGCCCTGCTTAGCGCCATGCTCGAGCTCAGCGCCGAGCGGGCCGGGCGGGCGTGCAGCAGCCGAGGTGCTGCGAGACACGTCCTGTGCTAACAGCAGAAAAGCAACGCGTTTGGGCCACCCAGGTCCTGCTCACCCCACACCAGCCATTTGGAGACGCTGGATGGAGACCTTGTCCGTGCTAAATGCAGGGGTAATGGTAGTTTCTTTTTGAACCTTATGATTTTTCAAGCTCAGTTCATAACTTGCTGTCACCGCTGCAAACAGACACTGTGAAGAGATCCTCCCCATCCCTACGGATATAATCTACAGCAGAGACACACGGTGCAGGGGTTCTGTGCAGCTACACCCAGGTAAGGTGGCAGTTTTGATTCTTGGCAAACAACTAAAGACATTTTTGAGATCCTGAAAGCGCTCTGGCCTGTCATGAGTCAAACCACTCAGGGGGTGAGCACGAAGGCAGTCTCAGCAGCGATGTGGACAACAAACCCCTCCGCTCACGCAGGCCCCCAGCCCTGCTGCTGGCTCTCCATCAGCCTCCCAGGGCAGCGCGAACGTGACAGATGCCAACTCGCGTTTGTCTGCTTCGAACCCTTCCCTCGCAGGCAAAACCGGGCAGCTGCCCTTTCCTGCCAGACCACTGGTTTCATCAGAAGGGGTTTGCGGTACACTGGCTACGCAGAGGACGAGGAGGGCTCGATGAGGGGGGCGGCTCTCCCCAGAGGAAAGGGCAGGTCTGCCTAGCCAGAGCCAGGCTCGCAGCACGCTCTGCTTGTTGGGGAAAGAGGTTATTTATAAGCTCACCTGGCTCGCGGAGAGCCACACCACCGAGGAAGGTGCACATACCATTCAAATGAGAGAGCAACAGCAGACAGAGCAGAAGGTGTGGACACCAGAAACCAGTGAAAGTGCAGCAGCATCCATTAAGAAGCCAGAAGGAACCAACGAGCCCTTCGTGCCTGGATGCCTCATCTCCATGTCGCAGGAAGCTATAAATAATTCCAGGCTCCGAAGCCTCGTGCTGCACAGAAAAGCAGAGAATGAGTCACACCTCGAAGTCTGTTCTGCTCTTTCGATGCCATTTGGTCGACAGCATACAAAGGCACACGGGCCTGAAACAAGCATCTGCATGTCTTTTACGCGAGGGCCCAGGAGCAAAGGCAGGAGGCAGCCTCTTTCTTCTCCAAAGCAGAAAAGGAGACCTCGCAGCTCCCTTCTCTTTCCTTTTTATGCCTATGTCTGTGGATGCTACAGTTTTACTCAGCGGTGACAGCGCTGCACGAGCCTTCTCGGAGCAACGTCTTCAAGAGCCAGTGATCATCCCTTCTGTCGTTTTCTTCCCAGCCTCCGAATCAGCGAGCTGCCCTTCAGCTATTTGTGAGCTGAGGAGTGCGGCTCCCCCTCCGCACGCTGCCGGCAGCGTCTGCTCAGCAGCAGCCACACGGCCCCGGCCCGGGCGTGCCGGAAACGCAGCGGACTGTAACTCAGCCAGCGTCTCTGCCGAGAGCGACGGGCCCAGCAAGAGATCAGGCTCCAAACGGGCACAGGCTGCCACCCCCTCACCTGGAAGCCAGTGCTCGTGGTGTCCGAGCAGAGCAGCAGAGAGGTTCCCTGGCAGCTCCAGGGACAACATGGGAGTTTCTTGCTTTGCCCTTTGAAGAAACTCACTCGGCCAAGGACCCTGCGAGGTCCACAGCCCCGTCTCAAGGTCCACAGCCCCATCTCAAGGTCCACAGCCCCATCTCAAGGTCCACAGCCCCATCTCAAGTCCCTGGCAGCAGCAATGCTGAGCAGACACAGCATGAGCACAGTATGAGAGCAGATCTTTCACAAACTCCATTCTTCAGCAGCCTCCAGCCTTTCTCCTCCTGCATGCAGGCAGACTGAAGACTCCTCTCCATAAATTCATCTTCCATAATAGCAAAGAAATATTTGGACTTGACAGACTTTCTGTTGAATCAATTCTCAAGGGAATTAAAAATAAAAGATTATTTCTAGTATTCCTTAAGTGACTGCACACACTGCCAACATCCCTCCCTCTTCTGACACATCTCAATATATTTTAAGCACAGAGCAAGACCTCAGGGACTCAGACCGCTGCCAGAACGACTCATCCTCTGGCACCAACCACCTCCCCAGCCCCAGCACGACACCCCAGAGCTGGAGTGTGCCCCGAGGAAACACACCGACCACAGCCTCAGCGCCAGGGGGAGGAAAGCCCAACATGAAGAGGGTGCTCCAGCCCCCAGTTCATCTCAACAACCCCCCACCAGAGACTCACCACAGAAGGAGATGATGTGGCTGCTGTCCTCATGCACAAACTTCCTCGTGACTGCCTCCTCCATGATCTGCTTCACCTGTCGAACAGAGGCCCAGTTAGAGAAAACGCTGAATTTCAGCCACAGACCAGAGTGAGGAGAGCTGTGTCGGAGTGGGGGCGAGATGCTCCGCTTGCCTCGTGTCTGTAAGGAAACCCCCTCTGCTCGCTGACTTTTCTAACCACCCCTAACAGCACGTGAGGGTCTCACAGAGAATCACTGCAGCTTTGCTTGCTGAGCATCACCAGCTATTTCAAAAAGTCAGGTATAAAAAAAAAAAAAGCGTTGTTTTGTTTTTGAGAAACTTCCAAGTGGTAAAACTATGAGCACAGAATTAACTGCGGGAATCAACCATCATTTAGACAAAAGACATCTTAGTAAAGGTAATCAAATCTGGTATTTAATGCTTTTACAGTATTGTTATGTTCTTTCATTTCATGGGGATTTGACAAGTTTCAGGTGACATGGCTGTCCCAAACAACTGTAACTACCGCTGCTCACCTGGCACGTGGAATGCTGTTTGCACAACAAGGCCATCAGGCTGCCCTCCGACTGACTGCGTCTCTACTGCTCGCGGCAGGCTACCAGCACTCACTTCAGTGCAGTTCATTGAAAGGAAGCTGCCATGTAGCTTGCACATCAGGGGCACAATTAGGGGAAGAAGATAAATAGGAACCTACATAAATTAGGAGCGTAATTTTTGCTGATACATGATGGGAAGACAGACCTGCCGGGTTAAGCAGGCTGCAGAGAACAGACTCCAGCCTTGGAGAAGCTCCCAGGATTGCCTAGCTACTCCGCAGCAGCAGCTCAGAGGAGCCTGAGGAGTCAAGGACTATCAGAGCAAGAAATCCAAGCACCCCAGCACTGCTGCTCTTCCACCAGTACCTGCCGCTGCCAGCACGACGCTGCCCAGCTCTCCTCCTCCCACCGAGAGCACCCCTTTCGCAGGATACAGCCCCCTCAGACCCATTTCGGAGATAGGGCGGGGTCACCCACAGGGTTGGGGAAATACTACTGGGGGCGCTCCGACTTGCAGGGTTGGATCCCGCATGGAAAGCCCTCAAAGCTGGAAGATGTGGGGGAACACGGCCCTGTGATCAGGGCAGGGCAGAGCAGGGAACACAGAGCAGCTCCGAGAGCTGCCTCGGCCCTCAAGCAGCGTCATCCCCACTTGCCCCCGCGCCTCTGTGGGATGCAGGAGCTGCACAGGGGAGATGTGGAGTTTAGCGCTGGGGGAGGTTTGAGCCCGGCTCAGGCAGCGCTGGGGCAGCGGGGGTGGTTAATGAAGGAGGCAGCCCCAGTTGATGGGCCCGTGAACCGCCCTAGCTCCGCCAGCCGACGGCTTCCTCAACACCGTGCCCGCCCCAGCCTCGCCGGCTGAGCCCTGCCGGCTCGCACCAGCAGGCCAGAGGATCTGCCATCCCTCTGCCTGTCCCCCCCGCATCGCCCCACAGCCCTGAGAGGAACACGGCAGGCAGACCCCAGCGGTCCTGCTCCCCGGGTGCCATGCCTCTTACAGCCAGCCTGTCCTGCCCTGCTCGGAGCGGCGGTGACTTCCCCCCGCAGCTGTCACCCTAATCCTGCTGAAATCAGCAAAAGCCCAGCTGAATGTTTGGTCCTTAAATATGCAGTTCCAAACTGGTTCTCCTAAATACAGCACTGCCAGCATGCCCGGATCTCAGCTCCTAGCACCGCTAGAACATCTCGCTTTTCACTCTTTGGTTTCAGAAAACGCAGGGGAAAGGGTTCACAGTGCAGGGATGTGGGCGTCAGAGAGGCTCTGCTTATCAAGATGTTCTCTCCAAAGGCACAGGAAAGAGGGAAAAACAGCAGGTCAAGACTTGGCCAAACAAACCTTGCATGTATGAGAGACTTTTAATGGCATCACTTGGGGAATTAAAACTCCTTCGCAAGATATGATCAAGGTCAGTTATGCACCGCTAACAGCTCCATAAAGGAAATCCTTTTACGACTATGGATTAAGTAAAAAGTCATATCTAAAGCCAAAAGTATCTCCCTGCTTGTCAAAGCAATCAGGTCAGCTCCCAGCGCTGCTCTGCTCCGACGTGCTGGGTGACTACCAGAGCCTGCTCGTGAGCCCAGGGGGAGCAGGGCTCGCGCAGTGATTTCACCTGTACCCTGGCAGCTCCGAGGAGCTGACAGTGAGTCAGGAACTAGGGAACATCACTGAGACGTGGACCTCGGGACTCGGAATTCCCCTCGGCACAGCACGATACAGCTCCTGCAGCTCCTACATCCCGACTCTGCGCTTGAGGCAGCAACTCCAGCTGCAGGAATGCCTCGGGCGCGGAGGGCTCTGCTCCCAGAGACCCACAAAAAAGCTCCTTCTTCTACCTCAGTGCTTTATTGGGGCAAGTGGCCAAAACCAGCAGCTGTCCTTTATCAGGGCACCTTCCAGCAAGGCGAGGCCAGCAAGCCCACCATTTCATTATGCCCCACGTACAGTTTTGCCTCCGGTGCTGAGCACCACAGAAGGGGGCTGCTGCAGTCCTTGTTCAGGCTTCGTGGCTCCAGCAGTGTTTTATTTTGAACTTCAACCACAGAAGGAACACTGAAACAGAAATGGGGACAGAGCAAGTACCAGCAACAGGACAGGAGCCCCTCCCTTCCATTTGCTGCGTTACAGCGAGGCGTACCCCTCGACCTTGGCTGCAGCGGTGAATTAGAGACGGGCAGCAGCACACACCTCTTGTCCACCACAACCAGGTGCACACCAAAACAGAGTTCCTCCTTTCCCTCCACCTCCAACAAAGACATGCCAATCCAGAGAATCGTAAAATAGTTTGGGCTGGAAGGGACCTTTAGAAGCCATCTAGTCCACCCCCCCTGCAGCGAGCAGGGACATCTTGAGCCAGACCAGGTTCCCTCCCTTTGAAACCCTGGCTGGCCCAAGAACCATCACTGATCACCCCCTCGTTGCAGACCTGGCAGAGAGGTCCGGTGGCGCACGCCTTGAGGCCCTCAGGGATTCCCCAAAACTAGGCTCCCCGGCAGGTTGAGCTGCCTTCATCCAGACAGCTCACGGCCCTCACCCGGCCAGGCTGAGCTTCCTCTGTCAGCGGGTCACGGGCATTTCTTTCTCACATATCCAACTGATCGACTAGAAAATGATGAACACACAGATACAAAACGTACTCTCGTGGCAACGCTGGCATTTTCTGTATTTTAAACCCCCCCAAATACACTTGAGAATCAATGCACATAGTTACACAGTTACCAGCTCCTGATTCAACCAGAAGAACACATGCAAATTTAAGCAGTATATTCAAATATTTGTCAGTCACCTCTTGCACAAGCTGTCGTCTCGCTGCTCCGGTGCAAGGCCCGCAGTCACACCTACCGCAGGACCTCCTGCTGCGGGGCAGGGGCCATCTGGTTACTCAGTGCCTGCGGAGCCACCAGCACAGCGGGATGCTGGCTCTGGCCAGGCACCTTGGTGCCAACACAGCACAACCAACCTGCGCTCTCAAGGCACACACAAAAAAAACCTTCCAAGAGACACAGTTTAGTGGAAAATTACTCATTAAAAGGAAAAAAAAACCCCAACAATGCACTGTATTGATGGAGGTTATCACACTAAACAAAACAAATCAAAGATATCTAAAGGAAGAGGAGTGGGAAGGGCATTGCAACAGGGGCATCGCCTGACGTGAAGGGCTAGAGCAGAAAGGGAGCAGCTCTACAACAAACAACCCCAACAGGTCGGGGCCAGACAGATAGATGTGGTCTGGTAACAGAACGCAAGCGTTATACCGAGAAGGTTTTCAAGCAAAACAATCTTACATTTGCCCATAAATGGACATGGCTGGCATCTGTAGGACAGCTGCAGGCCAGAGAACCCCAAAACTCTCGGCAGGTCTCCTACGCTGTTGCCTGCAGACCCCGAAGCACTCTCCCACCCAGACCCCAGCCCCTCCACAGCCATCGGGGAATCACAAATGCCGCCGCAGCAGCAGCCATCTGCCACGGTGCTCCCGGGGCCTCTCCTGAAAGTGAAGCTGGGTTGTGACACTGTGGGGATGAAGAACGCCAGCTAACCCACGTTTGGCTCGCTCCACAGAGAAGCCTTGAACAGCCTCTGAACATGCTGCATTCCAGCATTTTCATGTTAATTCTCATATTGTAGCCAGAACAATCTCAACAGATGAAGCTGCCTGCTCTTTATCTAAAGCCAGTCTAAGGAAAATGAGATGTTTGCTTTTTCTTTTATTAGAACGGAAATTAAAACAGCAGCTAATAATTTAGCTGTAGGTAAACTCGAGAGGAATATCATAAAGTATTCCACAATAAAAACACTTCTCCTGGCTCCAGCGGTGAGCACAGGACAAGTCAGCCCTGCTCTGGGAGAGTAGGGTCACAGGGACACCCCACAACACGGTGCCCACCCAAACTCAACAGCATCAAGTGCAGTTCCAAAAATACAACAGGTGACAGGCCAGTCTGGACACAACCACCAACGCCTGAGCAAGTGAGCCAGTCCCTCTCTGCTTCATGTGCACGTCTGAATTACAAGGAAAGGAATTTTTTTTCCTCCTTGCCCCGTCTCCAAAGCCGGATCCAAGGCATTGAGAAGAGTCTTTGGGTTACGGCATTCATCACGAGTATCAGGAATCCTGGTGCACCCACTTCAGACCAGAGATTTGAGCTTGCACCCCTGTACCTCCAGTGAGGCTCCTCATTCCAGAGGTCTCAGCCTCTCCTTCGGTTCCCCTCGGCCTGGCCAGCTCCATTGCTGCCGAAACATTGCTATTAAAATTTTGTTTGACTAACCGCTTTTTTCACCCCCTTCAAAAATGAAAACAAACCCTTACCTATCCGACAACGCCCAGACCCCAAATGAGGGACGCAGGCTTAGATCTCTCTGCCACAAAATTCCCAGGGTTAAGCTTCATCTCAAAGTCCAATTTTCCCGTAACAGAGCTTCACAGCCGTACCCAGCCCCAGCTGTCATTTCTACTGGTGGAGCAAGCCAAACATTGCAGCAGTTACGATAACCACCGAGGTGCAGAGATCTGGAGCAAATCAATAACTCTGGGTTTAATTAGTTTAAGGCAATATTGACTCACAACTCTGTTTTACCTGGCTGGATTTTTTCAGGCAAGTCACCATACAACCTGTACTCAAGATTATTCAGTGATGTTTACAGTCACAGTTTTCCCTGCCACGCTTCTTGCCAAGCCTTTGCGGGTTATTAAGGCTCTGGTACCGAAGCACACCATCTCCCATATCTCTGGCCGCGCTCGTAACCCTGGGGAATTGTTCACAGCGAGCCAGACGCAGAGTCCCCAGCGTGTTCCTCTGCCCAGTCCCGTCCCAAGGTGAAGCTCGGTCACTTGGCCAAAAGGGCTGCAGAACAGCAAGCTCCCTGCAACCCGGCTGCGGCGATGCTCCCAGGCGTGGGCCTCCTCGCTAGACCCAGCCTCGGGGGCGCTGGAGGCAGGACCCTGGCAGACTCCTCCTCTCTGGTAGGGAGACACGCAGGTAACCGAGCAGCGAGGCCGACAGCCGGGTGCTCAGACTCCTTTGCCCCCTCCAACAGGGGGAAGCAGCCAGATACCAAAGCACATAGGGCCAGGGCAACGGGAGAGCAGACCCAGGTCTGATTTCAGCCCTTGTAGTGGGACTTCCCACAGAGTCACTTCATATAAATAAAAGCTACAATAAAATAAATGCCTCCAGTGACTGAGCTGGTCTCTGCAGAAGTACGTTTTTAGAGGCTGCTATCGATCTGGTTTGGTCAGGAACAGTCAGACCTTCTGCTGAATGTTCATGTCACCCACATCCTGAAAACAAAATATTTACAGTAAAGAATACGGTGGAAATTAAGATGTGTTCTGCTACCTCTGAACATCCACTGCTGCACAGGATGTCAAGGATTTGGGTGAGATGAGATGATGCACCACCAGAGCCAGGCAGCTGCACTGTCTGTATCCTCTCAAAACCCACCTTGCTCAGGAGGGCAACCAAGCACCGGCTACGGTGGTGCCAGCCAAAGCTGTTCTGCTCACCAGCAGCACTGCAAGAGCTCTGAAAAACCCTGGCAGATATGGGAGGAGCCTTGGAAATCCCTCCTCCTTCCCACCTCTTTTTGACAGACTGCAGGAAGATGACTCCTCTCCCAAGTAAATATGCAGGGAATCAGAAAGAGCATCCCAATAAGCATCCAGCACAAACAAGCGCCATGCTCAGGATCTACATTGTCACTCAAGTCCCCTTGCTAAATCTCAACGCATTTCTCTTCCATGAACTTGTTTAATCTGCTGTTCTACATGTTAAAAGAAAAAAACCCCAAACCTAAACAAAACCAAACCAAACCAACCAACCAAAACCCCCCCACATTGATGATACAGGCTTTAAGCTTGGTTTGCTTTTGTATGTTCGCTTTTCAAACTCTTTTATGAGCTGGTGTTTTCTCATTCTCATTGCAGTCTTTACATGCTGCTTTGATGATGTGTTTGGAAGTTAATTCTAGTACTTAAAAATCCCTACACTGGACAGTTTTAAGACTCAACTTGACAGGGTGCTGGGTCATATCACTGAAACTGTATTTTTACCTTGAAAGGCTGGACTAGATGATCCTTGAGGTCCCTTCCAACCCGGGATTCTATGATTCTGATTCATTTTACATGTCAGTTTTGGTGCACCAAGTCCACATGGGCAGTCCTTGATGTAATCTGAGCGTTTCTTTATTTGCTTCTCCGAATCAAGGTCTCTTTCCAGGAACAAGCTCTGGTTAAGCTCCAGAGGAAACAGTTTCCCACACACTGCGGAAGACTTGTCCACGTAACGCTACAGCATTATCACTTCTCGAGTACCACAAAATGCTCAAGCACCACTCAGCGAAGCAGACACAACCTAAGACAACCCAAGGCACGTTTGCATTTGCAAGGACAAACACGATTCCCTCGCGCCGCAGCTCCAGCAGTCACACCGCAGGGCTTGGCCACCGGCTCGCCCGGCTGACGTCCCCCAGCAGAGCCGCCAGGCTGGTTGCTGTCTCCGGCTCTCAGGCTGCCTCGTACCAGCCGTGGTGCAGTGTTCAAGGCAAAGCAAGTGCAGAATCTCCATTCAGCTCTCGGACCAAGCCATTACCCCAAACCCCACGTCCTCTACTTCTGGACTGTCCACTCCGGTGCCCACAGAAGTCTCTGTGGGGCACAGCGCGCTGGGGATGGTGCATAGAAAAACCAGTACCTTCAATCACCGTCTGTGCTGCAGCTAAAAGCCTCTTTTCCAGCTAAAGCAGAATTTCTCGGTCCATTACCTCTCACAAACCAGATTTATCTTTTCATTTGAAAATTAAACGTCTGCCTACTGCCTGTCTTGTTGCTACAACATCCTTTTTTAGCAGACTTGTTGATAAAACTCACATTACCAAAACCAATGTTGCAAGATGCAGTTTCTTATCTTTCCACCAACAAACAACCTGATTATTCCAAGAGCAGGTGCCAGGCAGACGTTTCCAGCACCATCACAAGTGGCAGTCGAGGTCTGCCACGTACCTGAGGGTTTACTAGCTGACCACAAAATAATTCCAGCCAGTTAAAATACTGCCAGTTTCAAAGCACATGCACTATTTACACCCAGAGACTTCCAGGGTTCTCACCAGCCATTTCAACGGACCAGTGGAACACGTGGGCCCCTGGCACGGCGGGAGGACAGCCCAGGGCCGGCCCTCACCGCACCGTGCCCTCCACAGACACTTGCCTGGAAAGCCGTTCGGCAGCTCCGTGTTCTTGCTGCTGCGGAGCCATTGATCGCAATCCTGCCAACTGAGACCTCTGGCTTTTCTAAAAGTCTCATTTAATTATTTATCACCGCTGACTAAATAAAACATGGCACTTTCTGCAGCTGGGTTATCACCCACATGACACACGTGGGATGCCCAGGCCAGCCAGCAGACCCTCCCCAGGAACCACGTGTGCTCACGGCAGGGAACTGGGCTGCGGCTCCTCGAGGGGTAAGGAGGAAGGAGGTGTTAACGCATACAAACTCGCAATATTTGGACAGTTTGCTGGGAAAGAAATCAAGAAGACGTTAAGCAGAAGGGTCCACAATGTGACATTGTACCCTGGGGGAAACAGGAACGACCCCAGTGATGCTGACAGTATTTTGCACCAGACTTCCCCCATAGGGCAGCAACTGCTGGCCAAAAACCCGCAGGCACACCACTAACGTTACGATCACGCTATCGCTGGTTCTGTCCCTGTTGCGCTTGTCAAACAAATCTCCACGCCATCTGTTGGCGCTGCGGGGACCGCTAGCTGGAAGATGCTCAATAAAGACACTGCAACATTTCAGGAAAAACTTTAGTCATTTCTCTGTTTTCAACGCCTGACCTCAAAGCTTTATCCTGTTTTGTTCCACACCCATCACACCACAAACCTGCTTTCCCCCCGCCCCCGAAGTGCTAAACGTTACCCTGACAAGCATTTTGGGTTCAATTAGCCAACATGACAAAGACTGACACCATTTGCACCGAAACCAGCTGCAACTTCCAGCCCCGAATTGCTTTGAAGTCCTGAATCTGTGCAAAACCTGGTATTTCCATGGCAACAGCCAGGACGCCACAAGGAGAAGAGGATGACATTTTGGCAGCAGCAAGGAGAGGCTGGGTGGGGAGGAAGGAGGCTCCTCTGGCATACAGATCTCATCTCCCTGAATGCCAAGAAGGAAGATGAAGGGAGGAGGAAAGCAGCACAAAACCTGTTCTGGGTATGAAAGATCAAGCCAGGCGTTTCTGGAGTATGAGAGCACTTCTGCACACCACTGCTTTTATCTTCAAAAGGAGAGAAAATGGTCCCCAGCGATTAGTAATACTCTTTCAGAACAGATCGATGCAGGCAATCGAGAAATGCTGCATTAAAGCAGTCTGTTTACTTTTGATACAGGAATATTTGAAAAGGGCTGACCCGGGTGCTTGAGAGACATCAGACGGTCCCTCTCCAAATAGCAGCTTTCATTACAAACCTGCAGCTTATCATCCTCATCTTCATTTTGCCTGAACAGTTTTGACAGCCACACAGAGGCCTTATTTTTAAAATTGGTCTTGAGAACACTGAAAGCTACCAGCATTAATTTTTCAAATCCTAATAACGTTAAATTAATTTACAATTTTCTACCAATCCAGAATGAAATAGCTGGCATCGACACCCACAGTCTGATATTTTGAAGCCTCAGGCACACGTACACGCTCCAGAAAAACAAACCCAAGCTGCAAAAACACTGTTCCTACCAGCCACTCTGTGTTCCTTAGCCACGAACTAGACAGCACGGCTGCGCAGCGGGGGCGCATCGTTGAAAGGGTGGGAGGAAGAGAGACTGACTGTTGTCCCTACGATACGTGCTGATGGGATTAGTCAACAGCTACACGGTGATGACCACCCAGGCTATTAAAGAATAAGCAATATATCCGATAGAAGACTGCGGGACACCAGCACGTGAGCAGGCTGTGGTCAATCAACAGCAGTTTTTACAAAAATTCCAAGAACAGGCAGCAAAACGTTCAATACAGGCACAGCAGTTATTGAGGAGTAAAAGACTTAAAGCTACTTGCTGAGTGGCAAGCTAAATATAAACGAAGTTTTTGCAGAATAAACAAGACAACTGTTTACTTTCATATTCCATTCAGCTTTTCACACAACTCATTTTCCAGGCACAGCCTGTATTTCACGGGCAGCACCTGCTTCCCCACCCAGTCTCGTAGGCAAGGCGATTACCTGGAGATAGTCAAAAACCTACCCCAGGATTCTCCTTTATTAAAAATCAAACTTGCAAAAGAAGAGGAGGAGCACGGGTTGAGAGAAGAGTATTTTTAGTTGAAAATCCAACACCCTTTTAAATCTGGATATTTCAGGCTCTGGGTCTTTAAATAAGCCTCATTCCATCTGATAAAAGCTCTAAAACACTCAGAGAAGATTTGGTTATGCTTCCTATCGTGCATAACAGGAAACAGGATTCCTCAGAAAGTCATACTTCCCTTGCAGTCTGCTGACAAATAGTCAATTTTGCAGCTTTCAGGAGTAGTTTGATTTATTATGACCATATGGAAGGAAGGAAAAAAAAAACCAGCACAACTCATTTCAACCTGTAAATCTACTGCGGAGCAGGACTTCTTAAAATAAAAATGCACTAACCATGGCAACAACCAAATATCGAGGTCCATTTGCTCGCTGCAGTGCTTTGGGTAATTTCGATTTACTGTTTATCCACTTCCTCTAATCAGGGCCTGTCTTCACAGTGCTTTGTTCATTCAGTTATCGCACCAGGACGATGGATACGGCGTGGCTGCCCAAGCATGACCCGTGGCCGTCCCCAGTCTCAGGGGAGCTCACTCGCACTTGAGGACCCCAGCAGATCACACAGAGCCATGGCCGAAGCAAAACCAGACGTGGTCTAATGAAATGAGAATGCACAGTTTTGTGAAAGGTAAAAATTCCAGGGGAGGGGGGAGATTTCTGCAGTTAGCCCTTTCTACTACACCTCAGAGTCTGCACAAGCTCCCGCCTTAACCAGAAGTCGGTCGAGGAGAGGAAGAAAAAACAGAAGCATGAGCAAAACAGGCCTAATGAGCAGGGAGCAATAGGCAAAAGAGTGCCCCCCCAGCTCCCAGTTTCAGGGATATTGCTAAACAATTAACCACATCACCTCTGGGAACACATTTCCCCAGGTTTTTTAAATCCTATCAGAGCAAAGCCCAGGTGGAGAGGGCGCAGAGCGTGGCTCTGACAGGGCGTTCCCCCACCTGCGTGGCCACGCACAGACAGCCCCACTTCACTGGGCCAAGGCTCCTGCCCAGTCTCGCTGCTTCCAGCAGGCACTGAGCTGGGAGAAACCTGAAGGAAAGTCCAACCACCCAGTACCCGCGTGGGCAAAGCACCCGCATCCGCACCGACGTCCCGAGGCAGAGCCCAGAGTGATGAGACCACCAGAAAAATAAATATCTCTGCTCCGCGTCAGCGCTGCCCCTGCCAAAGGGCTGCTGGGGAGACGCTAGGCTGTGTCAAACCCGCACATCACAGCACCATGACACGGTGGCTGGGGGCATTTCACCAGGGCAGAAGGGCTTTCCCCATACACTACCGCTCTCCTTCAATCTTTACTGCGTTCCCCAAACTCTCGTTACGATACATTTATTTCACCAAAAGCCAGCAGAAGTCACAACCCTCAGCCCTCCTCCCCCAAGCACAAGCTGCACTGGCTTCAAGCACGCAGCCCCTGGAGGAGGAGCAAAGGGAGAGAAGGCCGGCAGGGAACATCAGCACAGATGTTCATGTGCCTGCAGAGACCACAGCGGCCTCTGGAAGGAAGCTCCTGCCTGCAGCGGCCGAGCGGTTTAGCCCTCACGCCGGTGGGCCAGCCTCACCTCCCACCCTGCAGCGGCAGTCGACGCGCAGTCTGGTGTTTTGTCTCTCCTCACGAAGGAGGAGTCGCAGACAGATGGTAATAATGAGATGTCAGCTTTAACCACAACGCTAAATAAATGTCATACCCTTTTTCTGGTTTAATAGCCGTTGCCAAGACAACAAGGAGTATTCCTTACCACCACACCCGGCATGGGATTAAAGGTGGGAAGTGGTCTGGATGAACAGCCAAACACGCTGTGCTGTCACACTCCCCCCCCAGACCTACCACCCACGGGTCTTGTTCGCTCTACTCCCAGCAGCGTCTCCAGCAGGGACGTTCCACTTTCCGGAGCCCGTGAGCTGGATATCAAGATGCTTATAAGACCAGAAACAAAAGGTCACACATCACACCCTTCAAAATCCCAGGGGAGGTGACCTGCAGGGACAGACCACAGGCAGGAGATGACAACCGCTCCTGGCGATCCAGCACTCTGCCACACGGCAGAGCAAGCCCAGGCTCCCCTGCAGCTGGTCCCACGACATTCAGCCGCTTCAGACTCAGCGGCCCCCGACGGGTGGCTCAGCTGGCCACGCTGCCCCACGCTGCCCACCTCCACACACAAACTACGTGGCAGAGCCATGGGGTTCTCAGCTCCGCAGCTGGATCTGCCATCAGCTCGCTGTGTTAACGCTACGCACATCATCAACACGAAGCTCTGCGCAGGCAGGAGGAGGCAGCTCAGCATAAAACACAGCGCAAACTAATAGAGAGTTAAAGATGCCCCAGAGACAGACCAGAGCAAGCAGACACAAACCACCATGGCTTCGCACAAGCACACACGTGTCCGTTCCCCATGTTCTCGGCTCTCTGCCGGGCTCTCCAACACCCGGCTGCCTCCCGCCCTGCCAAAAAGAGCCCTTGTCTGCAAACGAGGGGTCCGTCCCACCCCAGCTCCCGAGCTGAGCAGCACCGGGAGTCGCCCCCTTTCTCCCTCTCCGCGTAAAATCACAACTTGGGAGGGCGGCTTCGCCACCAGCGAAAGGCAATTTTCAAACGACACGGGACACCGGAGTGCTGCAGGGATGGACGCTATTCCACCTGCCCACGAACCGGGCACCCGCACCTCGCCCGGCAGCTGCAGCCCGGGGTGGCCTCATGCTGCGGCCCGGCGCCCGGCTCGGGGCTGGGGTGGTTTGGTTTTTTTTTTGGGGGGGGGTGAGGGGGTTGTTAAATTCCCTGCAGCAGCACCGGCAGGAGCCAGCGGGATGCTGCCAGCCCGGAGCTCCCCTCCGGGGAGGGTCCCTCCGGAGACACCCATCACCGGGGGTCACCGAGCCGCGACAGGGGCCGGGGTGGGGACCACGGGGGCTGCTCCCTCACCCACCTCCTTCTTGACGGTGCGCAGCAGCCGCTGCCGGGTCTCCGCCTCTGTGGGGAACAAGAGGGAGAGGCCCGTTAGCGCGGCCCGGCCCCGACCCGGCCCCGGCCCCGCCGCCCCCGTCCCGCCGCACCGCCCTACCCGCCGGGGCCGCCGCCATGGCCGCGCTCCTCCGCTCCGCAGCGCCGGCAGACTGGCGGCGGGGCCGCTCCGCGGGGCCGGGCCGGGCCTCGGCCGACCGGGCCGCACCGCCCACCCGCGCCCGCCGGGGTGGGGCCGCCGCCGCCGCCGCCAATCCGTGCGCGCCGCCGGGCAGCGGGGTACGGGCGCCCCCCCCCCCCCCCCCGCCCCCCCGGCAACGGGCGGCCCGCGGGGGGACACCCCAACCGGGCGCGGGCCCTCAAGGGGGTTCACCCCAACCGGGCCCAGACCCTCGGCGCGGGGACCCCCAGCAGGCCCCGGCCCTCAAAGTGGGGAGGGCCGCAAACAGGCCCGGCCCCTCCGTGGGGACCACAACCGGGCCGCCCGGCTCCCAGGGGCTCCTCACCGCCAGGCACCCCCCCACTGGGACACCCCAGCCCAGCCAAGCTCCAGAACCCCCCGGACCTGGGGCCACTGTGGCCTGAGGTGGCCAGGGACGGCGATCCCCAGGGCTGGGTGACACGGGGCGCAGGGCGCAAGCCGGGGCAAGCCCTCAGTGTCCCCCCGCAGATGGGGTGCAGCCGGGCGGTGTCCGGCATCTAGCGGGGGTTTGGGAGCTCTGGTGGGTTACACGGAGGTGCAAAGCGACAACGTCCCTGCAACCGTGTGCCATCCAGGCAGGCTCCTGGGGGCTCTTCCACACCAGGAAGGCGATAAGGAGCTGAGATTCCTGTTCACAGGAGACCCTAGATGCCTCCTACCACCACCACAACCCCTTCAGAGGAAGCTCCTGTTAACGTTATCTCCTGTTTTTCTCTTCCCTTGTTTGCTGTTCCAGGATATTTCCATAGAAACAGGATCCCGGCTCCTTCGCAGTCCAGTTTCCAATAACTACAAACCACATTAACGCCAGGGCAGCGGCACCCGGCCACCGGCCACCAACGCAGCCCCTGCTGGCCCTCGCTGGGGAGGGGGCTCAGTCCCAGCACGGAGAGCGAGGAAGGTGCTCCCACCTCTGCCAGCCCCGGGCACTGCTCCTCCACCGCACCCGGAGCTGGGCTGCCTCCTCTGCGGCGGAGCAGCTGCCTTTCGCACCACGCCAGTGCTCGGTGGCTCTGACGATGGCAGGAGCCGTCCGTCCCAGCAGCTCCCTTCTGCCCACCCGGGCTGGGCATTGGTCTGCCGGGAGAACAGGAGGGAGCTCTCGACTCGGGGTTAGTCAGAATTTGGCCCTTTCTGTCCTTTACCACTGGCACAGGGGCCAGGAGAGTACCTGCACCATATCCATCGTAGAGAAAAACCTATTTCCTTGTATGTTGTTTGTTTTTCACTGTTTATTTGCTGGCTAAATACACTGTTCACAGAGGTGGTGGCAGCACAAATGTCACTGAACTGGAGCAACAGGGCTGGCTTGCTTGGGGTGTATGTGGTTGCTGATCCAGACGGATCCCGGATTCTGGGATCTGTGGGAATCTGGCCAGAGCAGCTCTGGGTGCTGCTGGTGGGGGTCACAACGCCCGTCTGCAGTCACTGAGCGGTGACTCGACCCTCGGGATTCCGATCTCAGCCCGGGGAATCGTCCCTGGTCCCAGTCCCTGAGTGGCGCGGGCCTTGGTGTGCCAGGTCGGGGGCTGCACGCCTGGTTTGTCCGTACGGCTGTGGCTCCGCTCCCCACTGCCCCCGGCCGCAGACCCCCGCGGCAGCAAGCCCGGTCTCACCAGGCAGCACCACCAGCAGCCTGTGCCGGGGGTCTTTCTGTGGAGAGCCCTGCGGATGGGGTCCCCTCCCTCCAAAAGGGGTGCGGGAGGAGGAGGACCGAAGGTGCCAAGAGGCAGGAGACCAGAGCTTTTTGGGCCTGACCTGAGCCCCCCGCAGCCGGCCAGGACACTGGCTGTGCTCACAGCCGTCCCCCGCAGCTCGTACCGAGCTCTGCTGCTCTGCAGGCCTGCCTGTCACTTATTGATGACCGCGGGGCTTGAATGGGCAATTAAGACAGGCTAATAAACACCCATAATGAAGGCACCGAGGCCTCATAAAACACCACGTAGGAGCGCCACCAGAGATCAACAGCGGATCCAATTAGCAAGGGCAGAGACAGCCTGCCAGCTCCCCTGACCCCGAGCTGTCGCCGGGACAGCGTAGAGCCGTGGCTCTGCCTGCCCACGGGTGCCGAAACCGAAAAGGTGCCGGGTTCCCTGAGGAGCCAGGGCACAGCGCGGACAGGTCACGCACAGCACCTTGCGCAGTCCCTGCGAAGCTTCTCCAGCCCAGGATGAGACTGTCCGACTTACACCTCCGGCCAGGAGAGCCTGGGCTGCCTGACAAAGCTTTGAACGCGGCCTCAGGCAGGCAGGTGGGTTTCTCTTGCCTGTTTCTCACTTTCATTATAGTAAAAATGACGTTGGGGACATTGACCTGGCTCTTGACTGGCTGGGGACACCAGGAGTCATTCAGCTTAGCGCCTCGATCAGGAAAACGCGTCTGTCCAAGCTGAGCCAAAGCAACACCTTCAGGACCTTTCCCAACAAAGAAACAAACCCCGCTTATTCTGTGGGCCAAGATAAGCCCAAACAACTTTTACACACCCTGAACGAGCGCTGCCTGGTTCCCGCCGTGCCCCTGATGCCAGGATGCGGCTGAGGGGCGATGCCAAGGGACCCCACGCTCCTCCTGGACTCTGCTGCGCTCGGGGGAGCGGTGACCGCCTGGGGAGCTCGACCCAAACGCACAGCGCTGGCAGAGGGAAGCCCGGAGGAGCACGAAGATCATTTTGCTTCCCGTTAACGAACCGTGCTGGTCCTGTACGCCCTTCAGTCCCGTCAGTCCTGCGCTACCCCAGGCTGGGTAACTCGGGGTGGGCAGCGCCCACGCGCCCAATG
This sequence comes from Leptosomus discolor, assembly GCF_034619465.1. Taxonomy (NCBI): domain Eukaryota; kingdom Metazoa; phylum Chordata; class Aves; order Leptosomiformes; family Leptosomidae; genus Leptosomus; species Leptosomus discolor. The sequence goes on along the minus strand of NC_141406.1, from coordinate 15,616,181 downwards.
AACCCAGAGAGGTTCAGGCGGTTGGTGGTGGGACCGTGCACCACGTAAGGCAACGCTTCGGCCATCTGAGAGGGACAGCGAGTGGTTTGCCCGGCTTCTTTCTCCCCAGGAGCAATGGTGCTGTATGGGGGGTGGGAGCTATTCCTGATTTGTTGCCTTTCTTTGGGGAGAAATGAGCTTAAACAAGCTCAGGGACGAGCTCTTGCCGGTTGCTTTTCCTTGGACATTTCTGCTTCTCCCTGGATTAAAGATGGGTGGGAGACGATCGGCCCCTGTTTACTGAAGTCTGGAGAGCTTAAATGAGACCGGGTTGATCTATACTTAATGTGATTAAGTTACATCTCTGAGTATCATGCTAATTAAATTAAACTTCCCACTGCTGCCTCTGTGGCTTAAACGGGATAGTTGTTTTAAGACCACAATTTGCTTTTCTGCGTTTCCTTGCATGGATGAGCAGGTAGGATAAAAGCAATCTGCTAATCAAATAATCGTGCTGTTTAGAAACCGCTTCTAACTTGATGCAAATTCAAATTTAAATCTGATTTGAGCTAGATTTAAACTCTACCTTTTAAATCTAAAGTGGTTTGTGCTTTGATCATGAAAATAACGAGAAAAGGCAAAAATAAACCGATGAAGGGAGTACGCAGACTGCGTCTGAGCGCAATGCTGCAGGTATTTCGCCAGCGCCATGACTGGCGCGCAGGGACCAGCTGGCTTTCGGTGCGAGCTGCAGTGGAGCCAAGGCAGCGACCCCGTCGTAGCTGCCCGCCGGCTGCCCCGTCCTCACCGCGGGCTGAAGCGAACGCCGGGATCCGGCACCTTGGGCTGTGTCTTACACCACACGCTACCTAGTCTCCGTACCCTCCTCTCCGAAATGCTCCTCATTGAATGCCAGGTGACAGGCAAAAATATTTGGCTACAAGTAGCAAAATAACAGCGTTTTACCCAGAAAACAGCCCCGCCTGGCGTGTCCCTGGTGAGCACGCTGAGCCCCGCGCGGTGCCGCCAATGGGCCAGGCTGGAGCAACACGCACAGCCCCCCACGCAGAGGCTGGGACATTGCGACTGGGGAAAACTCCTGTCTGCAGTGGGTTGCAGAGCTGGGGTCCCGCTGGGAGCTTGGCCCTTGCAGGGCCCCAAAGCCCCGGGGCTGACTCTGGGGAGCACAACCCCTCGCAACGAAACCCCCCCCCCCCAAGACATCTCTCCCTCCGCCCTCCTCCTGTCTCCAGCAGCCCTGAGAACCTGCGATGGTTTTTCCAGCTTGCTAAAAAAAAAACAAAAAAAGGAGATTTCAAAGCGCTCTCCTCATTGACTTGACAGCGTCAGCCTTGACCCGGCGCTGGAGCAGAGGCAGCCGCGTTAGCGGGTGGGGGCAGAGGGGCATCGGGCAGCGGCACGGGTGGGCGATCGGGCGCCCGAGGAGAAGGTGGGAGCCGGGGGAGCAGGACGGGAGCGCCGGGTGCATTCATGGCTCATTCGCCAGCGAGGACCCCGCGGGGGGGATCTGTCAGGAACGGAGGCTGCTGGAAGGGCAGCGGCGGCATTGAACCGACGGCGTGGCACGTCGGCCGGAGCGGAGCAGCACCGGCGCGCTGGGGAGCTGGTACTGGTCAGTGCCGCGGGCCCAGCTCTGCCCAGGGTGCGAGCGCCAAGGCCCCCTCATATGATTTAAAAGATCCATGTGGAGGGAACGAGAGCGCGCTGAGCAAGTAGCTCAGGTTTAGAGAGACACCAGTGTTTGAACAGCTGCTGCTGCTGCACAGCCGGGAAGCGGCCTCAGCCCAGCACCCTGCGCTGGGGGACGCCACGGGGGGACCAGCTCCCCGCAGACCACCGCAGACCCCCTCTCACATGCCCCCGCCGGTGTGGCGAGTGACTCTGAGCCCGTCTGCTGAGGCTTCCTGAGCAGGGAGCAGGACTGGGGGGCGGGAGGGTCTCCACACTCAGCACACTGAGCCGTAGAGCGTGAACTACCTGGAGAAAAGAAGGGTCAGCTGCAGAGAAAGAGCTGTTATTTTTTTACAGTTGCCATGGCACCAGCTGCCTCTGTTCTGCCATTTATGCCCTTAAGATGGTCCCCAGCCGGGGGGATTAAACCTTGCTCCCCCCATCACGCTGCTCAGACAGACCACGCCAGCAAAGAGGATTTCTCACCTTCATCCCCAGGCGAGGGATGACAGAAAAGCCTCGGTGGCCACAGCCCCTCTGCCAGCCCCCCGCCGCCCCGGCAGCTGAGTACAGCCTTGCCTTTCATTGCCGACGGCTGCGCCCCCACCCCTGGTACAGGGACGGCAATTCACGGCTTTGCCAGGTCCCAGGAGTGACACAAATCCCGTATAAACCCGCAGGAGATTAACCATCCCTCACCTGTGTGCCGGGCTTCGGCACGGGGAGAGCCGCACCGGCAAAGCCACGTGCGCACCGGCTCATGGAGCGGGGGGTCTGCAACGGGACCCCCCCCCCAACCTCAGCTCGCTCCCCAGCCAGCGCAGGGACCAGCGCATGGGATCAGCCTGACACCCTCCAACTCAACCCCTTCGCTCGGGGAAAAGCGCCTGTGCAGAGCTGCCACCCGTCACACGAGCAGAAAATGGTGATGTTTTCGAACGAGAGGTGTTAAAAGGAATGATAATTCCACAAGCAGAGGGGGAGAAGCCGTGCCCGACACAGACCCCCCTGCGCAGGGAACGGCAGCGGGCGGGTGGCGGGAGGGGAGCGACGACCCATCACTGCCCGCTGGGAGGGGGCGGCTCAGGGCTGGGCACCCCAGTTCAGCCATCCGCTGCTGGGGTCCCCACACAGGGTAAGGGAAGAACCGGGGACACCCAGCGAGGTGTTGGGAGCAGCCAAATCCAGGAGGGCAAGGCGGGGGGTAGCTGGTGAAGGCAAAACAAACCCCATTCCCAGGGCTGTCGTGCCCACGCCGCGCAGGCGAGGGGCTGGTGGGGTGATGTCCCCCTTCAGAGCCACCTCCCTGCCCCGGGGTGAGGCTCTGCCACCACAGCTGGACTAAATCCACCGAGGCACAGCCTGGCCTGCCCGCCTCGCCGCGGCCACCCAGAGCACTGGGACGACCAGCACCAGCCCCCCAAGCTGCTCCAGTCCGACTGCTCTGGCAGCCAGGGCCAGGCACAGCAAAAACCCCCGAGATGTTTTTAACTGGACATTTCTAACGGGTCCCCGTGCGTGTGTCGGAAGGATTAACAGTGTCCAGAGGTTTCCCCGTGCCGAGCAGACATCGGTGGCTGCGTCACGTCGTCACAGCAACCTGCAAGTGTCCCTAAGAACCAGTTTGATCTCTTCTGTAGTTTCTCTTAATTACAGATGAGGGTGCCTGCAAAAGCCGGGGCTGGAGCAGCTCGAAGCCCTGGGAGCACCCAGTGGCCCCGGGCAAGGGCTCGCTCAGCACCACGTCGCAGCCGGGGGTGAGCTGCAGGGACCTGCCCGGGCTGTGAGGCTGCACAGGCACGTTTCATCATTTGCAATAAAATTTGCTGTTAAACAGTCAAACTGAAGAAAGCGATGGCTTGCGGTGCGCTGCCGTCCCCTCCCCGGTCACAGCTGAGCTGCCCAAGTTATTTTGGGTTATTTGCAACGACTCGCAGCCCCGCGCGGCGGGAAGACCCAGTGAGGACAGTCGGGGCGATGCGGGATGGCTCGAACCGGGCAGCTCTGTGCGAGCGGTGCTGGCTCCTGGCAGCACACAGAGATGCCCCCAGCCCACGGGGGTCGGGTGGGCTCATGGTGAGCACCGCTCGAGTTTGTGCCCTGCACTTGCCTCCCACCCGGGGGCATCTCCAGGCCCTGCTCCCTCCGCAGAGCTTCCCCTGCGAGAACGAGCGGTCGCCTGCCCTTGGTGGGTCCGGTGTCATCGCTTGCAGAGCGATAATCGCAAAATACCCCGAGGAGAAAGAAATAACTGTTGGTCAGGAGGAAGGAGCACCACCTCTGCGTGCGAATCCCGTCCTGTTTCACCAACCCAGCCCCAAAACGCACCCGCTCGGGTGCGGACCCGGGGAGCAGAGAGGACAGAAACCTGTGCGCTCAGCCCTGCGCTCAGCAAACTGCTCTCCCCCCCTCCTGCCTTTGATCAGAGGATGGGTTTCTCTGCCGGCTGCTCTCCGTGCTGTGGGTTTCCAGCGGGAGGTGGGGAAGCGCAGTCAGCCTGACCCTCCCCTCCTCGGAGCTGTCATCAGCAACAGAAAAATCCTTCCCGGCCCCAAGTTTCTCAGCCTGAATCCTGCAGGATTTGCCAGGGTGGCAGGATGGCAGAGCAGCCCTGCCCGAAGCCTGCCGCCGGCCCTTCCCGGCAGGGCATGGCCCCCTGCCCAGATCCCACGGCCGGCCCCGCACCCCTGGGACCCGAAACCCACCCCAGGGACAAGTGGAGCAAAAAAATGGATTTCCTCCTCTCGGTCATCGGGTTCGCTGTCGATCTGGGCAACGTCTGGCGGTTCCCTTACATCTGCTACCAGAACGGAGGGGGTAAGGACACCTCTAGGGTTATTTAAGTCTTTCTTTGGAAAAAAGAGATCTGTTTTTCATCTTTCCAATGCTGAAAAACTCGCTGTTTCTTTTCTGTCTTTGTCTCTAGCTGCTCCTTTCTGGACAGGGTGGTTTAGAGACCGACCCAACTTCTCCTGACGTCTGTGTATTTCCTGTTTTGTGTCTTTCTTCATTCCAAATCCTCCTCCATTCACTTCTTCCCCAGTGTCATTCAGTCCGTCCCTGGTGTGGTTAGAGGTGCGTTAGCAGGTCTAGGATCCCAGAGAGAAAACTAGCAAGCTCCCAACTGCATGAAAGGATTAAGAATCTGTAAATTTGGGGTAGGAGGTTCACACCCTTGATGATCTTGTGACTTTGCCAAAGCAACCCTTTCTGGTGGCTCGTGCTTTAAAATGATCCTCGCCAGCATCCCAGCCGCCTGCCGCAGATCCCGGCCATGCAGCCGTCAGCGCTGGCACCCGCAGAGCAGCCCCGGCTCCCCGGGATGCGCAGCCCCCTCGGGGTGCTCGCTCCTACGAGCGGTCAGCAGAAAGTTAAGATGCAAAAGCTCCATGAAGGGAAAAAACCTTGAGTAAATGACACCTAAATAAATTGCTTTCAGTAGAGCGGGGTAGAAAAACCCCTCGCATGGAAGTTAAAATTGAGGAATGAAGATTTTTGTGCCGTTTGCAAAAGCACAGTGGAGTTAATTGCCAAAGTCGGCATTTGGGTAGCGTCCTCTACGGCTTGGGAAAATCAGGAGGAGATAATTAGTACCATACTCAAGGCTAAAATGGGGATCCCAGGTGCCCACGCTGAAGCAGAGTTATTTGTGATTTACTTCGATGGGACTGGGAGCAAACTTTCGCCACTCATCGTTGATGCAGTCGGGGCAGATGTTTTCCTCACCCCGCCATGCACGCAGGAGGGTGAGGAGTCCAAACAGCAGCTCCTGGAGAGGACAGCCACGGTACAGGCAGAGCGGGAGCGCTGATCCAGGAGGGTGGTGGGCTCACCCGTCGGCTGGAGACGTTCCTACAAGAGAAACCCTTGAGGGGTTGAGGGTGGAGCGCGTGGAGGGTGCTCGGAGAGAGGAGCCGTGGGGGTTAAATTAACTGAGCCCAACAGGGCTATTCTGAGGAGTGAGGAGAGCAGCTCCAGTTCCAAAAACTCCACGGGGTACAAGTGCAGCCCCGGTAAGGATGACATTGTTATGAATAATGCAGATTACAGCCTTAATTACTTGTGTCTTGGGGTGACCGTGCCTATTCAGCGGGATTTTCTCCAAAACTCTTCTGGACCCGAGAGGTGCTCAGTGCCCCATCCCCTGCACCCTGATGGTTGGTGCTGCCCTTGCACCATCCCGGCTAAACGACCCCTCCCCGGTGAAGGCTGGGGGGACAGCGGGGACTGACACAGCAACCGGGAAGCCGGGGCACCGAGCAGGGTCCTCACACCCATGAGTCCCCCTGAACAGATAATTTGCAAAGCAAACCCAAACACGCTGCTCCGTGACACGTCCTTGCAGCGCTGGCAGGGATGGCGGTGGCAGCACCCCACCCCCCCCCAGCCTGCCTGTGGTTGCCGGCCAGCACGGGGCCACGGTGGTCACCGCCACTCTGCTCCTCGCCCCGCAGGAGCCTTTCTCATCCCGTACACGCTGATGGCCGTTTTCGGAGGGGTGCCCCTCTTCTACATGGAGCTGGCCCTGGGGCAGTTCCACAGGACGGGCGCCATCCCCATCTGGAAGCGCATCTGCCCCATCTTTAAAGGTAAGAGACACCCCCCCCCCCCAGCCCCAGGCCGCCACCGCTGGGCACTCGGGGCCGCGTTGGCGAGCGGGGCAGTGCCGGTCCCCGCAGCTGCGAACCGGGGGGACAGCGAGAGGGCTGGGCCGGGAGGGGTGCAGGAGCCTGCCCCCCCCTTTTTCCCCAGGCATCGGCTTTGCCATTTGCATCATTGGCCTGTACGTCTCCTTCTACTACAACACCATCATCGCCTGGGCTCTCTACTACTTGTACTCGTCCTTCTCGGGCACCCTGCCCTGGGCGAGCTGCGACAACCCCTGGAACACGCCTGACTGCACCAACTACTTTGGGAGGAGCAACGTGACCTGGACCAACCTCTCCAGGTCCCCCGCCGAAGAGTTTTATACGTAAGTGCACGTGCGTGGATGCTGTGTGTAAGCAGGGGCACGTCCCCGCGGAGGCACTCGGGTTTGCTGTGCGGGAGCAGGACCGGGCTGCCTGGGAGCAGGCTCTCACGTGGGGACGCTCGTGGGGAGCTCACCGTCCCCGTTCTCGGTGCGCTGGGGAAGGGGTGAGCGTGGGACTGCCCGCCCAGGGCTGAGCCCACTCCCTGGCCGCCTGCGAGGGCAGAGCCAGCAGGACCACCCTCACCTGAGACACCCTCCCCAACCGCGGGGTGGTCCCTGCCCGCAGGAGGAAGGTCCTGGAGATCCAGAAGTCCAGGGGTCTGTACGACGTGGGGGGCATCCGCTGGCAGCTGCTCCTCTGCCTCTTCCTCATCTTCACTATCGTCTACTTCAGCCTGTGGAAAGGGGTGAAAACCTCCGGGAAGGTAAGAAAGAGGGCTCCAGCGCCAGCCCTGCCCGGGCACGGACGTGCCAGAGCACCGGCACGCAGCGTCCCCCTCTGTGGCCAGGGCCAGGCAAGGGGGACCAAGCCCTGGTGGGATCTTACAGCTCTCCTGGCTGCTTAACCATGGGGTATTGCTGCCTCCCCACACCTCCACCCCTTGGCCACCCCAGGCAACCATGAGTGAGCCGTCCGTGCCCAACACGGGCAGTTTGGGTGCTGAGTGGAGCAGCTCTGCCGGTGCCGGGGGCTGACGGCTGCCTCTCTCTAGGTGGTGTGGGTGACGGCCACGTTGCCCTACATCGTCCTCCTCGTCCTCCTGGTCCGGGGGGCCACGCTGCCCGGCGCCTGGAGAGGGGTCGTCTTCTACCTGCGCCCAGACTGGGGCAAGCTCCTGAGCACCGCGGTGAGTGTGCGGTGGGACACGCCGCCCCGGCTCTGGCTTCCCCCCACCCTGGGGAAGGCAAGACCCAGACCCCCTCCCCGGGATGCACACCCACCCCTGCCCGCTGGTCTGGCGCCATCACTAAGCAGCAAGGCGATGGGGCCCTTGATCCTGCAGAAACAAGACGCCCCGGACGGGCTCTTGGAAATGCAAATCCATAATTGAATCACCCATCTCATTGCCGCTGGGTTTTGTTCGTGCCCTGCTCTCACCCTGCCCTGACAATAGGCTCTCCGTGGGTAATTACCAGGCAGCGCTTGAGAATTCTCATTAAAGGTAATCAGGGCCACGCTGCCAGCACCGAACCTGCCCAGGCAGGAGTGGGCACGGGGGTCTCAGGGCTCCCCTCAACTTCATCCCCCGCTCCGGGCATGGGCAAGCATGGATGTTGTGGCTTAATTCTGCTGCTGCAGGACCCTGGGGTGGAAATGAGCTCCCTCCATCCTGCAGCAGCTGCCCCACTCTTGGGACATCTCAGGCAAGAAAGGAGGTTGGGCAGCGTGTACCGTCAAGGACCCCATCCCTGTGCCGTGGGGTGGGCACGTCGTGGGGCGGGCACGCTGTGGGGCACCTCCCAGCCCTGGGGACCCCCTGCCCGTTCTCCAGCCAGAAGCCTGTTGCTTCTCCTGCCAGGTTTGGGTTGATGCTGCCGCGCAGATTTTCTTCTCCTTGGGCCCTGGATTCGGTGTCCTCCTCGCTCTGGCCAGTTACAACCATTTCCACAACAACTGCTACCGGTGAGCTCCCGTGGTCGCGGGTCCCTGCAGGCACGGGGGCTGCGCCAGGCGCGGCTGCAGCGGAGTTGAACCCCGACAGCTCCCGTGCCCTGCGGCCGCGGGCTGAGCATCTTCTCCCATTTTACTGCTGGTTTTGGTATGCGGGGCCAGGAGAGGGAACTGGCGGGGGTGCAGGCAACCAGGGCAGCTGAACTGGGGTGAGAGCTGAACTGGAGGGGGGGGGCGGGTTGCCACAGGACACGTCTCCCTGCTTTCTGCTTTCCAGGGACGCCCTCGTCACCAGCGCAGTGAACTGCCTCACCAGCTTCCTCTCGGGCTTCGTCATCTTCACCGTGCTGGGCTATATGGCCGAGATGAGGGACGTGGAGGTGGAGGATGTCGCAAGAGATAAAGGTTCGCCTCCCTCTGGCCCGTCCTGACCCCGTGGCGCCCCAGGGCTCTGTGTGCCCGTGGAGGCTGAGGGGTGATGGCCAGCCCCGGCGTCTGCTGGGCCGCGGGGGCTGGTGCCTGGGGGGGTTCCCAGGAGCGGAGGGCAGCGAGGGGTCCAGTCCTTGCATCTCAGCCGGGGCCAGACATGGCCACTCTGGCCTAGGGGCGTCTTCCCCACGCGCGTTCCCCCTGCTGCCGGCACCCAGGCCTGTGCGAGAGCAGACGGGGAACGGCGAACCAGACGGGTGTCCCCTCCTAGGGCCGAGCCTCCTCTTCATCACCTACCCCGAAGCAATCGCCAACATGGTGGGATCCACCTTCTTCGCCATCATATTCTTCCTGATGATGATAACGCTGGGGCTGGACAGCACGGTAGGGAACTCCGTCGTGCGCAACAGCACAGCCATGCAGCCTGGGGACGTGTCCCCAGCGTGTCCCACGGGGAATAGCGGGGTGACAAGGGGACCTATGGCCTCGGTAAGGAAGGATGCCTGCCCGAGCCCTCCGAGCTTGGGGATGGAGGGAGCACCACACCACTGTCTCCTGTGGGGCCGAGCTGACCTCCCCCAAAGCCCGTCAGAGGGGATGGTCACTGCGGAGGGAGGGGACAGGACGGGCTGTCCTGGGCACAGGGGGCTTGTGGGGAGCGGGTTTTCTCCAAGAACGGGACCGGCCCCACGACTTGTTTCTCCACCTCATGTCGGTGTTTCCTCTGCAGTTTGGGGGCTTGGAGGCCGTGATCACGGCCGTGATGGACGAGTACCCCCAGGTCCTGGCCGGGCGACGGGAGCTCTTCGTCCTCGGCCTCATCACGGTCTGTTTCCTGGGCTCCCTGAGCACCCTCACCCACGTGAGTACCGCCGGGCACCGCTCCCCTCCCCACCACGCACCTACTCGGGTCTCCCACAGCCCCCGGCGCAGGACTTTGCCGAAGAGCTGCCCTGCATCCCCACGGGGTCAGCAGCCCCCTCCCTCCCCTCCCTTGTGCTGTTCCAGGGAGGAGCCTACGTGGTGAAGCTACTGGAGGAGTTTGGTGCTGGCTGCTCCATCCTGGCAGTGGTGCTGCTGGAAACGATAGCTGTCTCCTGGTTTTACGGTGAGAAACTGCCTCTGTGACCAAAAACCCCCTGCAGGCACCCACCCGGGTGTTTAACCTCACGCACGTGTGTAACACCAGGGCGGTTGGGGGGAGAAGCACGTGTGTGAGTCCTGGCAAGGCTGGGGTGGGGCACAGAGGGTGACGGGTCCACAGCCCTGTACCCACGTCCTCCGTGGGTCTCCGGGGCCGTGACAGCTCTCTCCCCGGGCAGGGATACAGAGGTTCTCCCATGACGTGAAAGCCATGCTGGGCTTCACCCCAGGGATGTTCTGGAAGGTGTGCTGGGTGGCCATCAGCCCCGCCTTGTTAGCGGTGAGTATCCACAGCCCGAATTAAAGACCAAGTTGTCGACCCCTCTCTGAACGCCCCGCAGGGGAGCTGCTCTTCCCTGGCTGCTGCCCAGCTCCCCGGGAGCCTTCGCTGCTGGTGACTCCCATCTTGCTTGTACGGGGTGAACAAGCTGCTGGGAGGGTGGACCAAGGTCCTGGCTGGGGCCATGGGACCTCCTGCCAGCCCTCCCTGCCGCCTCCCCGTGCTGCTGCTCCAGCCAAGGGCAACGACAAGCTGCCCGCAGCCCTCGGGCCAGCGGGTTTTGCCAAGAAAGGGAGCTGAAAGTACGTTTTCCAGCCTCTTCTGCAGCTCCAGGGCAAAGCTGGGAGCTGGCACCCGGGCGCTCACACGGCTGCAAGCGCAGCCTCACTTCACCCTCCCGGTCTGTGGCACCCCACGCCGGCCGCGGCTGCATCTCTGAGGGCACTGCAGTGCTGTGCGCCGGGCCGGATCCGTCCCCTTTGAATCGCCAGCTCCCCCGGCACTTCAAAGGCTGCCGGCTGCAGAGGCAGAGGGGTCTAATCTCGCCGGCTCTGCAGGAGAAGAGGCCTTGTGAGGATTAATTACGGCTCTGAGCGCTTTGCTCAGGTTATTAAGAGAGAAGTATCATAATCAAAGCAGACAGCAAACGATTTCATTTCAGCTGCACGAGGACGTGCAGCCACCGCCTCGGTGGGGTTTGTTAGACCGAGACCTCCCAGCCCACACCTAGCGAGGGGTGGCTGTCCGGGCCGTGTCACCGCAACGTCCCCGCTGGCCTTTCGCAGGTGGGAAGGCAGCGGTGGCAGCGGGTGCCGGGGCTGGGGACATGGCACAGCTGAGCTGCTCTCCATGGGGAGCCAACGGGGCTCGTCTGCCGGGGGGTGCCCGGCCGTCCTGAGGGAGCTTTTCTGGCCACCCACGCTGTGTGCATGTGGGTTTTGCGGGCGGTACGGCCCTGCTGCAGCCCTGGGCTGCTTGTGACCGGCAGCGGGGCATGTCCTGCTGCGGTCCAGCCCCTTCCCTAACGACCTTCACTTCCTTCGTTACAGTTCATAGTCATCAGCTCCCTCCTGGACCCGCCACCTCTGATGCTCTTTGACTACCAGTACCCCGAGTGGAGCATCTCAGTGGGATACCTCATAGGAGCTTCCTCCTTCATCTGCGTCCCCTTCTACATGGTGTACAAGCTCGTCTGGACGCCAGGGTCTCTCAAGCAGGTGAGGAGTGGGGTGGGTGACCCCACAGGCCCTGCCTGGGCTGGGGGCAGGCAGAGACCCCCGCTTGGGTCAGCCTGAGATTGGGGCCAGGGAGCTGGTCGCCTCCTCAGCACCTTCGCACACGTGGCAATCAAATCACGCCCGGAGAGCTGCTGGGAGAAGGGCTCAGAGGAGCGCGGATCGATGGCCTGAGAATTTTAAATCATATTTCTGAAGCTGTGATTTGGGGGGGGGCAGGAGGCAGCAGGGCTACAGCAGCATGGCCCTGGAGGCAGGAGACCGTCCCCCAGCTGTCACCCCTCCTCTCAGCCCATTTTTGGGACACCTCCCACCTGCTGCAGTCTGCTGCAGGCTGATATGGCCCCGGCTCCGCAGCGAGCAAGATCCTGGCAGGGATGGCTTCAGCACGCCAGGGCGGGCAGCCCTGCGCGTGGCACGAGGCCGCGGTGCAGAAGGAAATCCATCGCCTTTGTTCTTTGCCCGCTTACACCCCGCAGCGCCTCGCCGTCTGCGTTCGGCCGGAGAAAACAACACGAGACCCCCAGGCAGAGGCAGTGTCCATGTCACAAGTCCTGTAGCCCGGTGGCACGTCCAGGGGACGCAGAGACTGTTTCGGCTTCTGCCCCTGCCCCAGCAAAGCAACGGAGCAGGCAGAGGAGAAGCTGCCGTCACCTTCCTCACAGCAACCGGCCCCTCGTGTCTCCCCCAGCGGCTGCGTGTGCTGGCGGCAGCTCCCCAGCCACCGGCTCTCGTCGTGTCGGAGCATCTCGGTGGAAGCGGCACCACCAGCACGTGCCAGCAGAACCGGAGCCCGTTCTCGGGAAACCTCTTGGAAAACCTCTGCTCCACAGCAGGGAGGGCAGGACCCACCGCTGAGTCCTGTGGGCTGGAAGCGAAGGGGCCAAACTCCCTCCGGTTTGGAGACGAACCCGACTCCCCATGAAGATGGAGGCACAGCTGCGAGTGCCGCGGCAGAGGGGTGCCCGTCTGACGGCACGAGCCGTGAACACCTTGGAGACACTCGTGACCTTGCTGTGCAACCACGGCGCGAGCAGTGCATGCCTTTAGCCGTGCCGTGAGTGACATGGAAAATAAAGCTGATACCGGTCGTTAGGAGATCAGGCGAGGGAGAGGAGCTGGCGCTTGCGTGCGGCGTTCACGAAGCGCCGTGGTGGGGCTGAGAGCACAGGGCTGGGCTGGGGGGGCTGCTGCTGTCCCAGCACACAAGTGCCTTGTTCTGTTGCAAAGAGCAAAAGTCCGGCAGAGAAATTGTGTGGCCCCGTGGGTCGCTCCTGTCGTCCCGTCCTGGCTCTGCCCCCGTGACGCGGCAGCTCTGCTGAGCCAGGAGGACCGGCCACGGGAGAAGTGGCACCTCCGGCATTTGAAGAAGAAAAAATCTTAATATATCTCGTTTTAAAATCAAGTATTGGGGTCCAGCTGAAGCAGCCCTGGTGCGGGTGTGAACCAGCCACCTGCCGGCTGTCGTGGCTTCCCAATATCATCATGTCGCTTCCAACGCAGCCCCACCACTTCCCAGCACTTACTGTGCCCACTGTCACTTCCCTCAGCGGAGGCGAAGCAGCAGCTCCCCGCTGGCACCTCGGCCCTCTGCCGCTCCACAGCCGTGACCCCTCGCCGTCCCCTCCCCGTGGCTCCCGCTCCCCTTCAGGGTGACACAGAACAGGACGGGGGAGCGCAGCCGAGGGCTGGGGGTGGGCATGGGGCTGGGGGGGGCACATGGTGCTGGGGGCTACATGTGGCGCTGGGGAGGTCATGGGGGCGGAGAGGGTCATGGGGCTGGGGGGGTCATGGGGCTGGCGGGGGCACATAGGCCTGCGGGAGCACATGAGGCTGCAGGATACACTTGGGGCTGTGGGGGGGGTCATAGGGCTGGGGGATACACGTGGGGGTAGGGGTGGGCATGGGGTGGAGGGGCACATGGGGTTGGGGGATGCACTCGGGGCTGGGGGGGCACATGGGGCTGGGGGGTCACACGGGTCTGAGGGGGCACAGGGGGCTGGGGGGGGCCAACACGGTTGCAGACACCCCCAGGGGCGAGCACTCGGGCGCCCCCCGCAGCAGCTCCCAGCCCCGCCGGCCCGGGGCTCCCCCGCGGCGCTGCGGCGGGGCGGGCCCTGCCCGGGGCGGGGCGGGGCGGGGCGGGGCGGGGCGGCCGGAAGAGGAAGGGCCGGGCCGGGCCGGGCCGGGCCGGGCGCACAAAGGCCGGGGCCGATCGCTCCGTCTGTCCGTCCGTCCGTGCCGGGCCCGGCGGGGAGCGGCGATGCGGGGCTGGGCGGTGGCGGCGCTGGGGGCGCTGTCCCCGGGCGCGGGGGAGCGCAGCCGGCCCTACGCGGTGCTGCAGAAGCAGAACCTGGGTAAGGAGCGGCGGCGCTTGGGCACCCCTCTGCCGCCGTCTCGTTCTTTGGTTTTTAATTATTATTATGTGTTTTTTTAAAAAAATCTGGTTGGGGGGGGGATGCGCACTCACACCCTGCCCTGTCTCCCTCCCGCAGTGCTGCTGGGCAGCATCCTCAGCGCCCTGCTCCTCACCATCGTCCTCATGGCCGTCTGCGTCTACAAGCCCGTCCGGCGGCGGTAGCGGAGCGGGAGCCGCTGGGCCCATGGTGGGGAATCGCTGCTGGAGAGACACCCCCTCCCCCGGCTCTCCCACCCCGATGGAGGACACCCCGACGGCTCGTCACCCGCAGCATCGCGTGGCTCCATCGCGACGTCGCCTTCCACGTTGCCATGGGCCGGGTGTCGGAAATCACACCTTTGGCCAACGGGCTCCGGGGTGTCCCGGGAGCGCTTCGGCAGCAAACCTGGGGGGGGGTGAGCGGGGTCTGTAGCGAACGCGGCTTTTCTTCCCCGAAACGCGGCGTCCCAGCGAGGCTGGTCTGAGCGAGCGTCCCTGGGGCGCGTGCGGCCGGTGCCCGGGGTCGACGCGAGCACCCGGCCAGACTCTGAACGTCTGCCTGGTGAGCAGGCCCGTGTGCTTTACCCCACACCCAGTTTGGCTTTCTAATTCGTTCAGTTCCTCACTTGAATGCCGAGTCTTGAGGGATTGTTTTTTAATTTTCCCTCAAAAACATCCCGAAGGCAAAAGCTCAGCAACCTGCTGGGGCTGCATCAGTCTGGTGCACACTTGCCCCTGCGGAAAAACACCGAAGAAGCGGGAGCAGGGCCTGGCGTAGCTGTGCGGGGACCAGTGGGTCATTCCTGGCGTTACTTGCTTTAACTCGGCACGGTGGCCACCAGCTGCCTTGCACCAACCCAGCCGCGCTGGCCCTGGTACGGCTGGGCTGCGGGCAAGGGTTTCCAGCTGGTGCTGAGCGCTTATCCCAGTTGCACTCCCCAGCGGGTCCCTGTCCTGCTGGGAACAGGAGCCTCCAAGAGCCTGCAGAGCCAGGCAGGGGCTGGAGGCTGCTGGGCCCGGGCTCTCTGGAAGTTCTTTGTGTTTAAGCTCAGACCAGACCCATCCTGTGCGTTTTCAGTAACAAATTCAAGTGTTTACACTGAAGTCACATTTGCATATGAATGCTGCTATTTTGGTTTGCACTGCGATGAGTAGGAACTGGATTTTGCTTATTAAGTATTACTTTGGTATTTAACATAGAGGTGTTTTGCCTAGTAACTTATTTAGTGTTCTAAAACTTTAACTTCCAGAACCATTGTGTTGACCTGTTCTCTAAAACCTTATGCTGCACCAGACCTGTTTTCTGTTCTGATTGCTGTAAAGGGCACCGACCGCCGTACTGCGACGGGGGATTTGCTGTGCTGCTGCTCTGTGAGCGAAGGGACAGTAGGAGGCTGACCTGGGACAGATCTAGTGGTGAAACATGAGCGAGGGAGCAAGGTGACGCCGCTCCGTTGCCTTCTGACCCTTTTCTTGGTCTGATGGCCACGTCCTGTATCACTGATTTTTCTCAGTCCTTCAGCTGGTGCAAAGCTTGGCCCGGGGCCGGGTGCTGTGCGGGGGGATGGCAGAGCTTGCAGCTACAGCTCCGAGTTCCCCCAGCAGTGTTCTTGTTTGATTCATTCCTCGCTCCCTGCTGTGTCTCCCTGTACAAATAAATGCTGAGCCACCGCTGCAGGACTCCTGTTTATTCACGGGTGTTGCGTTTGTTACCAGCCCGGCTTTGGTCCCCTCAGGGGTCTGTCTCACCTGGCTCTCGCTGGCGAGGGGGCAGGAGGGCAGCGTGGGGTGAAGCCCCTCTGCACAGAGCTGTTGGCAGGGAGCTGAAGGTGAAAGCTCAGCCTGGCAGCGCCGTGCCGGCACCGACAGACACCAACAAGCAAAGCTCAGCGATGGAGACTCTTGTTCTGCCCCAGGAGTTGGCTGAAGGGGCTCTGGATTCCCAGGTGAAGCACACCATGAATTATTGTTGTGCCTTGGAACAACAGTCCAAAAGCACAGCCTCACTCCCAGGAACAATCAGCACCGACGCTGGGGCAATACCGTTGATTTAAGGGACTTTAAAAGCCAGTTCTGCTTGTGGAACAAACTGCAGGTGACTGTACCTGAGCTCCACAAGCCCCGAGCTGCCTTGGAAAGAGAAGCTGGACGTGGTTTTTATCCAGCAGCCTCGGCCCTGTAGCAGTGCAGCCTGCTGCTGGTCCCTGTCCCCACAGCCAGGCACATCCAGAAACTAAGGCAGAGCCCCAGGTCCTGCCCCCTGTTTTCACAGCGGAGACCCAAAGGTCAACTGAAAATGTCAGAAATATGTTTCCAGGGATTATGGGTCTGTTTCAGACTAAACCAGAAGGGTCTGTGATAGTTTCATAATGTCACCTTTAACATACAAAAAGGCAGATAAGGATAATAGTGAAGGATAATAATTAAAATTACTAGTTACCATGTCAGAAAACAATACTCGTGTGTGTGTAGGGTGACATTGTGCAGTATCTCTGACTTTTCTTCCAGCACACAGAGGGCATTTCTTGCACTACATGGGCAAAATGTAAGCTAGGGTTGAAGAAAAGCAGCCCTGGTTTCGGGGAAGCAGGGCCTTCCAGGTTAGAGGGAATTATGCAAATGTCACCAAAACCAAACAAAAAAACCCCAAATTTTTTTACAGTCCCAGACTAAGAAGCAGGAGCATCCCAAAACTTGACCTGAAACTGCTCAATAGGCTTCAGTTTACAATATAAAACCACCAGAGAACAAGAAAAAAAAAGACATTCCTCCCCTTGCAGCCTGTGAAATGCTCAACAGAAAGACAGCCGGGGGGCTGGGGGTTTGTAAAGGCAGCAGCACGCTTTATTTCCGCTGGAGGAAAAGCCCCCATTCCACCTCCCCCCTCCCAGCTTTGTCACGAGCTCACCGCGAGGCTTATTCCCTTTTTCTTGACTGCGAAAGCCACAGTAATCCCCTTTCCAAGGAAAGATGCGATTCCCCCTCAGACCCCTGCCCCCGCCCACGAAAGCCGACGTTCCTGCAGGCACCGACCGAGCTCCTCCGGGATGCGAGCGGCAGCGCTCACGGGAACGGTGCAGAGAGACCAGCTCCAGCGAACGCTGAAGGAATTCCCGTCATTTGCTATGTAAAACAATGGGTTATTGGTTTAAAATCGGGTTCCGAGTTACCAAGCAGCCGTTGGAGAGTGATTTCATACTGGTTACGAGCTGGTCACGCAGAACCGCCCTGTTTCGCCCAGGAACAAGCGCAGGATTAGGCAGCGAGGTCAGGCCGTGGGTACCAGCGGTTCTTCTGCCAGCCGGGTCGGAGGAATATTGCTCATGTGTCACTCCTGTAAGGCTTTCCCGTGGGTGGGCGTTGTGGAGTGCCCTTGCGAGTCCCAGTGCGGGCACGGTCAACGCTGGCAGAAGTGCAGGTAAAACGGCTACAAACACCTCTCGGGTGCTGAAGGACCTGAGGAGAGCTGGTTAAAACGCACCCACGAGCTGTTACACCACCCTTTTCAGGAGTGTAGTCATCTTGGCTTGTTTTAAAATCAATAAAAATACTCAGATAAAAAAATAGATGTATTCACATGAAGGATGAGCACTTGAGTTTTAAAAAGCAACACACGTTTCCCTTTCAGATGGCAGAGTTAAAACTTGGCTTCCCATAAGTACACATGAAAATTTCACCTGAATGTTTTGCTATTTGCCTTGAGCACCCCCACGCAGGCACGCACACCACGGGGTCACAAAGCAGCACCTGTAGCTATCACTTATTTCCTTGCTGCCCTCCGACCCTGGGAACGAGCTGGTTTTGAATCGCTGCAGAAACTGCTACTTTACTAGACAGATGGTCCCGTTTTAGGATCTAAAATTTTACTGGCTACTTGTTTTGTCCTTTTTCAGAAAGCACTAGTTTTAATCTTGAGCTTGGATTAGCTGTTCAAGTATAAAATTATCCCTCTGAAGCAGGAGCACATGACAACATGTCAGTAAGTGACCAAAGCGAACAGAAAACGTCTGTCAGCGTGGATGAGGAGCTACCGCCTGGGTGTAGATGCATAGAGACGCTCTTCCGTGCAACGACTGGAAGAAACGGACAATGGCTTTGAGTTACTCTGAAGTGACTAAGCAGATGAGTATTTCTTTGGTAAGTAATGAAGCTTCCCTCCTGCACTCCCCACAAATCAGGTTTCCAAGCTTTGCTGCAATCCCAGACCCTGACGCTAAGCAAAACTCCCATCTGCTCTTCCACCGACACGTTCCGACACAAACTCTTCCTTCAAAGCCAAGACCGCACGGTTGGGGAGCCAAACGCAGCGTCCCGTGATCCGAAGCTCCCTCAAACAAAAACAAATCAGCTTTTTGTAGCTGACGATGCCAACTCAGAAGGCAGGTGAAATGTTTACTTAAGCAATCCAGGAGGGGTCTTCAGAGCGACAGCTCCGGCAGCCCTCAGTTCGATGCAGATTTGGTCATCCTGATTTCAGGAGGTGGCCACGGAGTTATTTTTCCACAAGAGAAAGCTGTAAAACCTGCTGAAGCTCTGCATCTTCCTCTTCCCGACGTTGCTTCTCCCGTTCCTCCTGCTCTCGGACAGACAGCTCCATGGCAAGCTGCAGGTCTTTCTCAAAACTGGAAGGTTCACTAGGGGTGCTGCAGCGCGAGTTACCCGAGCTTGTTAGATAGCTCTCCTGCAGTGCCCTGAAGGAGAAAGAGAACTTCAAGAAGTAAGAGAGACAGAGCCTCCTTCACGTTTCCTGCAACGATCCTCCCTAGACACTGTTTTCTGACTGCAAATCCTGACAAACCTCGCCCCAGAGGGCAGAAAGGAGTTTTCAGGATATGAGAGCAGCTGTTCCAACATCTGTAAAATTCCCAGTGTAAAACCTGTTCTTTGAAGGTTTCTCAGAATCCTACGAACAGTTACATTTCCAATGGGCTTCCAAAAGCACTCTCCCCTCATCTGAAGGTAACACGGTTTTCCAAGTACAACCAACCAAGAGGACGTGAGTCTTTGTGGGCCCAGAGATTTCTTCACATCTAACTGCGGGAAGACCCTCCAGATACCAGAGCATGCTCTCAAGGGTCTATTCAATAGACATTGCTCAGTTTTTAAGGATCACATCATGATTTTGGAAAGAAAGAAGAGCTACCCTGAAGCGAGCAGCATCTAACCAACCAACCTTCAACCCAGAGGGGCCCGATTCATGGTTTTAAGAGCAGAACAGCAGGACTGTGTTTATTTGCTGGGTAAAGACTACTCTGGGCACAGAGCAGGCCCTCAGCTGAGCTAAGAGCTCGGCTCTGGGAGCCAGGGAGGCCAGTTCTGAGTCCTTGCTTCTCGGAAACACGAAAGTTAGAAGCAGCACAAGAGAAGGAGACCTTGGGTTCTGTGCATCTGCTACCTAGACACACAAAATTTGCAAAATTGCTTCCCACTCGGAAGTATTTTTGCTCCCTCGCTGCGGTTTGATGTGAAAGAAGTTCGGTTACCTCTGGTACTGTATATTGAAGTCCTGTGAATATGCCACTGCCCCATTGGAGTGCACCCCTGCTTCCTAGAAAGAGACAGACAATTCCACAGCAGTTAACAGATCTGCAGCACAACTCGCCAAAAGGTAACTTAAATCTCTCTTATTTCTTCTTTGAAATGCATTACTATAATTTTATCTTCCGAAGTTCTTAGAAAAACAGGTCCTACATCTGTTTGACTCAGAGACGTGGCTATCGCTGCGCAGTCCCTGTCGAACTGCCCAGGGCACGGCACACTTACTTTATTTCCACCGGATTCCAGCAAACTCTGCTGAATAGCAAACTGCATGATCTCGTTGTCTTCGTCCTGCACGTGGATGTTCCTACCGTCATCTTGGACGTGGTAAGATTTGGGGATCTCAAACACTGACTGGTCAACCTCGAAATTAGCACCTAGAGAAGCCAAATAGAGTTACAAACACGGCACGGGGTGTTTTTACAAGTTGTGACTTCAAGAAATGGGATGAATGTTTATGCATGATTAAGTTAACGCCAAAAATTCAGATAAACCACCTGCCTAAATATACCCACAGGCTTGTGGGGCAAACGAGCGCAGCAGTCAGCCAGAAGGCGGCTGTCCTTTCGGATGCCGGCAGGCGACACAGATAAAACCAGAGCGCGGCACAGCGCGGAGGTGGCTGAACTCTGACAAAACCAGACGGGGAAAAAACAAAACCCCAAAGGCATCAAAAGATAAACACCACAGGGGCTCTTCTGAGGTTGCCCCTAACAAATGGGGCTGCCACAGCCCACGGGACAGGGCGCCCCTGGAGACGGGCAGTGACGAGCATCCGACGCGAACACAATCCGCTCTCTTCTGGAAGCGCCCGTGGGCTCGGCTGTCACAGCTCTCCTGGATTCCACTTCCCGCAGCAACGGCTTGCACCAGGATTCAGACCTCGAGGCGCTGGGGAAAGCTGGCTAGAGCTCAGCTGAGGCAGAACGGGGCGGCGTGACCAGGGTCACGCGCTCCGGATCCGCTGCGAGGCATCGCAGCGTCCTCTCCCCTGAGCCTCACTCCCCGCAGTTAACCCACCTCTCCATTCTGCGCCTTCCACCGACAGGATCGGGAGGAGACGCGGTCGCTGCGTCCCCCCGCTCCTTACCCGAATCACACGGTGCAGCGCCGACCATCTGTGGTGAAGCTTTGTCCGCCGTCCTGCAGCCATTGACATTTTCAAATGTGATTCGGGCGTTCAGCACGTGGAATAGGGGAATTTCTGTAGGAAAGCGTGCAAGGCTTCTGTCAAAAAGAGAACTTTCTCGCTCACTTCCACCCCTGCAGCCACAGCAAACCCTTACGCGTTTATCAAACGTATTCCACAAGCAGCACGCCGTAACGGCGAAGTATATAGTGACTCACTTCACCAAGAAGCTGCCCTTAGGCATTCCCACTCGCTCTCCAAATCTCTTATTTTATAACAAGATTTGCCAGATTTAAGGCATTGAAGCTAAGAGGAAAGGGCTAGCAACAGCTCATCCTTCCTGAAACAATATTGGCTTGAAAATTCTGCACTGCTCATTCAGAATTTGGATTCGATGACCCCAGAGGTGCAAGACAATGTACGTCTGGGTTCTCAGTTCTAGGTATCAGCGAGATGATTAGTGAAAAACTAATGTGATTTTTGTAAACACATGCTGCAAAACCAATAGAAAGTGCAGAAGTGAAGAAGATGCTGCAATAAAAACTGCTAAATATTACCAATTTTGACAGGAAATCCTGGTGGAAATTCCAGAGTGATGAAATCCCTAAGCCTGGCAAAATGAGCACTAGTTCTGGCCATCAGATCGATGATGGGAGTGACTTGTTCCATAAGAGACAAGGGAAACTCTTCACTCATCCACAAGGTTGCTTTAAATCTTAAAGAGAAAATGGCATAAAAACATCCTAAGTTCACAGTTTAGGAACAGACGCAAAATGCACAGCACTGCCTCCTGCTTCCTACAGTTCAAAGAGCCAGAACAGTCCCTGCTCTGAGACACTGAGCCACCTTCCTGGTCGGACCGAAGGCAACGCACAGGAGGTCACCGGCACGTTACAGCACCAGCCCAAATGTTTTCTTGGACTTAGTGGAAGAAGAACAAGGCTACAGCTGAAAACTTCGAGATGTCTCTTTTGATTCATTTTGAAAGCTGGGGGAAAACCACGCTGGGTATTTGTAAAGATGTTTTCCAGAGACTAGATGACTGGGAAGAGACAAACCAGAAATAGTTAAAGTTTTATTTCTCACTTCTGCGTTCGAATGGTGACTTCTTTCGGTCTTCCTATGTCTCTGCCTTTCAAATCAAATTCTGGGTCAAAGTATTCCTCCAGAGTAATAGCAGTAGGATTGTTACTTGCAGCATACTCTGTTGTCTTGGTTGTACTCTAGAAGGAAAAGGAGAGAAAAAACCTCACCAAAGTACGGAACAAACAGACAGCGACTACTACAAGAAACTTCTAAGGCACCTCTTGTGAAATAACTGATTCTCCGTTTTAGACACCAGTGACACGTAGCCATACGTACAGGCACCCACATTTAGACTGCTTTCTACCGGGGTTAAACATCTCCAAGGAACTGAGAGACAGGAAAAAAAAAAAAATCGACTTTAAAGCTGGAAACCAAGCAGAAACGCACACGCAAGCTACAGCATTTCTTGGCTCCAAATCCTTCGTTAAAGGCAAAACTCTGACGGGGTATTTGAACCAAAAATCTCTAGATCCCCGTGACATCTGCAACGCCACCCTGACACAGAGCCGGCCGTTGGCAAACCTATTGGCTACTGTACTCAAGCACGTGCAGATGCAAGGGAGTCCCTAAAGCCACGTCGCAATCACGATCAGCGCATTTCAGAAGAGCAGAGACGGCTCTCCTCTGAGCTGCTGGAGAGCAGCGGGCTAACACGGCGCTTCGTCCTTCCATAGCCTTGTCCGGCGAGCACCACGCCAGCGCCATCTCCCACCCGAGGCTCCTGCTGGCCTGGGGACATGTCTTCCCAGGTTGCTGGGGGGTTGCCACCAAGATGTGGGCTTGCTCGGGTTTGCTGCCGCTGTTCACGCCCCAGCTCCTGCTGTGCTAACAGATTCTACGGCTTTTTTATGAGTGTGTTCAGAAGGAGGTACCTGCTGTCCATACAGAGCAATCGAGGGCTTAAAACAAACAAAAACACACTCAGGGAAAATTTAAACCTCATCAAAACTGCTGCCAAACAAAGGGAACAGGAGGCGACTCCACACACCTAGAATTCCTGTCGGCACAGAGCTCTGCGCTGCAGCGACGTGTTTCAGCTCAAAGACACTCACCTGAGCACCGTACTCGTGCTCCACCGTGCCCAGAAATGATTCCAGGGGGTTCCTGTCAGCTTCAGGCAAGAGGAGGGAAACACAAAACCACCCGTTACTATTAGTTAGCAGCGACACTCACACACACAGCAGGCTAACAAGCCAGGCTGCTGACCCAAAGAGAAGCCGCTCACACCTCCTGTAAGCTTTCCCGGGCAAGCCCAGGGCCTAACGCTGACGCTATGAAACGGGTGAATACACAGAACAGAGGCAAAGATTTTCAGCGGTTTCTGTCACTGGCAGATAGCTTTATTATTCACAGAGCCTCTCCTCCTGGGCCCCAAGGTAGGCCAACAAAAGGCAGCGTTTCCCTACAAAGGTACTGCCTGCTGACCCTTTATTTAAATTCTGGAAGGAATTAGTGGACCACAACAGAACCAAAAGTCCAAGCCAGCAAAGCCTACGTGAATCGTGTAATCATGGCCAAAGCGAAATAAAGGCAAGAGTACATTCCAGAGCAAGAAAAGTGCAGCCTTTCAAAACTTCCCATAAACTTTCAACAGATTCGAAGGGCTCTTCTTCCTCTAATACAGCTAGGACAAACAGTGGTCCTTCTGCAGGTCAGGAGGCAAGTCACGAGCTACCTCAGACACTCAACACGTGGAAATAAAGCAGGGCAAAGTCACCAAGAAGAGGATTTCCCTTGTCTAGCTGCCCAGTTCCTCTGCAGTCACGCAGTGAAGGTATCAGAGAGCCCAAAGGTTCTACTTATTTCCAGTCACCCTACAGGAAAAGTACCTTTGTATCTTTTCTTCTCCTCTTCTGTTAAATGTTCCGTCCGGATTTTTGTCACCACATTCACATTGTTTGCGATGTACACCTTAAAAAATTAAATAAATACAAGGACAAGAACCCCAAAAGCATCGCAGGTTAAAAAAAAGAGAGCGCTCTCTAGTAAAACACCTCGTACACGAATCTAAAGACAGAATAAAGCAGCACAGATCCGCCTCTCGCTGACAAACATCTTCATCTTTAACACACTGGGGATCAACAGGAAACGCTGCACTTGTTCTATTTGCTTTGGCCGAATGGAAACCCTGCGTAATGTATACTGGTCAGACTGGTGACAAGGCTGAAGCGGCACGCCACCTGCTGGGCAAGTCGATAGGGTGAGAATCCCTGCGAATGGCACCTCATGGGCTCTCCAGCCCGCGGGGATCTCCCTACCGTCCTGCGCCGACAGAACGGCAAAGGAGCGTGGTCACCGCCCGCGGCGGCCACAGAAGTCAGCCCTTCCACCGAGCCCCTGGAAAGCCCATTCACACACTCTCAGACACGCTTTTGTAACCAACTAACCTCAAAACTAGGCAGGCGTTTCCCAGCTTGCTGACAAGAAGAGGGCAGAGATTTTAGGAGAGACTGGGGAAGGCAAGTCAGATAATGCTGTTTCTAAAGAGAGTCACTCGTGAGGCCTTGCAAATGAAATCTAGCGATAGTTTAATTCTCCAGGAACACCAATGAACCACATTTCCAACCGAACAGTCCTGCAGCCTTACCAGGAAAAGCCTTCACAGGACTTCATTAGACTAGATGATCTTTCCAGGTCCCTTCCAACCCCTAACATTCTGTGACTCAGATTCATATAAACGTAGAAAGCTTTTATTCTGCCATTAAATTAAGCTACAAAATGTAATGTATTGCACCAATTCCAAAACCTGGAGTAAACTCAGGCTTAGAAATCGTGGAAGTTAATACTTGGGATTCTTAAATGCCTGGCACAGAAAGGCTGCAAAGCCACCTTCAGAAATATTTAACTGAAGGAAATGGAAGACAAAAAAAGCGTCACATGGAACAAATCTAAGCAACTGTACGGCTCACGAGCACGGGCAGGGTCTTTAATTTACCAGCAGCCTTAATTACTTGAATTCATGACGCAACCCCTGGCAGCAGGAGGCTGTTATTTCCCTGCAATGCTGTACTAGAGAGCGAGCGAGGCACCTCACCCGTGGCTTCCTCGTCTCCTAAAGAGTGGAAGAATGACAATGCTCAAGAAAGAGTTAAATTCCAATTTTTGGATGGAAGGGAGTTCTAGCAGTTACGCTGGATCTTTCGCCCCTCTTCTCCCGCAATGCTTTGATCCTCCCTCTCCCCTGAAGTCCCTGCTGACGTTCCTGCACCCCGGCACCATCCCTCCCACAAGCCTGGCAGCCTCGAAGTTCTGCCCAGTTCTGCTGGCCACGCAATAAAGCTCTCAATGGGAAGTTTAAGACCTGAAATACTGAGGAAATAAAGGCAAAACACAATCACACTTGGGTTAGCTGCAAGGCCTCCAAATAGACCAGAACAGGCGTTACCTTCGCTTCATAACCATTTACAGCTTCTGCTTTTTCTGTCCTCCATACCCAGAATCCAGACGTGGTCCTGACAAAAAGCAAACACCACAAGCGTTTACGCAGTTGCATTTCCACCCAATCCCCAGCCCCTTTTTCTAAAATGGATCTTAAACAACATTTGATGGGTGATTCGGTCATTAACCCCAGCCAAAAGCACCGGCCAGGCTGTCCTCACACGCACGTATCGCGGGAGGGCTGCGGAAGTCACGCTGGCTCTGTTCTGATTCAGTCCGTGGCCAGAGCCCGAAGGCTCAGACAGAGATTTTAGACTGAGGTGGATACCTGAGCCACAGAGGAGGACAGCCTGAAAACCAAATTATTCTGTCCAACAGCCTGGGCAGGGCAGCTTTTAGCACACAGTTTAGTTCCAAAAGTTACCTGTCACTGCAATTGGGGGAACTGGGTAGCAGGAACACTTCTGTCTAAGAAACCTTAGTGTCTGGACGTGCAGACGCTGCAGCTACAAAGGCTCAATGAACATCACAGGGACTAACTCTGGGCAGCTTTGAATGGCTACTAAATATTCATGAGAAAGCTGCTGAAATTACACCTCTCACTTCGAAAACGCTTGTTTCATATGATCGTGGGGGCAGTTTACTGCATCACAGGGCGCTCCAAAAGCGGCGACATAAGGACTGTTTGCACCAAGCTGACAGGTACCTGGATAAACACGTGTGGTAACCAAGGCAGGCACGTGTGTCGCTGTGGAAAGACACACTATACGTGTATTTTAAAGGGTTAATGGGAGATTGGACTGTCACAGCTACACGATGCAAGTTCCTGCCCACTCGTGTCAGCACTAGACATACAGATTTGGGTGAAACACAAACTGTAACGAGACATTAACGATGATCTCACTCACTACTACGATAAACTGGAAGTTTTCTGCAAGTCAGTTCTTTCAACTGGACATTTCTGCAGCAATAATGGCAAGCTGACCAAGCCAAATTTCTTCACCTAATGAAGTGAAGTTTGAAGTCGTTTCAGATCTAGCCCTTCAAGTTTTTATTACCAGGGCTTTTATGAGTTTGTCTTTAAAGCTTTACTGGAAGTACAACCATCCACAATCTTGAAGTGTTGATTTGTCAAGAGAAACTTTGGCTCTTACCTCTCAAAAGCAATATTTTTGGTATCAAGGCACGTGTTAATAATTGGAGACGTAAGGCGTCTTTCCACATCTTTTCTTTTCGGAGTCATGGATCCCAATGTCAAACGCTTCATGTGCTGGGAAATCTCAAAACGCTCCGTTGTAACAAACTTATCATCGTGGTTGATCTCGATCAGTTCAGCCCAACCTCCAGTATCTGTGGGAAATGTACATCTCAATCTAAACCGCTCAGCAACAGCGCCACAGAATGAAAACCTGAGAACACACTGTGCATCACATCAGGGCGGATGCTAATTCACTGCATTTTGGACTCAGCTGAGATCAAATCTGGAGCTGTAGCTAAAATTATTTCTTATTTGGGGGCAGGAGAACAGAAGAGGCAAAAGACTGAAGTAGAATTTTAGCCCTGTCACCAAATTGTGACCTCAGATTTACCAGAGGAAAAAAATGAAGCCGTTAGGTTAAACCACAAAACAGTATCTCTACGAGACGCTCACGGAATACACGTGTAACGCTTTTGTAGAATTCAGTACTCAGCCTCAACAGGTCTTTTTGTGCAAAATGGGGATTTCTCACTGTGGCCCACATCGTCTGCGGTGATCAATGGTGCCGACAGGCTAAAATATTTACCTTCTCCCTTGAAAATTAAGCTACGCCTTCCTCTCTCCCAGCTCATGTTTTCAAAGCCCAGTAAAGTGATATCCACGCGCAGCTTGGCACCGCTCTTCCAGATGCGGCAGACGTCACTTGGACAAACTCTGGAAACCAGTGGGACTGTAAACGAAAAATGAGAAAAATGTAAATAGAAAAATAGTCAAGAGCCCGAGCGCACAGGAAGTCTGAACCCAAGCAGACGCCGTATCCCTGACACAGGATGGCTCAGTGCTACGATCGTTATTCCAGAGGAGGCGAGACCCTGACCTTCCTCAGCTTTAAGGACAAACAGCTCGGGGGCAAAACCCACCAACTTTAAGTTAAAGATGAACAGGAAAGGAAGAAGACATTAGTTCAGACTAAAATGGCTTAAACCCCGTCTCCTAGCAGTCTGATTGCTGTCTGTTGGGAAAGTTAAGCCAACTGTAAGGCCTAGCATTCACTGCTTCAAAAGAAAAGCAGGTACTTCCCAAGTCGTCTGTGCATCTATGTATGAGATATTATCACTGCCTTGGTCATGGATAGCCAGAGACAGGAAAACAAAACCCCAAGGAAAGTCTTCAGCCATTCTACCAATGGCTAAACTCTCCAGTAAAACAAACAAAGAAACAAACAACCACAAACCAACCAAATACACAGGAAACAAAGAATAATTGTGCAACAAAAACATAAGAGGTTATTTCGAGAGGTGGAGAGAGAAGCGTCCTGGGGAGCAGGTATTTCTCTGCGTTATCTTTTGTGACATTTATCCACAACCAAGTCCCTCTGCTTACAGTTTAGAAGAGGTAACGATGAGCAGGATTCTTACCCCAGCTGGTGAACTCCCATTTCATTTCCACATAAAAGTCAGGAGTCTGAAGAAGGAAAATACTTGATGAGTACTTCGTGAAACAGGTTTAATCTATATTCAGCACAGCCCTTCTTGTGAACATTTTAGGTAAAGGAAAACAGAAAGAGAACAGAACTCGAGACACAATAAATGAATGTTAAAAAATTAAATTGATTAACTAACAAAGATAAAAGGCACTGGCCTACTACTGCTGCTTGCTGATGAGCCATTCTTCTTTACTTTACTATAGCAGCAGCAACACCTTCAAGAGAGCCTCCAATGTTGGAGTTTGTGACTACAGATTTCAGAGCAAAGCCAAGGGAAAAGCCTCCATCTCCCCCAGCGCTGCGGAATGCGCAAGGTGAAATGAGGAACGCAACGGCCCACCCGATTTCAGTTTACTTCACCGAACTACCTGAGCGAGAACTGCAGCCTGGAGGAAGAGGTTCAAACGAAACCATTACCTCGTTAATCTTCTGGAGTAATTCAGGAACTCCTCCAAGTGTCATAGAGGTCTGCTGGTAGTCCCGATGCTGCAGAATCATTTGTACCATCTCTGGATCTCCTGTACTGACAGCCTCGTGTAAAACTGAAAGAAACCCAGACAGAGCTGGTTTCAGTTTGCTTTCCGAGCAAGATACGTAATGTAAAAGCAGTCAAAATACATCATCTGCCACTGAAAAGTGTTAACACGTGACTTCTGTTTTCCAGGTTCTCTTTACCTGTCCATCCCTGCGCGTTCTCTTTGGTCACGTCCGCTTTGTGCTGAAGGAGGACTTTGGCAGACTCTATATAACCCAAGGAAACAGCAAGGTGCAACAAGGTCCGGCCTCGAGGGTCACGTTGATCGACATCCTGTTGAGCAGCCGAGAGAGAAATCCTGCTGAAGCCGTCCTGCCCGGCGCAGGCCTCCGAGCACCCCGAGAAGAGCTTATATCAACCACGCTCGTCCGCAGTAACCCAGGAGCCGGCGTCCCCCGGGTGTGCCCACGGGTCAGGCTGGGGTGCACAGCTTTCGGCCGCTGCTGCACCCCATACGGGGCGGTCCCGCTCCCCGCTGAAATGAGAAGAGAAGCAGAACGGGGCCTACAGAACCGGCACCGTCAGCACTGGTATTGCTGGGAGACACGACTGAGTTCTGGCTGATGCTTCTCATTTCTTTCTCTGTAACTATTTCCCCTTCTAAAGGGGCGTCTCTCAGGAGGGGAGAGGAGTTCTAGTCTGTGTGCATCGCACCACGGACACTCAACAGCCTGAGAGAGCAATAGAGGGTTTAACATTATACAACAGAACGGGGGGGAAAGGGAAAAAAAAAGGGAACAGGGCATACAACACCGATTTTGTATAGCACTTTTTGAAAGCATAGAAGCAAATGGTATTTTACAAAGCATCCATTTGACTGACACACACAGCACAATGAAGAGTGAGTGCATTTTGTACAAGTCACTAGAAAAGAAAAAAAAAAAAAAAAAAAGAAAAAACTACACAGGCATAAATACCCAAAACATGCAAGCACAACATACTCATACCTTACTTATTTTTCACTATTAGCTTAGAGATTTGAAACAGAAGAGCATCTATAACTAAAGGAAAAGGGGAAAGTCAATAGCAGAATGAGAAAGGAAAGTTATTGTGCAAATTAACACGGTTCTCTGAGAGCATTAAGTTGGAAAGATCACACACAGAGTGGGGAAAGCTCCATTTTAAAGCGTTCTCCTCTCACTTCTGCGGTGGAATACTGATTAATTTGCTTCCCCACTTCCTACAGCTCCAGTGCCTACTGCACCGGCAGGTGGAGGACTCTGAGGTGTCCCTCCCAGTCGCCTTTGCTGCTGTCAACTGGTAACGACACCTCCCACCCGCCCTTGGCCACAGCGAGTGCAGCTGGCAAGTGCCTCCGCTTCCCTCGCGCGCCCCTCTGACAGCAAGAAGCTTATCCCAAGGAAGCAGAAGGAAACGTATCTTTGGAATACTTTAAAAAACAAAGGTGTTTAAAAGCAGATAAAGGAAGTAGGAGACAGACATATTCCATCTTAGCACGTTGCTCGTTTCCTCAGAGCACAAGGCGTTTGAGGTCGGAAGCAGCACTTCACGGCGTGAGCTGCCGGCTCCGACTGCCCGGCAGCAGAACGATCTTTATTTAAGGACAACCTTCCACAGGGGAGAACTTAGTTCCATTGACAGAAATAAATACACAGGAGCAACGCGCCGGTAAGGTTAAAGATTTTGTTAAGGAATAAGATCACATGAGTTAGGTAAAAAGTAACTGCATTCCAAAGATTCTCCTAAAAACAGGACGCAGCATGCTCTGAGCAAGCGTTAGTAAGTCGTGGTGCACCGTTAGACCTGCAGGGGACAGCCCCTCGTCAGTCACAGCTCATCTTTGGCTCACGGACTCGCGGTGGCAGGTACAATGGAATTAAGACGTGCCGGGTGTGCAAACTCCCCTCCGCACCAGCGACTGTCAGAGCTTTCCCAGAGCAGCTCAGCACGGCGGCGTTCGCTGCTCGAACCCTGCTGCAGCTTTTCAGAGCGCTGCCTTACGTCATCACCATGTCTCACTTGGCCGTCCCAGAGAGGGAACAGCTCTGTATTTTTCTACTCTACAGCATGAAACAATGATCCTTTTTTTTTTTTTTTTTTTTTACCAAAGATACTGAAAACATTCCAGCCAGTTTAAAAATGCTGCCCCCACAGTCTTGGACAGCCACGAAGCCGTAAGAACTGCTGCTCCTCAGCAAGCTGGAGGCTTGTTTAATCTTGGGCAGCAGCAGCCACCTTTGCTGCATGTCAACTTCCCATCAAACTAAGCAGCATTTATTGCTTTTCTGGCACAGAAAAAAAAAAAATTGACATCCATCACATCTGCTCTGTTTGAACGACTCCTAACACTTTCCATAGAGCAATTCTGCAGCCCGCACCCGAATGCTGAGCAGAGCTTTGCAGATAAGAAGTCAATATTTAATATCTTGCAATAACAAAAAGTATATTCCTACGCCCTCTTACATCACTCCCGCAGCCACAAATAAACAGGTAAAGAGAAAGAAGCACAGCAACCCCACACGCCCAGCAAACAGACCTGGCAGCACCGCTGAGGTTACTTCTCCCCAGAAAGGCAGGAAGCGAGGGGCACCAAGCCCTATGCCATGGCACAAACTCTTTTGGGGCCCCACAACAGCCCCTCTCTCCCCCCGGTTACCTTGTCCTGCAGCTCCTCGTCCAGCCGCCTGTAGTCATTATTCCAGACCAGGACATGCAGGGGAAACGCGCTGCTGGCCCTGCCAGGGGAACTCATCATGCCACACACCTGCAGGAGCGGGGGAAGCCGGGTGCCTACCCTCACTGTTCCCCCCTCCCTTTATTTTGGAGACCCCAGATTACTCAAGCCTTGACCCCATAAGCTTCTCCTCTCTCCTGGCACCCACCTGCCCCAGATGGTGCAGGGAGACACTAGACCACAACCCCCTACGGACCCTTCACCCCGCTCCAAGGGCTGCCCCATGCAAAATCCCACTCCTGGGGCTCCCCTGCTCCTGGTGTCCCCCGCAGTCCCACACTCCTGGGGCCCTCCTGCTCCCCTCGGCCACCCACTCCTGAGGGTCTCCCCTGCTCCTGGTGCCCTCCCACAGGCCCCCACTCCTGAAGGTCTCCCCTACTCCCAGTCCCCCCCCACTCCTGAGGGCCTCCTGCTCCCCACAGCTCCCCACTCCCGAGGGTCTCCCCTGCTCCCAGTCCCCCCCAGCCCCCCACTCCTGGGGGTCTCCCCTGCTCCTGGTGCCCCCCACAGCAGAGGGTCTCCCCTGCTCCTGGTGTCCCCCACAGCCCCCCCCCCCCCCCCCCCCCGCTGAGGATCTCCCCTGCTCCCAGTCCCCCTCAGCCCCACACTCCTGGGGGCCTTCTGCTCCCCTCGGCCCCCCACTCCTGTGGGTCACCCCTGCTCCTGGCGCCCCTCACAGCAGAGGGTCTCTCCTGCTCCTGCTGCCCCCCACAGCCTCCCCACTCCTGAGGGTCTCCCCTGCTCCCAGTCCCCCTCAGCCCCACACTCCTGAGGGTCTCCCCTGCTCCTGGTGCCCCTCGGCCCCCCACTACCTGAGGGCCTCCTGCTCCCCTCAGCCCCCCACTCCTGGGGGTCACCCCGTCTCCTGGCCCCCCAGGCCCGGCCGCCCCCACCACCTCACCCCCGTGTCCCTCCTTCCCGTCTGTCCAGGGCAGCAGCCGGGACGGACCACAGCGCGGCCGGTGCGGGGGGAGAGTGGGTCCCCCTCGGTTCCCCTCAGCCTGCCGCGACCGGCGAACCCCACGGAAACAGGAAGTTGCTGCTCTCCACTCCCCCCCCCCAGCCACGGGCGGGCAGATGGAATGTCCCTCCCGCGAGCTGTCCCATCGCCCTCCGCGCGGCGGGGGGGACCGGTAGAGTCGCGTTGGGCCGGACGCAGCGCACAGCGATGGCTTCTCCCCCCGCTCTCCTCCCCCGCGTTGGTTTCGTCCGACCCCTCTGCCGAGGGGCCGGAGCGCTCACCCTGCCGCCGCCATGATGGGTGAGGGCAGGGCTTGATGGAGAGCGGCCTCTTCCGCTAGCCTGCGGGGTTAGACCCCCGAAACGTCGTTACTCCGAGCTTCCCCCCCGCCCTAGGGGGGAGGGGACAGCGAGCAGGCCGGCGCAGCCACTTACAGGAGGTCTCTCTGCTTCCCCGCAGAAGCGCAACGCTTCTGTGAAGCGGAGCGCAGCCCGAGGCAGGCGCCTGCCAGGGACAAACATGGTTAGCGCCTCGCCCGGGCTGACTACCGCCCTTTTGCCAGGAGCAAACATGGCGGCCCGCCTCCGCCTGCGGAACGCAGCTTGGTGAATAGCGCCGGCGGCGGTGCCGTGCGCATGCGCGCTGCCCCCTCGGCTGGGCCGCCTGGCGGGGACTGGCGGCGGGGACCCGTTAGCGCGGCGGGAAGCGCCCGCCGCCGCCGCCGCCCGCCATGTCGAAGCGCCTGAGGAGCAGCGAGGTCTGCGCCGACTGCAGCGCCCAGGGTAGGCACCGCCGGCGCCGGGAGCCGCGGCGAACGCAACCCCAGCGCCCGGGCGAGCCCATCCCCCCTCCTCTCCTCAGACCGGGCACCGGTGCTCCCCCCCCCCCCCCCGCCCCTCCCTCAGTGGCGGCGGGAAGCGCAGGGGGCTCCACCGGGGCCGCGATCGCAGCGGTGGGGGGGGTGGGACTCCTGTTGGCGGGGCAGCCCGGCACGGTGGTGCTCCCGGCGCTGTTCCGGGGGTGTCACCGCCTTGTAGCGGGGAGCCGGTTTTGCTGGGTTTGGGGGCGTTTTCAACGGTTTTCGCCGCTTTTTTTCCGAAGGACGCGGTCTCATACTGAGCGGCGTTGCTCAACCCTTTCTTGAGTTTGTTGTAATTTTAGTTTTAAAAGCGCCCGGGTGGTGGCGGCGGCCCGGCTGTTAGCGCCGACCCTTCCCCTGCCCTCTGTGAGGGGCCAGGCCTGCGGACAGCCCCCCGCCGTGCTCGGGGCGGTGGGTCCGGAACCCTCGGCTCCGAAAGGAGGGTGGCTTGGAGTTCTGCCGGTCCCGGAGCTCCAGGTGGGAGGAGGAGGGTGTAGGGTGGGCATGGGTGGCTGGAAGGGACAGGGCCCGTTTGGGGAGTTGCGGAGGTGAGAGCGGGGCTGGCTGTGGCGGCACCCCTTGTTCTGAGGGTTAGGGGGGAAGTAAAATGGGGGGGTGTCAGGTGTGCGGCTGGCCCCGCGGCCTGGCTGGGGCACAGGTATCCCGGACTCCCAGAGAAAGAGTGATCCGAGTGTCCGAGGATGGGAAACATCCAGCGAGCGACAGCGGTCGGTGCTGGCACATGCGTTGTCTGCCTGGGGCTGCAGGTGGGTTTGGGAGCTGGTCGAAACCAACCCTGTTGTGAGAAAGTCAGTCCCATCTCCTTTTCCAACCACCTGTAGTTTCGCTGTTTTTACCTTTAAAACGGTCCGGTTTACCTTTTTGATTGGCAGCTGCATCTGTTTGTTGTTGTTTCTTTTCGGAGTTATGTAGGTTTTGTCTGTGTTCTGTGCTGGGTCTTCAGTATGTACACAAGTAATTACATCAGAAATGAATTAAAACACCGTAAGGTAGATAACGTTCGAATGGCTGGAAGATACAACGTGGGAGAGGGGGCAGTAACTTTTGTGAAGTGGGACTTCTGTTTAAAAAAAAAAAAAAAAAATTAAAATCCCAAATTAACTCCCAGGGAGTTGTTATCTGAGATGTTATCTTCATTGAGTTTTTTTTTCTTGATAAATCGAGTTTGCATATCTTACCTAGGCAGTTGTCCCTATCACGTACAAGGCAGCCTATCTATGCTTTTAAACATCAGGGGTGTTGTGGCTCAGAGATAAAGTTGTGTTACCCTGTTTGTGTTCGTTAAGCTCGTTAGGGTGTCAGAATCACGATTAAGGTGATGTCGTAAGGTGGCCTTTTGTTGTGTCGGGGCTTGATAGCATTGGCAGATATTCACTTGATCTTGGTGAAGAAATCTGCTGGCTTCGCCATATATATAAAAAAATCTTAATTTGATCCTTTCTTAAGTTAAAAAAAAAAATCAGATCCTTCTTTTACTTAAAGCAGAGAGAATTTGTCAGAGGGGAGCTGCTACGTGTGCAGCTGTGTCGGGAGAGCGGAGGCACCGCAGCCTTTTCACCCAGGTCAGGTGGAGAGGTGCCGAATGCCGGGCTGCTGTAGTGGTTAGTGCTGTGCCCCTCGCACCTCATCGATACACGCTTTGTTTCTGTGGTGCGGTACTAACAGTTTTCTTTGACGGGAGGTGATGTTACATGTACTTTCCTCGTCCACTTCCTATTCTCAGGCAGGAGTTCACTTTTCAAGCTGATGGTTCGGGCTTGTCTTCATCACACGCTTCCTGTTTTGAATCGCTCTGAAATGTTCCTGAAAACAAATTTGCCCTGTCTTTCTGGCCTCACCCCCGTTGTGTTCTGGTATCGACTTAAGCATATTTTGATGGTGTCCATAACTGGATCCCTTTTAAAAATGATTCAAATAAATTCCAGCACCATCAAATTAAATTTAAACCTGAAACACCGATTTCCCCATAACCTGACAGCTCGCTCTGTGTCTTCAGACCATCTAACACTGTTCCTTCTCCCTCCATTACTTGGGAACAAGCACATGGTACTAAGCCAGGTGAGATTTGAGTTGAGTGGCTACAAATTGTTGTGTGGTTTCATGAAAAAAACCCTCTTTCAGTTAAACCAGCGGAACTCGGAAGACAGGTTGCAGTGCTCAACTTCCCACTGCTGTTTATCAGTCCCCTCTCCACCACACACACTGTCAAATCCGCTCTGTTCCCATCATTCGGGTTCTAACCCGGGGCCTGAGCCGCTGTCAGTCCCCTCTGGCCTCCCTCGGAGGAGCTAAGACCCTTCTCTCAACGTTCCTGTTCCCTTGCCGAATCTGTCCATTGTTGTTCCTTTTGGTTTTCTTTTATTGTCATCTTTTTTCTGCATCACGCCATCCCCTTTTCCAGCGGTGCCAGTTTTTGACAGATTCTGCATAAACGTGGACTCTGATCAATGTGATTTCTTCTGAGTGGAATGTACAAGCTGAAATGACAAGCGAGGCCTCAGCTTTTTTCTTCAGAAGAACTGTACAGCCCCGTTTGTGGTAAGAAATGACCAAACGGCAGCTGACGCTGTCACGGCTGAGGAGCCGTCGTTTGGAGCCGGTTCAGTTGGGTGTTGAGTGGATGCAAAGAAAAAAAAAGCCTGAGGACGGTGACTGTTAGTGAAAACAGAGCGAGGCAGCCTGGAAGTGGTGATTGAAACAAGAGGCGGGATGGCCGTGGGAAGAATCCTGTGAGTTTGCGGATGAGTGTGCGGTGAGGTGGTCTGGGGTGAAAAGGGACTGGACCCGCGGATCTGGGAGGATTAGCACTAATGCACCTCATTTCATTGCTTTTTTTTCCTTCTCAGAAGTGAAAGTTGTTAAAATAATGGAATGGTTTAATAAGGCGTTTGCTTGCTTGTTATTAGTTTGTTTTTTAAATGAGGTTAGGGTTTTTTTTTCTAAAACATATGCTTTAACTGGGCTCTGGGCTGTGGTAGTTACCATCTGTGAATAGATGCTCCCCTCCCTCGTGGTTCGAGCAGGTTTGCCTGCGTTGCCTTCAGCGCACACACCCCATCAGCTCTGCTTAAAAACTACAGCCGTGATCAGGTCTCGCGTTTCAGGCATTCAGGGGATTCGCTGCATGGGTCAGAGAAGCGCTGTTGGTGATGCACCGTTGCTTAGATGTGTTCTGACAGGGGGCAGAAGTTCCCTCATCGGATCCCAGGCTTGCGCTGTTCTCTCTTGTTCCACCTCATCTCTGGATTTGAAATTAAGAAGAATTTTCCAAAACAGCAGCGATGTTGGATTCCCTTTTCTGTCTGTCTTGCTGCTCAGTTGCCCATTACTGCAGGGTTCTTGGCACGTGGAGTTTCAGTGTCGCTGACAGGGAACGGGAGTTTCCTCTGGAGGCTGAGCTCAGGGCAGCAGCGGCACCTCCGTTTAGAGCCCCGCTGTGCCCGCGTTCAGTTTCCATCTGATGTGATGTTCTTACTCGTTTTCGTACTTTTTCGTGTTTGAAGCTGCCTAAGACCAGTGTAAGTTACTCACTGCCTCACCTTCGTCCTTGTCTTTCTGGTTTGGTTATAAGGTGGCTTTAGTTTGGATCTGTTCAGAAGTTAATTTGCTGAACAATTTTTGATTTTACTGAGCCTTTAACTTGACAGATACGTATCTCTTTTTTTTTTTTTAACTGTGACACTCTTGAGTGTTCTTATTGTTCAAAGTGGAAATTGAAGACCACTGTAATAATATAGGACTGAAGCCTGAGCAGTGTGTGAAGAGGCATAACTACTGTTGCCACTTTGTGTGTGTAGACTTCAGAGGTTTTCAGAAGAGCAGGTAGGTACCGCTCTTAGGACTTTTGTGGGACTCCACTGAATGACAAGCAAGCGCTTCAGGAAGGTCATATGGTTAGTGTCCTGGTACACCTGCAAAGGGAAGTATTCCCACAGGGAGAACTGCAGGCAGCGGGGCTTTTCTCAGAGCTTCCTCAGCAGGTCTCCTTGCTGTCCTAGGGCTCCTCCATCCCCAGCAAGTGACTTCCCCAGCATCCTGAGGCCCAGTGAGCTGTAGCCTGCACGAGCTCATACAATGGCTAAGTGTGGTTAGGAGGCAGGGCTCCTCCTTTCAAGCGGTGTTTGATACACAAGGTCATGTTGCCTTCTGTGTTGTCATTAACGTGTTCCTTTTCAGATCCTTGCTGGGCGTCCATCAACAGGGGCATTCTGATCTGTGACGAGTGCTGCAGCGTCCATCGCAGTTTGGGTCGCCATATCTCTCAAGTGAGACACCTCAAGCACACCCCATGGCCTCCAACGCTGCTGCAGGTAAAGAACAAATGAAAACGTTTTTAATGGAATTTAAATCGCTGAGCTTTTGTTCGAGAGGGGCTGGTCCTTTTGAGCTTCCTTTTTTGAAGTTAGTCTCCTTTTCTCTCTCTTGTTTTGCTGTGATGGACCACCACCATCAGAATTGTCTCTACCTTTTTAATTGGATACCTTCGTTTGAGAGAAAAGTTGCAGGTGACCTTCTGCAATGCAGCTGCTTCAGCCTACATGTGCAGTCTATAGAAGCCTCTCTTTTCAGCAGAGCTGCTGTTGGGAAGAGTAGAGAATTTTAGGGGGTTCTTGCTACGTTCCCCATCGCAACTCGGGCACGTGCCCGATTCTGCCGTCCCGGCAGGTTACGGGTGCTGGCACACAGAGCAGGTGTCTTGGCCGGCCGGCTGGCTGCTCGGAGATGCTGGCAGAGAGTTGGGTAGTCAGGCTGGGCAGCCAGCAGGAAAATTTGTTTACTGCCTGTTTGTGTGCGTTTTGGGTTTCAGATGGTTGAAACGCTGTACAATAACGGTGCTAACTCCATCTGGGAGCACTCCTTGCTGGACCCTGCCTCTGTTATGAGTGGAAGGCGCAAAGCGAGCCCACAAGATAAAGTGCAGTAAGTGGAAAATTACCCCATTTTTATTTTGTACAAGTGTGATTATTTCATTCGGAGGCAGCAAGGTATCCATGGGAAGCTGTGTATATTTTGTTGCTGGAAGAGAGCAGGAGTAAACTAGTTATTCCTTCATTTTTTTTTTTTAATTTTTAAAAAAATTTCCAATGAATAATTTTTGTAAAATTTATTGTGAAAATGGGAATGCATTGCTTGAATTCTCTGAACTATTGATTCCTGACCTCTAGCTTTGAGTAGTGAGGACTTTTACTTGTACTGGAATCCAAAGGCTTTCAATTGTTACGCCTTGTGCTTCAGTTAACTGAATGCTGCTGAGACTGAGTTCGGTTGGTGGATTGAGAAAAACTTGAGAGAAGGTTTCTGTCACTGAATATAGTGCTTTATTTGGGAGTGTAAGTAACTGTATGTAGGCAGGACAGATTTTAAGTTAGCATCGTTTTAAGTTCAGTGTTTACTGCTAAGAAATATTCCCTACATCCTAGAGTCTGCAGCTGTGTTCCTGTTTGTAACAGGAGCATGCTCTGTACCGTTAGACAATCTGCACTGGGTTGGTTTTCCAATTAAAATATTTTCCATGTCTAACTTTGCTACTAGTAGCGTGTGAAGATCTACCGCAGTCCTCACTTAGGAATTTTTCTAGAGCACCTGTATTACTGTGAAAGCACTAATTTTATTTTCTTTCCCTTCTGTTGCCTGGGTTTCTCTTTACAGTCCCAATAAAGCAGAGTTCATTAGAGCTAAATATCAAATGTTAGCCTTTGTTCATCGCTTGCCGTGCCGGGAGGATGACAGCGTTACTGCCAAAGATCTGAGCAAGGTGAGTACCTGGCAGTCCGCAGAAGGTACAGCTCGTGTGTGACGGGATGGTGAAATCGGGCTGAGTTAGATGGGGTGCTTTTGGATTGAGGTAACTTGCTGTTCTTCAGCACTAGTACATACACAAATACAGCCTGACTTCAGCTTGAAGCCACTTTTCTTTTGGTAATATAGACAGGCAGGTGTGGGTGGGTGAGAGCCATTGATCTAGGTTAACTTGGAGAAAAATGTTTACGCAAAACAGCTGTAGCAGGAATTCTTGCCTACCCGAAAAAACAAATGCTGAATCACAGTTCTTGCTGCTGTAGTAAGACAATCCTGTTTCTTTTGCAGCAACTCCATTCCAGTGTGAGGACAGGGAATCTGGAGACGTGTTTGCGATTACTCTCCTTAGGAGCTCAAGCCAACTTCTTTCATCCCGTACGAACGCTTTTTTCACACTCTTGTTATACAATCAGTTCTTGCAGTTACTAATATTTATACGGATTTCAGCTGATACTCAGTGTATTTCAGTCTGCTACTCAGACCCTTTGATGAAGCAGGTATTTTTCTTAATATCTCGTAGGAGAAAGGAAACACCCCGCTGCACGTTGCTGCTAAGGCAGGACAGACTTTGCAGGCGGAGTTATTAGCGGTTTATGGTGCCGATCCTGGCACGCAGGATTCCAACGGAAAAACTCCAGTTGACTATGCAAGGTAGAGGGCTCTGGCATACGTGATGCTCTTGTATATTAACTGATGTTCCTAAATCACACGGTGAACCTGCTTAGATACGTTTCTGTCCTGAAAATAATTTGACTGTTAAATGCTAATAAGTAGTTTTTCCAGGAAGAGCAAATGCATAGAGTATAAATAAACATTTTCATCGTTCCGTAGCCTGTACTCCCCTGGATGCTCAGGAGAGCAGTTGTGATCCCACTGGAACAGGCTGTGCTGCTCTAGCAGCTCACAGAAAAGGAGTCTGAGGAGGAGAGTTTCTGCAAGCTCAGCAAGCTGAGTAGACTCCAGGAGTGCAGATTAACCAGGGAGTTGCTGTGGAAAAGGGCTGGACACCACAGACGGGTCGGGGGGGCAGCAGGGAACCAGGCCTTTGAGTGGCAGAGAGCGGTTAGGGTCATCCAGCTGCAGGGCTGCGCCCTCAGGACAGCAGAATGGCTCTGTGCTTCCCGAGGGCAGCAGCATCGCGTCAGGAGGGGTTAGACACGAACGTCTCTGCTGATAGTTGGGCAGTCGTGAGGCACTGCAGGACCTGCAGCCCAGCACTGAAGGTTTTTTTGTGTTTCTGTGCAAAACTGGACATTACCAGTCAACTAGAAGCTGCACGTTTGTGTCAATAAAACATCCTGGTTGCTCTGGTGGCTTTTGAGTCGAGGCCGTACGTTGAGCCTGAGACCGAGTACGTATGCTTGGTTGCAGAACACAGTGTGCCAGAATAGTTCTGTTTCTCAGTGCCATCAATTGTGGAGCTGGATGAGTTTGCTGCATGAGCTCAGGAACTGTCTGGAAAATTGTAAATAAC
Source organism: Leptosomus discolor (assembly GCF_034619465.1). Taxonomy (NCBI): domain Eukaryota; kingdom Metazoa; phylum Chordata; class Aves; order Leptosomiformes; family Leptosomidae; genus Leptosomus; species Leptosomus discolor. Next base: position 15,576,282 of record NC_141406.1, on the reverse strand, counting down.
ATTTTCAAAATAGCCTCTGTAATCCGTTGGTTTTCTGCAGCAAAGCAGTAGAGAGGTTTTCACAGACCCATTTTGGGATGTTCATCAAAGTTGTTCTGTAGTTTTTTGCCCGCTGGAACTTACTGTTGAGAATCTGCCTGAGGCTGTGCTGTGTCACTGCCCTCAAACAGCTGCAGTGTTGAGCAGTGGCTTGTACTCAATCTATTGCTCTGACCATGTATTAATTTTTTTTTCGTGTGTCTCAAAATGCATAACTAATGTAACTTTTGTGTGTGTGTGTGTGTGCACCAGACAAGGTGGGCATCATGAACTGGCAGAGCGCCTGGTGGAAATTCAGTATGAGCTCACAGACAGGTTAGCTTTCTATCTCTGTGGCAGGAAACCAGGTAAGGAGAAAAAACTACACTCCCATCTTTCCCTGTTAATTATAGGACAGTTCAAACTGTGGTGTATAATGTTTGTGTCAGTGTTACTGCACTTCTTATGTGCTTTTCAAATACTTTAACATTATATAAATTATACAGGAAGAACTCAGGAATGTATAAGATGTAAGGTTAGTGATAATGCATTTAAAATTCCAAAAATTAAGTTCCTTTTGTTTTTCCACAAACGTTGGTTCTGTAGATGGAATACCCCTGAATGTGTGGAGGAACTTAGATGTAAGATCAGATGAGAACTGTTTAACTTCAAGGAGTGAGTTGGAGAGAAAATACACGTTGTGAATGTTGAATAATCCGCAGGAGATACCGTAGAAACTCTTCTGAGTAGTTTCTTCTCACAAAGTGCAAGAGCAGGGGAGCATCCAGTTAAACGGGTACCTTGTGAACACGGGCACACTTAGGAATGTTTAGCCACTAAGTGCCATAAAGGCACCTATGTTAGATTTTTTTTTTTTAATGGCATTTTAATACAGTGGATAAGCCTTAATTGGAATCTTTGATAGCACCAGGACATTGTGGTAGGAACCTTTTTTTAAGACTTGCAAGCTGCCTATAATTGGAAATTGAGTGATTATTCGGTGTTTGCCTGTGGCATGTGTCCGTGGATTTCTCATTACTATGGCTTTTAGTAAAGCTGAATCCAAGCTGTATATCCTGACAACACTGAAAACTGTAGTCCAGGTACAACCTGTTAAAATGCAATTTGTTTTCAACTCTAGAGCATAAGAACGGCCAGCACTTTGTTATACCTCAGATGGCAGACAGGTAAGCTGCTGATTCCATGGCATGTCTAAAAACATCAAAATAAAAAACCTAACAAGTTTCCTTTCCTTTCTGAAACGGCTTTTAAGCTTGTTGTCATTCTAACTTTTTAACGTGTGCCTTTGCCAATCTCGGAAGCTTTTTTTTTCCTAGAAAGAATATTGTTATTTAAGCAAAATCAGAAAATTATAGAAGTTTACTGTGTTTATTAAAATGCAGGGGGAAGGTGAGACAAGTACATCAAGGGGACACACATGGGGATTCCTGGGAAACAGATTTTGTAAATAATGTAAGGACCAGTTGAGTTAGTTTCCTGAAACAGGAAACTTGCAAGAAAGCTGTGTTTTTCTCTGAAAATATTTATACTTTTGATTTTCTGAGTGCCTTTAACTTTTTGATACGATCAATGAAATCCTATTTCTATGGAACGTATCAAGTATTAATCCTAAGTCCGTGTTTTTCTTTTATTGCTCTGCCACTGGAAATAAGACGGCTGTAAGTAAACTGCTGTTCACCTTCACTGCTTGCCAGATTTCTGAGAAAAGTTGCAATAAAACAAAAATGATAGATAGTAGGTAATAGTTAGTAAAACCCTTCATGTTAGCGTCTGTAGGTTGGTGAGAGATGCCGTGTTTAGCTGTTGGGTCACGCACTGTGTGTTTGCAGTGCGAGAGGTTCCGCAGAGCGGAGTGGTGGGGTTTGCCTCGTTCTGCAGAGACAGAAGTTGACCTGCAGACAAAATGACTTGTTCAAAGATGCTGCTCAGAGCCTGCAGTACAGCCTGACTGTCTGACCTCTGCCTGATGTCCTCTGCTGGTCTTTTTCCTTTTTTTTGCCTTTCCTGGTCTAGGTGACTGCCTACACAGACTCTCTGTGATGTCAGTTAATCGTACCAAGGTTTTATTTCAGCCTTTCCACCCATGTAGGTTGGGAGCACCTTCCCCTGGGTGAGACAAACAGGGACCCAACACTTGTCAGCTTCCTGCTCTGCGTGATGAGTTCTGTTGAATGGCACAATTTTCACCTTGTGTCTAGTAAAGAGATTATTTACTGATGGGTACAGAAGAGTTTTAAGCATGGCCCTATTGCTGTAGCCAGTCACCAGCCTGGCGGTCACCTATCTCCCGCACAGTCCAGCGGAACAAATCCTGTGTGTTTTCATGGGGTTGAGTTTTGGTCAGAATGGTCGTATTGTTCAGACTCCTTACAGAAAGCGTTTTGTTGCACTACAGCTTGGCTGCGTCTTGAGCTGTGCAAATGTGGGTATTCATATTCCAAGGGATTTTGGGGATTCTTTCACTTTCAATTTAAGATTGTTTAGAAAAGATTAAGAATATACTAATTGGTATATTAGCAATATTGGTAAGATCGGTGTGTTAAAAACTATGTTAAAAAAACCCTAAAAGATTAAGGAGTTTCAAACAACAGTGGCATTTTAATCATTGAATTATCAAAATGCAGATTCTTGTGCTTGAACAGGCTGTTAAATGCTGTAGATGTAATGATCACTTTTTGTTTTCATAGCAGTCTAGATTTATCAGAACTTGCAAAAGCAGCTAAGAAGAAGCTTCAGTCTGTAAGTAAAACTTCTTGTCTAGACGTGGCAAACTCTGCACTTTCAGGCTGGTTTCAGCTGCTATTAATTCCTGCATAAATAAATGTCAAACTCTGTAGCAAGTTGGAAGTCTGGAGAAAAGCATGAAAATAGGCAGAAATGGAGCAGCAGAGACAAATCTGTGACAGAGAACAAATACTTGCTGGTCTTGTCTGGGATGCTATGTCTGTCTCCTGGTTCAGAACCCTAAACTTTGTTGTTTGTCTTGCTCTCGTGTATTTTATATACATCTCTCTGTTAAATGTTGCTGTTTGCCTTTAACTTTATGGAAAACCAGAACAGTGCATTGCTGTCTGCTCATGAGTTGATAGTGATGCCAGCTCACTGGTTTTGCTAAAGCACTGGTGACCAAATCCTTGTGCAAGTTAGAGTGAGGATATGTTTTCCCTCTACTTAAAGCTTTTAGCTGAAGGAAGTTGTATCAAAGGATACAAATTTTGCACTTGGGGGAAGAACAATCCCGGTGATGCTCTTCTGTTCGACATGTCCAGTTTGTTTTAAAGGTGATGCTGGTGGTCACAAGAATCCCAGCTAAGCCGGGCAGCATGTGCAGGACTGGTGCTCAGACACTCATCGGTGCAAACTGAACACGAATCCTGCTGTAGAACGGGTTTTCTGCTGTTAACTTGCTGCTTCAAACGCATCGCTCGCTAGGAGTACGTGGGCTCCTGCGTTGTGTTTTTGCAAGTTGTGGTGGGTTGACCCTGGCCAGCTGCCCCGCACCAGCACGGTCCCCCCAGCAGGACTGGGGGAGAGCACAGGAAGAGCAAAAGCGGGAGAATTCCTCGACTGAGATAAAGGCAGTTCGTTAGTCTCTGAACAGCTGTCTTGGAAGCCAACAGTCCAGCTACCACCTCTCCACCCCAGTCATTAGGGCTGAGCGTGCCGTGGGTGGTACGGGATGTCCCCTGGGCGGGTTCCCGTCACCTCTCCCGGCGGTGTCTCCTCCCGGCTTCGTGCCCACCCTGAGCCTGTGTGCTGCTGGGTGGTGGGGTGGGCAGAGCAGAGGGATGCCTTGGTGTTGTGCCAGCACTGTTCAGCAGCGGCCAAAGCAAGGTAGTGTTATCAACCCTGATTTAGCCCCAAAGCCGCAACACAGCCGGCATCACGCGGGCTGCTGTGAAGAAAGTTAATTCCCTGCCAGCCGGACCCAGTACACAAGCAAACACGCTGGCTTTATCTGGGTTCAAGAATGATGGCACGTGCTCTTTGGGTAAGAATTTAGGACTGAAGCTCTGATAAAAAACGGGGCTGGTTTTCCTGTAAATAAAGCTAAGCCCTAGAAGAAGTGTTAGGTTTTTCACCGTTTTCAGTAGAGCTTGTCCCAGCGAAGGACGATCAGCCATCTAGCCAGGCTTGCTCCCGCTGTCAGTTAGTTGTCAAGTCTGGTGCCCACCACTAGCGTGATGCGCTGCGTGTCAGTGGGTGAAACACCCACAATGCCCTGTGACGGCTCAGTTTCACCGTCAGGCATCTCCTGAGCCATCCACTGTAGGAACAGTTTGAAGCACACAGGCATTCGGTGAGTCTTCCCTGTTCAGTTCTGCTCGTGCCTACAGGGGCGTTTGGATACCTCATTCCCACAGCAGCTCCGCTTCACCCCAGGTACATCAGGTCTTTTTGTGATCGGATAGGAGAGGGAAAAAAATAAAATCCATTAACCAGTGAAGGAAAAGCGTAGAACAGTGGTGGTGTCTGTACCCAGCAACTGGGTGCTCATGTAGGTCTGCTTAATGACTGGTTTGCTCTTGTATTTTCCATGTTACAGAGCTCTTAGGAGGTTTTGTTTCTTTTCAAGCTGTAATTATTCTCTTCCACCCTTAGCTAAGCAACCACTTGTTTGAAGAACTTGCCATGGATGTGTATGACGAAGTTGACAGAAGGGAAACAGATGCAGGTGAATGAGGCTTTCTGGGATGTGTGTAAAATAAACTTGAATTGTTACCTTACATCCAAGATGCTCGAGCAAGCATATGTAAAGTACTGTTGTATTCAGTAATGGCTGCTAATGGTAGTTCCTTTGTCTTGTGTGGTCTGAAGGTGACCTTAATTGAAAAAAAATCTTGTGTTTTTTACAAAGTAGAGAGTACCCTCTGGGGAAAAAAAGCCTTCCTTTGAATTGATTGTTTGTGTTTGAAATTGTGGTCTTTTATTCTTTGAAAAGAAACTCTAGTCAAATAGTACAGGAAGGTTATTCCCTCTTCTTATTTATTTATTTTTTTTTTTCCTTCCCCGAGCAGTCTGGCTTGCTACTCAGAACCATAGTACTCTTGTGACAGAGACCACAGTGGTCCCTTTTCTTCCTGTAAATCCTGAATATTCCTCAACCAGGAATCAGGTATGCAATCTTCTTCATATTGTAAAACTATTCTTATTTAATAGGCCAGGTATTCTCAGTAATACTGCTTTGTGTGCTTTATTATCGTGGAAGAGTTGCATCTACTTGTAAAATAGTTTCACATTTCCCCTGCCCTGGAGCGTGCAGCTGGGTAATTTAAATCACATGGTTTGTGATAAATGTAACTGAAAATCAACTCGCTGTAAGGGCTGTGGTCTCAGTTTCACGTGCGATCTCTGCTGTTCATCTAATGTACTTTTCTTTTTCTGCGTTGTTCTGTGACTTAGGGAAGACAGAAACTGGCTCGATTTAATGCCCACGAATTTGCTACACTAGTTATAGATATTTTAAGTGATGCCAAACGGAGACAACAGGGGAATCCTCTTACGGGCTCAAAAGGTGAGAGTGTGCTGGTGGTCGTTGGCTCTTCGATACGCAGTTCTTCAGTAGTTTGATTGATACCATAGCCTCGTTTGGAAGTGCCATATGAATGGAGAAAGGGATTTATACGGTTTTATAAATGATAAGAACTGAATCATGTGGCTAGCAGGCTATTGGCAGCATATGTTGGGCCACCAAAATCATGCCCAAGCACAGGAGATCTGTCTGTGAAGGTTGGTGTTTGTAATACAGTGACATCGAGTGGGATACGGGCCATCGGGAAGATCTTTTTCAGATGGTTCTGATTTTTGTGATAACTTGGTAAAATTTTTCAGAATACTGCTGTTCAATCTGAGTGACACTTCTTTTGATTGGCGGCTAGGGTAATGTCAGCGGTTAGATGCTGGCTGTGCTGGCTGCTCTGGACGTGCAGGACTTTGCTGTAATTTAGAAGCGCTTCAGCTTATTGCTACTTTGCTTAAAAATGTTTACTTTCTGTACGTCCTGAGCATGAGGGATGTCACAGAACACAAACACCAATGCCAACTGCCAAACAGAGCCGTGGTTCTAGGCATGACGGTATGAAACAACATCTGAACGCCAGTTCTCCCTCTGGAGAGAAAATACAACAAATCTCCTCTAACTTTTAATTTTTGCCTTTATTTGTCATTGGAATGTTGACGTCCGTTGGTCCAGTGTAGTGTGTTTTGTTTGGGGTGTTTTCCCCTTGTATGAATTTTATTAAGCTGCTAAAGCACGATTCTCACAACTTACATTAAACACTTGTCTAAACACTTACAAGACGTGAAAGGACAAAACCATGAGGCTTCGATGTTTTGGACAGTAATAAACCATACCTATTAGGTGGATCTAAACTAATTTTTTTTGAACTGGGCTACTCAAAGGATACTTTGTTATGGCATGTCTTGTATTGTGTCTCTGAAGATCTTTTCTGATTTTGTTTTAATCACTTTAAAGTATGCACTTCCATTTCTTCTCCAAACTTACTAGTATGTCTCTAAATGGTGTGTGTTGATCTACAGAAAATGTGGAGCTGATACTCAAATCGATCAGCAATCAACATAGTAGTGAAAGTCAGGATAACGACCAGCCTGATTATGACAGCGTTGCTTCCGATGAAGATACAGATCTGGAAACAAATGCAGCTAAATCAAACAGACAGAAGGTGGGTTTGAAATGTTGGTACGCACACCGAATTTTAGTCATAAAGGTCACCTGCAGCCAATCTTGCCCCTTGTGCGGGGATTTAACGTGCATAAATTATCAGAAAATTAATGTTTTAATTAATTTTTTCAACTTTATTTCAGAATCATCCCTCGGTCTATGAACTTTCTAACAAAATTAAGTGTTGTGACTTAAGCAATTTATATTGTAGATAAAATGCTTCTCCAGTAACATGCGCTACTGTGCATGTCTGGAGAGAAGATCTGGATCTAATTGCGCAGATGAAATAATTTGAGCTACCAAAACACGCCTAATCAGTGATTCCCTGCTATTTCCCAAACTGCTTCCTGCTGGGGAAGTATTTACAGCAGCCCAACAGTGACTGAGTGTTGTAAACCATTCCTGAAAATAAAGCAGCATGGCAAAAGAGGGGCAGTAAACCTAGCAGTGCCGTTGTAATCTTCCCTGGTAGTACGCACGCTGGATATTTGGTAATCTGTCTTTTATGAATTTGCAGTCCCTTCTTGCATATTTTAAAAAGTCCTTACGAAACAATATTGCGTCACTGAAATGTGGAGACAAATGTTTTTGTGCATAGAGGAGCTCAGAGAGGATTGACATCCAATTTCTTTTATATTGGACTAAAATTATTTTAACGAACGGATCATATTAATTGGAACATAATTTGAGCCGTGATTCCTTTAAAGCAAGTACATGAAAAGCTGTTGAAATCGCACACGCTGTCTCGTGTTCCTTTGGGAGTCTGTTTCTCAACGGTGTACATGTTGTTCTCGTGCTGTTCGTAGAGCCTGGACTCAGACTTGTCAGACGGCCCAGTGACAGCCCAAGAGTACATGCAAGTTAAAAATGCCCTGGTGGCTTCTGAGGTGAAGATTCAGCAGTTAATGAAGGTGAACATCAACTTGAGTGACGAGCTGAGAGTCATGCAGAAAAAGGTAACCAGCACAGCAGTGTGACCCCTTCCTCTTGATGTGTTCTGAGTGGCCCAGAATAAACCTGCTGAAACCAAAGATGCAATAACCCGCTATTAGGGTAGTGGGAAAACTTGCTTTAAAATGGAGCTGCTTGGAATCGGATGAGACTGTCAATGTGTATGTGCAGCACAGGCTTTGAATGGTTTTTTGTGGAGATGATGGTGATCTGCTTAGTTCACTTTGACATATGTTTTCCAAGTGACAAGACAAGTTGCTGCAAGTCTTGTATGTTTTTGCTGTCTGGCTCCAAGATAAGCAGTCTTCAGCGGCGAGGAAGTGCTAGCACACGTCTTACCTGTGGGCATGTACCCCTATAATGTACTTCCAACTTTTCCAGTAAATGTATTGGGTTTTTTCCATTAATAAGCCTAGCTGGAATGAGGGGAAATTAAAGTCCCAGTCCAGTCTGGCAGTAGAAAATAATCTGAAACGTGGCAGTACAACATAAAGTTCTTGTATACCGGGAGGCCAAGATTTGTTTGTTTTCTTGTTTGAGTCTGTGGGAAATAGCACATGAAGGAGATAGTGGTAAACTCAATTATTGCTTTAAACCTTCAGCATGGGTTTTGTGTAGACAAGTAGAAGGTAGAGGCATCTCGCAACATGAATTGCTATGCATAGATAGACTTATAAAACAGAAAACTCAGCATTTTTGCTAAAAACTTAATTTAAAGCTCCAACAACCCAGTTTGGAAGACAGACTTTCTAATCCTTATATAAACAAATGAACAATTTGCTGAGTGCTTTGCCAGTGTTCTGGTAAATAGAGATTTTTGTGGGGTAAAGGGGAATTTGTGTCCGTATTGAGTTCGCTATCCTGTCTGTCATGCTAGCCTAGGCTGCTTCCTCAAATTAATTCCTTTGCCTAGTGTTAAAAATCCTGTTTTCCAAATCATTGCAGTACTGCAGGACTTACAGTACGTGCTGCAGGAAGCTCTCTCCCTGGAGAGGACGTTGTCCAAGCGGTGTTCCTGCAGCAGGGCAGAGGCTGGTGCTTTGGGGAGCAGTGGGCACTGGGGAGCTCTCGGCGCCTGAGGCCAGGCTAATTCAGCAGATTCGAATATCCTTGTCTGTTGGGTGCCATCCTTCTCTCACAGTTGTGTTCAGCTCTGTTGGCATGGTGAACACTGACAGGAACCTCGGGGATCTCAGGGTGTTTCCTCGGTCTTCTGACACCTTCTGCTGGTTAAGCATTTCTCTGCATCAACTGAATCAACTGTTCCCTTCTGTTGAGTTTCTTCGAACAGATGTAGCCTGTCTAGGGAGAAACAATATCCTCAGGGCCTACGAATTGGGGAGGCTTTAGGATATTTACTGGTGTGGCAGAAGAGAGATCGTTGCTGTGCTGCAGTGAACTCGTTTTGAAAGATGTCCCGGCCAGGGCTCGCTCCCCTTGGAGATGGTGTGCGTACCTGTGGGGCTTGCCCTCGGTGCTGGGTGGCTCTGGACCGGTGAAGGCTCGGTACAGCCGTGCGCCAGCGCAGGGTGGGAGGAAGGGGTGGCAGCTGTCTTGGCTCTGAGCTGCCGGGAGCTGGGAATGCTCTGCTGGGCCTTTGGGAAAAACACATTGATGTCTTGCCACTACTTCAGCAATTCCAGTGCAACAGGTGTAATTCAAGAGTCTCTTTTTGTTTATTTTTTTTTTCCTAAGCAAGAGCTTAGAAGGTCATAAACTAAAAAAAAAAGAAACCTACCCACTTTATGTATCACTTTAGCCAACTGTGTGTCTAATCTTCTGCATGGAGATAACAAAGCAAAAGATCTTCGTTGAAGAAGAGACAAAGCACCACTTGATGAATGCTGCTTTAGAGTAGATTCTTCCTAAATAAAAATTAAAATAGTTCCATTACTTCAGTGAGCATTCTAATGGAAAAATACGGGTTGGGGTTTTTTAATGCCTGAGGATTTTATTTTTAGGTGCTTATAGGTCGTTAAGAGTTTGGTCTGAGTTCACATTAGCTGTTGGCTAAAGCTGCACCAAAAGCACGTTTATAAAGTGTGGAAGAAGTGTCAGCTCTAAAGCTGACCTATTTAATTGTCTCTGACGTCAAACTTTAAGGGGGTAGCTTGGCTCCTGGCTGATCCTCAAATCTTAAGACTTGATGCATTATACTGCAGAGCATGCAGAAAGTGAGGAGAAAAAGCATAAATTATCTTGATAGAAGCCTGCACGTGCAGTGTAGGGTTCTGGGACGTGCTCCAGGCAAAATAGGATTTTTTTTTTTTTTTTTTTTAGAGAGATAGTGTTCTTGAAGGTTCATATGATGCAAAGTAATGCAAGTAGTAAATACGCAATTTCCTGTTTAAAAGGCCATCAGCTGTTTGAAATATTATACTCAATTATTGTTAGAGAATTACTGTTACTTTATTTTTTACATCTTTTCTTTATGATGTGTTAATATAGCAAACTTACTCCGAGTAACTCCACAAAAAAAAATCAGAATTGTTGCATACTCTCCATCAAATACATAACGATAAAAAGCTTTAAACTTATTTCTCATTGGCTTCTTAGGAAGCAGTAGCTGATACTTAATTTTCATAAGCTAAACTCTCTCCTCGCTTTGCAGAGCAAGCTCTAGTTTGCTTTGTGCTGCCTCTGGTGTCTGTGCTGTAGTTCTGGCATTTTCAGGTTTCATGGGCCTTATGTTAAAGTTCTTGTATCGACTGCTGAAATGGGTCACTGTGCTTGAAAAACTGTTTTGTCGGCAGTCCTCCCCCCACAGCCTCCGTGTGTTACACAACTTGTGTGCCAGTACAGTCGGGCTGGAAGAAGTGGATTCTGTGCTTTTAACTACAACAGACGATTTTAAGACCTAATTTAGATTCCATCCCAGCAAAAAGTGCTAGAAATCAGCACCTAAGACTTTCCAGATCTGGAACATAGATGTTTCTGTGCTTATACTAAGCAAGTCAAGTGGATTTGTTAAAATGAGTCAAACCCCAGCTCCTAGTAAGGGGGTTCACCAGTAAAGCTGACAAGCGTGTGTTGTGTAGTCAGTTTGCTTTTGACGCTTGCTGTTAGAAAAACCAAGTCCCACTGCTAAACGTTTCTTTCAGCTTCAAACGCTGCAGAGTGAAAATACCAACCTCAGAAGACAGGCCACCACCAATATATATCAGGTCCAAAGTGGTTCTGAATACACAGACCCTACCAACAATTCTTCTTTAAAGCGGCGGCCATCTGCACGGGGTAGCAGACCCATGTCCATGTATGAGACTGGATCAGGGCAGAAGCCCTACCTCCCCATGGGAGAGGTCCCATACCCAGAAGAAAGCATAACGAGACTGCAGCCTTTCCCTCCACATGTAAGTAAAACTGCTGATGCTTCTGCATTTCTTCTGATGTTCAGCTTTTCTGTCTGTTCTGACTGTGCTCGTTTCCCAACGCTGCTCGACTGTCTGCTGCAGAGTGAACTGGAGCTGTACGACTTGTTGATGTTTGCTGTATTAACATGTCTGCAGGAGCTTGATGGGTTGAAAAGTAAAAGCTGTAGCAATATTGGAATACGTAAGCTGGAGCTTTTGGCTTCTGCTCAGCTGTTTCTTTTAACCACAAGATACATATGCCAAATACCAATGTGTGGCTGTTGGAAAACCAGGAGGGGTTAAAAAATTTAGTATTCCGAAAGAAGGTAGGTAAAGTTCATGGATTTCTTTCTTGGCCTGGGCCAATTTCTGAACTTCAGAACCACCTTTCAAAAATAAAATAAATTGAAGCTAAATTTTCACTAGGCTGCCAGTTTGTTATTCTGAGTTTGGAACCGGAGGTCAAGATGGGTTAGATCTGTTAATTGAACAAATTCTTCTGGTTTAGTATTTTCCTGTATGATGTGCTGATAGAGAAGAGGGAGTTCTGTATTGGCCCCAAGGATTCTGCACAGGTGGGTTCACACTTTGGATAAGTGACCCGACACACCCTAGTGCTTATTAAAGTTAGTGTTTTGTTGCATCTTTTTTCGATTGCCCTGTGGGCAGGAATATGGGACAGTATTTTTTTAGGCACATATTTAACGTTTGTGGATTTTCTTCGATATGTGTCCCTGTGGGTAGCACTAGCTTTCCTTTCCTTCCAGACAAACCATTAAGCCCTTTCAAACATACTTGGAAGTTAACGGGGTTTTTGCCTGGCGTGAGGGAGGGCAGATGTTCCATGCACGCTCCAGAGAAGACAGTGGTGTGCACCAGGGAATCAGTGCAGAAATTTGTATGCTGGGTGTCCCCCCTGCTTCAATTCCATTAATTAGAACTTCAAACTATGAAGTCTGAGTCATTTTAAATTTAATTGGTATGTTGAAATAAAGGCAATTCTGGCAGCAAGAAATGTCAGAGTTCTGTGTGTGGCAGCGTTTGTAAAATGTGACTGTGCTTTGTGTAGGTCCTTTGGTCATTTGGTTTGAAATTTGGGTAGAAGCAGCGGTTCTGAAGCATTAATTTGTTATGTGGAGTGAGTTAATGTGGTATTATGGTGAATGTATTTTAGTCTTTCTGAAATTTAGCACCTCTGTAATGTCAACATTAGAATTAACATGGAGTCAATTGTATTTTGAAAGAATGAAGTCCACTCAGGCTTAGCCAAATTCTCAAAATCATTCTTGCTTTATGTCATCTCCATAGTTTTAAGAATGTTCCTTTTATTTCAGTTAAGAATTTATTTGTGTTTTTGGTTTTCCCGAGTGTTTTTCTCTTTCCCATTTTTAGATCGGGAGGAGTGCGTTTGTGACCTCCTCTTCATCTCTACCCTCCTTCCCCTCCACGCTTTCCTGGTCAAGGGATGAAAGCACCCGAAGGGTTAAGTACCTTCCCAATCGGTCTCTTCCCTAGAGGAGGTGGCAATCTCCCTAGAAGCCCTTACGCCTCTGTCTTCTCCCCTTTCGTGCTGACTAGCCTTCATGCTTGCATGAAGTGGTGCTTCATCACTTTCCATCTCTTCTGCCCGTGCTGCGGACACTCTTCTCTCTCTAACTTCCCAGCAGCTGCAGTCTCCGGCACCTAACAGCACGCACGGGTACCGCAGGTCACACCTTCAACTGCGTAACAGCCTGGGAACAGCCAGGAGCCAAGTCGGTGCTGTTTGGAGAGTGATTTGGCAGCACGCGCTGATACCTCACAAGCCACCGTGTAACTCTTCCTGCTGACTAAAACGCACTGCATGAGGCGTACGAGGCTCCCTGAGTCCCAGCTTGAAGGGCTGCTTTCCTTGGGGGCTGTCAGTTTGCACCACTCCAAATCGGTACTGATGGAGCGTTGATCTTACAGGTGTTCATTGGTTTGTTGGAAGGGAGTTCTTTAAGCGGCCAAACAGCCGTTCCTGTTGCCCGCCCGGACGCTCAGGGTCAGCTCGCCTGCTTGTGCTGACCTTGAGAGACGAAAGACTCAACGGGCACGGGCATTGTTTTTACCAAGACTCCTTTCAGGGCAAGATTAAAGTCACTGAGAGTGTATAAAGGAAGCTTTATAAAGGAAGCCTGTTCCATCAGGCTCTACAAAACTTTGTTCTTAGGGGTTTTGTTAGCTGTAGGAAAAAATCTGCAGTGTTACCAAGAAACATTAAATGCATTCTGTATGTTGGTCCAAAGATGCTGTCTTTGCTGTGGCCTCATACGTGAGCTGTTAGCTACTTGAAGGAGCCTTGTCCTGCTGCTTAAACTTTTGTTTTTAAACACTTCTCTTTTTTTGCAGCAGGATGTTTAAATCTGGTCTTACTCCAATTCGTTTGCTGGAAGTGAGCGTAGAACGCCACCTTGCAAAAGGACACGTTTAGCAAGGGAAATAGTTCAACAGACTAGTCTCTCTGCGACAGCTTCTCTTTAGACTATGTTTTATTTGGGATCCTGGAGCTGATTGCAAGTTACGCCTCAAAAGAAGGGAAAAGCACATTCCCTTTGCAGCTGCAGCATAACGTCCGTTTTTGGCTGCGGAGGGGTGCAGCCGAGGTGCTGGGCCCTGAGCAGGTACAGCTTCACGTGGCGCAGGCTGAGGGATGCTGGGGATGAACAACCCGTAGCTCTCACCTGCTGTTGGACCAGCCCGAGCTGCCGGCTCGCACTGCGTGCAGAAAGTGCCCTCCATCGTCAGAATGATCGGTTACATTTCGAGGTCTCACTCTGACTAAACCTCTTTAAAGCAAATGTCGAGACAAGGTCCTTTGGGCTGTTTTTAGATGTTTATGTCTCATTTCTTACAAAATAATGAGTAGCTTATACTCATTTTGGTGTATCACCTATTCAAGACATAGGCTTTGCTTATTTCTGTGTTAAAACCAGACTTTCTGAGAGTGAACTTGAGAAGAGTATTTGTATGTCTTTCTAAGACTTAACTGATTTTGAAAAGATCTTTCAAGAAAACGTTCTTTCTTTTTGCTCTGCTTTTTCTGCGTGGTTCATATAATGAAATCAGCACCGTCTCGTTCCATTCTTGGGCAAGCATTGCAGAGTCTAATCAAAGTTTACTGTATAATACTACAGTTTTCAAAAAACCCCCGAGTTTGTGGGTTTGGATGTTGAATAGTCATACTCTGGCCTCTTCCTGCTTTGTGAATTCTTGTGTCTGCATTTTATTTTGACTGAAGAGTGTTTGCATGTATCAGTTGAGAAAATACTAGATTTGTAAGGGCTAAATGATAAAACTTCCAAGGGAATATCCTGCGTGGTCAAATGCAAATCTGGGTTTGGCTGCAGCTGGTGTCAGTGTAGTACTAGAAACTTGCAGAGGTTTTTATTGTACACTGGTTCTATACTATATTGCTGATTCCATGATACCCTGTTCTTGTAATTTTTGTCATTTGTATCGTAGGGCTTTGCCACTACGTACTCCTCTGTACGTCTGGGAGAGGGGGCAGGTCAGACCCTACATATAGTAGTTTGGTATCTTCGACATATATGGCACTTTTACAATTGACCTTTACTAGCTATCTTGAGAGGTGAACATTCAAAAAATGCTTGTTTTTTTCCTTTTGTGCAGAGTAACTTTAGAATGGACGGAAAGCATTCGTACTCCAGGTGCTTCAGAGTTAAGAATTGTTGGTTTCAACGTTAGATGAGTGCTTAACAAATGTACTGGATCTTAACCAGTGAAAACCAATTCCTAGCCACATTTTTGGTCTGTCCTTGAGGCAGACGTGTTATTTCCCAAGTGTATGGATCAGGGATGCGAATTGCGGGTGTCCCTTGCAGTCTAACGCTTGAGATTTACCTCATCTTGACTTCAGAGTTTCTGTAAAGCTCCAAGGCTGGTTCTTCGGCGGGGGTTGCGAAGGCCCCTGTTCGGTGAGCAGTGCCTGTGGCTGAGGCTGATCTGCCTGCGGTGACACTGATGTGCTGCACTTGCAAACGGACGAGCTGCAGTAGGCGCTTCTGATGAGCTCTGCGATTTTTAAAGCTAGAGGAGGCCAGATGGGTGATGATCCTGGGGCCTGGCTGAGGGTGGGAGGCTGCCTCGGGGGCTTCAAACTGCAGAGATCGGCCTGACAGCAGGTATCCATAGCATAAACCGCCAGGATGTGCTGCTGGCTGGGCATGAACTATCCCAGGCTGAACCAGGTCGGAGAAGGGAGCTTAGCGCTCTGGTAGTCTGCTTCGAATCTCTTCCTGACAGAGGGGGCTGCAGGGAGAGCGCTCTTGAGCTGTTGTGGTGCAAGCATGCTTAGTTGTGTTAGCAGCCTTCTGAAAGGGAAAAAAAAAAAGGTTGAAAAGGAGTTTATGGAAAAAAAAGTGAGCATCATCCTTGCCCACGATTTGGATGCTTTACTGGGAGGTGCAGAACTGGTCTGTGTGGGAGCAGGAGGTGGTGGGAGTTCTGCTGTCACACCTGGGAGGAAGCGCGTGTGCTGAGGCAGGGAATGGGCGGCGGCACTCCGGTGCCCGGTGTGGACACAGCCTCTGCGTCTCCCCAGGGAACGCCTTGTGAAGGGGAGAGCAGGAAAACACCGGACCTCTGACTCTGGTTATTCCTCTGTTCTTCTGGAGCAGCCCTGGGCCGTGCTCCCACGCTTGGCCCGGCCTTCACTCTGCAGTGGGCCGCCCACACTCAGTCTGGCCTTCTGTGCTTGGTTCAGCCTCCAGCTCTCTTCGGCCTTCCCTCCGCTGTGGGCCTCCCACTCTAGGTTTGATCTCACCTTCCTCGCATGCCTCCCAGTCTAGGTTTGGCCTCCTACTCTGCGGTGGGCCTCCAGTCTGAGATCAGAGTCACAGGCTCAGTTCAGCCTCCGCTCCACTGTATGTCTCCCACTCAGCTGTGGGCCTTCACTCTGGGGTTCCACCAAATCCGCTGGGGATTTGGCCTCCAAGCTACTTTGGGTATCCCACTCTTCGTTCAGCCTCCCAGTTGGATCAGCCTCCCTCTTCGCAGTGCGCCTAAAATCTCGGTCCGGCCTCCACTTCCTTCTGTGTCTCCTGCTCTTGTTTCGCCTTCTGCTTTGGAACTGGCCTCCTGCCCTCCTTTCAACACCCGTCCTTCAGTGGCCCTCTGCTCCTGACGCTTGGGCCTCCCACCCTTGTTTCATCCGATGCCCTGCTGGGGGCCACAACTCTGACTTATTTGGCCCTCCCAACCTTGTATTAGTCTCAAGTGTTCAGTGAGCCTCAACGCTCCCCATTTTAGCCTCCCACCCCTATTTTGCCTTCCAATCTGCAGTGGGCTCCAAGTCCTGTCTGTTCGGCTTCCTGCATGTCCTTTGGTCTTCCACCTGCAGCTTGGCCCCCACTCTGCCGTAGGCCTTCCTCCGTCCCTTCAGTCTCCTGTCTTTATTTTGGCTTTCCCATTGCAACAGTCCTTGACCCTTGTTTTGGTTTCCCATTTTGCAGTGGGCTTTCCATGCCTGGGTCAGATGCCCAGGCTTGATTTTTGGCCTCTGCTCTGTCAGAGGCTGCCTGCTCTGCTGTGGACCTCCCTCACTTGGTTCAGCCTCCCACCTTGTGCTGCGCCTCGATTCTCATTCCGGCCTCCTGGGCTTGGATTGTTTTCCACTCTGTGGTCAGCCTCCAGTCTGCTGTGGGCCTCCTGCTCTTGGGCTGGCCTCTTTCTCCCCCTCTCCAGTGCTCACTTTTCAACCTCCCGCTTCATGGTGGTCCTGCCCTCTCCGTTTGGCCTCTGCTCCTCTCTGGCCCTCCAGCTCTGTGCCCAGGCGGCAGTTTCAGCAGCAGGGGAAGGATGCCATGGCGGGGACGTGCCATGCCGGCAGCGCCCAGGGCCTCGGGTATGAGCTGGCAGCAGGAGCCTGGCACGGGGCAGGGACACACCCCGGGCTCCAGGGTGGCGCAGGGGCTGTTGTGCGAAAGAGCACCCCCACATACGCAGGACGCGGTGCTGGCACAGCTCGGGGCACCCCTTTCCTGCACCACGCTGAAGTACCTCTGTGTTCACTGCAGGCTTCCAAGCTGGAGAAGCAGAGCAGCGTGTCAGAGAGCGACTACGATAACCCCACTGCCCCTCTGGAGCTGGAGGAGACGGGGTAGGTGCTGTGACGCTGCGGTGACGCAGAGCTGACGGCACAGCGCGGAGCTCCGGGATGGGGAGTTGTTCGAGCAGCCGTTTCTGTCCCCCAGGGCCGACCTCTGCTTTGTTCCTTTGCAGGTCAGGCAGGAAGGGCCGGCAGAGGAGCGTCATTTGGCAGGGGGAGGGATCCATCCCTGAAGATGCCGACGCAGCCCCCAGCTCCAGTTTGCCCAGTACGGAAGATGTGATTCGCAAAACCGAGCAGATCACTAAGAATATTCAGGAGCTGCTGCGAGCAGCCCAAGAGAACAAGCATGACAGGTAAGGCGCGGGTGCCGGGAAAGCTCCAGCGTTTGTGAGAAAATGGAAATTCTTTGGGTGTTTTCAGAAGCGCAGGCACCGCCCCCCGTGTTAATGCTGGAGGAGCTGATTTCACACCTACAAACCGTGTAGGTCTGGGGGGTTTCCTGGTGCACTGGACCCAGTGCCACAGGGCGAGCGGTGACGAGGGACGAGCAGCCGTGGTGGGAACACCCGCTGCCGTCCAAAAACCCAGCGCAGCCCCCTGCGAGTGGGCTCTGGCTTCAGCGCTGCCTGCTGCTGCCTGCCCCCTGCCTGTCCGACCCACAGCTGGCACGGGGTGGGGAGCAAAGCGCTCGGAGGTCCTGCTGCAAAACGTGTGGTGTTTTAGATGCAAATCAAAGGTGTTGCAGAGAACTTGGCGTGAGTTTCTCTTGGATCTTCAGACCTGCGTGTCCTTAGGGGAAGGACACCCTGCAGAAGAGGGATAGTAACACCAAGGCTGGTTTCAAGAAGAATGTGCGAAGACAGGGAGAATTTGGCTTTCCTACTGAAATATTAGTGCAGATAACGTACCAGCAAAAGTTATTTTGAACTATTGGGTTTAGACACAGACGTAGCTGGGTACAGGGGGAGCCTGTTTGTCAGCACGTGGGGTAGCACGCAGCTTCAGCTCCCTCGGGGAGCTTCTGGCCCAACTGAACAATTAATTTTCAGGAAGTAAAAGTGATGCTGCCCTTGACTGATCATCAGGTGGTGCTCCTGCACAGCTGCTGTAGAACACTCGGACTAAGAGTTACGTCTTCCCGGGTTTGAACACGTTTTAGGTCCGGGACAGCTTTGGTCTCCCTAAAATCTGAGCTTGCAGACTGGCAGGCCTCCCGCCCCGAGCTCTGTGCCCGTCTCGGTGAGGAGCGCCTGGCCAGCTGTGCCCAGCCCTCCCTTCCTGCCTTGTTGCGAGAAGCGCGCGGCAGCGGGGCCGCTTTTGTTCTGCGTTTCTTCCTTCTTGTACTTGTCTATTTTTAGAAGGGGCAGCGTGGGGCCTCTCCTCACGCGCAATGGCGAGTTCCAGCGGGTTTGTGCTGAGCTCGCTGCCCTTGTCCGTAACCTTTTCCACTGCGATCCCTTGTTGCTTGTCTCTCACAGAGAAGCAACAGCAAGAGAAGCTCTACAGAAGTTTGGGGTGTATGTATATCACAGTAGTTTAATTTTTTTAAATCATCGAAAGAAACAATGCAGCCTACCTAGCTTTTGCTGTTAAATTGATTTTTTTTTTTTTTTTTAAACAACCTGCTGTGTCAGTTTTTTGTTTTCTCTTCTGTACCATGTGTGGAGCGGGGTGTTTGCCAGAGCTTAAAGGAGTGCAGTCTGGCAAAACCCTGAGCTGTGAAGCTGCTGTTTGTCGTTTTCCTGTTCCCTGGCTCTGTCTCAGTGGGCTGAGAACTGCCCAGCCTGGGACTGGCAGGAGATGGAGCGGGCTTGTTCCGCTGCTCTCTTCTTGCAATAGGGGAGCGCTTCCTTAACAAAGAGAGGTACCTGGAGGTGTAATGACACGGCTTCCAAGCCAGTGCTGGGAACGTTGTAGATGAAAATCACGTTCTGCATAGATACTTGGAGAGTAATAAAGTGATGAAAAGAGATCCTCTATTAATGAAACACCTTCTTCCTTTTTTTTCCCCCCTCGGGTTCTTCCATTCCTTTCCCTGTGCTCAACTGGCCGAGCAGACCATTAGAGCGTGGGGGCACGCTCAAGCTCAGACATAGCCTCGGCTGCTTCAGCACGCTGGTTCCCTGGGCTGCGAGAGCTCCCCTGCAGCCTCTGACCATCCAGCAGCCCGGTCCTGCCTCCTGGTACTCTGGCCTCTGTCCCTGCCTCCCAGGCACAGTGTCCTTTCTCTTTCTCTCTGCTGCCTCTTTCCCTGGCGCACCGCCTGCACGGGGGTCGTTGAAGGCTCTGCATGAAATGCTCCGGGTGACGAGGAACCTGCAGGTCGCTGGCGCAGGGTGTCACCACCCCGCGGTGTCACCCGTTCAGTCGACGCTCCCGGCGCTGATTTAACGGGAACAGAATCACAGCCCGGGGTGTTAACTGTCTCTCGCGCAATGGATTCTCCTGTCTCTTCTGTTCGTTGTCCATCGAGGTAAATTAAATTGCGACAATGAACAGCACGACGTGGGGTTGCTGCCTCTGTGCACTGCTGCAAAAGTACGAGTTCCCAACGCGCAGCACTCGCAGCTGACAGCTCAGGCCCTCGGCTGTTGATCCAGCTGCCCTGTCAAGTGAGATCACTTGTATCTTGAGTCAATGGCAAAAGATGTGTGTTTATATAGTGTCTTCCTACCTGACCAAAATACTGTTGTTTAATGCCTAAAATACAAATGAAATTCAAGCGAGATGTTCTTTAAAACAGAACTTCCCAAGTTGTAACCCCAGGTGTTGCTGCCCGTGACAGACATCAGGGTTGGAGGCAGAGGTTGCCACCAGTTTCTGCCAGTGATGGATTCTCTTTTCCAAGTTGTCACTGCTTGAATATCGTCCTGATGTCTTACTGGAATGTGTGTAAACTCAACAAATGCCTCTGCTCATTTCATGAGCTTACAGCGAGTGCTTAGACTATGAAGTAAAGCCGTTCCTCCAAGACACACTAACCTAGAGAACATACTATGAAACGTGTGTCGTTAGTCTTGCTCTCTCATTCAGGTTGTTCTCGGGGCTTTCTCTGCCTTGTTAGTGAAGGGTTTAATCAGCAAACTGGCTTTTTAATGAGGTGTGGTGCTGTTCGGTGTGGCTTGCAGGGAGCAAATTAATTGTTAATAGCAGAATGGGAATTACAGTGAACTCGGAACACTTCTCCACGTTTAGTTCATTTGGAAGAACTCATGTGATTTGAGACATGCAGAAATACTCCTTTTTAAAGCTGTTTTCCTGCATTGCCAAAATGACCCCAGCGTGTTGCTTCTTTCTCAGTGCATTTGCAAGTGACCTGGTTTTGCACCTTCGGTGTGGCAAGATGAGTGCATAAATAATGCCCGGGGCTTAGGGTTGGGTTGGTTTGTTGGGTTTTTTTGCTTGAAAGGGCAATGATCTGCCATAATCTGCAGATGTTAAATATTTTTCTTGACTGCTGTTGCTTTGTGAGTTTGGAGATTCTCTTGCTTAAGATTGAATCATATTGACTAACTCACGCTAAAATTGAGTCTTTGAAGCATGAAAACGAGCCTTTTGAAATTAGGCTTCTGACAGACCGCACTAACCCAGCGCTTCACAGCAGCTTACAGTAAATACTAAGATCTGTTTTGAGCAGACCAATTTTCATTTGGTATATAAATCAGAAGTGAAATCTATGAGGACTAATGGAATCTGCCTCTATTAGCTAACTCAGCAGAATTACCAAATGTTTAGCCTCAAACTCACACACTGTGAAAGAAGTAGTTTGGAGATGCACGTATCTGTAAGCTGCTGTGTGAGAGTTGTGCGTTGTCTGTTTTACTGTGTATAACTAAATCCAAGAAGGCACCTTGGTGTTCTTAAGTTACCTTCATGGGATGTTTTACCTTTCGTGAAACTTACCAAAAAAGCAAGGTATGAATTCTGCGCTGGAAGCGGGGCATACCCCGTTCTCAGGTATCTGACTTCCAGTTGTGAAATGAAAGGGGAAACTGTGCATAGTGCTGCATTTCTGGCTTCAACTGATAACAAACTGATACAGGGCTGGAAATAAATCTCCCTGGAATCAAGGTGTGCCCTCAGCACCCATCTCTGCCACAAACTGAAGCTTCCAGCCGGGCTGCTGACCCAGAGGGGCGCGTGTTTGTTACAGAGATCGCTCCCAGTAGCTGAGAACCGGTGGGTGAAAAGCTCACGGCGGTCAGACTTCAGGTCTTGCTGCCAAGTGTTTTGACCACAGTTTGGGGGGTTTACTCTATTTTGGTAGCTTAGGTACAAAGTGCCATTTTTTTTTTTTTTTAAAGGCTTCTACTTTGTAACTTACACATGGAAAAGAAGAGCTGGGCAATGGCCTTGCTTCAGAGGGGCAGACCTGACAGTGCTGTAAATATCACCACTTGGCTGACAAGCTATTTTAAGAGTTTGGGTGGCCAAAATTCAACTCTGAAACATAAAATCAGTTGAAATACCTTTGGGGTTTTTTAACTTCAGATATTACTGGATATTTTTAGCTGCTTAGATCCTGAGCAGTCTTAAAATTTTCTTTTAGTATTCTGGTTTTATAGTCTCTTACTTATGGAGAGAGAGCTCTTTCAAAACAAACCCACAGAGAGTTCTCTGAAATGGCAGCAAGTTAAATTTACTCAGATCCCACATACAAAGTGTTGTGGTTCTTGTAATCCACTTTTGATCGACAACACTGCAGTGAGGAATAAAAAGTTGCTTTTTTCCCGAAGCACCTCCGTATCACCAGGTTTTGTTTAAACATTTTCAAGCTGCAGAATCCTACTTTGTGACTGACTTAGAGGAGCCAGTTTGCTTGGGCATGGTTTCCTACACCTAACTATAACATGTTGTGTGCATACACCAAACAGAAGAAGCCAAGTGATTTTCTGTGCCATTTGGAGACAAATTCCAGCATTTGAATAGCTGGCCAGGGGCGAGGTTAGGCAACGTGAGCGTACGAACCCCTGTGCACTTCGTATTCGTAGAGACGTGTGTCCAGAACTGCATCCAAACGGAGACCTTTTCTGACAACGCTTGGTCTGACAGGTGTGGGCAGGTACTCCTTCAAACAAAGGGATCGAAGAGCAATGAAAACATAAGAAATAACTTTGTACCATTGGTTAAGTTCTTGCTTTTTCCGAAGTCACAGAATGATGTACGAACTCGGGCTGCAGCGTGCTGGGGAACGCTGGGCAGGCACTAAGTCACCCTATGGCACGTCGCACCAGCTACTTCAGTTGCCCTCAGTGCAGCCTACAAATACTTTCATATATAAATACTCTATACTTTTAGAATATATGCGGGGTCTCTGTCACTCGGTTGTTGTTAGAATAACAGCCACTGACCGAGTTGAAGAGGACAGGCCTCTTTACCTGATGAATAATACATTCCGTCTTTTTGCAGCTATATACCGTGCTCCGAGAGAATACATGTGGCAGTAACGGAAATGGCAGCCTTGTTCCCAAAAGTGAGTACCTTCCAGCATCAAAATGGTTTTGGCCTCGTTCCTCATTAGTAGATTTCCCTGAAAACCAAAAGCTGAAGGTCGGGAGAAGGGACTAGGGGTTTCCATCACAGCTGTGTGTTTATTAGCGTGCCAGTGCGTGAGTCCAGGCTTTTAATTTTACTCTTGAATTTAAACTTGCACACAGTTCCCCCAAACCTGGGGGCTACTTGGGTAGCTTGAGGGGCCGTGGTTAAATAGGAATTCTGTTAGACTTATCGCCCCCAAGTTCCCATTTGAGTGCCGTTGCCTGGGTTTCTTACTTTCGGGTATGTTTAGGTCTGTTACCATCCACCAAAGCCACCTGTTGCTTCACAGCGAGTTTAGGGAGTGAAATCTCTGTGGTTAAGTTTTTGTAAAGTATGATCTAGCTCTGTAAAGCTGCCAGGAAAAGCCTGATGCTGCTGTGCCTGCCTGAACCGATTGTCTCGTACACGCCGTACGCTGGTGTCAGCCAGGACGTGGGCTGGGTGGCAGTAAACGGGCACTAGAAAACTTGTACGAGTGACCTCCTAAATGAGAGCATGAAGCGGCATTCCCTGTGTGCTGCCTGGCAGCGGCGTGAAATGTCCCTGAGATGAGAGGGGAGAAATTCCAGGAACTTGTTTCATCCGCCCCTACCCCGCGTCTCTGCGGCAGCGACGGTTAGAACCGCTCCTGCAGCGCAGAGGGCCCCGGCAGCAGAGGTCCAGTCCTGCAGAACACTCCTGAGCCAAACCGGCTACTGAAAAGCGATCCTAACCCCGTTTTGTTGTTCCGCCCAGTTCAGCTTCTGCTTTCCTTCCCCAGAAACCCAAATCTGAACTGGTAAGGACTTCTTTGCGTCTGCTGACATCTAGTGCCTACAGACTCCAATCCGAGTGCAAAAAAACCCTCCCCGTGGAGACATGCCCCACGACAGACATCCAGCTGGTGACGCAGCAAGTCATCCAGTGCGCCTACGACATCGCCAAGGCTGCGAAACAGCTGGTTACCATCACAACCAAAGAGAACAACAACTGAGTCACGCTGGGCTTTTTAGTCTTGTTTTTTAAGGGTTGGATTTCAAATATCGGTGTGGAACTATCCAAATTTTTATGAGGAAAAACTAAAGGGGGCAAGAAACTTTTTTTTTTTTTTTAAAACTCAGTATTATTTTTGCATGTTTTCTAACAATCTTATGATTAACTTAACCCACTGCCTTATTTTGTGCCTGTGTTGCCAGTTTAGTTACAGATCATAGCACGTTGCAAATAGCTGTGGAGCCAATATCACATACCAGCTTTCTACCAAGCTCTCGCTAGATGTTTCCTTGGGGCCACGTTCTGCTTTTGGATGTCGCAGGCAGACTCCCGCTGAAGCCAGCTGCGCGTGTCAGGGCAGCATCTCCCCTCCTGGAGCCCCGATGCTGCTGACCGAGGAACCGGCAGTGCACCGGGCTCCGCAGGCTCCAGGGCCGTGAGTGCTGAGCAGCGGGGAGGAGGCTGCAGTCCCGGTAACGGGGTACAAGCTGAGCGTTACCTGTTCCCATATCAGCTGTCGTGCAATAATATGTTTTTAGTCTGCTGAAACAATAGTAGTTGTGGGCATCCGAGCTTATTACGTGTAACTATACAAGGTCTTTGTCACTTTATCTGTTTTGGAAGGAATTTGAAACGTAATAGTTACTTCTTTTAGTTGTCACTATGCCATTAATATATATGTTTGATGTTACTTTAGGGCATTAGTGGTTAAAATATTATCCTTTGTTTCTGATTTAATAATTCATCCTTAAGTTTCCTACAGAAGTTTACTGTCATCTTCAAGGCACCATCTTGTTGGTAGCAGCCTGGCTTAGTAACTCAAGATGCAATTGCGCTAAAGATTTCTGCGATCCTTAAAAAAACCAAACAAAAAAGGGAAGTTACAAGAGTGCCAGCACAAAAGCAGCTGTGTCTGCCATAGCATGTCACCTCTGTACCTCAGCATATCCAAATGTGAAGAGACTGCTTCTGGCTAGTAAGTTTTATGCAAATCCTTCAAAATTTTACAGCCTGTCTATGGAGTAACCCCCGCTGGGCTGCCTGTCAGGAAGGTAGATGGGTAACAAACGTAAGCGTGCGTGTCAGGGTTTTTTCAGTCATAACAGTTCACAAAACTTTCCAAAATAATTTCAAAAATGAGAGGATTTGGGGAGTCTTAAATTCCATGGCCGGGGGAATATCACCAATTTTTTCCTCTGCCCATGCCCCACGTGGAAGCGTGTTGTTGTTTTCAAGGAGCCAGTGGCCACTTCGAGCAGTCTTGTAGCCCAGAGCGAGGCTCCGGCACTGCAGCGGCTGTCGCGTGGCAGGGGTTGGTGTGAACATTTAGACAGTTTTCACCAAAACCTTTGAGTCCGAAACGGCTGCCTGCTGTTCCACAAACAGGTCTGCCAAACCCACCGCCTCTTCAAGGCTTTCTGGTGGAAAACTGCCATCTTTAGGTCAACAAACCAGCTCAAGTCCAGCGGTTGGTTCAGATCGTGCTGTGTTTGTGTGTAGATATAAACACCAAGTGCCATAACGCTGCTGGATTCTTGGGTGTCGTGACTGGCTCCCTTTTCAAAGTGGTGGGAAGGAGCGGAGAGAGTAGGTGACAACCCAGTAAACTGATGTTCTTCCTTGTGGGGTTTTTTAATTTCCTTTCTGCACTTCTGAATTCCAGAACTGTCTCTAAACTCATGGGAATGCAGACAGGCTGGGAGTAAAACTGCAAAAGTCATTCATAAAACCTACTTCAGAATTATGCTACTGGCAATTACATACGTTGATAATCTTCTAGGAACTTCTCCTTCGTTCAGCATCATCGCAAGGCAGCGGATGGTATTTTTAAATCTCTCAGGACACCGTTGTATGCTTTTTTTTAACATATCTTACCTGACTCCCACAGCAGGACAACGCTGAGTTATCAGTTGCTTAAACTTGCCTCTGTGCCAAAACAAAGGGACACGCTGGTAACTGCAGGCCCTTGTTCCAGCTGCGCCAGATTTCCTAGAATCACACATTTTGCTTGTTGGAAGGCCCAGCTACAGAAACCTGGCCAGCTGCGGCGGAGTCCCCATCCTGTCACCTGAACGGCACTTCTGGTCACGTCCCCCGTCTCCGCCCAACCGTCCGTTCTGGTTATGGTCTGACCAGGTCATCCCTCCAGCCCCGCGGTGATGGTGATGCAAGTTGGCGACTTTCTGCTGTTCTCGGTAAAACAGAAGCGGGCCGAGCAGGTGCTGGTGTGCGCCGCGGGCTCCCTTCACCCCCGGGCAGAGCGGTTCAAGGCCAACGGTGGAACTACCCGGTAGTCCGTAAGTTCGCCCTCGGATCGTACAGCACCGCGGGGCACATTTGTAATACCCGAAATAACAAAGGTGTGGTTTTCTTTTATGACTAGATCTCCTCATTTTTTTCTTCCCCTGTTGTACACCAACTTGCTCTTTCTTTACAAAATGCTGCATAGGAAAGTAAAAATTTTTTTGCCTTTTTTCCAAAACTTGTATTTATCAGTGTTGTTCTGTCTGTACCATATTTTGACTTAATCTTTTGTTTACAGTATTACTATAAAATGCTAAAACCCTTTCAGTGTGTGAAGTTGTTTGGGGTTATTTGACCGCTGGTTCTGTAAAGAGAAGATGATGGAAAAGGTTTTCTATAGCGAGTAAAGCCCGCGGTGCCGAAATGGCTGTAACCAACAGCCTTATACCCGTCTCTGTAACGGCTCCTCGTGCCTGGTGACAGGATCCCACTGTGCCACACCAGCTGAAGTGTGGGGACTGACTGGAAGCTGCAACTGCTGACAATGATAGCAAGGAATCAAGATGATAATGAACTAAAACCCTCCTGTTGTTGCAGCAGTTTCTCCCGTAAAGAAACCAACGGTTGTTCAGGTTGCAGTTATTTATTATTTATGAAACAGGTGAAAAACGACATTTAAGGAAGTTTTCAGCACCTGCTGAGGAGGAACTCATTTGCAATGTGTTAGGAGTTAACTCCCCAAAGGCAGCTGGGTTCTGGCCCATCCTGCTGCTCCGTGGTGGGAGCCTGACGCTTCAGCAGCGACCGCGGCCCACAGGGGTTTGCGGTTCCCGCTCCCCGGGAGGCGCAGGTTCTGCCATGGTTTAGAGCCAAAGGACCCGTTTATTTATTACTAAAATACATGATCACAACTCCTGAAGGGGGAGCAAGCGAAGCAGTTCAGTCCTCCAAGGAAGCTCACAGCTCCCCAGGCCTGAAGCCAGCAGAAATTTGCTCTTGTGCACCGCTGGGGCACGGCTGAAAATTTCCGGGAATCTACTGCATTGGGTCTCAGCATCATTGCAGGCTGCTCCAAAGCCACCCTTGTTTCAGAGTTCCTTGATTCTTCAACTTTTTCTTTCTGTAGTCTGCAACTGTATTTAGTGCTCGTTCCTCGGAAGCAAAGGGCAAGAATCCTCAGGTCCACGCTGCTTTTGGGTAACTGTGGAGCTGAGGGGTGAGAACAAAGACCATAACTACCTTCTGGGCTCCAGAATTCATCTGCACGCGCGCTCTTGAGCCTGCAAAGGGCTGCTTGGGAGAGTACAGAGTAACCTCTGAGAAAAGGCAGTGGTCACGTTTAAGAGTTGATGCTCTAAGGCAGCAACAGCTCCTCCCAGCTTTCTCGGACTTCAGTAGCTACTGTCTAATAAATGACGGCGAGGTGAGTGACCCCGCAGCCTAGCGCATAGTTCAGTCTGAAAAATACCATCTGCTGGGCCTGTGGCTTAGGGTAGGGTTGCTCCGATGCAGCTTCGCTTTTAGAGCGAGGGAAAGCACGTGAAGATGCAAAGACGCTGAGCTGAGCCGTACCGACTGCCTTAATGCAGCTGACAATGCTGAAAATAATTAATTAGAATAACACTCGAGGCAGCGGCAACGAGTCTGCCTCAAAAATTCTTTAAAAATTGGGACCTAAAGCATCGATTTCAGTGAAAGAAAAGCAAGTTGTAAGAGACAACTCTAGACCTCTCTCAGGAAACAGCACCAGGGAAAGGAACGGGCCCGGCGTTGTGCCCTGGCGCCGCGTGGCAGCTAAGGCGCAGATCAGAAACGAGGAGAATGCTGTTGGCGTGGTGCTGCCGCCCTCCCCGCCGGGCCGACTCGGGGTGGGCCGTACACGCGGCCTTGCCCTCCACGCCGCTACCTACCCTGGGGCGATACCCTTGCTGAGCCATGCGCTCGGCCTCCCGCCGCACCGACTCCTCACAGCGCTGCCGGGCGGATCTCGCCTCCTCTTCCTCCTCCCTCTGGCGCTGCCGCTCCTCCCGTTCCCGTAAGCGGCGTTCGCTCAGCTGGGGACAGAGAAGACGGGGCTGTCGCAGCCCGATGGGACGCAATCGGGCGCCTTCAGTAGGGGGTGCATACCCGAAAGCGAGCTGTACCTGTGCCTCCAGCTCCTGCCTGCGGGCTGCCTTCAGTTCCTCCTGCTGCTCTTTCTCTCGCCTAGTCAGGGCTTTTGCCTCTTCAAGTTCTTTGATCAGCTGCTCTCGGTACTTTATCGACTCTTCTTGGGCTCGTCTGTTTAACTCCATCTTCTCTTGGATCTGGCGCTGTCTGCCTGCAAGGACCTTTGTGAAGGGGGACAATTCAGGGAGAAGATAAGGAAGGGACCAGCCTTAGAACTGGGGAGATCTGGGAGCAGATGGTTAAACAGCTCTCAAAACGTATAGGACAAGCAGAAAAATCCTGCCCCGGGTACTGAGGGCTGTAACCTTCTGGAGGGTGGAGTGTTACAGCTGGAATGCTGGCTTCATCGAACCAAGAGAGACACTGCATCAAAAAAGGTCATCACCTCCTTCATCAGGCGATCTCTGGCCGCCTTCTCTCTTTTCCATTCCTCTTCCCTCTTCTCCCACACTCGTTTAGCTTCTTCTCTAAAGGAGAGAGGAAGAATTCTCTCTCGGGTTACTATTAACCATTAAAAATCCCCTATGTACCCCACGGGCAGAGACAAGCTACCCTGTGCTTCAGAGGAGCACTCAGGTTTCTCTTCACGTTTGCTCCCAGGCCACCAGCATGTCCACCCCACCCGTGCCCATTTCAGAGAACCGCTCTGAGCTCCCTGGAGGACGTAACGTGCCGAAGGAAACGCTGGCCTGCAGCAGGACCTCTTGGATGCACTCCTCTGCCCCGGGCACAGGAGGGCCTCGGGAGGACGCTTGCCTCTTAACAAGGGTATTACTTCACACGGGAGGTGGGTGGTTAAGGGCACTGCTGGAAAAGCTGAAGATTTTGCAAATCTCTCTGCAACAAAACCTTGAACTAAAACTTGAGAGTAGGACGCGCCATCCTCTCACCAGTGAAGACGCTCTCTGCGCTGGGGAGAGCAGAAGGTGAGCCTGAACCTGAGGCAGCTTTTATGTACCAGCTCGGAGATACACAAGGAAACAACAGGCAGGTGTGGGAGTCGCTTAGGCTAAAGCCCTCCAGGTCAGTAATGCAGGATCACTGAAAGCTGGTTAAAAATTACTCGCAGCTAAAAGGTAATTCTCGCTGTCTCTGCGTTACTACCTGAAAGCTGTTGCGTCAGCGCTAACGTAACAGAAATTATGGGCTAGGTCTGGGGCTGAGGTAGCTGAAAAACAGCTGCAGGCTTTGATTCTGTCCTGGCAGAAAAGCTTTGGTCTGTCCGTCCGTTCCACGTTCAAAGCCTGTGTAACCAACATGAATGGAGCTCTGCCAGCCAGGAACATTCAGCTCGTGCAGTCTAGACGATGGGCAGACTCACCTAAAAAGAGTCTGCAGCTCTGCTTCCCTCTGCTTTTCCAACTGGAGCTGTTCCTCAAGGATGTGTTTCATCCAGGCAACGTCTGCAACAGCTTGCTCTCGTCGCGCGGACTGGCGGTGCTGGTCCTCATCTTCTTTCTCGAGGAGGGCTATTAAGATTTGCCTGTCTGCCTCCTTGAGAAAAGCCACAAGATGAACAACTACCCAGCAGGCTTCCAGCCTGTGTGCAGGGCTGCCCTCTACAAGTTACTGGTGACAGCGTCAAGGGTGCGCTCAGAAGACATTCAGTCTGACGCCTTCTCCGTCACCTTTTCCCTTCAGCCCTGTTCACAAGCTGGAAGGGGCTTTTTAACTAATTGTCTCGAGGCATCAGAGGCAGACACAGAAATGAGACACAAAGAACGAGTGTTTTCAGCACACAGTATCTATGATGTATAAATCAAGAGGTATTTTCTCTTACCAGCTCCTCTTGTATCTGCTGGGCTCGTCTCTTTAACTGGGCATTACACTGCTGCCTCAAAAAGCGACTGAAGGAAGAAAAAAAAAAAAAAAAGAAAATATTCAAACTGACTGGCCATCCCTACGTTGTTACACACCAGCACTCAAGGAGGTACGTCTGTGACAAGGTGACTTACAGACAACAGAGGCACCTGCTGCTGCCAACAGGAACAACAGGGAACACACCAGCGTGTCTGCTCGTCAGCTGTTCTGGGCACTTCCATCAACACCCAAACTTTCACCACCCACCGCTGCTGTCTGAAATACCCCCTTGTGCCGCAGGGACTGTCACGGACGTAGGAACAGATTCTACCCAAGCCCTGCCGAAACAAGCCACGCTCGGTCTCATACCCAAGCTCTTTCTTCTTCCAGTGCTCCTCCATTTGTTTCCTTTCTTCTTCCAAGTTCTCCAGCTCCCACTGCTGCTTTAATAAATTCTCTTGTTCTTTTTTCAGCTTTGTTGCCTAAAAGGAAAAAACAACCACCAAGAAAGAGCACATCAGAGAGCTCGGACATCCCAGAGAAAGCCTTTGTACAGGAGTCAGTGCCCCGCTCTGCTCCTCTGCAAGCAGCTGGAATCCTCCTTGCTGTAACTATTCCACATTCATGTCATCCGTGGGGGCTCCTGCTGTGAGGAGCTCCGACTGCCAACGCCTTTGACCTGAACCTGTCACGCTTAGAAGTTTCTACAACCCTGTTTCTCATCTGGTACAGCACAAAAGGGTGCTCACGTTTCAAGAGGAGCGAACAAAAGCTACTGGGATGCAGTTAATATACCGGCATTCAGGGGAGAGGTCTACGTGGCTAACGGCAATCATGTCACAGGCAGCTTCCTTCTAGATTTAATCTAGTGGAAACCTGGGGGGAAGAGGTCAGTCAGCGTTGCTGTATTTCCAAGGGAAATAATAAATTTCCTTCTCAAATGAGGAGAAACTAAAGTTTACCTCCATCTCCTGTAATTTCAGTTCTTCTATTTGTTGAAGCAACGTCTCCGCTTGCTGCTTCTCTTCCAGCCGACGCTGCTCTTCCTCTTGTCTCATTCTCTCCAGCGCTTCCCTTCGTGCAATTTCACATTCGTTTTCATAACGCTTTTTCTCTTCGAGTTTAGTTGCCTCTTGCTTTCCGAGCCAAGAGAAAACACGACATTTACCATTAGGCTAACGCAAAGAAACAGACTCTGGCTCAGGAAATCCACAAATTGAACTCCTATGAGCTGACACGTATTGGGAAAATATGGAACAAAAGGTGCTAAGAAGGCAATAAGGACAAAGCCAAACTGTCTGCTGACCCCTGCCTGAAAACGGCTACCAGTTGTACACGTCCTTTGCAGGACCCTGCACAGGTCTGACGCTACGCACAGGCGGCCTCACAAATACACTCACATTTTCCTACTACACCCTAGACTGGTTTTAGTTGACTCTGAAATCTGTATTTGAAGGCCTTTTTTTGTTCTTTCACATCAACATCACTGCATTCCCCCATCTAGTGTGTGCATATTCCAACACTGAGCTCCTGCAGCTTCGCACTGGCTCTGCCCGGCAGTTCACTGCCAGACGAGCGCCCAGTGCCACACGGAACCCTGCAACGCATCCGTTCAGCGGTCAGCACTGGATTTGCTGGGAGACGGATACTTGTGAGACAGGAATGATGGCTCTTCACCACATCAGCCTCCCTGTTAGCAGCTCCCACCGTTGTGCGGACTCCAGAACTCCCCATCACTACGGGAACGAGCGGGCGACCTCAGTAGTTATTTGATTGTGAGGAAAAAGCGTGTGAGGAAAAAGCACGGCTGACTCCTGTTCCTTCCACAGGTGAGCCACGTCCGTACAGGAGGGCAAGCCGTCTGCCAGTTGGGCACATAGCGTCACGGCTCCACTGCTCAGGCGTTTCAGGAGCCAGCCCTAGTGACCAGTAACACCAGGGCTACCCCAGCATACCTTGGTTTTTTGCGTTAGCTGATCACCCCAAGCCTCCATCACGTGCTTCCTGTGCAGCTCCGACTCCACCTGTAGATGACACAGGCGCCATCAGTGCCAGCGGCTCTCCCATCCCGCAGGATCCCCTGGACTCTCTGGGGCACCGTTAGCCCCAAAGTCCCGCCAGAATCTCCCTCTGCAGAGGTGGGTTTGGGCGTCCTTGGTGCCCACCAGCTCCCAAGCTGAGGGTCAGGGTCACATGCCAGCTCTGGGAAGCACTACAGCAACCCCAAAATCAGAGCTGTGGCAGCGAGAGCATCAGGTCAGCAGGATAAAGCATAAGGAGGCACCACGGACATGGCAGGTACAGCTTTAAAAACCACCTGAGGGATTTACATCATGGGCACTGGCGATCTGCTCTGAGCCAGGACAGACTGCTGACTTGTTTTTGGAGAATTATCAGCTTTGAGGGGACTTGAGCCATTTTACGTCTTTGCCTTTTGCTTATCAGAACTTGGGACAATCGCCGCAATTCAAGATGAGTGACAACAGTAGGTATAGGATGACTTTCGAGTTAAAAACTGGTTCAATGCAAGGCAGCAGGGACTAAAAAGAAAGTAACGTCACCTCCTGGAGCTCAGCGCTGTTTTTCTTCCAGTGCTCGTAGAGCAGCTGCTCAGCGATCTGGAAACACGAGAGTTGGATTATGCCAGGACACGGAATTCGAGATACCAAACCCTCCCACGGCAGCTGTTGGTTAAGGGCGCACCAAATGCTGGAAAACTGCTCGGGGCGCTTCTGTCCAGCCCCCAACTTGCGCATCTAAAGCCCGGGAGCGGCGTCGGGAGAGATGAGGAACCAGCCCCGGGCTGCGAGGTCTCTCCCGGCGCCCTGCAAGGATGGGGCCTCCCCGCCGCTCGCCTCACCTTCCTCCTCCTCTCCTCCCGCCCGGCTCGCAGCTCCTCGCTCCGCTGCCTCATCCCGACGGCCTCCAGCCCGCGGCTCCGCCGCAGCTCCGCCGCCAACGCCTCCCTCTCCTCGCCCAGCAGCCGCCTCAGCCGCTCCCGCCGCTGCTCCAGCCTCGCCGCCGCCTCCTCCTCCTCCCGCCTCACCGCCGCCGCGCTGCCAAAACACCCGGTGTGTCAGCGGGGAGCGTCCGCCGGGGCCCGGCCCGGCCCGGCCCGGCGCGGCCTCCCCTGGGGCCCGGCCCGTACCTGGGCGGGAGGGCGCGGGGCGCGCTCCACCGCGCCTGCTTGGAGCAGCAAATGGCGGCCTGGGCGAAGGAGCGGCTGGCCCGTTCCCACTGCTGCCGGCTGCGCGCCTCCAGCTCCCGCCGCCGCTCGGCGACCCACCGCTCCGGGTCCCGGACCCGGCTCCGCGCCGCCCACCCCAGCGCCATCCTCCTCCGTCGCCAGCGGCCAACGGCCGCTGCCATGGCAACGCTCCCGGCCGCTACGGGCGCCGACGAGGGACACGCCGCGACGCGCTTCGCGGGGGAAGGTTGGCACGGGCGGACGCTCCCCCGCCGGCTCGCACCCACCCACCCGGCTCGGGGCGGGGAAGGGGGACACCGGCTTCTGCCGCCCCTCGGTACCGCCGTGCCCGGTGCGAGCCCGCAGGGCGGCCGGTTGATGGCGCCGTCAGTATTTCAGGTGGGTTAAAGGTTGGCGTTTCTGCCGCCTCCCGAAGCTCGGTCTGTGCCAAACCCCCACCGGGGCGGCCTCTGCCTGTCCTGGACCCCGGGACGGGGGTGTCTGGGCACCGGGTCGGTTACACGCGGCTCCCGGCTGTGGCCTCGTTCCAGCACCTTCCTTGCGGGCCAGAGATCGGTATCGCCCCACGACCGGTTTTTCCAGAACGGCCGGTCAAAACCACCCGATTTGGGGCTGGTGAACCCCCTCCCCAGGGGGATGAGCCCCCTCTCCTGCTGCGGGGGAGCTGAGCTCTTCCTGCCCGGCCGCAGCTCCCGGTCGTGTGTGTGTCCGTCCCCGTCCCCCCCCTCAAGCCCTTCGCAGAGGCATTTAAAATTAATCACTCCCGGTTCCGGTTGCTTTTCCCGGCGCAGGCCAGGCCGCCCCGAGGAGGCCGGGGACGCGCTAACCGACCCATCTGCTCCCTATCAAAAATTTATCTCCCCTAAATAATTAACGACCACCAGCAGCGGGGAACGCGGCACCCGGCCAGGGGAGGCGCGGGGGGGGGGGGAGGGGGTGCGCTCCGATTTCCCCCCGCCGCGGCTGCCAGGGCAGGGGCCCGCCGAGGGACCCGTGCGGCCCTCAGCTGGCCGGGGCCGAACCGCCGTGCCCCCGGGGGGTGAAGCGGGGACAGTCCGGCCCCCGCCGGTGCCCAAAGCGGCCGCCGGCGCGGCCCGAGCTGCGGGACCGGAGCGGAGCCCGGGGCTGAGCGGGGCGCTGAGGGGAGCGAGGCCCCGCCCCTCCAGCACCGCGAGGCCCGCCCCCCCCGCGTCGCGATTGGCGGGAGGGCGAGCGGACGGTGCACGGTCATTGGTGGGAGAGGCGGGGGGCGGGGCGCGGTGGCAGCCGCGCTGCCGGGTCGGGCGGCGGGGCCGGTGCCGGTGCCGGTGCGGAGCGGCGCGGCGCGGAGCGGCGCGGGCCAGGCCGGGCCGGGCCATGGCGTTGCTGCTGGAACACGAGTTCAAGCCGCTGCCGGCCGACAAGCAGATCGAGACGCTGCCCTTCCTGGAAGCCGTCGCGCACCTTCCGCCCTTCTTCGGTGAGACCGGGCCGGCCGTCTATGGGGGCGGGAGCTGAGGAAGGGCCCGGGCCGATACCGGCCCCGCCGCCGCGCCCAGCCCTGGCATTTTGCGGGCACAAAGTCCTCGGGCCCCGCTGGTCTGGGTAGCCCTTCCCCAATCCCTGGTGCCCCCCTCCACTCCTGGGGCTCCCCCGGTTCTGGGTTGCCCCATCGCCACCCACGACCCCCGGCCGGTGCTCACCCCCAGGCCCGACTGCTCGCCGCCCCCGGTGCCTGGTGTCCCCCGGGGAAACAAGCTGGCGAGGCCGGGGGTTGCATCACGGTGCCGTCAAACCCGCCGAGCAGCCCCGTTGGGAAACGTCCCCACGCCCTGGCAGAACCGCCATCGCCCCACCGACGCCGCCACCGCAGCGGGGCCTGGCCACCTTCCCCCGGTACGACCCAGCCGGTGGCATCGCTTGGGGCCGGTGGCTCCCGGCTGGCCCATGGATCCCACCCGTAGCCGCTCACCCCGTGTCGGGGACGGGGCAGGTGTTGCCAGGCGCGTGGCAGCGTCACCACCCTCATGCCACCACGGCCTGCGCCATCCCGCCGCCGTCCACAACGCCGGCGGTTGTGCGACGGCTCCGTGGCAAGGCTGGGGACGGGCAGAGAGGGTCCTGTGCCCACCGTGCCACCCCGGACCATCACATTGGCGCCGTGTCCCAGTGCCAGGGGGTCAGAGGGTCGCTGGCAGGGCCGGGGCGGGAGGCAGGGCTGTCCCGGAGGGCTGCTCACTGCAGAGCCCGCAGAGCCCTTTGCTGGTGGGTGTCTCGGTGCCTTGGCTGGGGTGAAACCTGTTGGTGACACCGGGAGTTTGCGGCGTCTCCTGTGTCCCCTCGTGACGAATCGTCCTCCCTCCGTGTTCCCGCAGACTGCCTGGGGGCTCCCATCGTCTACTCGCCGGTCAAAGCAGACCTGGCTGGAAATATCAAGGTAAGGAAGGGGTGCGGGGAGGGCTTGGGGAGGGGGGGGAAATGGAGGTGAACCCCCCCCGGGCAGAGATGCTGTGGGATCGGAGAGGCAAGACCCGGAGGCGTTTGAAAGGGCTTTTTCTTGCCACGGGGGCTTTCGGGCTCAGCGGCAGCTCGTCACGGTCGCGGGTGTTTATTAACGGGGTTCCCCGGTGAAAGCACCGATGAGGTGCTCGCTGCACCACGCCGCTGCTGCTCCCAGGAGCCAACCCCCCCCCCCCACCCCACACCTTTCTCTGCCCTCAGAAAATCCGGGCGGTTTATGACTCCAACCCCACCAAGTTCAAGACGCTGCAGAACATCCTGGAGGTGGAGAAGGAGATGCACGGCTCGGCTTGGCCCAAGACGGGCGCGACGCTGGCGCTGATGTGGTTGAAAAGGTGACACACGGCGTTGGGGGGGCTGCTCGGGGCCGTGTGAGGAGATGGCTGGAGTCCGCTGTGGAGAGCGTGGGTCTGGCTGGTCCCTTCGGGCCAGGGTGCTGCATTTTGGGGCTGCAGGAACAGGAACACGCCGAGGCAGGCGTTGGGAGTGTGGATTTTTGGGAAGCCTGGATGCGCCAGGCTCAGGGATTACCTTGCTGGAGGCTGGGAAGCAACATCACCTTCCCCCAACTCCAGCGTCTTCGCTCTTCCTCCCAGGGGCCTCAAGTTCATGCTGGTGTTGCTGCAGAGCATTTCCGACGGCGAGAGGGACGAGGAGCATCCGAACCTCATCCGGGTGAACGCCATGAAGGCTTACGAGATCGCGCTGAAGAAGTACCATGGCTGGATGCTGCAGAAGCTCTTCACGGTGAGCTGTTCCTGTCTCCATGGAGGAAAGCAGCTTTTCCTGAAGCCCAGTTGCCCCGAGCAGTGAGGAGCTTTAGGGGAATAAGGACTTGGAAACATGGGAAGCTGCTGATCTGTTTTGAGCAGTATTTCTCCGAGGGTCCAGCCACCATCCTCAGGGTTGTTCCCGGGTGCCTGAGGCGCTCGGAGGCACCCGGGAACACCCCAAACCACAATCCTGCATGTGGGATGGGGAGGACTTTGGGTTTGTGGGAGCCTCACAGCTTCTTCCCCTGTTTTCTAGGGCTCAGTCTACGCTCTTCCGTACAAATCGGATTTGCTGAAGGCGTTAGAGAAGGGGAAGGATGTCAAAGAGGAGGAAAGCGTAGAGAAGATCCATCAGTTTCTCTCGAGGGTCACCCCCATCCTGGATGCGATTTACGAGATGTACACGAAGATGAACGCCGAGCTGAGCTACAAAGCCTGAAGCTCGCACGGGACTGGCAGGGCTTAAGCTTAAAGGACGCTGCCTAAATCACTGAGGCAGCTGGGGCGGCTCCTGGCTGTTGGGCAACTTTGATTCTCATCTGGATCTGCAGTGGATAACCTGTTTTCTTAACCAAAAAAAAGAAATAATAAATTAATTTTCTATCGAGAATACAGCAATAAAGCAAATGTACCCCGCGTCATCGTAGGATTTCCCAAGCTTCTGTACTAAAGAGGAAAAACGAGTATTTCTGGTCCTAACCGCCGGGTTCGTGGGGAATGAAGCGCGGCTGGTGGCGGCGTCCTGGCTCTGCCCCGACTCTCAGACCGCGCCCGGTACCCGCCGTGTGCCGATGGGCGCCCGAAGCTGCTCGCCCGGGCGAGAAACTTCCCGAATGATGCCGGCGGCGGAGGAGCTAATGACTTTCCCAGGTTGACCCCAACTCTTGCCGAGCCCCCTCCGCCGGGACAGCCACGGCCGAGGGACTGTCCCCACGCGGGGCTGGCGGAACTGCACGTTGCCTTATGAACCAACGGCCTCGCGGCGCTGCCGAGCCCCGGGCCGGCGGGGAGCAAAAATTTAATAAAAACTCACAGTAACCTTGGCCTGGGCAGCTGTTTTGGGGCTCGTGCCGGGGGGGGGTGTTCTGGGGAGGGTGTTTTGGGGCTTGTTCCTGGTGGGGATCGTTTTGGGGAGGGCGTTTTGGGGCTTGTTCCTTGGGGCGGTTGTTTTGGGGAGGGCGTTTTGGGGCTTGTGCCTGGGGGGGGGGGGGGGGGGGCTGTTTTCAGACAGTTCCTGGGGGGGCTGTTTTGAGGAGGGTGTTTCAGGGTTGTTCCTTGAACAGTCTGTTTCAGGGAGAGTGTTTGGGGGTGGCTGTGCTGGGGGGGCTGTTTTCGGGAGAGTTGGGGGGGGCTTGTTTCGAGGTGGGGGGCTGTTTCGGGGGGTTGATCCCGGGGGGCTGTTTCAGGGAGGGTTTTTTGGGGGGTTCTTTTGGGGAGGGTGCCTCAGGGGGCTGTTTCTCTTTCGGGGAGTGGCCGGGGCTGCTGCGGCCCGGGCTGGTGCCCGAGTAGCGGCGGGGGCGGCTCCCGCAGGCGGGTCCCGGTGCTGCCAGCGCCTACAGCGGGACCGGCCCCGCGGCGACTCGGCGGCGCCAGAGCCTACGGGACCCTTCGGGGGACAGGCTGCGGTACGGGACGGGGACGGGGACGGGCACAGCCCGGGGCTGGGGCAAAACCCGGGGCTCAACGGCCTGGGCGGGGGGGGGGGGGGGGGGGGGGGGCGGGCCGGAACGCGGGGAGCGGGGCGGGATGGAGCCCCTGGGGCAGGACAGGGGGGACCGGGGCGGGATGGAGCCCCCGGGGCAGGACACGGGCACCGGGGC
Source organism: Leptosomus discolor (assembly GCF_034619465.1). Lineage (NCBI taxonomy): Eukaryota > Metazoa > Chordata > Aves > Leptosomiformes > Leptosomidae > Leptosomus > Leptosomus discolor. The sequence continues at coordinate 15,538,143 of NC_141406.1, read as the reverse complement.
AGGATGGAGCCCCCGGGGCAGGACAGGGGCACCGGGGCAGGACAGAGCCCCCGGGGCAGGACAGAGCCCCCGGGGCAGGACGGGGGCACCGGGGCAGGACGGAGCCCCCGGGGCAGGACGGGGGCACCGGGGCAGGACGGAGCCCCCGGGGCAGGACGGGGGCACCGGGGCAGGACGGAGCCCCCAGGGCAGGACGGAGCCCCCGGGGCAGGACAGAGCCCCCGGGGCAGGACGGAGCCCCCGGGGTGAGCACAGGGCTGCGGGCTGAGCTGGGGCAAGGCGAGGTGCAGCCCCACGGGCTCCCTGTGGGGTCCTGACCTGTCTGCCCGATTTGGGGGCTCACCGCCCCAAGGGTGAGGTGCTGGGTACATTCCCGCAGGAGGTTATGGGGAGGGGGTTGCCAACGGCTTTGAAGTTCATCCCTTGCACCACGCCGAGTTCGTGGCTCTCGCCCAGGTGAGCGCGGCCCCGGCGGTGTTGTGGTTTATTTTGGAAGGTGGCTGGGTCGCTCCAGAGGAGTTTCCACTGGGCTGAAGGTGAACACGGTGTGGTTTCAGTGATTCACTCCTACCCAGAGCCCTCGTGCTTTAGTTTGAGGAACACTTTGATGTGGCAAAAGTCTGCACTACCCGCTAATGGGACATCCTCCCTGCCACCTGCCCGGGGCATGTCCCTGCACGTCCCAGTGTCCGTGATGGTGTCCGTGGCTCTGTGGTGGGCTGGAGTGGCGGAATAACTGGGGATAATGGTCTAGCTGCGAAGTAACTTGGCGGGAAGGTGGGGAGAGGTGGGAGTGCGCATGAGGGAGCGGGCAGGAGGGTTTGTGTTGGATGTGAGAGCCGCGGCCGTGCTGGTGATGAGCTGCGCCTTGACTCATCTCTTCCATGGGGTGAGGAAGTCTGAAAAATAAAACCCCAAATAACTAACGAGACAAATAAAACCCCACTGACAGCACCTTTCCTGGCAGGGGCTGTGCCCATGGGAGTGCCTGGGCTGACGGCACCGGCCGGTGAGCCCGTCATTTCCAACACAAGCTTCCTGCCCCGGTCACTGGTGGTGGCACTGGCTCCCAGCCCTGGCTGCCCTTTCCGCTTGTCCCCTCGCTTCTGCCCCGCGTCTCCCCAGGCTCCAGCCCCGGGGCTGCCTGCCACCCCGCCGAGCCCTGCCGCTGATGTCCCCAGCCGCTTCCTACAGGGAACCGTGTCCTGTGCCGGTGGCTCCCTGGCTGTGCCCCGGGCTCCGGCCGCATGTGACAGCCTGTGCTGTGTTTGGGCTTTTCCCCAACGCCGTGCTTCTCTGTGGCTGGGATCCCCGAGGCAGCTCAGAGGGGTCACCCGCAGGGTCAGGGTGCTTGGCAAGCCCCTCGTTGTTGACCAATCGGGCCGCGCAAGGGCCTGTTTTTTTCCCCAGGGTCGGGGTGTGGGACCTGCGGGCTTTGGCAGGTGCTTGTGGAATTTCTTGCAGCGAGGGCGATGGCAGGAAAGTCAGCGAAGAGGAGAAACCGTGTCGGCTCGGCGGCTCACTCCGTGGCTCCCGGGGCTGCACTGTCCCCGCTGGGTGTCCCCCCCCAGGGTGGTGGGGAGGAGGGGACTGCTGCCCAAAGTCCCCCCCCCCACCCCAACTGCAGGATTTCAGGGCTGTGTGTGGGAGCACCGTGGGACACGCTGCCTAATTAGAAGCCCGTTACCCAGCAGAGATCCCTGCCCGCCCCGGGAGGGCCCAGCCTGCCATTATGGCTTGTTGGACAGAGCTGCAGCCCAGCAGAAAATGATACGTTTCCCGGCTGCTTTTTCTGTCCCGGGACCCGCAGGGAGGGCTGAGCTCCCCCAAGGCAGGAGCTGGGCTGAGCCTTAACACTGCTGCGCTCCGCAGGCGTGTTTTGGTGCAAAGTGGGACTGAAGGACAACCCCGGGTCACTCACCTGCCTGGCCGTGCCCCTGCCAGCGCTGCCTGCCCGGAGGGACACGGTGGTGCCCGTGGCACGGCGCAGTGCTTTGGCCAACCACGCCGGTAGCGCAGCTCTCCTGCAGCCCCATTTCCCTCCACGCGACTGAAACCTGTAATTTCTCGTCCCAACCGCTGCTCCTGCCCTTCCCGCGGGCTGTGGCCCTCCTGTGCCGTGTCCGTCCCCTTCCTGGTGCCCAACGTGGCCGTGCTGGCACCACGGGTGCCCAGGGCCAGGTCCCACTGAGCTCCCACCCAGGGCTGCGGGAGTGGTGGGGCATCGGGGACCAGACCCAGCCCTGCTGTGGTGGCAGCTCCTCGCTTCCCTGGGCGCAGGGGGGGGTGTCCCAGGAATGTTTTCTTTCCTTGGGCGGCGGTTCCAAGTGCACAGGGTCCTCTCTGTGCCCTGTCCTGGGCTGCACCCAAGCTGACCACAAGCGGGGAGAGGCAGCGGGGCCGGGCTCGCCCTCGCCCATTTTACGGCTGCGCTTTGAAGCCGGCAGCACCGCGGTCGGTGGGGCCTCTGCAGATGTGAGGGGTCCCCAGAGGTGGGTAGGTGGGCACTGAGGAGAGACGGGGGAGGCAGGACCAGCTGGGAGACCCTGGGCTGCTGGGGGTCCCACTGGCCCCAACCCAGGGTTGGAGTGGGACCTGCTGCGGTGCGGGGGCACGGTGCCCTGTGGGAGAGGATGGGGGGGGGACAGCGGTTATTTGGGAATGACACTGGGTTTTCCTCTGCCAGGTCTCCTGGAAGGAGCTGGGGGTCACAGCTGCCCAGGCAGGCTGCTCGTGCCTGTCCCCCCCCCAGGCAGGGAGGATGGCAGACACCGAAGACCCCCCCCGCACCACTGGTGGCGATGCCGGCGAGGCGCCGGGGGACGACGGCTCCCTCCAGAATGACTCCTTCCCGCTCTTCTCGCTGGCCAACCTGTTCGAGAGCGAGGACACCCCATCCCCCGCCGAAGCAGCCCGGGGTCCCCCTGGCACTGGGGATGGAAAGCAAAACCTCCGCATGAAATTCCATGGGGCTTTCCGGAAAGGCGCCCCGAAGCCCATGGAGCTGCTGGAGACCACCATCTACGAGTCGGCTGTGGTCCCCGCGCCCAAGAAAGCCCCCATGGATTCCCTCTTCGACTACGGCACCTACCGCCACCACCCCAGCGAGAACAAGCGCTGGCGCAGGAGGGTCGCGGAGTGAGTACGGCGACGCCGGTGCCATCGGGGAGGGATGGGGTGGGGGGCACTGGGTGCAGCACGGTGGGGATGGGGATGCCCAGCAGCTGGGGATGGGGATGGACCCCCGCCGTGGCGCTCTGAGGGGGGTTTTGGGGTGCTTTGGGAAGGAGGCTCCTGCCAGGCAGCCCCGCTGGCAGTGCCACGCTGGGTCTGCAGCCCCGCAGTGCCGGGAGCACGGCTCCCCTTCCCCCTGGCCGGTGCCGTGAAAGGAGCTCTGTGTGCCCAGCCGCTCCCCTGGCCGGTGCGGACGTCTGGCTCCACGGCATGAAAGGGCTTTTCAGGAGGGCCTCCACCCTCCCAGCGCCAGGAAACCAGAGCCGGGGGGGGGCAGCCCACGGCCGGGCACACAATGTCCCTCTGTGCTGGGCACCTGGGGCGGCCACCGTGTCCCCCCCACCGCTGTCCCCACCCCAGGGGTGCAGCGGGGTGTCCCCGTGCCCCAGTGGGAGCTCAGAACCTTGGCTGGGCAGGGATGCAGGCGGGTGGAGGGGGCTGGGATCCCCCGTGATCCCTGGAGATCCCTGGCTGGGGCAGCCATTGTCCCTCCTCCCCTCATTCCCGGTCCCCAGAGCCGTCCAGTTGTCCCCAGCCTGTCCCGCTGCCACCAACTGCTCGGACCAGTCTGGCTTCTCCTGCAGTGCTGGAGCGTCACCAAATCCACAGCCCATCCCTGCTGGGGGACACTGCCGGGGGCCCAAAATGTGGCAGCCCCCTTCTGGGAGCTGGCAAGGCTCCCACCAGCCCCCATGGGCCATACTGGGAGGTGGGATGCTGGGAGCACTGGGCTGCTGTGGGTGGGGAGGTCTGTCCCATCCCCGTGGGTGACTGTGGCTGGGGGGTACCCCCGGGCCCTTCGCTGGTGGCTGAGCACCCTCAAACTCATTGCATGGGTGGGGAAACTGAGGCAGCAGCTCCAGTCCCCAGTGCCGGTGCTTGTTCTGCAGGAAGCAGGCGCCAGGCGTGAAGGGGCCGGCTCCCAACCCGCCCCCCGTCCTCAAGGTCTTCAACAGACCCATCCTCTTCGACATCGTCTCCCGAGGGTCCCCGGCCGGCCTGGACGGGCTCCTCTCCTTCCTCCTCACCCACAAGAAGCGCCTGACGGATGAGGAGTTTCGAGGTGAGGACCTGGGGCTGGCCCTGCCCTGGGACCCCCTGGGGCTGTGCCATGTCACCGGTGGTCCCCGTGTCCCCGTGGGGATGGTGATGCACAGCCCCGGCATGGCAGGAGGTGGGGCTGTGATGTGCAGAAGAGCTGAGGATTTGACCAGGGAGTGCAGGGGTGCGGGGCTGGGCACCCCCATGGCCTGGGGGGCATGATCCAGCGCCCCCCCTCAGCACCTTCCGCTCCCAGAGCCCTCCACGGGGAAGACCTGCCTGCCCAAGGCGCTGCTCAACCTGAGTGGGGGCAAGAACGACACCATCCCCCTCCTCCTCGACATCGCCGAGAAGACAGGCAACATGCGGGAGTTCATCAACTCGCCCTTCAGGGACGTCTACTACCGAGGTAGGGGGGCGTGGGGCCACCGCCGGCCCTGCCCGGGCATGGGGGACCCTGGGGATATTTGGGCACTGGAGCAACAGGGACCCTGAGGAGCATGGAGGATGCTGGGGAGGTTGTGGACCAAAAGTGGGGACCCTGGGGAGGGCAAAGGACCCTGGAAGGGCTTAGGGACCAGACCAGCGAGGACCCTGGGGAGCTGCAGGGGCGGAGGAGGGTCTTGGGGACTGGGGCAGCAGTACCCTGGGGATATTTGGGGACCGGAGCAACAGGGACCCTGAGGAGCATGGAGGATGCTGGGGAGATTGTGGACCAAAAGTGGGGACCCTGGGGGGCTGCAGCGGAGAGCAGGGCTCGGGCACTGGAGCAGCAGGTACCCCGGGGAAGGCTGGGGACCCAGGGGAAGTTGCGGGGTGAGGCGTGAGGGGGCTGACGGGCGCCGGCGGCACACAGGCCAGACAGCCCTGCACATCGCCATCGAGCGCCGCTGCAAGCACTACGTGGAGCTGCTGGTGGAGAAGGGAGCGGACGTGCACGCCCAGGCCCGCGGCCGCTTCTTCCAGCCCAAGGATGAAGGCGGCTACTTCTACTTCGGTGAGCGAGGATGGAGCCAGCGGTTGGCTGGGCCGGGGGGCTGCACCCTGGGGATCCCCCCGCCCTGCTATGGTGGGGCGAAGGCGACGGGTGCCCCGACGGCGTGCTGTCCCCACAGGCGAGCTGCCGCTCTCGCTGGCCGCCTGCACCAACCAGCCGCACATCGTGCACTACCTGACGGAGAACGGGCACAAGCAGGCGGACCTGCGGCGCCAGGACTCTCGCGGCAACACCGTGCTGCACGCCCTGGTCGCCATCGCCGACAACACCCGCGAGAACACCAAGTTCGTCACCAAGATGTACGACCTGCTCCTCGTCAAGTGCGCCAAGCTCTTCCCCGACACCAACCTGGAGGCGCTGCTCAACAACGACGGCCTCTCCCCGCTCATGATGGCTGCCAAGACCGGCAAGATTGGGGTACGGTGACACCCCCCGGAGCTGGAAGCCGCCTGCCCTGCCCATCCCGTCAGCTGTCGGCTGAGCCCTGTCACACTCGGTGCACGTCCCCCCCCGCCAGCAGCGAGCAGCACGGCTTCTCTCTGCAGATGATGCTGGAAACATGCACATGCAGCCTACTAATTAACCTGGCTAATTAACCCTTCCCTAATCAACCCCAGGCTCTCGGCACATCCCGTCCTTTCCACTGACTTGCCCTCGTCCTCCGGTGGTGTGGGCAGGGGGGTCCTTAAAGATGCAAAAGCTCCAGTGTCCTGGGGGGGGCTGCCTGCTGCGACACCCCGGGAGCCCCCCGATGGCATCCCTGCACCCCGGGAGCACCCCGGGTCGCCCCTCCCCGGTGTGCAGGGGGTGGGTTGGGGTGTGCAGTGGTGGAAGGGGAGCTGCCTGGGGAGGGGGTGGGAGGGGAGCGGGGTGCCCCAAGCCGGCAGGGGCTGGGTGCGGGTCTGCCCAGGGGCGAGCGGTCCTGCCTCCGGCAGATCTTCCAGCACATCATCCGGCGGGAGATCGTGGACGAGGACGCCCGGCACCTCTCGCGGAAGTTCAAGGACTGGGCGTACGGCCCCGTCTACTCCTCCCTCTATGACCTCTCCTCGCTGGACACCTGCGGGGAGGAGGTGTCCGTGCTGGAGATCCTCGTCTACAACAGCAAGATCGAGGTGCGCAGGGGACACAGCGGGGGGACGGACACACCGGGAGGGGCCGTGGGGCTGGGTCCCCACTGACAGCGCCCCTGTCCCACCAGAACCGCCACGAGATGTTGGCCGTGGAGCCCATCAATGAGCTGCTGCGTGACAAGTGGCGCAAGTTCGGGGCCGTCTCCTTCTACATCAGCGTGATCTCCTACCTCTGCGCCATGGTCATCTTCACCCTCGTCGCCTACTACCGCCCCATGGAAGGCCCCGTGAGTCCCACAGCACCGTGGCACAACCCCACGGGCCAGCGCCTCCTGGCAGGGCGGGGGTTTGCCAGGTCTCTGTCCCAAGCAGCAGTCCTGCCAGCCTGGGGATAGTGGAGCAGCTCAGCTCTGTCCTTTCCCTGCAGCCCCCCTACCCATACACCACCACTGTCGACTACCTGCGTCTGGCCGGGGAGATCATCACCCTTCTCACCGGCGTCCTCTTCTTCTTCACAAACGTCAGTGCAGTGAGGCAGGGGGACCTCCCGGGGGATGGCCAAGCCCTCGTGGTCTCCACGCAAGGAGCGACTCGAGGGCGACAGCCCCATGTCCCAAGGCATCATCCCCTGCCCCAATGCCTCCCCGGGACCCTGCCAAGCAGGGGTTTGCTCCCCCAATGCCTCCCAACCTCTCCCTCTCTCCTCCAGATCAAAGATCTGTTCATGAAGAAGTGCCCAGGCGTGAACTCCTTCTTCATCGACGGCTCCTTCCAGCTCCTCTAGTACGTGGGGAACCCCTGGAGTCTCCCCGAGCCACAGCACCCCCGCGCTTGCAGGGGGCAGCAGCCGGTGGTGGCTGTCGGTGCAGGGTCTGACCCCGGCTCTCCTCCAGCTTCATCTACTCGGTGCTGGTGATCATCACGGCGGGGCTGTACCTGGGCGGCATCGAGGCGTACCTGGCCGTCATGGTCTTCGCGCTGGTCCTGGGCTGGATGAACGCGCTGTACTTCACCCGGGGGCTCAAGCTGACGGGGACCTACAGCATCATGATCCAGAAGGTCTGGTGGGGTCGGGGGGGTCTTCTCCTTCCCCAGCAGAGATGTGTGGTCCAAAAGGAGGGTCCCCCGTGCTTTCTTTAGAGTTTCTTGTGGCTCAGCGATGCCCTGCTCCCAGCCCGGCCGTCCCGACGACGCGGCTTGGCTGGCACGCAGCTGGGCGTTGCGGTCCAGCACGTCTCACCCCGCTCTCCATCACTCGCAGATCCTCTTCAAAGACCTTTTCCGCTTCCTCCTGGTCTACTTGCTCTTCATGATCGGCTACGCCTCAGGTAGGTGCCGGGTCGGTGAGCCGGGGCCGGAGGGGGGAAGGATGAGACCTGCGGCGCCGCGTGGCACAGCCGGGTAGGGGGCTGCAGAGCCCGCGCTCCATCCTACCCCCTCCTCCTGGGGTGGAGAGGGACTTGCCCAGCGTGGGGGCCCGTTGTGGACCCCGTCCTTGCCGCTGCCCCCCCAGACTCGCCATCCCTGTCCCTTCTCCCCCAGCTCTGGTGTCCCTCCTCAACCCGTGTCCCAGCAGCGAGTCGTGCGGCGAGGAGCACTCCAACTGCACGGTGCCCACCTACCCCTCCTGCCGGGACAGCCAGACCTTCAGCACCTTCCTGCTCGACCTCTTCAAGCTCACCATCGGCATGGGCGACCTGGAGATGCTCGAGAGTGCCAAGTACCCCGGCGTCTTCATCATCCTCCTTGTCACCTACATCATCCTCACCTTCGTGCTCCTCCTCAACATGCTCATTGCCCTCATGGGGGAGACCGTGGGCCAAGTCTCCAAGGAGAGCAAGCACATCTGGAAGCTGCAGGTACCATCCCAGGAGCTGCACCGCAGCACTCTGAGCTCCATCAAAGCACCACCTGGGCCAGGGACCCCCCATGCCTCCATCCCCAAGCGGCTGAGGGGTCCCTGGTGTCCCCGGCAGTGGGCTACCACCATCCTGGACATCGAACGCTCCTTCCCTGTGTTCCTGCGGAGAGCTTTCCGCTCGGGGGAGATGGTCACTGTGGGGAAGGGCACCGATGGGACACCCGACCGCCGCTGGTGCTTCAGGTAAAGGCGGGTGGAGCCCTGGGGAGCCGGGGGGAGCAGCCGAGCCTCGCCCACCGCAGCGAGGAGCATTTCGGGGTGCCAGCGCGTTCTTTTGCTGGGTAGTTTGCACTAATCCGGAGCCAGGTGGCACTGCCAGGGATGCAGGAGCTGCTGCCCTGGCTCCCAGCCCCTCCGTGCAGCCCCTCTGGGGTCTGACCTTTCTGGCAGGGTGGACGAAGTGAACTGGTCCCACTGGAACCAGAACCTGGGCATCATCAGCGAGGACCCAGGCAAGAACGACACGTACCAGTACTACGGCTTCTCCCACACCGTGGGCAGGCTGCGGAGAGGTGAGCACGGCGCCGGGGGCTGGGAGCATCCCTGGGGGCTGCAGGGAGGTGCCTCGGGATGCGGCGTCCAGTCTCTGCCGAGCCCCGGGAGCAGAGTGGCGTTGGGGAGCGGGTGGCGTGGGGCTGCCCGGCAAAGGGGGGGATGAGCCGCGCTGACGAACTCCCACCGTCCCCGCAGATCGTTGGTCGACGGTGGTGCCGCGCGTGGTGGAGCTCAACAAGAGCTGCCAGCCGGAGGAGGTGGTGGTGCCGCTGGGGACCGTGGGGACGGCGGAGGCACGGGAGCGGCGGCACGGCCAGGCCTCGAGCTCCCCGCTCTAGCACGGCGCTGCCGGGACCCAATGGACTCTGCCCAGGCCCCCCCGGTACGGCCACCAGCATCACGGACTGGGCTGGATGGGGCTTGGCTGCTCCTCAGGGATTCATGCAGCCTCCGGCAGCCGCTGTCCCGGCGGGTGTCCAGCCTGGATGCAGGGGGAGGGTTCTGGCCCTGCCCCGGCAGTTCTGGGGGGGCTCTGGCTCACACACACAAGCTCCGGTGCCGCCGCTTCGCTTTGCCGCGCTGGTGCCATCGGCCACACAGTGCTGTGCCGGGAACCTCTGCCGCGGGGAGCGTGTCCCCCACCGCCCACCAAGGCCAATGGTTTTTGCCACACGTTTTTGCACAAGATTTATACGACTATTTATTTAGGAATAAAGACTGACCTGCCGCCACCGCCTCCTCCTGGCGTTGACTGGCTCCGGCTCAGAGAGCATCGCCTCGGGCAGGGCTCCGGGAGGGAAGCAGGAGCTCGCTGCTCCCTGCACCCATGGCCACCCAACGCCCTGAGCCCCCGCTCCGCTGCAGACAGAGCCTCCCGTGGTGCCCTGGGCTGCCCGGAGCCTGCTGCCAGCCCCGGGGCGGTTCGGAGCAGAGCCCCGTGTGCCTGCTGAGGTGCCCCCAGCAGCGGGTGGGGGTCGTGGGTGGCTGCAGCACCCGGTGTTGCCCTCCCAGCCTGGGCTGCTCTGCCTGGGAGATCCTGGCCCTGGCACCCCTGTGCTCGGTGGGGGTGCGTGGCCAGCAGAGCGTGGCTGCTGTGGCACGGCTGCGGTACGCAGGTGGGGTGCACGGCTGTGGTGCACGGCTGCAGCACATGGCTGCGGTGCACGGCTGCGGTGCCCAGCTGCAGTGTACAGGTGCAGTAAATGGCTGCGGTGCACGGCGATGGTGCAGGACTACGGTGCACGGCTGCAGTACATGGCTGCGGTGCAGGGCTGCAGTGCAGAGGTGCAGCACGTGGCTGCAGTGCATGGCTGCAGCGTACGACTGTGGTGAAGGGCTGCAGTGGAGCACACGGCTGTGGTGCACGACCGTGGTGCACGGCTGTGGTGCACGGCTGCGGTGCACAGCTGCGGTGCAGAGGTGCAGCACACGGCTGTGGTGAACAGATGCAGCACGTGGCTGCGGTGCATGGCTGCGGTGCAGAGGTGCAGCACATGGCTGCGGTGCATGGCGATGGTGCACGGCTCCGGTGCATGCCTGCTGCACTGCTGCGGTGCCCGGCCGGGGCTGCTGCTCCACTGGGGGGCACCACACACCGCGCAATGCCGGGGGGCCGGGGCCTGCCCCCTACCCGGCCGGGCAGGCTGGGGGGGGCTGGGGGGGAACTGGGCAGGGGGGCGAACCGAGGGTTTGCAGCCGAGCTGGGCACCGCCCCGGTGTCCCCCTGCACCCCCGGCCCGCCCTGGGGTGCGGGGCAGCCTGCGGGGTGCGGGGCTGCGGGGTGAGGCTGCTGACCCCCTCCTGCCCGGCTGCCCTCGCCGTGCCCTGCGGTTGGGTGGGGAATGGGGCTGAAGTTGGGGGGCTGGGGGCTGCCCGGTGGGTGCAGGATGAGCTCCCGGTGGGGTGGGCAGTGGGACGGGCAGCGCTGCCCTGGTGGGATGCTCCCTATCCCATCCCACCCCATCCTATTCTATCCCATCCCATCCCATCCCATCCCATCCCATCCCATCCCATCCCATCCCATCCCACCCCATCCCATTCTATCCCACCCCATCCCACCCCATCTCATCCCACCCCACTCTATCCCATCCCATTCTATCTCATCCCACCCCATCCCATCCCACCCATCCCATCCCACCCCATCCCATCCCATCCCATCCCATCCCATCCCACCCCACTCTATCCCATCCCATCCCACCCCATTCTATCCCATCCCATCCCATCCCATCCCATCCCATCCCATCCCATCCCACCCCATCCCATTCTATCCCACCCCATCCCACCCCATCTCATCCCACCCCACGTTATCCCATCCCATTCTATCTCACCCCACCCCATCCCATCCCACCCATCCCATCCCACCCCATCCCATCCCATCCCACCCCACCCCACCCCATTCTATCCCACCCCATCTCACCCCATCCCACCCCACCCCATCGCGTCTCGTCAGCCCCGACGCTCCTTTTCTGCTCCTCTCCCTTCTCCGCGCTGCAGTTTCCTCTTGCAGCCGGACACTGTGTCGGTCTGAAGGTCCGATCTGGGTGGGCACCACCAGCACGGTGGCACGGTGACACAGTGACAGACGCCCTGGCCCGGGCCCAGCTCTCTAAGCAAATGATAGAGCAGAAAAGGGGACGCTCCATCTCCAAACTTGATTACTCACCGCTCGCTTTAACTGCGCTGTCTCCGTTTAAATGTGATTTACATATATCTCTCATATTGTGGTTTAAGTATTTCCCCAGGGTGAGGGAATGAATAAGTTTCATTATCACTACTTAGGAGAGGCTGAGGTTTCAGCGCTCGGCTCACGCTGCATAACCAAACAAGGAGCTGAGCCGGCGCCTGCTCTCGCACGGGCTGTTATTTGAAAACGATAAAACTTTGCTTTCGCCCGGCCAGGCCCCGCTGGTACCTGGCAGCCAGCCCCGGCTGGGTGGGCTGGGGGAGCCCGGGCACCGGGGGGGTGGGCTCTGCACCGCAGCTGCCCCCAGCTACGGCACCAGAGATGGGATTTTCTGGTGTAATTGGAAATAAACCGATTTTTTCCCCTCCTGTGCAAATTCCGATGCCCCGGAGCCGAGGGGCTGTGCGTGAGCAGGGTTGAAAGCAGGTGGGATGTGGGAAAGGGGGGGGAACGTCGCTGCGCCCTGTGCCATCACGCCGGGCTCCACGGTGGCTCGGTGGGGATGGGGACACCATGGCCACGACGGTGACAAGATGCCTCTGCCACCTTCGGGGCTGCAGGCCTTGCGTGTGGCCCTTGTACACCCTGCCCTGGCAAGCCGTGAGCTATTGCACCCTCTGGCACGGTAGGGGGTACCCCGGGGGGGCTGGGGGTGCTCGGGCACAGCCCCCTCCCGCCCCCCCACCCCGCGCCGCCCTGCCAGCGATGACAAACCCAACAAAGGGAAGAGAAAAGCACTTGTCATCCAGAACGCGGAGCGCGGAAGCAAATTTATTTTTAGATAAATCTAAAGCTTAATTTGTGAAGCTAATATCAATCAAAATGAGAGATGGGTTTTTTTTTTTTTTTTAAGTCCTTTTGCAGCCGTGCAATTTATACTGCCTGTCTCTCCTCCTCACTCTCAAGCAGCAAAGGCAGCCGCTGAGTTTAACACCGGCCTCCTGCACACCTGCCTTAGAAATTACGGTGATTGTTATTATTATTTTAACGGGAAAGTATTCGCAGGCCAGAATTGGTCCCATTTTCCCCGGCACTTGTGGGGTGCTGCGCCCCGCCGGGGCGTGGGAAGGCTGTGGGTGGTGGTGGCTTTGCCCCGGGTGCCGGGGTGCAGCTCAGGGGTCCCTGCCCCATCTCCAACCGGTGCCTGCCTGCGTTTTGGGTCCCCACTGACCCACCTGCACCCGCCTGAGCCGGCACCGCAGCAGCCCTGGGCGGAGGCAGGCGCCCACCGAGGAGGGACCCATTTATTCTGTGTCGTGCCTCTGAAGACTTCCCGTGCGCGGTGAAATCCTCCTCCAGGAGGGAGCTATCGGAGGGGAGAATGAACCTGCTAAATAATAAAAGCCCCGCGCACCACCTAATGAAATGTAATGACTTCGAGACCTGCAAGATGGATGGCGCTGTCGCTCCCAGCCGCTCGCCCTGATTTATGGCAACGTGAGAAATATGATGGAGGCAGCGCTAATGAATCCCCCCCCGCCGAGGGGCACCGGTAACAGAGCAAAGTTTCTCTTGGGGCCCCTCCTTGCGCCGGGCAGCCCTGGCCTCCATAGGGTCCCCCGCCTTTTTGTAGCCCCCCAATGCAGGGGGGGAGCCCCACGGAGGGGCTGCAGCCGGGACCGCCACCCCATGCCCGGCGCAGAGGGACCCACCAGCCCCACCGCGCATCACCCTCGTGTTTCTTTAGCTGTGGCATCTTTTTCACGGCAAAGATCTGAGCAAGTGTTTTCCACCAGCCCGTCTAATTTTAACGCGCAGGCAGGCAACGGCATCCCATTCCCCCCCCCGCCCCCGCCTAGTAACGTTAACCTCGGTGAAAATTTCCTTTTGTCCCAATTTCTCTTTGTTCCCGGGATTGGCTGTCACGCCGCTCACTGCCGGTGACGGAGCGGTCCCCTCCCGGCACGCCATCCGTATCAGCAGAACCACGCGCGCCACGGTGGTGGCGGCAAGAGGGCAAAAACTGAGACAAATGGAGCCGCGTTCGCCGTCTGCGGCCATGGCCACGGGGCAGCTCCGGGCGTGGGGTCGCATGGGCTGTGTCCCCATCCCTGTCCTCATCCTCAGCGGGGCCGGGGGGGAGCAGCACGAGGGCAAAAAATATCACAAAGCTTTGCCCTCGGCAAACCAGCCCGCTGCCTCCCGTTGGTGGCTCCCAGCCCACGTCCACAGCCGTGCTGTGTTTTGGGCGTCCCCCCCACGCACCCCTCAGGCTGGTGGCTCTGGTGTGGGTCACGGCCGACGCCACGCTGCCAGACACCCGGCAAATCCTGCCGTGGGATTCCGCCGGGATTGGTCCTACGGCCACCGATGGCCATGGGCAAGTTGGGGCAGGATGAGAAACGATCCCGATTCTGCGGGTGGAGCAGTGGGATATAAAGCAATAACCCACCCCTGCCTGTGCCCTCGCGGCCGTGGCGGGGGCCGCAGGCAGCTGCGGGCAGGGGTGGGAGTGGGCAGCCGAGCCCCCGCCGCCCTCAGCCCCCTCCCCGGCCGGGATAACGGCACCGCCATATGTCACCGCCGCGGGACGCGGGGGCCGGGGAGACGTGCCCTCTGCCCAGAGCTATTTGGGATTTAATGCTATTATCCTAATGCAACCGGCTCATTGTTCAGGCCGGGGAAGCCGCTGCCGGGGCAGAGCAGAGGGGGGTGGTCTGGCAAAGCAGCCCCCCCAGCCAGCGTAGGGTCACTGGAGAGCCCCCATGCTGCCCCGGCACCAGGAACCCTCCTGCCGGGGAGGGACAACTCGGTGCCCAACCTGCTGGAGATGACGGACGGATGGACGGACCGGCGGTGGCGGCTGCGGGTCCCGGGATGGGGATGTGGTACCCGACCCCCGGCGCCCATCACCCGGCCGTCGGGGCTGCGAGGGGCGAGCGCCCAGGGGGTGCACGCCGGGCCGCAGCCCTAATCCCTGGGGGATTTGGCCCACGTGCGCCCGCGTCGCCCGGCCGCCCTTTGGGTGCGAGGCGGAGGCTGGCGCCGGGGCCGGATTAATGGCTCAGCGTCGTTAGCAGGTTATTTATAGGTGCTCCCCCGTGCCCTAAAAATCTGTGGGGAGCAGGGGGGGGGGGCGTCCAGGGGAGACCACAGCAAAGCAAAGAGACTCCAGAGCACACGTCCAGCGAGATCCTGGTTTTTACTTTGGGAAAAAAAACACCATCCGGACACACGTCTTGCGGGTTTTGTGGTTTTCTTTTTTTTTCTTTTTTTTTTCTTTTTTTTTTTTGGTGTGGTTTCTTTTTTTTTTTTCATTTGTTTTCTCTCATTTTTAAAACAATATAGTGCAGCCAGCACTTCTCACAGTAGAATATAATGGTCAATTTTAGTATAAAAAAAAAACATTCTCAGAGATTTGTAAATGCACTTAGTGCTTGAACAGGCCTTTCAGGGATACAGTACCTCTTTTCCGAGCACAATCACCTTGGGTTGCATTGGGGAATTTTTCTTTTTTTTTTTTTCCTTTAGACATCAAAACACTTTGCATTTTGTGGTGTGGAGCCTTTTTTTAAAATGAATAAATCTATTAAACATATAATTACACATAGTGAGTAACGGACCAAAATGAGTATTTGGGAAGTGGTGTTTTTTTTTAAAAAAAAAAAAAAAAAAAAAAAGGAGAAAAAAGGAGGTATGTGAGTGCCCCCCCGGTCCCACGGCCACCTCCAACCCAGAACCAAGGTAGAACTGACAGTAAGGGGGGAAAAACCCCCACTCTGGAAGGGTGAGACCTGGGTGGGTTCCTGGGGGGTGCCATGGGGTGGGAGAGGGGCCGGGGGTCCCGCTGGGTGCACCGAACCTCCCTGTTGAGTGGGAATAGTGGCCAATGCAGGGCTGGGCGAGAGGAGGAGGAGGAGGAGGAAGAGGGGCGGGAGGAGACTCTGTAGCAGCCAACTGGTAGATGTACAGCCTAGCCAACTAAAAAAAAAAAAAAAAATTAAAAAAAAGAAAAAATCTGTTCAAGTTTTCAAGTGTTTTTCTTAAATAGCCTCCAGACTGTCCCCAATTATTAGCTTTAATCAAAGCAGTGCAAGTTACGGACTTCAGCTACAGGTCAGGCGTGAGCTCCCTGCGGCCGCCGTGCCGGCCGGCTGCCACCGGCTGCCGGTGACCCTCCCGGCCGGCCGCGGCACAGGGCTCTGCCCCGCACGGATCCGGCCGGGCGCCCGCCGGCACGCGGAGCGGAGCCTCCTCTCCCTGGATAGCAGCAACTCGTAGCGATTCCCTGTTCACATTCGTGGAGATAAAATGATTTCTGAGCTCTATAGACAAGCGGTCCTTCGTCCTCGGCTTCCAGGCGTAGCCAGTCTGGGGACCCCGGTGAAACGCCAGTGTCCCGGGAGCCCTTTCGGCAGCCGACCCCGTGTCCCCCTCCCCGTCCCCCCGCGCCCTCGCCGCCACGGTCCGGTACCCGCGCGGCGCCGGAGGGGAGCGTGGCTCTTGCCGAAGAAGTCCTCGCCCTGGGTTTGGGAAGAAGCAGCGCCGGTTCCTTATCTGTAGACGGGCAGGCGGATGTGGGCGTGCTGGTGGTCCAAGAGCCTTGGCACAGACACGGTCTCGTAGCCCTTGCCCAGCATCTGCTCCTTGATGCAGGGCGGGTGGATGTCGTTGATGAGATACTCCAGGGACTGGAGGCTGCTGCTGAGGATGGAGGTATTGCAGAGGGTCTTGCTGGGCAGCCCCTCGGCGGGGGGCACCCCCAAGTCGCGGGGCCCGGCCCCCAGCTCCGGCGGGTTGTAACAGTCGCTGTTGGGGGTCACCAAGATGCTGTTCCAAGGAGGGGCGAAGTACTGCCCCACCGAGAAGTTGCCGTGCATGCAGTTCAAGGGGGACGAGCTCACCTTCTCGGCCGCGCCGCCCAGGGCGTAGGGGCGCGAGGCGCCCGCGCACGTCTCGGGGGACTTGCTGAGGGCCCCCCCGCCGCCGCTGCCCCCGCTGTACATTCGCAGGTGCTGCTGCTGCTGCTGCTTCTGCTGCCAGACCAGGTAGTCCATGCCCTCGGGGTACAGGCCCGCCTTGGGTCCCAGGGCCGCGGCCGGGTTGGAGCCCAGTGCCAGCTCGGCGCCCTTGCGGCACTCCGGCAGGACGGCGCCGGCGTAGGCGGCGGCGCCGGGGAAGGCGCCGTGCTTGGCCGGGCTGGGGTTGGTGGCCACGACGGCCGGGCAGCCCGGCTGGGCGCCCTGCGCCTGGCACTGCTGATTGATCTGGTAGATGATGCTCTGGATGGAGGGCAGGTTGGACGGCGGCAGGGCCAGGCTCCTGCCCGCCAGCGGCAGCACGGAGGCTGCCACCGTCACGTTGGGGGGCACGGGACCCTCCAGCTGCTTCTGGCCGCCGTGGTAGCTCAGCTGCCCGGCGCAGGAGGGACCTTGAGCTAAAGTGCTTGACGCGGGGTAGGGAGCGACGCCGACCTGGGCGGGCGAGAGCTTAGTCCGCTTCCCCTCCGAGTTCTTCACCACGCTTTTGCCGGAGGCTTTGACGATGGCCAGGAGACCCTGGTAGCCGCCGGCGTGCAGGGGGTAGGGGCTGTAGCGCTGCCCCGTGGTGTCGTAGCCGTTGACCGTCCGGTTAAGGTGCTTGTGCTGGGGGACCCTGATGTTGGTGGGGAAGATCTTGATGGTCAGCGGGCTGTTGGCCACCTTCTGTGCGTAGGCATCCAGCTCGGCAGGGCTGGGGTAGCGCGGGGAATGCATGGGTGCCGCCGTCTCGCCTGCGGGGGAACAAAGCATAGGGTGAATCTGGCGCTGCCAGGAGGAGGGGGACCCGGCGCTCCGGCACCCATTGCCCTCCCCACCCCGAGCTCTCACTCGCTCCCGGCACAAAACCAGGTCAGGGCAGCAACCTGCCCCCCTCCCGCTGATGGAGTCCCTTGTAAGTGGCCTAAAATAAACTCGGTGTGGAGAATGGAAATGTCACTTTACCCAACGGGGGAATCTTTCTCCGAGATTGGATTTAAACTACATTATACAAGCAATTTCATGGGTGCTTTGCGCTGCTACGAGAACCTCACCAAAAATGGAAAAGCATTGCATTTACCAGCCATAAATCAGCAGTTCCTATAATGAGCACAAAAATGTCACTTTTATGCAATTTTACAGATGAACAAAACTGGTGAAATTAACTGTGGTAACCTACTGGAGTCAGCAAAAGCCACTGCAGAAAAAAAAATTATATATGTATATATTTTTGTTCCTTTCAAACTCTTTCCCGAGCAAGTTTCTGCCATTCTGGTGTGAAAACTCATTTGTCGTACCCATTATACTTTCATTTGGAGTTTATCTTGAGTATCCAATGAGCCACCAACTGTGAAAATGATTAAATCTACAAAATCTATCTAATAGATGGAATAAATTAGGTGTTTAAAATCTCCACACACACACACGTGCGCATGCACAGGCATGCCAGCACGCGGGGGACAACGTTTGCTCCCGAAACCCCCGGCCCTGCCAGGGGGCACCTGCCGCACCCTGGCGACACCAGACCCAGCGCCGGCCCGGAGCCAGGTTTTGCAAGGGAGAGACGGTCAAATAGGGGGGAGTTTGGGGCTGGCACCCCCCACTGAGGAGCCCCAGCACCCCCAGGGACCCGTCCCCTCCAGCCAGGCAATTTTGGAGGCTCCCAGGCAGCGCAGCCCCACGGTACCCGGAGGGGGGAAGGGGACTGCAGGCAGCCAGCAGCCCCGCGGGGATGGTGGGGAGGGCTTTGCTGGGGATGCCAGCAGGACCGGCGATTCCTGATGCCACCACGGGCTGGGTGGCCGAGTCACCGTGGAAGAGCTGCGCCATCGGGCGCGTGGGGCGCACGAAGCCGTCGCGTCGGCCTCCCTCAATCCTGCTCCGAGGGATGCTCGGGCGCCTGCAGGCGTGGGCACGGGAGAACCAGGATTCGGGGGGGAGGTTGGGGCTCTGGGGGCTGCGGGATGCCACATCCCCTACCCCGGGCAGCAGCGTGATGTTTGGGGAGACGCAGGAGCACGGCCGTGGTTGCTCCCCCTCCTCTCCATCAGAGCGGTGCAGCAGCACCCCAACAGGCAGCACGGCCCAGCGTTCACCCGCCATCCCTCCCGTTCAGCTGACGTTACGGGCTTTTTACAGGTGTCTTCAAGAGACGCTGTTATTCACGAGTATATTAAGCCAATTAAAACCAGGGCCTTTGAGTAGGATTTAATGTAGCTGCCGGGAGACAGAAGCCACGTCACCAGCAGCTCCCTACGGCAGGACACGTGCAGGCATGCGGCACCCCCGGCTGCGCCACCAGCCCCACCGGGAACGTCCCGGGCATTGACTGTCCAACCTCTGTGAAGCTCCCGAGCCCGGGTGGCACCGGCAGAGCCCCCAGCGAGCCGCACGGGCGCACGCCAGGGCGCACGATGGGTGTCGCTGGGCACCAGCACCCCCCCTGCCCCAGCCCCAGGGGGCTGCGAGGGGGACCCTGTCTGCCCAGCAGCACGGCACGGCACGGCATGGCACGGCACGGCACGGCGAGCCACGCACATCTGCATTCCCCTTCATGCCGGCACTGCTGTCCTTGGAGGTGGCAGCATCGTGAATACTCAATTAACATGACACTAATTAGCTGGTGACACTCGCAGAATCCCTAATGAGCCCGTTCCGTGGAAACGCTCCTTTCCAAGCAAAAATAAGACAAGAAAAGGGGCCATTGCTGGAGGGAGGGAGGCGGCACTGCCCGCGGGCACTGTGGCTCCCCGGTGCGAGTCACCGAAGCACCGGGTCTGGGGGTGACGCTTTTGGGACAACCCCGTGCAGCCCCCCCAGAGCTGCCCGCTGCGGCGGGATGGGCAGAGCTGCCTGCCCGGGTGAGCCGAGCTTGGCCAAGGGCACCGCACCCGCGTGCCCCGGTGCCGGCACACGCCCGGGGAGCACCGCAGCCGGCTGGTGGGGAGCCAGGAGCCGCCTTTGTCGCCTCTTCCCGCCAGCTGGGTTGGATGTGACAAGCCACCGATTTCGGTGTGTTGTCACCTATCAGGGTGACGCACCGAACCCCCGCCAGGGAAATTACAGAGCGACCGATCTCCCGGCGGCTGCCGGCACGCTGGCGGCTGCGCGGCTCCGCCGTTCCCCCTCTCTGCAGTAATTACTGCTTTCTAACGGGCTGTAATTACTGCGAGATGCAAACTCTCCCGAACTGCCGCGTCACCCGTCAGGCAGCCCTGACACCAGCCGCTCGCTGCCGGCTTCGCCCCGCTCCTCTTAACCTCAAACCACCGGAGCCGTCACGCCGGGGCAGGGTGGGATGCACCGCGGAGCCCCGGGTCACCTCCGCTGGCTCAGCCAGGCTCATCGCCACGAGCAGCCCTGGCTCTCGGCACCCCCAAACCAAATCCACCCGGGGACAGGCACCCAGCAACAGCCGCTTCTGCCAGAAGATGCTTCGCCAGCTCCCAGCTCCCTCCCTCGCCGGCATTCCCACGGGATGCGGCCGGCACACCCCCAGCTCCAGGCTCCCCCTCCCTCCCTGACCTGCTCTATTTTTCCAGCCTGCACTCAATAACAGCTAAATAATTGAATCTGCTCGGCAGCCAAAGATTTGGTTTGAATTTTATTGGAATTTTAAATTGTTTTGTTTCTTCAGTATTTTATTACTGTAAATGGAAAACGCATCGCCCGCAGTAATAATCCGATGGCTTTTTATATTTCTCCGAGCTTCTGCTCAAAGCATTATTGGAAAGCCAGGCAGAAAAGAGAAGCCATTATAATGGCAGCACAGGCTTATAAGATTACGCCTCCAGCTAAACAACTTTTTACTTTAGCAAATTGGCCACCAAACCCAGTTCGAGACACAGATATAAATCCCAGACCCCACCGGTGCCGCAATCCGGACTAAATCTCGGTTTATGGGTCAGGGAGCTCCAGCCCCGCCGTGCCCGGAGCAGCCGGGTCTGTGCAAGATGTCCGATGGGGACGGGGGGGGGGGGGGGGGGGGCGGCTGTGTGAGGAGTGGGGGGGGAGGGGACAGGGGGGTGCCCTGAGAAACCCCCCAAAAATCTTCCCTAGCATGCACACCCACTGCCGGCATCCCCAGCATCCTCCGTTTTCCCCGTATCCCCTCCCCAGCATCCTCATCATCCCCAGCACCTCCGCAGTCCCCAGGGTCCCCCACGCCGTGCCCGGCTGCGGCCACAGCCCGCAAGAGCTGGGAAAGAAGGAAAGATGGGGAGAAAGGAGGGGAGGGGAGCTAACCAAAGCCATCCTTACGGCAGGAGAGACCAAAGCTAACCAGAGACCAACTCTACAGGGCTTGTGGCGTGCCAGAGTGGGCCGACACAAACCCACAACAGTCCCCAATTACCCCCGGATCTGCTGGGACACAATGGGCGCTGGCAAAGCCCAGCTGCTGGGCCCCTAATTAACCCCGATTTTAACTGTACACTTTTAAAGGCACTAAAGCGGTTACAAAGTGGAGAACAAGGCAGGGTTAATAGCGCAGACCTAAATTGCAGGCCCGCAGGGCCCGGGCCCCATAGAAATAATAGACCTGTCTGGGCTGCTCAGCTGTCAGTCAGGCGAACAATTTGGCACCCGAGGAGCTCGGTGACGGCGCAGGAGTGGCAGCACCGTGGCTCCGGCAATCAGCGTCTGCTCGGCTGAAGTCGTCGTGAGATCAAAATGGTGCCAGGAAGGATGCTCAGCACTGGGAAGGATGATGCTCAGCATCAGGAAGGGTGCTCGACAGTGGGAAGGGTGCTTGATGCTGGGAAGGATGCGCGGTACCAGGAAGGACGCTCATGGCCAGGAAGGATGCTTGGCACTGGGAAGGATGCTCGGCACTGGGAAGGATGTGCAGCACTGGGAAGGATGCATGGTACCAGGAAGGACGCTCAGCACTGGGAAGGATGTGTGGTACCGGGAAGGATCCTCAGGACCAGGAAGGATGCTCAGAACTGGGAACAATGCTCAGGCCCAGGAAGGATCCTCAGGCCCAGGAAGGATGCTCAGCACTGGAAACAATGCTCAGGACCAGGAAGGATGCTTGGCACCGGGAAGGATGCTCCACACTGCTCCCACAGCCCGGCTGCCCCGGGTGTTCCCTGGCCTGGTGCTGGCGGCAGCACCCCCCGGCTGGGCCCCTCTTCCCTGGGGAAGGGTGAGCCACACACTGGCTGTTCACAGCCGGGATTTTCAGGCCACGATGCTGCAGGAGACGCTGCACTCGCCGGGCGGTTGCCCCGCTCTGGAAGGGGATGGCGAGCAGGACGTCGGGGTGCACAGCGGGGTACGTCCCGGGGCTCAGCGCCGGCAGCACCGCGGCCCTGAGCAAGGACTCGGCGGGGACAAGTCGAGCGGGGCTGCGGTGGCAGCACGTGGCACGTAACTGGTTAACAGCCGGCACAAAAGACATGCGCTGCCTCCTTCCCTCCCCGCCGTTCCTTCGCTTCCTTGCGAGATAAGACGGGACAAACCTTATTTTTACACATCGAAAGCACTAAAATATCTTGCAACAAATGGAAGAAATAATCTCAGAGGTCAATCTTTCTACAGCTGCCGAAGGCGAAGCCGTGGCTGGAAGCTACCTGGTGCCTCGCTCGGGGCTTGTTTTACTGCAGCCCCAAAGGAAAAACGCTTTTTGTCCCTTTTTCAGGGTTTGCCAGGGATGCAGGGCAGGCTGCAGCGGCCAGCACCGTGCCTGCCGCTCGGGAGGAACATCCAAGCTTTTCTGGTCCGACCCACAACACAAAGCGCTGGTTGCTCTGCCCACCCTGGTCCCACCGCCACATTCACCCCGGGAAGGGGCATTTCCCAGGGGTCACCCCTGCATCCTGCCAGACCTTGCCCTCCCTCCCAGTCCTGCCCTGTGCCTCTTACAGGAAAGCACTGGTGTTCCCAGCGCTGAGCTCCGTGGTTTCCCTCCCGCTCTGCCTCCCCCAGCCTACGGGGCAAAAGGGCAGCAATTAGGCAGGATTTTTAATTTGCACAGGGGCGGGAGGGTGTGGGAAGGGGAGCGGTGCTGAGAGCACCGGGTGGAGGCAGGAGAGACGCTGGGGACCTGAGCTCAGTGATCCACGTGCCAATGGCTCTTATGAAAAAATAATAGCGCTGCAGCCTCCAAATGAATTAAAACCCGGCTCATCGCCTGGCTTTGGGACCAGGCTCTCTGTTCCCCTCGAAGCGAGGAGATCCCAATGTCTTCGAAGCTTCAGAAAGCACCAAAAAATCCTGTGGTTTTTTTTTTTATTTCCTTTGCCTGCAACGCTGGGAGCAGATTTCGGAAGAGCTAAAGCCTAAATATTTGCAAAACACTTGGAAGGAACCTCAATATTTGGAAAACACTTGGGAGAAAACAAACAAAACCTGCTGCATTTAACGAATCGATGAAAGTCCTTGAAGGCTGGATCTGAGCTCCAGGTGGCAAAGCCGCCTGGGCAAGAACCGGCTGGCCTCGCAGGCAGCAGGTCCCGGCAGGACCCCCCCTGCCCGCTGCTCCCCCACCCCGCACCGCTCGCTCGGCACCAGGCAGGTTGGGCTGCTGTCACATCGCCCCGGCTTTCCCACCCTGCCAAGTGCGGTGGTTTCTATGGTGACGGTGTCCCCAGGATGGGTGGCGTTGAGGCCACCACGCCATGGTGGAGGTAGTGGCGGGGGGGGGGGGGTGTGTGGAGCTGGGAACCCACGCACCGGCGTGGTCCCCGACTCCGCAGCGAGGACGGTGCCAGCAGGGATGGCAGCCACCCAGCACCAGCACCCTCAGCGTCCCCACAGCCGCCCCCCCAAAACATCCCCGCTGCAGAACCCCTCACCCATTGCACCCCCCCGGCGCGGAGCCAGGACAAAAGCAGAGCATCCTCGGTGCCAGGAGCCGCGAGACAAGCGCGCCCCGGCTTCGGGGGCTTAAATTAAAACCAACTACAGAAATAATCGCGGGAGAAATCCATCTGAATAAACGTAGGTGGCAAACCCCGCGCGGCAGCCGCGCAGGAGCCGTAATCTGCAAAGACAACAAAATTCATGACAAAGCACAAAGGGAAGCGCCGGGCTTCGCCGTCCCCAGATATTCATCCGTTAACACGTTCCCTTTTTAGGCTGACATGTCATTTCAGACGGGCCTTTTTTTTTTTTTCCCTCCCCTTTCTTCTCCCCCTCGACAGCGGCGCGGCTCTGCCGAGGCGGCTGCTGAATTGGATCACCTCAGGGCGAGCACTTTATTATCTGCAGTCAAAGCGTCACCACAAATACCCGTCTACACACACACGTGTCACTTCCCATTTGTCTCCTCCACGAGGTATTAGCGCCGCCACGCACCGGGCCACCACGTCCACCGGCGCGGCAAAGGCAAATGGCGCCGGGCGGGAGGTGCGTGGGGCGGGCGGCATCGCGGCCGTGGGGACACCCCGGTGCCACCCCACTGCTGCCCCGATGCCACCCCAATGCGAACCCCGATGCCACCCGGATATTGTCCCAATGTCATCCCAGTGCCACCCCGATATTGCCCTGACGCCACCCCAACACGACCGTGACGCTGCCCCCATCCTGACCCATTGCCACCTATACACCGCTCAGCGCTGCCCCGGCACAGCTCTGATGCCACCCTGAGGCCACCCCATCGCCATCCTGATACTGTCCCAATGCCACCCCAGTGCCACCCCAACGCTGTCCCAACGCCATCCTGACTCCTATCCAATGCCAATCCGACGCTACCCCCGATGCCACCCCTCTGACACCCAGCTCTGCCCCAGCACAGCCCCGACGTCCCCCTGACGCCATCCCACCACCCAGCCGCCGAGGGGACCCCAGGACTGGGAGGGACCCCACCGCAGCTCAGCCCCATCACTCCCCAGCCCCTCTGCTCTATCATCAACGCTAAATTAGCATTTGATTAATTTTAAGACACGGGCTTCGCACGCCGAGCACGCCTGCCGGCCCCCGCGGCACCCCGTCCCCGCTGAGGGGAGCAGGGCGTGCACCCCCAGCGCAGGCTGTGGGGAGCGGGTGCCCCATCCCCGGGGCTGCAGCCCCGCTGGCGCCTGCGAACTCTCCCCACGGGGCCGTCCTGGAACGATTGGACCCCAACCCAACCACCCCTGCCGTGTCCCAGGGCGTTAGCAGCAAAGCCCACCCAAAGGCCGGGGCTCTGACCTGGTGGGAGATGGTCCCACCCAGAGAGGCTGCCCCGGTGCCGAGCAGCGCCCGCCCCCCCCCCCCCCCCCCCCCCATCTCCCACCATGCACGTGATGGATCGAAAAGTGGTTTTGCAGCGTTTCCTGGCAGGGAAAGTGCAAGTCAACAGCACATTTTGGGCACGGCAGTTAATTGAACTCCTTTTTATGGCACGTATATAAATACACAGAACCATCATTAACCGACCCCTTCCAGAAACTGAAAATGAAAGAATTAATCTTATTTCACTCATGTGTAACCCCTCATGAAATTAAAATGATATTTTATGGGTGTGTACAAAAGCAGAGCCCTGCTGCAGCCACTTTAATGAAAATGCCCTTGGAATAAGTAGAATTGGGTAACGAGGAGCCATTAAACGGGGCTTTAGCCCATACGCAATTAACCAGTTTTATCACTGGTAAGAGTCCCCAGGGGTGAGTGGGGAGAGGTGTGGGTGACCCTGGAGCTGGGTCCCCAGCACTTTGCTGCTCCCTGAGCCCCGGCCATCGCCTCTCGTTAGCGGTTTAATAACCCAGGGCTCACGCCACCCCAAAGAGCTGTTCCTGACACCAACCCCGAGGTGCGAGGTCCCACGGGACCCCCGGCACGAGGCCACCGGCGCTGGGCTCCAGACCCAGCCCCGCCAGAAGGACGTGCGCGGCGGAACGTGATGTTAGAGCCGAGGGAGGTTCTGTAACTCCCAGCTCCATCCGGATCCCACCCCGGTACGGGAGCACGCTCCTGCCCCCGCAGCCGCACGCCGGGCCCCAGGCTGACGGCAGAGCGGGGCAGGCTGAAGGGAGGCGCGGAGAAAGTAACGTTTAATTAAATAGAAGCCACCGCTACGTTACTGCAGAGAGAAAGAGCAGAGAAGAGTTTGGCTAAGCCCAGAGTGGTATTATTTGATTTATAATTTAAATAAAGCTCAGGATTCCTGTAATGCGCACAGAATAAAATCAAAAGGGACCAGGCTGCTGGAGTTAATTGGACGTGATATTTTCCTGAGGATGCTGCTTCTCCGCAGGCTCCTGCTCCTCGGCTGGAGGTGGGCAGACGCAGGCAGGGCTGGCAGGGCTCCGGGCACCCTCCTGCTGCCTCCTCGAGGATGCAACGCTGCGATGCCAGGCCGGCGCAGTCCTGGGATTACCGGCAAGGGAAACTGGCTGTTGCCGTGAGCTGGCAACGGCGAGCAGCGCGGCAAAGTCACCCAGAGCACTGAGCAGGATGGATTTGGCGGGATGCACCGAGCCCGCTGGGATGCAGCACGTGGGGCGCTGAGATGGGGGGACGGTAATTAGCAGGAGAGCCAAAGGACAGAACTGAGGGGCGAAGGCGCCGGGGCAGTCAGCTCCCAGCACGGGCAGGAAAATTAGTCAGCTCACCTTTTACGTGAAATTAATACAAAAATTAATCAGCGGCGCGGGCAGGATAATAGGATTTCACAGCGGTGCCGGGCCAGACGGCCAACGTGCCGAGAGCCAGACTCATTTAATATCGACAGAAACAATGCCAGAGGACAGAAATAAGACCCATAAAGATAATTACTGAGATACTCAGGAGCAAATTAAGTAATCAGAGGCACTTCTAAATTGTGCCTCGTTTTAAGAGAACGCTATCCTTGTCGATTACCTACGCGGGTGTTTAGGAGGCGGCAGGAGGCTCGGCCCCGCGTGCCGGCTCACCGGCCCCTCTGCGCCGCGCTTACCGCAGGTGCCATAAATAAAGAAGGGAAAAAATCGTATTCCGAACCAGATGCGTGGCCCTGGATGTCACCTGCAATTTAATTTGCACTCGCAGGAGGCAGCGAGGAGCGAGACGTGCTGGATTCGCCCATAATGAGCGGAAACACACGGGCAGCTAAACTTTGATTAAGGTGACCCGGCTGGTGGCAGCCGGCGGCGAGCGCGGCGCAGGGGTCCGGCTGGGGAGCTCGGCCGCCACCGCACACTGCCCGCCCCGGGGGACGTGTCCCAGCGGGGGACAACCCTCAGAGATCTCGGGCAAGCGCAGTCCTGCCCTGAGGGATGGGGGGCGATCAGCCAAAAACCCCGGCGCCCCGGTCCCCTGCGCCTGCAGGGGTCTGGCTTGGGGTCAGACCTCTGCAACCTGCCCTCCTCCCACCGGTGTGGCTCAGGGAACCCCCCCGCATCCCGGGGCTGGGACCCTCCCAGGACGCAGGTGGCTGCACCCAAGAACATCTCCCCACCGATGGGCGCCTTGCCGCGTGGCGACACCGCGCACGAGCTCCCGCTCCCCAAAGCCCCTTCTTTTGGCATCGTCTATGGTGGGGTGGGAAACGCCAGGGAGCACCAACCCTCCTGGCAGGAGGGTGCTCTGGGGCTCCATCCTCGGGGTGCTGCCCCTCAGCATCCCCATGAGCCGAGGGCGTCCCTGGCTCTGAGCTGCAACTGGGGAACACCGCGGGGATGGGCGGGCGTATCCTGACCTCAGCGTCACACCGGGCTCGACACAAAGACACCCCGGAGCCAAACACCTCTGGTCTCCGGAAAACTCTGCCAGGCTCAGCTGGCCCACGGGTCTTGGACCGTGTGGGCACGACTGAGCTCATTAGCCCGTGGCAACGAGGCACGCCGGGAGCCGGACCCTCGTGCCAGCCCTGCGCCGCCGCGCGCTGCTCAGGCGTGACGGATTAGGACTAATTTCACAAGAGCAACATCCCTTTTCCTTCCAGACACTAGTAAGAAGGAGACCCGAGCGGCACCGCGAGCTCCGGCGCAGCACAAGCGCCCAGGGGGTCAGCGCACGCCCCCACCCACTGGCCGAGACCCCCCTGCCCCCCAAGAGCTGAGCCCCCGATGGGTGCTGCGCGGGGGCAAACAGCTTGGGGGGCACCGATCCTGCCCGCCCCCTCTGATTGCCGGCACGCACCAAAGGGCTTCCCCGCCTGCGACGCTGGGACGTGTGGGCGCCCATCACCCTGCCTCTGGCCTGGGTGTCCTGCTCCCTGCAGCAGCGATGCTGTGCTGGAGCTTGGGAAGGGCTTCACCCAAAAAATAACAATCCTGGCTGCCAGTGTGACCCAAGCCCCGCCAGAGCGATGCTGGGGGTCCCCGGGGTGGCTGAGCATTGCCCAAACCCCGCACCCGTCTCACTCGGCTGCGTCAGGGTGCCCAGGTAGAGGGAAAAAACGTCTCCGGGAAAATCCAGATCATTAAACAAATGCCTGGGGGCTGTCACAGACTAACAAGCAGAGCTTTAGCAGCTGATTTGTCTTCAGCCGGCAATGTTTAAAAATCCAACTGAGACCAGCAGAAAAATATCCACTCCCCTCTTTAAAACACACATTCATCACTTGAGAATCTTAATGCGTCTTTCCCAGCCGGGGAGGTCAAACACGCCTGCCTAAAGCAGGCTCATTAAATATACATTTAATCACGGTTTGGATTGAGAGACAAAGGCTGGGAGAGACAGGTGCTTTACTGGAGTGACCTTTTGGATCCCATTTTAATGTAACTAGTTTACAGCTTATCTGAAAGGCCAGCTCCTGGGGAAGGCGAGCTGCAGCAAAACGGGGAAAGTAATTAGGGGGGGAAGGGCCGGGGAGGTTTGGGGGGCTGCGGAGCAGGCGACGGCAAGCAGCATCCTCTGCCGCCGCCGCGCTTCCCAGACAGCTCTGCAACATTTTCTGAAGTTCGACTTATCAACCAGAGCAACCCAATTTAATTTGCTTATCTTGTCTCCTTCCTTCCCCCCCCCCCCCGCCTCCTCCTCCTCCCTGCTTCTCCTGCTCTTTTTAATTATCGGTTAAATAAATGTCTTTTTCAATAAGGGAAGCAGCATCAAAGTGGATGCACGCACCCCCCACCCCCACCCCGGGCACTCACACTTGCGCGGCTCCAGCGCCTTGTTGGGGCAGGCGAGGTGCTGGGCTGGGGGGTTCTGGGTCCTCTGCAGGCAGGCCAGCATGGTCCGGGTCTCCCGGCGGGCAGCGCCGCCCCCGCCACCGGCCCGCGCCCTGCCGAGAGAAGAGACACGCCGGTCAGGCGAGGGGACCTGCCCGCCCCGCTGCCCACCACCCTCCTGCCCACCCAGCCGCTCCCCGGGCAGAGGAGCCGGAGACAGGAGCTCCCGGTGCCCGCACGGACGCTGCTCAGAGCCCTTTGCTCCTTCGGAGAGAAATAAGTAACCCTGGAAGCCTTAAATAAAGATGAATGTATAGAAAATAAAGATGAAGGTTTCAGGGGGGGATTGGCGCTTCCTGCGAAGCTTTCCGTCCTTCCCACTGGGAGCGGGACACCCCTCTGGCATTGCGCTCCTGGCAGCGCCAGACTGCTCTGCCGGTGTGCCAGCCGGCACCTCCCCTGGCAGAGAGCAACCCCACCGGCTCCGGCCGAAGCTGGGGAAAAAAGACGGCGTTAAAATCCTGCTCAGGGTCCTGGGATCCGTCGCCAGCTCCCAGGTGGCATCGAAATCTGCTCGACAAAAGCTGGAGGGGTCAGGCCAAAGTCATCGCCGCCACCGCTCTGCTCATTGCACATCCTTCACGAGCCGCCGCGGAGGGCGTGAGTTATAACCAGTTGCTGCTGACACCCTCCCACTGCTCCGGCTGGCGCGGGGGGTGATATTCCCGCTCGGAGAGGGCAGGGAGACGTGGGCAGGAGCAGCAGAAAAGCAGGCAGCCGTGCCCGTCCTCCGGTGTCGCAGCGGCTGAGCCATCGCTCTCCCGGCTGAACGTTTGCTGACAGCCGGGTGTCACGGGCGGGTGTCACGGGCGGGTGTCAGGGCCGGGTGTCACGGCTGGGTCCATCCCTTCGGCGCAGGGGAACCGTCTCCTCCCGGCAGACGGGGTGTTTCCCACACGCTCCAGCGCTGGCAAGCGGTGCTGGGGCTGGTGTGCAAGGGAGCCGTGCAGTGGCCTCGGGCACGCGCTGGCAGAGCCTCATGGCCATCACTCGCCGGGCACCAATGCACGGCTGGATGCTCCCCGAGCCCTGCCCGGGGCTCTCCTTGCTCCACCGGTTTAAACGCCCCCCTTGGAAACGCACCTTGGCGGCCACCGCGGGGGCACGGACGACGGTACTCGTGCGCTTGCCGCCCCGTGCCCAGCTCCACCGGGCACGGGGGGTCCCTGGCTCTGGGCTCACCCCCGGGCTGGACGGCCAGCGGTGGCGGTGGGACCCGTGCAGGGTGGCAGTGCTCTGCCCGAGGGGGCTGGGGGTCTCGCCCCGTGTCCCCCACACTGCAAAGGCAGAGACTTGTCAGCGCAAGGTGTGAGGAGCAGGAGGGGAGGAGGAAGTCATCTAATACCAAGCAGGTGTCTGGAGAACCCAAATTGTGCTGTTTTCTCCTAATAATGAAGTATTCATGAGTAAAAGCCTTTTTCACTACTTTCTTAAGATACTAATTTCACAACAAGCGCCTTGTTACCATGCAATTATTCCAATCGTGCATTTCTCCCAGATTCCATCTGTCCTCGCGCTCTCTAAATGAAAGACAATCATGTAACCACCTTTCATTATTCACTATTTTACTTTCAGCAAAGGTACCCTGAAAGAAATGATTTCCTCTGAAAGGGACTTTTATTCAGTTTCAAAACCAATTTTCTCCTATTACTGTCTTAAAAAAAAAAAAGAGGAGGGGGGCAGGGAGGTGTTTTTATTTCACGCGTTACATATCCTTTGTTAACGCAGCTCGCAGTAAAAGCAGCCGTATCCATTTTCTGGCTTCGATTTCTGGTAATTTTAAAATATGCCATTACAATCAGGCAGAAATTATACAGTTTGAAAAGAGAATGAAGTGCTTCTTATTCAGCGCCTGAGCGCACTTGACTGCCAGGGAGCTCGCCTCTCCCCGCCGGGACTCGGGGGGCATGACGCAGCCCCGCTCCCAGCGTGCCTCGGCTCCCCCGGCACGCGCCGGCGTCGGCGACGGCCGCATACGTGCCGGGGAGAGCTGCCGCGCCGACCCCATCATCCCCGTGCGGTGGACCGGGGTCGGGGCACCCGCGGCCACGCGGGGGATGGCCGCACCGGGCACTGTCGCTGAGCCTCACCTACGCGGTGACCTCGGGGCCGGCGTCCCGCCGGGTGTCACCATCTGGGCGATTAGCAGGAGGACGTGTCACCTCCTCCGCTGCGGCGAGGCTGGCTCCTCGCTGGGACGCTGCCCCGTGTCCCTGTCCCCGCGCCCCAAGCACAGGCTTTGTGGGACTGTCGGGTCCCCGCTGGTCCCTGGGGAAAAGGGGGCTGAGAGCACAGAGAAAGCACCCATGGAGGGGAGTGGGTGGCACGGGGCGAGCTGAAAGGCCGGCCAGCACCCACGGGGCAGGACACGGCCGCCGACGGGGCATCAAATTTGGGTGCCGACAGGAGGGAGGGTGAGGATGCAGCCCTGGCATGGGGCTGAGCCCCCCGGGGAAGGGGGGATGCTGGCGGCCCAGCCGCGGGCACCCGTGGCCCTGGGAGCCCAGCCATGCAGGTCCCCTGAGGACACCGCAGTGACAGCAGGGGTGCTCTCCCCACCGTTGCTCTCCAGGCCCCGCCACGCACCCACGCGCAGCCCAGCACCCTCCCGCAGCCGGCCCGACCTTGGCCAGGCACAGCAGGAGCATCATCATCGGCATCAGCCGGGAGCGACAGCGGGAGCCACGTGCCAAACTAAATAAAGCCGCCGATTAATTCAGACCCCAGTTTTGCCCCCGTCTCCCAGCGGAGATGATTTTTCTGACAGCTACGCTGCGCTTCACCCCACCTTAACAGCCGTCATAACCGCACCGGGGCCCGGTACCGCACCGTGACACCATCCCTCCCGTCCCGGCACCCCGGCAGGCACTCCCCCCTCCCCGGAGCCCCTCAAGGCGCCCGTAGGCGAGAGGGTGGGCGCCCGGCACAATGGGCATCTGTGCCGCGGTGGCATTTCGTTAATGCCACTCAGAAAAGCCCCTGAATCAGCTGATGGGAATTGGGCGCTGGGCTGGCCGAACGCTTAGCGCCGGCTTAGTTAGCTCCATCTGCATTTGAACTAATTCCAATCAGCAGGATCCGATTTAGTTCAAGCTGCTCTGGCTCTTTCGTGGCAGGAAAGGCAACACTCAGCAGTTTTGCCGAACCGCCCCGAGCCTGCACGGCCTCTGCCCAGCCCGCCCTGACGGCCCTGCGGCCACCCAGCCAGCGGCGCAGCCGGCACCACGGCACATGGGGAGAGCATCCCGCTTCTTGTGGGTGCCAGGAGCGGGGTCCCTTGGGGACACCAGGAGCGGGGTCCCTTGGGGATGCCAGGAGCAGGATCCCTTGGGGATGCTACGCCAGGAGCAGGATCCCTTGGGGATGCCAGGAAGCAGGATCCCTTGGGGGTGCCAGGAGCAGGATCCCTTGGGGACGTCAGGAGCAGGGTCCCTTGGGAATGCCAGGAGCGGGGGTCTGTTGAGGACACTCAGAGCAGGGTCCCCCAGGAGCCCCAGCCCCATACCCCACAGCTGGCATCATCCCCCCTCCATCCTTCCCCAGCCCCTCTCCTTCCCGCCCCCCACCCCAGGTCGGCTAATTTCGAAGCCCTATCTCTACATCGCACTATTTATAAGCCCAAGGTCTTTGTGACTTTAATAAAAAAAAAAAAAAAAAAAGGCAAACCACACACCCTCTCTGTCTAAAGCCCCCGTGACGGGAGGGTTTGGCACCTCCTCTGACATCAGCGGCTGATAAGTCGGGCTTATCTCCTCCGAGAGCCCCGCGAAGGTCCCTCCGGCGAGATAAGGCCAGCGCAGCTGTCGATAGAGGCTTTCACAGGCGAGGATTTAGATAAAAGAAAATGTGATGGGAGGGGGTGGCAAAAAAAACCCCAAACGGAACTTTTAAAGTCTCAGCCTGAACTGGGTCGGTGCCGCTGGCTGGGCAGCACAAGGGTGGAGGGCAGGGCAGGGGCAGCCCCGGGCAGCAGGTTGGGCAGGAGGAGCCCTCTCGCTGGGAAAAGCAAGGGCCAAGGTCTCGGTCACCATCCAGGCCCAAGTGCAATGTGCGCACATCCTCCTGCGGGCGTTATCGGGGCGGCCTGGGGTGCAAGCGCGTCGAAAGGGAGTTTTGGGGGTTGGGAGAGGAAGGGGGGCAGGAATGGGGGTGCTGCAAAGCCGTTTGAGTCACGCTGCCGCATCTCCCCCCCACCCCGACTATTAAAAGACAGCGCTGAGTTCGGCACAAGGACAGGAGGTGACCGGGTCACCCCGGCTCGGAGAGGCGCAAGAGGCTTCTGGCAGTGCCAGACAGACAGACGGACGGACGGCGTGGGAGCGAGGCCAAGGCTGGCAGCCACCCTCGCAAGCTGGCAGCAACGCCAAATTAAGCAGAAGCCCTCGCCGGTCCCCAGCGTGCCGAGGACAACAAACCCACCCGCTGTGGTGCCGGGGCTACCCGCTGCGACCGGGGACACCCCCATCCCTCCGCACTGGGATGGAGGCAAAACCCACCGCCCTGCCGGTGCGCTCCGCTTCCCCACAGCCCCGGAGACGTGGGTGCTACCCCCGCAGCAGCCCTGGCATCACCGCGGCCACCATCCCCACTGGTTTCCCATCAGATGGCATCCCTCCTGGGAGGGTGAGGAGGTGCTGGAGGAGGAAGGCTTTCCCTCTGCACCCAGGGCGAGCGGGATTTCGGCTGGTGCTGCCGCCTGGCACCGCCGGTGCAGGCAGCTGCCGTGCCAGCTCGTGCCCATCTCCCACCCAGCAGCAGATTTACGGTCCCCTGGCCGAGGCGGTGGAGGGGACACGGTGCTCGGCGAGCGCTGCCGCAGCAGCGCAGTCCTGCAACGGGCGAGCACGGGAAAGGTCACCCCGCTGTAAATCACGGGGTGCACCAGAGAAAATAAAAGGGGAAAGTTTGACGCTGCTATGCCGAGGGCTGCCATAAAGCACGGCGCGGGGCTGCCGGCCGCGCCACGACCTTCCCCTCGCCCGGCCGCCGCTCCATCCCACCCGGCTAATCCGCTCCCCTCCGCGCGCTCCAGCCCCAGGCCTTTCAGGGGGCCCTGTTAATAATTAAATGTTAATCTAAAAAGCAATTTTAGCTGCAGTGCTGCAGATCTGGTTAGAGATTACATTAGCATGTAAGAGTCAAGGGTAATTTTCTCTAACCCCTCTTGTGATCTTTAAAACCCGCAGATCTTAAAGCAACACCAGCTCCTCTGATTAAAATTGGAAGCTGGGGCTCGCCACGGAGAATGATGCTGGAAGGGATTGTGTTTTGCTGCTCGGGATCTCGCCGGGGGAGCGGGGGTCTGTGGGGGGCTGGGGAGCGACCCGCGCCGGCTGAGCGGCATCTCCCGGCCTGCGCCCTGTGGAGGCACAGGGAAGGTGGCCGGGGTGAGCCCAGGACCCATCTGTCACCGCTCAGCTGCGTGCCCAGGGGGTCCATCATCCCCCAACTTCTCCATCATCCCTCACCCCATGAGATGGAGCCTGTGGGAAAACCGCCCCGGCAGAGAGGCCACACGTCCCACTGGAGACGTGGGTGATGAACCAGGGATGCAGGAGCATGAGCCTCTCCCGAGCACACCCTGCACGGGGATGGGATGGTGCCCTCCAGCATCGGGGACACCAGGAGGCACACGGGGACAGGCAGGGCCAGGCACTGCCCGCATCCCCACCTCAGCCCTCACCTGGGGGGCGGCTGCTGCTCCGACACAGCGAGCATCCCCCTTTCCCGCTTCCCCACAGCCCGCCTTTACTTACGGAGGAAACATTTTGCTGCCCCACTGCCAGCAAGGCCATGCCTTTTTGGGGCTGCCATGACACCGGGATGGCACGGAGCTCACCAGCCATGGCACATCGCCAGGGACGGAGTGGCACTGGAGGCTGTGAGCCCACACCAGGACCCAGAGCATCCCCTTGCTGCTGGTATCTTAAGGCAGCAACAAGGAAAGGTCTCTCCCATCCCACTCAGAGCCGAGGTTTCTGCCCTCACGGCAGCTCCAAAGAGAAACCGCTTGGACTGTTCAAGAAAAACACCATCAAAAAATACCCCAAAATACCCTTTTCCTCACGAGCGGAGCCAGAGAGGCTGGGATGGGGACACAGCCGCCACAGCCCGGAGCAGAGGATGCCCAACAAATTGCCTCCCGACTGCTACGAATGACCCGATGGAAGAAATAAGGTATCAGATGTGTCCGTAACGACAGAATTAAAAAAAAACAATATGAGTGCTGTTGAGCGTTCGCAGGCATCTTCACGCAGGGCTCGGGCGGCCTGGTTAAATTTATGTGTCAGCTTTAAGGAGGCCTCTCATCAAATGAGCTATTTTGGGCAGAGATTAAAGATCTATTTTCGCTGCGAGCGGGAACAGCTCTCGAACAGGTTAATAATGATTCTGGAAACCCAAGCATCTCCAGTGGCCCCGGGCAGGGCAGCCGGAGCCCTGGACAGCACTGGTGGGTCCCTAAGGGTCCCTGAACTGGGAGGGTGGGGGACACTGGTGCAACGTCCCCACCGACCCGCTGCCATCCTGCTGGGGAGGAAGAAACCCCCCGTGCTGCCGGCGGGCGAGGAGAGGCCGCGGCGCTGAGCAGGCGTGGGTAATTGGAAGTGGCAGACGCTGGCACGCCGCTGCCGAGAAGGTCATGATGTGGGACTGGGAACGGAATGCCAGGAGCGAGGAGGGGAGCGGCCCCCCATTAGCAAAGGTCAAGGCCCCGCTCGGGTGCCTTCGGTGGTTTTGGCAAAGCCCAGCCCTGGCTGCATGCACCGGGGTCCCGGCAGGGCCAGCGCGCAGCGTGCGGGCAGCACCTGCCTACCCGTGGGGACCCCCTCCGGTGGGGTACCCCGCAGGAGCGTGGCTGGAGGTGGGGAGCGGGCGGCACGCTGCCCAAGGGGGGGCCTTTCCCAGCCCTTCAAGGCAAAACCTCACTTTCACCTACCTCCATCCCACACACAGATGGGGGGAGAGGGGCCAGGGGAGTGAGCCCACTGAGCTGCCCACTGTCCCGAGCCACGAGAGATGGATGCTCGGGGTGCTCACGAGCTGTTGGTCCCAGCCCCAGTAGAGATGCGGGATCAAACCAGTAGAAAAGCCAAGCAGCTCCACGGAGGCCTCCAGAGCAGCAACGAAAAGCACCCCGGACCCCAGTGAGCCAGCAGCCCGGCCCGGCACAGGCGCTCACCCCCCGGGTGCACGCAGCACCCACATCCCCAGCGGAGACCCGACAGACTCAACACTGCAGCTACCAAAGCTCCCCAGCACCCAGCACGGCTTGTCCCGCCCCATCCTGGGGGCTCACCTGCCCCCCACAGTGACCGGGGGCTCCCACGGTTATCGCGGCAGCGCCGCGGTGCCCAGGCCGGCCAGCCGCCCGTCCGGCCTCACCGTGCCCGGCAGCCGGGCGCGCGCCGCTCGGTAATTACAGCCCCGAGTGCCTGAGCTGTGAAAGAATCTGACGAAGGAATCCAGGGTAGATCGCGCTGCTGAAATTACTATAATCAAAGGCTTTCACAAAGGCTTCAAATGCAACCAATTACCCTGAAAGGCGAGGCAAGAAAGAAAACAAATTAATGTGTTTGCACAGAGCCTCCGCAGCAGCGCACACATCGCCCCACGCCGCCCTCGACCCCGGCTGGCCGCTGCTCTCCATCCCTGGGTCCTGCTCCCCATCCCTAGGTACAACTCCCCATCCCTGGGTACCCAACTCCCCATCCCCGCATCCTGCCCCGTCGCCGCTGCCCCTGCTCGCCTCGGGGTGCAGCTGCACACAAAGGGGCTCTGTGCCCGTCCCTCGCCCCGCGGCCGGCCGCTGCCCCGCCGGCAGACAAAAGCCCTGCCTGTGCCGGCGGCTGGGTCCGGCGCAGGCTCGGGGACGTGCCAGGGCGGCCCGGGGAAACCTCCCTCCCTCCTCCCCGCGGTGCTGGCTGGGGTCCCCGGGCGAGAGGAGGCACGGGGTCTTCAAAGGCACCCATTGAGCGCAGCCCCGCGTCGCCCTGCTGGCAGATGGGGAAGCTATTGACAGCGCCCCCCCCCCCCCCCCCCCAGCCTCGCTTCCTTCATCTGCATTGCCAGTCTGGGGGAAAAGAGGGGAAGAAAGGGAACAAAAATAAAAATCAACGTCTTCCTTTTAATATTTAACGAGAGTCCATCACCCTAAGTCTATTTTGTAATACAAAGCTCTGGAGATTTAAACCCTTCTCACCCGGAGAGATGGAAATGAATG
Organism: Leptosomus discolor; assembly: GCF_034619465.1. Classification (NCBI taxonomy): domain Eukaryota; kingdom Metazoa; phylum Chordata; class Aves; order Leptosomiformes; family Leptosomidae; genus Leptosomus; species Leptosomus discolor. Next base: position 15,501,440 of record NC_141406.1, on the reverse strand, counting down.
GTGCTCTTTAATGAGCTGGTTCAGCAGAAAAGATAGATTTCTAAGATTACTGTAGGAATTCTTATAATTGATGTGTACTTTTGTAACGAGGATTATACCACCATCCGGTCAAGGAATTCCGCCTCTTCCCCCCCGCTTCTCCTAAGGTCACCCTGCTTTGGGGGTTCCCTGGGGGAGAGGGACCACCCCGTGTCCCCACAGAGAGAAAGCAACACAAAGGGGGCGGGGGCGGGGGAGGGGGGAGAGAAGAAAAAGCCAAAGAAAAATTAAACAGGCTTTTCTTATTTAGCTGTAGATAACCTAACGCAGCCACTGAATGGGGAAAATAAGGCATCGCTCAAGATTTATATATTTGTTTTACAAAGCCCTACTTTCCCCCACCGATCCGAGGCCGGATGAGCTGCTGAATGGCGAGTAATTAAAAGGAACAGAGAACAATACCCGCGCCTGCCGAAGAACGCGGAGTTTCCCTCAGATGTTTATAGCAATTGTATGAAAATGTACAAGCCGGGATGGCAAGAGCTGACAGCCGCGCCGGAGCAGCCGTGATTGCGAGCTGGCTGCCTCCCCCGGCTGATTGGCATTAATTGTGCGCGTTTGCAAAGCAGAACGGAAAGTCTGACATTAGCTGCAAGCCAACATTTCTTTCTAATAGTCTTAATGATTACGACGAGAGCTGATGATCATTGTGGGGCGTTAATAGTCCGGAGAGCGGCTCTGCGGCTTCTCCCGGTGGGGACGAGAGCGGGGCTGTCCCCATCCCTGTCCCCAGCAGCCCTGTGTGTGCGAGGTGCTCCCCAGGGTGGGCTGGGGGTGCGGCGGGATGGACTCGAGTGGCCCCACACAGTCAGAGCCCCCCTGGGGGGGTGACACTGCCCATCAACCTGTAGAAACCCCTGGCAAGGGGATGGGAAGGGGGCTGAGGAGCTCTTGACCCACCCCCTGCCTCTGCCCCATGGGAGAGGGGTGGCTGCAGCCGGGGGGGGACACCAGGAGGGAGAACGTCCCCTGCCCTGAGACCTCTTTGGGGCAGGGGTGTCCCCAGGGATGCCCCACGCTAAGGGAAGTACTGGGCCACCCTGCTCCCATGGGTGCCCCCAACGCAGGTGGGTCGCCACCAGCACCCACAGCCACGTCCTCACTGGGGGCCACAGGAAGGGCTGGCGGCAAATAACCCACGCCAACAGCAGATCCTGTGATTAAAAGCTGATTAATGAAATCTGAGTTTTCTATACTTTTTACAAGGCTGGTTTTTTGGATGTCCTTGAGTTTCACCGCTGCACAGAGGCTTGCGGGAGGGTGGGCGGGCTGCGGAGACCAGCACGGGATGCTCCGGCCGCGGGAGAGCCGGAGCCAGGCACTGCACGAAAAACCTCCGCAGCCCCGACCCGTCCAGGTTTACACGGGAGGAAAAATCAATGGCCATCGATCCGCCCTGCAAAGCGAGAACGCGGCGCTGGCAGCCGGCATCTCACCGGGGCTGGGCAGAGGACATGGCTGGGGGTCACCTCACTGGGGACCGCCGTGCCTGCCGGGTGGACACGACTGGGGGTCACCTCGCTGGGGTACCCGGCTCGGGGTCGGGGCACAGCCGGGCTGCCAGCAGCGCCGGCGGCCGCCCCGCACGCTCCCTCCGGGCAGGGAGCAGCGCTGCCAGTCCACGTGCTGTCAATCTGCACCAGCAGCCAGGACACAGCCACGGTGCGTGGGTGGCCCTTGCCCATGTCCTTGCCGGGACATGGCCAGCAGCCGCCCAGCCTCCCCCCGGGGCCACCGCGCAGCCCGTCGGGATGGACGGACAGACGGCCTCAGCCCAGCTCCAGGCTGTTTCAGCTTTTCTTTTTTTTTTTTTTTTCTATCATCTGTGCTGGCCAACGTATCGTTCGGCTTTGGGCTTTCTGAGCTCACTAATAATTGTTCCCAGACAAAAAGAAATAAAGATGCGGCCCCTCTGCTCCTTCCCCCCCTTTCCAAAAAAAAGTCCGTAAAGAAGAGCTATAAAAATGGCTTGTTATCTCACCTAGCGAGGCTCAGACTGTATGTTATTGCTAATTGGGTATAACATCCTTGTCTTGTTCTGCTCTCTGAAGCTAAATCAAGAAAGCACCACTGCTGCGAACTAATTATATCTCTGGACTGCAGACTCCAGCTTGTCTTCCCCTTTATTGAGTTAAAAAATGGTCACTAACCTTAATCTCTCATATTCCCAAGCATTAGGGCTGCTGGAAAACCACCACATCCACCCACATCCCAGTCTATGCTGAGAAAGATGGAGCATGTGGTCCAGGGAAGGCTTTTGGCTGCTTTGGGTCCCAGCCCCGAGCGAGACCCCGGTGGTGTCCATCCCTGCCACACCCCGTGGCACCGGTGCACCGAGGCCACCGCAGACGCCGCTCGGGTCCCCGCACCATCGAGTCTTTCCCGCACGCAGCTCAGCAGCTCTCTGGGCTGCATGTGCCCAGAGACCCGTCACTGCTGCTTTTCTACCTCTCCTTCTTACGGGGAAGTTTAAGCTTCTTTCATGGTGATGTTTTCACAGCCCGAACGCCGGGCGGCACTCCCACGGCCCCGGCTCGGCCGGTGCGAGCAGATGTCAGCACGTGCCCGTGAACCCAGGGGAGCGGGTGCTGCTCCGGTTCATCCACGTTCAGCTCCCAGTCCCAGCCCAGGATGGAGCCCGACGGACCCGTTAACACTGGTGCTCACCCGCGGGGCCCCCATGGGAGCAAAGACGCCACAGCCCCCCGGCTGCACCACTACGGTGTCTACGGCCAAAGCGCCTCCGGTCACCGGAGCAGCAGGGCTGTGTACGCGACGGGGCTGCTGCCACGGCACGGACCCCAGCAGCGGCAGGTCATTGCGAAAAGAGAGGGGATAACCGGACCCCCCAAAGGGCACCGAGACGAGCAGCGGGGCTTTGGCACCGCAGCCACGCAGGACGGGCCCATCCCAGCACTTCCCTTGGCACCAACTGCACGGGGTGAGAAATCGAAGCAGAAATACAAGGCTGGGGGTCAGCAACCGAAGAGCAATGCCACCAGCTCAGCACCGAGCCCGGCTCCGTCCCCCTGCCCCGGGGGAACCCGCGCAGACAGTGTTACTTTCCAAAGGGAAAGTCAAGCTCCTCCCCGCGAGCCAAGAGCATCCCTTAAAAAAAAAATTGATACTTCCCTGGCTATTAATTAACCTGAACCACTTAAAACCGCCTTCAATTTGTCAGGTTTAACTGCCAGCTCTTCTCGGTAAATCAAGCGTCGCGTGCAGACGGAGGCTGCGCGCGCCAGGCGGCGGCGAAGGGAGCAGGCGGGGAGCGGGATGCCCTGCACCACGCTCGCCATCCCGGCCCCCCCGCCCCCCGAGAGCACCGACACGACGATATTCACACCCTGCCCTCAGCCAGGATGCGATATTAGCCCCGATGGCCGGGCGGGTGGGCAGGTAGGGGCAGGCAGGGCAGGGCAGCGGGGCTTGCGGAGCACCCCACACCGCAGCGTTCCCGTCTCCCCCACGGCACCCTTGTCGTGCAACCAAGGCTGAATTTGAAAGCAATATGAATATTTATCTCTGACAGCGAAATCTCCCTGCTGCAGGGTATTAAGGCTTTATTAGTGTGTGGTTACCAGCGACGCTAAGCCAGCCCTCGCTCCAGCCTGGAGCGCGGCAGCGATGACCTACAAGAGGCAGATGGCAAAAGCCTTGGAGAACCCCCAACCTGGGGACGTGCCTCCCCTCGACGAAGCGAGGAGGGAGCTGCGCACCCCGGTCCCACCACGCAGGGGGATGGGGACAGGGCTGAGAGCTAGGGGTCCCCCCCGCCACCAAACCCCCTCCTCCTCGCCTGGGGCCAGCCCCTCCAAAACACATCCTCACGTCGGGGCTGCCCCCCGGCCCCCACGCAGCTCACCGTTTTGGGTTCAAACGCTGATGTATTCTCTCTTTAGCGAAAGAAGTCCCAGGGGCTATAAAAATTCCCAGCAGGCTCCCGTCAGTCTCAGGTCATTAACTTTCTTTCATTGGGAGTTTGTTTACAGTCAGCCATAAATAGCAGCGGCCACAGCTCGCTGGGCAGGACGGGGCTGCCCACGCAGGAGGGTGCAGCACCCCGGGGTGCAGGGTCCAGGGCACGGGGTCCGGAATTCGCCACCACCATTATCGACTTTCCCCATGCCCCGCGTTTCCCACCGGCCCGGCACGGCGCTGCCATTTGCCAAGAAACGCCCTCAGCCCCGCGAATCGATGGGGTCACCTTGCCCGTGGCCGGAGGGAGCCGGGGCGCGCGCTTGGGCGTGCTTGCAGCTCAGGTGTGGTCTTTCCCAGAGGAAGAAGAGGAGGAGGAAGGCAGCTGGCTTGAGCTGCCCGCTCGAGTAACCTGCCCCCCGGGGCTCTGCCCTGCGCCCTCACCCAGCCCAGCGCCCATCACTGGCACTGACGTCGCATCAGGACCTCTGCGTGTTTGAGAGATGTCCCTGTCCAGGCACACGGAGCCCGGGAGGGACCCCAACACCCTCTTCGTCTCACCGCGACCTCCACCTCAGGCCTTCGCCCTTCCCTGGCAGCCCCTAAGGCACCGCGATGATTTACCGGCACACAGGTGGAAAGCCGAGCGTGCCGCCGGGTGGTTTTGCACACCGGGGCTCCTCCGCACCCAGGATGGTCTTGGAGCACCTGCTGCTCACCTGAGAGAGGCACCCACGACACCGCTGATGCCCCCAACATCAGGAGCACACCCCGAACTCCGTTAACGCCTCGGCAGTCCCGGTGCGCCCTCCCGGTTGGGAGCCGGCCGGGTGCAGGTGCCCCGGGCTGGCAGCGGGACCGCAGGTGACGGGGAGCTTTATCTGCCAGAAGCGAACGTGCCGGCTCCACCGCGGCCGTGTGAACCCACCAGCTGCAGCTCGGATAAAGCCACGGGATCACACGGCTCCCGAGAACTGCGGCTCGGCGGGGCTCAGCCGCAGCACCGGGTCAGTATTTAACCCCCGGCCCAGCCCAGCACCCGGCACTCTCTGCACGCGGGGCTGAGCGGGGAACCGCAGGGCCCAGCTCCCCGCTGCCGGCACAACCAGCTCCCCACGCCGCCCCGATCAGCACCCCCAGCCCCACGCTGGCACGGATGCCCGGAGCAGTGGCTCGGTGGCACAGCCTCACCCCAGGCTGCGGAGGGGAGCCCCTGGGGGTGCACGGCCACAGGCAGCGCCAGCAGGGCCGGCTGGCAGCAGCCAGGAGCCCACCTCTCGTTTGATTTGCCGGGGTGGCTACAGGAGCGGCCGATGCACGGGCCAAGCACGCAGCCCGGCAGCACCCCTGCTCTGTGCGGTGGGCTGAGAGGTGAAACCCCCAAACTCACGCACGGCGACTTCTGCTCTTCCACCTGTCCCTGGGAGAGCAGGGACTTGCCAAAAACCACAGCCTCAGCCCTCACGGTCCCCCACATCTATGGAAAGATCTACATTTTAAACCATATACTCACACAACCTGTAATCAGAGCAACACAAATAGCCCCTGCTTCCCATGTAAATTAAAAACACCCATTAGGCAGATTTCAAAAGATGTCAGTAGGCTTATAATTATACACGACATCCTTCCGAGATAAAAGCGATTACCGGGGATGCAAATCACTTAGCAACCAATCAGTGCCCCCAGAGTGCAAAGCACTGACCAGCCATCCATTTTCGCCTCGTCCTTTTATTCCCTGCATCGAGCAAATACAAACACAGATAAAGAGAGGCACAATAGCTCTTGACACGCAAATAGGTTAACATAATAAAGCCAGCTTTAGCCGGCTCACTCGAGGGAGAAAAGCAATTCTCAGGCAAGCAGGAGGTAATAAAACAGGGCTTTTGTGTTCCTGGCTCCCATTCTCACCCCTGCGCCAGCTTTGCTGCATTAGCTGATAGGCATCGCGGTTTGATTGAATTACCTTTCATGAATATTAGCTTTTTGAGGAATGCGCAGGCAGAAGAGAAAGGAGAAATGTCTTATTTTTGCATGCATGCGCCCGCTGCAGACGGACATGCGGCGGCACAGATGCCGGCAGGGCTGGGAGCGGGGTCCCGGCAGGTGCAGCCCCCCCAGCCCACCCCACCAGCTGCAGCATCCCCGCGGGCGGCACCAGCCAGCCTTGGGGGGGTCACTGCGCATGGACACTCCCCCCCCCAATCTGAGCATCAGACCCCACCAGCAAAGGACCTTACTCTGCCAGGAACCCCGCTCTGTCCCCAAAAGGAGCCGCGGGGCCACGAGGCTCCCACCGCCAACCTCATCGCCCTGGCACCCACATGGCTCAGGGGTGGCACCCACATGGCTCAGGGGTGGCACCCGCATCCCTGCCCTCGGGACCCCGACAGTGGGAGGACGGCAGGGTGGGCTGGCTCCCACCCAAAATACTGGCGAGGCCGTAGCTCCCCACGCCGCAGGTGGGCCAGGATGAGGTTGGAGAGGGGAGCAGGGCTGCCCCGGCGTCACCGCGCATTTACCCCGCACGAGTCGAGGCCACGCAGGAAAACCCGCTTCAGGCAAAAAATTAACTCTGCCGCCTGGCAGGGACGCAAACGCCCGGCACTAATCCTGCACGCACGGCGGGGAGCAGCTCAGGGACGGCAGCGGGCATGGAGCACCGTGCTCGGTGTGCACCACCGCTGGTCGGGGGACTGGGGAGACCCTCGGCCCTGGGAGACGGAGCCCTTCCCCGGGCAGGGCAGCAGCCTGCGATTCAAAAACAGCACCAGGAGGGACGAGGCTCCTCTGCAGCCTGCCCCGGGGTGGATGCGTGTTTTGGGCTCAAATACAACGGATAACGAGAGGGGGGCTTAAAAGACAAGGTGACGCGGCCTCTGTCCCCCGGGTCACGGCATGGCAGCAGCCACCCCATCTCCTCCCTCCGTGGGCTTCTCCGCTCCAGCCTGGGGATGAATATTCACACCGAGATATTTCAATTTTTAATGATACGGTCAGCTGAAACGGGGCCCATCTCGCAGCCGGCACTGCTCCGGCACAGAGAACGTGCCCCACAGCTACTGACCCGCTCAGCCAGCAGGAAAGCCGTTCCCAAAAGCCGGGAAAACGAGCCGGGCTCCCGCAGCCAGGGAACGGCTTTCTCTTCCCCTGCTTGCCAGACAAGGTCAGAGGAAGGCACCACGGCGAGAGCTTCCCTCTCCTTCCGCCACGGCTTCGAGGCAGCCCGACCCAACGGCACACGGCTCACACCATGGCTCACTCCGGCACGGCTGTCGGCACCTGAAAAACCCACTCCTGAAAGTTTTGTGGGTCCTTAATGAGAAAAGTCCCTCCCGAGGGGCCGGGACGGCGGGTGCCCTCTGCCAGGGATGTTTCCCACCTCACCCCACCTGCACCGGAGCCCACGCGCAAAGGCTTTGCCAGCCAGTGTCCCACCGGAGCAGCACGTGCCTGCCACCCAGACCAGCGAGCAGCGGCACATGCCCGGCACACCGGAGGGTAAAACCCCACCGCGGGGGCATGGGAAGGTATAAAACCGCCAAACGCCACAAAATCATCCTGAGCAAGACGTGGGATGCTCCTTAGCAGAGAGAGGGGGGCCACGTGGCTCTGCCCCCCACGCCCACAGAGCCCCCCGGCCACGCGCCCTTAGCACCACCAAAGCACGTCGCCCACCCGGGCGAGCCGGCCGCAGGCTCTGAGCAGCAGCATCCCCCGCAGGATGCACGTCTATACATCCCCACACACGTATATATATAAAATAACTCCCTACAGAGACATCCGTGCCCCGACAACCAGACCACCGCTGCCCAGTGCCAAGCTGATTCATCCCTCGGCCAACCCGGAGCCCGGCTGTAAAACTTTGCCGCTGCCTCTCCTCGGAAATAAAACCCGCAGCGCCGGAGCTGTGCCGCCGTTTTGCCCGGCGCAGCGGTGCCCCGCCGAGCCGCCGGCGGCTCTCTGCGTCCAAGGCCCTGCCTCTCCAGCCATTAAATCCCCACGTTCTCACGGCTCTTCCCCCAGCGCCGGGATTTGGATGCCGGAGGCCGAGCCAACCACCGCTGGCACCAGGAACACCTCGTTTTCTGTCGGGAACCGAGCCGGAGAGGTGGCACAGCCCACTCGTCCCCAACCGGAGCCGGTGGCAGCGCCTCGGTGGGTGCCCAGCCGTGCCGCCCATGAGCTCTCGGGGACCACGACGCCTCATCGCCGGTGGATCGTATTCCCAGCGCCGATGCTCCGGAAGATGCCACAGGGATGCTCCCTCCGTTTGGGAGATGCTTTTCGCCCACAGCCGGCCGCGCTGCCCGACCCGGCGGGAGGCAGCCGGGGGGAGACGGGCTTGGAAATCACCCACCGCGGGGTGGGATTTGTCCTTCTCCTCTCCTCTCCTTTGTGACCGGCGGTATCCACACCAGCGCGGGGGCCATTGCGGGGGTCCTGGCTCTGCCACCACCCACTCCGGTGGCCCTGCGAGGGGTCGGGTGCTTCCCCGCTGCCTCCCTTCGGAGGAGAAAACCCCCTTTTTTAAAAAAATTTTTTTGTTGTTGTTTTGTTTTTTGTTTTTTGTTTTTTTTTTTTCCCAGGCGGAAAGGGGTCGGCAGAAAAGGCAGCAGCTCACGGACGGCTCACGCTGGAAGTGTCTCAGCTTTCCTCGTGGAGGCACCCGTGGATATTTTATTTCCACTTAACGAGTCAGGCGACCCAAAAAGCCATTAAAAAAAAAAAAAAAAAAAGGAAAAAAAATAGGGGGGGGCGGGGGGAAAAGTTGTTCCCGTTCCTCTGCGGTAGCGACGGGCGAGCCGGTGTCCAGCCGGCGGCGGAGGCTCCGCACCCGCCGTGTCTTCCCCCGCGGCTGCGCGGCCGCGGAGAACCGGGCACCGCGCTGCGGCGGCGGCACCGCCTCCTGAGGAGCCCCGGGAGCCGGAGCCCCCCGGTCTCCCCCCCCACCCCGCGCCGGTAACACCCCCCTACACACACACACACACCCCCCACCCCCACTCCTCCTCCCTCCCCACCCTCCTCGGCCTCCCCCGCCGCCGCCGGCCCCCCGTTACCGTCAGAGCTGGATCCGGGCCGGCTCCGGCCGCTGCGGTGCGGGGCGCGCCGGGCCGCCCCCCCCGGGCCGCGCAGCAGCAGCGGCGGCGGCGCCCGCCCGGCCCCGCGCCCCGCCCCGCCCCGTGCGCGGCCAGCGTGCGGCGGCGCCCGGTGCTCTGCCCCCGGGGCGCGGCGGGGGCCGGGAACAGTATCCGGGGGGGGCTTAAAAAAATTAAAAAAAAAAAAAAATTAAAAAATTAAAATAAAATCAACCCGGCGTAGATGGGCTCAGGCGGCGCGGGGCTCCCCGGGGGCATCACACCGCGGGTCCTCCGGTTCCTTTGTGCGGCGGCGATCGGTGCCCGCCGGCCCGTGGCGCAGCGGCGGCCGGGGCGGCGAGGGGGGGGGGGTGTCTCTGTTCGGTGAGGGGAGGGGGCTGTGAGAGCAGGGTCGGCCGCGGCTCAGCGCTCCATGGCGGCGGCGGGGCTCGGCGGGGCGCGGCCCCCTCGGCGCTGCCTCCCGCCCGGTGCGCGGCTGCGGCGACACTGAGCGCCCCGCGCGGGGCCCGGCGGCCGCACGCGGCTCGGCCCCGCCCCCGGCGCGTTACCAAGGAGACGCCGCCGCCGCCGCCGCCGCCTCGCGTCCTACGGGGAGGGGCGGGGCCGCCCCCCTCCCCTTCCCCCCTTCCCCCCTCACACACACACACACGCTTTCGCGGGAAAATTCGAACCGCCCGCCGGCAGGCGGCTCCGGCGCTGCGCACGGCGCGGGACTACGTTTCCCAGCGTGCCCCGCCACGCCGCCACGCCGCGCCTCCCTCCCGCTGCGCGCCGCGGGGCGTGATGGGAGTTGTAGTCCCGCCGGCGGAAGGGAGGGTTGGCCCTGCGGGGCCGCGGGCCTTGGGGGATCCGTCCGTGTGTCCCCCCCACCCCGAGACGCCGCAGCTCCAGCAAACAGGGGGGGAAGCCTCGGCTGGAGCTCTCCGCCGAACAGCCAGCGCTCCCCGGGGCCGGGGGGGACCGGGGCGGGGGGCGACTGCCATGGCGTTGGCTCCAGCCACCACCGAGCCCCCGTGGGTTGTGTATCGCTGAGTCCGCCCTCGCCAGCCCTTGATTCCCTCCCCAAATCCCGGCTATAAGCCGTGAGGGTGTCAGCACCTACTTTGAGAAGCAACCCGTTCACTCTTGTCCATAATGAGCACCCCCGAAGGAGCCCAGTGTGTGCCCCTGGGGGCTCACTGCCTTCCCTCCTCCCCAGCTCTAAGCTTTGAGGCGTTTTGGGGCAGTTTGGCTTCTTGGCGGGGCCTTTCCAGCCCCTCTGGCCAGGGAAGCCCAGCAGCTCCCCAGGCGTCCGGGGCCTTGGGTGTGCGAGGGCAGAGCTGCACCCCAGGAGCCATTTCGAGAGACTCAGTCTCTCCAAACACGTGAAGATGCTCCAGTCACCACTTCTGATCCAGCGAACGCTGAAGGCTGGGAAATTAAAATAATAGCTAGATAGGCTTTCAGGAGAGCGATTCCTCTGTGTAATTATAATACGTATTATCCTCCCTATGAAAATACATTATATTGAATAAATTCCCTCTTTGAGCAGGGCTATTCATACTGTTCATTTGTTTCAGTTCAAACATTCTTAGCTCGTATATCTGGCAGGTCCTCGTGCAGCTTTGTGCGTTCTCTGCAGCGTATTTGTCTGCTTTCTGCGCTGCAACACAGGCCAGCGATAAGAATAAAACCATTATAGATTTGCAAACAGCACTTAGATTTTTCAAAGATAATTTAATCAAAGCTATTAGTAAGTCAGGAAGAAAGATTGCTTTTCATTTGGCACAAAAAAGAAAAAGGGAGACCTCATTCTCCTCAGAAAGTGTTTTAACCACCCGAAGTCACTCACAAGGACTTGAAAGGGTGACGGCGTTTTTTTTTGCTGGGGAAGAAACAAGGAACTTCAAAAGGTGGGTGTTTCGGCACTGCCTTCAAGAAGATACTATTAAACAGCTCCGACCTCCCCATTTACATCCTTTTATTATCATTTTTTTTTAAGACTTTACAGAGGAAAAAACACTTTTGTGATTCAGGGAACCCGTGAAGACTTTGCGGGAACATAAATTTCACCCGGCGCTGCTGGGAACACAAGGAGAGCCTTAATCTGCTAATGAATGAGCTCTGCAAAGTGAGACCGGCTCCGCGGCCACGTCCAGAGGGATTGAATTGCAAAAAGGAACCGGGCGGCCCTCGCTGGCTGCCGGAGGAGAGAGATTTTGAAAAGTCAATCTGCTTCAGCGCAAATAAATAATGCATCGGCTGCATCCGGGGTGGCGGCGGGCGAGTCCTTCCCCTGCGGCACCGGGGAGCCCACCCGAAGTTCCCCGTGCCGGCTGCTGGCCGCGGGGCTTGCAAAACCTGGGGGTGGCAACCGCCAGTCTTCAAGACGACGGTGTCCCTTTAATTTAATATCCTTATTTTTGACCGGCGCTGGCAATCCGGAGCGCTGAGCGTTTTCATCTCTCATCCTGACAAACGCACGCTGTAATTCTTTGACCAAAATGTCAGTCTGCTCTGGAAATGACTGGCCCTCAGAATGAGAAAGATTTCCAGGGGATTAAAACCGGGCCATTACTCTCCGCTTTAAATGCATTCAAGGCTCTGAAAGCCGTAGCTGCTTTCGTTCCTTTTGTACGAAAAGTTATTGACTTATCAAGGTTAAAATACATTCAGTATGGCCCAATAAAACAGGGATATCTCCGCATTCATGCTGTCATTTGCAGGTCCGTTTTCATGGCAACAGGGCTCTTTTCTGCACATTAAACGGTTCAGTTGTGCAAAGTTCAGACATTACATAAACAGAGAGGTAACAACAAAAAAAAATCAATGAGCTCATAGGCATGGAAAAAGGAGATAGCATTGATCGGGGCCGGCATCGATATTTGGGATCGCTGCCTCCTGCCCTGCTCGTGGCCCTCCCGTGTTGCCAGCGGGGACACAAAGAGACGCTGAAGGACACGGCGGGGGGCATGGCGCCTTTGCCCCCCCCCCCCCCCCCCCCCCCCCAGCTCCTGCCCGTAATTAATACCACCAGGGCACAGCGAGGGGCGAAGGGGGAGCCCACCCGCCGGGCTGGGGGCTTGTTGGCGCTCACGGAGGTGTCGGCGTGCAGGTGGGCGCTTTCCCGGCGCTGGTTTTTGGCTGACGACCCCGTTCCACGGCAAATCCCGGGAGGTTTCCCCCAGCTCCCAGCCATGTCCGAATGTGGGTCCCCAAGGGGCACTGCTGGGCTGGGGAGCGGGGGGGGGAGGTCTGGAGAGGCACGAACAGGGCACATGGGGGACACGAGCACGCTGAGCGCGTTCGCGGCGGTGCCGGCGCTGTGCCGTGGTGGCTCCAGCTGTGGCACCGGCAGCCGTGCTGGGGGTGCGGGTTGTTGGGGCGAGTGACTTTGATGCTGATGGGAGGTGTCAAGCTTTTTGCTTCCCACTCAAGGGGGTGAGAGAGATTCTGGCGTTCAAACCGCTCGTTAGAGGAGAGACACCAACATCTGTCGGGAAAGCAAATGGAGAGCGGGAGCGGGGCGAGGCGGCCACGGGCAGCCAGGCGTGAAGCGGGAGGAGGAGGAGGAGGAAGGAAGGAAGGCAGGAGTGGGGGGTGTCTCCCAGCTGCTGCTGTGGCATGGAGGATCTGCTGCCCCTCGCCCCGTGCTGGCGCGTGGGCTGGCTCCTGCATCCCAAACCTCACTGGTGTGTGAGCAGAGTTTGCCCCACTGGGACGCCGGAGGCAAGAAACTGGTCCCATACAGCCCCTTGCTGGGGTCCCTGGGGCCAGAAGTGCCCCAAATGCTGGAGCTGGGCAGCAAGGAGGGCAGGCTGGGCATGGAAAGCTCCCGTTTGGGCAAGGAGCCATGTGCCGGGAGCATCCTCCTTGCTGTCACCCCTGGGTGACACTGCCGTGGGTGGAGGCGGAGGTGGGTGGTACTGGGGGGCAGCTGCCTTGGGTGCTGCGGGGGTCAGGCAGGCAGAAGCTCTTGTGCTCTGTGGTTGCTCCCCCCTCCCCAGGCCCCCAGTTTATTTATAGATTCAGCAAGTTATTCAGCTGAAACAAATCCCCGTTGCAGCCGGGTCCCGGGGCCAGCGGCAGCCTGCGTTATCTCACGGGCAGCGCCTTTTCTCCGAGGGCAGCGGCTGCCCAGCGCCAACAACCCGGCGTCGGCAGGCTGCGGGAGGAAGGGGCTTCGCCTGGGCAGGTCCCCAGGGCGCTGGTGGCAACACAAGGGCCACCCTAAGAGCAAGCCAGGACTGACCGTCCATGGCGGAGGGACAACCGTGCAGGGCTTGGGGAGGGTGAGAGGGACCGGGGGGGCACCCTGCCCTGCCCAGTGCAGCCCCCAGCCCCCTTGACAGCGATGCTGGGAGCGAGTGCTCATTGTCAGCCGGAGTCTATTTTTATTCCCTGCTTAAAAATATCCCCGTCCGGGTCACTGGCACATGATGGATCATCGCTCCTGCGACTTCCCCCAGGGTCTTCCCAGCTCCGAGAGGAGGGGCAGAGTCAGGCTTCCGCCGAGAGCCACCCGCACCCTTCCCACCCCGTCAGAGCACCACAAGGACATCACAGCGCCCACCCTGTGCGAGAAACACCCGCCTGCTCTTGGGGCCGGGGCACGATGGAGCAGCAGCCCCAAGGACGCCCCTTCACGGCCCCGCACCAGCTCTGCGTCCCAGCAGCGGCCGGGGAGCATCCTGGGTCACCGCGTCCTCGCTGTCTGCTGTCCCCATGCTCGGTCCCTTGCCAGCGACGGAGCAGATCCCGTGCCTTTTTCTCCCCTCCCCGTTCGTATTTTGTGAAAAATTCAACCTTGCTCAAAAGCTTGGGTGAAAGCCCTTGTGAGCGGGGACGGGAGCAGAAGGAAGAGCAGATTCCAGCCCGCGGTGCATTTTCTAGCTCTATTAGTCACGAGCCTCTGATGCCACGAGAGATACGGGGCTGACTGACAGGTGATTTGGTTTTATCTCACCTGGGAACGTTTCATATCCGGCACGGGGCCGTTTCGCAGCCTCTTTGTGCCGAAGCGCTCAGCAGCGTCGCTGGGTGGAGGTGAAGCCGAGGGGGGTCCGGGGGGTCCGGAGGGTCCCCGCAGCTCTGACTGCAGAGGGAACCCATGACAGGCAGCACCCTGGCCATCGCAGAAAGCTCCGCTCCCAGAGAGGGGTCGGCAGTCACGGCCACCTCCAGCTGGGTACTGTCCCCTCTCCTGTGGGCGTCACCTCCTCCCTGATGGTCCCCAGGGCACCCTTCAGCCCGCAGAGTGCCTCCTCCTTTGGCAGGGGGTCAGACCTCCACGGCAAGGGATTCACCAGCTCCTTGGCCAAAACCTTTGGCTTTGTGAGTGGCCGGTTCATGGAAACAGGAGGTGAGCAGGAGATGCTGCTGCTTCTGGGTTTGCTCCTGCCCCATCCCTTGCGTGCGGTGTTACGTACCTCCCTCCTGCATGGATTTTTTAATTTCCCTTCCATTACTCTGCAGCTAGCTTCCCTCTCCCCTAAATGACTTGATTACGATGCTTAATTGCATTTATGGAGCGGTGCTGGTGTGTGCTCTCAGCCTGGATTATGGGGGGTCTCTGCTGAGGGGGGCAGACCAGGGGGGAGCGGGTGTTTGTGAGCTGGAAGCCAGGCTCCGGGAGCAAAATCAGAGTAAGCTGGAGATTCCCGGGAGATCCTCACCTTTAACTTAACTTGCTTCTTTCCCCTCCAAATCTGCTGACATTTGGAAAAGGGGAATCATCGCAATTTGCTTGTTTCAGCAAGTTCCCCCTCTCCCCTGTGCCGCTCCAGGCTCAGCATGGCTCTGCCGGGCTGCCAGCGGCCCCGCCATGGCGGAGGGCACCGACCAGGGGGAAGAGGGAGGAAAATGATTCCCAAGCCCACCCCGGCAGGCAGCACTGAGCCATGCCCGGTGGTCCCAAGTGATGCTGCGTGGTGGGACCAGAGCCCCTGTGCGCCCCGTGCTGGGCTGCCAGGAGAGCCGGCACAGCCCCTCAGCCTCTCAGCCAGGGAAGCACCTGATTCAATCCTCCTGACAGTCAAGAATTTAAAATGATTTATTAAAAATGTATAAAGCCCGGTTGTCGGTGTCGCTGCTCTGATAAGAGCGTCGCCTCCTGCGCCACTCCCGTGGCAGGCGCGTTCAGCTCGGGTTTATGTTCCCCTCACTCAACCCGCGCCGGGAGGGGAAGGATCCCCCACTCTGCATATTAATTTTCGGCAGACTGCCGCAGGCAAACACAGTCAGGCTTCGGGAGGCATTACAGCTGAGCCGTGACCTCCGGGAAGGCAGCATCGTGCCGCAGCCGGGTGAGCACCGCGCTGGCAAAGGGATGGGCAGGAACCCCTCGGCCCAGCCTGGTCATGGCACCACGGCTGCCGCGGCACTGGGCTCTGCTCCCCCTGCCCCATCTCCCCCCTCACCAGCAGGGTTGCAGCCTCTTCTCCCCTCAGGAGCAGGGGGTCCCTTCCTGAGGCGCGGGGCCCGATGACCTGCGGTGCCCAGGGAAGATTGATGGAGATGGACGGAGTGTACGAGCGGCTTCGTTCCCGCGTGATGTATTCCAGCCCGTGGCCATCAACCGGGTTATGGCAGTTCAGCCGTGGAGCCGAGGGCGGAGGGAGGCCGAGACACCGGCTGCCCCGGCACAGGGGAGGTCAGCGGGGGCAGGCGTGGGGCTGGGGTTGATCCATGGCTGTGGCGTCTCCCTGGATTTTCCCAATGATGTTTTCTAGGGGGCTCTGGCTCCCGGGAGGATTTATTAGGGCAAAGTCATAAACAAAGCCAAAGGAGTGGGAAACCTCCTGCCTCAGCTGGGAGCCCTTAGGGGAGGGACGGGGTGGCTGTGGCCATGCTGGGGGGGGGTGTCCCCAGCCCCACAACCCCCTCCCCAGCTCCCTGGCTCCTGCCTGCAGGGGCTTGCTCGCCCAAAGATGCTCCAGTTTGGACCATCAGAGTTTTGTCTCTGCTTTAGTGTGGGCTCACTGGGTGCAAGGGACAATGTGACAAGGATGCTGAGGGCACTGCTGTGCCGTGGCACTGAAACGCTTGTCCCCTCCCTGTGGGACACTGCTCAGCCCCGCTCGGGGTCTCGGCAGGATGAGGCAGGTGTGAGGCTGCGGGAGCCCCGGGGAGGCATGGCGGTAACGATTGAAACTGGTGTTTTTCCAGGAGGGAAATAAAAAGCTTCATCACAGCCACAGGCCAGAGCATTGTGAGGAGAAGGGACATGGGATGTCTCGGCCGTTGGTGCCGTGTCGCTGCCACCCATCCGTGCTGCCCCAGCTTCGGGCTCTGCTCCCTTCGCTGTCCCTGCTACCTGCCCGCGTCCTCACCAGGGTGTTCCCAAGCCTGTTGCCTCCGAGGGAGATAATTGATTTCAAGCATGATTTTACTCCTGTTTTTGCAAAAGCCATTTTCCCCCCAGCACCTTGTTCTCCCCTGGCAGCCCAGCCAGCAACGTCAAGCATCCCCAGCCCCGCTTGGGCTGCAATTGCCCCTGTGGGACCATGTCAGCCCCAGTGGGGCCAGGGAGGAGGAACCCAAGCCCCGCTGACCGAGCCAGCGTGTCCATCCCGGCTGGCGCTACTCTGCCTTTGTGTGCTGCCGAGACCGTGCAAATCAGGCACTGTGTGCCCCCGAGCTGGGCTCCGTGTGGAGCCGGCCCTGAAATCCCTCCTGGAAAAACCATGGTGCTCCTGAGCAAGAGCCTCGTTGTTCCAGGATAACTTCACACAAGCTCGCCGGAGCCAAGAGCCTGGCGGGGCTCCCAGCCTGGCGGATTGGCAGGACCACCCCACCTCCCGCGGCACCCCGCTCCCAGGACCCCGCTCCCGGCATCCCACTGCTGGCATCCCGCTTGCTGCAACCCGACTGTGCCACCCCTTCCACTTTATGAGGCAAATTAGTGCTGGGAAATTAGCACGATGCCCAGGTGTATGGTCCTAATTAGGCTTTGCCTTAAAACCAATTTAAACACCATTATAACGTTCCCATTTTGAAGCAGGTTACCACCAGCCAAGCGGGTAGAGCAGCTCCGTGCTGGGTGCCGGCGGTCCTGCCGCAGCCCATGGCTGCCCTTGCTTGGGGGAAACTGCTCCTGACCCCACACCATCACCCCAGGGTGGCTTCCCACCCCTGACCCCCCCCCCCCATGGTGGCACTGCCCATCGTGGGGACAACGGTGCTGGGCACTGGGGCAGTGCCCTGCTTTGGGCTGTCCCCATCCCTGGGGCAGCAGGTCTCCCAGGGTGAAGGGAGCCGCAGCTGGTGCCGGGCACTGGGATGCAGGGAGGATGCTGGGGGCACACGGGGACACCCACAGTGGGCTGATGGCCAGGATGGGGCACGGGAGGGCTCAGTTCTTGTAGCACCCCATGGCAGTGGGAGTAGGGAGGAGGCGGCAATGCTGGCCAGTGCTGGGCATCCCTGGGGGGGCTGGGGGGGCCGCTTGGCATCGTGCATGGCAGAGCTTTCCGAGCGCTGGTGGGCGTCTGTCCCGCTGCAGGCCTTTGATCCCCACGGCGAAAAGAGCAAAGGCAGCCGCCTTTGTGCGCCGGGAGGCTTTGAAGTCTCCCAAACCGGAGCGGGGGATGCAGCGGGGGCGGCTGGCTCTTCCCTGCCAGCCCGGCCCCCACCCAGCCCCGCTTTCTCTCCTGTTTTATTTCCCTCTTCCCAATTAGGAGCCACCTCCGGCTCATGCAACAACACCGGCAAACTTTCCCGGAGAGCCCCAGGCGGGGTCCGCAGCGCACAGGACCCCCCAGCATGCTCCTTCCCAACTTCCATGGCCACATTGACCCACTCCCCCCAGCACAGGACCCCTAATTTGGGGTCGGTGCCTTCCCCGGGGACCTCACACCCGCTCTAGGTGACAGTGGCAGGTCCCTGCTCAGGCGGGTGACAGTCATTAGCTCTGCTCCTAATTCTCAGCCTGTTTTATCTTTTCCCTTCCAAAGGCAGGAGGAAAGAGAAGCTCTTTTCCATCACCACCCGCCCCACACCCCCCCTTTCCTTTTTGGTGGCCTCGCTCAGCCCCGGGGAGGGTGAGCAGAACCCAGTGGGTACGTGTGAGCCTGTGTTTTTGTGAGAAAAATGCGCATTGATCATTTCTGGGAATCAGGCTGTGTTTTTTACTCTGAAGCATCCATTATACACAGCTGCTTAATTGACGAGCGCTGCCTAGTCACCTCGGATGCCGGAGTAAAACAGCCTAAAAGCTCCAGCGCAGAGGAAGTCCGCGCTTTATAAATTGATTCAGTGGGAGAGAGAGGGAGCGAGCGAAAAAAAGCATTAATTACAGATGCTTCTGTGGGCACTGTTTTATGGCAGCGAGACCAGGATGTGGGCAATTCTCCTAAATGTGCTGATTAGACAGCACTTCATGTCTCGGAGCACATTAAATGGGCTCTGTAAAGCTATTAAAGATGCAGCGCCATAAAGAATTGACGAGAGCCAGCGGCAGCGGCGCAGCCCCGGGCTCCTGCCCAGCTCCTGCCTGCCCAGCTCGGCAGCAACAAGTCACCGGCCAGACTGGCCGAGCCGCACGGGTGCCGGAGCCAGGGTGAGCCGGGGCGGTGGGGACCGATGCTCCTTCCCAGGTTTCCATCCCTGCTGACCCCATCTGAGCCTCCTCCCCGGACCCTGCCTGGGTCAGGGGGCTGCCTGTGCCCCCCATGTGGTCAAATGGCTCCCATTGGGTCCAATCCCTGCTCTGAACTGCCCAGCTCCCCCCTTCCAGGCAGCCCCTCTCCACCAAAAACCAACTGGGGCTGGGGTGGTCCCTCTCCTGGTATTGCCCGGGGGGGGCAGGGACCCCAGCCCCACGATGGAGGGGATCAGATGGAGCTGTGGGGAGGCAGGAGCCGGCCCTGCTCCGCTACGGGTGCTGGGGAGACAGGACTGCTTCTCCCCGGGCTTCTGCCTGCTGTGGAGCTGGGGAGGCACGGGCGGGTTTGGAGAGGTTTGCTGCCAGCCCAAGGGATGCCACCCAGGGGACAGCATGCTTGGATCCCAGCCACCGCCTGTCCCAACGCCCTCTCCAACTGTCCCCATCCCTGCAGGGACTGTCCCCACTCATCCAACTCTCAGGTGCGGAGACTGAGCCTGGCTGCACCGTCCTGGCTCCCTCTGGGTCTCTCCTGGTGTGAGCCAGTGCCACAGGAGCGTCATGGTGGCATTGGCGACTGGGAGCCCTTGGAGCATCCCTGGAGCCAGGCTCCTTCCCGCCCTGCCCGGTGCTCCTGTGGCTGGAGACTCGGGCTCTCCGGAGGACTGCAGCCCCTGAGCCCAAGCAGGGTGAAGTCACGGTGCTTTGGGTGCTGCTCTAGCTTCACCCACAATCTCTGGCCACCCCAGTGTGGTCCAGAGCCGGCAAGGAAGGAGCCACCCGACCCTGTGGCCCGGGGATCCGTGCCCGGCAGCCCAGTGTGACCCCCCTGCACGGCGGGCGCTGGGCTGGCCGGGCGTGCGGTGTTAACACAGCCCCGTTGCACCATCGCGCCGGTAAATCAATTTGTCAGGACGCAGCTCACCAATTAGCGTTCGCTGGGATTATTACTCATTTGCGCACTGCAGGTTTCAGGGAATTAATCAGGGACTTGCTGGGTAGCCGGGACAGCCAGGGTGGGAAGGGTGATATCGGCACCCAGCACAGCCCGGTGTTGCCAACGGTGCCTGGTGCTCTCCCTGCACCCAGGGGGAATTTGGGCCATTGGAGGGACCCTCGGACACCCCAGTATAACGGGAACCCCGTCCCCCGGAGCCATGCATCCCTACCTGCACTGCAGCGGGGCTGGATCCCGGCTGCCTTGAGGTGCCAAGAGGGACATGGAGCAGAAATGTGTGAGCCTACGGCACAGTGACACTTCCCATGTCATCCCGGGGAGGTGACGCTGAACGGTGTCACCCACCCTGCACCCGGGGAGCGAGAGTGACCCCGGCTCTGGCACGGACCCGGCAGCACGAAGGGTGCCGGCGGCTTTCGGCAGCAGATGGGCTCTCCTGGGCGGGAGCGCCAGCGGAGCCGCGCACGTGGGAGCAAACAGGGCGGGAATTCGCCATCGAGGCTACGAAATAAAACAGCGCCGAGCCGTGCTGCTTGCCGCCACAGGGGGATGGAGGCAGCCCCGCGGCACCCCCCGGCTCCCTGCTCTCCAGTGCGGGGGCACGGGCACCCGCCTGCCCGGGGATGGGGGACGCTGGAGCTGGGCGTCCTGGGGGAGCCCCCAGCCCTGACCCCAGCTCCTGCTCAAGCCGCGGGGCCCTGGGCTGCCTGGCCCTGGCTGCTGGTGTGCGGTGTGTGTGGGGTGTGCGTGGGGTGTGCGTGGTGTGTGCGTGATGTGCGTGGTGTGTGCGTGGTGTGTGCGTGGTGTGCATGGTGTGTGCGTGGTGTGTGTGTGGTGTGCGTGGTGTGTTCATGGTGTGTGCGTGATGTGCGTGATGTGCGTGGTGTGCGTGGTGTGTGTGTGGTGTGCACGGTGTGCACATGGTGTGCATGTGGTTTGCACGGTGTGTGCACGGTGTTCACATGTGCACGGTGTGTGCACGGTGTGCGTGGTGTGCACGGTGTGCACGGTGTGTGCATGGTGTTCACGTGTGCACGGTGCGTGCGCGTGGTGTGTGTGTGGTGTGCACAGTGGGCATGTGGTGTGCACGGTGTGTGCATGGTGTGCATGGTGTGCATGTGGTGTGCATGGTGTGAGCGCGGTGTGTGCATGGTGTGTGCATGGTGTCTGTGGTGTGCGTGGGGTGAGCGCGGTGTGTGCGCGGCGTGCAGGGTGCGAGCCGCATGCCCCAGCCCGCCCGGTCCCTCTGACGGAGAATCGCTCTCCCTGCGCCGGGGAGAGCCGCCCTGCCCAAACGCATCGAGCTGTAAATGCCAACGTCCCCAACGCCACTTCACGAGCTCCTGTAATTGAGTCGCGGCGAAACTTCCCCCTTCCCCAGCCGTGGTGGGGGGTGGGTTCAGCCCTGCCCAACCTCCCCTCCCATCACAGGACCGTGGGGGCCTCCCTCACCCCCAAGACCGTGCCGCGCTCTCCACCGTGGTCAACACCCCCCTGGGACCAGCTGTGGCCTCGGGGTGCCAGCGGCCACCCTCTGCCCACACAGAGGTGCCTCTGCCCCAAAACACGGCCGTGCCGATGCCCGGCTGCGCTGGTGCCCAGCACCCAACTCCCCACGGTCCGTAGAGCTGGGTGAGCGCCCCGCTGCTTTCCCCGTGGGGGCTGGCTTGGATCAGCCCCCTGGAATTATAAATGAAGCCCCAAGTGGAGCAGTGCCACATCAGGACGGGACATTTTGGGGGGCTTCTGCCCCACCGTGAGGCTCCACGACCTCTCTTGTCACACAGCAGGATGGCACAGAGCCCATCGCTGGCTGATGGCCCTGAGACCCCAACACCTTTTGTGTGGGACCAAGAGCCCCAGCAGCCCCTGGGCAAGCCCCAGGCCTGGGCTGGGGGCTGCAGGGGGGGATCTGGCATGGCCATGGGTCCGGGACTGCACCACCGGGAGCCCCAGCACTGCTCAAGGTGAGCGCCGGCAATTAAGGGCTGGGATTTGCATGCGGCAAATGACTCCGGCTAATTGCAGGTTTAAAAGGAAAATGATCACAGGAAGGGTTGTTGCAAAATTGGGGCACGGCGGAGGCGCGGGCGCTCTGCTCCGCTCCGGGGGTTGCCAGCCTGACCGAGCCGTCACCGCTGCACATCTGGGGATGGCACATCTGGGTGGCCGTGGCGAGGGCTGGTGATGGCCTGATGGCCCCAGGGGCTGGACTGTCAGGCCAGGGAGCCCTGAGGGGTTGCTGGGTGCCCCCGACCATAGCGGGGAAACTCCTCGGAGGGCACCGGGTGCCCCCCGGACTTGGGACGGGCACCCCAAGTGCATGGGCAGAGCGGGGCAGCCCGGCTGCGCGGCGATCTCCAACTTACACCCCCCGCCCCCGAACAAAACAACCCGAGGCCCAAATGCCAGGGTGCTGAATTGATTCATTT
This sequence comes from Leptosomus discolor, assembly GCF_034619465.1. Classification (NCBI taxonomy): domain Eukaryota; kingdom Metazoa; phylum Chordata; class Aves; order Leptosomiformes; family Leptosomidae; genus Leptosomus; species Leptosomus discolor. Next base: position 15,479,414 of record NC_141406.1, on the reverse strand, counting down.
AATTTTTCCCTTCTCATTTGATCAAGAGCAGGGTGACATTTGGCAAAAGTTGCTGATGAGGGATTGAATGATTAATTGTCATGACAACCATTCCTGGTTAATGACAGGGATGAGATTGTGCCGGCATAAAAGACGGAGAGTGGCCTTGAGTGCCGCGGTGCTAAATTACCAGGCATGTCACTGTTTGTGCTTTTGGTAAAACGTGGCCATGCGTTTCTAATGAGAGGTTAACTGTGTCCCCAAAGTAATTACAACTGATTGAAGAGGTAGTTAGTAATTAGAGGATTAACTGTAATGAGTCTCACCTGCAGCAGTTGCCATAGTTACAGTATTTTAGATGATCAGAGTTAAAATAGGACGGAGGACGCGGTGCCAGGAGAGGTGGCTCTGCCCCCCGGGGCGTCGTGGGGGTCCCCGGGGGTGCTGGTGTGGGCTGGGTGCCCCCCTGCACCCACCACCCCGCGGCAAGGAGTGTGCCATAGCCAGACACCCCGCCCTGAGCCCGCTGCGCCAGGGAATGGTCTGTGGCTGGGCTGTGCAGGGCCCCTGGGGGGCACCTGCAACGAGACCCCCCCCAAAGCCCTGGGGTGCCCAGAGCAGAGCATCATCCGCCGGCCCGCGGCACCCTGTGCCGTGCCGTGCCGTATCCTGGGGCTGGCGCTGCCAGAGGGCAATTTCCGAGGACAGGAAAGTCGTTGAAAAAGCTTCAATCTTCCCGTTCCCAACGGCCCGGGCTCGCTCCCTCTGGGAGCCAGGAAGGGGGCCCACGGATGGGAACGGGGGCGTCCCCGCAGCCCCGCTGGCGGTGGCATCCTCCGGGGTCCCACGGCCCTGGGTGCACCCACGGGTTGCCTCGACTGCCCCAACCGAAGCTGTTTCGATTCCACTTATTCCCCTACTTCCACGGACGACAATTTACAGGACCGTGTAAAACCTGCAAGTACAGTATCTTTAATTATTCCATCCATAAATGATAAGCACCATTCATTTCAGGGCTCTCATTATGAATTTATACCCCTGTTTAATGCGCTCACTAACAGCAGACATCCCGCAGCTCGCAGAGAAATATTGAACAATCCTTTCTGGAAAAGCCGAGCGGATACCGCCGGAGCTATTTTGGACTTGGGAAGAGAGATGGGCAAAGTAGGGGGTATTGGGTTTTAAAATGAAGAGTGAATCCTCCACCCCGGGGAGGCAGAGGGGCTCCGGGTTGGGATCCAGGGGGCAGATGGGTCCTGGGGCTCGAAGTTTTTGTTCGGATGATTCCCAGGTGAAATTCTGCCCCTTTTTTTTCTGGGCATACAAATGGCTGAAAATACACATCGTTTTTATATAAGTATAAAAATAGAGCTTCATATTTATATGTATATATATATACACACACATCTATGGGAAGGCTTTTGCAAAGGCTTAACTTGAAAAAAGGCAGGAAATCTCAAATATTCGCATTTCAGAACAAACATGACGAGTTGGTTTGACCCAAACCAATTTTTTTTCCTGGATTATTTTGCAGTAGAAATGTCAACGCGCCCCCAGCTCAGCGTTATTTCAAGCGGTGCTTCTTTCCCACACCGAACCTGGGGTTTATCCAACCCCCAAGGCCCAGTTTGGGGGATGGGGCCCTGCCCCTCGCACACCCCGATGCCCCACCGTGCCATGAGCCATTGGGTGGCCGTGCCGGCGTCCTCGCCCCCATTTCCATCCCCGCTGTGCGGGACTGGGGATGGCGCTGGAGCCCTCGACGTGCCTTCACGAGGACATGCCTTGGTGGCTGGCTGTCCCCACGCCAGGGCGGTGTGGCGTTGTGTCCCCAGCAGTGGTACCTCGAGCGTGCTGGGGCTCAGCCGCCACCGCCGCGCTCCTGTCAGCCAAGCGGCCGTGCTGCGCTGGGAGCGTCGCAGCAGTTTTTGTGGTCTGTTTTGGTGGGTCAAACAGCAACGTGGTGGGAAAAACCCGGCAGGCAGGCAGGGCCTCGCCTTGGCAGGCGGGATGGCTGCCCGCCAGTTGCGTTTTAATGCCATTACGCCACGGATACAAGCTCTTAAGCATTAAAGATGGCTTTTATGGATCATAAAATCTATCATTACCGCTCGCTGCAGTCACTGGAGCAGAAGCTGGTGGGGTGGTGGGGCACGGGTGCCACGGGGACCGTCCCCTCCTGCCCCGTCCCACTGGAGGAGGCGATGCCCTGAGTCCCATGGGTGGCGCAGCAGTGATGGGGACAAGGAGGGGGGCATCATCCAGCCCCCCCAAACTCCCACCCATCGGCCAAGTTGGTGTTTTCCAGCCACCAGCGATAGGTCCCCATCACCCTTCCTAGGCATAGGCCCTGCCCAGGGCCCTGGGGACCCCACTGGGTGCTGGAGGGGGCAGCTCTCACCCCACCATGGGGCAGGATGGGGCTCGCCCCTGGGCTTTTGGCAAGGACACGTCTTTACGGAGACTTTCGAAGCCACCTGAGAGGTGCTGGTGAGCCTGAAAGGGAAGCATGCTGTGTTGACTGCAAATTGAAAAAACACCCCAGCCAAATCTAAAATAATTAATGGGAATATCTGCACTGAGGTCTTGGGTTTTTTTTGCAAATCTTAAATTTCGGGGCAGATATTACCTGCCAGGGCTCCTTTAAAGAGGAATTAATCGTAGCTGTTGTAATTGTCGGTGAGGAGTAGCCTTCTGTGAGAGATAAGCTTATAATAAGCTGTCGTTGCCGGATGGCTTGAGAGTATTAACGCGTGAGTTAATAAACATGTATAATTGGGCGTCCCCTCCCCAGGGAGGCCTCGGCCCCTGCGGTGAGCGGCAGAGCAACAGTGTCGGGGTGGTTGGCAGCAGCCGGCGGCTGGGCGAGTGGTGTGGCACCCAGCACCCAGCACCCAGCACCCAGCACCCAGTTGATTAACAGGCGGCTCAGGCCGTGCATGGCGCCCATTCGGCTGAAGGGATGCTGAAAGGCAGGCGTGCCGAAATTCCCCGCTCTGGCACTTAACTAAGCACAAACTGCGCCGGGCTGGGCTGCCATGAAGTTTAGAAATGAGTGAATTATTGATGGGGGTTGCCGGCTTGCTGGGTTTTGGGTGGGTGCCGCCTCACCGTGGGTTGTTCACCCCCGGGGCAGGAGGCTGAGGGGAGCATCGGCTGTGCCGCAGGGCCGAGGCGGGGCAGAAATCCCACCCCAGCAACACATGGCCATGGTGATGGGTCAGCAATCGCTCCTGGCTCCTGCCCCGTCCTGCACCCAGGGTGCTGGTGGGATCTGGGGTTCCCTGGATACGATGCTCACCGGACACGCGGCTTGCTGGTTGAGGTGCTCCCCAGGCGGGGTGGTACTGGATGTGACACTCGATGGGTGGGATGCTGCCCAGGTGCAAGGCCTGATGGGCGGGATGCTCACTGGGCGGGATGCTAACCGGATGGGATGCTCACCGGATGGGATGCTCACCGGATGGGCTGCTCACCAGCTCACCAAACGGGATGCTCACCAGCACACCGGATGGGATGTTCACCGGACTGGGCGCTCACCAGACGGGATGCTCACCGGATGGGATGCTCACCATCTCACCGGACGGGATGCTCACCAGCTCACCGGACGCAACGCTCACCAGATGGGATGCTCACCAGGTGGGATGCTCACCGGACAGGATGCTCACCGGATGAGATGCTCACCGGACGGGATGCTCACCAGCCACAACGCTCAATGGCCGGGAGGTTTGCTCGATGGGACGCTTTCTGGGTGTGATACTGGCCGGCTGGGCTGCTTTCCAGACGAGCTGGTCACTGGCCGCGATGCTCCCCAGGTGCAACGCCTGGCGGGCGGGCGCCGAAGCCCTCGACATGCCTGTTGGCTGGACGTGGTGCTCGCTGGCCGGGACGCTCTCCAGGCCCTGCTCGCCGGGTGTGACACTTGGTGGACGCGATGCCGGCTGGACGCGATGCGGCGTGCCCGGCTCACCTCTCCTCCACGGCTCGGCTCCCACCTCTGCTCCGGGCTCCGCTACCTGAGCATCCAGCTCAGCTGAGAGGGTCTCGGCTATGTTAGCAACAGTTTTCATCAAAATTAAAAATATAATTCATGAAAGCCCTTCTGCTCGTGTTGGGCTTGGTGCTTCCTCCCCCTCCTTTTTAATAAAATCTAAACTGTGAAGCCAAACTACTTGACAGAGTCCTTTAAATATGTGCAAATATATATTTGCACTCTTTTTTTTTTTTTCCTGGAGGCTCTTCCATTAGGTAATATTTGTTGCCAACATTAATTTCATTAGGTTTTCATGGCATTTTAATAGGAGCCCCAGTGTTTTTTTGCATATATTAGCATGCACAAAGAAGCAAAGATCGACAAATTATAGTAAAGCAAAAATCCCTTTTAGAGGCAGTAAAGGGAACTTCTCGGGAGCCACGTGTGAAGCCGCTGAGAAGGGAGGCAGTCGTGCTTCCCGGCCGTGCCCCATCCCGCTGCGGCATTTCGGGCACCGCGCGCTTTGCCATCGGCGACTGCGCACCGGCTCCGAGCCCTGACAGCCGCTTAATGAAGATATTTCCAACCTGATTGTCAGACGCGCGCACGGAGCCTGATTACAGCCCGAGACCCGAGTGGAAGAGCTCACAAATTAAATATGTGTTGATTATGCAAACTTGATCTCGTGTTTATTTCTCATAAATAAGGCATGAGCCAAGGTTCAGCTCTCCCCTGCACGCTTCCGAGGGCGATATTTATTGTATGCAAATCGGGCACAGGGCTGGGAGGAGAAGTAATCAACTGTTTATCAGCTGGCGTATGCGATCAGCCTGGAAATAATAACCGGGGTAAGGGTTTTACATAGATTGTGGCAGAGATTATACGGTCATCACCTTAAATTTATGGTCCTGAGGGCGGGGGGACACGTGCGCGGGCCGGCGGGTGCCACCCTCCCCGCGGTGCTGGGTGGGCACGGGGTCCAAAATACCCCTGGGCACCGTGCGCCGGCAGCCAGCCTGGGGTCTGCAGCGGGTTTAAGGGTATTTTACCGTGCAGAGGGATATTTTAGTGTGCAGAGGGGTATTGTACTGCCCATGGGGGTATTTTAGTGTGCAGAGGGGTATTGTACTGTGCAGAGGGGTATTGTACTGCCCATGGGGGTACTTTAGTGTGCAGAGGGGTATTTTAGTGTGCAGAGGGGTATTTTGCTGCACATGAGGGTATTTTAGTGTGCATAGGGGTATTTTACTCCGCATAGGGGTATTACACTGTGTGTAGGGACATTTTACTCTACGTAGGGGTATTTTACCCTGCAGGGATGCATTTTACCGGGCACGGGGGTACTTCACTTTTTGCCCTGTGATTCCCCAGGGCTGGGGAGGAGGGCCAGGAGCCGGGCTCCGGTGGGTCCTGCCCCACCCGGGTCCCCACAGGCTCCCAGCAGAATGAAAAATGGCATTTAAAGTTTTTAGAAAAACCCGATCTCTCAGCCTGTGTGGTCCTGCCTGGCGGTGCCACTTCGGGGAAGGTTTGGGAAGGAATCTGAGATGATGATAAATGCATCCAGGGCGATTTTTTATTTTTTTTTCCCCCACATCATTTTATAGGAAATACGTGTTGGAAATGAAATTGAAATGAAAATGAATAAATATTTCATAGAATACAATTACCGTGGCTCAGGACCAAGACAACTGCAGCAGATCCCGCTGCACACAGTGCGTTAGCAATTCAGCAGCAACGAATTGCTCTCTTGGCTTTTAATCTGCTTTTTTGCTAACACAAATAATCTCCCCAGCCCCCAGCGGGGAGAGGCCTGTGGCGAGGGCTGGATCCGGCATCGCCCAGCACCCTGGGGGCACCCTAGGTGCTGCTGGGCCGGGCTGGCAGTGCTGCAGGCAGGCTGGCTTCACCACTAGATTAGAAAAAAAATCAAGCTAAATCCAATTCTTTGCCGTAAAAGTGAGAAAGGGGGGAAAAATCAGCAGGGGAACAGCAAGGAAGAGCACAAATTCAATAAAAGGTGACTTACTGTCTGCCCTTTCCCTGCCACTGCTGCCCTGGCTCCAGGGGACGGTGACAAACATCCCTGCTGGGGCCAGCGGCTCTGTGCCCGGGCTCTGGGACACGGCGGTTTCCAGCCGCCGCTGGCCAGTGAAGAAGAAAAAGGGCTTTTTCCGGAGCACAGCGGGGAGCAGAGGATTTATGGGAAGCAATTTGGTGGCGAGAGTTTATTTGGTTTGTTTGCTTTCGCGGTGGTGTGAGACCCTGGGCTGCGACGGCAGCTGGGTGCGGGGACAGTGAGGTCGCCAGCAGCGCAAGGGCCCCTTTTGGGATCTCCAAATCGCTGTGGCTCAGCAAGCCGGCGTCACTCGTGAGTGCCCAAACCAGGGCTGTGTGACCCCCTGTGGCTCCCAAAGCACCATCCTCCTCCCTCTCCCCTGGGACCCATGGGGGGACCCTCCACGCTGTCTCCCAAAGCAGACGCCTTGCTCGCACGCTCCCCTCGTCCTCCCCATGGCCGGACTTCAAACCGAAGGGGAACCCACGAAAACCCCCCAACAGCCCCGTTCGCCGAGCCAGGCCCTCCCTGTGTTCCTTCCCAGGGGTGCACTGGGGGGGACGCGGGGATGAGCCGCCGGCAGCCGGCAGCGGCACGGCGGCGCTTCGCCTGATGGCGGGAGGCAGGCGGGAGCGTGGGGCCGGCGGCGGCGCTTTGAACAGGCATTACAGGGAAAAAACTCAACAAAATGGCACAGCCGCGGCAGCTCGGCAGCGTCGCGTGTTCCCAAAGCAGGAATAAAACAGACGCGCAGACGGTACTTTGCAAACAATTTAATTTGCCTGATGCTTTGATATAGATGAGGATGCGGCGAGGCAGGAGCGGAGAGAGATGAAAAGCTCCGTTGGACGTGGCGGGGGGCGGCGGGGGGGGAAGGTGGGGTGTCTGCGTGGTGTGTGACGCGCTGGCGTGCGATGTGCCAGCGCGCGGTGTGTGACGTGCCGGTGCGCGGTGTGGCGGTGCAGGGGGCGCAGCACGAGGGTGGGGGGCTCTCTCCATCTCCAACCCAACCTTTAGGCCAACGCTGGGGTGACCCCAAGCTCTTGCAGGACCGCAGTTGAGCCTGGCTGCTCCAGGATGAGCATCCCATACGGGTGCTGGGGACCCCCCCGCTCCGGTGCCGCTCAGGGACACCCCTTGTGTCACTCAGCCCTGCCCGACACCCACGCTGGGCTGGGGCTGTGGGAAACCTCCTCCCCCAGCAGCCACGGAGCTAAAGAGACAGGGCTGGGAGAGCGTGAGGAGCGCGCCTGTCAGATATGGGGCACGCTGAAATATTAATGGAACTAACATTTCAATTACCTTTTATCTGTACAGGCTCAGGCTGCGGCGAGGGGGCTGGGGCGGCCCCCCCCCCGCGCGCTGTCACCCAGACATTCATGCTGTGCTGGTTCTTTTTATTGGTTTTCATCACTTTTGACATTGCCAACAATGAACCTTGAAGTAAATTTTCAGTAGTGACTGTGTCAGTGGAAAACTGTCTCCCTGTCATTTTTCTAAATTAGGCGATGATTCGAGTCCTTGGGGCTGGAGCGGGAGGAGAAGTGATGGGGCTGAGGAGGAGGAAGGGGGGGGGGGACATGGGGGGGGGGGTGTGTCTCTTCCTGACCCCCCTCAGAGCCCAAGTTCCAGGTCCCTGTCTCTGGCGGGACAAGGGGACGGACACCTCCCTGCAGCCACCCCTCACCTCCTTCGTGACGCGGCAAAACCTGCAGCGCCCAGATGTGCCCCGGCACCAGATGTGCCCCAGCGGCAGGGCCGGCAGCAGAGCCGTGGTCCAGCCACCCACCTCGGCCCTGTCGCCCCGCCATGGCACCCACAGCCCCCACCGGCAGACGCCAGCACTGTCCCCCCAATGGAGCCGGCACATCCCTCCCTGTCTGCCGCCCGTCTGTGGGTGCGCGGCTGCTCCCCGAGCTGGGGCTCTTGTTTCAGGCGCCCAGTCCACTCCAGCTGCGATGCTGGGAGGAAGGCTGGCCCCTGGGGACACCACCGTGGCGGGGGGACACGCTGCCTGGCACCGCGTCAGGCCACCAGACACACTGCAGGTTTTCGATCCCCAACCGGGACCTGTCCTCGCTCCCGGCCTCCGTCGCCCCCCACCCAGCTCGTGGTGCTCCCAGCCCCTCTCCTGGGGGCTCGCTGCTCCCGGGACAACCCCCCCCCCCCCCCCCCCCCCCAGCACTCAGGGCCAAGGTGCCCCTCAATCCGTCCACACTGAGCTCCATCCCGCACACCACGGTGACGCCGGGATCCACTTGCCAGCATGGCAGGGCCTCTTCGCTTCCCGCACGCGGTGCCGGCACGTGGGCGCACCTCCGCTGAACCACGGCCCCTCCTCGCCCCAGGGGGAGACTAAGCAGAACTTTAATTTTAATGTTCATTGAGCATGTAAAGGGAAAAAAAAAAAAAAAATCAATGTAATAACCTCTCTTCACAAACTGTGCCTGGAGGCTGCTCGGCAAACACGGCTTGGAGAACTTCAGAAAGTCTTTTGTGCTGTTATTTATCGCGGCGGATTAAATGGAGCCGTAAAGGGGAGCAGCACTGCCGTCACCGCGGCTGAGCCGGGCGTGCTCCAGCCCCGGCACCCGGGGCAGAAGGGCACGGAGGGGTGCGAGGGCAACCGTGTACAGCCCCTAAAACCTCCTGGCTTGGCTTTCTCCGAAAGGATGCTGCTCCTCCACCGCCCGCTCCCCGAGAGCATCATCAGGGGGGCCCTGGGGATGCGGTGGGAGCAGGGGGGGTGGGTCTAGCAGGAGACACCAGCTCTGCAGACACCCAGGGAAGGATTTATTGTTAAACTCCACGCAATTCCCAAGAGAAATCATTCAGCAAACTCTGTTTGACGCAGGGCAGGAGCTCGGCTGCTGCCACCGCCATGGTGCCGCGGCTGGAGAATCGCTTTGCTTCTCTGAAAACAGCCCCTGGCAGCGGCAGTTGGGTGTTGGGATAGTGCGATGGGTGCTGTGGCAGTGTGGTGGGTGCGACAGTGATATGATGAGTGCTGTGGGGGTGTGATGGGTGCTGTGGGGGTGTGATGGGTGCTGTGGAGGCATGATGGGTGCTGTGGAGGTGTGATGCATGCCATGGTAGGTTCCCCTCCTTCTTGGTGTCAGCAAGGTGTACTGCTGGGGTTTATGAAAAAAAAGAAGAGGAAAAAAAGGAAAAAAAAAAAGGAAAAAAAGGAAAATAAAAGGAAAAAAAGGGAAAAAAAAAGGAAAAAAAGGAAAAAAAAAGGAAAAAAAGAAAAAACACACCCAAATCTGCAAACCAAGACAGCTCCCGTGGAGGGCTGCCGGCAGCAGGGCTGTGGGCTGTGGCAGGGCAGCTGTGGGGCACGGTGGAGCCCCACGGCTGGAGCAGGCGGCCGGGGGCCTGGGGACCCCTCTGTGGGTGCAGCTCTGCTGAGGAGCCCCACGGCAGGGCAAGAGCAGCCGCAGTGGGGAGCAGGGTGGGCGACCAACGCAGCGCCGAGCCCCGAGCCCCCACCCCACCAAGTGCCCGAGCAAAGCGACCGACCCCTCTGCGTACGACTGGGGAAGATAACGATTTTGCGTTTCAATGATTCGCCCCTCTCGGTGCTGGCTCTGCCGAGTCGGGTGGCAATGTTGCACCTTACTCCTGGCTCCGCGGCTGCCTCCCCTCTCTGCTCATTAACGCCGCTCTCGGTGCGCCCGGCACCGCGCGCCTGCCCCCGGTGCGCGGTAACAACTGCTCGCCACCCGCTCGGGGTTCCGTTCCTTTTCATCTTTGCATTTCAGGATCGTTACGAGCCCCAGCGCTATTCCAATTACATCAATTATTCAATTTCTGCCACTGGGAGGGGGAAGGGAAGGCAGCGGGACTGCTCCGCAGCACCCACCCGGCCCCCTCCAAGGGATTCCCAGCTCCCACAGGATCCCTTTGATCCCCGTTAACCCCCGCTCTTGGCTTCTGCTAAGCCAGTGACTTGCTCCAGAACCGCCTTTGAGTTCATTTCCGTGGACAGTTGGCGGTGGGAATGATTTGGATAAACTTTCTGTTGACTCCAATGGCAATTTTTCCAGCCCGGCGCCTGGCAGCCGCCTTGTTCTGCTGCTCCGACAGCGAGAGCCAGCGGTGCCTGGGGTCCCATCCCAGGGTGGTGGACAATGCTGGGTGTGCTGCCACCTCTGGAGCTTCCTCATTGCTTCCAGGGGGAATATCGACTCCCACCTCCGTCATCCCAAGGGTCTTGACCCCACGGTGTCGCTGGCAAAGGGGCTGCCATGGATGCTGCCACCAGCCCTCCCCCCGTGCCGCCCCCTCCCGCCCCCATTGCTGCCCTGGCAGTTCAGCGCGGGTGACACGCAGATGGATGGTCCCTGTCATCGCCCCCGTCCTGCCCCGAGGAGGTGTCACCATGATTTATGGCACTATCTGCGGTGGGCCGTGGTGTGCGTCGGGGGCTGGCAGCCACGCTGTGCCGTGGGGTACCCGGGGGACGCCGCCACCCCCAGGACCCTGCCGGGCACTGCTTGTCCCTGGGGTTGGGTCTGGGGGCACTGGTGCTGTCCCCGTGGGTGCTGCAGGGACTATGGGTGCTGCCAGCTCTTCCAGCAGGGTGGTGGGTGCTGGGGCCAAGATCCTCATGGGGTGGAGGTCAATGAACCGCATTTCGGGGGGGGGCTAAATAAGGGGGCTCATCCCTCCTCACCGCCGCGCCCCCAGAGACCAGGCAGTGGCTTCTCTGGCGGCTGCTACGGGGCTGACCCACAGCAGCCTTCCCCGGGGAGAGGGACAGTCCCCATCCCCCATGCAGCCCCTCGGTCTCACCGGCCTCCTCCTCCGCTCCCAGGGCCGAGATTCCCGATGGGATTGAGAAGGAAGAGCTGGGAACGCCCCAGGGAGCTGCCACCTCCGGCGCTCGCCCAAAGGACCCCCAAAAGGCTGAACTGTCCCCTTGATGCTCCAGCCCGTGGCTGACCTCGGGGACCTCACCTGCCACTGCTCTGCACGCCTCCCGTTCTGTTTTATTTCCGCGGCTGAAGCCAGGGGCAGGTTTCGCCCGAGATCTCCGATATTGGTTCTTTCCCACTGGGAGAACATTTTTGTATAAAATTTAAGAGAAACAGCGGCAGCCGCCGCTGCCAGCCGCAGACCCAGGGCTACTTAGAAATTGCCTCGGTTAAATGAAATTGAAATAAAACCGGGGACGTGTTTGACATGCAAAGGTGAGCGGCAGCACGCCGGTCCCCGCCGGCTCCTTCCCACCCCACTCCGTCCCCCTGCCACTGCCTGGCCGGGGGGGCAATGCCGGGGACCTCGACCCCGCTCCCCATGCCTGCCGGCTGCCGCCCCTGTGTCGCCACCTCCCCCACAAAGTGGGGGCCCAGATTTCTTTGCTTTCGGTGATTTTTGCCAGGCACAAGTATGATTAACACATCAAAAGGCTGTTTTGCTTTGCTTAACAATATTATATGCTTAACTGCTTCATTAATTGAATCATGGCAGTGTTTGTTTGTTCAGGTTGGGTTCATTGTAACGAGTCTATTTTATTTTGACTACTTTTGTGTTTTATTAGTATTTTTTAATTCTGGCTCTGCCTTGCAGCAGGGCTGGGCAGGGAAAGCAGCTGCTGGTGGGTATGAAGCAGGCCCAGATTTTAGCTATGAAATCCCTGATTTGCTCGAGCGCCTGAGGCTGGGACTGGCCCAGCAAGGCAGGGATGGGACCACCAGTGCAGGGACACAGGGACAGTCTGCCCACACCAGCACCGCCCTCTGCATATGGTGCCATCCCTCCTGTCCTGCCATCGCCAGGTGAGTGCTCCGGCCTCGGGTGCCCTCGATGTCCCTGAGCACCCTGCTGCCCTGGGCATCCTCAAACATCCCACCGCCCTTGATGTCCCTGAGCATCCCACTGCCCTGGGTGTCCCCAGTCCCACTGCCCAGGGACCTGAGGGGACAACCCCAGCTCAGGGAGATGGATGGACTCATTTCAGCCCCTGTGCCAAGGTCCTTCTTGCCCTCACAGGTGGCAGATCCCCCTCCAGGGCTGGGAGCGGGGCCAGGCACGTGGTCACCCACCGGGGACGTGCTGGTCAGGGTCCTTTGGTGAGGCATAGGTGGGCTGTGGGGACCACAGGGGCGGCTCGGGGCGTGTGGGCACCCTGTAACCCCCGTTCTCTTCCCAGGTTCCCAGTCCCTCTGCAGCCCTTCCATCGCTGGGTGGGAATCAAGAAATTCAACCAGATTGGGAAAATGGCCCCAGGGGTCCTTCTCAAGGCGTGTGTGTTCCCACCCCCCGCAGGTGCTTCAGCGGGGCCTCTGAGACCCCCCTCGAGACCCCCCCCAGCTCGCTCCCCTTTGCAGGGCGTCGTTCCTGCGCCGAGCTGCACGAAATCAGATTAAGGGCAGCAGAGAGAGACCCGTGTGAGAATAAACACGGTGGGAGCAGGTCAGGGCTGCCGGGAAGACCCCTGGGAGTGGGGTGGCTACAGCAGGAGCGGCGGCAGCTCAGCCCCACGTCCCCTCACAGGGCCCCCCGTCCCACGCCAGGCAGCGTGGGGACACGGAAGGATAAACGCACGGAAGATGAAGCCGGCATCTTTCCGAGCGGCTAAGCCGTTCCTGGGCCCTCCTGCCAGCGTGAGAAGATGAAGAGTGATGGAGACGGGGGCACATCCCTCCGTGCGGGCATGTCCTGGCCGAGCCCTGGGGAGGGCAGCTGGGGACACAGCATGGGGACAGTGACCCCGGGGCAGGACACAGTGAGCGGATCACGTCCTCGAAGCAAAGCACTGCAGGCTCGGCCAAGGCTCGGCTGCTTTATCGTTCTCGTTGCAACCAGTGCCCTTGTGTCCCTGCTCTGGTTTTCCTCCTGCCGCTGGCCTTCCAGCCAGGCTGTGGCTGGGGACAAGCTGGGACGAGGCGCCCTGCCGGGCTGGGCGATGCTGGGAAGCGAGGGAGCCCCAGCCCCAGCCCCGGGAGGAGACGGGATCGCTGAAGAATCCAGACAGCAAATAATCTGGCGATGAAAAGAGCTGCTGATGCCTCATTAGCAACTTTGAAAAGCATCCGGTGTAAAAAAACGCTCTGCCCTTGTATTTGGTGGTTTCTGCTCATTCCTCCTCTTGTCCTTGATTAATAAGGACATTTGCATGTAAATTGGCTCCTTCAGAGCGGAGGCTCCCGTCTGTCCCCACCTGAAGCTCCCCCAGTCTGCACCCACTGCCCTGGAAGGCCTGGGTGCCTGCAGCATGGCACGGCACGGCACGGCACGGCACGACGCGGCATGGCACGGCACAGCACGGCACGGCACGGCACGGCACAGTCCAGTGTGGCACATCAGGCTGGGACCCATATCCCCGCTTTGTTCTGCAGTGACTGGCTTGAGCCACCAACGTCTGCAGGGCTGGGACATGGGGCAGGGACATGGGAATGTGACATGGGAATGGGACACAGGATTGGCACATGGGGCAGGGACAAGGAACAGGGACACAGGACTGGAACACAGGGAAGGGATATGGGGCAGGGACGTGGGGCAGGGACATGGGAATGGGACACAGGGCTGGGATATGGGGCTGGGACATGGGGCAGGGACAAGGAGCAGGGACACAGGACTGGGACATAGGGAAGGGATATGGGGCAGGGACATGGGACAGGGATATGGGAATGTGACACAGGGCTGGGATATGGGGCTGGGACATGGGGCAGGGACAAGGAGCAGGGACACAGGACTGGGACATGGCAATGGGACACAGGATTGGCACATGGGGCAGGGACCTGGGGCTTGGACCTGGAGCTGGGACACGGGGCTGGGACATGGGAATGGGACACAGGACTGAGACATGGAGCTGGGATATACAGCAGGGACAGGGAGGAGGGACATGGGGCACGCCGGGGAAGCCGCCAGCCCCACGGTGCCCGGGACCCAGCGTGCTGCTGCTGCGTGTTGCCCGTCGGCTCTGCCCCGCTCCCCTGTCAGCGTGAGGGGCTCCGCGCCGCCGCTGGTGCTCGTACAAAGGCATCTACAATTGTTTGAACAAGTTCCCCGCTCCGTGCCTGCGCTCCCCCGGGACTTCATTTTCAAAAACAAATGCATTTGCCGAATGCATATGGAAAAGTGCCTCTCAGTCGGGCAATCCGTCTGGCTGTTTGATGTCTCGTTCCCACATCATGTCATTTTAAAGGGTAACATTTTGTTAATGGAAAACATTTCGTGGCTGTTCCCTCTCCTCTTATCCCAGCCTTGGGGGATGCGGGACAGGACAGAGGACTGGCTGTGGGCCACTGGCGTGTCCCACATACCACCGCTGCCACCGTCCTCACCCGTGCCGGGTGCTCTCACCACGACGGCAGCTGTCCCAGCCCTGTGTGCCCACACGTGGCTGTGCCGGGTGGCAAGGAGGGTGTATTTGGGGTGGCTGGAGGCTCTGCTGTCCCTGCAGACCATGGACCCCTGTGCTGTGCCACTTGGGGAGCACTGTCCCTCCCCTCGCCCTGCCTGGCACGAAGGCAGTGGGGGCTGCTGAGCGGAGCTTTTTAAAACATGAGCAGGAGCACAAATGTCTGATGAGGAGGAGGAGGAGGAGAAGGAGGAGGAGGGGGAAACACGGTCCCAACTGTGGGTTCTGCAGAGAGCCATGCCTGTCCCCTCAGTCATGGCGGGGAAGGGGGGCAGTGGGGGCTCCCAGGGGACAAGGGTGTCACCTGCACCCTCCCACCGGGTAAAAACGAGCCCCTGGGGTATGGCCAGGGCACCCAGGGGTGGGATGTTGCTCCTCCGGGAGTCTCACAGGGCTGGGGGTGTCCCACACAGGTTGCTCCTGCCAAAGGCATAGCCAGACCCTGTCTGCACCCCAACCTTGCACCCCGACCCAGCTTTGGGGACCCCCTGAGGGCAAGGGCAAGTCTGCGGGGAGCCAGGGAGCCATGGACCTTGTGACAGCGGTGACAATAGGTGCTGGAGGTATTTAAACATCTCCCAACTCGCGGGAGGAGGGGGTTTCTCTTCAGCCGGGCACCGCCGCTCGCCAGCCCCTCGGCGATGCTGTGAGCCAGGACCAGGCACGGCGCCGCCAGCTCGGACAATGTTTAAGAACACGGCGTGTAAGCAGAGGGCGACGCTCTCCCGGCACAATGAATCCCCCCCAGCCCCTGCTAATCAGGAGCGATTGCTTAATTGGCACATTTCTGCCTGGCTGGGGTCTCTGCCAAAGAGGCAGCCTCGCCGCTCCCAGCAGCCGTGGCCCGAAATATCCCGGTGCCCTCGGCCGGCAGAGGAGCCTGGAGCCGGGGACAGAGCGGGGACGGGCAGGGTGGCTGGGGCCACCCACCTTGCCTGGCCTTGGTCACATCACTTAGCCTTGGAAGGGCCCCCACGCCCTCCCCACCCCCCAAATCCACCTGTCCTCAGGCCTGTGTGGTGCCGGAGAGCCGGCAGCCGGGCTGGGCGTGCTGGTGGCCGGTGAGGACGGTTGGGCTGCGGGTGCCGCACCCGGGGGTGAGGTTGGCGCAAGCCCCCGTTTGTGTCGTTCCCAACCTGCCACCGCGAATCAAAGGAGCTGCCACGCACGCGGCAGCCCTTTCTTCTCATATCACTCACACCACTTCCACGCTGCATTGTGACAATGGGGTGTAATTAAGGTGTCAGCATATCATTTAGCCTTTTCAATATAAAACCAGGAGACAGGCTGGGAAATCTGTAGTCTTCTTTAATGAGGAGTGCAGGGGAAAAACCAGAGAGGAGGAGAAGAGGAGATAGCGGCTTGGCGAGGACGAGACAAAAGGCCCCTCCACGGCGCGGGGCTTTGGAAGACGCGGTGCTGCCACGAGGCGCTGGGCTCGCACGCTGCCGCGGGCACCTTCGCTTCACCCGTCCCACATCCAGAGGGCAGGAGGGGATGGGGGACCCTGCTGGAGCCGGGCACCCCCAGGGCTCTGGGAGCATCCCTGGGGTGGCGGCAGGAGCCCCCAGCACCTGGAGAAACGGGGGGTGGCAGCGCCATGCAGGGTGCCAGCAGCTCCTGGTGGCTCCCACCTGGATGTCGTGCTCGAACGCTGCTCCCAGCCCACGGGGGTCTTGCAGAGACACATGGGACGTGTGAGGAGGTCGTGGCACAGGGAAGCGCCACCGGCTGCATGCCAAGGGACGGAGCCACGCGGGCTGGGTGCTCGCGCCGGTGCTGGTGCGGCCCCACGGACACAGACACAGCACCAGTTTGGTAGGCGCTGGGTTCACCGTGTCACCCATGGTTCGCCCAACGGCCATCCCAGCCCTGGAAACCTTTTTTTCCCCAAACCCAGCAGCCGATTCCCAGCAGTTGTTACACAGGGTGAGCCCGGCTGCATCGCTGTGCCGAAAGCGGGGTGCCCCGGTTCCCCTGCACCGCACCGGGGGCCGGTTGCAATGCCAAGGGCAGTGGGGAGTTCAATGCCGTCAATAATCCCTTGATGGCTACAGAAAGCGCTTTCCCGAGGAATAAATTCTTGCTGCATCAAAAGGAAGCCACAAATCAATGAGTCGCCCATTCCCAACGATGGGAACTCGTCTCGCCACAGGGGGAAGCGTTAGCTGGGCATAGGGGGGGACACACCGGGCCGGGGCTGAACCCCTGCGCTCGCCCCGTGACCATGAGCATCAGCCCCCTCTGTAAGCCGGGGACCAGAATTAACGATGGGCTGAAACGAGAGTGGGACGAACCGCCCCAGCCAGCACGGTGGCCACGCTCACCCCCGGCTGCCTTTGGAGCCACGTGCTGGAGGACACGGCTGCCAACGCCTCGTCCTGCTGCTGGCTGGAGCTGGGGGTGGCGAGGGGATTTTCATTTTCATTTTTCAATTTGTTTTTCTTGCCTAACGATCCCTCTCAACTTCTCCGTACGGTGCATCCCTGCATGGCCGGGGTGGCTGGGACCCCTCCGGCACCCGGCCGTGGTTCAAAGCACAACCACGGCGCTGCCGCTGTGGCGCAGCCTCCCGCCTCCATCCCGGCCTTTGTCTACGCTGGCTCCAGTTTGCGGGGCAGTTTCGGCGAGATGGATGTGTGGCCCCGCCGAGGCAGACATGTTCCAGGCGAGATCCCGGGAAGAGGTTTCCTTAGCAACAATAACGGAGTGCGAGCGAGAGCAGAGCTCTCCCGGCTCCGCTCCCTCCTCCGGGACTCCTCAGCGGGTTCGGGTACCTCCGACAGCAGAAGGGAATGACCAGGGCTGGGTGCTGGTGCGGGACTGGGGTTGGCCCCGGTGGGGTCTGGGCATTGCTCAGCGGTGCCGCGTGTGCCGGCAGCCAAACCACATGCAAGAGCCGCTGTTGCCTGCACGGCCCCGGCACCGCTCGAGCATCCTGTAGTGGTCAACGGCTCAACGTCCCGATGGAGATTGGTGACAAGCGGCGTCCCTCAGGGGTCTGTGCTGGGACCAGCGCTGTTTAATACCCTCATCAACGACATACATGCCAGGATCGAGCGCACCCTCAGCAAGTTTGCAGATGACACCAAGCTGAGTGGTGCGGCTGACAAGCCCAAGGGACGGGATGGCATCCAGAGGGACCTGGAGAAGCTGGAGAAGTGGGTCCCTGTGAACCTCATGAGGTTCAACAAGGCCAAGCGTGAAGTCCTGCACCCGTGTCGGGGCAATCCCTGCTATAAATACAGGCTGCCCAGAGAGGTGGTAGAAGCCCCATCCCTGGGACCATTCAAGGCCAGCTTGGACGGGGCTCTGAGCCCTGATCCGGCTCAGGATGTCCCTGCTCACTGCAGGGGGTTGGACTCGGTGGCCTCTGAAGGTCCCTTCCAGCCCAAACCGTGCTATGGTTCTATGATCCTTGTGGCCATGGCCATCTCTCGCTTCCCAAATGGCTTGGACAGGGGTCTTCTGCACTGGCTGGATGGCCAGGCCCAAAGGGTGGTGGTGAATGGGGTTAACTCCAGTCAGCAGCTGGTCAGAAGGGGTGTTCCCCAGTGCTCAGTACTGGGGCTAGTTCTGTTTAATGTCTCTATTAATGATCTGGACAAGGGAATTGAGTGCACCCTCGGTAAGTTTGCAGATGACGCCAAGGTGGGTGGGAATATGGATCTGCTCGAGGGTAGGAAGCTCTGCAGAGGGATCTGGACAGGCTGGACCGATGGGCTGAGGCCAACGCTATGAGGGTCAACAAGGCCAAGTGCCAGGTCCTGCCCTTGGGTCACAACAACTCCATGCAGTGCTACAGGCTGGGGGACCTCAGGGTGCTGGTCGACAGCTGGCTGGACATGAGCCGGTAGTGTGCCCAGGTGGCCAAGAAGGCCAACAGCATCCTCGCCTGTACCAGCCATGGTGTGGCCAGCAGGAGCAGGGAGGTGACCGTGCCCCTGTACTCGGCACTGGTGAGGCCACACCTCGAGTGCCGGGTGCAGTTTTGGGCCCCTCCCTGCAAGAAGGTTGTTGAGGTGCTGGAGCATGTCCAGAGAAGGGCAACGAAGCTGGGGAAGGGTCTGGAGAACAGGTCTGTGAGGAGCAGCTGAGGGAACTGGGGGTGTTCAGCCTGGAGGAGGCTGAGGGGAGACCTCATCGCTCTACAACTGCCTGAGAGGAGGCTGTGGTGAGGTGGGGGTTGGTCTCTTCTATCAAGGAACAGGCAATAGGACAAGAGGAAATGGCTGCAAGTTGCACCAGGGGAGGTTTAGTTTGGATCTTAGGAAAAAACGTCTTCACCCAAAGGGTTGCCAAGCACTGGAACGGGCTGCCCAAGGAAGCGGTGGAGCCACTGTCCCTGGAGGTGGTTAAAAACCATGTAGATGCGGTGCTCAGGGACGGGGCTTAGTGGTGGATGTGGCAGTACTGGGTCAACGGTTGGACCTGACGATCTTAAGGGTCTTTTCCAACCTAAATGCCTCTGTGACTCTGTAACTCTCTGAGCTGCCCCGATGGTGATGTGCCACAGACAGGGCCGGGCGGGAGCAGCTCCCGCAGCCCGGCTCCAGCGGGGAACCCCCGGAATGCGACGGGTGACCCTGTCCCCCAGCAATGCACGGCGGCACAGCCCACCCGGCAGCTCCTGGTGGGACACTTGGGGAAGGGGCACACGCTGGAACATCCTTCCGGATGGCGATGGTGGGTGCTGGGGTGGTTCCCAGCAGGCACGGGGGCGGTGGGATGGGTGTTCCCCTCCTCCATCGGGCTGGGGAGGTGTAATGGGGCTCAGCAGCTGCTGCACCCCAAGATTTAGTCTTGCAGGGAAGTCAATCAGCACCTCGTTAGCGCCGCGGTCCCTCCATCCCCCACCCCTCCTTGCTGCCCACCCCGGCTTTTGGGGGGAAAACCCCCAACCCGTTTGGGCTCTTGTTCCGCTTGGCACCGCCGGGACAGTCTCTATCCTCTGGGAAACCTCTGCTGGTGCAAGGGATGGCGGGTGGCTCTGCAGCGACAGCCCCTGCCCTGTGTTCTGGCTCCGGTGGGACCCCCGGGATCCCCCTGGGAGCCTTCCCCCCGCCTCGGGGGCGGCAGTTTTCCAGCCTCACTGAGGCGATGCCCCTTCCTCCCCGGTCCCGCCGGCTCGCCGGGCGATGGCACTGTGCCGCGAATCACAATTACAGTAAATAAATCCTATTAGAAGGACTTTTACTACCGCATGCGCCTCATTACAACATGCCCAAACCCCCGGCTCCTGGGATCGCCGTCGTAATGAGGCCGGGATGGATGGATGCTGGAAAATTAACGCTTGTACAAGTTAATTTGTTTTTATTAGCACACGTCGGCTGGCAGAAGGGATGGCGGGGGGGAGGGGTGGGTGCCATCCCACCGGCACGGTGCAGGGATGGGGACCCCCCCCAGCTGCCATCACTGTCCCCAAGAGAGCAGCATCCGGGCAGCGAGCTGGACCGCTCCGTGCCATCATCCCCCCGCAGCCACCGCCCGGCTGCCCTCGGCCTTGGGGACACCCCTGTCCCACGCCATGGCATCCTCCCAGCAGATGGTGGTGAGGAACCAGCACGCCGGACGAGGTCACGTCTCGTTAATAAAGGCTAATTAAGAGGAAATCATCAAAAAGAGGGGATGGAGTCGCACTAAATAATCCACGCCGGTGCTAGCCCGTAATTAAGTTGTTAGGGCTGCGATGGCTCCAGCGCCTGGTGCGGCACCGGGGAGGGCACCAGGACCATCCCCATTCTGGTCCCTTGCCCCATGGCCATCGAGTGTCCCCTTGCCCAGGGGACACACATATTGACAGCCCCACCTGTGGGGAGAGCTGGGCCTTCCTCTGGCTTGGAAAATATAGATCTCACCGTTAATAATACATACATTTATTAAAATTAAACCACCAGCAGATATTACATCCAGCAGCGCTAAATTATGGATAGACCTCATCCTCAACCTTTGTTTTTAATTAAAAAGCCCCTTTCAGTAATTCCATTCAAGCAGCAGCTTATGTTTTCTTTCTCTTCCCCTCTTTCAAGTGCGCGATCCGGCAGCATTCGGGTTGCGCTGATGAAACGTCTTTGAAGTTTCATGAATTGCTGATGTAATTGAATAAAAATAATATTAAGGGGGGAGAGAGAGAGAGAGAGAGAGAGAGAGAGAGAGAGACTTTTCTCTAAACCTAAATCCTAATGAAATCACCTTACTGCGCCCAGCGGAGTGACAGCGAGACGCTGGATTTGTGCATATTCCCATAATCCTAAACCCATTAGCCAGGAGGCTCCGTGCGAACCACATGTTGCGGATTACGGCCAGAAAAAAGGCTCCGACAAAAACCTGAACCTCCCTCTCATTGCTGCGGGGAGGCGCAAAGGCGCGGGACCCCCCCCTCGGTGGCGGGAGGTGCACCGAGCGCACCGGGGCTCGGCGCCCTCCACCTCCCCGCGCTAACGAGCCCCGCGCAAGCCCTTCGTTAGTGCTTTGCTCGGGAGCCCCGCGGCCCCCGGCGAAGGGGGAGGGCTTTCCAATCGTTCCGCCGCGCGCCCTTATGAATGGAAATATTAATTTTGCACAAGTGCATCTTTCCCCCCTCCCCGAAAAAAAAAAATAAAAAGTTTATTTTAAAAGCAGCTGGAAGGCAGCAGCGGGCAGCTGCACGGCAACCGCGACGGTGCTCCCGGTGACCCCCTCCGGCTCCGGCGCCCCTCGGCAGCGCCGGGCCGCCTTCCCTCACCCGCTCATTCCAACCCGATGGCTGTTCTCCAAGGACGCTCGTGCTAACGGGGAACGCGCCAGGAGGTTTGGCTCGGTTCCCCCACGAGGTGTAACCGCGGCTTCCAGCATCCCCCCAGCCCCCCGCTCGTTCATCGCAGCCGCCCTTAGCGTGTCGCGCCGGCCGCCGTTAGCCGAACGAGAACGGCGACGTCGATCTCGCAGTGAAATCACCGCGGGAAAGCCGGGTGGCTGCATCTCAGTGCGGAGCTGAAGGGCAGTTCAGCCCCGCGCCGGCAGCGATGCCGGTGGGACCCCGGCTGTGCCCCGGGCTGGGCTCTGCACAGCCCCAGGCAGGGGTGCCCGGACGGAGGCGACGCTCGGGCAGGAGCTCCGGCAGCCTCCGGTGGCTCCGGATGGCAGAGAGTAGCGTCCGGGTGCCACAGCAGTCCTCACGCCGGGAAGGGGACCACGCTCACCGGGACTGGGAGGACAAACTTGTCTTTCCTTTCTTCTCTCTCTCCTAATTTCTTTCTTCCCAATTTAAACTCCTCTCCAGGATAATGCAATAAAGACATGAAGCACCTAATTTTCACTGGGGGACAACAGACGCAATGGTGTATTTACCCAGTCATACCATTATGAAATCCTACAATTAAGGCTTCAATCAGATAAATGCAATTACATAATACGATCTTATACGATATAATTAAAAACATCTGCAATCAAACTGAAGCCGATGGTACAGTAATCCTTAATCAGAAATTACCCACCAGCAGCTCCAGTGGAGAGGCTCCATCCCGCAATCTGGCGGGACGCGGCGGCAGCATCACGGTCCCCCTCGGGCACAACCGCCGTGGGAGGCTGACGGGTGGCCACGGGTGACCACGGGTGACGGCGGGGAGGTGGCGGGAGCCTCTGGGCCAGCCTGTCCCACCCCAGCCTGGCCGTGCCCCAAAAATCCATGCCCAGCTCCTGCTGCGTGCCCGGCCCTGGCTGCGTCCCCGCACGCCGCCGGCTGGCACCAAATGAAGACAAATGGGCCGGGTGACACGTCAGCATCCATTCACGGGAGCGCCGGGGAGACGCGCCGGTGCTGGCAGAAGCACCGCAGCTCCCAGGCTGCTGGGCAGAGCACCGCAGCCCTGGGCTCGGCACCCCCTTTGCGGGGTCCAGGGGTGCTGGGGAGGGCTCAGCGGTGCTGGCGTAGCCTTTGGGGCTCCCACACCGACGCCTCAGCTCTGCCCACAGCTGGAGCCTGTGCTGGGAGGGAGCTGGATGGGGTCCAGCCCCGCGTGGGCTCCCCGTTCCCTCTGCTCACACCTCGGCGGCAGCATCGTGACCACGTTTGGCTTTCGGAGGCTGAAGCGAGCGTCGGCTCCTCCTCGTTATTTCGGGGCACAGCACTGGGGAGCTGCGGGAGCCCCGAGTTGTACTGGCAGACGGGCACAGCATGAGGGGAGGAGGCGATGAACAGAGCTGACCTCGGGGGGAGAGAGAGAAGCGGGGTTTTCAAAAGCCCACGGAGCGAGCGTTGCTCTTTCGGCCTTTGCATTGGAGCATGCCCCACGCAGGAGGGTGCCCACGGCCGCAGCAGCCGCGCCAGCTCCTCTCTGCTCCCCAGCAGCACCAGTTCTGGCTCGGCGCCGGCAGCACCGCACCCAAACCAGGCTGCCACCGAGCAAAGCCGAGCCGCAGCCGTGGGCTGGAGGCAGCTGGGGTCTGCACGGCCCCGGCAGCACGGCTCTGCTGCGGGTCCCCGCCATGGCTCCGAGCCCCTCTGCTCCTGGCTGGACGTTAGTCCTAATTAAAAAAAAAAGAAAAAGACAGAGAGAGCCCGTCATGGCTGTTCCTGCCCTGTTGGAGCATCAGGGACAGGGCACCTCACATCTCCGCTGAGCACTTGCCAAGCTGCCACCCGGCTCTACTCCCACGGCACCCGGCACAGCAGCTCCCAGCTCCCAGCTCCAGTCCCTGCCCTCCGCACCTCTCGCAGGGATGTTTTCGGGGGGTGCAGGCATGAACCCCGCTCTACACGCCAACCCATTTCTCAGAGGCTCCCCGGGACGGCACACGGCACTTCCCAGCGTGCCGGCGCCAGCCATCGGCAGCCGATACCCAGCTGACGCCGTGGCTGTGCCACAGCTGCCTGGGGTGGGGGGGTCAGGAGGAGCCACGGGGCGAGGCGGGAGCACCGACCCTGCCAACCTTTTCCACCCGCTGACCTTTCCCGAGCCCCTCTCGGAAATGCCACGGAGCTCCTCGCCCGCCCCGATTAAATGTCAGGGATGGTGCATTGAATATTTCCAGCCGCCGCGCCAGGTGCTCGCAGGTGGGTTTCCCCAGCGCCGCGGGCATCCCCAGCGGTCTGTCCCCATCCCTGTCCCTGTCCTCATCCCCGTGCCACCCTGGCGCAGGGCTGAGCCGGCCGTGCTGCCGGGACGATCCGCGCTCGGCTGGCTGCGAGTGTTTAAGCAGAATTGAGTGTGTGTTCAGGCACTTTCAAACACAAGTAATCTTCATCTGGGAGACGGAAAGTGAAATATGTTATTGCCGGCCGCAGTAAATTACCCGTGCCAGCCCTCGCGTATAAAACATCGCAGTTGCCGGCCAGGGCACTCACTCACCCGCGCGGCGCTGCCTGCCGCCCCCCATAAATTACAAAATAAATGGCCGGTGGTCAGCCCTGACGTGGAGCTGGGGCTCGGGTGGCCACCCCGGCACCGGCATCCACCCCAGCACCGCACAGACGGGTCCTGCTGGGGCAGGCAGGGCCCTGGCGCTGGGGGATGGATCCACCCCCCCCGGAAAGCACTGGGTCCTGCCGGCAAGGCCAGCGGGAGCTGGGGATGCCCCGGCAGCAGCACCGCCACCGACTCGCGGCAAAGCCGTGGTGCTGGCACCGAGGCGCAGCGCAGCGTGCCGGCTGCTTCACCTCCCGCGCCCCGGGAACAGCCTCCCCCCGCGGTCCTGCGCCGGGGCGCCCTCGGCACCGCGGCGATGCTGCACGTGCGCCCGCTTCGTCAGGGCTAACGAGCCGAGCGGCGCGGGCGGCGGAGGCGCCCGAGGAAGGTGGGAGGTGAGCGCGCAGCTCCCGCTCTTTTTTTGGTGTGTTTTCCTGGGAAAGGCCTTTGGAAAGCCAACCCCGAACCCCTAAAATAAATAAAAACCAATAAATCCCTGCAACTTTAACAATCATTGTGTTGGATTTGGGAGATGTTATTCCTCGTGACAGACAAGGGCAATTATCTGCTATCCGCCAGCAGTTTTAGCCTAATTTCATTACTGCTGTGCAATTCTTCCCGAGCCGCTAGTCTATCACTGTCTCACAGAAAGGATTAGCCGGCACTTTCTTCATCTTCAAATGAATTTTAGCTGTCATGCCCTTGATGAATAGAAGAGGGAGGACTGCTAACCCACGCGAGCGAGCCTGGCAGCACGGCTGCACCGCACGCGCCCACGCCGGCCCTGGTGCTCGCCCGTGAGGCTCACCCGTGCCGGGACCCAGCAGATGGGGATGCTGCCTGCTGCTGCCGAGCGGGGCTTTTCCCCGCTTGCTGCCTGTGGGAGGAACCAGCCGCGGGGTTTTCTTCGGAGACCCCATGTGGGAAGCGGGCAGGGCTCGACGCCGGTGCCCGGGCACAGCCTTTCTTCCGGCATCCAGGAGGGATTAAACCAACGGTGTCTGTAACACGAGGAAATAATGAACACGCCATCTTCCTCCCTCTCCTGAAGATGCTTATCTGTCAGGCTGGGCCACCGAGGAATAGGGAAAAGCAATTTCAACTTCAGAGCTCAAACCACAGAGGATGCCGCGGGGAAAGACGCCCAGGCAACAGCGTCCCGTGGGGATCCGCCGGAGCCGCCAGGTGAGCGGATGCTTTGCTCCCGTGGCCAAGGTGGAGCCCAGCTCGATGGCCTGACGCCGGGGGGCTCTCGTCCCTGCCACATCCCCACATAACAGAGGGAATGGCTGAGCTCACCAGCACGGCGAGCCCGGACACGCTGCGGGACGGCAGCGGGTCCCGGGGCCCATCCCGGGATGCAGGATGTCACTTCGCGTAAAGGAGAAGCTCTGGAGGCGACTGCCGGGGGCTGGCGGCAGCCCAGGGGCTCTGGTATTTTTGTAGATGTTAATTCCCAACCGGCGCGTCGTCCCGGCGGAATATTTTAGCACCTTTAATGCAATTTCCTACTCTCTGAAATACCATTTTAATACAACCCAGCCGCACTGTATACCTGCTCCCTAATAAACCTCTGCGACTTTAATGAACTAAATAGCAAATTACTTTTTTATTCAAGAATGAAATTTCATCATATTCATAATTCATATTTTATTTCAGACATCTGCTGCTGATTACATTACATTTAACTAAAATTAGATGATGCTCAGAATGTAATTAAGCCCCTGCCAAATTCTCTGGCCCACCAATACCAGCCTCGCTCAGCGGGGGCCGCTTGGAACCTAATATGTAATTAGGAGCTATTTTCTAGCTGTTTTTAAAGTCTGAAAATTAGCTGCCTTTATTAATCACACAGACAAATATAAAGCGGAGCCAACGCTTGCTGAAATTTCTAAAAAGGATTTTTTTTTAATTATACACCACATAGCGCTGAGACTCATTTTGAATGTTGATTTGTTGTGCACTGACATTTTGACAACTAGTTCTCAATTTGTCTGTCGTAGTTAGGCAACAACAAAGCAGACGGTAATACTTAACTTTCAAAACCTTCAGCGCGCCGGGAGGGGAGAGGGAAGGGAGAGACGGGGGGGGACGGGCTCCCCACGGGCACTCGCCTCGCTGGGGCGCAGCCGGGCGCCCTGCATGCTCGGTGCCGAGCCCCGGGCAGACCCCGGGGCAGGAGGGAGCCCCGAAATCCCCGGTGCCGGGGTGGCGGAGGGCACGGGGAGCCCTTCTGCAACGGCAGATGCAAGATCTGCCAATCGCTCTTGAAACAGCATCGGGGCGGGGGGCCCAGCTCGCCCAGGGGCTGCCGGGGGCCACGGGGCAGCACCCAGCTGGGGCACCCCCAGCTCCAGGGGGCACCCCCAGATGCACCGAGCCCTCCGGGCTCCCTGCGCAGAGCCGAGCCCACGACGCACAGCACTGAGCCCTGCCAGCCGTGCAGGGGGGTGCCCTGGCCCCGCTCCCCTCTCTGTCCCCGGGAGGGACCCCGGGAGCAGCGGGGAGCCCCGAGGGTCCCGAGCAGCCCCCTGCCCCCTCCGTGCCTGTGCACTGACATTTCCTCTCTCTCTCATTGACCCTTTTTCTGTTCTCTCCGTTATCTCAAATAATGTCACTGCCTCTTCAGCATCTATTCACCCGAGCAGAAAGAAGCCACTGCTGACACGGATTTTTTAAAAAAAATAATACCATCTGTGCCTGGCAGCACCCACCGGGCCCCGACAGGCAGCGAGAGGCACGATCTCAGGTCAGGGGGGGAGAGACCCACGGGGTGGGGGGCTGGGAGCGCTCCCGGGGTGGCGAGAGACACCCTGGCCCTCCCTGCTCGCTGCCGACACCGCAGCCGCGATGCTGCCCCGCGCACTGGCCGCATACGCGGGCAGGGACAGAAAAGGAAGATTTTTGAAAGGTTTTTTTTTACACTAAAGTGTTTTCCTTCTTGCTGGCAAGAAACACCAGCATCCCCCAGCTACCGCTGGGTCCCGCAGTGGTGGCAAAGCCCCCTGCTCTGCCCCGCTGCCACCGGGCAGGCCACCTGCCGCCCCACACCAGCCCGGCCGGCCGGCACGCTCCCCGATCCTGCCGTGCGTTTGCTTTCGCAGAAGGATGAAGCGCAGCTTCCCCTCTCCGTCCCTGCGCCGGCTATTAGAGGCAAACCCAGCGTCGTTAGTCTTTCTTGCAAAGCTCATAATGTGAAAAATGAAGCTCAAGAAAAATTAGCCAAATTACCAGGCTAATCCTTCAGCGGCAATCGCTGCTCGGCTGCGCATCCGTAACAGGGGAGCGGGGAGAGCAGCCGGGGCAGCGCAGGCGGGAAAGCGCTCGAGTGTGCGCGGTGCGGCCGGGGGAGAGGAGGGGATGGCTCCGGGGGGAAGAACGCACTCGCTGGGCTTCATTTGTGCTTTGGTTTTGCTCCTCAAGCAGCAAAGAGTGGGGAGACACAGGGCCGTGCGCTCTTCTGCACCCACCGTGCCCCCGCGGGGCATGAGAGGCCTAGGGGAGCAGCCGCTGCAGGCGCAGGGATGGGGTCCCCCGAACCCCGCTGGGAAGCAGGCGTGCGAAGCTCGAGAAATCGCGGGGGGTGGTTACAAGCTGGTGCAACCAAAAAGCAACTCCCGTGCCAGAGCTGGGGTTGGGTACGTGGCAAACATCCCCCCGGTTATCGCGGTGGTTGTGGCGAGGCCCCTGCAAAGGCTCTGAGGGAGCCGGGGAGGGAGGAACGCAGAAAGGAGGGAGCCGGCGCTCCCCTGCTCCCAGATGGCTGCGAAACCTGCGCTCGCTTCTAACAAGTTGGGACTGGCTCCAGCTGCTGACTTCGGCACTTCTGGTCCCCGCGGCACAGGGAAGGCAGAGCCCGGCTCTGGCAAAGCCCCGGCACCACGGCAGGCGGCACCGAGCCTGCCCACAGTGCCAGCACAGAGCAGGGCCCTTGCTGCAGCAGAGCCTCCCAGAGCCCAGCCCTGGGTCACCCTCCCGTGCCAAGGCTGGGGCAGTTGCTGCCCCAACCCCTCACCCAGACTGGGAGCATCGCCCACCGCCACCATGGCAGGGAGCGGAGCGGGGGAAGCAGAGGGTGGAGGAAACCTCCGGAGACGGCCGGAGCCTTCCCGGGAAGAGGAGCTTGAGCCTGCCGCAACGCTGTGTCCCAGCACCGCTCAGATCGCGCTGGGGCTCAGCCACCGACTTGCTCTGCAGCCCTTCCGCGCCCCATCGCACCCACCCACGCACCGGAGACGGCCGGGAGCTTGCAGGCAAATGTGTCGCAGGACGGGGTAGAGCCGAGGCCTCCACGGCCAGACGACAACCGGAGCGGGGGCAGCACCTTCCACGGGCTCTGCTGTCCGCTGAGGCAACAGGGGCAGCTCAGCAGGAGGCCCTGACTGACCCGGTCTATTTAACTCACCCTTTTTAATTCTCATTTAAACCCACAAACCACAATTTTTCTTCCCTTCTTTTCCTCCACCCTCCTCCAGCGCGCGCTGTGACTTCCCAGGCAGGCAGCTAATGAGGCTCAGCCCCAGATGCCTTGTTTTGAAGCGAAGTTTCTTGGCACGGAATTTGGCATCTCTTTGTGCTAACCAGCAGAAACTACAGACACATTTAAGCGGCTCTAGAGTCAACACGCTTCCAGATACTCACATTGATTACACTGTATTAGAAAATGGTAAATAATTTATCAGGCTTTCTGACTCATGATTAGTGTAAAGCCGTTCTTGGATGCAAATTGGAATTGTAATTAGACATGTAGAAAGGCAGCATCTGAAACCTGTTTTTACTGAAGCAGTGTAAGGTACTTTTTTCCTTTTGTATCCAGCATAATTATCAAAGAACACTTTGCACATAAAAAAAACATCGATTTATTAAAACCAGAGACAGTTTTACATCTGATCAGCGAACGAAAGCTGGTCATCACGACACCAGGATTTCAGAGCTAGTACATCTTGACTTCTCACACTTGATTTTTGTATTCCTGTGCTGGAAGAGGAAGGCAAGCTCCCCCGCCTCCACCAATTTATTACCCAGCCTTGAATGAAGCAATTCTTGAGCAGAGCAACACTTAAGACACTACCTAGACAAACAGAACAATGATAAAACCTCTTTGGCAGGTACAGAGAGACCACAGCCACTAAGAGTCAGCTTATTACTTCAAGATACTCTGGCTTCAGCCCCTTACCTGCCACTTCCCTTCGGTTCCGTGGCACAACTCATTAAAGTTTCAGGACTAAAAACTGCATTTACACTGGCATGGAAAGCTGAAGTGCATTTGGGTTTTACCGTTTGCCAACGACAAGTCAGTCAGCTTCTGAGGCAGTGTTTTGGTTTGGTGGGTGGGGTTTTTTTTCCCCTACTTAAAAACAATTACTTCAAACTCAAAGGAATTTGTGTTTGCTCTGTCACTGACCCCCCGTCCACCCCCAGGCTCCCCCCGCCCAGGCAGCGGCACGTTTCACATTCCCAGCAGGCGGCGAGGTCAAGGGCGCCCTCATCTAAGACTGAAGTGCGAGAGATCCCAGAACAGCTCCTGCAAGCAGAGATTTTAAGACTGCCCTCACCTTTAGCCACCCTCTTTGCAGGTGACAGTGGCTGTTGGCACCAGACCTCGAGCATGGGAATGAAAACCAGAGTCTGGCTACGGGACCCTGCTTATCAACCCAGGCAGGGATTATAGGGGGGGGGAAAAAAAAAAAAAAAAAAAAAAAAAAAAAAGGTGAAACCAGCGATAATTTCCCTAGAATTGTGCTGTATCTTTCACTTTAATTATCCAGCTCTTAATTAGTAGCAGTCAAAAACTGTATTTAAAGGTTTCCTCTCCACCATGAACTGCAGTCCAGGAGAAATGCAGACCTGAGTGTCAAGCCCTGAGCTGCCAAGACACTTTTCACCCCAAAATGTCAAAGCGCTCTGCACATCCACCTTGCCAGCCTCTGCCCCCGCCCTCGTGGGATGCCAGGAGAGAAGGGAAGAGACACCACGTGCATCTGAAGCAGCAGAACCAAGCAAAGTGTCATTACCTGCACTGGAATCCAGCCAAGACCCCCTCCTCATGCCCCTTGGGATTTGCACAGCAGCGGAGTAAGTCAATTCCAAGCAGGGTTCCGAGAGCCCGCGCCAAAATCCCGCCCAGCCCAGCAGCTGCTCCCAGGGCCTCACCGCAGCCCCCGCTCCTGGTGAGACCAAAACTGGATCTGCACCCCCACATCTAGAGACCCTCAAGCCGCACAGGAGAGAGGGGAGAGGAATTCCCAGGCACGAGGGTGCCCAAAGCCACCGCTCCGAGGACGCGGTGCCAAGAGCAGTGTCCCGCCAGAGGCGGCGGCTCAGCTCTCGGAGAGCGCGTGCAGCACTTCGGCATTTAAAGACGAGGAGGAGTGCAGGGTCACTCCGGGGGCCCCGACACTGGTCTCCCAGCATTCAAATCCACAGGCACATAAGTCTCGCTTGGCTGCTTCCACGGCCAGCGGGGAGGTGTCTGCCAAGAGGAAGGCAAGAGCAGCCGGTTAGTCAGCCAGGCCGCCGCGGGGCGACTGGAACGGGCCATCGCGCGTTCCAACACGTGCCCCCTGGAGCGGGGCCAGCGCCCTGCGGAGCTGACACGGCTCAGTGAACGCGCCGAACCGCCCCTGTACGCCACGCTGCCAACAGCCCTGCCAGGCGGCTCGGCGAGGCACCACCCCGCGCTCCCGACGGGGCTTCGCACCCCACCGCCGCCACACGAGGGCCGGCGTCGCACCCCTCCGCTTCCACACCTGCCCCCGCCGGCAGTGCCGCCCGGAACAGGGGAAGGATGCCCGCGGCGAGCAGAGGGTTACTGACCTGGTCTCAGCAGGGTGATGCCACAGCCGCCCCCGCCAGCCCCGGTCAGCTTACTATGCAGGCCGTGGGACGCCGTCACCCGGCACAGCCTGTCCAGGGAGGGATGGCCGACTCCGATCACGTTTAAGTGGTGCTGGTTTATATCAAAGAGTTCCTAAAAGCAACCACACACACACGAGATGAGCAGGCATCGTGACAGAGGCTCTTCACAGCCGTGGCTCCCCCTCCAGAGAGGTGCAGGGGAGCTGCCTTGCCTCACCAGCCACCCCTACAGACCCACCACATCTCTGCAGGGAGTTCGGCCACCAGCGTGTCTCAGGGCCCAGCAGCACAGTCAAGGCCAGAGCCTGAGCCCTGGGCTGCTCATCTGTCCTTGTCACGACTCGTGCTGCTGCTGCCCACCGCAGTGACAGGGGTACAACAGCTTCTGGACCTCCTGAGGAAACCCCCATCGCCGCGAGCTGCCAGCGGGCATTTGTATCGGGTGCTAAACCAGAGCTCCCCGATGCCTCCCGACTGCTTCACCTCTCCCCTGTCACAGGAGCGTTGAGCAGGAGACTGTGCGAGCCCCCTCGCCGGCCGTGGGAAGGGCACTAAGCCAGCATCACTCAATCCTGGCTGTCACCCGGCCCTGCTCTGCAATCCATCCAGCAAAACTCAACCCAGGGGACTTCTGACACAGCCAAATCCGAAACAGCATCGCTGGAGAGGCGACGCGGAGTCACCTCCCCCTCGTTTGCGTTGTGCAGCACATCTCCCTCCTCACGGGCAGGGCCTGGGCTGCGAGCCGAGGGGCCTCTCGCCAACACCACGCCGGGAACACGGCACCCAGCACAAGCGGGGTCAGGAGGGTCCTCCCTTTGGGGAGAGCGGTGCAAGCCACTCTCCAAGCGGAGCTGCCCAGCTCTGGTGAGCTGCATCTCTGCCACGTCGTCCCAGCCAGCCGCAAACCCTGCTGCTCCTGGAGAAAGCTGCCATGGCAGCAAAGTCCCAATGGCCCGAGGGATGGGCAGCACCACACAGAGGTGGCAGCTACAGCTCCTCCTCCTCCCCCCAGGTGAGGAACTAAGAGGGAAGGACTCTGCCTGCACTCGGAGCACAGCCAGGGGCTGACACCAGGCCGCCGAGCGCCGCAGCGCCCTCCCAGCTCATCAGCACCATCAGTGGAGGAGCCTCGTTCTCCACAACGCTGGTCTGACACCACAACTCAATCACATCCCCAGCGTGCGGTGGCTGTTCCCTTCGCTGTCCCAGAGGGTGTCACAAGCAGGGAGCCGCCCGAGACGGGACCAGTCCCAGAGAGGCTCCCGAACAGGAGCCCCGTGCTCCCTCCTCCAGCCGGTGCCACCAAGCGCGCCCCCGCCCGCAGCTTGCGGGGAGCAGCAGGAGCCCGGCCACAGCGGGGCAGGTGTCAGTCACATCCCCCTCCCTCAGCTCCGCAGGGGTCTCCTGCCAACGCCACGCAGGAGGGGATGATGCAGGAATAATCCCTCTTCCCCCCGCCACCTCCAGGGCATTTCTGCATTGCTTGTAAATAAAAGCGTGGGGAGATGAATTAGCCAGTGGCGCGCAGAGCGCGGAGATCGCAGGTTCTGTGCTGGCTTGGACAGGCGTCCATCGAGAAGCCTCTTTATATGCCTGAGTGAGGGCACAGCACTGGCTATGATGATCCAAGACACCTGTCATCTCCTGATCCAAAATCTGCCAGGAATCGGATGACAGCTTATGACACAGTAGACTAGTTCGATGGTTCAAATACAACGCTGCCCAGAGCTGCACATTTCAGAAACAGCCCTAATATATATATATATATATGTGCTGCATATAGTCAGCTGTGCCTCGGTGTGCAATTCAAGCACAAAACAAAACAACAGATTCAAGACAAACCTGCTCACTGCAGTGCTGCTTCCCAGGCATCACCTACAAGGGTGCTTTGGCACCTCTCCCGTGAAGATCTCGACACACACTTCACATTAACCCTCCTCTCCCCCACCTCCCCGTCATTCCGACAGCCTGAGCAATAAGGCATTAAGCTGCCTGAAGTCGTGCCGCAAACAGACTCCAGGTCTCC
Source organism: Leptosomus discolor (assembly GCF_034619465.1). Taxonomy (NCBI): domain Eukaryota; kingdom Metazoa; phylum Chordata; class Aves; order Leptosomiformes; family Leptosomidae; genus Leptosomus; species Leptosomus discolor. The sequence goes on along the minus strand of NC_141406.1, from coordinate 15,446,759 downwards.
CCCGGCTGATGCCAGCTCAGCCCACCCTGATGGGCACAGAGACCCACCCGGCATGAAGGGAGCAGAAGGACTTGGCTATGAATCCCACGAGACGCCCCGTGGTCCCAGCAGCAGCTCACCCACGTGCAACGAGGTGCACCACAGCCCGAAGCAAGGAGAAGGCTGTCTGCAGCAGCCCTCTGTCCCACCCCGGAGCCCTCTCCTGCACCTCCGGAGCACGCTCATGGCTGTGGAGGGGAAAACTTGCCAGCCAGAGCAAGGACAAGCAGAGGTCCCACACGGGAGAGCCAAGGGGAGGGATCCAGATCCCAACAAGGAACTGCACCGCTGGTTCTTGACCGTCCAAGTCACTTGGCACCAAGGGCCAGGCCAGGTTGCCTCAGCTGGGCCGCTGCCATGCATCCCTACCCCACGGCTGTGGGAATCAGCATCACAGCACTCTCAGCGCTGCAAAAAAACCCCAACTTCTTCCACTTGGAAGCCTGTTTCCCCCTCCCCACAGCAGCCTCTCCTACTTTGAACAAAGCCAAGACAAACACCGATCTTTGTATGCACCTCATGCATCAATGTCAGGTCAGCTCTGGGCACAACTCTGTCTGTTATTCTCCGGAGCCAGGATGAGCACAGAACAATGGGAGCTGGCTCGTAACCAGTCCATCACAAACCAGTAGCCGCTGGGCTCTCTGCTCCTCCACTCCAGCCTTGGCAATGACAAAGCAGCTGCTTCACAGGCAGCGACTGCCGGAACGAGCGTGGCTGGCCCACGGTGCAGGGAGGCAGCGTCTCGGCCCGGACTCACTCCACACTTGGTCGCGGAGGGAAACAAAACCTTCAGAGCGACAGGTCCACAAAGCACCAGGCCCGCTCCCTCCCTCCCCCTGCACGGCTGGGGAGAAACACCAGCAGCATTTTCTGTCCCTTGGCTCCGGGAAAGGCATTAAAAGCTGCGCACACAGACCACGGTTTCACTCGGAACTGAACATTTCCTGCTATCAAATTTTTCCTTTAGACCTAATGTTCTTTAAATGACATTTTGATGTTCAACAGTAACCGTGGCTAAAAATACTGGCGAACAAGCCCCTTACCTCCAGCACAGGGTAATATTCCGGTGATGGATTTGCAGGCATCGCTTCCAGAACACTTTGGCACTCCTGAGAAATTGCATCGATGGAGTCCAGCACTGGGTTCATTATCGCAGGGAACTGAGAAGGGGGGAAGGCAAGAGGTGAGAAGGCTCCTCACTAGTCTTCTAATACCACTGTGATAAAACTGGCCCCGGTCTCCTTGAGCTGGACACCTCCTCACCCCATTTGGGGCTACTCATTCGCAGAAAAACCCACCGCGAAGCAGGGCAATGCTAAGTTGCTCCCACCTGCAGAAAAAGCGGGAAGAGAGGGGAAACAGGCCAGGGGAAGGAACCATCCTTTTCATGGTTGCAAACCGGTGATTTTTGTGGCAAGCCCTGCTAATGCTGGAGAAAGGGAGGAGGCAAGCTGAACCCCCATTCCCAGGGGAGCTAGGCCTTGGCTAGCAGCAGATAGGAATGCAGTGAGCACAGGAGGGATCTCCCAAGAGACCCCTGTGAGACCTGCAGTCCCACACGAGGCCAATCTGAGCTCACGAGGGGTATCTCCCCACCCCGCACCAGCGCACATCCCCATCCCCGCCGACCACGTGGGCGCTGCACCTTCAGGACCTTCTCCTTGACGCTGGCCACCAGGGCCTTGGTGCTTCGAGGGACTTTGGTGTTGGTCAGCAGGATCCTCAGCGTCGGCACCCTGGAAGCAACAAGAGATCTCCTCGCCCCTTTCCTTCAGAGTCCCCCAGCAGCTCCCGAGGCCTAGCCAGCCACCCTTCCCCTCTGCCCCCAAAGGCCTGTTCGAGCAAGACACCCAAGAGAAGTAGTCCCATTAGCTTTAAAAAAAACAGTTAAGCAGGTGCTTAAGTGCTGGCTGGGTTCACCCTTATTCCTCTTAGATACAAAAAACCTACTGTACTAGTGCTATAAATAGGACTGTAACATATTTACTGAAATCCATGTTTTTCAAGCAAAATTTTTCCTTTGAAATACTATCTACAAGACTAGCCAGCAGTAGCCATTAACTGCTAATAGAGCAATTTCATGCACTGTGAAAGATTTTAATGGAGTCAGATTATACTTGGTTGGCAGGAGGCAGAGGGAACACGCGGGACCTGGACTCGTCTCTGCAGCTTGGTTTTCACGCAGCCCTACCACCAGGTGAGCAAAAAAGTTCCCCCTCCCCGCAATGTCATTTGCTGCCAGGAGCAGACCCGTTCCTGCTGCCCATAACGCCATGAAATTAATATTGATCCTTTGTGCTGTGTTCATCTCATGTCAGATAATGACCAAACAGTTCATCGTGCCCATTTTCCCCCAAACCAACACTCCAGCTAGCGACACCCACGGCAAAATCTGGCTACGAAGCCCTGCCGCCATGCTGTTAGCCATCTCCCACCCAGCCCACACCCTACGAGATCCACCCAATGCCTCTCTTGACATATTCCACCCACGGTACGTAAGTGTTATTTTTAAACTCGAATATTACCTCTTTAATGGTGTGATTTTTCCTGATTGGTATCTCAGGGCTCCACCTAAAGTAAAATATATGCATTGTCTCAGTACACAGCGAGCAGAGAGATAACACAGCGTCGTCAGAGACAGAAGGTCTTTCATCTTAAGAACCTCACCCAGAGCCTATGACAGTAATTGCAAGAAACACCAGCTAAATGAACCATGTTCTCAGCCAGCATGAATCTGCCTAACCCTGCTGACTTAATGAGAGGGTCTGGCCGGACGTAGTTAACCCGGTGCCTTCCCCTTTGCTCTCCCCTGCTCTGGGATCACATTAAATATTTTTAAAAAAGGCAAAGAGTTTGGCCGGCATTAAATCTTTACTGGGGAAAAAAAAAAAAAAAGTCAAGCAGCGACTCCCTGGGGCAGAGCCAAGCAGGGGGGTTTCAAACTGGACTGAATGTGTGCACTCACGTCAGGCGCCGTCCTTCAGCACGGAATTTCATTGTCCAGGAGGAACGCCTCACTTGGCTCCTACTTTTACAGGGGCACTGCGATTAGGTCTCATTAGAAAGATTATTAAAAGTCTCCAAGGACACTTCCAAAACACTTGGAAGTCTCTGCTAATTGAAACTAAATGACAGCTGTCCAACTGCATTTTCTACCGCCTTATCCTTGGGACAGGATTAGGTTTCTTTGTTCACGCCAGAGTGTTTAAATATCAGTTATTTGCAGCAGGGTCTCTGCCCCACGGCACTTGCCTGGGGGATGCAGATCGCCAGCATTACTGCAGCAAGTCCCCAACAGCCTGGCTGGCTCCAGGCCCAGCTTACAGACGGGACAATCCAAGACAGAAGAGGATTTCCTCCACTCAGGTCAAAACAGGGACCTGGATTTGGGAGTTTGCTCCCTCTGCTGCACCTCAGTGCAGTCAGGCAACCTGCTCCACCCAGGGTCCCCGCAGCAAGCCCAGCCAAGCCTTATCGCCTGCAGAACTGCAACCTGTGGCACCCGCTCCCCACCTCCCCCCGGCTGCTGCACGCTCTGCAGGGAGGAGCGGAACCCCGGCGGCTGCTCTGTCCCCCCGTCAGCCTCTCCTCAGCGCCCACGTTCAGTGCTGGGGAGCAGCAAACACGCACGTACCCCAGGTGCCGACAGCGTTATCCACACCCGAGGGAGTGCCATGGATCACCCGCTCCCCCTGGAAGGCCCAGCCGTTAATCAGAGCCAGCTCTTCTTCTGTCCACCTGCAAGGCAAGAAGAGGACTCCAATAAACCACGGCAACCAGCACACGCGGAGCGACGGAGAGAAGCACCAGAAGCTGCAAGAGGAACAAAAGCAGCAGGAACCCCCCAAGGCACCCAGTTGCTGTAGGAAGCTCCAGCGCCACGAATCCCCTCCGCACTCCCAGCAGAGAGCGGGGGCACTTCTCCGCCCGGCAGCGCATTGAAACCCCCCCAGCCCCGCGAGGGGAACCAGTGCTGCTCCACGGACAGAGACAGCGCGACGGGCACAGCCAGTGCTCCCGCTGCCGGCCAGCGGCGAGGGAGGGAGCAGATTCGGGGGGAAGACCCCAGCCCCAGCCTAGCGAAGATCAAATTTAACTGAACACAAGTCCAGACCCATCCCCACCTCCCCGACACCGCGTGTTACCACGCGTCTTGGCCCCAGACCCTGCTGCCCAGCGGGCAGGACAGTGTATTTACAGACGCAGAAGGCGGGATGTGAGAAGAGAACAGTAAAAGTTGCATTTCACTTGCGCAACTTCAGCCTCTGATCGCCAGCGGCTCAGCTGCAGAAGCCTCACAAATTGGGTCAAAAGGTGCCGTTAGAACTGATTTACTATCTCCAGCAAAGACTTTGGTTCTTAGGGATTAACTCCTCACACTTCAAGCTGCACCGGGTGCTGGCACTTCAAGCACAGAAGGGAACCAAACGCAGACCCAGAAGGTGTTATGCTGAAAACACAAACCCTTTCTTTCGTCTTAAAAGCCGTCACATAAATTGGTAAGTGCTTTGAGAGTTTAAACGCTGGCACAAAGAGTTTGGTGCTGGGTCAGACTCAGCAAGGATCAAGGCCTCTGATTGAACACACCAATTAATGGGCTGTAGCGACACAAAAAGCAAACGCAGAGCTGCCGCTTACAACGCAACTGCTGGCTGCAGCTCCACCGCGATCCCACCGCAGCGATTTCCCCCCCAGCACCGCTCAAAACCCGCTGCTCCAGGCCTGGTTCTGCACGGCATGCACCCACACAGCCACCTCCAGAACTCCCCAGTCTATTCCAAACCCGCTCGCCCACTCCATGCTGAAGGACTCTCTCAAACCCTGGCACCCTAAGGGACGCTCGGCCCCCACCGGGAGCCAGCTAGCCCTCCTGCACCCTGCTAGAGCACACTTAGCCTCGCAGGGGCACACAAATACCCACCCCTGACCCACCCCTGGAGCACAGCGCTGCCTGCTCTGCAGCCCAGGCACGCAGCACGCATCCCAGGCCACCGTTCAAACGGTCTAAGGCACAGCAGGATGTCGCCAGTGCTGGGATATCCCACCCCACCGAGCAGAGCTGGCGTTTGAACGTGCATTCGACAGGTTTTTACAACAGGGGGCCCAGAACAGGTATTACACGATGGAGGAGAGGCACAAACGTGGGTTTTGGAAAAGCCCCACGCAGCCTTACGAAACGAGAAGGGTCACTGCCCGCTGCTAAGGCCAGGCAGAAGGTCGGAGAGCCGCCTGCTACCTGGAAGCTGGATCCTTTAACTTCCCGCTTCCCTGGGCCTCAGCTGAACGTCTTTATCCATCTCTCCACACCTTTCCCTTCGCTTGCCAATATTTCATCTGTGAAGCACTCAGCAAAAACAGCTCGCCCCGCCGCTACTCAAAATAGAAGCGCAGTTTGCTGTAAACCACTTGTTTTTAATCCTCTTTCAGCGGCTGCGATTCTTCCCTACACAGGAGTCATTATCTCACGCTGTTCTTTTCTTGCGACGTTAAGCAAAAACCTTCTGAAGTCTGACACCCCCATCTCTCACTTACCCCGCTGCCTGCCAGCTGGAAGAAAAAAAGAAGTGATGCTGTGTTCAAGCTGAAGCGAAGCGCAAGCAGGGAATGAAGACATCCTCGCTGCTCACCGCCGCGTTTGGAACCGGCCCTTCATTTCTCCCGCTGTGCGGCTGTTTGGGAGACCTGCCCGCGCACAAACCGCTCTGCTCTAGGAACGTGTTTCTGGGTCCGCTTTTGAGGCAGAGCATGGTCACCCCCTCTTGCTGTCTCACTGTCAGTCCCCCCCAAAACCCGCAGAAGCCAACCACAAGAGGTTGCACCTGGCACCAAGCGCCCACAGAGGGTTCTGCCGCCCCAGCTGTGATCCGCAGCTTTAAACGGAGCCTCCGCAGACACACCGCGGGACAGAGCAGTTTTTCAAGACTGAACTCCAAGGGGAAGCAACCCAAGGGCAGCAGGAAAGAACCTCCCTTTCATGAGCCACCGATAAAGGGAAAACTCAGGCAGGAGATCAGGAGGAAATGTAGCACATGCGGAAAAAAAAAATCACAGGAAGATGCAGAAAAACCAAAAAAAAAGATCCTCAACTCTTGAGGACTCAAAGCAAAACCTGGAAGATGCTCAGGGACTGAGAGGAAATAGAGGTTAAAAACAAAATTCACCACATTAAAGTGTTTTACTTGCTCGGCAAAACAAAGCTTTTTTTTTTTTAAAAAAAAATGTCAGAGCCCTGGGACAGGACACGTCTCTGCTGCTGGGAGCACTGGGCAGCAATGGGAGAGGCAGGGCAAGGCGCTGGGCTCAGGGCGCCGCTGCTGCAGCCACAGCCCAGGAGCTGGCAGGGAGACCCAGGGAGGTGCCAGCGCCAGAATCTGCGCGGGGGGAAGGCAGAGCCGGGGGCGCAGGGAGCGGCGCTGCCCCGGGCCGTGCGCCCCGCGCCGGGAGGCGTTACCTGGCTGTGGACTCCCCTTCCTTCAGAGGGCACGAAACGGCTCCGCAGGCCGTCAGCAGGGCCGCCGCCAGGCACACGGCGTAGGCAGCGCTCGAGCCCAGCCCAGCGCCCGTGGGCAGCTCAGACCACACCAGGATGTCCACGCTGGGAACGTCTCTGAAACACAAACACGCAGGATGTAACACACCGACCCCGAATTCCGCCTCGAGGCAAGATTTCAAAGGCAAAAAGGTGCCAATTAGAAGGGATCAGGGGAAAAGCCGGTTGGAAAGTGGCAACATCAGCCCACGCACCCGACACAGAGGGGCTTCACGAGCGCTCGGTGGGCGCAGTGGAGTAGCCCTGCTAAGCCATTGTAGGAGAACAAAGCCTGGCTGAATCGGATCTGTGATTAGCACAGCTTGTCAAGCGGCTAGCAGGGGCACTCAGTAACTAAATACTTGAGTAGCACCATAAAGAGACCCCTCAAAGATTGTTGTAAACACGATTTCAAACGTATTTCTGAATAAAGCCTAAATATCCCAAATCCGTAGCTGCGCAGCTACATCCCACTGGAGCGACAAGCTGATGGGGAAGATGAACCGAGCACGTATCCGTGCCCACGTGCCCCTCTTCTCCCCTGAAAGCATCCGGGTTGTGTTACAGACCTTAACATCAAACCCAGGAGCTTTTCACGGCTGGTGAGTGACATGAACTATGAACTGATGGCTCCAGAGGAGGCTGATGACAGCCCCAGCGCTGTCACCGAGCAACTCGGAGACTGCAAAGCAAAACCCGACGTGGCAACACATCATCATTCTTTAACCTTTGGTTCCTTCGCTGTGAATATCGAAGTCAGGTTCTGGCTTGGTTTGAAATAGCAGCAGTGCTGCGTCCCACAGCGCCCTGAGCACCCGTCCCGTAACTCCCAGCGACACCATCAACAGTGTTGGTCCAGTTCAGAAACTGGAACAGCCCTGAGCTGCCGTTACCCCCAGTTCTCATATTTTTAGGGAGCTTCAGCCCACAAGAGGGACCCAACTCAGCTCAGACAACGGACTCACAGCGCATTTCTGTAGCAGTTTTCCTAACCTAAGCCAGGACGAAGCGAGCTGCCCGCTGGAGGGAGGGACGCCTGGCTGCTGCTGTGCGGCCAGGGTGGGATGAACTGCTCTGACTTAAGCACCTCGCAGCTCGATGTCTAAACGAGAGCGGCTGATTCCCAGCCCACCTGCTTGGGGCAGCCCACCCACCCACCAGCTCAGCCCTGAAGAGCGTCTCCTGAGGCGCTCAGAACCTAAATGAGACTCCTTGGCCCTTCTTATTTGGCCTCCAAGGTTTGGGTTCTTCCCGTGACCTCACAGAAGCAATTAAGGGTGAACGACAGCAGGTTTCCTGTGGGGCAGGGAGAGACCCTTACCCATACTTAGCCGAAATAGCCAGGCACATATAAAGAAAGGCAAGAGTAGCCAAGCTCTCGGGATCTGAGTCTCCAGCAGCGATTCCAGCAAACTCTTTCAGCGTATCCAGCTGTCCTACGCTGGGGGGCTTAGATTCATCAAAGTCAGCTATGGAAGCAAGCAGGGAGAATTTAAACACTTAGAAACCAGGGAATTGTTAAATGTGAAAGCAGCATTGACAAGAAAAACGTCTCCTGTTATAGCAGGCCCATTTCAGATTTCACCTACAAACTTTCGACCTGAGGATTCATGATAAAATAAAAGCAAAGTCTCCACCAGCAGCTCTGAAAACCCCTGTGTTCCCACGCCTGCGGTGTATTACAGCAACCGCCTCCTTGCCTACCCTTCCCAGTGCGCCCCTCCACTGCCACAGGGAACTTGGCAATTGCCGTCACAAACTCTTTAATAAAGAAGGTGGATATTCGGCTGCGCTTCACACAAGTCTGGACTCCAGAAGGCCAGGAGCAGGCATCAGTGTGAGAGAACTTTTTGTCAGTGCTGAGGGAAGTGACCAACACTCCGACTCAGCAGACTTTTTCCACCTTCTGCTAAGCAAACGGTGCTCAGGAGGATCACAGGAGTTAACGCCAGGTCCTCCCTGAGGGCAATGGCAACAACCACCACTCAGGGGCTCCCCCTGGTATGAGATGCTGCAAAAATCCCAGGGAGGGCTGGCATGGGGCAGAGGGGCAGGAAAACACCTCATATCCCTCCCTTCCCCAGAGCCCTCAACTCAGACCAGCTTCAGAGAGACTCCTTTTTGCCCCCCTACCCCCAGCAATACACCTGGATGCGGTCCCCAGCTGGCCCCTGTATGGATTACAACGCTGCCTGAGCTACAGCAGTGCGAGAACAAGCCCATGGGCACCCAAAACAGGAGCACACGGCCCCAGCAAGGGCCGCTCACAGATGCCAGAGCATCAGGCAGGTCATGGGAGGGAGGGCGGGCGCCTGAGCCAGGGCTGTGTGTGCAGGGACAGGTGAGTCAGGCACGCACTGAGCGCGGCCACGGGCGACAAGACCCAGCGACACTCTGCATGGGGAACAACCAACCCCAGTCACCGGGCAGAAGGCGCCAGGTAGGCCCGAGAGCCCCGCACGACGCCCGGGCAGCAGTCTCCGTCTCCTCCTCCTCCTCCTGCCAGCGCTTGCCTGCAAACCCCCTCCGCAAGGCCTGGAGGCGGGAGGTGTCCCAGCTCCTCACGACGCCGACGCCGGGCAGGCGGACGCAGACCCTGCCCTCACGGCAGGGCCTCAGGCGGAGGAAGGTCCTCAGGTCCAGCGCCACCGCCAAGGCCACCTGCGGGCGAGGAAAAGCGGCGTCAAGGAGGAGGCGAAGGGGGAGCCGGAGCCGGGCCGGAGCCCCCCGGCGGCGGCAGGCTCCTTACCTTGCCGTGCACCACGGCGTGCTCCCCGTGGAGGATCGCCTTCCCCGGGGCGGACAGCACCAGGCTCCGCTCCCACATCTCCCGCAGCAGGACGCGACCGCCGCCGTCGCCTCCTCCTCAGCCGCCCAACTCCAAGAGCGCGGACTGACAGCGCCGCTCGCCAATAGCAGCGGCGCTCCGCCCCGCCCTCCGCGCTCTTAAACCAATAGCTAGGATCTGTTGGAGGGCGGGGCTTCGGGAGGGCCAATCGGGAAGCGGCGGTGAGGAGTGGTGCGGCGCTGGGGTGACAGCGCGTGTGGGTGAAGGGAGGGACGGCGGCCGTGGAGGGTCAGGGGGCGGTGGCGGCGGCGGCTACGGTGGCCGGGAGGGATGTTGCGGGCGGCGGCGGGCCGGGGCCTGTGGGGGCCGCTGGGGGCGGCGGGGCGGCGGCAGCGGAGCGGGGCGGGCAGGTAGGTAGGTAGGTAGGTGAGCGCGGGGCTGGGCCGGGGGCCTGACGGGGGTGGGGTAGGGCCCGGCGTCCCCTCTCACGGCTTGTGCCTCCGCAGCTCCGATGGCGGCGGCCCCTCCGAGCGCGGCGACCGGGCCCCGAGGATCTACACGAGGACGGGAGACGCAGGTAGAGCCCGCGGGGGGGGGGGGGAAGACACGGAGGTAGCGCGGGGCAGAGCCCGGCCCGACCCCCGCAGCACCGTTGGGCCGGGCCCGGCCTCTGAGCGCCTCCTCGGGGCCCTTTTCCAAAGGTTTCTCCAGCACCTTCACCGGGGAGCGGAGGCCGAAGGGCGACCGGATCTTCGAAGCTTTGGGAGCCACGGACGAACTGAGCTCGGCCATCGGGTAATCCTGCCCCGGGACCCTCGTCCGCGGCGGAGGGGCCGTGGAGGCCCAGCCGTGTCCTGTTGGGGTGGCCGCAACTCTCTGGGGAACTCGCCGCCGGCCCGGGGAGCTCTGGCCCTCCGCAGGCCGAACCCAGGCCCTCCACATGCACCCAGGCCTCGCCACACCCTCCCAGCCCCCTTCTGGGGGGGGTCTCCTGAGCACCCTCTGCCCTTAAGAACCGCTCTCCCCACGCCAGCACCTGGCAGGAGGGAAGGGACCAAATTTCTGTGGAGGGTTGTGCTGACAAACAGCCAGGAGTGTCCAAATTCTATGGTTTTCCTATGCAAAAACACATATGCACAATCGTGGCAGTTTTTTTCATTTCCAGCTAACTGTTTTCTGGTTGGCTTTTTTTTTTTTTTTAAACCTAGGCTTGCTGGTGAATTTAGCAGTGAAAAGGGCCACATGTTTGTTGAACAACTTCACAAAGTGAGTATTCATGATACCCCTCACCCAGTGCAGTCACTGCCTTTGTGCTACTGAAATGTATTCTTAAACTCTTTAATTATAGACACAGTGCTCCCACGGACACGTGGGCACACAGAAACTTAATACATTTAGTATTAAAATAAATAACTATTGAAGACTCTGACCTTTGATTACTCTCTCAATAAATAAATTTCTTTAACCAAGAAGGAAACTGGTAGATCAAGTCTTTAGCTGTGGGCAGACCAAGATGTCTCTAGCTTTATTCAGACCTGTGACTGTACCTGGTCATGGACACAAGTCTTGTCACCTTTGAAACTGGGGCACAATGGGAGGCAGGTCCTACCCTGGCAGCCTGTGAGGTTCGCTAAGGAGCTTCGCTGGGCCACGAGAACACAGAAGGAGCTGATCAGAGGTTGGAAGAAGCTTTACCCACCTCCCTCTCAGGTATCCTGGGCTGTGGAGAGATGCCCCTCGCAGAAGCAGACGTGACACCAAGCCAGGGCTGGCTGCAGCCATTGGTCACTGCCTTTCTCCCAGGGGTTCCTGGTTCGGTGTCCTACCAGCAAAGGGATTATAGGAGCACTCCCCCAGTCTGCTTTCTGCAAAGTCAGCCAGGGTGGTTTAATGTGCCAGTGAAAACAAGTCCATGCGCTAATCTGGCTTCTCGTAAAGCAATTAGGGAGCACTTATCTGATCCCCCCTGCCAGCAGGCTGGGGGATGAGGAACAACACGGGTAGGATCTTCTTTAATCAGCACAACCAGCTGTCGCCTCCCAGAGCTTGCTGCCGTTGTCCCGGAGCATCAAAGGGCGGTTAATGAAAGCGCTTCTCGTTTTTGTCCCGACTGCCACATCTAGGTGCAGTGCATGCTGCAGGACGTGGGCTCCAACATCGCGACGCCTCTCTCCTCGGCCAGGGAGGCTCACTTAAGTAAGCCCCGCAGCTCCTTGCCCGGGATAACGCTCCTGGGCAGCAGGATCGCTGGCGCTGGGGAGGCTGTGCCTCCAGCGGGGTGGTCAGAGCTGCCCAAGGGCTGCTCCGCAGCGGGTGCTGGGGAAGTCCCGCAGGGTCCCAGAGGCTGCTGTCCTCGTGTGGCTCGGAGCGGTGGCAGCTGGCCTGAGGCGCTGCCCCCACGCTGATCCCCAGCCACGGCTGCTGAGTGGGGGAGCCAGCCTTGCTCTACAGCAGGAGGAGTTTTTTGGGATGCTTGCTGATGCAAGAAATACGAAAGTAGAGCTCTGGCTGTAGAGTGAACTACCTCTGCATTTCATTTGGTTGATCCTTCCCTGTGTAGGACGAACATCTTTTAGTGAGAAGCCCGTTCTGGAGCTGGAGCAGTGGATCGACAGTTACTCAGAGCAGCTTCCTCCGCTCAGAGCTTTCATCTTGCCGGTAGGTACCGCTCAGGCCTCTCTCTGACCGCGGACAGCTCGCTTTGTTCGGGGAAATCTGCTCTGCCACTCTCCGTGGGAAAACAGGTCGCGAGGCCATTATTTGCATGGGCAAATACCACAAACAGAGCGGAGAGAAGGACCCGGCTTAGTTAAATTTCCCCATCCTCCTGCTTTCAGATACCTCTTCCCAGTGGCCTAGCCATAACACAGGGCTCAGTGTGTGAGATGTGATAAGCTTTGCTGCAGCCACCCAACAAGGGGGATGGCTGTATCTGTCGTGAGCAGGCACTGACGCGCCGTTCTGTTGTTGTTTCAGTCAGGAGGCAAGAGCAGCGCTGCTCTCCACTTCTCCCGAGCTGTCTGCCGCAGAGCTGAAAGGTGGTGAGTAACAGAATAAAACGGGTGAGAGGTGATCAGAGGGCTGCAGCGGTAGCAAATCATTGTGATGGAGCGAGGAGCTGTAGCTTGAGCTGCGTAGGCTGGAGCTCGAGTCAAGCTTCGTACGCTCGTGTTAGTGAAATGCCCGGAGTGCAGTCGGCAAAAGCTAGTCTCTCATCCCTCCCCTGAACTGGGTCACCTGAGCCAAGAGCTTCAGAAAGAGCAGACAGGTTTATGTGGAGATGCAGCCACGTGTTCAGCTCGTGTCTGGTGTGCTGAGTGTATTTTGGGGGCTGGCACACGGGGAAGCTGGGCACTGGCTGCTGGGAGATCCAGGGAAGCTTTGAGATGTTACTGCCTTGTCCCGCTTCTCTGGCGGAAACTCCCGTGGGAAGGTCCTTAGGAGGAAACTCTTGGCTGCTCATGATGCCAATCCCTTCCATGCAGAGGCTCTTGGGTTAGCCCGAACCTGCTCCTCAGCTGTTCGGAGTCACTGGGGGTTCTTCCCTGAAGCTGCTGACACGCAGGAAGGCATTGTGGTGCGTGTGCTGTGCTGTGAGGGTTGCTGCCCTGACAAGATAACACTGGAGCAGAGTGATCTTCAATAAACTAACATCACAGTCAGTGGTGGCTTGTCAAAAGCAAGCCAGAAAAAGGGGGCTGTGCGCCAGTCAGGAGGCAAGGAACAGCTCTGTTCCTGCAGCGACAGCACGGGCCCTGCTTACCTGCAGAAAAGGAGAATGATCCTGCAAACTGCTCCCGCTCTTCAGTGACCCCCACTGAGGAGCATCCTTTAGAGCGGAGCTGCAGCCCTCCAGAACAGTGACAAAACCGCCGGGTGTCACTTAGCCACCATGGATTCCTCTTGGGGAAGTAAAGAGCCGGGACTCCGGGCGCGGTTGGGGTGCGGAGGTTGGTGCTCCAGCACATACCAGGCCTTTGGGCATTCAGAGCTAGAAAGTTAAATACACAAAAGTTTTTTCTTTTTCTAGCGTGATTCCTTTAGTACAAGCAGGAGAAGCGGATCCCAACGTGGCCAAATATTTAAACAGGTAAAAAACCCAAATAAAATCCCAAACCCTTACTCCGTACTAGTGCAGTGTGCCTGGTGGCGGGCCCTTCGCCTTGGGGTAGAACTGCGGGGTTTTACCTCTTGAGAAGCGTCCCTTCTGGAGCAAGATCTCTGCAGTTTCAACAAGCAGCTTGTTAAAAAGCATTCTGCAAGGCCTGTGTGTTCGCAGGGTGCTGCGGTGCTGAGGGAGGGGGCATCTCCCTTGTTGAAAGCCCTTCGGGAAGGCGATTCTCGCGTGGGCTCGCTCTGCCCGCCTTGACCCGACCTGCTTCACTGCGGCGTTGGGCGTTGCTGGCTGCGAACGTGCCAGAGGGGAGAAGCGGTTTCACTGCTTTTCCCTTTGTTTCCAGACTGAGCGACTACCTCTTCGTTCTGGCACGTTATGCTGCAATGAAGGAAGGGAAGGAGGAGAAAATCTATGTAAAGCCTGAACCGTAACTGGGAGCTGGGATGTTTGTTTCCGTGATGATGGGAAGCTAAATCCAGCAGACTGCTTTCCCCCATCAAGGAAGGGAAAGGGAACAAGCCTGGACTGGAAGTGTGAGCTGCCAAGAACTCCCAGCTTAAATAACCAGGACCTCGCTCATAAATACCGTGAGGAACGCGGCTGTTCTGTCCGCTGGGCCTCGTCCAGGGATCCCTGCGTACCGCTGCGGCGATGGCATCCGAGTTGCTGTTTGCCCTGGGCTGGAGTTGAGGCAGGAGACTTCAAAGACCTACAGCTGGTTTCTGGAGGTGTCTTCATTTCCCTGGGCAGGGGTGGGTGCTGGGGAAAGGCTTTGGCAGGACTCTGAGGAGAAAACGATCGGCTTCTCTTTGTAAGTCGTAACGCTCGTGCAGAGCAGCGACGGCGCGGAGGTTCTGAGCTCTGTCCGCAAAGCTCTGATATAATAAATGTGATTTACGCCTACCAAAGGGCCCTGAACTGTCACACTTCAGCGCTGAGCCTGGCGTGCTTTGCTTTTTCAAGCTGCTTTCCATCCATCAGCGCCGGCTGAAGCCGAGCTGGGCGGATTTACAGGGACGCACCGAGAACGCCGCGGCTCTGGCCGCCTCGCTCGGCGCACGGGAAGAACGCCTCCGCGCTGACAGCCCAGTGCCTCCTCTGCCAGCCGCGGGGCGTACGCAGGGCAGAGGGATTAAAGAAGGGCCCGATCCTGCAGGTAATGGGCAGGGAAGGTGAGTCTGTGACTCTGTTCAGGTAGCTGGGGTTAACCCCCCCTGGAGCTGCCCCTCCGAGCACGCAGACCCCGCTGAGTTGGGGCTGCAGGTACCAGCTGAAGGAGAAAAGCCCTTGGTCAGCTTGAGTCACCGCTCCAGTCGCTGTTTGCAGACGAAGGGGTGGTGGTGAGTGGCAGGGGCCGCCTCAGCTGACGGCTGGAGCTGGAAGAGAGAGGCTGACGCCCGCAGGGGTTCGTACCTCACCGATGGTAACGCCTGCGCTGACCCCGCGGGCGTTGCTGTCACGGAGCCCTCAGCAGAGTAGACCTGAGCGTGTCCTGCCGCCCGGAAGATCGGGCTGCGAACACCATGACAGCAGATCCCAGTGCTTCACCAAAGACCTCCCTTGTTCCAGCCTCCTGATGGGCTGAAAACTGCCCAAACCCATCCTTGGTGCGTAAACCAGTGCATGGCAGCCAGCGGGGCAAGTTAACACCTCGGTACCCACCTTGCCCGGAGAATACAGACAATTGGGGTTTTACAGTGAAGTCCAAGCCACTTACAGCTTGGAAATACAACTGGGAAGAACATGTGTCAGGCGGGGTGGTTTGTCTTCCCCCCTTGGGTGGAGGAGCGCCAGGGAAACCTGCGGGCTGCGAGGTGATCGCACACGTCCAGGGTGCTTGTCCTGCACTGAGGGGGCCGCTTCGGTGGTGGGAGCCTTTCAGGCAGTCGTGCAGCTTCCTCTCATCAGTGATTTAAGTTGAAACAACCTTAAACTTGCTTCCCGAAAGAGCCTCTGGCTTTTGTGTTAACTTTTTAATCAGAGTGGGGTCAGTGTGAAGAATGCCCAGCGCTAATAGATACCGCTGTCTCATTATTCACCCTTTTTTTTTTTTTTAAACAGATATTTCATGGCTATTGTTAATGCACATTTTTCACAGAGTAATTTTCCAAGCCTTAGCCTGTAACACATCCCAATGACAAATGCTCTTGATTTGGACTGTACCGTCAGCTGCAATGTCACATCAGACATTTTCTCAATGCCTGCTCCAGACAGGCCATCCAGTTTTATGATAGCTCTGTCTCAGTGATCACTATTGAACCTTAGGAATCCAGAGGCTTTTCAAGTTTAATTGAATAAAATTCTTTGTAATATAAATTCTTCATGAATGCTGTATAAATCAGCTCTGGGCTGGATTTATAGTATTTTCTTTTTCCAGCTGGGAGGGGGAAGAAATGTGACTACTGTTTTGGGACCAAAGCTAGCATTGTTTTGATTGCAAGGAGAAATAAATTTAGCTACCACGCTTTTAAGATGATAGAGAGATTAAATTTATTAGGGCGCAGAGGGAAGCTGGTGGCTGGGGTGACCCTGTTGTTCCAGTTACAGGGCCAGGGGGCCAGGGCTTGAATTCAGGAGCGAGCAGGGGTGAGGCTGAGCGTGGTCCCAGCAGCACAGAGCTCAGCTCCCCAGGGGCTGGGAGAGCTCGCTGCGGCAGTGGGCGACCTCTGCTCCCCCACCTCGGCCTACGGCACCCTCCTGCCCCGAATGCTGTCCCCAGGGTACACAGGGGCGCTGCTGGCCATTAAGCTGCAGCAAGGCTGGGGTCCCAGTGCACCCTCCGCCCTGGGCTGGGAGCAGGGGGGACACTGGGGCCAAAGCAGGGACCTTCGGTGAAGAAGTTGTAGCGTGGCCGAGCTGGCGTCCGCTACCCGGCGTGGAGCAGGGGGCAGTAACGGGGGCAAGCCTGGCGAGAGAGAGCGGGCAGGGGCGAAGCGTGGCTCAAATGAAATACAGGCTTTAAACCAAATAAAGCTCCGTTGCTCTGGGTTAGCATTTGCTTTTCCAAGTCCTTTGTCCCCACCCCGCCGATCCAGCTGTACAGCACAGGGATTCCAGTGCCTGCACCTCATCAATATAACGGGAAGAAGGCAGATGCTTTGTCCGTCCTGGCCGTATGCGGCGCCCAGATACGTTCCTGCCTAGCAGGGCTCCTTATTTATGGTTACGCTGGAGCTGCCAGCGCAGACATATGTTGCTAAGGGTCGTTTATTCTTGTTTGTAAAATGTATGGCTGCTCCTAGCTTACACACTGTCAAAACTGGAAGAACTGGCCCCAAAATCTCTTGCTGCATGATTGGATCAGACGCCTCTACATCTGTTAGCGCTGTAGGAGCTGTAAAATGAAATAAGTTTCACTATAACTCAAGCCCCTCTATTACCGCCACAACGCGTACGCCGCGGAGCCGGCTGCTGCTCTTGCAGAACCGACACAAACGCACATTTTGCCAAGTCGTATGGAAACTGATCCGAGGCAGCGTCTCCTCTGCTAACGCACAGAAGGAAGGACGAGCACGTGGGGACCCCCCACCCCCCGCCCAGGGCTTGGCACGGTGCTGCACCTGAAGAAGGGCGAGTCCCAGGGCGCACAGCCCCGGCAGTGGGGAGCCAGCAGCGGTCCTGCACTCCTCCTCTCAAGCTGGAGGACCAGAAGGGACCACATCTGCCATCAGGTCAAGTCCTCTGCAGTCGCAGGCCCCTGAAATACCCATTTTGCCTGGAAAGGGGTCACAGGAAAAAGAAACACATGTCGTGTCCGTCCGTGTCCCCCCCCCCCCCCCCAAACAGCTCGTGCTACAGCAAGGTAAGACCTGGCTCGAAAAGGGCAGCCGTGCAGGGAAGGCACCTTGGGGTAAGAGCCACCATCCCTGCGTCAGACAGGAGCGGATTCAGCCCGTTCCCATTGAGGAAAGGGCCGTCTTGGCCTCTCGGCTCTCCCTCTGCTGCAACCTGGCAGAAAGCGCCCACCTCTGAGCCCCGGCCCCGCTACAGCTGCGCCGCAGGGCACGCACGGGTAGGCAGCGCCGGAGCTGGCGCTCAGAACCCCCCAGGGTGAAGCTGCAGAGGGTCCGTATCAAAGAACTTGACCTTAGAAACAGCGACAAAAGCGCATTTCTGAACAGCCGGTTAAATACCACTCACCCAGAGGTGAGGGTGCCCAGCCAGTGCCGTGTAGGTCTGACCACCCAGCCAGGTCACCGCGCGCTGCAGAAGCCGCTGCACGACTCCGTAATCGTGAGCGAACACGAAGAGAGGCTGCAGGAATCCCTCACCTCGTTCTGCGCAGGGATGGGGAGACCAGAGCTCGGCACACCCTCCTCCCTCTCCATCCGAACGCGCAACCAGCCCCGGCACGGAGCGTGGTGCAACACTGCGGCCTCAGACGGAGGGGACGCCAGCCTGCGGCGGGAGCCAGGGGCTGGGACAGGCTGCAGGAGCAGAAGAGGAGCAGCGAGAAGAGCTGCCTGCTCCCCAAACCTGCCCGTGCCTGCCCTGCAGCCGCCGCGGCTGGGACCCCCCCAGCACCGCGCTCTGCCGACACCGCCGCTGAGGGAGCGCCAGCCTCCGGCGATCCAGCCCAGCTCCGCACCCGGCACGGGCGGTGGTCCGAGTGCCACGGTCAGCCTTCACCTTCGCTCAGCCCCGAGGCGCGGCGGCGTGGGCAGAGCCAGCCCTGGCAAGACCGTGCCGTGCTGGCCCGCCGCGCGGCAGCGGCGGCGAAGCAGGCATTTGGCAGGCCTGGCTGTTGGCTGCCAGCTTTCTGCCTCGGCGGCATCTGCTGCCGGGTTTCTTTTTGCTGTTTCTGACGGCGCCATATGCCTCCGTGTCAAAACAATGGCGCTTGCACGCTGACTGGGAGCCCCCTCCCCAGCGAAGCCGAGCGAGCGCCCACAGGGCGCCAGGCGCTCGGGACGAGCGTGGTGGCACCAGCGGGCAGGGAGGGCTGCGCCGCGGCGCCGCAGCCAGGGGAGCCGGTCAGCGAAGGGCTACGCTGCCACGCACCAACCCGGAGCTTGGGGGGAAGCTGGAGCAGCAGAGGCAAGCACAGCTCCTCGCTCCTCCAAGGATGCTCCCGGAGCCAGGCGGGATACATGTCTGTATCGTTATAATTTTATTATTAACGACAACCCCCGTGTCAGCCCCAGTGGCCGCTCCTTCAGGCAGCTTCTAACACGCAAAGCGCAGCCTTGCTCCACAAACCCACATCTCCCCACGCCTCTTCTCCCTCCCCAAACCAAGAAGCGTTACGGTTCCTTGGTGCAAAGGGCCCGAGTCGGCCCCGCCGGCCATCCAAACCCTGTTCCAGAGCTCACAGCGGAGCCTGCCAGGGCGGACGGCTTCGCCACCCACCTCCAGCTTCTGCCCGCAGCAGAGCTCCTGGAAAAGGGCGCTCGTCCCACGGGGCGCCTGTGCTGAGCACAGAGACACCCGCTGCCTCTGCGCTGGGGGATCTTGCTTGGCTTTCTGGCCCCGTTCCCTCTCCACCAGTGGCCCCAGCCACCGTTCCCAGCTGACCGGGGACGTGCACAGAGCACTGCCAACCCCAGCACCCGCCCTGGGCCAGGCTCACCACCCCCTCCAGCCAAGGGACACCTATACTCTCAGGAAGGTACCAAAGACAGAGGTCACAGCACCCTGCAGGACCACGTAGCGCTTCTCCAAGCGTATTCCAAGACACAAGAACAAATCCTGCTTCAAACAGCGCTGCCAGGTCCCTTCGGGCTCAGAGGCACTCCTATGGCCGCCCCAAGGAGCCCATCTCTCAGGGGCACCTGAGCACACGGACCAGCAACTGGCAAAAGGGACTTCCAAGGGACCAGCAGCCTCCATCCCCTGCCTCACAGCCCCCTGGCAGAGGCAGCAGCACCCCGAAGCTCTGCTCTCCCCTTTGCCACGTGCTCCAGCGGCTTCCCTGCCTCTAGGGAAAGGAAGAGGAGACGTCCACTCATCTTACTCATACCAGGTTTATTTTTCTCTTCCCTGCATTTCTGATACAAGGGATGTAACCAAGGTCTCCACAGCAGCAAGTCTTCTATAGAAAAAATAGTCATTAATCTCACGCGGCAAAACCATCCCTGCCCTACAAAGAAGACCGGCGCAGAACACAGCGGCGCAGGTGAGGACCGCTACGCTCCCGCAGCCTTCTGCTCAGGTACAGACGGATTAAAGCCTCCCAGTCGTACAGAAATCAGCTGCTCAAGAGAAATAACCGTTGTTGCACACACACAGCCACCAGGGCGGTTACCAGCCAACCCCCTTTTATTCGCTAGCTACAAAATTGGATGCAGTGCCTCATAGTGCAATATTTCCAGGTTCGGAGGGACCTAGCCAAGTCTGCGTTAAGATCTTTTCTAGGAATTGTACTCCTGAGGAATGAAGGGAAAAAAGGAGAGCAAAGACTTTATTTCACCGTGTTCAACAGCTCACTTCACTGAACAATCATTGTGCTCTATTTAGACACACTGCATTTCCCTAGAAGAAAAAAAAAAAAGATATCTCGTGTGATATCTTAAACTACGATTGGTGCAAGTCAGTGCCTAAACCTCTCAACTACACAGTCAACACCTGGTTAATGCTGAAATGCTCTATGTAAAAAAAAGAAAATTAGAAAAGAAATTTACTCTCCTCTCTAATTTCTCTGGACTTATAGTCCAGTATCTTGAACGCTCTGAGTGCAGACAGGCCTGTCCTCACTAACACTTCCAGTCACTCCTGTTTAATATGACTGAGTTGACACAGAAAAAGGATCCTGACGTTGCTTTCCAGATGCGTTTCCAGGCATCGGTTCTAAAAAAAGGGTTACTTCTCTGGAAACCAGCGGAAGCAAGACAGAAGAGAAAGATGCAGCCAAGGCCATCTCTGTGCTCTTGCTCGAACAGCGCCAAGTATTTCCTGGTGCGCCTGAAACGTGCCCCATGCTGCGGTCAAGAGGGGCTTTCCCAGAGCCCAGGGAGCCTTGTGGGCGCGGAGCAGACCTGTGCCGCGCTCAGCACGCCCGGGGAGGCGAATCCCCGCGAGACGGAGCGAGGCAAGCCCGGGGTGAGGTAGGGTACGGCAGCCGTGCGCCGGAGCTGACCTGTGCAGCCAGGCCCCGAGCCGACCTGCCCACACGGCGCAGAGGGGCCAGGGCGCAGGGTGAGGGTTGCCAGTGCCACAGGAGGGGAAAGGAAATCCGGGGGAGGTACTAGGAGCCTCTGTGGGAGCCTGTTTTACCAGTGAGCAGCAACAGGGGAAGGGGAAAGGGGACTGGGTTTTAATCCTGTCCTAAAGAGGAGAACGTACATGGCTTTGCTTTGTGCCAGAAACCCAGCCAGGGCAGCGCAGCCCGGGAGACGGCAGCCTCTCCTCTCACCCCGCCTGGGCCGACTTCCACCCAGGACTTGCAGCAGCACGAGGGACACCAAGGCGGGGAAGCGGCTCTGGACTTCATTAGGAATGGTGGGAAGGGTCCACACCTTTCCAACACACACACACACACACACACACACACACGTCTGACAAAGCTGCCTGCTACAGGCAAACATCAACTGTTAAAAATAAGGCCAGAAAGAGATGAAATGAACAAAATAAATAGTTTGGCAATGAAGCAAACATGGCTGTTAGGCAGAGGCCAAGTCCTCCTTTGAAACAGCACATCTCCCTAACAAAAGAGCCTGCAAACAAAGTGAAACTTCTCCCCGGTAAGAGGAATTTTGCCAGCAGAGGTTTCCAGAGGGCTCTCGGCAGCTCGACACATCCCCCTTCCAGACAGCGCAGGGGGCGCCTGCCCCACCTGACCGCTGTGCTGGGGAGCGAGGGCTGCCCGAGCTCCGTGCCAGCTCCTGTCCTCTGGGAACTAAATAAAACGAAAACTTTTTTCTGCTCCTGAGCAAATTCAGACCACAACCCCTTTCGTCCAAATCACGGGCTCTGTGCTTGGCAGAGGCGCAGCTGGCTCAGCACGCCGACCCCCTCGCCGGCTGCTTGAGCTCTGAACCTCGGGCACTCCAAAACCTTCCTGAGAACGGCAGGGTCCAGCTGCGTGCGTTGAACCCGCTGCCCCTCCACTCTGGGCAAGTGGCTCATTCTCCGAGACGAACGCAAGGGCCCTGGACAGAGCGAGGGCATCGGGAAGCGCCCCCCGCTGCAGTACCTGTCCTGAGAAAACCGCCCGTTCGTGGCACATCCAACGCCGCAGCCTTGGGCTCGTCTCCTTGGGGGCTCTGTCCTGTTTCTGCCTTAGTGCAGCTTCCCACAGACTGACTTCCACCCAGCAAGAAACTGGACCATCTCCTGGGAAAGGGAAAAGAAACACTCCCACAGCAGCAGCTGCCCAGCCTGCCCAGCCTGCTGGGGGGTATGACGGTCACTAATCTGACTGGCACTTGTAACGTTCCTTTTATGCTCCCCCGGGGTTTGCTTTGAAAGACGATTTACGTGGGTGTCAAGCGAAGTGTATTGGGTCAGGCCCATCCACCTCCTTCCTCCTGGAGCAGTGCCCAAGAGCCAGCCCTGCCTGGCCCAGCAGCTCTTCCCTGTGTACCTCCACGATCAGCTGCATCTCTCCAGCCCTCGAGCGAGCAGCCAGCTCCCGCGGAGCTGATCCACCCTCTGCGCCTGAAGGCCTCCGCCCCCAGCAGCAGTCAGCAGCTCCGAGAGCCCCCCAACGCGGAGTCCGGGGCCACGGCAACTAGGACAGCTCGAAGCCGGTGTTCATGCTGATGGCGTAGCGCAGCTTCTCCCGCAGGATGCTCTTCTTGCTGTAGTTGGGAAGCTTGAGGAGGTTGAAACACGTCGAGGAGGTTGGGAGACGCCCGCCTGGCTCTTTCTTGCGGATGGTGAAGAAGCCCCGGAGCACGCTGCCCAGCGTGTCGCCCGTGTCCTGGAAGAGGGCAGAAACGCATCACCCTCGCGCTTCTCTGCTGTGCTCCTTCCACGCAGGGTGCCTGTACGCGGGGCAGAGGTGCTAACACAAAACCTGTCTGCTGGGAACAGGGAGTCAAACCTCAAAGCCCTGTCGTCCCGCCCCACCAGCACGGAGGGAGCTCCTCTTGTAACTGCAACTGCCGTTAGACACGCAGGGTCCCCTCGCAGGGTGCACAGGGGAGGTCCCGAGGAGAAAACACAACCCTGGGGACAGGCAGTAGGAGCCCAAGTGCCACTGTGGAGGGGAGGAGGCAGGTGTAGCCATCCATACGCATCCCCTCAGTGCAGGGGTGTTCTCACCTCGCCCTACAGAGCACTTCATGCCACAGTTCCCTGGGCAGAGAGAGAGGAGGAAGCTGGGCAGGGAAGGAGGCTGCCAGAAGCCTGGCTGGGAACACGAGACCCGAGCAAGTAGGGTGCCTACCTGATCGTCAGAGACTTCCACGCAGCGGATGGAAAAAGGAGGCTTGAGGTAGGCAAAGCCCAGAAGGGGAGGCCTGGAGCAGCTGGTGACAAACTGAAAAAAGTGACGGGACAGTGAAAGAGCAGCAGTGAGAGCAGCTCGGCTGCAACGCGTGCGGCACGGCAGGCACGGCAGGCGGCTGCTCGGACGGGCGTTTGAGCAGCTCCCGGGACAATACCGCTGAGCTTCGCTCCCCACACTGCCAGCTGCACAAGGCTACTCGTGGTGACACAAGAGCCTTTGTAAGAACTCTGCTTCCTGCCCCTCTGCTGGGGAGCAGGGTGAGGGTTTCAAGGTGTCAGGGTGACGATTTCAAGGCATCAAGCATTCCACTACTCCTCCTATTAGCACGCGGCCAACTGGAGGAGAACAGCACTGGCCCAACCACCCCAAATCGCCGGTTGGGCCGAAATGGCTTCATTTACCTTGAGAAACATGGCTCTCTCCTCAGGGCTGAAGTCATGGGCCAGGATGTCCCACAGCCAGATGATGACCCGGTGACTCCCGTGGAAGCCCCCGTAGTACACCGTGTGTTTTCTGGGGGGAGAAGGGTTGTGACAGGCTCGTGTCCCGCTGCAGCAGGAAGGTCACAGCTGCCAGATGATCAATACCTTCCACGAGCCAGGGTTCACTGCTACAGCAGACACTGCCAGTACTGAACCCCCCCCACGGGGCACTTGATCAGAGAAAAGGGAAGGGCAGAGAGAAATTCTGCTATCAGGAACCAGTGGAAGAAGGGTCCCTTCCCATTCATTAGTACTTTGTCCGAATTAGCATTAAGGAACATGCTCTTTGGCTCCACTCGTTTCTGTCTGCTCCTCAAATTTCAATTAGGAGGAACAGAAAGTTGTGACAGAGTCAAGTCTCCTGCCAACCTCCAAATAGCTCTGTAATAAAATGGCTCGGTTTGCTGAGCCAGACCACCAGCAGCCCGGCTGGCTCACTTACTTTAAGTCCTCGAGGTCAATCTCGGCGTTGTCCCCAGAGATCAGCCGCTGCAACTCCGGTGCAGAGAACATACGAATCCACTCAGGCTTGATGATCGACCGGAACCCACTGATGAGCGCTGCCGTCTGACTCTTGATCTGCGTGTGCATCCGGAAGTGAGCCATGAGATGGATGTAGCTGATCCTGCGTGTGACAGGGAAGGTGGCAGCGAGGGAGCCGGAGCCGCAAGGGATCCCCACCTCGCCGGGTCGCTGACCCGTCTCTCCAGCCCCGAAGGGACCAGCACTGCCTGGAGACGCATTGTGCTTTCCCCGCCAGGGCCCTGCACTTTACTTAAGCAGGACGAGCTGTTTTTCTGCCCAGACTTTGCTCCCCACCCCCTCTGGGACTGCTCATTTCTTAGAGCTCCTTCCCACCCCAGGGCCTGGCTGGTTCTAATAATCGCTTGATCGAGCTTGGCCGGACAGCAGCGCACAGAGGGGAGCACGTGTCCAGCTCCTCTGTAAAGGATCAGATCCCCAGCCACAGGCACTCCTCGAGGTTGGAAAAGAATGTCTGGCCTTTGATGCCACCACAGCTGGAGCACCAACACACCAAAAAACACTTGGGATATTTCCACCTTCATCCCAGGAGTAGGGAGGAGGTGCCCTGTTCATTAGAGGGAAGCACCACCAGGCTTCCTCTTCTCACCAACAGCCAAAACAACCGAGCTTTGCCGATTCTTCTTCATCAGCTCCTAGGCAGACACCACCACAGCCAGACTGACTGGCTTTTCAGCCAGGTAACCTCACGTTGCCATTAGCAGAACTCTTTCTAGAGTGCTTCCACTTACAACGCTTCTCCTGCTCTCCCCCCCGCTACCAATTTGTGTGCCCATCTGCGCAAAAGCTTCAAAGTTTCTGCCGTAAGTGAGCAGAGCGACACACAGGACTTTCAACTTTCCCCCTGAGCTGACTTCTGACAAGCCAGAGAAAGATCCTTTCAAATGCAAACTCCCTGGTCAGAGCTCAAGGAGGCAAAAGACGAGGAACATCAAGATTGCAGAGCACGGCTAACAAAGACAAATCCTCAGGTAGGATCCAGCTTTCGCTTGCCGTTAAAGGGAACAACCCCCAGATTACCAGTTCAAACACACATCTGCTTAATAGACATTTTATCCTGCTTTTATGATCACTGAAGGGTACAGAGAAGGGAAAAAAAAAAAATGAAAGGAACAAAAACGTGGGTTTGGTTTTCAGGCTCCGGAGTTGACATTTACGATAACTATCTAAAAGCCGGTTATCTGTGAAAATAGCTACAGGGCTCGGTGTCTCCTCTGATTTCCTGTGTCTAAAGTACGACTGTCGACTACATTTGAATTCACCACTGTCTCTTCTGAAGAACAGTGCTTTATACAACTGCCACATGTTATCATTCCGAGAAGATCTGTCTGCTCCAAGGTGTCTTTGAGCATCTGTGCCCTCTATGTTCACGACTGTGTGCCTGAATTGCTTTGAATCCATCTGTCTGTATCTATCACCGTCATTAAATCCTGCAGAATCTCACAGGCTGTGTGCCTTTGACCTCCGAAGCGCTGTTTCAAGAAGTAAATTGTCAATTTTTATTTTGCAAATCGAATTTAATACAATTTCTGCCGATGAACTGTAACCAGCAAATTCTATTAAGATATTTATGTGCTCCTTCTACTCCAATCTATCTCAATTCATTCCAGATGCAAGCCCAAGGAACTAGAATAAAGTATTTTGCAGTGCTGACCTTAAAAATCTAATTGCTGTACTTACTTATTTTCATTGGTAACAGGAATGGTCTTCCCTCCAGGAACAAGTTCATGGCAAACAAGCTGAGGGAAGAAATGATTGTATTGCTAATTACTGCCTGGAACCACAATGGAAAGAAAAGCCATGCCAAGCTGTTACCTCCCCATAAAACATTTATTTTTACAGTAGAACAGTAGGATTTAAAATTTAAGTAATAATCCTGCTTCTGCCTTGAACCAGTTTCACTTAACTACTAACACAGTAATTGAGCAGTAGGGAACTCCGACTCTCCCACCAGTGGAGCCAGCCCTCCTTCGAGGAAGCCTCCTCCCAAGCCTGATCCATCGCTGCTGAACCACACACCAATCAATTCCGAGAGCCCTGGGGGACTGTCACAGTCCCAGAATCCAGCGCCTGAACAAGCTCAGAGCCTCTGCACGGCTCAGCCCAACGGCACAACCCAAAGCTACCTGCTCCACAGCCCTCAGCCAGGGCCACCGAGCGACAGAGCTCCCTCGAGTGCCCTGTCCCTCAAGCTGGGCACTCGGGGCGAGAGGCAGAGAGTGCTCAGAAAGCGAGACGGCTGGGAAGGATCTCCTCGCCCCCTGCCAGGCCAGGGCCCGGTGCTCAGCCCACGGCACCGCTCAGAGACGGTGGCGGGGACTCTCTGGGCGCTGGCTACAGCGACAGAGCCACGACTCAGCTTTGCCCCAACACTAGGAGCCACAAAGTCCTTATCCACCCAGTACGGTGACCTCTGTGCTCCAGATCCAGGTGACTCCCAAGGAGCCCAGCACAGGGAACGAGCCCAGCTCCCCTGGGTCCCACGCAGAGCCGTACCTCGTGGGGACACACAAGTTCCTTCAGGAACCACAGGGTTGCCCAGCCTGGCCGCTGCAGCGTGGCCAAAGCACCAGGAAAACAGGAGCGCCCTGGCTGATGCTGAAGGGTTGAGGGCTGCTGCCTTCAGTGCCTCGCTGCTGGGTTCTCATACGCTGTTTCCTACCTTCGTTTTTCAGGTGGGAAACCCCTCGAGGCTGAAAGCTCAGCACTCCTGAGGCGGCAGCAAGGCGCTCAGCCCACCGCGCAGCGGACGCAGCCTCTCCCTCGTGCAGGGCTGTGTCAGTTCAGCTGCCGCCCCACCCACCCTCGCAGCTTTGCAGGTGCAGTTACACCGCTGCTGCTGCCCATCAGACGTGCTTGGTCCAAACCAGCCAGCTGAGGAACAAGAAACTGCAGCACACAGAGCTCTCAAGGACAAGCTGCCCCGGATAAACACTCCGTGACTTCATGGTCTCCGAGCTCTGTGCCGCTGGATCTGCCTCGCTAACGGTGCCCGGGCTTAGCGCTAGCTGGGGTCTCCCCACAGAATTTGCAGTAACAGCCGCACACACAGACAGCAAAGGCATTCTTATCTTATCTATCCGTATTTTTCCAGCTATGCACACACAGCATCACAGAACCCAGGGCTCAAGCGCAACCAAGTACCTTCAAGCCTTCACAAGGGACTGTGAAAAAAGGCTTTTTCCTCTCAAGGTCAAGAGACCTCCTGACACACTTCAAGCTTCTCTGACAGAAACGGCTACGCTTGAAGAAAAGGAATTCCTCCCTACCCAAACAGATCCTTCTTTTTAAAAGAGGGGAAAAGCAGTTATGCAGGGAAAGTACAAACCAATGTTTTTCAACTAGAAAGGAAAAAAACCCTGGCAGTAGAGAAATTAAAGGTCAGAGGGCAACCTTTTTTTTGTGGAAAAAGCTGTTCTCTGCCCACAGCTAAATATTGAACGAAGCCGCAGAATCCTATGGCTGAGTTCAGAGAACTTTTGAAGCTGAGCCAGCCTTTCAGCACAGACATTTTCTCTGGTAAACGAAGAGCCGAGCTAAGCCCTAACAACAATCAAACACAAGGTCATTTACCAGTCAGGGCCCTCAGGCCACACAGAGCATCCACCTGACATCCCCAGAAACACAAGTACCCGAGTAAAAAGCACTCTGTGTGGCACGAGCTTGGACAGACTGCCTGACTGTCAGATGCTCCAGAGCAGCTCTCAAGAGAGCTCAGCAGAGAATACCAGCTGTCTTCTGCGGGCAAGTCAGGCTGCAGGGGTATTCCTCTGCTCTGAGGACACTAATAAAAGCCAGGAGACCTCTGCTCAGCAGCCAAACCTAGTTCTGTGCCTATAAGCCGTTGGCAGCAACCTGCCACTTCTGGCACCGCAGGCTTGCCCACAGGAGTGGGCGATGATCCTCAGGACCCCCCTGCGGGCTCCAAAGGCTCCTCATGGCAGCATCAGCCAGACAAGCAAGGGAGATGCTCCCGGGCGAAGCAGCCAGGATCTAACCCGGAGAAACAGGGACTGCCCGAGCCAGGGCTGGGGACCATCAGTGCCCAGAACTCTGCTCAACACCACCTCGCACGAAGAGCATGTTTGGGACAAAGCAGAGACGAGGTCCAACGCAGTCCTTGAACAAACACCTACCTGACCCATCACATCTTCATCGTACGACAGCGTTAAGCCCAAGTCACTGATATCACCATCATAACGCTAGAGGAACAAGAGAGAAAGGGAAAGAAGGTCAGTGCTTACCAGCAGGAACAGCAGCTCTGCATTTTCATACTGCTCTTCCACTAAGTGATCCACAGCAGGCATGAGGCATCAAAGCGTAACAAATACAGGAGTTGCTCTAGGTCATGGAGAGCCTGCACAAAAGCAGAGGCTAAAACTTGGGATTTCCTGATTGCCAGTTCCAGGTTTACACTTCAGACTCCTTTCTCATCCCTGCTCGCCCCAGTAAAAACACAGGACAGCTACCACCAACCAGCTTCGGAATCACCAGTTACTTCCAGGGTGTTTTTAAAAGATGATCAGTACCCCAAAGGCATTTTCAAATCTAGTACCAATAAGGGAGTTGAACAACAGTAAAAGTAATGCTCAAACCTTAATTGAAGTGAGATTTTTATAGAACTCTGAGTCCAAGGAGGGAAGTTCATCTACGGAGCTGTAGAAGACACTGTGGTGGTGCCCAAGCAGCTGACTCAAGAAGAAGGAGGCAAATGGTACATCCACGACTATTCCCTACAGACAACAAGAACACACAGGTAAGGTCCTGCCACCTACTTGTCATGGGCAACACCTTTGGTCACCTGCAGGCAGATCCTGTGCTGTGGAACCAGCGCAAAGATGCAAGACATTGAAGCCAGCTAAGAAAACCACATCCTTTTAAAAACCATAAATTGGTGGAGCAGGTGCAAAAAGGCAACAGGGGAACTCCACGTTTCGTTTAGAAGAACTGCCTTAGATGGAGAGGGTCTTTCTGTCATTCCATCCTCCTTTTAGCCACACAGCCCCTTAACTAAGGTATCAACAAACGGATGTTTGTAAGGTAGAACTCCAAAATAACAGATTACTCCAGCTAGTCTGGTCCCCAGCAGCAAGAATAATAATCAAGGTATGTCCCAGGTTTTACCTCCAAGATTATTTTTAATACAGGCCTGAAGAAGTGCCAAACTGCTCCACCATCAGCGTCTTTACCCGAGCTATTTTATCAAACTCACCTCTTCAGTGCCACCTCCCCAGGCAATGAGAGATGCTCTCAAAGGCAAGGGGCACCACCATAGAACTGCACCTGAGCAGGGCTGTACTACTATGGTACTTTTGGCTCACCTCATACACAGCCTTCCCAAGCATCTTCCCCACGAACTCGAAGAGCTGTAGGTAGTTCTCGTGAATGTAGGATGTTGGGGAGGGATACAGCCTCTCGTCGCCGCTCGTGGTCTGCGCACAAACAGAGGTAACGGCACAGTCAGCCAGCCTGCTTCTGCTTGCACGGTCAGCACCTGCAGCCCTGCGTCATACCCTGAACAAGTTGAGTGCTGGGTCAAACACTTTTTTTATTATCTCTTCCAGAAACTCTTTGAAGACACCATCTTGGTCAATACCAGCCTCATCGACTCCCAGATCATTCACAAACTTCACTCTGATCACTCCCTTCATGGCGTTCTGGGAAAGCTGCCGTAGCTGTTCATATCCATCCTACACAAAGCAGAAGAGCCAGAGGACAATCATACAGGGAGACACGTGAAACACCCATGCAGACATGCAGCAGAGACAGGAGACAGACACACCACAGAAATCTGCATTTGTCATCGAATTTTGTGCTCACAAAGACCAGCACTTTTCCCAGTCAAACCTCCAGGTTGGCAGCAGTCTGAACTGAACTAAGGTCCAGCATTTCCCTGTAACACCACTTCATACAAAAGCAGAAAGAACCAGCACCGGGTCCCTCACAGGGAAGGTAAAAACATATCCACACCCCATACTCTCATCAGGCCACGTTACTGGCCTTTGGTTGGCTTCTGCAAGGCAGGTCACTCACCTCCAGCATCCGTGAGCGGCGGATTGTGATGTGTGTGACGTGAGGTGACGCAGAGCTGGTTTCAACCAGCCCAAGCTTCTCCTTCTCCTTTGTAACCATGTTTCGGAAAAGCAGCACCCTCTTAAAAAGAGAACAAACGTTAAGTCTCCATCCACAAGGATCCTTATTCTCCAGCGCAGCGGGGCGTTCAGATGCTCCCGAGGCACGCCCAGAACCAGCTCTTCGTTGTCCCGTTCCCAGCTAGGCCCAACGATGCCACTGTCACCTACTCACCAGAAATGGTGAGATCTGCCTCCTTGTTCCCCAGTGGGGCAGACAAATCCTTGAACCTCTGCTTTGGGAGGGACAAGGTACCCACAATACTGAAAGGAAAAGCACCTTTTCTATCACCACATAAAAACCTGTCATCTCTGCAGATTTGCTACCTGCAAAGAGACACCCTGCTGCTTTCTCCAAAGCCACATCATGGATGACTCTGCACAGCTGCCCACACAAATAAGCTCTCAACGAGAGAAACCAAGACAGTTAAGAGGAAATATACTGGAGAAAGTGGTGGGGGAAGAAGACTTCTGTTCAACTGGCATTTCAATCACCAGCTCGTCACGAAACGCTCAAGACGCACGTCCCTTCCATCCCAGGCCACCCAGGTCACTGGCTTGTCAGCCTCCATCCTCTGCCCCCGTTCCCACTCACGTTCTTGTGGGGAATGACGTGCGGGATGTACTGGAGGAGCAGCTGGGCTCGTTTCTTGTCCTTGTCCAGCTCCTGGAAGAGCACGCTGGGTTTGAGGTCCCTTTAAAAAGAAAGGCACAGAGATGCCTGAGAAATGCCCAGGAGTGGTAAACAGCTGGGGGCAGGAGAGAGAGGAAACCTGTAATGATTTCAAAGACAACTTAAGTGCTCAGGTGCACACATCTAAGGTGGCCAGAGCCACTCAAGCTGTTAGGTGCTGAGTCAGTTTTCAAAGCACCACCACCAGGAGCAGCTGAGCCTGAGCCTGACGCCACAGAAGAGAGGCGCAAGAGGAGGGGTGTCCTCAAACGCAAACCCAGGGAGCAGTTCTGACCCTGACCTCGCAGGCACAATGACAGACACTCAATTTAAAGTAAGGTATCCCAAAGCAGCCACCCACAGGGCAGCTGGCATGCTGGGATAAGCCCACAGCCGCACAGGATCCTTGCCTTGAGCCAGACACTTACTTGCGTAACCAGTGATCCTCGGGAGCAAACCGCCTGCGGCAGTCCCTCTCGTACAAGACCATGAGCCAGCCGTGGACGGAATGGAACAGCTCCAGGGTCTCCCCTCTGGCATTCTCTGGACAAGAGGAACAAAGCGGCAATGCCCAGGCACCCCGGGTAACAGGAGTGCCCAAGAGCACCACACTGATCGCCTCCCCACGCCAACAGGACGGGTGTGTTTCTCCTAACCCCCGCTGCCTTCAGAGGGAAGGAAGAGATTTTGTGTCTCCCAGAGGACAGGTCTCTTCTTTGATCACAGTGAAAAAACTCCTCGCCACTTCAGAGCCGTCTCAGCCAGCTCCAACTGAGCCATCACCACAGAAACGGACTCTCCCATCTGACTGCCAGAACTGAGCTGGACCGAACGGACAGATCAACACCAGGTATCCGCAGGGACGCTCGCAAGCCTGCTCTGCTGCCTCAAAGCACGGTATCACATTCTTGTCCAACGTATGGCCCAGTCATGCTAAATAGTTTCTGGCAAAAACCAACATGTCCCCCATGCCTGTTACACAAATTCTTACTGGAAATGGAGAATTGTGCCATCTCTGGTGCCGAGCACAACAGTGGCATCTGGACACCCAAAGTCTGGGACACAGTCTCACACCACACGATGAAGTATGTTTTTTGTGCAGAGTCATAACTAGCAAGGTCCTAATTCCAAAAGTAATGCCATTTGTTGTTCCAGTAGTACCATCAACTCAAGCTGCTAAAAGCACTTACCTACAATTCCATCCCAGATCATCTTAAATACAAAGGAATTCAGGAAAGACGAGATGGTAACAAGCTCTTCCAGTTTGAATGAAATCTGCTCTTCATAGACTTCTATGTCATCAAGAATCCTACCAGAGAAAACACATGTAAATGCACAAGGGTAAATTTAAATTGCCTTTTGAAATTTTCATAAAGGCACATCATCCTTCAGCAGCAGCTCTTATTTCTACGACGACTGACACCCACAAGGATCCAAAGTCATAAACAACTAAACCGTATTTATTGCTTTTGATCGATATCTGACCCTAACAGAAGCCACTATGAAAGGTCTGATACAAGCAAAGCCAGCACTTCATAGTTAAAAGGACCTGCGCACTTATCCCCAAGAAAACGTGTTCATCATTCAAGCTACGAACACTGTCTCTACTGACCAGCAAGGGCCGTTTCCCACCCCCTCTCCCACCCAAGTCCACGAGCGAGACGGCAAAGGAGTTGCAAACAGAAGCACCTAAGCTGGCAGCTTTCTTGCAGCAGCATTGTAACACTGGTCCTCAAAGCCTATCTGGGCTCACCGAAGTGTTCGCTTTGGACTGACACAACTGTTGTCCACAAGCAGCCGAAGAAATTCTTCTTCCCCCTCCCTACCCAGCGCTGTCCTGTTCTGTTACCAGGGCAGCCAGCTGCATGTCCCTGAAGCAGCACAGGGCTGAGGGGGAAAGTCCTTTTGAAGACCTTTATTTCGCAGGACTGCATCCGAAAAGCTCGCTGCTTTCCTCTGCCCAGGTATCTTTATGCGAAGGCAGCAACACCTTAACTATTCCTCTTGAAACTCAAGGAACACAACAGCTTCATGTCACGCGCCTAGAGAGCACCCTCCGCTTGCTACCTACGTGATAAGGTGGCGGGAGCAGTCACAGAAGAGCATCAGCATGGCCAGCAGCCTCTTGGATTCCTCCGTATCATTATTCAAGCACTCCAAGAAGAGTTTTAACCCACCCTGGGGTCCCAGCTCACAGATAAAAGCCCATAATTTGGGCAACAGATCATCCAGGTAAGTGAGGCCTAGCAATGGAAAAAACACAAAGCACACTCAGTAAAGCTTGTTCCGCCCGCTTGCTCACGCAGGCTCAAAGGGACGAGCGTGACTGGGAGCCGAAAGGTCCTTTGGCAAAGCAAGGCTTTACTTGAAGGGAAAAGCAGCATCACATTTGGCTCCCAAGCCTGTCTGCGTTAACGGGAGATGTACAATCCCCAGGAAAGCAGGAAAAAAGGCATTAATTTAATTAATTTAATGAGGCATTAGTTGCCTGCACTTCTGAAGCCCTTTCCCACTGACTATTTTGCAACTTCTGAATTAATTCCTGCGGCCCAATCACCATTGCAGCCATCCTGGAGATGGGGACGGGGTTGTCCCTGTGGTCACCACTACAGCCACAAACAAAGCATCCAAGGCTGTGGACTCATTCCTCTGCTCTAGCCACTGGCCCAAAACAGCGCTCATCTCCTCCTCCATCCATTCCCGAGACAGGTAATTTGTTCTTAAGACGTATGGAAGCATTCAGTGTTTCCACCACATAAAGATTAATATTGCTAGGCTTCTCAAAAACACTGACTCAGTCTTAAGTTTGATATGGAGTAAGCAAGGCTTCGTTATAGGAAAAGTTGCTTCAATTTGTATTCTGGAGAGTTAATGCTTGATAAAGAAGTGATGAATGTTATTGATCAGAGGTATGATTCAGGATGGAACAAGCCTTCCACCCAGCCAGTCAATAAACTGTTGTCAGTAATAAAACTACCAACAAGTCAACAGAATTTAATAAGAAAAATCTATTTTTTTTCTCCACATTTTTAAGCGATTCGAAAAGCACAGCTGTGCCCTGACCTGTGAGTATCTGCAGGCGGATCTGCGTCAGCGTCGTGAGGGTGGTTTGGTAGAGGACACAGATGCTGCACACCTTCTGCACCTCTGCCGAGTCCACCCGCTTGCCTCCAACGGGCTTGAGGATGTTGCGGACAGAGGCAGACTTCTGGAAAGCTCTCTTGAACAGATCTGGGGACAGAGAAGCACAGAAGTGCTACTCGAAAGCACTTCTCACTCTCAGCCACTTGGCAGCCCTGCGGTAAAGGGGATTTTAGCACAAGAAGCAGGAGGTTTGGGTGGGCTTTCCTGGCAGAACACTGTGTAGCTGCTCGCCACGCAAAGCACATTTCAGTGGGGCATTAGTCTAGAGCTTAAAACCTTGCCAGAACTGCAGTAACTAATGACCACAGGATTAGTGCTACGGGCAGTGGCTAGAAACCAGCTGGATTATCTTATCCAAATATCTCTCTTCTCCAGATACTCCTCCGCAGAATCACCACGCACCGCAGGTGCATGAGCCAGCTTCACCTTGCTTTTCACTCGGGAAGCTGGCCTCCCACCTTGCCTGGGGAAGTACTAATTTATGCAGTAAGCACTTCAGCTGCTTGAGAAACAACGGAAGAAACCTGCTAAAATAAGCAAATATTTTCACAGCACCAAAGAAAGAGACTTGCCCCAGGTCACGGAGGCGTTCTGAGCAGGAATTACAAATAGGAGGGACCATATCCCCAACTAAGCAGCAGCAGCTGCTGCAAGTAATTACTCAAAGCTTTTAGCATAAGTGGAAAAGTCAAAGCCCTGGGAGTCTGTGAGAGACACACACACACACACACGGAGACACAACGAAAGCAACCCTCCAGAACTAACTCTTCATGGGAAGGCTGTTCTGAGGGGAAACTGGCTGTGTTGGCAGCTGAGCTATTTCCTGATTCTCCAGCAATTTCTTGCTGAGCACATCACTGAAGAGGATGCGGATCATATGGACTCCCCAGAGATGCTGCAGTTGCTTCGTCAGCAGAGGCATGGACTCATTCAATCTAGAAGACAAGTCAGAGAGACACTTAGAAGGCAGACTGGAATAAAACATCAGACAGGGATGCTTTGATACATTTAGCTCCCAGTCAAAATGGAGTATGCACCCACCCTACAGATGGTCCTCACAGGAAGAGCTGCTATCGAGTGTACCGGTACGGCCAGTGTTTACCAGTCTAACTATACCAAATGAATTCCCTTATGCAATAGTCTGTGTGCGAACGCAGAGGTTTATATTGTGCAGATACAGCCTGAAATATCTGAGGAGTTATTCTGTCACACTGTTCACCTCAAAACATAAAACACATTGCAGCATATAAAAAAAAAAAATAAATAAAAAGGAAAAAAAAATAAAAAGAGAGGCCTATTCCTCTACCACCGTCAGGCCCTCCTCACTTACCCATAATCCACAGTCTGTGAAAACCAGCCCAGGACAGGATGCCAGTGGGTGAGGTTGGATTTCTTTTGTGAAACGTACTTCTGGCAGTAGGAGAGCATGTGGATGAGCACACCCACAAAGTGAGCTGTCTCCTCCTCGAGAACTCTGTCGTTCAAGGAGCCCAGGTACACAAGATTACCTGGGGGAAGGGCCAGCACAGCAAGACTTAGAAGAGGAACTGCGGGACAGCGATTACAGACATCACAGACTCAGTGAACTCACACCTCTTGTCAAGTCCAGGAGAGATTTCTGTGAAGAATGGCTGCTAGAGGCTACCCTGCAGCAAGCCATTTCCAGCACACACCGACCACTAAGGCGGCATGTCACCTCGGCCCTCTCATCTGTATCCCCCCCCCCACCTCCTACAAAGTACTATAAGCTACAGACGATCCACGGTTATTCCCAAGTTCCAGCTGTTCCTCTTGGATCTTTTACAGTAATGAGAACTTAGACGTTTCCGTAGCACATCCGTGTAGGGAAGTTAACAATTCAAGTCTGCTACACTGCCAGACTTTCTCAGAGAGGGGGGATAACACTTCAGTTCAGACATGTATACAAGAGCAAGCCTCTACCCTTCCTCCATCTGCAAGGGCCTTCAATCATGTTTGCAATATCCCCAAACCAATTATTATTTAGCAGCCATCTAACTAAGGACAAAAACCGAAGGGTTGGAGGCAGCTCTGACCCATGAAGAATGAAGACTTGACTCAAGACGCTCTTCCAAGCACAGCAAACAAAGGTGTTACAGGTGCTTACCTAACAAACAGAGAGTGTGGCTTCCTTCTAAGCACACGCAGACGTCTCGGCATTGTGCCTCACGACTTAAAAACAGGACGAACTTGCGGAAAAGATCATGAGATTCTATCACTGCCAGGCGCTGAAAGACAGAATTGAACGGCCAGTGCGGCTGAGACGCACCGCACAGAACCACCGCGCCTGATCTGCCACCGGCAATTCGAATTGTCTTTTCCTTCCCAACAAAGCAGCAAGTTGAGACTGCTGCACTGAAGAGTGTTTGACATGAAGCTGGCCTAGTAAACACAAAGCCTTGCAGGAGAACATTCGAGTTGCAGACAGACCTTCACAACCGTCTGTCTGCAAGAACACAGAGTGCCCGTTTGGCACAAAACTCGCCTGTCTGCACCAAGCTACACAGAGGAGCAGACAAATGAAATGAGGTTAGCGGACAGCCTACTGCTCACCATCACAGACTCTCTGCCCAGCAACAGACTGATTTCTGCTTTGGCTCTGTCTATGGTTACAGAAATGGAAGAATAAGGACGTGCAAACATTCAAGCTGTGTTTCACCCTTTTTTTTTGTTAGTTCGTTTGTTCATTTTAGGGCAGTGCAGCCCATCATCCCACTGGCGTTAATAACTTCTGTGGAATTAGAAACCCAGAGTATCTGGAAGGTGTAAGTATCACACGCGTCCACAACAGAGAGCTGAACCTGGCAATGAGGGAAATGTAATGCTCTGCTCCAAGAGCTGATAAAATGGAATAACAAGTGGCCTTATGTGATAGTCAGTGGATTTTTGGTACTATTACATCACCCACTTACCTCAGGTGTTAGAGTAGCAAGATGAGTCATTATAGCAGGCACAGACATGATATGGATCAGAAACGACCTCAACAGATTGTCTGAGAACTGCGCAGCAACCACAGGGCTACAGAGAGAAAAACACTTCAGCGCAAGAAACCTGACCCAGCGAAGCGAGATGCAGCTTTCAGCCGAGCCACCCGGAACGAGCCTCTGCTTCTAGGCTTGTCAAGAGGCACCACTGGAAAAAGAACATTCACTTACGCTTCTGCTATCAGAGCAAGTTCACAAAATTGCTCATGACTCAAAGGAACAGAAGCCAAACTACAGCACGATGTAGTTGGACACCGCACATCCACGCCACCCGCAGCGCTGCGAGGGTTATACGGGCCATGTCCTAAGGTCCCCTTCTCCCCGCTGCCACACAGTCAGTAATTAGCTGTTTTCCTTAGGAAGATGTTAGGTGACACATTCAAGGACATCCACTGCTCTCTGCTGAACACCCCAGCAGCGGCCGCTGCAGCAGGGAAGCAGCGGGCAATTAGCCATTGAGGTCTTAAACGAGTGCTCGTTACTGGCTGCAGATTTCCAAAGGGAAGAGACATGGGCTGTGCAGGTGAGGTCAGGGTAAGAGCAGACTCTTCTTTTTTTAAGAGAACAGACTGAACCATTAGGAAGAGCTGCACCCAATCCTCGTTTCAGGGACAAACTTTGCCCCTGCACATCGAGTAACAGGTACACCTGCATCACAAAGAGGCACAACCACACTCAGGGCAAGAACTCCAACCCCTTGTGATGGTTCAACAGAAAGACGTACAGGTCCTGTACTCTGAACTGGAACTGCTCTCCAAAAAACACGAATTACTGAGTCAAGAGCATTCTGATCTGAAAACAGATGACAGGAAAGCGAGTGTTTTGCCTAAAGCAGCTTCTTCCCTGAGGGTGATACTCTCAATGGCACAGAGAGACGGGCAGAGTGAGAAGTCTTCAAAAAAACCCACCATAAAGACAACTGTGGCTGCCTTACCGCAATGCAAGAGAGAAGATGGCAGTTAAAGAGCCTTTGGACAAGGAGGGTCTGGATCGTGCCAAGCCATTAGTTAGCAAAATCTGGAAAAACAAAACACAAAACCAAACCCCACAATAACAACAAAAGTCAAAAAAACCCCTGCAGTACTCAGAAAAAAGATTATGACTACCCCTGAAAGACACAGAGAAAAAGAACACCACCAAAGAAACCTAAAAACCAGTTACTACCAGTCATTTGGCAGAACGAGAAAGGCTTCAGGTTAATAACGGCACAACAGAGAAACTGCAATCGGCCGCTCTACGGTACTCATTTCTCTAGGACCTGTACTCAGGGTTCCAGGCCTTTTCAAAGTAACAGCAAGGCTCATAGCTGCCTGCTAATCTCGTTCTCATTTAAAAGATTAAGAAAAACTACATCAATTCCTTTCCCCTTCAGAACAGTCAGCAAAGCAAATCCATACAACATGGCAGCAGCCAAGTTTGGAAAAACATCCAAAAGTCCTCCCTGTCCGTCTCGTTATGGGATGATTAACCAAGATTCAGATTCAGCAGCAGGGACAACAAGGAGATGGTGTATTTGGCCTCAAGTGGGGAGACTCGGCTTTACTGCTTTGAAGAAAAATACGCCCCCACACAAATTACCAGCGTTCCACAACCAGCTTCTCCCTGACCACCTCCACAAAGCTTCCTCAGAACAAGGGCCACAGCGCAGGACTGGGGCTTGTTCTGAACAAAGAGAAGACATCACGGTATCAGCCCGAGACTGACCTGCAGCACAGAATAAAATCCCTTCTGATTCAGGTGTCCCATGATGTTTGCACAGATGTGGTTCATGGCAGGCCTCAGGGTCTCACCTTCCGGGTGAAAACACTGACGTTACTGGATCAGCCCCACAGTCCCACCTCCTTACACACTACAGCACCGTTCATCACCCCTTCCTGCACAAAGCCCTTGTCCTCATAGGCAAAGCCACCATTTTCGCAGCATTTCACATCAAGTCTTGTTTAAAAGTCGTATTTTCTCATGAGACTCGTCTACCTTTTCTCTGCGTATTTCCTACAAAAACCCTGACATAAAACCACTTTCCATTATCCTCTGAACAATTCTCGTGCGTGAGATTTTGGAGCATTATAAAAACGTTGTAACTGTCGCTGTTCCAAGGAAAATCACCTGTCTAACCTCAAAGGAATCCTCGCTGCCTGTTCTGCGCTTTGTGCAAGCACAGAAGCACAATGAGTCTTAGTGGCAAGCTTGGGGAGAAGACAAGGTGCAGAAACAGCATTTGGGAGATTTCAAGAGCGAGTCCCAAATCGGTGGCTGAAAGTACCGAATCGGATGCACCAACCTTTTCCCCGAAGGATTTTCCACGTCGAAGTGTCCGTGAAGGTGACGAGCATCGTGAGGTGCAAATTGACCAGTCTGGAGTCTTGCAAGATGTCAGGCTGCGATAACAAACACCAGTGTTTATAAACCGAATCAGCTCTGGGCCGCGCTACAGAAGGACTAAATGCAGGGAGACAAATCACAAGGAAAATATTTACCTTAAGCTGCTTGAGAAATTCACAGCAAAACCACAAAATGTCTTTGATCTGTTTGATCCACAGGAGCGTGAGATCCTTGGAGAGCGCCAGCGACACGTACCACACCTGAGGAAGGCAGGACGCCCACGGGAGCAGGGGTTAGTACTTGTGCTATAGCCTGGCAGGACACAGCACCAGGGAGCTTTGTCACGACCTCCTCGGTGCCCTGCTGAAGCCGGCAGCGGAACCAAGTTCTCTCTCTCCCCAGAACTCACTGCTCAAAGCGTACAGAAAGAAATCTCCCTTTAACGCCTACAGCTGTACACAGAGTAAAAATATCAGAGGGACACTAAGAGCTTGTCCAAACTTTCGCCACGTTCATGGGCTTTTGAAAGCTAAAAATTCAAGTATCAGCAACGTACTCCCCACACACAGGATTAAAAAGACCAAACCACCCTCCTACTCCCCAAGAAAAACCCCATCCTGCTCACCTTGGGCTCATTCTCAGCGTCCATGCTGTTAAGAATGCAACGACACAGCTTTTCAAATCTCTGGGGAAAAGAACAAGAAAAAAAAGGCGGCATTAGTTTGAACCCCAGGAAGGGCAATTCTGGAAAAGCACCAGGAAGAGCTCAGCGGAGAGAGCAAGATCCCTCTGGGTCAAACAAACGGAAGACCCAAACACGCTCCCTCCAGACAGCGCCGACGGCTCCTTCCCCGCGCCCTCGGCTCCAGGGCGGGCTGCAGCGGTGCAGCAGAGCTCCCTCCCTGCCCGCAGCGCTCGTCACCGGGCGAGTTCCTCAGCCTTCCCTCCCTCAGCACCACAGGCTGCAGCCAGGGGAAGCAGCGTCCTGCTGGGCTGCGGCTAGAGGAGCTCACCGCCGACGCGCGCGGCAGCGTGCTCCCCGCTCCCGACCGTCGCAGCAGAACTCGGAGATCACATCCACCGCTCCTTAACTGGGATTTCAGCCCACTTGGGCTGGCAAGTTATAAAGCCATCCTGAGGTACGGAACTGGCTGCTGGGGTTGCCCTAACGGAGCACGGTCTAGTCCTCGGCCCCGCGAGGGACTGACTCGCTGCTGGAAGGGGAAGGAGGGGAAGCAGAGCAGATGTGTTTCAGGAATCACCCCATTAATATAATGTAGAACTTCAGAGGATGCCAGGCACTTAAAAATTCTGTATGGATGTAATATAAGCAATCTTTTTAATGCTGTACACACAGAGAACAGCATTTGCAGTACTTGCACCATCATCAACAGAAGAGGAGTTAGATGGAACGCAGGTTTAAAAGAAAAAAGTCACCCACTGCTGCTGTAATTTCAATACAGCCTTTCATTTTCAAATTGTCTTCCTTACAATGAGCCCTCCCAGTTTCCTGGGGCAAACATCATCGTTCCATAGACCCTACAGGAAAGGGCTTCACTCTGAAACCACAAATTCAGGGCACGGTCAGAAAAGCAGCTGCGATACAAAGAGCCTGCACTCTGCCAGCACAGCTCTTTGTGAGCTGGCCACAAGGCACCTCCCGGGGGCCACAAGGCACCTGCCCCAATCACAAGGCACTGCTCTGTTACTGAAGCTGGCACAGTCACCAGGAAAAACATTCGTTAAACGATGCCCTGGATATGGAACCGCTACTAAAAAATTCAAGGGTTCTTCTGTTTCATTCTCACAGGCAGATCTCTCCAAGAAGGACCAGGAGACAGAGATCACATTTCCAAAGCCAAAGTATACCCCAGGAACCAACATGATCACTAAACAATGAAACAAACACATTTAACCTGTCAAAATATGTCCTTGAAAGAAAAGCGTGCCAGAAGAGCCACCTTACCTCTTTGTCCTCTTTATGATTAAACACAAACAGCAGCTTCCTGGCAATTCTGAAGACAGAAAGAGCACTTCTTTTACTTGAGACAGATTCATTTGCCCCAAAGAAATCCTCCACTTCTCTCCTATCAAAGTGGGAAAAACGAGCATTGGTAGGTAAAAAAAGACCAAGCACACCTCTCCAGAGCAGAGCAAAGCCCGGAAGGCGGAGTTTCACACACCTGATCTCCCTCTGCAGGCGGCAGCGACAGAGAAACCTCCTGATCAAAGCCTGGACCTGGACTGCGGCGCGCTCCCTCTCCTTCAGCTCCCTCCGCTCCTCCCGAGCCTGGCGCGCCTTGTCGAGGAACTGGGCTTTGGAGGACTGGCTCGCACTGAACATTTTTATAACCTGCCAAAGCGTACGTTTAAGGGAACCAGGCATCATGGCAGCCAACAGCTGGGGAACTGGGAGCAGAGTGCACAAAACACGCAGGCAAGGGTAGTTCTGAGCTGACGACTTGCCTCCCACACGGGAATACGGGACAGAGTTCCCAACAGCACAGAAAGAAGCAAGTGCAAAATACAGCCCAGGCAAAGCCCAAGCTACTGATCAATGGGGCTGTAGTAAGAACAGGCAAATGCTGATATCAGAGCCACTCCAGCAAAGCCTGCAACCTACTGCAGGTGAGGGGATTTTAAACGAAAAAAGCCCCAACAACCAAAGCAGTGTGCTGTCGTTGTGTTCCACCTTTCCAGTCCTCACTGTTCCCATTTTCTTGTTCACAGATAACATATAGAACAATTCTATAAGGAAGGACATGAAGGAAAGGGCATAAGGGATGCTTGGAAGCTAGTTTATTGCCACTCAACAAGACAAAACACCCCTAGTCAACAACAGCTTTATAAACACCTGAGAACGAGCTCACCTGAGGGCTGACTTCTTCAAAAGAAGTGTGTGATCATCATCAATACACAGACATGATCCTCATCCACTGGCTTGGGGCAGCTCCCGCGCAGATAAGCACATCACCTGCAGACGATCGGGGGACTGAGTCTTTCCCTTTGCGGTTCTAAGTCCTGTTTGACCAGACTCGCCTCTCCCCACACCCTCAAGAAAACGTCAAGTCAGAAAAGCTCCGGGAAAGGAGAAGCAGCACCACTGCTCAGTTGCGATCGCCGGCCCAGCCGCCTCCTCACCCTTCAGAGCAGCGAAGGAACCATCCGATGGGTGACAACAGCGAAGGCCACCCTCAAGGCTGCCAGGGCCCCGGGACCCGGCGAGCCCCGGGCAGCCGCCACCCCCACAGCCACCGTTTCCCACTCCCCCACAGTGGGGGCAGGACCCAGGAGCCACCCCCGCGGCCCCAAACCGGAGCTCCGACGCTTTGCCACTC
Source organism: Leptosomus discolor (assembly GCF_034619465.1). Classification (NCBI taxonomy): domain Eukaryota; kingdom Metazoa; phylum Chordata; class Aves; order Leptosomiformes; family Leptosomidae; genus Leptosomus; species Leptosomus discolor. The sequence continues at coordinate 15,404,257 of NC_141406.1, read as the reverse complement.
GCCCAGGCCGCCAGCAAAGCGGCCAGCGGAGACATCCCCGCCCCCCCCCCAGCCCCCGATGCCAACCGCGGGCCCCTGCCCCCCTCCCAGGCCCTCACCCTCACCTGCACCGCCGACGGAGGCCGGGCCGGGCCGAGCGGCCCCGGGGCAGCTCCGTCGCCGGCGAGGCCGAGGCCCGCAGCCCCGTTGCCCGGCAGCCCCCGTGTCCTCGCTCCGGGTCCGGCCGGCAACGCGCACCGCCGCTACCGTTCCGTTCGCCCGCCGGCTCCGCTCCGCTCGGGGCAGAGAGGGCGGCCGGACGCGGGTCGCGCTGCTGCCGGGTAGGTCGGGCCGGGCCGGGCCAGGCCGGGTCGGGTCGGATCGGGTCGGGCTGGGCCGGGTCGGGCCCGGGGGGGGCGGGAGCGCAGCCAGAGGCCGCCCAGGGAAGCCGAGCGCAACACCGGAAGGGTTTACAGGAGCACCAGGGCTGGGGCGGAAGTGACGTCAGAGGGCGCGGAAGTTCCCCCCGCCCCGGCGCTCCCGCTGGCTGACTGCGTGGGGCTGCGCTGCGCCGTTCATGGTGAGGCGGCGGGGGGGGGCTCTGGGCCACGGGAGGGGGGTCTGAGGGGGTCTGGGGGCGTGTGTGTGTGTGGGGGGGGGTCAGGTGCGGTCGCGGTGCGCGGGTGGGGGTCCTTCCCCCGGAGCGGGGGGGCGGTCGTGGGCTGGGACGACGACGACGACGACGACGACACGGTGTTGAGTGAGGCAGGATTTGGGGATCCGGCCCCCAGGGTGGGGTGTCCGGGGAGTGGGGGCTGCGTGGGGTTTGGGTGGTTGCAGGCCCTAGGGGCGGGGTGCTGGGGAAGGGGGTGCGAGGGGGGTGGGGGTGGTCCAGCCCCCGAGGTTGGGGAGCGGGTACAGGGGTCCCGCGTGGGATGCGGCTCCCAAAAGTCGGGGTGCCCACGGTCTGGTGTTCACGTGTGCGGGGAAGGTCCGGTCCCCCCAGGCTCCAGAGGCCGGGATGGTTTGGGGAGAGCAGGGCTGGGGGGCTCGGGGTGCCGCCCCGCGGCTCCGTGCCTTGGGGGTGGCGGGGTGCTGGGGGCAGGGTCCCGCTGTGGGACCCCGGGCCCGGTTCCTGGCCGAGCTGTAGGGACGTCCAGCTGCTGGAGGGAGCCAGGGCGTGGGGCTGAGGCCGGTGCCTTTGCCCTCCCGAGAGCCCTGGGCAGGCTCTAAGGCGGAGGGGACAGTCCTCGGTGTCCCACCCCGCTCCTCGCCGTGTGAAACGCCGTGTCGACACGTAACTCCAGCTCCGCTCAGATCTGCCGTCTGATAGTTCTGCTCTTCACGCCAGCGGAGCAGAAATCCTGGGGTCCGGCAGTGGGCCAGCGTGCCTGGAGGCTGCGGGAGCTGGGGCTGCCGGCGACGGCGGGGCGGTAATCGTCCCCTCCCGTCACGTCGTGAGGCAGAGCAGTTAACCGCAGGGATTCGGGGTTTATCGTGAGCGGCTCTCGGGGCATTTGCAGCGCTAAGCTGACGCGTTCCTGTTGCGGCGTGTGACCTCGTTAGCGGGCTGGAGGCCGCTTGGCGTGGGGCGGCGGGCAGAGGTGGCGGGGGGTGTTGGACGTCGGGGTGCGCTGAGAAACGCAGGAGGACGGGGAAGAGAGCGGGAAGCTCGTGTGTGCTCTCTGGAGAGCCAAGTGTGCTTTAAGGGAAAAAAGCCACCAGAAAATCTGTGGGAGGTCTGCGTTTTGACATGCAGGAGTCGCCTGCTCAAGCTCTGGGTATCAGGAATTGCCCGCTTACATACCAGATTATTGATGAAGTAAGAGCTTAAGCTTTAGAAGCTGTGAAAGAAATGAATGCAGGTTTTGTGGGAAGTACTGGCTTCCGCAGTGTAAAATACTGCTCAGCATTCCCAGGGTTCTTCGCTGGCTGAGTTGATTTATGTTCTTTGGCTGGTTTGTGTCGCTGTCAGAAAGAAGACAGAGTTAAACATCCAGAATGTTTGAGAACTTGATGAAGAGGCAGAGAGGAGCCGAGGCTGCAGATGCCCAGCACATCTCTGACCACTTCTGTGTGAGATAACCGACGGTGACACGAAGCTGGGTGTCGTGCAGCGGCCCCACAACTCTAACTGGTAACTTGTTGCTCGCAGGAAGAGATGTCGGGAGAAAGCGTGGTGAGCTCAGCGGTGCCGGCGGCTGCGACTCGCACGACCTCCTTCAAAGGGACGAGCCCGAGCTCCAAGTATGTCAAGCTGAACATCGGTGGGGCCCTCTACTACACCACCATGCAGACCCTGACCAAGCAGGACACCATGCTCAAGGCCATGTTCAGTGGCCGAATGGAGGTCCTCACAGACAGCGAAGGTAAGGGGCTCCCTCCCACCGGCTTCCTTCCGAAAACGGGTCAGAAAGGGTTGGAGAAAAACACCAGGGAGCAGAGAGGAACATCTAGCGTAGGCCCAGGTATTTCCACATTTATTCAGTGTTAGAACTTGTAGCTTATCCAGCGGAGAAAAGATGTGGAACAGGAGACACGTGTGACTTGAATGTTTGTCTGAACAGCAGCGGGTCAGCCAGAAGTCCCGTGGCTCCTGTCAGGCCCTGATAGCACGGGCTGACTTTTTCTTTGGAAACACTAATGCTAAAGCTCTTAAGTGTATGGAAAATGGTGGGGATAGTGATTAAGAAACTATGAGTCAGGACTGGCGTGTTTACTCTGAAGCTCAGAAGGCAGTTCCCTCCTCGTCTGTCCTTACCTCACATGGAAGTACAAAATTCCCTCTGTGGGGCGGGGTTTATGGGCTAAAAGCCGATTCTTTGAACTGGAATGATTTTTGTTGCGAGAATGTTGATTGTTGGCTTCACTAAAACAGAACCAGTTGCAAAATTCTCAGAAAACTTGCTGTAGTGTTACTGACAATGAAAGGAGAGAGCTTGCAAGTGGGTGTCTGCACGTGAAATGGGTCTGGAAAGAAGGAATGTGCAGTATGTCCTCGAAGGGAGCAGTGCTCAAATGCCTCGCTTCCTTACCAGATACGTTGGTGTTACCTTCTGCTGAGATTCTCCAAAACGTTCATGTTTAAATTAATAATACAGCTAAAATGTGGTTGTGATGGCTGCAGCTGGTAGCGTAGGTTTAGATCCGCGCTCTCACGCTGCGGGAGTGTCACAAAGTTTAACTGGAAGCAGAGATTTCTGGGTGCGCGCTGATGTTTTGCCCATAACTGTTTACAGACTCGATACCTTGTCTTTAACAACAGCTACTGCTTTGCTGAGCCTAAAGGGTCAAAACACCTTTTCTTGTGACTAATTAATTACTTGCAATTGTTGTTGGAACTTGCTGAAAGCCTGGAAGAGGTGGTGTGTGGTTGCACGGGTTGGACTGAGTTTTGAACGCTCAGGAATAGTCTGTATTTGGGGGTTGTGTGGAACAGGCGATGGATTTAGTAGGGCTCGTGTGATGAGCTTTCTTGAGATAGGAGGAAGTGGATTTGGAGGGAAAAAAATGTAAAAAAACCCACAACCTAGTTATCCTATATATAATATAGGATATATATATATATATATATATATATATATATATATATAAACATATTCATGTTTTAGCCAGAATTCCTTGGATTTAAGCTGGGGGAAAAAGAGCTGCATCATTGCAGGCGTTACACCACGCCTCCTGCTCGATTCAGCTGCTGTGGAGCAGTGACCTTGGTGCTGGGGGTCTGTGCAGGTGGTGTAAAGAAGCCAGCTGCGGGTCAAATTGAAAAACAACCAAACCCGCACACCTGTCAGAAGGGAACCAGCACCCTTACTGGGAAGACTGGAGGGGTGTCCTAGCAGAAAAGTGGTGAACTGGTTCCTTGCCGACCTCTCCCCTTGCTGCTAAACTTCAGGCAACTCCAAAAGTCTCCTGCCGCCCCTCCCTAAAGCTGCTCTGTGCTTCCCAAAATTTGATAATTCGGGACTTCCCAGGTCCTTCCATCTGGAAATGGATCGGAAATTCCAGATTCTCTTGGGAAGCCTACCCTGGTGTGGTCTCGGCGCTTCCTCCGGGTGTCCTGGGCAGGGACGGCAGGAGGGCTGGCCCGTCGCCTTCCCCAGGCTCTGCGTCTGTCTGCCCCCAGGTGCTTTTTGCTGGGGAGCAACTGACTACTCTACTGCTAAAATGGGGGTGAATGGAGTTTAATCTGCCAAACCAGCAGGCCCGAGACATAAAGTCATAAGTTCATTGTGCTGCGAATCCCGCGGTGTCCGTGTGGGGCTGTTCCACGCAGCCAGTTGGTGTTTTAAGAGGAATTTGATCCTTCCTGCGTGTCGGAACCGAGACACTCCCATCGCAGCGGTTCGGGCTTTATCTTCATCTCCCCTTGCCTGGCGTGATGCTGGAAACTGGAACAATAGTGGTGGAGCTGTTAAAGGAAACTCTTTTTTATCTGAAATTCTTCAAAAATACGGCTAATTGGTCACACCCAAAACCTGGCACAAACCAACGCGTTTCTTAGCCAAAGCAGCCAGACTTGGGGAGAAACGGGGAAGTTTTTAAACAGTCTGTGGCCTGTGTGCCGCGGGGTCCCCCCCTTGGTCTCGATGCATTCTTCTGACCCCAGCACCATCTCCCCAGCTCGTTCTCAACGCTTAACGGTTACGACACGCTGCGAGTTGGGCCGTAGGAGAACAGCCCGGAGCTCTCTGCCGGTGGGTGGCACATGATTATTTTCCGCTTAGAAATTGTTCATGAGCTGTAGCAAATCGGCGTATTTTGAAAATTTTATTTTCATGGTAATGAGCAGATGGGAGGATGGGAGTTTTCCAGGTGCATCCATCTGTTTCCAGTTTTCTTTTCTGCAGCATGATGGGGTTTTTTTCCTTCCTCACTCCCCGCTGCCGTTAACCCGTTGAGCGGGAGGCGTGGTTTTGTTCAGCTGCTGGTACGACCGCAGAGCATCAGGCAGCCTTCAGTGTCAGGCCGCTGTTTCATCTGCCAGATGATGTCGTCTGGGTTAGTCTGAGTGTTCGGACACCGTCCCTGTGACTTCTTGTAAAACAAAAGATTAATTTCCTGAAAGCCTGATGTGCGTACCCCCAGCTCGTGGATGATGCGAGTGGATCACAGGACGTTTTGGTACCACCATGATTAAAAAATAGCTTTCAAAGGCTGTGGCTGCAGCCCACTTAGGCTCCGCGCAGCCGTGACGGAGCTTTCCCGCGAGTCCCCGCGCTTTGGCTGCACGCTTGGCTGTTGGGTGAAGACAGAAGGTTTTTTGAAAGCTGTTTTAGCAGCCGCTTGTGTTTTGCAATGCTGCTCGAAATATTTCTCTCATCCCCACCCCTCCCCCTCTCCACATGAAAATGAGCAATTCTGCTTGGGTTTTGCCATCTGTAAACATAAAGTTGCAGCAGATTTTTACAGCCTCCGGAGGGAATCGCAGCAGAGGCGCTAACAAAGGAGGCTGGGGATCATAACTCTGCTCTCGGCCTGCCCTTTACCTGCCTGCACGGTGGTGTACCCTGGTAAGCTCTGTCAGCGCCTGCATTTGTGGCACGTGGGCGTCCTCACTTATTACCACGCCTTGTGCTCCCTCTGTACAGTGGGAGATGTCGCTTTACGTACCTCTGCGCTGACAAATGGGCTTTTATTTCTGCTCTGGTTGGCTCCTCTGTTCATTAGCCTGGATCAGTCTTTTTGGTTTCTCTTGTCTCTAGTTCTCCTGCCTCCAGCTTTCTCGTTTGTTATTAGTCTGTAAAATCGCAATCATGAGCACACGCTGCGTTCGATGTAGGCAGCAGGGTAACGAGGGAGATGGAAAGCCTTGCAGTACAGTGCTGGAGAGCCTCACTTTTCCACAGAACAGCATGAAAGGGCTGCGTTCACCTTCCAAATTGGACCAAACGCTCAGACTTTACTAGTAATTCCATTCAGGCAGAACGTACAGGGTCTGCTTTAACCTACTTTCCTTATTTGTCCAAAATATGACTCCTTCCCCACAAGCGTTTCCTCGCTGCATTCCTGAGCTGCAGCCTGCAAGCGTGGCCATCTGTTCCACTCTGGAAACTCGAGCCTCAGCATTGCCTCACGGTTCTCAGGGTCCGGCCCGATCCGGGCACAGGCTGGCGGCGGGAGGCGAAGCGCAGCACCGGGACGCGTTTCGCTTGTCGCTCTGGATCCCTCTCACCGGTGCTGGTGAGCTCCGGGGCAGGGGCTGCACGTTACGTGCTGCTGACACGGGCCGTCACGTCGTGCCTTTCAGCACTTGAAGGCCTTGTGCCGGCCACCACGTCGTTCTACCCAATCCAGGCGCTTTGGGAATAGAGAGACGGTGTTTGCCGCGACACCGCCTTTCTCTTGCCGCCCTTCTTGCGCGCCTCCCGGGTCACAGTGGGTCCCCGCGTTGTGTTCAGGGACAGCAACCTCAAATGGCCAAGGCTGGCGGCCTCTAGTAAGCTGTCTGTGCACAAGTGTGCAACGGGGCCCTAAGAAGGCAAGAAAATAACGTGTCAGGGCTTTGGGAGTCGAGGGAGAGCAGAGGGGTCGGTGTGAGGATGAGAAGCGTTCGTTCCTCCCTGTCACTTAGCTGTTTGTCAAGGGAACTGTGAGAAACCAGTGAGCTTCCTGCCTTCCTCCCCCGTGCTCCGCACTCGAAACGCAGGAGGAGACGATAAATCCCCTGTGCTTTCTGCCGCCCTGCTCGCCCACGCCAGCGAGGAGCTGCAGTTAGTCTGTCCTGGCAGGAACCTGCTTGCCACAGCAGTCCCCAGCCAGTCTCAAGGCTCTTTGCCACATTTGCCTCTGCTTCTGCTGCACTGTGCAACTTCTTCTGTCCCCAGGCTGGATCCTGATTGACCGCTGTGGGAAGCATTTTGGGACAATACTGAACTACCTGCGCGACGGGGCTGTGCCGCTCCCCGAGAGCCGCAGGGAGATCGAAGAGCTGTTGGCTGAAGCGAAGTACTACCTGGTCCAGGGGCTGGTGGACGAGTGCCAAGCAGCCTTGCAGGTAGGTCATGGGGCTGAGGAGGAGTCGGGCAACTCTGGCTGCAATGAGGGGTCAAGAAGAGGCTACTCTGGGCGGGAAGCAGGGTCTGGGCAGAGCGAGATTTTCTGCTGGTCTCCACTTGGTGGCTTTTTGAGGCTGGGATGAAGTTGAAATGCTTCCTATTGTGGATCTGCTGGAGCCTGGTCACATCCAGAAAAATGTACTGAGTTGCTTAGTGCTGCCCAGTTGCAGTGAGGGGTAACCAGTTGCTCAGTTTCCCTCCACTGACTCCTGGGAGTGTGCAAGGAGCAGCAGCCTGGCTCCTCTGCAGCATTCTCCACTGCTGTCAGGGTCCTCTGTGGTGAAATGATCTGTCATCAGCGTGAGCTCTGTGACAGAAGTTAATACTTCCAGCATCAACCAGTAATGGGGTGGGTCCTTTGGCTGGGCCAGAGCAGCTTCCCATAGCCACAGGCTGCTGGGAGTCCTGTTTTTTTCCTTGTTTTCCTTGGAGGTGCTCAGCTTTGGTTTGAAGCCGCTCTTATTGGTGTCCCGTTGGAGTGAAGCCACATTCCAGTTCCTGCTGTTTCAGTAGACTCATGACGTTGAGTCCCTGTGTTCGCAGAGCGGTGGAGAGCAGAAGTGGACACCTCAGGTGGCCCCGGAGGCGTGCAGGAGCGCCCAGCTGGCTCAGAGCAGGGACCACAAGTGGCCGCTCAGTGCGGCGCAGGGACAGATTCCCCACCCACCGCCTCAGCACAGAGTGTGTGGGACCTTCCCCGTTGGTACGAACGTGCCCTGAGGCCTATTTACATTGAGCTGCTCTTTTGCTTCTCGTTTCAGCAGAACAAAGACGCGTACGAACCCTTCTGCAAGGTGCCAGTCATCACGTCTTCCAAAGAAGAGCAAAAACTTATAGCCACCTCCAACAAGGTGAGAGAGGCCAGGCTGTGCAGCAGCGTGGGAGGGTGCTGGCCTGCTGCCCCAGGCTTGCGTGGGGCCTGGACCAGGTTTTCTTCAGAAAATGGTCTTTCCAGCGATGGGCTTACCCTAAAATACACACCCCTCAGCTATTGAGCTGCAAAGCGCCCGGGCTAAACAGTCCTTCTGAATTAAAAGTCGGGTGTTGCTCGGGCTGGGCCTGGCCGTGTATTTCACCACGTAAGGTGTTAAAATAGAGGGCGTAGCAGTGGCAGGCCGATGGAGCAGATCCTCAGGGCTCCTAGATCGCCCCTGGTGAGATGTGTCCGCTCTGCTTTAGCTGCCGTGGATCAACGCCTCCTGTTTCGGGAAGGCCGCTCGCTGCGGCAGGGGGAGGGGAGGCTGGGGGTGATGAGGACCAGCCTCATCAAAAAGGCGGGGGGGCGGGTGGGAACAGAGGGTGCTCTGGTCACAGAAGGGGTCGGGGGGGATTGCAGCCCCGTGGCCGACCTGTGCGTGGCGGTTTTGCAGCAACACCAGTAACAGCAGCAACAAAATCCCCCTGGGCTGGGGCTCGGTGGTGTCACGTCGTATCGCGGCTTCTCTGCGGTGGGGTCTTGGGCTGAGCTGAGATTCCAGCTCTTGCTGCGCTTCCCGTGACGGATCTGTGGTTTGTTTCTTACAGCCAGCAGTGAAGCTGCTGTATAACAGGAGCAACAACAAATATTCCTACACCAGGTAAACGCCTTCAGCTGGATTTCTTTGAAGTTTTCCGTAGACTAAAATCCGTGATCAGCGTTTGCTGCTGCTTCACTCGGAACCAGTGACAGGTTGGCGCTGGCGTGCGCTCGGGCTTTTCCCAGCTGGTTTCAAACTTGAGTCAGAAGGGAGGCTGCTGGCATCGATGGAGGGCTGAGCGTGTGCTGTTCCTGTGCCAGAGAGTCCCTCTAACGCTCAGGTGCAGCTGGCAGGGACTCCCGGCCCCCCGCTGGCCTGCGTCCCCCGTAGGCTGTGGCACACGGGTCGGATACAGGAAGCCTTCCGCGGTGCGGTGTTCTCAATAAGGGGTGAAATCATCGAGTCTGGGACCTTGTCCCCCTTTCCCACCATGCTCCCACCTTACTTGTCCTGCCCGTGTGCCGTGACATAGCGCTGTTTCCATCCAGCTGGTGCTGAGCTGGAGGTTTTAGAATTTTGTACTCAAATGAAACGGCCTTGGGCAGTATTATTCACGGTGCTGGTGGTGCTGTGTCACTGCTGCTTCGGCAGCAGCAGGTTTTCCTGCTTGTGCTGGTCAAATGAGTTACCCACTGCAGCCCTGGGTACCAGCTGTAAGCACTACCTTGGTTAGAGACCCACTAAATCAAAGCAAACCGGGCGTAGGGGCCTGTAAACGCTCACTGCCCGAGCCCCTCCTCCGTGCCGGGTGCCGTCTTCCTTCCCCTGACGCAACCGCCGCCTTCCCCCCTCTCCCACAGCAACTCTGACGACAACATGCTGAAGAACATCGAGCTCTTCGACAAGCTGTCCCTGAGGTTTAACGGGAGAGTGCTCTTCATAAAAGACGTGATTGGAGACGAGATCTGCTGCTGGTCTTTCTACGGGCAGGGCCGGAAGATCGCCGAAGTCTGCTGCACTTCCATTGTTTACGCCACCGAGAAAAAACAGACAAAGGTACGAGCGAACCCGTGAGTGCTTCCAGCAGCGCCGCTGCCAGCCTGGCATCCTGACATCCCAACACTCCTGCCATTGTTTAGCGTCTCTGTAGAATAACGGGTGCCATTCAGAGGGGGAGCGGCGCAGCGGAGCTCATCCTGTGGGTTCCTCGGGGCGGGGACGGCTCGGCTGTGGCGCTTCACACAGGGCGATTGTGATCGTAACACCAGTTCAGTCCAGTTCTTTGTCTTTGGGCAAACTGGTGCTTTTACATCCCGGTGTAAGGACAGCTCCTGGTGAGCCATGGCACGCCTTCCCTGTGCCTTTTTACTTTTCCCGGGAGAAATCTGTCTGAGCTTGCCCTGCGGGCAGGCCAGCTCTGAGGGAAAAAACCCAACCCCCTGGTTGCCGGGTCTCAAAAGCTGACAGCAAATAAGAGAACAGAAACAGTTGTGCTAGGAAGGATTTCTGTGGCAGAGTGCAATTAGGTAGTTTTAAAACCAGAAAGGTGTCAGGGATTAACAGTGAGGTAACGTGGTGCCCGCAGTGAGCGGCAGGAGGTGAGAGTGACCTTCTCTTTCTCGGGTGGGCAGGTGGAGTTCCCGGAAGCCCGCATTTACGAGGAGACGCTGAACATTCTGCTGTACGAGTCCCAGGACGGGAGGGGACCCGACAACGCGCTCTTGGAAGCCACGGGAGGGGCGGCCGGCCGCTCCCATCACTTGGATGAAGACGAGGAGCGGGAGCGCATCGAGCGCGTGCGGAGGATCCACATCAAGCGCCCGGACGACAGGGCCCACCTGCACCAGTGAGCCCAGCGGCGGCCACGGACTGCGCGGCTCGCTCGGGGAGGTGCTGCCCTTCCTCTGGTCGGTGACCTGCGGCAGAGAACCGGGTGGTTTAACTTCTCTTCGGCGAAGCCTGTAAATTACGTTCTGTAACACAAATTAGATTGTTTGGGGTATTTAAATGCAGTAGTTCTAGGATGAGGAGAAACGAGGTGACTGGGCGTACGATAGATACTGTAAGGACCTGTCTGGAGAAATGCCCTGGATCCTCAGCGCTCTTATCTTTGCTGTTTCGTGGCTAGAGAGGAAGAGGGCTGGCTTCCTTTGGCTTTGGTGATTATCCTGCACTTTAAAAACAAAACAAAAAGCGGACAAAAAAAAAAAAAAAAGGAAAGGTCAGTCAGCCCTACGCCTTCCCTCTGGGCGCTCACTGACCCTGTTTCCTCCCGGGCGTTCAGGCGTGGGAGAAAGGCAGGGATCTCCCCACAGCCGCGGGAGAAAGGCAGGGTTCTCCACACTCCCTTTCTCCCAGGCCTGCAGGTGATGGGGCTGGTGGCTCAGGAGCGCCTCGGGGTGACTCCCAGAAGGACAGATGACACGTGCTGCCTCGATCCCTGTGGAGCCGGGGGGCAGAGGGAGCCCTCCGGCAGCGCTGGGAGGGAGCAGGGGGAGCTGCTTGGGCTGGGCTGGCCTCCCTGCAGCTCTTGGGACCTGCTCCTCGGAGGGTTCAGCGAAGCTTCTGGGGCTGTGGAGACCCACCCCTGATTTATCCGCGCAGTCCGAGGGTGGGAGCTGTTAAAATCCCTCCAAAAGGAGGTTTGGGAGCAAACGACACGCGCTTGCTTTTCCTTAGGGTGGTGTTGCTACCAGTGAGCGCTCAGAACTGCCTGACCCCGGCTCTCGGCTGGGGAGGCCCTTTCCCTCGGGTGGCGGGTCGGTGGCGGCGCTTTCTCTGCTGCAGGGGAAGCCGTGGCCAGCGCAGGCTCCGCCACCCCGTGCCAGGCCAGCGCAGGGGGGCGGCCGGCAGCCGTCCTTTGGCTCCGTAACCGATACCTGCTTTGAGCGAGGGCAACGCGAGTACCACGGGGAAGAGGAGCAGGCGGTGGCCCGGGGGCAGTTGTTCCTTGTTTCGAAGTCTTTTCAGAAATGGCAGCTGTGTGTGAAAGGGCAGAGCTAAAATGTTGTGTAGAGAAGGCCTCTGTAGTCTAGTTTTCTAAGAGTGCTTTTCTATTATGAATATTTTATCTACCTCCTCAGCTCTTGTTGCCTGTTGTGGAGTCAAGTGACAATTGTAGTGGAAGGTCGTGTATTATTCAGTAGAACTGGATGCTAGAGGAGAATGAGCAGAGCCACGGCTGTAATGGTTAGTGTAAGAAATCCCGAGAGGGAGCGACACCCGATGTGGGAAGCCTTAGACTCGCAGTCAGGCTGGTGCCTTGGCAGACGCCAGGGTACTTTGGCCGGGTCTAGAGGGTTTTTGACCCTTCATCTGGAATATCTCGCCGTCAGCGCCGGATGTCTGCCCCAGAGCAGCAGCTCCACGTTCCTGTTCCTCCCTCAGTGAGGTGGTTATTTGCTTTTGCCCAGGGTGGATTCCTACTCCTGGCTCAGGGCTCTTCACGGCGTGTTAAAAACCAAAGGTGTTGCCAGCGTCACCAGCGGCGTTACTGCAGCGCTTCTGCTCCCGTAGCAGTGACTGTGTGTGGCTTGTCTGTAGAGGCTAAAGTGAAGCATTAAGTGTTTGCTCAGTGGCACAAGTTTGGATCATCAAGTAAAGCTTAAAAGTCTTCAGAGTTAGGCTGAGGTCATCCTTCTAGTAACCAAAGACTTTTTTCCCCCGAGTTACAGACAGCTGGTGTCCGTGCAGAGGGGGTGGTTGTACCTGTCCCCTCTCCTCTTTCTTCTTCAGCTGCTGATTTATGAGAGCTCAACAGTAACAGTCATCCTGTAGGTCAGCAGCTTCAGCTCTGTGTGTCCTGTCGGTTATGGGCTTCGATTGTGAGCCGTGTTTACACACGTTTGTGACACACTTTGGGTTTGTAGCAGTCCATAGTGCAGAGTGTCGTGGTGAAGGACCCGGTGCCTCTCCCTTCTTACGGGAGATAAGCTGGGGAGCGTGGAAGGGAGGGCCTCTAATTGCTCGGTTTACTCCAGCACTGTGTACTTTGACCCTGGGTGGCACGTCACTGGGCTGTTCGGGGGTTTTGGGGCACCTGTTCCCAGAGCTGCTGCCCTTGAAGGGGTCGAGGCTCTGCAGGGAGCCCTTCAGCCCGGCACCCGTGTCTCAGCAGTCCCGCTGCGCTCCTGGGCGGAAGGGCAACACCAGCCCCTGGCTGTAGAATACACCGATGGTCCTGCAGCAAGCCCTGCTCGAGAGCTGGCTCGCTCCTGTGAGACAGGGGGGAGAGGCCATCCTCATCCTCAGCTGCGCCGAACCGCCGGCTTTCCCCGCACAGCGCAGGGGAGGCTCCAGCAACCCAGTGCTGGCTGCTCGGACAAAATCCAGTCGCCTCCTGCGGTGCAGGAGCGGGTTCAGCTCCAGGAGGTGACATGCGCCGACACCAGTGCTGAGCACCTGACAGATCACAGCGACGTGATTAACTTCTCTGTAAATAGATTCTTAACTGGCTTCGGGATTGCCTCGGTCAGGTTTTGCAAACTAAGTTCTTAAAAACCAGGGGATGATTATTTTTAATCTTTGTACAGCGGCATGTGTAGCTGTGGGTTTAGTGAGTCACTCCCGGAGGGTTAGAGTAAGTCTCAGTTTTGTTACCGTGTTTGTGGGCAGACTCTGCCTAAACCCACTCCTGACTTAACCCTCTGCGTGCTGTCGCGGTGTAGGAAAGACGTTCTGCTGTTGCCTCGGCCCGTCCTTTACCTGCCGGCCCGTTGTCCTTGGGCTGGGCAGCGAGACTTTGTTAATGCCATCACACAAATGCTCTCAGCTCTTGAGCCTTTTTACTGTAAATGGTTTTGCCTCTACAGCTTTTGGGGGAAGGACGGGGGGGGGGGGGGGGGGGAATGGGGCAGCCGGGTCACAGCAGCTCTTCAGGTGAGCTGGTGCTGCTGGGTATTAACGGGGAGCGCAGAGCTGTTCTGCTCCAGCCCCCACACCAGGCACCACCAGTGGCAGCAGAGCTGATGGAAACCTTACTGGTGGAAGTGATTTTGTCCATCCCTGTAACGCAGCAAAGCTGGACTGGAGTCCGCAGCTTGTAACCCAGTTGGGGCTGCAGAGCAGAAGCAAAGGGCCCCTGGCCCCGAGCTCCCTGCCAGGGTGGTTCCTCCCACCTGCATGAGTGCAGCTGTAGCTCCAGCCCAGGGGCTCTGGCTTCCCTCAAGGCAGGTGTTGGATCCAGCCCCGAGACCCCCTGGTTAGAGCCGTCAGTGGAGGCTCTGAGCTCCAGCCTTGCCTTGGAGCAAAGGGGAGGTAGAACCTTTCAGTCATCAGGGAGGTGTTGTGTCTCGTGGACAACAGCAGCAGATTCGTGTGTTCTGTACAATCATTCCCTCCCACTTCACACTTATGCACAAAAAAGCTTCAGCTGGATTTCAGTGTATGGTTGATGTTTGCAATGTGTACTTTTTTTAAAAAATATAACACAATAAATTAGAAGATATTTCATATTTACATGTGGGTCACTTTATTACTTGTTTGAACCATGCTCTCCTCATGGTCCACAGAGCTGGAAGGAATTTTCAGGAAGAAATACCAGACATTATCCTCTCCGTAGGTGTTAGTTTTACCTGCTGGCACTGCTGCTGGCAGAGGCACCAGCAATCTGATTCTCAAGGCTCTGCAGACCCCAGGATTTAAAGGCAGCAAGCCCAGGCCCTTCAGGCTGCAGTCTCAGCCTACCCCAAAGCAGCTGGAGCAAGAGCTTTTGCCTCAACATGAGGCAGCAGAGAATTCCCAGCTCCCACCCCCTACACCTCAAGGGCAGAGTAGCACCTACCACACGCTTGAGGGAGCAGAGGCTCAGCTCAGGGAGGGGAGATGAAGGTCTTCCAGCAGCAGGAGGGTGGCTTCTTCCAAACTGGGTTGCTCCAAGCCAGCACCTCCCTCAGTAAGAGGAGGCATTTTGGTCATTGTTTATGGTTTTGCTTCCGCTGTGCCATGCTGCACAGGGAGAACCAGGGCAGCGTTACTCTGAAAGCAGAGATCTTCCCCCGTGTCAGAGCAGATGAGAAAGCAGCTCCCGAGGCTGATGCACCAACCAAAATATCAGCACCAGCCCTACTGTGACATTTAACCCTCCCTGTACCTGCCAGAGGACAAGTGCTGGTTTTAAAGGCGTTGCTGGGCTGCCCTAGAGAAAAGGGGGGTTCAGACCACTGTTAACTCCCTTGATCTGCACGTGCTGCAGTTCTCCTGGTGAGGTGTGTCTCCCAGTACAGCTGGAGAAGCCTTTTTGTTTCTATCTTAATCCTTCCTGAGTAGTCAGAGCTCTCAGCTCTTCCCAAGTGCACAGACAGACATTTTACATGTGGAACTGTGACTTTTGGTATAAACACGTCCCTGTGGCCATGGAATGAGCATCTGTGCTCACTGGGATGGTACAGTGACATAAGGGTATTTATTTAGCTATAGTTGAAAGTTTTAAGCTATAAAAAAAGAGCCTAAAAGATGCAAGCAAACTCTCAAATCACAGCAGCCCTATGGCATCAAAGACTCCGGGGGAGATGCGAGGGCTAGTCTCCTCCTGCAGGCTCCTTTCTGTTCCCAGCCCAGAGAGGGGTCAGGAACAGGAACTGCTTCTCATCAAGGCTTTGCCTGGGTTGACACCTAGAAGGAGAGAAGGAAGGAGTCCTTCAGTCACGTACAAGTGTTACGTCCTTGCTGGCCCGGCTGCGGGGAAAGAGGCTGTGCCCCTGTTGCTGCTTAACAGTTGCACATGAAGACATCTCCCTTGCTCTCCAGGCTGCAGGGACAGCCACCCCCTGTCCCGAGGGCGTTACACCTCAGCATCTGAGTCTTCCTTGGAGCCAACAGTACCAAACACACTGAGCCCCCCGCTGAGGCAGCAAAGACCCACGCCTTTCAGCCGCACTTGCCCTTTACTGCCTTGCAGCCGGGGGCAGAGGGAGGCGGGGTGAGCACACCGCCCTGCCTGACCACGAGCAAGGACAGCACCAACATTCTCCATAGCTATGGCCAGAACTGGAATTCATTGTCCCTTCAGTTCCTTCCTTCTCAGAGAGCCTGCCTGGGGGACAAGAAATGCTTCCCCTCCATCCCCCAACCCATTTCAGAAGTAACTTGGCTGAGGGAGGCAACAAGAGGTGGCAAACTTCCCCCGAGTCCTCATTTTGTATGTGCACACTGAATATGGGGTCAGGCTGTTCTCTAAATGACCAAGCCAGGAGAGAGCCTTGCTCCCTCTCCCCCTGCGAGCAGGTGGCTGTGACAATTCACATGCAAGGTACGTAGCTGCAACTCCCACCCCAGCGATGACCATCTGTTGTGCATCATCTGCTGTAGGTACACACTGACTGCGTAGTTGTGTTGTGCACCTCTGCTCTGAGAGGAATCAACTCCTCCTGAACTCGAAGGGCCCTCGCTAGAGCTGAGCTGTGCTCCCTGCAGGGCTGGCTCCTCAAAGGAGAAGGCACAAGCCGTGCTCCCGGTGCTCACCACTGTTAGTTGTCCATTTTTGGCTCTGAAGACCTGAGGCTCCTGCCCAACGGCAAACACCATTGTCCCTTCCTTCCCAGCGCCAATGCGAAACTGAAGGCTGCAAATACAGACAGAACGAGTCATTAGATGCTTTCCTCGCAATAGGCTTTACTCTAAGCCCCCTTTATTTCTGTTCCCCCGGCAAATCTCGTTAGATTAGAAGATCAGAGCCCTCCAGCTTAGGTGAATTTCCTAAACAATTGCATTATACCACACAACCCAGAAGGGTTTGATGAATGGAGGATGCCTGCCTGGTCCAGGCATTTGCATTTTCCTGGTGCAATTAAGCACTAGAAGATAAGCAGATCTGACCTGGAGGAAACCACTGCACACACAGAATCTAATTACGATTGAAACGCAAGGGCCAGAGAGAAAAGCTGGAGCAGAAGTACAGGTTTCATGTGCCAGTTTCAATTCCTGTAGAGCCTTGAGAGACAGACTGCATCCACCTGCCATTAGCCTGGTGGCGTGACTGAGGAGGTCCCCGTGCTCAGCAATCCCATTTCAGGGCCTCCTCAGTCTTTCAGGGAGAGGAGCCTTTATCCTGAAGTGACCCACAGGCTCAGCCCAGCAGGCTTTCCTCAGAGCTGGTGCTAATCAGATCCGTTGTGAAACCACTAAACCCACCACCTCACGCCCAGGTCACATCAGCAGGAGCCTGAAAAAAGGGATTTTTAAAGTCCAGCCACCTATGAAGAAGGTTGGGGTTTAGGCAGATGGGTCATGGGCAGCGCTTAGAGCGGAGCAGCACACCTGGCAAGCTGCAACCACAACCCTCATGGAAGCAACCTTCGTTAGCAGGGGTGAAGGTTGTAATGAGTTTGAATTTATTTTCTTTTTCCATCCCATCTTTGTTCCCCCTATGCCTGCGAAAGGAAGCCATGAAAACCACCGTGCTACTGCAACAGACCCGATCCGCTCTGGGTGATGTTAATAGTTTGGACCTAAGCAGTCCAGGCCTAAAAGATTTCGAAGCAGGTTCTTCAATAAAACCCAGCCTGCACGATCCTCCCGGCTCAGCTTCCTTCCTTACCTTCCCTGCACAACTTTGACAAGGTTTTGCTTATTGGCCAGCACGCAGAGTTTAGTGACCGTCTCAAAGACGTGCTCACACTGAAGTATCACATCTCCCTGGAAACAAAAAAAAAAGAGAGAGAGGAACGAAGTCACCCGGCACCGCCGCAGCCCGTAAGCCACGCAGCAGTCACACACTCCGAGAAACTCCTTCCCAAAGCCCGAGCAGCGAGTGCTGCGCCGAAGCGACCGGCAGCTCCACAGCGGTTACGACAGTCACGTCCGAGTCTGGCCTGTTACACACCTTCCCAGGGACTGCTGGGGATTTACAGCAACTGGGGCTCTAGGAAAGGCGAGTAAAAGCTTTCATGGCGAGACAGCAAGAACGTGGAGGTCCAGCTATTACAGAATTAGTAACCATCAGTAATTGTGTAATCCCAGCATTCCACAGGAAGATACTGGAAGCGTCAGCTACAAGACCTTGCTTCTAACCACGAGCTCGCAGTAGCTACGCGACAATTTTCTACCTTCTGTTTGTTGTCCTCGGGAACATGAATGACCACGATCCCATCACTCAGGTTACTGGTGGAGATACCTTCAAAAGAAATCCAAGGATCAGAGGAAAAACTGCCAAAAGGCAGCTCTGCACCACCACCACCACCGCCGCCACCTTCCCAGCATCGGGGTGCTGTTCCCATGGGGGCAGCGACTCCAGCCCTGACCCATTTACAGGAGTTACATTCCTGAAGCAGGGCTCTGCACCTTATTAAAGCTGAAGAAAGAGTATCCCCCTGCTTAAAGCAAAACGCGGAGTTACTTTGAATTAATCTAAGAATTAATCGAAGTTTTCAAAAGTACCTTTTTCTGTCATCCACTTGTCCATAACACATTTCCAACAGGGGTTATTTAAACACAGCCCGTTAGTTGTTTGCTCCACACCTTTCCATGCTACCTTTGTTTTGGTGAGGGAGGAGGCAGAGAGTATATATTCTACTCCTGGACTGTAATGGCAGGATTAAAAAATACCTACAAAATGGGGTAGGAAAGGGATTGGGGGGTTTGTTTTGGTTTGTTTTTTCCCCTCTATTTCAGCAGAAAGTGACGACCTCCTGCATTTAAGTGTTTCAAAAAAACTGTGTCCTCTTACTCATGATTTATTCTCCGAGGAACTGTGTGCTGACACACAGACCCTTTATCCATCCCCCAGGAAAAACTCTGTTCTCACGTAGAACATTGCTTCCAATATCTTTGAAAGACCACGTTTAAGTAGTTCATCTTTCCACCCCCAGGGTCAGAGGCAGAAAGGGAAGTCCCACAGACTTCCACCGTTACCTTTCAGAGTGGCGTAGTCTATTTTCTGCTTGATCTTGGCCATTTCCACCACATATGCCGAGGACTGGGTCAGAACGAGGAGCCGGTCTCGTGCTTTGAACCCGTTCCTGTCATATTTTATCACGGGGGTCACATACTGAAAACAACGAGTTGGTGTCAGCGTTTCTCACTCCCGCAGGGTCCCGGGCTGGAAGCGGCTCAGCGAGGAGCAGCGCTGCCCCGTGGAGCTGCAGATCCCAGCTCGCAGCAGCCCCTGCCAACCTCTGCTTACAGCGATCTGGTTGCTCTGCCCTTGGGAGTTCAGGTGGCAGAATCAACGCTTTGAGAAAGACGGTTTACCTGTGCCCTCTATGCCGTATCCACGGGAAGTGCAGTGCACACATCGGCACTGCTCCTGCCCTTGACAGCCAAATCGGGTTAGTGACGTTTTCGAAGCTTTTGTTAAAGGAATCTTAAATGCTTTTTGTCCAGGTGCACTTTGAAACCCGTCTCCAATTTAAAAGGAAACACTTGCCCTACAGGCATGGCTGCAAGATGGCCTCAGGCACCACGGATTGCCCGGTCTGTGTGACCCGCCAGCTCCAGGACTCCAGTGAAGCTGGTTTGAGGGCTGCTGAGCTCCAGCTGTCCTTCCCCTTACCTTGATCTTCTCACCATGGATGAGCTGCAGTACTTTGGGGTTTAGATCATTCTCTTCTGAGGAGCAAAACAGAAAGACAACCTGAGCGCAGGTGACAGACAGCCACCACTCCCACCAGTGAAACACCAGAGAGCTGCATTAGTGGTCTTCATCCCATTAGTCCTCATCCCCTTGGCACGCTCCCCTTCTAAACTGTGGGGGTTCACTTCCAGCTACCCCTAAGTCCATTTCGGTGAGTCTCCCTGCCTGATGAGCAATTCACACCGGGAGTTACTGGCTGTTCTTGGGTCTGCCCTCGGTTCAGGCCCTGGCACAGAAGGACTCCCACTGAGAACCACCCACAGCATTTTTCCTGCTGCCCGGAGCTCCAGCTGAAGGTCACAGAGAGCTTCCACTAACGACCCCAGCATTTCACCCACACACCACAGCTTCTGCACCCTATCCAGACTCCCAGACCCTGCACCCTGTGCTTAACACCCGCTCTGTGGATTCCCAAGATTCAGATCTCTCCTTCCCAGCAGCTCCAGCCTTTAGGACTGGATCCCCACAGCCAGCGATGCTGCCCCGCAACATCCCCACTCAGCCTCCCCACTCCATCCAGCACAGCCAGGGTGGGTCCTGGTCCAGCCCAGCCCATCAGGGATTTTTTGCTTGGGTTTATAGTAGCTCTGTCCCAAGAGGGATTCCAGGTACTCCCAGTCTGAGAACAAAATCTGGCGTGTTTAGTGTCACTAGACACAACACAGCCAGGGAATTTAAATGGTAGAGCCCAAATGCAGCAGGTGATGCTGCCTCTGTCAGGTGGGAATTTCTCTTAGGAACTGAATCTGTTTTGTCAAGCAATTTTCCTGAGCGAGGAGCACGCAGCCGAGTCCTTCAGGGGTTTGTTGTGTACTCACTCAGTCGGGTGTCCGCGAAAGGCTGGCTTATGCTCTGCAGGTAGCCTTCCTTCTTCCCTCTGAAAATGGCACTGGCCACCACTTTTTGCTGTAACTGTTTTGAGAAGGAACAGCCTTCACCCTCTTGGAGTTTCTCCATCAGCCACATGGGCAGTTAGAACACAGGCACTGTTACTGCACAACAGCATCCTTTCATCATGCAGTATCTACCCGACTCATGCTGCATTTCTTCCAACATCTTTAGGTTTATTCCTTTATTACACCAAATGGAGGGGTAGTAGGGACTAAGCAGTCCTACAGATTTTTCGTGGATCTTTGCCAATTGGACGAAGTGCAGCTTTAACGCCGTAAGATTAAGACCCTGTGTCTGCAGGAGCCCTGCACCGTACGCTGCAGGGGCCACCAAAGCAAACACCTGATCCAGGCTCAGCCACGTTCGCTCAGCGAGTGGAGCGGTGGTCTGTCAGGAGGTGCAGTCTGTGTCTCGGGCAGTTCACAGACAGCAGCTACCACGTGTGCACAGAGTGTTTGAACTCACACATTTGCATTCCACATATCCGTTACCTGCACCTTCCTCTCAGCAGTAACACCTCGGCAGTATTTCCTTACTAAGTTCCTAATGCAGATCTTCTGTAGCATCTCGGACATCTACAATTAAAAAAGGAAAAAAAAAAGAAGCAGAGAAGTCGTGCAAACAGCTCCCACTGCATGCCTAACAAATGCTTGCCTGGTGCAAGCTGTTGTTAACATCTAGTCCCAACTCCATATGAGCTCCCCCAGCCCAGAGACCCACTGACCAAGGAGCTTTGCAGGCAGAGAAGGGTTAACGCCCAGCAGCAGCTGAAGGATACCAAGCAGCCGAGCCATTACCAAGGTCACCAAAAGCAGCAAACCCCACCTGCCACCCCCAGAGTAGACTGTGGCCCGCACAGGTAGTGTCCCATCAGCATCGCTCTCCACCTTCCACCTGAGCTTCCTAATTTCCCAGGACCACCTCACCCACTGAGCGCCATCCACAGCTGGCACGGGAGCGACCTGCTCTGGGCTCAAGCCAGGGCACAGGCAGGATGAAAGGGGCCATAACAAATATTAGCAGCTGTTTCTGAACGAGAGCTCTGCTGGAAGCAATTAGAGTTTGTCCGATTCATGCACTGAGGCTACTTGTCCTGCCAAGGGCCCCGACAAGATGAAAGGCTACACGTGTCTGTGCTGCAAGCTTGAAGCATTGTGGGATTAATTTTGTCTTTAATAGGGCTCATGAGTTCACTTTTCTAGCAGTGCTTCTTCCTTTCTATTGCGTAGAACAAAAGCGCAGAGCTCCCTCCTTTCCCTTGGAAACTTAAGCAACAACACCGTTCCTCCCGCTGCCGTTCTCCCCCAAATTCAGAAGGTCTCAAGGTCTTCCAGAGGCTCTGCCATCATGCCTGAACAGAGGCCAAGCCAGCAGGAGATCTTTGCTCTTTCCCTACGTGAAGTGCGCACAGAACAGAAGCCATCTTCACCGCTCCCTCAAGCCTGCGGCAACCCTCACCTCTTCCAGGATGGTGGGAGGTTCAAGCCAGCTCTTGTCCAAGACGTTTTTTGGAATGTGGTCTCTGAGCTTCATCAAGTAGTTGTACTGCACAAGATGCACAAACTCCATGTTCTCTGGGCAAAGGGGTTTCTTCCGATTGATGAAGCCATTTATGAATCTACAGAAGATACCCAAACCAGAACTTAGATGTTACCTTCAGAAATAAATGGAAACGAAAGGCAGGTCACAGAGGGCGCACAACAGGCTGACACATCATTGATGTTAACTCAGATACACTGTGACCTGTGTTACAGCAATGGAGATCTTAAGCTGTGTAATAGTCCAAGCATTAACCTGTTTTTCCAAGTTCTGTTGGCCAAAACGGAGTGAAAAAAAAAATTCAGCACTAACTCTGATGCAGTATTCAGGAGCTGGGTTTAAGGGAGTGGAGATGGAGGACCATTTACAGGAGAACAGAAGGGTACACAAAGAATTGGGTGGGAGATTCTCCGTACCGGTATAAACTAGCAGAGCAACAGAAATCAGTGAGGTCACCTGAAGAGGCGACAGGCATTTCTGTTCAACCCCATTGGGCAATTGTCGTCCTAACTACAACAACAGCTTAGAAATGGGTGTGAAGGAGATGGTTTTGACTCACTGTACTGTCAGTACTCTGGACCCGTTGTCCAGAGACCATCACCAGGCTACACCCCGCCACCCACACCCCTCCCCATGACCACCATGCAGCGATAGTTACTTCCTGATTATCTGAACTGCCCACGTCCGCTTCTTGGCCTCCTTCCGTGCCAGCACCCCTCGCCAACAAGCCTCCAGCTTGATAGCTGCAAGAATGGATCGGGTCCTTGCATTAGTATCAGAGGTCCTGTGCCATACTACCCTTTAAACTCGCACAGCAGGAGTTATAACTGGCTCTGGCAGCTCATCCCATCAGCTAATCTCTACAGTAAGAGGCAGAGAACATTTTCCTCTCCGTAGTAACTGGCTGATCTGGCACTACCTGCAACTGTAGAGCTCAGCCATCAAGGCAGGTATGTCCTGTGCACAGCCAGCAGCTCGTCTTAGAACGTGGCCTTTGAGCCTGCAGCGTTATACATCAGCCCATGCCCCGTGCTAAGGGGGGTTGTGTCCCGAGCAGGTAATGAGCAAGTCCCTCAGGACCCCACGGGCACAGCAGAGGGTGCTGCCGCTGCACAGAGCTGCTCCCACAGCTGATGCCTGGGTGACACCACGAGCAGCACATGGTGTAAGCAGCTAAACAGACCTCTGTGACCGCTCTTTGCACAGCTGTCACCAGCACCCACAGCCCTGCAGGGAAACCACGACTGCCATCTGCAGCAATGTGGGTTTGTGACCTCCCAAAGCTATAAATCCTGCTGGAAAGCGTAGCCCTAAGAAGAAAATCCTTGATTCCAGAGCCCATACCTGCTTCTCTCTTCTTCTTGTACTCTCTTTTCCCAAGGCATCCTTTATATTTGGCCTGGAGTCTTGAAACTGGCAAAAAAAAGCAGAGACATTGCTCCTCAAAAAAAAAGCAGAGACATTGCTCCTCAAAAAAAAAGCAGAGACATTGCTCCTCAAAAAAAAAGCAGAGACATTGCTCCTATCTACAGGATCCCAGCATTCGGGAGCTGTGCTCCCAGTGATCAGACACCATGGGCCAGGGCACAGGAGGGTCTGCACAATCACCAAGGAACAAAGCTGCCAGAACACCAACAGGAGCAAAGCAGCCTGCGTAGGTAACCGTGCCCTTCGGCAGCCCCGTGCGTTTATGCATTTCAAGCAGGTACAAACAGGTAACAGTAGGACGAGACAGGGGCATCCCAGTCCCAGAGGGAAGGTACTTGGTGCATCTAGACATGGACCAACAGTTACTGGTAGAACCAAGGAGCTCTAAGGAGATGTGTATCTAGAACCCAAGCGATATAGCTAGCGAGTTCTCCCCATGCTGGAAAGAGATTACTGAGTTTTCCTTGGACTCTCCGGAGCTGTGCAGACCAGGGGTCTCAGCTCTCACCACGGTGCATCTGCTGCGTGAACCTGGAGCCCAGAAACACAGTTCACCCAGACCCTTCCTCTTAGTCTGTATATAAAGAGAACTGGAACCATACCCAAGAGGTTCTTTCTGAATTCAAACGCATCTTCAGTAGCAAACAGAGTCTTTGGGAACCGAATAAATATTTTCGTTCTGAAAAAGAGACCATGAACAGCTTATTCAGAGTGAGCCATTGTTTCAGCTGCCCTGACCAGGATCAGAGTCCTCCAACTAGCTGTAACGCTGACAAGCTGCATCTCCTTCCACAACCACTCTTCATTTGTCTAGCTGGCACATCCCAAAAGCGTGCAAAGGGCTTGGCAAAGGGTGGCAGGGAGAGGGAAGGAAGCAAACCATCTATTACTGCACAAGGTCCCTGGAAGGTGCCGTGTGGAGACCTCTGCCTTTACACAACTTGTAATTCTCAACACTGGGATCCCTGCAAGTTTCCCCAGGGGCTGTGGAGGTCAGGACAAGCAGCTGAAAGCCAGTGAAAACAGGTTTTCTTGTCTTAGCTAGATATTATCTTGTCTTATCCTAGACATTAATTCAGGTTGAAGGTGACATTAGAGAGCCCTGCCTTGCCCCGTGCCTTCCCTTTAGCAGGGAGGACAAGATGGTGGTTCAGGAGCAGTTGAAAAAGGTGGTTAAGAAAGAGCCTGAGCCTAAGACAGGTAAGTTGCCTCTGGCTGCCCAAGCACACAGAGAGACCCAGAGCTGAAGCAACGCAGCCCTTCTCCCCTAATGCAGAGATGGAAGAAACTCAGCTGGATTCAAGCTTCCATGGAAACAGGAAATTAAAAATAAAGAGGAAATTTGTGCATCTGGGCTTTTTATCCATCTCCTTGCTCCTGCGCATTGTACACCTTTGGGGTGAGGTTACCTCGGCCTGTTTTAAAGAAGTCACTAATCAGAAGCCGTCAGGTTTGCAGACCCAGGCAGGCTCACCCAGTTCACGTGGTGAAGCAAGAGCCAAGCTAAAGGGATCTGTTCACACCACTACATCTTGCAGCTCCCCGGGAAGGGCCACACAGTGGCTTGCAGTCAGAGACAGAAGATCAAATATGGCAAGCACCACGCAGCTGAGCAGCAGAGAACACAGCCAGGAAAAGGGAATTTACCTTCCTAATTTGTATTCCTCGGGCTTGTAACCAATATGCTTGATGAGTCTCTCCACACCCTCAGCTGCTGGCCCATGCCAATGTGGCCAGGTAGCTGGACAGAGGGATTTATACCTGAAAGATCAGCAAGACATCAACACAAGTGACTTGATGTTTGAGGAACCCCTTCCTGAAACTCTCGCCTTGAAATTCCTACCCCTTTTTTCGAGACAGAAGATGCCAAAGCAGATCAAAATGGCTACAGACAAAAGAACCCACCTGTCTGCTGATGCTTCCACATCTCGTATCACTGGAACTTGACATTTAAAAGCAACCTTGCTCGGAAGCCCTCATGGGAAGGCAGGGTTGCACGGCCCCACTTACCTTTGCAGGAAGAGTTCATACTTGCGCCGGTAGGCGAAGCCAGCTCGTCTCACCCGCAAGTGCTCCATCAGTCCCAGGTACTTCACCTGGTGTCGGATCAGATAATCATCAAACTTCCCTGCAGCAAGAGCACACGTTCACTGGTAAAGACTCTGCGGAAGCTCCCTCGCTTGTCCGTGTATCGGGACAAATGAGGAAGGAATCAAATCCACAGTTACTCAAGGTGATGACTTTGCTGATAGCTTAACCAAAGTTCTTTTTAATGTATGTATATATATTTATCTATATATGCTGTACTTAGCTACAAGCTAAAGGAATGAAGTGGGGGAGACTCTCTCAGCTGCATCTTCAGCCCAATGCCTTACCAGGCTCCTTGTTCTCATTCGGTTTAATACATCGGACATAGGAAGGCTCCTTGGACATTAGGATTTCTATGAGGCTCGTCAGACTGTTTTTGAACTGGGTTGCAACCTAAAACAACATTGGAAGAACTGACTTAGCTTTAGAACCCATCACTGCAGTAACTGAAATCAACTCCTTCCCCACGCCCACCTTAAAACGGGAAGCAAAAGGCTGACGTACGCATCAGTAGCCCAAAGCTTTTGAGGCATAGTTAAATCACAAGGTACCTGGACAGAGCACTTGGCCGGAGTATCTGAACCCCTGCCATGCAGCTGGACACGCAAGGGAGCCCTTCAGAAACCAACTACTGCTGGGCGCTAGGCACAGGGCTCGTTTTAGAAGGATGCGTTAATAATAACATTAAGGGATGTCACGGGGGTAGGTGCTGTCTCAGCAACATCACTGTCCAACTACAGGGAAGCTAGCGGGGCTGTAACACCAGCAAAAAAAAAAAAAAAAAAATCCACTGAATTCCAAACTGAGGACGGGATCAGTGCTTAAATGAAGACTTGGGAAGTTGAGTTTATATTCAAAGTCAAGACTAAACTCACAGTCTCTGGTCTCCTCCTGTTGTCCAGCTCCGACGGTGAAAAGCAGTCTCTAATGATGCCATTTTTAGAGTTGCACAGCACCTGAAACAGGACAAGTGAAGAGCTGCCTTATTTAGGAGACCTGTTATTCCTACTGCCATCCTTCTAAGCTTGAACAGCACAGCGGTTAGGATGTGTGTATAGGTGCCCAAAGAACATTGCTAAGGAGAGAGAAACATTCTCGTTTGCTACAGAGATTAAATACATCTTCTGCAAAACACCTCTGCTTCAAGCAAGGTAACTCAAGACCCTTTTTTGTTGTTACCTCTTTCAGGTTTCTGTACAGGAGATCATTATTCTTCTCCAGAAATCCTAAAGAAAAAAAAGAAGGTTTGGTTCTTTTTGAAGACTACTTTAACACAAAATCTGGAAATTTATATCCTCAAAATTCACACTGCATTCGTGCTCAAGACTTCCAAGTAACAGTGCCTTCAGAGGGCAGGTATTTTGTAATTCGTCTTCACATCAAATCATTCTCTACCGCATTGGCTTAAAAGCTCAGGTGTCTTCTAGCCTGGCACTTCTGTCCCACTCACCAACAGCACAGTAAGTGACTTCTCCTGCGTAGTGAAGGAGGCGGAAATCCACCCAGTCAATCGATTTCCGTGTCTTCTGGTCTGCAAGCTTGCGGCTGCAGGGAAAAAACCAAACCACACGAAGAGAAAAAGCAGCAGATAGGCTTCCTCAGCCTGCAGAAAGTCACCTGCACAAAAAGCAGCTGTAGCAGAGCTGGGAGCCTATTTTATGGCTGTTCTAGCAACGTGGCTCTGACTGTGCATTATGGCCCATAATCAAATTATCATCTGTCCATTCTGAACAGCTAACAGCAAAATTGAGTGCTGGAGAATGAAGGCAGTTCCCATAAACCCCTCAAAATATTTGTGACCTACTCATTGCCATTTGTCAATGATCACCCTTTCTGGAAGTATTAAGATTTCTTCCTATAACCCTCATTTAAATACATTACCATGGCCTAGATAAGAAAGATCACCAGCTTCCTCAATTTCAAGGTGAAAAAGGGGGCCAGAAGGTTTGTTTGAGATATTTTGCCCTAGAACAAGAACCCAAATACAAAGGAGGCATCCAAATTTCCAAGAATAGCAGGAAAATTTTAGAAAGCAAGGACTTCTGGAGGGAAAAAATAATTTAAAAAAGAGCAACCTCACAGCTTAAGTTTCAGCTTTGTAAGCAGTTGCTAACAGCGGAGTTGTGTGTCACAACAGCACGTTAGTACATCAAAATTTCCTTCCAATTGTATCGTCAAGTACAGATTCCATTTAAGTAGCTCTAGCACTTCTATTTAAAGCCTTTAATCAGGCAGAACAGCATTAAAGCACGCTGTGGTGACAAGGAAGTTGGCTATACATTTTCCACTTGGCTGTGATGAACTTCAGAGATGTAGAAACGGTGACAATTCAGCAGCACAACTCCGAATCAATGACTTGCCAAAGCCCTTCCCTAGGCTGCTTCTGGGAACTGCCAGGACAGCCCAGCGCCAGCGTGTTCGTCTGCCACCAGGCACTGAAGCCCAAAATACTACAAACAGAGTATTAACCAAAACGCCACCCAGCTGGGAGATCTGAGCAGAAGCATGTTTCTCCATTTCCTCTTCAGACCCAAAGCTCCCACGTATCAAGGAGGACCGGTGAAAAATATTTATGTACCACTCACAGCCTGGGGCATTAGGCTCCTCTTCGCAACACCTTCAGCTTTCCATGGAGTCAGTGGGGGACAATGCCATCTATGGCCAAAACCATCCCACCTTCATGGGCCAAAGCCATCTAATCTTTACAGTCCCAGTCCCTAATTTTAGCGTGGAATGAAAACAGCCTCGAAGATCAGCATGACACAAGTAAAGAGGGATTCCTGAATCCCCCCCCCCACTTCCTCAATACCCCAGGTCATACTCTACCAGCGTGGCACACGACAGTGTTAGACAGCAGACGGGCTCCTTGATTTTCTTTGGTAGAAAGCACAAATTGCTCCCTCCCCAGTACTCTGTTGTGGGAAAGAGGTGGGACTTTCCTCTGCGATAGGATACAGAGCATAAATGCATACGTCACAAAGTGGGCATGATCTCCTACTTTCTCTTCCAGCTTTTCCAAGAAGCTCAAATCTGTCGCTTCGCCAGGTCGTAAGCATTCTTCATCCTGAAACAGCAGACACCAGATACAAAACACTGCTCTGAACAGACTACTCTCTCCTTGCCAGTGTTTAGTACGACTTTGTTATGCGAAACCAAAGAGCTTGCTTACAGTTTGAGATGAGTTCTATTCTATACAAGAATTTCCTAGTTTAAATTTAGAGCTTTGTTCATCTGCTTTCAGGAGCACTGTCAAGATAAATCAAGTTAAGTCAAATCTGCCTTTTTCTCCCAAACTTGGCAATGCCCTGCCTCATCCTTTATTATTTGTAGTTAATCTAAACAGAAACAGTGAGAAAGATGACATCATTAGATATCAAAATTCAGAAGGATCTGAAGGACTCTTGGTCTTGATGAACCACAGAGTCGGAGGGGGAAGACAAGCTTACAGATTACCCTTTTCTAACCCAAGAAACCCAACTCCTCCTGCTCCCCCAGTTGTACTATGGGTAGAAAAGTCCTGCTCAAAAGAGCCATCTGTTACAACGTGAAGCTAATGCTGAGCTTCAGCAGCGCCTTCTCTGGATTATGATGTACTAATCCGCTGTCTCCTGGACTGAGGCGATAAAAAGTCTCAGCTTTGTGGACACGTCAGAGGTGGCAGCAAGGGACAGCTCCACTCCAAGTTAGGCTACAAGTCTCTACAGGCAAATTACTTGATTTCTTACTAATTAGGGTTTGCATTCAAGAACGTATCACCGCAGTAGTTAGCTTGTGTGCTCAGACTCCTCCCTGTGGAACTGCACACTTAATTGAAGCAAAAAACCAAACAGTACTCAGCACTGCAGAACAAGTTCCTTGTTAAAGGCTGTGGAGGGAGCTGCCTTCAGCCTCTCCCATTTCTCCTGCCATCCCTATGAAGGCACAAAAAGGATCATCTTCAGATTTTAGGAGCAGTAACAACAAAAGGGCAAGGACACAAGTGGAAGACCTGCAGCTCAGGAGGAGGCAGGCAGCTCTCTGGTTTCTTTCCTAGCTGAGTCCTTCTGAAGCATCAGACATCAAGGCTAACGGGCAGATGGGATGAACTGTCCTCTTCCACCTTCACAAGAACCCGGGTGTCTGGCTTCAGAGGGCGGTGGAGGAGCACTCCTGGCGTTCCGCAGGCTCCCTAAGGGTACTCGGAAGAAGACTAGGTCCCATCCCTGCTGCTGACTGTAGCCAGCCAGGTTGCTGCAGGTACCTTCCTTCTGTGCCTCAGTGTCTCCAGGCAAAAAAATGGAGCGAATGGCCTAGGTCTGCCTTCTCAAGCACTCAGAGTTGCTGTGGAAGCAGCATACCTCCTTTAAAACCCACAGCTCTCTAGCAAGCAGAGCCTCTACCTTAGTCTTCTGGGTCTTTCCTAACAAGGTCTATTCGTTTATGTCCTGAATAATGCAGAGCCATCACATAATTAGAGGAAAAAAATATATGATTATGGGCCATTACAGCAGGGTACAGGCAGGCATTTTTAAATTAAGTAGCACAAACTCTGTTCTTACCAGAATGGAGATTATTCCTTTATGCTTCTGCTCAACCAGGTCACAGATGATTTTATTGTTAAAATACGGAATCGGTTCCCACTGGAAAGATGGAAAAAAAAAAATAAAAAGAAGAGAAGTTTTAGAGGAAGATCTTTTCCTTAGAAGTTTTAAGTTCTTTGGAGCCAGGCTCCAATCCCCATAAAGATCAGTGTAATGAATTAGGACTGACCGAGCTGCTGGGGAACGTGACAGCACAGTGATCTATCACCCCACACTACAGTCTTCCAGCTTTCAGCAGCCAAGACCATCCTCTTATTCTCTACACTAACACGCTCCACCTTCCAGTGTCTCACACTGTTGGAGCTCCTCATTTCTACAGGGACGTTGTCACTACTGACCTGAGTTTTGGGGCATGCCCTACCCCTTGCTCAGACGATTAAATCCTGGCTAAATTACACTGCAGAAAGGGTTACAGAACGAGACCCATGGCTGTCTTATACTTTCCACATGAAAAATGCAAACTCAAAAAAGAAAAAAGCAGGATGCCTTCCTCATTGATGATCAAAAGCATTTGGTGTAATGGCAGTTCAAAGAAAAAAGGGAGGGGGAAAATAGTAAGTTACCTCTATTCCTTCTAGTTCATATTCCTCCTGCTCTGCTTTCAAGGTCATCTCAATCAACAGCTGCTGGAGCTTCTCATTGCAGTAATTAATGCAGAACTGCTCAAAGCTTCAGAGTGGTTAAATGAGCATTAGTTTCTGTTTATTTCATGGACAGTTTTCCTTCTCCCACCACTACCTACTCTTTTCAAGCCAAACAACCCACTTCCACACAGATGAAACCCACACATTCCCCCACACTGTTGTACCAAGGGCTCACCCCCAGGCAAGCAGTCCAAGACAAAGCTTTCCCCAGGGGGTTCAGCTAAGCTGGGGCACTCAGGTCTTGCAGTCCCCCGTAGCTTGCCTTGCTGGGAGAAGAGTACTCTCAAGAAGCTGCGTAGGACTCCAGCACATGCCCCCACCAGTACGAGGACAGACTGCCCCAAGCCTTGGGACTGGCTGTTACCTGTTTGTGTCCAGCACTTCAAAGCCATAGATGTCCAGCAGCCCGATAACTGTTTTCCGAGTTGAATCCTGTTAAAAACACCATTGCACTGTAGTTGCTGCTTCAGATGATGCTTCTTCCCTGCATGTTTCTTGTTGTTTCCTTCACCTAAGTGTTAAACTTTTTCTTTGAGAGCTTCATGTCAGATGCCAGTGGAGTTAACCACTTTAAGCAGGTAGTGAACCACTAGAACTATTTAACGTACCACCTTCCACACCTAACTACACAGTTTTCCAGCTCAGAGCTGTGGGACACCCCTGTGTCAGCGATCAAGCATCCGAGACGCTTGGTGATGAGTGCTGTAGAGCCTCACCGGAGAAACTCTGCTCAGCATGTTAGTGAGGAGAAGAGGGTGTTGGGGATGTGGTGGTGGGGTTTCCTCTCTCTTTACTAGTGTGATGCTGATCTTTGAGTCTGGTTTCATTCCACATTCAATGTCTAGGAGGACACTAGACCAGAAACCAACCTTGTTGGCTAGAGAGCCATTAATTTTGTTGACTAGCCAAGTGAAAGTTCGTCCATAAATCGCCTTTGCTACTGCATCCCGAGCATAGAACGCCAGATCCACGTTCAATGGGCTTAGGACCTAAAAAAATATGAGAGATATACCAGAGACAATCAGAGCAAGCTTCTGCAAAGCCAGTTCACACCTGCGGTATACCACAGCACAGCACTCAGCCTATCTCAACTGGAGCTGCCTACCCATTTATTTACCCTCAGCGTTACTTCGGTCTGGTGTACAGCCACACATCAGCAGGACTGTGATACTATGTTTTGGAGAGTACTAATTTAGATAAGTGAGTAAAGCATTCCGATCTGCTTTTAATTTTACTAATCTTTGTGCAAAATGCTCAAAGAACAGTTTTTACCAGTGCTTTTGTCCATTTATGCAGCCCAGTTTCCCAGTTCACTCTAGGGACTGAGCAGAAAAAATTGTTTGGCTCAAATACAGGGCTGCCTGCAAGTCCCTGTTCCTAGCTTTTTAACAGTTACTGCCTTCTTCAGCAGCAAAACTAATACTGGGAACACGTTTAACATCTCAGGCTAGAAGAGGAAGGTGATACAGCAGGAGAAAGACAGCCAGAGCGATTTGTTTTTTACTGTAATGTTGCTAAAAACAGAGCTCCTAATCTGCTACCACCACCACTAGCTGGGGTGGCTCCCAGCTGCCTGAGATTCCCCAGGACTGCTTGATACCTCTTCAGATCTGGCTTCTATCTTCCGATGGGTGAGAGCTTCCTGCAGAATAGACAAGTGCACACCCAGCAGCTGCAGAAAACAAAATACTTGCACTGAGAGCACGGCCAGCAGGAGACTGTTTAAATAAGCAGTATTGTGTGATCAGTAGGGCACAACCCCTCATCCCATTCCCAGTTACGCTCATCTTTGAGGAACAGTAAGGAAGTTGCAGTGAGATGTCCTACAGAGAAAAGGGGCCCTACAATTCAGGGTAGTCTATAACAAGAGCTGAGTATTTCTACAGCAATCCTTCTGCTTTCAGGAACAGGTTAAGAGGAAAACACAGCTAGGTTAAGGCTTTCTTCACAGCACTTGTAACACGAACATTATCTCAGAAGAGATACCTTTGAAATCCATTTGATCTGCGTGCCATCACGAATGATGGCATGTCCATTGCTGTCTTCTTCAAACTGAATGTTCCCAAGGTGCAGCACACTAGCAACAATTCCGAAGAGGTGCTAATAATGAGACATACACACAGTTAGAAAACAGATCCCCACAGCTCCATGGGATGGTACTAATCTTTGCTGTGTGTGCTAATAAATGGAATATTGGCTAGGCTGAAGGAGGTGAGTCAGACAACCTGCTTCAGAGATGCGCTACCCCCAGTTGCCATCGTGCTGTGCCAAAGGATAGAGCTCTTCACCCACCCACTCCCTCCCAAAGTGATGTCTTATTCCATCCTTATCACCTCCCCCAAGCAAGACTGCTTCCATCACTTTTAAGGATCAAGTGTGCTGCTATCTTCCCTTAAGCTCCCCTTGGTAGGCTCAGTCCCTTTCACATGCATACCTCTATATCTTTTTCAGTAAAGTCAATGATAGAAAAAGCTTTGCGGACTGTTTTCCAGTCGTTCTTGTCATTAATAGAAAACACTTTGGCACATCGACCCTATACAGTAAAAGAAAGATGAAGAATACAATTAATTGGCAAAGCAATTTTATTATCAGCAACAAATAAAGCACACTTTGGGCATACTGCTTCCATTTCCAGTTTCCTCAGCCTGTATAGATACAGTCTGCAACTAGCCAGCAAGTTTATTTCACTCCCGCTGATCCTGAAAGCAGCTTATTTGGTCAGATACTTCAGTTTATAGCTTCAGCTTCAGGTAACTTAAAGCATTGAGCTTGAGTAGTGAATTACCATAGAATGGCTAAGTCTTGTGAAGAGCTCGAGCTTACAGCCATCTTCCATTTCTATGGTAATAATACCTTCTGCCCAAATATTCTTCACTACCAAGGAAGAGAGGAAACAGAGAGCACTACCACGAAGTGAGCTGTGTGCTGTATAGCCATAGCTATGGACCTCTAGAATAGGAGGTCCATAAATCCCGAGAAACTCATTTTATACCAGGTCCTGACACAGGGGCATTGGAAGAAGTGCCTTTATACAAAGTGTAACTCGCAGACAGACACTACTCTGCTGTTTAGTAGCTCAGGCTGCTCTTCTCAATGAATCAAGAAGCGTCCTGACCATACCAGAGGGACCAGGGTCAAACAGTTTAGTGACTTCTGCTTACGAGCATCTACGTTCTCACACCAGCAGTATGAATGGCAGCAGCGAGCCACTCTGCACACACAGGACACGAGGAGTACGCAATCAATAAGAGAACTGATGAAAGTGACTTTTAAAATCTGATGGCCTTGCTGTCCCTGGGTCATGTTGCCCAAAAGCGTCTTTCTGTCCCCACAACCATATCTGCTGATCCAATACGAGATGTTGCCCCTCATAAGCCACTTATCATTGCATCCTTGGGCCACCACAGCTGGAACAGCTCCTGCTACAAAAGCACCCGGGGTAGAACGGTGTCCGACAGCCCCAGAGCGAGCATGTTTGCAACCAACCTGCCTGCAAGTTCCGCTGTAACGTGACACACAGGGGGTTCTCGTCGCAGCTCAGCAGCGCCCGTAGTACGTCAGGAAAGCTGCATTTGCAATCCCTACAGTTTGAGATTGAAGATAAAGAGAGAGGGACAAGCTCTCACTGACCTGGATGAGATACATGTACTTCTGGGGGTTGCGCTCCAGCCCAAGCCAGCAAAGAAGATCCTTGTCTCCACCCTCGAGCAACTGGTAGAAAATATGGAAGTTCCTTTCTCCATGGTTTTGATGGACCACTCGGGATTTTTCAATTAGGTAACTGAGGATGTGCCCTCCCACTGGAGCTCCCTGGCAGAACAAAGCAGCCAGATCAACACCAACAGACACAAACAACATCATTGTGATGGCTGTTCCTCCAAACCTGGAGCAAGCAGCAGCGTCAGGAGAAGCGTGTTTCTGCTGTCACTTACCTGCCATCTTGTGTTTCAGAGCTAGCATCCGACAATAGTACAAGTTGTATCTAAAGAGTTTGGTGTCTTTCTAGTGTATCTTGTGCTTTACAACAATTTATAGTGGCTTTCTACCGCGTGCTGGCAGTATTGCCAGTAATATAGGAAGCTTTCAGGATGTAAAACTAATCACTTTACTCGCAAAATGCAACGCCTGTAAAAATAGGGTCAGAAATCTGCAGTGTAAGTCTTAATAAATCCTGTGCTGCCTGGTAAGTGTCCAAGAGGTTCACTGATATAGCTTGTTTTAATAGCGGTCCATTAAGTTTGTTCTCACCTTAAAATCAAATTGGATATCCATGTATTTTCCAAATCTACTCGAGTTGTCATTACGCAGAGTTTTTGCATTTCCAAAAGCCTAAGGATAAACAGATAAAGTCACTTATCTTAATGAGAACTGACACCCATGGTAGGGTGAAGCTCCAGAAATAAAGATTTGCTGTGTCAGCTGGGTCCTACTACTGAATTTAGTGGGATTACAGAAATACAAAGTTGGTGGACTTGGCAGTGTTAGGTTTATGGTTGGACTCGATCTTAAAGGTCTTTTCCAATCTAAATCATTCTATGATTCCAAGCTAGCATATTTCCCTAGCTTTGATGTGGAATTCAGCTAAACAAGGTATCACTCTTTCTTGTATGACCTGTAACTGAAGCATGGGGAACTGTTGCATGTTGTACAGGTTCCTTGTACTCCCAGGTTTCAGCTATCCTCCACTACAAAACCCAAGTTTAAGTTTCTAAACGTTAAGTGATATTAAACCGCAAGCACTCTTGCGGAGGTTGTGCTGCCAAGAGGCCTGGCATATGTTACTATGCGTGTTGTGTATGCAGGGGCAAGAATCATGTCAAACAGGAGGCCATTCCTGGGTGCGGGTGTGTAGACTCGCATCGAAGCCTTGTGGAGCGAGGCCACCAACGCCAACTCTTCTGCATTTTGTGCCTTTATTTAGTTTTTACCTCCAGAACAGGATTGGAAAGCAGCAGGCGATCCCGGACGATCTGCAGCTGCTCTGTAGTCGGACAGGTTACCGCGTAATACTGCAAGATCTTCTTGGATGCTTCTGTCTTCCCAGCTCCGCTCTCCCCGGAGATGAGGATGAAGTGGTTGTTGTACTCGCTGCACATCACCCGGTAGGCGTTGTCAGCTATGGCATATCTGAACAAGGATCACAAGAAGTATTCAGGGGAGAAGCATCTGTTAGAAATGGCCACAGGCAGCAGAGCACCAGCAGTTTTCAGAAGCACTAACTCCTCGGCTGACACGACGAGTGTTGTACGTGATGGGGAAGCACAGCTCAAAACATGAGTCTGACCTAAGGTCTCATAGTAAAACCCCAGTGTGCATTCAAGGGACAGGTAGGGCTTGCTCTTTTCCCCCGCTGTTGCTGTAGGATTTATACAGGCTCCATGTATTTCTGGTGAATACAGTTTATACCCAGCAGGGACTCCCTCTTCCAAATTTCAGTAAAGGAAAGATCTCAACTTCTGCTGATAGAGACAAAGATAACCAACAGTGGAGCTTTCACCAATATGCCACTTAAGGAAAAGAAAAAAAGAAAAACTTAGTCAGACTACACAACAGCTTCCAACCATTACAAAAATTCCAGCTCAGAGTTCAAAAGTTGAGGTTTCTTCCCCTCTTGGGGAGTTCAAGTGGAGACTGAGCACAAGCGCTGTGGTAGTCCTGTGGTTGCCTGTACCAACACAGGGTCTCAGAGGACAAGGAAAGATGACCAGAGTGTTTTGGACAACTGAAGGAAAAGATGTTGACTTGGGCAATGGTCTGACTAGACCATGTGTAATGAGAAGGACACACTGAGCACTAGTCTGGACAGTTATCTTCAAGATAACTCTTCCCCTACAGCTTCCCCAATATCACTTCTGCAATCCTTTTGGTCCACTTCTGTTCTTGCAGTCAGCTAGAAGACAGAGAAAAATACAGCCTTACCTCCAGGAAGATGAGAATATCAGCATTCACCAGACCTAGTGACTGTGGCTACACATCCACGGTGCTAGTACACAGCATTACAGAGAAAATCCCATTTATTGGTATAAACTGAAATCCCAGTGGTTCTACTTACAGATGTGGTGGCAGTTCAAAAAAGTTAACCCCTCGATAAAGCTGCATCTGTGTCACTGTGTAGATATCCAGCTCTTTGTAAGGGTTGACAGATACAAGAAGAGTACCAATGTATGTCTGCAGGGAGAAAGAGTGCATACGGGTGGGAGACCTGTTCCATCACTACAACGACAGCTCCTGCAAGAGGAGTCAAGCATATCAGGACTGAAAAAGATGGTACAGAACTTGTTATGAGAGAAGGAAAAAAGGAAAAAAGCAAACAAAACAGTCCTCCACAGGTGTCACTACTTCAAAGCCAACACCAAACTTCTTGCAAAATCTCCCTAGTTAAGAGTAGAGGTGAGCTACAAAACCCAAGTTTAGGGCCTTGCATGTTATATACAAGGTTTTGATATCTCATGATGCTTAAGGATTTTTTTTTTTTTTCACTACTTAAAGCTAACATAATAATGCATTTACTATCCCAACTCAGTTTCACAAAAATCTTTGTAAATGGCCAATAACTAATGCTGCGAAGGAAAGCCAGGCAGGGTGTCTATTCCATAGATAGCTGTTCAACAGAAAAAATTCCTTCTTGACTGGGAAAGGTGATCAAACATCATGTTTTGGGACACATTACGTTTTCCCTTATTTGTATACATTTTCAGCATGTCAAAATGCCCTGTTTTACCTTCTTTTCTATTCTTTCTGTTAGCGTTGTCAAATGAGGACTGATATTTGTATAAAGGGCATGTTTAGAGACTGCTCGCCACTGCTGTAAGCCCACGTATAACCTTGAGGCTGCTGAGACTATGGGCATGGCTGTGAAGTTGTCTTCATTTGCACCACGAAGTACTCTGCACTCCTCAGACACATGAGATGCCATGTTCAGCACTTGCCTTCGAATACAGTAAGGGAGTAGGAAAGTGAAACACTACTGCATACTGCTTGGATCTTTGTAAGGCAACTCTGAGCAGGCTGAGAATATTATTTTCATCAGGTGAAGTAGACAGACTGCTACTGGGTGATCACTCTGCTGGGTAATACTAACATCTGACAAGGCTTGTTTTCTCAGAGCACAAAGCTGGGAGAGTACGAGAGTATTCTCTGCACTGATAGTGCCTCCTGCCCCTGCAGTGTTAGCTTGCATCCCATCTAGATGGACAACAATTTTTTTTTACCCTTACATATATGCATGCCACACTTCGAGACATTTCATCTGCCACAGGCTGCAGGAACGCACACGACTGGCACTTACGTAGATGAGGTTTTCCTGGTATCGCTTGCGAAGGTTGTTCAGGAAAGCAGTCTCACTGGTGTGGGAGTCCAGAAGCACAAAGTCCTGCACCCCGACTCTGTCCCGGGCTATCAGAGCCCCTTCCATGTTTGCGTCAGTGTTATCTTCCACTTCTTCCTTCTACAACACAAAGGTCATGGGATACAGAATTGGGAGAGAGCAGATAGAGACCCTAAGGGACAGCCAAGACCTTCCCCCTACCCCAGGGCCAAATCAGCCTTGCACAGGTAATGCCAAAAGGTTGTGACTCAAGCTGTTATCCACACCTTCCCCAGAGGTGGCAAATGCATACCACACAGGTCTGCACTCCAAATTCTTCACAGTCAAGACTCCCGAGACTGCTCAGAGAGGAAGACCAAGGTTTCCAGCCAGCCCTCACTGCTGTAACAGTTCTTTGGGACAAACCTAGCTCCATGATGCAGTTACAATCGGGACACTCCATGAACTCAGTCTAGACAAAGCAGTTGCAAGCACAAAGTTGGAAGTTAACAGTGGAAGACAGCAGACAAATTCTTGGTTTCTAACACCACCTGCAATTACTTTATACAGAAAAAGCCACGAAAGTGGACAATCTCCAGAAAAAGCTGCATTTAACTTGACCTTTAGGGGAAAAGGATTAATCCTACAGTACTACTCTGCACAAGATTGCTCCATCATTCCGCAAGCAGATCAAAGTCAGCTCTCAGGGTTGGGCAGCAGATGTCTCCACACGCCAGCAAAAGACCTGGGCAGGGAGCAGTGAGGCCACCAAGCTGATTAAACTAAACAAACAGCAATTGGGAGAAACAGTTAAACCTTCACCAGCACACCCCCCACCTCTTTCAAGAGGCTGAAAGATGCAAAAAAGACGTTACTGACAAAACGTGACTCTTGCACACTCCACTTCCCATTCTTCATGGTGGAAGTTGACCTTATACTGAAAATACTCACTGCTGAGGATCAAGCTGTTGTTTCCTGGGCTATAAGAATGAATTGTACGATTTTTATTTAATTAAATCAAACTGATAATTTCACGCTAGCAAATAGACAAACAGGATATTCTTTATTCTACAGCGATAAGTGTACCATAGTGGTGTTCTCAGGGTTTCTTTTTTTGTTTGTTTTTTAAAGACACCAGGGTTACACAATTCAGAGAAAAATTCCTACACTAATGCATAAAATACTTCCTGTACGATGTAAATGAAGTTAATACATTTTGAGCAGCTTACCTTTTAGGGTTTCCAGGCTTTGCAAATTAGGGGAGAAAAACTGAATAAGCAGCCATCAGCTGAACGCACGCAGCAGCTCCTCCAACTCAGGGACATGTCCCCAAGCCCAGCACCTTCGCTATTCTCATACTGCCCTCCGTGACATTGGCTTTTACATTTTGCTGCTCCGCTGCTCAACACGATTGTGTGAGGGTGCGTAAGGTTCTGAACAAGCCTTGGAAGGATAGTGAGGCACTGCACGCAGTGCCACATCGCTTCTCCCCCCTCCCCCATCTTTTTTTTTGTTGTTTCATGTTAAAGCAGAAGCTTTACAAGGTGTAACTAGGCACCATGGAAGATGTTTCTGCTAAGCTTTGGCAGACCCTGACTCTGGAAGCAGGCTTTTGGGATGAGCTTGTGTAGCACTGCTGGAAGAGGACAGCACTTTGGACACTAAGGCTTGGGGGATTTTGAAACAGGGTTTCAGTACAAGGACCCAACCACACAATATTGTTTATGACTGAGGGAAGCTCAGAAGAGTCAGCTCTTAAGCAGGAATTTTAATGTTAGTTCATTTTCAGTACAGCCTGTTCTTTACATTCATGTGTTTATGGCACCGAAA
Organism: Leptosomus discolor; assembly: GCF_034619465.1. Lineage (NCBI taxonomy): Eukaryota > Metazoa > Chordata > Aves > Leptosomiformes > Leptosomidae > Leptosomus > Leptosomus discolor. The sequence goes on along the minus strand of NC_141406.1, from coordinate 15,364,887 downwards.
GAGTGATCTGAGCTTCGAGATTTATATTCAGCAGTAATATCACCACAATACTCCAGAGAGATATTCTGAAAGCACACTATTTAAATCTTGTCAGAGTTTAAAAATAAATAAATCATACTTGCACTAACTTCACATATGAGCAATTACTTTCTCGCCTTTTACATCCACTGCCTCCAGCTGACTGTTACCAGCTCCAGGTGGGCAGGAGGCAGTATTCCTCATTTCTCCTGAGCCATGGCACAGCGGGGCTGTGGTCGCTTCTTTCTTCTGCCACAAAGATACCTACATTTTTGCCTTTTAATATTAATAGCCCTTTCTTCCCCCCCCCCCCCCCCCCCCCGCACATGACATATCCATTTGTTGTGCTTGTCCTTATCTCAGATTCCACTGGTTTGGAATTTGATTTGATTCTACAAACTTCTGGAACCTAAGAGATATTCGCCAGTCACAGTCATTACTACCTTCATTCTGAACACTTTCCTCTAAACCAAGTAGCCTGTGCAGTACTTGCTAGTGCTGGTGTTCCCACACCACTAGTCACCCCAGTAGTCGTGACACCTCCCAAGAAGATTACCCTAGCCTCGCAAAATCATTTGAAGGCTTGACAGGACGGCTTTTCAGAGCGCAGTATTGAGTGGGATAATAGTAATAATTTGAGTCTCTCTGTTCTGGACTAACACAGATGACAAAACCTTCAGTCATACCTGGTTTTGTATCAAGCATGGTTGCCATAGCAATATCCAAATAATAATAATAACGATAAAATCTATTCTGCAAACATTTTCAGCAATCTTGTAACTTCATTGTATTGCAAATGAGACAAATGGGCAGCTATAGTGCAAGTTACCAGCGTGTCTACCCCATCTGAGCAGTATTCAATATTACCTGGCAGCACAATCTACATACTTTTGTGTTATGAAGAGACAGGTGTTTTTTTCCTCTAAAGACATTTCATCTGCTCCACATAAGTTGCTGCAAGGTTAATAAACAAATATATGTTTCATAAACAAAGTGCCAGAGATTAGAGACAGATATTTATTATTTCTTTTGCCCTAATACTTCCTTCACCATCCAGCAGGGAAACTTTTGTCATAACCATCTTGCCTTTCTTGATCTTACTACAAGGGCAGCTGAGCTTGGAGCCCAGCCCCTACCCACAGGGCTGACCTGCCCAGGCTGGGAGGGCATCCAACCTTCTTAAGACCTGACCAAGCTGTACGAGTCCTTATCAGGCTTAACAGAGCAGCTGTTTGCTCCAGGTCAAGACCAGAAGGAATTTACCATCCCCTCAGAGCAGTGAAGACACACATCTCTCAAATCAAGCATGTTCAGGCTCTAATAAATCAGCATCCGGGGACACAGAATCAAAAGCAATCAAACTTGTGAAGCTGGGGCTGTTGAATGAGTTCTCAGACCTCAGCACGCCTTACCAGGTTAAGGGATGTCTCTGAGTTTAATTGCAAGCCCATTCCTAAAGCAGAGGCTTTGGCCTGGCTGCAGGAACACGACCTCCCGATACACCCTCTGCTCCGTGCGCGGTCAGCTCCTCTCCAGCGAGCCATCGAGACACCTCCGCCAGCACACGTGGAACAGCCCAGAGTCAGCAGCCTCTAGTACCAGCCCACTACCAACACACCAAGCTACGACATCCCCAATTAGACCGATCTAGACATTTCTACCACATCACATGTGCAGCCCGTGGCGTCCAACTGCCACACGCTCATGTGCCACACAGGAGGAGCCCGGAGCATCCCATACCACCTCTTCTAGGGCTTCGGGCATACGAAGCCTCCTGTCTTTCTCAACCGTTGTTCTCTTTCAGCTTTCAGTTATTTCAAGTTATTTTTGACAGTCTGAGTAAGAAGTCACCTGATTTTTCTCCCAGGGTAAAGCAGGTTTTTGGTAGAATTACTGCAAGCAGAGAATACGTGAACAGCTTCGCTTTCAAAATACACACGCAGCATTGATCAAAATAATAATGCCCCGAAACCCACCTTGCTCTGCAGATACCCTGCACCAGGCCAAACAAAGGATTTAAAACCGAAAACCTCAAATTGAGGTTGACCCAAGGCAGCGCAAAACTCAAACCATATCACAGCCTGAACTGCTTCCCCTTGTTTTTCCCCCAAACAGTTGACACTCACTTTTTCCACTCGGGTTTGATCATAGCACAGTGGCTGCCTGCCAAGGTTAGAGTTTGTCATTTTACTGGAAAGACAGACTACAAACAGCTTAAGGTAGACTTGTCCTGCTGAGAAAGCACTCGGGCCAAGCTGGGCAAGAGACTTTTACTTTCTCTCCAAGCTGGGAAGCATGAAAGCGTAAGCCTGAAACCCCAGTGCCCATCTACCTGATCAGGTTTCCTTAACCCACTTCTCTCACTCGGATGTTAATTGGTAAACGACACTGTTCCTCATTAGACAAAAATCCCGAACTCTTTTCTGGGCTACTTTGTGCTCAGATTTTCTCTGTATTTGGCTGTTGCTGAGGTCATGCAATTTGACTATCACAGTACCGCTTACCTCCCTGTCCCCTGCTTCATTTCTGGAAGTTTACTGGAAGTTTGGTGCTTCCCTGGTATCACCGCCAGTAAGAGATACCTCCCCAGGACTCATCAGTGCACATTACCCCAGCAAGACACTGCTCTTTTTAAAGGATTATTTTCTTTTCCTCACCACTTCAGAGTCAGGAGATTTCTTTCTTGCCTACAGAGATGCAAGCGCTATCAGGAAATCTCTCCCTCGCTACAATGAAGGCTTTTTCTTTTCCCACAGGGATTTGTCTATCAACACTGAAACTACAAGGAGCTATGTCGGATCACAACACAAATTCATGAAATGTGCAGCTCTTGAAAAAGGGCTAAAATAAGGTCAGGAGCAACAGGCTAGTTTCTTCGACAAAGTTTGTAGCAGTTTGTACCGAACAAACAAGACTTGGCAAGGAAGAGTTAGAAAAACACATGGGTGTTTGGTTGTTTTTTTTTTTTTTTTAAAAAAAAGAAACTTTGCAAAATTATTACTTATCTTTGCCAGAGGCTCAGAACTTCATTTTTCAACAGACTCCAAAGTCAATTGATGCTGTTTCTTTGGTTTAACACCACAGAGCAGAAGAGATTAATATACAGGGGAAGAGCAGCGTCAGTTACAAAGCCACAGCTATTTTGGAAGCACCAGAAAAACCCAAACCAACCATGCTACATGCCACACGTGCAGACACAAACACAAGGCGAGCGCCTCAGGTGGGCACCACCTCACCCAGCGTATCTTTCAAGTGGCCTCTTACCCACCCAGCCAGGCAACCTCCCTTATCCACAGCAAAATGCCACGCAAGCCACCAGGCTCCAGGTGCAATGGGTCCGCCCATAAGGCCACCAATTCCCATGAGAAGAGCAGAAAAATCTTCTCGGGGATCCTCCTCACCCCCCACAAACCATCCCAAGCTGCCAGAGAAGCTGGGTGTTCTTACCACCACCCTACAAATTCAGAAGTGTGTTTATTTCAGACACGCTTCCTCCGTTACCTGCATCGCCCCGGCCGCAGTGTGCCATCTTCTGTCGACTCCTTCTCCCACAAAGCGTTAACAGGGCTGGAGTTAAGGCCCCCTGACACCCAGTATCATGTGTCGGGCTGTTTGCTCGCCTCCCTCCTTGGGCAGGGATGCTCACATCCTCGTTGTTTAATGAATTATCTAACATGCTGCCAGCACTCGAGCTGCGACGAGGTTTATGCCGACAGCACCGCTTGATGAGATTTTAAGGTCTCGCCAAAAGACCAAAGTCCGAGTCCGAAGCGATGGACTCTAACCTTTCTGACGGGTAATTTGAGCAAATCCAGCCACAAAAATATATTCACCCCTGAACAGGCTCCTCAGCCCCTTCCCACAGCTCCCGGCTTGGCTCCCCACTAGAGGTCACTGCAAAACCCATTTTCATTTGCAGTTTGAAGTTTCCACGGATTATTCCTTTTTTTTTTTTTTTTCCTTCTTCATATGCAACCGTTTCTCCCCCCCAAAAAATGACTTCTCGGGTTGGACTCTGATTGCTGCTGACTCCCACACGATGCCAGCTCTTTCTCCCCCTCTGCCCAGCTGTCAAAGACAACAACAAATATTTTCCCATGATTGCTTCTCTGCACAAACAACTGTCAACAGAATAAAACCCTTCCATTTGGGTAGCCGGTGATCCATGAGCAGCAGCAAGTGACCTCTCAGTTCTGTTCAACCATCCTCCAGATGATGCCTTCAATCCTGTACAGCACTCTGTATTTAAGAAGCTTTGCACCCAAGTCCAACCTCACAGAATAGCAAAGGTGTGCTCCTAAAGGGACTCATAGCAAGTCTCACTGCAGCAGTGGAAGAGCCCTTCCTGCACCACAAGATATCTTTGCCTGGTCTTACATCAACATTTAGAAACCAGATCTCTTACCTCGTGGCTCAGAGTCATTGAGAAAAACAGGCAAACAGTACAATCCTGGGAGCAGAGTCGCGCAACAGCATTTCTGACTTATCCTCAGCTAGTAAATACTGATTATCAACAAGAATATTCAAAACTTAAAATAAAAAAGCCCTCAATAATGTATATTTCCATAGAGAAGTGGAAGGAAACACCTGTTTTACAGCTAATTTATTTAGAACCAGTTTCCCAGCAGCATCAGGTTTTGGTACAGAAAGATAAATCTTACCAATAAGAGCACACTTGTGTTATAAACTCTGCAAAAGAGCTTCCCAACCCCACCCCCTCCAAAACTCAGAGCTTGATCTAATGCTGGACACAGCGATCCTAAAGCACAGCTTAGTCTATTTGTTCAGCTCTGTCTCCAGCTGGCATCCCAAGAAGTCTGCTGCGATACCAAACATTAATGACATTTTTGCCTATTCTCCTGTTGTTACACCCCCGAGATACAAGCAGATGAAACCCGTGCCACAGGAATGCAGCACAGTAAGCAGGCATCTCTGGAGCCATCCGATTTAAAACAGACAGGAGAGTCTTGGGACAGATGAGCTTGGAGCAACACTGTTAATACAGATTCCTTTAGAAACGTCAGAGCTCTGTTTTGGAAATACTCATTTGCTGCAAGAGGCAGCGCTCCTTGACCCAGTCCTGCACCCCTTGTGCTCAACAGGAATTTGCTCATTAAGAGTCCTGAAAAGTGGACGGCAGCACTGCAAGGATTACAACAAGGAAACCCCTTGGGTTCTGCTCCACCTTCCTCCACCTGAGGCTCTCAAGAGAAGTTGGCCGAAAGCGCAGCGACAGCGCTTGACCATAAAAAGCGGTAAAGAAAGACGTTCTGCAAGAGCCTGCTTGGCAAGGTCAGCAGGAGAGCACGGGCAGGTCCCAGCAATCACGCCTGTTCCTTCAACTCTGGCAGTGACCTCAAGGTCAAGATTACAGCATGCCGTAGGGCTGCTGGAAGGGGGTTACAGGCAGCTGCCTGCACCGTGTCTGCTCCAGGAGGAGCCAGGACCCCACCCCTTCATCCCCAAAGAGGACTGAGACCATCAAAGAGCTATACGCTTGGCAATGGGACTTGGAGCAATACATCGCCGCCCAAGAATAACAGCGAGCCCAGGGCAACAGGGAAATACTTTCCTCCTCCTGTGGAAACTTCGGTGTGGCTCACCAGAGTTAATCTGTTCAGGGTGATTTTCAGATAAATGAGAACCGCACATCAACCAGATTAAAGCAGGCCAGATCTCCACCGAGTGTCCAAGTTACGGTTGTCCCGTTGCAGCAAAGCCAACAAAAAGACGAGATGATTTTTAGATATTTCGGTAAGATTGGCCCCGATGTCTCTGGCAACCTCTTTCACATTTATAACGAAACTGAGATGCTATACGTCAGCTGCGCTCGGAAATGCAGCAGCACCATGGAAAAGGGACACCTTGGGTCCGTAACAAGGGACTCAGGCTGTCTTGCACTACTGTACACACTTTTCAAGGCAAGAGAATTCATAAATACAATTATACTGTGGAAAAATTTACACATTGTAGCCTAATTTCTTTTCAAAAAAATACAGAATAAGAGGGTTTTAAGGTTAATCAACAGCCTAGGGAAACGCCAACAGTTCTTAAGGCCTCTTGTCTGTCTCCAGGGCATAGTCTGCTATAGACTTGTTAAAGGGTGACTGTCTGTCTTTCTCAATAGAGGAGAGGTCGAGGTGAACCACTTCAGTTTCATAAATCAAAAGAAAGAAAAAAAGTGAGAAAATCTCCAGAGTTCAAACATTTCTTTAAAACCCAAACTTTAAATACTAAATGGGCTTCATGGCTGCCATTTTGAAAAACATTAGTTTGCCAAAGGACCCTTTTGATTTCTATTTGAAATGCGAGCGCTCACAGATAATCCATTGAGAATCAAACCCTCACAAAAGGCTTCCTGAAACAATCGCGGCGCTGGTGAAGGACAACATTTTTGTGCCCAAAATAAAACATTTTAATGCGCTACAATCCATTACACATATATTCCTACATTTCCTTTCAGTAATTATTCATTAGAAAACATTTAACGTCACTGCAGATTTCACACTGGGCAGTCTGCACACAAAGGAGAAGAGTTGGCCCATTTATAAGGGGCTGAGGCCGCCTTTTCTCATCTGAGAAACTCCAAGGCGGTGGGGGCTGCCGGACACAACGGGCAGGCTAAATTGTGCGGTTAACGGTCAAAGCCCCCCTGCCTACTTTGACACTCATTTAAAGATGACGGGGAACAATAGAGATTTGTTCTTAGCAACTCTTTCTTGTTACGCGGGGTCTACATCGGCTGCGCCGGGCGGTTCAAGGCATGAAACCGGTGCTGATGTTCGGTTCCACCTGCCATCGCTCGCCCTGCTCTCTCCTCTCCCCCCGCCCCTTCCCCTTTCCCCACTTTAACACAATGAGACAGGTAAAGAATATCATTAAAAAGAGTCCCATTCACCACGTCAACTTTAATAAAACAATTGCCTGTCAGGTTAATATGAGCAGCTCAGATTTTGGGTGAGTGCCAGTACGCCTGCTCCTCTGGACCAGGTTAGTAAAAACAGCCCCCCTCACCCCAGAACTCCCAGTTCGCACCCGTATTCCCAGGTCGGCAGGCACCAATGCGTGCAGGCACCTGACCTAAAGCATAAACCATTTCTTTATAACCTTTTCTTTGACAAGACCATAACAACTGCGAGGAGAGACCCTTTGCTTTGTCAGCTTGTTTTGCACACAGCAGAGGTGCTGCCTGAAAATCCACTTTCGCCCCTGCACCCCGGACACGCCAGCCCGATGAGCAAGGAACGCAACAGCAATTGTACCTAACTTGAGAAATTTAAGCCCACATAAAATCCAGCTACAAATCCTGTCAGGCCAGAACACAGACACATAACTGCTCGCGCTCTCTCTCCATCACTGCTTTTTAGATGCAAACGCCAGAGTTTTCTTCAGCACTGATGTGCTTAGATTTACTGCTGCTGCTGGACCAGAGGCAGCTCCTTAATGAATCCTTAATCTTTATTAATTGCAGAACAGGACACCTTATTAGAAAGCACAAATTGCTGACAAGCGCCATAAAATGTACTCCCTAGCTAACAGAGCACAAGATTTCCAGCTGGAAAGCCAGCATTCAGGGTTAAAGCTTCTGGAAATAAGGGAGAGCAGATTTATTCCACTTGTAGGAAAGAGAAGGACAGCCCTTGAGTATCTGACAGTCCATATGTTACAGGGAGAGTAGCATTAAACAACTGTAAGGTCATGTATTCGACAGTCGTGCAGATGAACAGGAAGAGACACCTTGCTAAGACATCTTCCATGTTGGCCAGAGCACAGCTCAGGCCCTGACTTTGCTCCCATAGCTACAGAGAACACACAGGGCAGGACCCCCTCCAGAAAATTTTCAAAAAAACACCCCTAAACCACCAAGCTACAGGGCAGATGTAACAGGTATTTCTTTTGCCTGGATTCGGCTGCAGTCCCTCTGTATTTACAATCATTGCTTGTTTGGTCTCAACCAGGACTCGGGCTGCTCGGAGCAAGCACACCATTCTTCCTACTCGGCATAAGAAAGGGAGATGGAGGAACCTCTCCCAGCTGTGTGGTGATGCAGGGAGGAGGTCCAGCCCTCTAGTCAGCTTGCAGATCTGCACCGGCTGCACAGAAATCAAGAAACCCTGCCTTTCACAGTTTGAACACTCTGGTTTTTCACAATCACAAATCTTCATCCTTACGCTAGAATTCCAGACAAGAAAAAAAAAACAACCCACAAACCCCAACTTCCAAATACTCACGACCCCTCAGTGCAGCGCTAAGTTTTATTGAAACACAAGTGAACCCAGCATCATGGTACTTACGAGTCCTCAAGACAGTTGGAAGAGAGAAATAGAGGAAAATTGCACCCAAACACACACTTCTGGACACAGTAAGAAGGCCACAGATAAAATAACTATCGGTACCACATCCCCCATAGAAGTGTTCCAACACAAACCCCGATGATAAAATCCTTTGGACATCAGGAAGCGAAGAGAAGCTGGCCTGTGTAATCACTCCTCTCGAGGGAAGCGACAAGTCAGTGTCAAAACTGAAAGCAGACACGATGAATGACTCCTGGGACAACAAATTGCCGTCCAAACCAAGATTACAACTCAAGTTCCCACAGCAAAAGCCAGTCTTTCCCTCTGCACAAGAGCCCCTCCAAAAATCAGGGACTGCTTTGATAACAGCTACAAACCAGCAGCTTGCAGAGGCTGCAACACAAGATCTGGTTCCCATGAATTACAGCAAAGGTCACCCAGCCACTCACGTTGATTTACAACAGGCACTTGCTCTGGGCCTGGTTCGTCAGGCTTGAAGGAGCATCCGATGCCAAGGCTGCAGTTTCGCATGCAGGTAGGCGGAACTCGGAGGAGGGGGCACCTGAAGAGGCTGCGAGCACGGGCTCATTACCCAGTTGCAAGTTTACTGGCAAGTGTAATATTTCAACAGAGCCTGCAGAGGCAGCCACAATGGAGCAGGGAACACTCCTGGGAATAAATAGCCAACCTCATTCAAATTGATCCAAACATCTTTATCAGACCTTCCTTGCTGGTTTCGTTTTCCTGGACACCCTCGCACACAAAGCGCTTTGCTAACAAGCGTTTAAATTCAGAAGTCAAGCACGGAGACGTTATCAATAGGCCACATAATTGCTTCATTCTGAAAACTACCACCTGAAGTCACAGGAGAGCCTCCTACACCCCACCGGCCAACCAGCCTGACAGAGGGGTCAACTGACCAGACTGGCTTTGCCACCACCGGCGGCACTAAGCAGCAAACAGCCCAGTGAGACTTAAGGCAGGAGAAGTGTACATAAAGGAAAGATAGAGTCTTGCCTTCAGAAGACATCCCTTTACTACTCCTCATGATGCTTTACAGTGCACAAACGCTATTTTTGAGGGTAGGAAGGATCTGGTCATGGTACCTGTGAGGAATTTTCATCACTGCCTGCAGCTCTGAAACCAAGGGAGAGAGAAGGCGAGCACGCTGTTGTTGGCTTATTAGTGTGATGGGGACAGAGCAGAAGGAAAAGGAAGAAGCACAGAGACCCCTCTTCGGGCACCTAAGTTATTTTTACTCCATAGCAAGTACAAAAGGTGGCAGCGGGGATCTCCAGCATTCTGTGTGCAGCAGGACCCACCCATTGGGGTCACCAAAGGGCAGTTATTCTGGTTTTGTCTTTTTACATGAAGATCAGGGCTCCTCAAGCAGTCATGTACAAGTCACCAGGCATTCTGGTGGGTGTGTTGCAAGCCCTTTTCTCCACTGATCAGACAAAAATCCCTCTCTTCCCCAAGCAGGTGAAAGTCATCTCCTTCCCTCCTCCTTTGGTCACACCATTCCCTCCAAAACACCCCAGAAACAGTTCTACCTCTCTTCCTTTGAGGAGGAAGAAAATCACTGCTATACACAATCCAGGGCAGGTACCAGTTCACCACGACAGTTATCCCTCCTCATTCAGCCAGAACTTCTCATTTGAAAGCACACATTAGCATAAAACCTTACAAAGAGCTCTGAACTTACCCCCCCTTCTTCCATACCGCTACAAAAAGGTAGCCTCATGCAAGCCAAGAAGGAAGAGAGAAAAAACAACAAATCCCCCCCTCCACCTTCTGAAAGACACAGCTACCCACGCTGGGTGGGAGCCACGGCCACAGCAGAGCAGGCTGGAGGCAGAGGTGACTCAGCTGTTTGCTGTTATGGTTAAAAGGTTCCTGAATGACTGACACAGGGCAACTTAATCACCTGAAACAGGGAAAACCTGTTAAAATGGGTAAAACGGGTAAGCAAAGAGGCATGTTTTAAAGGAGCAATAAAACATTAATTGCTTCTTAGAGCTAATCCTTTACAAAATGCCCACTGCGGTGCGATCGCTGTAAAACCTCTTTCCTCTCATAGGAAGGAAAAAAGGAAGTTTTGGTTTAATATGCGAGCAGTATTCACGAATAAAGCATGATGTTTTCTACCTGAAATTATGTCATTTGAGCTTAACAAGGATAAAAGAAGGAATACGCAGAAATGTATACTCTGCTCCAAGAAAATTTTTGTATATAATGCTTGATTTTTTAAAAAATAAACCCTCACCAAACAGGTAACTGCTGTCAAAAGTCAGATGGTAACGTAACTGCAGGCTCACAAATACAAGACCAATAAATCAGCAGGTGCTTTTGTATTTTACTATATTGCATATTAGCAGATTATATGAAATTCTTGGATTTAGGTACATGTTTGAGTCAGAAAGTGTTACTATTACAATATATATTCCTCATCTTGAAAATTAAATCTATCTAAAATGAACAACTTTCTTTTAAAGAGTTTCATATAGGGGCTTAAGTAGCTTTATATATTATTTAGCTTGTATTTATACTTAGAGCTGAATGTTACTTGAAGAAGTAGAAATACATACAGTGATTTAGAACTAAACGCTTGACATGTAAAAAATGAAACAGAGGGGGTTTGGAGGAAAAGAATGTGTTGCCTTCAGGAACTCATTAAGCCTTTCCTGTAAGAACTGCTCTTCTGGCGGAGCACTGTTTTCAGTGAATGAAAATCATCCCAGTACTCAACCAGAGTGTTTCCTTCTTGCGAGGTGGTGAGCAAAGAGAGGATGTGGAAGAAGAGCAGCGTAAGGGGGGGAGAAAGGAGAAGCCAGGAGCCACCCCTGCATTCCCCTGCAGCCGTCGGGCTGTGCACGCTGAGGGCTCCGAGCAGCGCTCAGCTGTCCCGGCCTCAGAGGAAACCACGACAATTATCGCAGTAATGAACGTGCTCGCCCCGTTCGCTAGGATTCTGCCGCGTGTCACTAATACAGTAAATAACTAGATGGGGAGTCTTGTCCACGGGCAAAATTAAAGGCCGTGCCAAACCCGAACCATATGTGAGTCGCTGTTTGCTTCTCAGCAGCTCACGTTGTAGATAATGTTTTCTTTGTGTTGCCTTTCATTATGTTTGTAAGGTCTCCATTTCCATGGCAGGTGGCCACATCCCCTGCCTGCTCCCCGAAGAGCCCCGCGTTGCCCGAGCCCAGCACTCATTGACACCAGAGAGGGAGGGAAGAAAGCCTGATTTTAAATAAACAGGAGAAATTCCTCCGTGCCTTTCAGCTTTTTTGCAAATCCAGTATTTAATGCTGAAAAATAGGAGGATGTTGCTCCTGTCCTCGGTGGATTACGGGCAGTTAATGAACTGTTTTGGGAACGAGGAGCCGGTGGTGTGTCAAGGGGTCTTGGGGACACCCAGGCATTGTCACAACTCTGGGCTCCAGAGTTGGGGAAACATGGGGTGAGGATACACAAAGGAAAGAATTACTCACGGATCCTATTAGGATTACTGTGCTGATTTTATGTCTTTAAAGCGGACCTTATGAAGGATGAATTGAGAAGAAGGAGCAGGGTGATGCTGCTTTGGGTTTTTTGAAATAAGAAATGCAGGTCCTGCCTGGTTTTTCCTGGGAGGATGAATGAAGACGGAGCAGGTTTGACAGCAGCAGGGCCAAAGAAGCTGCATGGGGTTATCTGACAAGTGCAAATGAGTTTTGCTTTGAGCTTTTGGTTTTTTTTTGTCTGGTAAGTGTAATTTATGTCAGATATCTCTCACATAGTCTAACAATGGGAAGGAGAACTTTCACAACAAAGTTGCAAAAGCCCCCAGCTACTAAAAGCTGTTAGTAAGTCTGGATCTGTCAAACAAATATATGTCAAAAGGGAAAGATAAGAATTTTTTTTTTAATTGGTAAAATAAAATACTTCTTTTTTCCTGAGCAGGAGTTTTTTTTTTGGGCCTGCTACAACTCTTACTAAACAGAAATTCCCTCATTCCTATATCAGTTGAAATCCTCAAGGGCAAGGTACCTATCACATCCCATGGACTATTGAAATATTTATGCTCAGGTTTGGATCACCGAAAGGGTGGCTCTGCTCTCCCTGATTCAGCTAGACCATGCACTACCGAGTAGCAGCACTGACGCATGCAATGTAAAAAACCCTTTAGTGTTGCAATAAGCAAAACTCCAATAGGTTTAACAGGATCATTGCGCAGCCAGGCACCCACACCCCCTCCGAGGTCAGCAGGCAGTACTTCAACTCACTGAAATAGATCCCTTTATCTCCCTCTCTGGTACTATGACACATCGAAGCAAAACCCCTACGACTTCCTTTCACTCTGTGCTACCACCAGACATAAGATGTGGAAGGAATTAAGTATATGGCTAATTAAAAATTAAATCCTCTCTTGCCTTTGGTCACTGTATTTCTCTCCCTGACTCAAGCTACGCAGCTCAAATGCTCTGTTACGTTCTGCCTCTGTCACCTGCTATTTGGGAATAAGTTGCTGACTTCTCTTGGGTTTCGGCATCAGGCTCTGCCATTTGGTCTTCGCGGTGCCAGCTGCAGAGCTCCAGCCTGGCTCCCACCTCTGCTCCCTCTGCTCCGTGCCACCGCCGCCGCTCACGGCTGACCACCTTTGCTTCGGCACCTCTCCCCAGCGACCCAGAGTCACTCCTCACTTCAAACCCCCGCAGCCAGCAAGGGCCTCCCTCTCCTCATGTGCTGAGCTGACTCTCTCCAGCCCAATCACTTGACGGAGCAGCTCTCTGCGAAGCGTTTCGACCACAGCTCCTCTGAGGACACCGCCTCTGCTGCACAACTGACCTTCATGAAATGCTTCGTGAGTGTGAACTCTATTGTCCCTCCCAAACACAGGCAACAATTTTCTGTGGGAAAGAGGAGGAAAGGAGGTGCAAAGGAAGCCTGTTTCCTTTGGGCAGGTCTCAACACACTGATAATAAATAAATGGAGGATTAACCGAGTTATTTTGCAGCAAGTGGGATGTTTGCCAAGTAGATCACAAGATTTCCACCATGTCATTCATCTGCCTACAAGTCAGCTCTGGACTGAGAATGTCCCTGGATGTCTGTTCTACAAAAACCATCACCAGGTTTTGTGATGAGATTTGACGGAGATTGCCAGAGGCAGAGCGCCCCATGAAGACTGTGACCACTGTCCCAACAGGCCAGATCCTAAGCATTTAGAAAGACTAAACTGGACTAATTAAGAAAACAGTCTGTGTTAGTGACACTGTACTGCTACGGAGGTCTTACACAATTTCCCTGGAAGTTTTGCTACAGTCTACAGCAAGAGAAGGTCATCAGCAAACACCAAGAAACCTGCACCTTAATTGCGAGAGCTGTTATAAACCTTTGAATTTTAATATCTTGTTGGAAAGAAGTAGCTGGTTCGATCCTGGAGGTCCATCTGTCATTTCCTCTGTCAAGACTTCATTAGCACGCAAGTGAGATGTCACCCCAGCCACAACTTCCAAGAAATTCCTCTGTCAAAGTCCACTAAATTAAATTAGCCAGCAGAGATGGAAAGTGAGCATTTATGAATACACAGGTATCAAGGATAAAAGTCGCTCTTACTGCTGAAGGTGTATTGTCCAACCTAAACACAACACACACATTTTGCACCATGAAGTTTTTGAAATGAGTCTAGATATCTGTGACTGAATTATATCAGTTGTGTGCTTTATCTAAATATTATTTCAAAATCATTATACCGTCCTCTAGCCTATGGAAATGCACTACTCAACTATTTACTAATGCAGTTAATAGAAATGTCATATGGAACTACATCTCTAGCTCGCTGCAACCCAGCTACCACTATAGCCACTAATAATTAAAGTTACCTGGGTATCCATCTTGAATGCTGTTAAAGTCAGCTGTTAACAATTATTCCAGCTAAACCATTCAAAAGGTGCTTTGAACTTGTTTAAGGTCCTTCGTAACACTGTGCAGCTAGCTAGGAGCCTACGTTCTCCCCCGAATAGAATACCATTAATAATTTACTGTGTGAGTCAGGGACTTTGTCCTATGGTACTTGCATACACTTAGTGGCTGCTTTTCCAAGATAAGAACTAGAAACTGTATCTTCCTTGAGATTATATTGCAGGCACCAGCGATCGTCTAAGCACTCTGTGTTAACTACTGAAATAAGTGAGCGCATCCATCTGCTGTTTTAAAACTGCCCCTGGGGTCAGCCCAATCCAGGCCCTTGCCAGGGTTGCAGACCAGGCGGTGGGTGCTCACCTGCTTGTTCAGAAACCGGAATGTTAGAGGCTGTAGGAGCTGACTCGAGCTGGAAGCTTTAAGGTTAATAATGTATATTCTCTCGGTTATAGTATCTCTCTTCCCAGGCTGAGGCTAAGACTTGCTTAAAAATTAAAAGTGCAGATATCCTACAAAGGAGGAACAGATGCTAAGACTACGCATTAATCTTTAATGTGATTCCAACTCACACACTAAATTTTACCAACTTCCCTGCACTGCTGCAACCTCCGTGATCTCTTCGCCCCACTGCGCAACGTGCCATTCGCTGCGCGAGGGCACGGCTGCAGATACGGACTCACCCTCAAGAAAACAGACTCAAACCAGTGTTAGGATGAATGAGTACTCAGCTCTCACGTTCACATATTGTATTCTCCCTTTTTCTTCTACAGGGTCCTGACGTGTTGTAACCAGATCTAAGGAGAGGCAGCCCTACCTCTGCTGGCACCCTCGCTGCACCGTCCTCACGCTCAGTCCCACACACATTAGCTGGTGAAAAATTAGACCTCGAGCGTCAAGCGATTTCTACAGCTGCTCAGATAAAGAGAAAGAGAGAGAGAACGTTTATTAAATTCTTCCAGGTTTATCTAGCGATTCATTCCCCGTCACGGATCGTGTGCATATCCCTGTGGGTGTCTACGAACCACAGCAAAGCAGCAGAGTGCGTAGCTATGCCGAACCAAGAGCGATGAGTACTTGCATCAGAACACTGAGCAGCGGCAAATATTCAGGCTACAGTCCCATAGACTAACTTCTGCAACTTCTGGGTACACTTGGATCAGAGGAAATGCTGATAAACACTGCAAAGCCACTCGCTGTTTAGATTTTTAGGCATCTTCCAGGAAAGGGAGAGGAAAATAAAAGGATTACTATAATACAGCACAGAATAATGCATAGATGAAAAGCATATGAACGTGTATGACTGACTTCAGGGCAGAAGGGCTGAGGAAAATCATTCGTTTATGTAGGGCTAGCCATCCGGGTGGAGCTGGGCCTATCACTGAGCTTTGTAAGAGGTGGAAAACCAAAGCATGCTCATGCCCAGTCAGACTCCTAGCAGTGAGTGCTACGTTGATCCCTCACAGCCGCTTGTTTTGCTGACAGAAGCTTTTGGGCCCATTCTCATCCCAAAGTCACTGTCTTTTTACACAGGCAAGGCAGTATGCGTTCAGAAAACTGGCCTGGGCTGTTGGTTGTGCTATGGTGCTGTCATCTTCATCACCAACAAAAGCACTGTTCCTCTTTCAGACAGTTACAACTTCGAAGTTGCCACCAGATAAAACACCAAACAGACCTTTTCATGCCACCCATTCTCAGCAGGGAATGCTGAGGAATTGTTTCACACAGAGCGGGAAAAAACAAGCATAGAATTAAAAGACAAGGAAATAATGTTCTTTTCTGACAAACGCGAAATGACAATTAATTTTGTACTTGAAGCCAAGGTGCTATGAGGGGCAGATGGGAATGGGGCCCTTCAAACAGTCCTTGCAACTCAGGCTTGAGAATTTAACCCATAATCCTGCTTTACTCCAGCACCCACGTTGGTGAAAACAGAGATGAGAATACTGCGTTGCATTCCCTTCTGCACAACAGAGCAGCAAGTTCATTTCTACAGACAGTTCACGGCGATTTCTCACCCAGGAAATCATTTTAATGTGTCCTGTTCTCCCCCAGCCATACTGCAAGCACAGCACTCGGGTACCTGGCCTAATTACAGAAGGAATATTTTAGCGGCTGGAAGCGGCTTCATGCCTCAGTACCTTTGTGAGGAGAGATCACCTTTAGCGATTCTTTATTTCAGGAGTTCAGATTCCTGCCTTCCTGCGACATGATGAATGACTTTTAAGTAACATAATATCTGGTTTCCTCCTCTTTCACACACCCATTTCATTGCCAGTTGTCTTCAGTGACCAGATCCGAAAGGATTGTTTGCACTCAAAAGGGAAAGAGAAATTCTTTACCGCACGCCCAGCCTCCTCTTGTTCATATTTAATTGAATTCTTGCTTGTGTTAAAATGGCTATCAATTATTCACCCCTGAACTCATTAGTTTCAAACATCCCAAGTAATAAATAGGACTGCTCTACTGCTCTGTTAAAAATTCCAAAATACTTCGGTTTCCCTTTTTGAGCTGATCTCCACGTAAGTGCAAACCAGCCAGTGAATTCCGTGGGGCTTTCCTGGCTGTATTATCTAAAGAAGCAAGCAGGCTAGCAGGCAAGGTACAATAGCGGCGCTGTGTCAGAAGGTAGCACAGGGCAGATTCATCAGCTTAGTCTCTCCCATCACTGCTGGGGCTGGTGATGGCTAAACAGCACTGAGAAAAAGTCCTCTCCTTTCAAACCAGCAGCTCAGACCTCTCTTTCAGCCTCAGTTTTACCATTTGAAAGGAGTATTTTTTGACTAGCTAAATTAAATCCTCGACATCTTTTGTTTATAACCCACATTCTTTCTCAAGCCAGTTGAGAGGAAACAAACAAAGCAGACAAAAACCCCCAGAGGGAACAGGAGATAATTTGATCCTGGTAAAACACAGCAGAACCGCAACCTGCTCTCCATGAGGCTCTCCAAACCACGCTGCCCTTGAGCAGCAGTATAGTCACACAAGACCAAATATTCCAAGGTGCAAAGACTCTTCTTCTGTCACTTTACAACTAGAATACATTATTTTCTCGTTGCATCTAAGGCCCAGACAGCAATCTCAGCACTGCTGAGCAGGAGATGTGCCATCTATACACGTGGCTACTTGACAGAGCCGAGGCAGTCCCTCTGACAGTCAGCACGCCTGAAGCTTTAAAACCCTGCTGAAAAGAGCCTGTTGCAAACAGAAGCCCTTTTTTTCCTACAGTTCTTTAGTATCAATCCTGCACGGCCATGACAATCCATGAACCTTATGTAGCAACAAGGTGGTGTGGTGCAAGCCATGGAATCGTGAACGTATCGCACAAAAAAGTTCATTTTTACAAGGCAAACGAGAAATTGTGCAAATGTGATACATTCTACTAACAATTCACTGAATGCCTCGGTTTTCCTCCCTGTGAAACGGGACTTGTTTTATATTTGAATTTTTACTGGCATCACTCAGGATGGTGTTTGGAACAGGAAAATCCACCTTCCCATGGCCTGGGTCTCAGGGTCTTCTCGTGGGCTTGGCACTCTGGAAAAAAAAAAACAGAAAAAATGATGCCTGACAAAATGTTGTCTACACCTTTTCCATTGGGCCATGCAATACAATAAAACTTCTCACTTCTTTTACAATGAGAAAATCCTTCTGTTTGCACTTGAAATTGGGAGGAATTTCTTAGACCAACAATTTAAAGTTTCACCCTGAACTGAAAAGCGTTCAGACAGAAATGCACCGAGCAAACAGTGTTGTGACCTGACTGGAACATACAGAAGTTAATTAGTACAACAAATATGGAAGTAATATTTTTGTTAACTTTGTTCTTCTGCTAACAATAGAGGGGGTGACACACGAAGCATTTTAGCTCTGCAGCTGAAAGGGGTCATTATGCTCCCAGAGAAGGTGTCTTTCGTCCCTGGAAGCTTTCTGCTGGCTCCACGCATGTCAGCCCAGGAGCCAGCGGCTCCAGCGTGAACTGCTGCGTGCAAGCTCTCCTGCCTGCCCTCCGCAGAAGGGCTCAGCATGCAAGACATAGTTTTGTGATGACAGCAGCAAATCCAGGTGGCTTAAACAGACCAGCAAGATTTGATTTTCAAATATGTTCCGTTAATAACTGAGAATGATAAATCCATTCATTATGATTTAATAAATGAATCTGTCATTTGCCCATCTAGGGAGCTTGTGTCTGCACAGCAAGAGGACTGGTAGGGTAGGTCAGGGTTTGTGACACCTGGATGCAGCTTTCTGCTTGGCCACAAGCCTCTGGTGTGAATTGGCCCAGAAAAATGCTTACAGCACACAGCATAATGCTGTACAAAGCAAGCATGCGTATAAAAAACCCAGAAACTAGACTGATTTCCAGGATCCAAGCCGCTTAAGTCTACCTCACCTCAGTCTTTCCATAGTGTGGTACTCCATTACATCGATACACCCTCAAAGCTTCAGTCCCACGTCTGTAAAATGTGACTAACAACACTTCCTCCCCCTTGCACGGCTGCTGCGAGTATTCAGACACGAATCATTCTGCAGTTCCCAAATGCTAACGTACACGGAAGCCACTAAAACTCCCAAGCACAGATACACGGTTTCTAGGGGCAGGGAAAGCTGTAATAAATCTATTTCAATCTCACATCTCATGCAGGTCACTAAATCTGTGCCTATAATATTAGGAGCGTGCTGGCTAACTGGCCACAAGCTATACAAAAGCCTTTTCTCTCCAAGTTCAATCAAAAGGACAACAGCATATGACAGACCCCTTGTATCTTTTGGTATTTTAGCCTGTCACAGCAGGGACCTCCTGCAGTGCTAAGAAAAGAGGGTTTTTCTGCTGGCCAAGCTAAAGCTAACAAAAATACCTAATGAGTAGAAGAGCTGAGAAGCTCATGCATTTAGCTATGTCTAAAGTAGCATGTGCATTCCGCATGTGGGCATGAAAAATTAATTCCAGAGTTGCTATCAGTTAGACCTTCAAGTGACTGGTTGGACTAGAGATAACACTATTTTTTGGTAACTATTTTTACATCAATTAAAAATATTTGGGGAAGAAATGACATCATTCCCCGACACTCCCACGTTCTTGCTAGAACAGGGAAAAGGAAATTCTGCCGCACAGCCTGAACGCTGGCACTGACTTGTGTCCCGCAAGCTTCTGGTCTGACTCTTCCCTTCCTCTCTCCAGCACTGGTTTCTCTCCCTGCCAACCTCCATCCCTCTCACCTGTACCACAGTCTCCCACCCATCCGAGCTACTCCCCCTCCAGCCTCCCATCACGGACCCCACTGGATTCGCCGGGGAGGAAGGTGGGGCGGCTTGAGGAGCTCTGTGCGAAGTGGCTACACCTCTGGAGAAGGACACAGCGAGAAGCCTTGCCCTGTCCTGGGAGAGGAGGATCTGAACATGCTGGAAATGCATATGAGGGTGACGGACATTGGGGCACATTTGGGAATGCAGTGTGTGGCACTGGAGCTCAGGAGCTTTCCCTGGAGAGCTGCAGACGGGAGCAGCGTGTGACAGCACATCACAATGTTACCTGAGGTTCCTGTTAGTCTTTCAGCACGGCAAATATTCCCTGCTGTTGCTCTAAAATATAAAGCATGTCCCTGCAGATTAATAAATTAAAAAAAAAAAATATTAAACCGCCAAATTGTTTCTACCAGCTGAAAGCAACAGTCACTCCCCATAGGGAGAGCGAAGGTAGAGCAGACCTTTTATCTGTGACGGTGCCTTTGTTCAAAAAAAGCAATACAGGGAGAAAAAAAATAGAGATTCAGTCCAGTATAACAGCCAAGAAGGTGCAGATGTTGCTCCACGCTGCAGGTGTAACGTGCTTCAGAAGAAACTTCAGAGGCAGCCGGGGAGAAGTTAGGCATAACTGACTTTTGGTCTGGGAAGGATGCCTACACACAGGCCAAGGAAAGCGGTTAGAAAGGCACAGTGACTACGTAAACATTGCGTAATCCTTGTTCTTTTTCTCCAGGACAATCCTAGCCTATAGGTTTGATGACATATAATTTCCATGATTAAGTATCTGTTAATTAAACACACAATATATAATTACTAACTGCAAGCTGTTTGAGCTCTTAAGCAGGCCAGAGTTCCCACCATTCAAAACAGAAGGACACTTGTCTTGGATTCCTAAACACGTTTTGTGAAAAAACGTCCAGTTGGATGATGTGTGTCCCATCTCACTACAGAAGCGCTGTAGTTTATTTATCTGACCTTCAAGCAAAGCTGAAGAGGGAGCTCCAGCAAATGCAAATGTATCAAAGGAAATGTCCTTTGAAAGAAGTGCCTGTGCAAAGGGAAACTTGCATCTGAAAATCCAATACTCAATCAAAGCCTTCTGTAATTAGGAAACTTGGTTCCGCAATCTTTAATCCAAAGAGGAGTCTCGTTGATGGATTAGCCGCTTCAATAACTCTGGCAAAGCTACAGACTCAATAAAACTTGACTTTGTCTTGCAGCCCGCTGCTGACTCACTAAGTCCTGCAAAGAAAGAGCACAGAGAATGATTTCGCAAACTCGTGTATGGCTGAAGACTGTTACAGTAAGGATGCTGAGACTGGCTCCTTCGGCAGCACGGACCGGTATGTTCCTTCCCAGTGAAAATTCAGGACGTGATCATTTATAATATTTAGAGCAACGTGCGCCTGTGTAACAGGACGGTTCAACCTCTTCTTTATCAAGGGGGGTCTTTACAGAAAAGCACCACCTGATAGTGACAAAAATGTTCGCTGCATGACAGAAGGCGGCCAGATGCTCTGTTCCGAAGCAGTAAAAATGTCCTTGTTGAGGTATACAGAGGTAGCCTCATTCTTAAACGCTGAATAAAACTTCCACTCGGGAGTTTTGGGAAAATTTTCTGGAGTTTCTTATATCGGCATGACTAGTGACTGCAAATCTGTTTAAAACTATCTTAACCATTGGTCTAAACCTGTCACAGACAGTCTGAGCTCATCAGAGGCTGAAGAGCTGCTCACCACCACCTCATGCCCACATTATGATTTTCAGCCTAAAAGTGTCTGTAGTGAAAAGGTTCAACAGGTGCACGACCAGGTCAGGTCCTAATTAATGTACGTGTCATCGTGCAACAGGCAAGTTGTAAATAACGCAGAGCTCAAAGCAGTGACAGTACGTAAAAGCAAGGCCTGGAAACAAAAACTGTTGTTTCATTAAACTTAAAATACAATTTGACTCTGTCATACCAATGTATATGAGCTATCTGCATTAAATTGTGTTTAATTTAACTCTAGAACTATAGGGCCCAATTAAAAATAATGAGGCCTGTCTCCAACTGTCAGGCTCAATTAGAGATAATGGGAACTGATAGCTCCTGGAATAGATTCATTTTTGTCTGATAGACGAACTGGGGCAGGGGTCTTGGCAGGGGTCATTGGAATAGACCCGGCAACAAAACATGGGTCATTCAAGCTTAAGGAGTCTTAAGGAACCTAGTTATTAAATAAGGAAGTAGGAAGTAAATCAAATCCAAAAGCACATGAATAACCCCAACAGATTCTTTTTTTCTGTTACATGCCCGTATCTTGCAATTCGTCTGATCATTAAACTGCCCATTCTAAACTAACAAAATACATAATGCAGAAAGGTTAAACCTATTTGACAAGGAAAAAGAAAAAACCGAAAAATAAGTGCCCAACTTCATAGTCCAGTGCCAGTTTTCATGAGTTTAGCAGGATCAATATTTTTCTTAGGTAATGCTCCAAAGACCGTAGCAAACCCACTGAGCTTTTACTTTACACAGGTGTTTTAAAAAAATAAGCCCAGGAAAGACAATTTGCAAGTATTAAGAAACCTAGCTGTCTCGACAGACATTACGTACGATGAACAGATTACTTCCTATTCAGCCTCAGCAGTAAAAATAGGAGAGATCGGTCAGCTTTCGCTACGCACTTTCAAAGGTGTGAGCGAAGAGCCTGACAAATTCAGAAACGCGCCTGAGAGAAACGAAACCGTTTGTCCTTGGAGAAACATGAATGGGCGACACGGCGCCTGACAACTTTTAGGCACTAGACAGTAGCTGTCATTTTAGATGAGTAATTAATCTTGAACTGAGAGGGAGATGTGGAGCCCTGTTGACTGTTTATTCGGCTAGAATGACAGCCCGTGTCTGTTAGCAGCCCTCGGACCCTGCCTGCAACGGGTAACCTCTCCCAGGCAAAGCTTGCCCGTGCATCTATTGTCAACAGCAATGACTCGGAGGTTCGCGTTGGGCAATCCTGACGCGCCGTGCCTTGGCTCGCCTTTTGTTTCTCTGGGAAGACACTTTTTTAATCTAATGATATCTTTCTCAATGTCTAACGATGCTTGTGCAACGCGCCGCCAACGGCACTTTATCCTCTGCTCCCCTCCCCCCTCGCACGTACGGGCCTGCAAAGTCACGCTTCGCGTTTGAACCCTGTTCTCCGAGACTTGTGAGGAGGGAGCACTTCTGAGAAAGAAAGAACGCTTGAGCATTCGAGCTTCTCCCCAGTGAGACTTCTTCTGAAAGAACCTGCAAATTTAGAATTTGACCCATTATTTCTCTTCGTATTTCTCTTCTTGTACACGAAGAACCTCACGAAGGGACTCTCTACGGCCCCGTTAGCACGACACAAACACGTCATGGCTAAAACACCACGTAGGGTTACCGGCAACACAAAGGACCAATGCTATTCCCTTCCTCCGGTGTCTTCTCCTGGTTGAAAGCACTGGGAGGCAGTCACCCCAGGCGCTGGGCCACAACCTGCTCGACTCATCCCGTGGCTGTTCAGCACTCAGTGGCTGTACTCAGACGAGGATCAACATGGGCAGGAAGATCTTTGGAGCCTGAGCCACGACTACCTCTGCATTTGTGTAACACTCAAAAGAACAGGGCACAGATTTCCATCACAAGCCTTAGAAATGATGCAGATTTAAAAAGCGAATATAAAAAGGAGCATATTTCCTCTAGGCTGATGTATACCCAGCTCACGTCATGCAGCACTTGGGAAAACGGAAGCACTGAGGTTTTGGAGAATCCTGTTACTTGTAGGAGGTGTCACCTGCACTCAGGAGAAAAACTGCTCATAGGGTGCACAGCGGTGTGTCTCTGGTGGGAATTCGGGGGTATGAGTACAAGGGCGTGTGCACGTATCCATATTTACATGAAGTGCTGACTGTGGAAGACAACTAATAACCTACAGAGGGATCTCTGTGGCCTTGTACTTGTACACCTACATATATATATACATACACACACACCTGTATATACATATATACACACCTATATGTGTATTTTAACCCCCAAAAGCATTATCGAATCTATTAATTGTTGCACCCTTCAGCTAGAAGAATCAAATGTTTTGCTAACTTCATTCTCACTGGAGCCCTAGGACTTTGGTCAATGCCACAAGGTATATTCTGTGCAATTTTCATATCCCTCTGTCTTGATCTCATCCTGTGAGTCTCATAGGTATGCAGCACCTTTGAAAGACAAATGTAAGCATGATGAAAAACTCTAAGAATGAAATTCACTTCCTCATGTCACAAATCCAAAGTGGGTTAGCATATTAAATTAAAGATTTAAAACATGGTTGAATTAAATTCACAGCTTTGAAGGGAGTTCATGGCACTAACAAGAAGACACTGCATTTCATAGATAATTGATCTGGAAGATGCTGCTTACAGTTCCATTTCTGCAACTTTTCAAAGCCAGAGCCTATTTTTCTGAACTGGGATCATCAGGACTTAACAGAACTGGGCCAAGTTGAATTCATCAAATTACATGTTTTCCCTTGAGGAAATATAAACTTCTTTTCTTCATTGCAATAGCAAATGATGATATTTCTTGCATTTCTACAGCCTCTTCCATCAAAGTAGCTGAAAGTTTTATAGAAATTAATGAATGGAAGACCCTGCATAGGAATGGAAAGAGGCATCATCTGTTTTACCGAAGAACTAACCAAGGCACAGATAACCCTCTGGTGGCACTATCTGTTCAGCAGAACTCACCTAATTAGTCATTTCAGTGGTTAACTCCAAACAACAAAGTTTTGAGGAATTGATATCTACATTTGCAACACCGCGCAGTAAATTTGGTTGTTTCTAATTTGGATATCTGGCTCAATCCAGGGCTTGGCATTCAGCAGTTCTTGCAACATGCTGAAAAAATGTAGTTACTCACTTACTTAGCAAAGACATCCACTATTAGTAAATACTGCAGAAAACGCAGAAGTCTGTACTATGCAAGACCATACCCATGGTCTGTGACAGCGCTAGGAAAAGAGATATTATTCCCCAAACGCCAGCTTAGACCTATGACTGGTGTTCATTCCGCTTTGCTACGCTACTTGCAATCATTTAAATAACATTTTTACTTTATTTTCCAGCTATAGTTGTGCTCTTTTTTCAACAGCCCGTCTCCTTTCCCACGACGAGCCTCCCCCAGCTCTCCCTCGCAGCAGCTCCCCGCAGGAGGCATGCAGCGCAGTAGCCTGCAGTGAGCAACAGGGGATGTTGCGGGATCGGAGCTGCAGCTGCACCCCAGGGACCACAGCATGACCCTAGCCCCAGTTCTTTGAAACGGCTCTTTCCATACGGAACATAAACGCCCTGAGAAAGAATGAATGATCCGATTACCTCAGCTGCTCAGAAACAACCCTCTGCTATACCTGTTTGGGGGGAACAAGAAGAACCTTTGGCATCAGCTCTCAGTACCCAAGGGAAACAATGCAAAAATGAAAAAGGTGATGAGAAAAGGCATTTGGACTCGATTGCCTTTTTAAATCATACCTTGAAAGGCAGGCAAGGAAACCCTAATATTACACACTAAAAGTCATTCTGGAAACATTGTGAAACGTCTTAATTTTTAGGCAACACTAAAATGTAAATAATTTTCAGTTTATAGAAGTCTTTTTTTTTTGCTACATTCCTATGTTAGTGGGTAAAATATGACAACATACCTTCTAATCAGAGCCCTGTGTAACAAACTGAACCACTTCAGACAACAGTGCACACTGTGGTGAATAAAATCTTCAACAAAAGATACAGACGTGCATTCAAAACAACGCTTAAGCAAACCTTCCTGATTACTTCATATATTAAAATGTTAAGTTTGGAGCACCACAGAGGATCCACTGAACTGTTTTAGACTGCACTATGGGCAGTTACACTCATGAAGCAACAACCCTGGCACACTTGTGAAAGTGCTAGGGGTGTGACAGCATGACAAAAGCTGTGAAAATCAGAATTAATATACAAACTCCACGTTCACGTGACACTGAACTATCTTCATTTCACCCAAGGGCACATCATCTAGAATTGCCTGGCATTTTTCACCAGATACCTAACTTCACAGAAGGATACATGGCATTCAGAGCCATCGTAGCAAAGTGCTGAAATAATCCACACAAGTGGCAGCCAGCAAAGATGAGAACGAATACATCAGACTTCCATTTGCCAAGCTGGCCAGGGATAACATTCTGATGCTGAGTGGAAGAAACAAAAAATCACTTCTCCATGCAGCTTGCAAGTCCGTGCTACAATCCTGTGTTCACATAGCACTGAAGGAAAAGCAAAGCCAAACGCCAGCTGCTAGAATTTCCACGTATCAAATCCTACGTAGAAGACAATTTTATTTATGGCTAGTTCTGCCTCCCTCATGAAACCAGAGATTCTTTCGACCCCAGTGGCCAGGACTAGCCCCTCAGTTTCTTTTCAGTTTCACAACAAACTCAGCTCACTGTAGCTTGACGGTGTGATCTGTCTTAAAGGGCTCAGAACGGGCACGCCTGACTTTCTTCGGCAGGTGCATCCCCCACATTGATTTCTACTGCTCCACAGAATGCCCTTAATTTGGATTTAAAAGTGAGATGTTGCTATCGCTTAAGTCTGAAGACTGTCACCACGAGAATAATCAGACGTTTATCTTACACCACCATTTGAAGAGAATTCGAAATACAAAGAAACTCAGCAGGCAGTCGATGAATTCCCTCCGGCCCCATCTTAAAAAAAAAGAACCTTATGGAAGGAAGAGAAAGAGACACATCATTCATCTTGGAGATACCAGAGATTTTTTTTTTTTTTTTTTTCCTGTTAAGCAGTCCTAGTTTTGAACAGGCTATACTGGAGCGCATCGCAGCACTGGGGCACTTCCCATCACTCAGTCGGTCACCTATGTACTGTAGCAGAAACTGCCAAACAAGTGGTTTATTCTCTTGTGATAGTAACCCAGGAAACAAATCTATGATGACACTGTTACATGCGTTCGTGAACTTAGTGGCCTTGTAGGTCACTGGACAAATCTCTCTAAACTGAACTGTTGACAGTTCTTTGCAGGGTTCCCCACAGGAAACCGAAGGTTAATTGACCATTCTTTCAAACCATGAAATGCTTTTGAAAATGTTAGTTTTAAGTCTCGTAGCCTAAAATCTGATGAAACAGCGTGTCTGTACTGTGGTGTCTTCTAATTACCGAAATTAAGAATCTGGGGAAGGTGCAGATAGGGTTTAATTAGATTTCTGTGTCATGTAAACATGAAACAACACTCGTCTAAATTGTGATATTGTTTAGAACAGAGATGCTGAGGTAGCAGGATACCTGCTAGAGAAGCTGTTCCTAATAGAACTGACTACTTCTCGATTATGTTAATTTGATGACGGCCTTATTAAGGGAAGGGATCTTAAATTTTCAGTCTTAGATCCTTAGGAAAATATGCACATGCTTGTCTTCACTCACGTGGATAGTCTCACTGACTTCAAAGGAATTATCAGTGTTGGTTTCTGCAGGATACTTCCACCTGTGAAGTTACAGTTATGCAAATACTCGCACACTCAGAAAATACCTGACACTCTTGAACGACTGGCAGGAAAGTAGGTTTGCTTTTATGAGGTACAATACATATGTAAAACTAGTTACATATTCACCTAAGATTTACAGAAGCTTGGAAGCAAATGGAAATCAATCGGCCTGTCACAGCTCATGAAAGTCCTGTATCAGGCTGTGTTGGGGCCTTGCACATTTAGAGTATTACCCTGCCATCCCATGGGTGTCATTTTTCATTTGAGATAAAAACGTGTCAGTGTATACGCCGAAAATATTGCAGAAATAGAAACCAAGAAAAAATTGTGTATTTGTTATTAACGTTTTCCTCCAGAACCCTTGAAGAATACTCTACTCGAGTAACTCTAGTCATGGTTAATAAACCTAATGCGATCAGGAAGATTGGAGTTGTGCAGAGTTTTAAATCCCAAGCTAGACTTTGGCCTTTCCCTAGCTGTTGTCACTGCGTTTCTGGGCAAGAACTACCAGTTTAAATGTGGCCAGACCGTGATCTTCAGGTGACGCCTGTCTCTCTGTGCGGCTCAGTGCGTGATATACCGGGCAAACTTAACTCCACTCTGTCAAGGTTAGGCATTCCAGCAGCCTTGCTGGGAAGCAAGGTGGATCAAACTGGGCTCTCTCTGACGCTAATCAGTTACATTCCAGGTGTCCATCACTGCGTGAAGCAACTGATTCAGTCTTTCAAGGGCTGAAGAGTCAGCTGTGCCTCCAACTGAGGCAACAAATAGCCCCTCAGAGACGCACTTCCCAAAGCACTTACCGTAGTCAACGTCCATTCCTTCTACAACAAAAGGTTGTATATTTACCCAAAGTGGAAAGCAGGTAGCTGCAGTTTCCCTTTCTTCTTCTTCCCTAACTTTTCACCTACAAAAAGGAAAACCTTCATGTGAGCATAGGTAGAGATAACAGCATTCCTTGTCATTATCTGCACAATTTGCTGAAAATAATCAGGAATATTATGTTAGGAAAAGCTCATCACTGTGGTGAAGAAAGAGGTGAGACCTGCACCTGATTCTCTGCGGTGTTCTTCAGCTGTAAATGAACCGCAGTCTGCGACTGAGCAATGAAGAGATCAAAACTGATGATTTTGTCCGCAGGATGGTCTGTTGCTGAAATAGTCTCTTCCAACGGCAAAGCACATGGTAAATGATATCCATCAGCCAGCAGCATATTGATTCCCTTCTACATTTGAAAAAAAGGTCATTTTAAAAGTATACATTTTATCCCCAAAATACAAACCCAAAGGATTAATGCCATGCTTACACAGGACAAGGACTTGTTCTAACTTCACTTAGGTCATTGAAAATTCAGGGTGACAGTAAGTTTTTATTCCAACCTTTTACAGGCTTCAAGAAGGGGCTATTACCTTCTCAATGCTGCTACTAATTGTCACGATAGCTACACACAGCAGCATGGTTCAAGGAAGCAATGTTAGCTGCAGTCCCAATTTTTCTCATTTCTACAATCTTGTATTAGGCAAAGTACTTCTGAAAGTAGCTGTTTTGCTGGAGGCGAAGTAAAAATACACTAAAACTACATTTCTCAGAGATCACTTTCTCATTAATTAAATTTTGTGGGTTAAAATTTGGTAACAGCCTGTGATAAGAGCAATTACGTTGGACATTTGAAGAGGTGGAAAACATGCCAGCCAACCAGAATTCCCTTGTCACAACACTCGCTTCATAATATTGTATATACTAACCATTGCACTGCACAATTACCCTATCTATAAACTATGTTTTGCCCCAAAACAGACACGTATCGAGGCAAAATATTCTCGTAGGCCACTCACCAAGATACAAATTGTGCTATGCTCAGGTTTAAGTGGCTAAATTACAAACAGATTGTCCGGCTTGTGTGTCCCAGTGGGTCTGTTTCTGTGGTTCTGCAGCTCTCAAAGCGCACGTCGTAACGGCTCTGCGTTATTCGTGCTATAGGGGCATTTAGAAGCCCCAGGCCCATTTTTCCAGGCACTCTGCAAATGTACAGTAGTGAGTGGTTTCAACCCCAAAAGAAATTATGTGTCCAATACCTAGCTTTGTTCGGTATCTTAGAGAAATTCTAAGACACGTACAATGGAACAGGTGGGGTAAGCAGAGCAGCTACCCCCAGCTGATTTTTTTTCCTAAACTTCACAATTATTCAGTAACACTTCTAAAAACTACATCTTAACCCACAGAAGAATTGAGTTGGGATAGCAGCAAAGAAGCTTCTCCTTCTGGTGACACACCCTACCCTAACGAACCCAGACACGCCACGATGGATTCCACAGTGTGATGGATTTTGTCTCTGAGTATTAACAATTTACATTTAAAACCAACGAGTAGGTCAGACGGCAGCTTTAACTTCACGGCCATACAGGGCAGCAACATCATCTGCATGAAGATGAAGATTAATTTCTTACAGGCCAGGCTACCAGCACTGCCCACAGAGCAAGACTACTTTCTCCCTGCTGAACAGAGAACAGCAGGCACTAGTTTCAGTAACGAGGACAGTGATAGTTGGGAGCCGCCAAACTCCTAAAGGAATCACCACTTGTTTGTGGCCTAAAGATGCAATAAAACAAAACAACAAAGAGTAAGAAAAGTAGTAATTGCCGTAGAAAGTAAAAATGGGATTCTAAAGGAAGCAAAAAGCAGGTTTCCCTTTGTTTGTGACACATATTATGAAACTTTTCAACAGTAAAGGCATTTTAAAATGCAGCTTTTTGTGAACAAGCCAGGCACTAGGACCTCCAGCGTATTGGCCTTACCTTAGCTGCGAGGAAGGCTTTTTGTCCGTTACATCCATGCATGTAATCAGTGATTGTGCCTTTTGTAAAACTCAGATTCACCATCTGTACGCTCCCAAGTGGCCAGACGAGTGCTAAAACCCCATCCCTATGGGATTAATCTGCAATTTCACACTAAATGATTTTTAAGTGTAATTTGTTACGATACAGTATTCTAAAATAATAAAAAAAACGGTCAGTGCTTTTGCATTGTGATAAAAGGAGGAAGCTTGTAAAGTTTCCTGTATTTAAAATAGGTTGTACAGCATCCACTGGCACATTAGTTTCGCTCAGATATGGATGCACACGCTGGGGAAAAGAACCTTTGGGTAATTGAAAAAGCTGCTTTTTATTTCTGAGGGAAAGAATACAAACACCGACTTAGAATCTGTGCACGGGCAGGGGGATGATGCATAACGTACCTCCCGTCTTGTTCGGGGACTGAGATTCTGCATGATGAAGTTTAAAATGTAAACAGAATATTTCACTTTTGTCCTGAGGGGAACGGAGGGATGAATTGTAAAGGGACAGGACAAATAAAGGAGGAGCTAAAGAATCCACTCTTTCACCTAAAACAAAGCTGGCTTGAAGTGTGCAAGGAAATGATTCCTTTTTAAGAAGCGCTAACCTCCTTTCGAAGCGCCCCGTCTCACTGAGGAGAGGGCACTGATCTTAATCCACACCATTGTTTTCTCCACACATTTTAGACACTCGGCCAAAGAAGGATGAAAACTAAAATCAGAAAACGTGCCAAGTGAGGAGTGAGGAGTGAGAAGATCGAGGTCAGGACACGTTAATGTCCCTTTACAGAAAAGATGATGAGTAACCCTGAAGGTGCTTTTCAGCCTTGCTGGGTTGAACGCAGAAACCATGAGCCCCAGTCCAAACTGGTCTGAGGGGGGGTAAATATTTTGATTTTACAGCCCGACTAGATGGAACACAGAGGTGTCATCAAAGTCTTCACAGGATTCTCATAAACCTCTGCTTTTGAGGGGTCCTCAACGCTCTCTTGTGCTTTTTTTTTGTTTTGTTTTTCTCTGGTTTGTTTTTTTGACTTGTCTCCTAAAGCACACTTGAGAGTGTGGAAAATAAAATATGATGACCTCAGCCGGTAGCAAAATGAATTTAGTTCATCACCCAAAGGAAGCTACTACAGTTCAAATGATAGTCTATAGAAATTCAAGATAATTTTAGGAGAAATTCACACACAAGAAAGTCAATGCCTTTACAAAGCAAACCCCTCTTTTGCCTCTGTTGTTTTATTGCATTATTTATTTGCTACAAACTAATTACTCCAAAGAAAGGAAGAATCTAATTGCTGAACATTATGTTATTTTAAAGGCTAAATGTGATTCCACCTGCCACCAAAATAAATTAGATAGAAATTGGATGAATAGAAATACCTAATACACATTTCTCTGCTAATATTCACTGTAAATATAACTTTGGTTGTGTCAGGTGAACTTGCCCTGTTCCTTAACTTAGACAAGACCATAAATTAAAACATCAATTGTTCATACCTTGCATTCTTTAATTTTAAATCACATAAAGGAGCCCAACTAATGTACATAAGAAAAGAATACACATCCGTATTCCTTTTCACGCTGTTCTCTTGGGCAGCATAATGTCTCCGGTGTAACATCAACTGCTGAGAAAACACCTAAAACAAGGAAAAAAACGGTTACAGTCATTCTCTCTAAATCCAATCATCAATTTGCAGTTTACCTGCATTCAGACTTCTAGCTGACATGACATGACATAGAACAGTCAACAAATTTCTGAAAATGTATGTGGAAGCAACAGCAAAAACATTCACGGTAACTTCTAAGGCCAGCTGCTTACCCAGGGAACTCTTTTAAATGTTTGATAATTTTAACAGTGTTTTAGCCACTTTTAGACTCCACCACCTGCTCTGTGTAACAGTCACAAAACCCCCAGCCTGCAAATACTCATCTGACTGTTTCCCAAGGGCTACTACATGCCACCGTGAGGGAGTCACAGAGCCATTTAGGTTGGGAGGGACCTCCGCAGGTCTCTGCTCCAAACCCCTGCTCAAAGCAGGGCGAAAGCAGATCGATTTGCTCAGAGCTCTGCCCAGTCAAATTCCCAGTATCTCCAAGGGCAGAGACTCACCATCCCTCATCGTGAAAACTTGCTTTGTAACATGTAACGCGAACAGTCCTTGTTGCAACTTGCTCTGCGCTCTTCTGAGCGGCAGGGGAACTAAGCCCTTTATCCCTTCCCGTTTCAGTTCAAGCTCCCCTAGTGAGCAAGACGGGTATAAGCCCCCCTTGTCCTCCTCACCTGTTGTAATCTGGCCCTTCCAAGCAGGAGGTATGCAAATCACCTGAAGGAGAGAAATGAATCTGTGCAGGGAATGTATCGCTACAAGGAAACCAGTCAAGCGAAAAGTTCAACACAATGGCTCGAGCAGATTCCAGGAAAGCCTAAAAGAAAGGGCGTGGTTTATCTTTACCCCTCCTTTACCCAGCTACAAGAATATGGTTTTTTAAAAAAACTGTGTTTAAGTTACAAGGTAGGTATATATGGACCATAAGTTGACCCTGTAATAAGTTACGGCACGTGCTATCACTGTAATTAAGGGAACACTCACAACTGCACAAACCCTATGCCTTAGGCTCCGGCAGTACTATGTCTTTTATTCTGCTGTTCAGTTCTCCAGATGTGCCCGGTACAGTCCTTGATGCTGAGGAGTATTGATTACTCTCCATTTCTATTGACAGTAATTAACGGAGAAAGATTTGATGCTCATCAAAGTGAACAGATTCTCATTAAGAGCAGAAGAAAAGATCTCCCCTGTCTTCACATCTCATTCCCTCTCTACTGCACAGTTAAATGGTCAAGCACAGGCAAACAAATTTCTAATGAGACCTTACAAATTTTCATCCTGCAAGTATACAAGTATTCCCACATTTATTCTGTATGAAGAATCCAAATGACCTGGTTTCATCACTGATTTCAAACTGCTTCTACGTAAAGGCCACCTTTCATGACATGTAAGGTTGGTACCTGTTTTGATGATGGGCGTATAGGAGGAAAACTCTGGTAAACCACCTCAAGAAAAGACCCAGCAAGTCAGGCCAGTAGTTCCTGGGCCTGATCCTCCGCTGGCTCCGGGTTTGACCTTGGTTCAGCTGTTTCCCTCCCATCTCTCTGAGACTTGGAGGTAATGCCGTCCTAACCTCACACCTTTACTGTCAGACATTGCTATCTGATGGGTGCGCCTCGCTTAAAAAGCCTCTGGTGAAAGAGGAAATAAAGGTATGGCTGTCAGAATGAAACCTTCTATTTCCTATTTATGTTTTCTGTATTAACTTAGCTAAACACAGGCACTCACACCCATAAGGCACCCTGCGGCCTCATCTCCAGACCACCCAGGGCCCCACCACCCTCCGTCCCCACGGGCACCCAGGGCGAGCAGCGCTTCCCTGCAGCCTCTGCCCACCCCGCAACGCAGAAGGTCCCTCTCGCCTTGTCCCCTCTCCACGAGAGCAGGGACACGCACCCTCCTCACCCCTGCCCCGCAAGTCCCTGCTCCCTGCTCCCTGCCCGGGAAGCCATCTTCTCCCCCCGGTCCCCTCAGCCCCCAGCGCCGGGCCGGTCCCCTCAGCCCCCAGCTCTGGGCTGGTCCCCTCAGCCCTCAGCGCCGCAGCCCCTCAGCGGCGGGACAGGCGGCACGGCGCCTCCCCGCGCCCACCGGGGTCTGCCCGCGGCTCCCCTCCCCGCGGGCGCTGCCCGCCGCCAGGCCCGCCGGCGGGCCCGCCTGAGGCACGGCTGCTCCCGGGCACCTTCCCGCGGAGGGCAGGGGGTGGAGGCCGGTGTCAGGCACGGCGGGCCCAGCGGCGGGGAAGGCGAGCGCCGGGCGGGGAGAGGCGGACCCAGGCGCTGCCTCCCCCCACCCCTTCCCGCCGCTGCCGAGCGGGGTCCGCGGGCACCGGGGACCGGCGCAAAGCTCCCTCGGAGGCGCTGCCCCAGCTCCGGCGGGCGGCTCCCCACGGGGGCCGCCGCTGCTCCCCCTCGCACATTTATTCCCCCTCCCCGCTCAAACCGCCGGTGCCCGTTTGAACGCGCTGGGTGGGTCGCCGTCCCCCCGCCCCGGAAAGTTGCGAGAAGTTGGGTTTGTGGCTTTTTATTTTTCTAGTTGGCTGGTTTTGGGGTTTTTTTGTTTTGCTTTTTTGTTTTTTTTTTTTTTTTTTCTGTCGTTGTTCTTTTGCATTCCCCTGCCCAGCCCGCTCGCCCTCCCCACGGCCAGGTCCCCCGGGCGCTCTCGGGGCGGGCCTGGCGGGGGGGGGGGCGGGCGGGGGTGGGGATGGCCCGCGGCGGGGGGGGCGCGGAGCGCTGCGGCGGCTGCCGGGATACGCCGCGCTCCCCCGGCCCTGCCCCGGCCCTGACCCTGCGGGCGGCCCCCGGCCGCGCATGCTCCAGGCTGGACAGCTCCTGAGAGGGAAATTTAAAAACGGGCTGGAGCCCGGCCCCGCCGCCGACTCGCCGCGGCTCCCAGCCGCCGGCTCCATCCCCCCCCCCCCCCCCCCACCTCCTCAGGGGCCAGCTCCGCTCCCCGTCCCTTCCCTCAGAGGGTGACATCCCCCCCCCCAGCGCGAAGCTCCGATCGGGCCCCCGGGCCCCGGCCCGCCAGGTTTGTGGAAGCAACTCTGGGCCGGGAGGTGCGGGCAGGCCGCGGGGTGTCGGGGCGGTGGGAGGCGGGGATCGTCCTGCGGGATAAGCCGCCGAGAAAGGCTCGGGAGCGCCCTCGGGCAGCTCCGCGGGCGGCGGGGCTCGGTTCCCCTCCGGGGCTCCCCCCTTCCCTGGGGGCGCTCAGGCCACCGCACGCTGCCGCGGCTTCTCCTAAATGCTTCCAAGAGCAGCCCCGAGACGGGGGGTGGTGGTGGGGGGGTGTGTGTGTGGAGGGGTGGGAGGGTGTGTGTTTTCCCCGGTGCTCCCGGGAACCGACAGCCTCCTGACATCCGAACCGCCCCGCCGTAGCCGACAGATGCTCCCTCCATCAGGGGCCAGGTTCCCATCCTCAGCCTTTTTTTTAAAATTTATTTTTTATTTTTTTAAAATTTTATTTCGCCCAGTAAAACATTTTACTCCGTTGCCTGGCGCGAACAAAACCAGCGCACCCGAAGGTAAAGGTAACACAGGTCGGGCTTTACTCTCCTTTAGGCCCGGGTTTCGGCTGGGGTTTGGTGTCCCTGCCCGCTGCTGAAGTGCTGGATAGCTACTGCTGCCTGAACCGCTCCTCTCTCTGCTCTTGTCTTTTGCCCAGGAGATGATAGAAAGTGATATCCCGTCCATAATGTCAGGAATCATTAGGAATTCAGGGCAAAATCACCACCTTTCCCAGGAGTACAGGTGAGGCATTTACCGATTTCAAAAGTGTACGCTGCACTCTCACCGCCTGCTAACTGATGTTTTCTCATGATTTCCTGAAAAAAAAAAAGTCCTTAGCATATAGAAATCAACTTATTTATTTCTTTAATTTATTCTATTCTCCACTCTAAATTAGATTTCTAAGCTGGTGGCCGGTTACAATGCAGCACATTAGAAGCATGCCTTATTAAAGTATTTTGATACTAAACTTTATGTTTGATAAATGCACTTTCAAAGCCTTGGGTTGAGCTTCCAGTAAACTCTCTCTACTGTAGGAGCGTTGCCAGAGAAGGATATTCTTGTTAAACAATACTTACTTAAAAGTTCCCTTTCAGAGCACATTTTGCATTGTTAGGAAGCAGTCATGGAGAGACTGAACCGAGTGCACGAGACGCTAGAGGACCCTTTCGTTAAAACAAATACTTGTGTAGTACTCCAAAGCCCTGACGTGGCAAAAGTCTTTTGATATTGGTGGATTCGTCAGCAGCCTTTGACGATTTACCTATACCACGGCGCATCCTTTATCGTTTAAAAGTGTCGTTAGAAGTGACAGGCGAGTTCTGCATGAATCACAGCGCGCTGGGTTAAGTTAGGTTACATCTTGTCACATGATGCAAAGTTCCAAGAAATGCAGAACAGCAGAACATGATCCAGTTCTCACAGTAAAAAAAAAAAACCAAAATATATTTTCTTGTTTTAAAATGAGCCGTGAGAGACTATCGCCTTCCTCCCAGCCTGGGGGTGTTTTCACCCCTTTCTGTGGGTGAAGTGGGCTGCCGCAGGTATTCTTCTATCGGCCTCGCTCTATTCAAAATGCAAACACTGCACTGCAGCCTCTTGCAGCTCAACAAGTGATTTGTTATACTCTCTGAAGCCACTGTGGAAAAAGGTTTGTGGAATTTTGTTTTGTTGTTTATTGAAGCACTGTTTGCTCTGGGCATTTTTGTTGGCTCCGTAAATATTTGTAAAGAAATTTTTCCGTATTTAATGAAGGGTGTGTATGAGAGAGACTTCGGGGTACTTATATTTAAGTCTGTATCTTCGGTGCCCTGAAGGACGTACCACCTTAACAAAGACCCTTTCTGTGGAGAGAACTATTCTTTAACTCACAGTTGCAGAAAAACCACTCTTTTTTGAGGAGAAAGATGGGATTTATCTTACTGCCAGTAAAAGAATTGTAAGAGTTTCTTCTTTTATTCAGAAGTCAGCTACTTTTAAGAGCTACTTTCAATTCTCTGTTAAAAATTTTGAACTCAGAGATCCCAGTTCTCTAAAGTTTTTAACCCACTTGTGATTTCTTTAATGCAGCTTTAAAATGAATTATTTGACCTCATTTAATAGTGGCGAATTCTGATAAAAATGCATAAAATCTGAACTGCACCATAAATGCAGAGCAGTATTTGTCCTACTTCATGAGAAAACACTTTGGATTATGTAAAAGAAAATCTTTCAGACTGAATGATTTTAAGAAAAGAATAGACCTGTCAAATTCTATCAGCTCTGTTTACTCTCCTGCTGTCACCACAGTCCAAGACTGGAACCCACAGTCCCGAGTTCTCCATGGGGGAGCATCAAGGCTCCGCAAAATGGGGAATGGCCTCCAATTAGTGAGTGGGAGGCTGGGGCTGGGCTGAGAATACTCTTCTGTCTCACTTGGAATCTTTCAATGGGACAGTTGGACTTGGAGGAGACCAGCCTTTCCTGCGAGTGTGCAGGAGGAAACACTGAAAGGGGAGGGAGTGCGTGGACGTGTAAGCAGGGGAGCAAATCGGCAAAGACCGCTAAGTTTTCATGCAGCTTATGCTTACAGTTTGAAACGATGGGACTTTTTCCTTTTCTTTTCTTTTTTAAATGGAAAAGGGAAAAAAAATCCCTGATTTTAGCAAATCTTTGAGTTCTCTGGATCGAAAGCATCTATAGTAAATCTGTTGTAGATTAGTGATGAGGATTAGGCTGCTATGCAAAGTCCAGGGACTGTTTGCACCGTAGTGAAATGATTTTAGAGAAATATCTCTTCCACCGATGCAGCTGTGGGAAATAAAATGCCATGCTGTCCGGGAATGGCTAAAGGCCATCATATCTCCTCCGGTGCCTCTGTTTTTGTGGCGCTGTCACTGCCTGGCTACCAATGCAAAGCAATACTTCGTATTAGCAGATGCCTCTCACCCTCCCAAAGAAAATTGCCACCCACAATCCATAATTGTAGTAGAGGCAAGTATTTCTAATGAGTTCATTTTACATTTCAGGGAATAAAAGCAGAGAATTGTAGCACACTGGGATTTTTTAACCCTTAACACTTTATTCTTGTTAATTATAATTAATAATCTCACATTGTATTTTAGTGTAAATATTGTGATGTTTAAATCAAAGCAATGGGCAGACTACGAGCTCACTATGCTGTAGTTATTTGGCTCTAGAAATTACAGGAGCCAACTCAAAGGCTGCTAAACCAGCGGGGAGCTCCCACGGTCTTCAGTGGGCTTGGAGCTGGTCTCTGAGGAACAAGGCTCTTCAGCTCGTGAGCGCTGTGGCCTTCAAGCAGTATCTGTAATTGAAACCTACGGTCTATCCCTTTGCAGCCCAATTTGATTTAACATACATAACCTGTACAAGAGAAACAAGGGACCTGCTGGGAGGGACACCAGTGCAGAACGAGATTTAACAGGTGCCCCAGGGAGGCAGGTGAGGGGCCAAGGTGGGCCTGGGCTAAGACTGCAAAGACACTTACAGACCTGTAAGTTCTCTCCCAAAGAAGGCTCAGTGTTATCCTGATTCAATGTTCCTGTTTTTCAAACGGAGCAGCACGCTTATTTCTCTCAGGGACTATCCCATTCCTAAACTAGGTACAGTTATGGTGGTTTATTGTATAGCATGTAATCAAGCATGACATGGACACCAGGCCATTAGGAGGGAGACAAAGAGTGACTTGCTATGGACTGCTTGGCATATGTGAAAATCCAAACTGAAGGAATCAAATCACCACTTTAGGTAACAATGTGGCATCTACGTTTTGAAAGGGAATAACTAAAATGTGTAATTCTATTTAAAGAAATAGCATTACTTAAGATCGAAAGCTAACCCTAGATGACCAAGACAAATTAACTTCATGATTGGCAGCTCAATATTTTGTGTAAGGACCATGTTTCTATTTTTTTATATTGCTATGTATTTCCAGTTGATAGAAGCCTCAGGTAGTGTTCTGAAGGCCTTGCAATGCATTTTCTATACAGTTAAACAGGAATTCGATTTTAAATAGGTACCTTTTTGATCAAAAGTTGTTACTGAATCATTAATCATTCAACATATTAGCAAACTATATCCTCCACCACATTTTAATTGTCCCTTTGGTTCTTAAAAAACTGGTCTATATTCCTTGGCTCATTAGATAGTCTGATTAAATTTTTGTTGTGATAATTACTGTATGCTAGCAGAGTTTAGTGTAAAATCATATTAAGATGCATAGAGCATAAACACGGAAATTCCGTACGTGGCTGCATTACAGTGCTGAAAAAAGGGAAAAGTCTTTATCTTTATGACATTTTGGGTCTCCTAAGTGGCAGCCTCGTATCAGGTTTTGCACTTTGGTTTCTGGAGAGCAAGCTACAGCTCAGGACTCCTGACTGTCACCGCTGGGGATGGATGGATGGAGTCTGGGAGCTGGCATGAAGGAAATTTCTGCAAAAATGCATAACTAACGAAACGGTAATTGTTCCTGAAGAACATGTCAGTGTCCATTCCCTTGACACCATGTGTGTCTGACAGGGAGTGTGATAATGACTCGATGTGTCGGAGGAATTTCATCACAGTAGTTGCTTCATTCTTTCAAAAAAATGTGAGAAACCTCCTAGGAATCAGTCAAACTCAGGCCACTGTGGATTGATTTAAGTGGATTAGCTCAACTGTTTCCTATGCAGTTCCTGAAATGTGCTAATCGGTATTAATAAAAAATTGTGGCCCTTGCTCCTCGAATTGTCTTGCAGCTACAGGCAGAGATGGAAAGGGCTGGTTTGTAGCCGGGCAATGTCTTGCAGGTTCCTCAGGCTCCAGTGAAACCAGAGCAGAGTTCATACCTTACCTCAAAAAAGGCGCTTGACCTCCTGCTCAAAACAAGGAAGCAGAAAAGGAATTTGGACCTTTTCGGCGTTCCTGTGAGACCTCAGATGCTCGTGGCACACGGCTCTTATTTTAAAACTGTTTTAAAAATCTCGTATGTGCCAAAAGCAGAATTGCTGCCTGATCACAGCAGCGACTGATGCAAGCGAGACGTGTTCTTACAACAGTGCAAAGCAGCGGGTAGTGTGTTTTATATTCCCTTTACACTGCAGTAAATAACTACACAAGATCCCAGGCAGGTAAATCAGTTCAGCGCTAATAAACAGCAGCTGAAGCAACGTTAAAGGAAAAAAATAGCGTTCCAGGTAGACAACGCTACTGATTTTTTACAGAAAAAATTCATGTAGTGCCAGGTACTTCAACACATTTTTGCACAGAAGAGAAGCTGATTTTGACATTAGTCACAGTCACTTTTGTTTTTTTTTTTAAAGAAAACAGGTTGCAGAATAGATACTGGCTGCGTTCGGGAAATCTGAACCTAGGGACGGTTGTGTGGGTAAAGCACAGAAGGGAGCAAGCGTCTGGGAGTTCAGTGCTGACACTGCTGCTAACTTCCTCTTGGGCTTAGGCAAACCGTGTGGGTCACTTGTAATTCATTTTCCCTTCATCTCATACCAAAATGATGTAATGAGGGGTTGTGAAACGAGGAGCTGAAATGTATAAAAGTCTCCAGGAGCACATTTATAGCCTGTTCTGTTAGCGCTAAGCACCTTCGCAGAAGGGTTTTGGAGAATCATCTTCTCTTCTGAACCATGGCATAAGAAAAGGAGAACGCCTGACAGGGTAACCATGTTATTTGCTTTTTCCTCACTAGTTTTGGTTCCTATAATCCAAAGTTTCTCGAGCTGTAGCTAAGGAGGGACTTTCTGTTTGTCCCTGGAAAGCCACCTGATTTCTGTTCTATTTCCAGCAAGGCCAGAAATTACTCAACTTGAAGACAGGGAGGAGGAGAAGGGCGGGCTGGTGGCTTGGGACTGGAGGGGCGGTGTGATTCAAGAGGCAAAGAGGGATCACAGACGGAGGGCAGCAGCGAGAGCTGCTGGCTGAAGCAGGAGAGGAGCTGGTGCAGGAACAGGGAGGAGAGAGGCAGGTGGCTGTGAGTGTGGGAAACAGAACCTAGCGCAGGGTAAAGCACCTGCAAGGGAGGAAGGTGGGAAGAGAAGTGCATAGAGGGAAGGAGCAGAGCAGATGGAGTGAGGAGGAAAAGGAGACTGTGAAGCTGACTCCTTCAATGAAACGGAGAACACTTCTCACCCTGGGGACAGCTGAAGAGTCACAAACCATAAATATTTTCCTCATGTTGTTTTACGCCCGAGGAATCACCGCGCCTGTTCTGAGGACATCACGTAATCCCAGACAAAAGAAAACAGTTTCCCACCACCACTTCACGAAGAGCTTTTCTTAGGACTCTGCCTGTTCAGTTGTCACTCACATTGGATAAACCACTGCAAACAGCTAATTAAGAACCTGTCACTTCTGATTGCTCCTACTTATTGAATGGTTGCGTTACTTAAGCATGGCAAAAAGCTCCGGTGTCAGTGCTGGCAATGGCGATAGCAACTGTCCCCTGAGTGAGAGACATCTCAGAACTAGGGCTGAAGTTGAATACGCCAAATGCAACCGCAGCGTTTTGGTCTGACTGTTCAAAACGGAGGCGATGACGAGTTGCCACCACAGATTACTCCCTTTGAGAGAACCCGTAGCGTTAGATTTGCCCTGCAACATCAACCAGCGTGAGTGCTTTGTAGCTTTTGGTAACAGACTCCGGAGCAAACCAACACACAGAGTTCTTTGAAGGAGGTGCAATATGCGTAGAAGTACATAACTCTGCGCGCCGTATTGTAATCTCAAACACCCAGTTACTGACTGAACTACCTGGAGATGAAATATCTTAAGGCACCCTTGTCGTTGCTGAGCTTTCCTTTAGTCTTAGCAAACTCGTTCGACAGACTGTTCTACGATGCTGTTGGCGAGATGGTCCCTATGGCCTCCAGCGACAAGTTCCCCGTACTGTGGCGTTTGCAGATGTGGAAGTGGACAGTTCACCTTGGCAGCGGTGATGAACTACCTTAGATCCAGCCCATCAGAACAGCTCAGTGTGAGGGAAGATGGTAAAGCTGGATCTATGAATATAGATTCACGTTCGACTCTGATGTTAGTTGCAGCTTCCCACAGGGTTATGCCAGGAATGAATTTCATTCCATCTAGCTAGCTGTGGTACCAGCAGGATGTACCTGATGGGGGGAAAAAAGCAGAGATATCTCTAGGTACATGTAACTGATGATTTTGCACTGCTGACAGGCTCTAGGGAGCTTTGTCGGATGTGCAGCCAATGCAGGAGTCCGATTTCTCTGTGACTGCAGCTGGGAAGGTCTAGAGCTCGGTGCTGGCAGATCTGGAAAGGGGTTTCATTCCAAGCGGTGTTTTTCCTGATTCCAGAAAAGTGAATTTTGTGCAGGTTGGCTGGTGGCCAAGACCTCTTGCCCTTATGAGGTAAATATTTTGGGTACTGCATGACAGAGCAGATGGCAAAGACTAGTGCTACCACTGAGCATTTCTATATCATACCTGTCATAGCTCCCAGGGCACTTTTCACAGGAGGCCAGCGTCCTCTGACACATAAAGGAGAACTGGGGCTTAAATCTTCGGCATCATGTGGATTCTTACTAATGCAGGTGCCTTTCTAGGACAGAAACACAAGGGAGTTTTCCTGCAGAGATTTGAAAGGAGCGGGGTAAAAACGGAGTTGTGCAATTTTACCACACCTTCAAAAATAATCTCATGTTTGCAACACATTTGGTGTGACTGTAACCTTTTCTGCATAGGGGTTTGGTAGCTCGGCGTGTGCACCAGACAGCCCTGGGGAATGTGCAGCTGGGGACATTTGCAGTAGTGTGCATTAATTACAGCGTATCACTATTTATCTCATTTACATGCATTGAAAGGAAATGGCTGCTTTTCCTACAGTGCCCCATTGTGCCAGGGGCTGTGAACACCCATCTGAGGACAGGATCTCTGACTCCTGAAGTTCACCCTCAAATGGGAGACGAAAACGTTGGTGGAGGGGAACAGAATTAAAGCACACGTGGTGTTGCAGTATGCACTTATTTATATATTCGCAGTTGGCTTGGCACAGGCAATTTTTCAGGTCAGAAAGATTGAACCCTGTGAGCTTAAAATGTGAGGTGTCACTGTGCACGGCTCTCTTTCGGGAGGCAGTTAGATTAGCATTTTTTCACTAGACGCAGGAATGAGCTGTGTACTATGAGATAAGCGGGGTTTGTGCTGCAGAATATATCTGGGCATTTAAAAACACCTCAGTCAGACAGCGACGGGCGTATTTTCAGCCGTTTCACCTTCTTTAAGACATATGAAATTTCAACACTGGTTTTGAAGACAACCTGAAGAATAATCCTTAAATGTGAAATATTTTATTCTGATTAAATATACCTTTTTCCCCATTATTAATGAAAGCAGTTGTTCTGACAACTAACAAATCCATTAAAAAAAAAGCCGTGTAAGCAAACAGCCAGAGGTGATTTTTAAAAGAACTGTAAACTTAAATTCAATGCCGTGCTAGGATGGGGAAGGGAAGGAAACGTCTTTGCCTTGGAAAAAGAGCTGGCTCACATACTTGTCTAGTTATTACATGTTATTGAATCGTCGTATCTGTTTAAAACAGAGCCTAATGACTGCTGTATCAACCCGAAAATTCAGCCACCTTCCTTGGCCCCAGTTGGATCCACAGCGTTTGTGCGAGAGGGAGGGAGCCACACGGCTCTGCGCCACGAGGATGCTGAGAGCGGGGGCGCTGCAGGGTGCTGCCTGGCACGTAGGAGAGAGGTAGCCCGGGCGTCTGACAGCACCCAGCCCTGCCCAGGGTCTCGCCAGTCGTTCCCAAGGAGCACCGCGATGGGTGCGCCCAGCGGGAGTGCAAAGCAGAGGCCTTTGTTTCCCAAAAAGCTAAAGCTGGGAAGGCCGCTGAGCACCACCGTGACTCCAGCGGTCCTCCGGTGCC
Source organism: Leptosomus discolor (assembly GCF_034619465.1). Taxonomy (NCBI): domain Eukaryota; kingdom Metazoa; phylum Chordata; class Aves; order Leptosomiformes; family Leptosomidae; genus Leptosomus; species Leptosomus discolor. Next base: position 15,321,555 of record NC_141406.1, on the reverse strand, counting down.
GAGGTGCTCGTCCCGTGCGGAGGAGCGGCGAGGGCATGTGGCGGATTCATTGCCTGACAGGAGGCGTGTGCAGTGGGTGCTGACCCTCGCCGCCCATCTGACCCCGTTATTTGTTGAAGGAGCTGACTTGTCTGGGAGGACTGGCAGGGACCGGGGTGCCAGATGGCATGTGGATGTGTGTTGTGTGTCGGCTGTCATTCAGCCAGATTAATGTGAAGTTTGTAAAAAGGAGGAGGGGGGGAAAAAACAATTAAGCAAGAATCTCAAAAACAATCGAGGCCACGTGCCACCGGGCAGCAGTCGTTGGCGGCACAATGGGTTATCGGCTTCCCATGAATGGGCCCAACTGTTGCAAACGACATGAGCCTGCCCAGTTTTCAAATCATTTAATGCTCTTGTTTACTTCCAATCCAGCCAATCTCCGGGCCGGGAGAGCCGTCACCTGATAGTCTTTTTATGTATTTAAGTCCCAGTCCTCACAAAATAACTGAACAGCGGTAACCATGGCAATGCTAATTATTGCACTATAACTACAGTAGGAGAAAGAAAACAGGGTAGGCTGGGAGAAAGATTTGAAGATGTTTTTTGGCCAGGGTTTGAGCTTTTGGCTCCTGGTGAGGTGTTGGTTATTTTTTTTCTCCTTTTCTTCTTTTCAAAATCTTTTTACAAACAAATAAATTACATTCTGCTTTAAAGGTCTCCCGGATAATAGTTTAGGGAACTTTGATACGTGTTTCTGGAAATCATGAATAGAGAAGCTGAAAGCTCCTGGGCAGCCAGGCACTAGAGTTCTGCCGTATTCTTCTAAGCTGATTTAGAATCATGTAAAGCATAAAAGATGCTTCAGCAAGAGACCAGATTTATTTAAGGCTTCTGCATCGTCATTTGGCAACGAACACACATTAGTACCATGCAGCTGGCTTCAACACATCTGTGGGAGAGCTCTTTAAAGCCTTTGTTTTGAAAGCAGAATCAACTACATCCAACTAAACTCTGTTCTTCTGGAAGAGAAAGATATTTTCCTGGACTTGAAGCCCTTTGGGTTTACCCTGGCATCTAACGATAACTTCCTGCCATGTTCTAATTACTGCTTTACTCCTCAAGACACCCATGACTTCTGTAATACTGTTTAACTAGCTTAGCTTAGACAGTTCTTGTATTGACTTTAATGGGAATTTTGACCAGACAGGAATTTTTGGGTACTGTAAATCTGTTCCAGTATTTCAGTTTTGTGCCACACACTCTGTCAGAAGCAAAACAAAACAGGTGGGATGGAGCACGCAGAATGTGTCAAAAATGGAGCTTTAAACCAAAAGCAGCCTGTCATCGTTATGCCTCGGTTTTGTCAGCTGAAGGCAGGCGGGGTGTTACTGTGCCTTCAGCCGCTGGCTTTGCATCCTGATCATTTGGTATGTCAGAAACTGCCTAAGGAGCTGTTTCATGTGCTTCACGGTTCCTTGTATCAGCAGCTTCATGGATCTGAATGGCAGAGAGCATTCTGTACAGTCCCGTTTGTGCAGCAGCTCTCCGCTGATCCGTCCCCACCCACGGGATGCAGCGGTTGGGAAAAGCCCTCTCCAGGTGTTCACGCCACCCGCACACACAGGTCCCTGAGGGGCTGGCCACAGAAACTCCTCCCAAGGCTGGCTGGTCACTGGACTTCAAGGTTAATGCAAAACTGTCAGGTTAAAACTCCTGACAGGTTTCCTCTACACCAAGGCCAAAGGAGGGCAAATCTCTGACAAACGTGAAGTTAATGACTCAGCTCTGGTTTTGTTTCTAGGCAGTTTCTCTTCTGGGTTCTTATGCCTCCTTCCACCCCAAGTACTGCACAAGGAGTCTTCTTAACCAAAACGTTTCAAATCGTACGAAGGACCACATGGTTGGGTGAAGGGTGGCAGTAACCAGCCAGCTGTGAAACCAAAGGTCGCACCTGAATCCTGCAAACAGAATTCCAGCCGGACGTGTTTTTCCTGCTGACCTACGTGAGCTTCGGCATCCTGGTCGTCTCTCCTGTTAGCAGGACAGTGTAGCAACATCTCCGCTCTCTGCTAACCTTCCATGCTGTTTTGCAGACTCTTAGCTTCTGACCCCTCCCAGCTGAGTGAAGATGACCTCCCCAGCGACTTACAGTCCCTGTCGTGGCTGACATCTGTTGATGTCCCTCGGTTACAACAGATGGCCAGTGGAAGAATGGATTTTAGCCTTGGTGCCCAGAACGCAATGCTACAACAGACAGGTAAACTGTTAGGATATTAAATAACTGCTGTTTAAACAACACAGCCTACTGCCTCCTTTCCCCCCCCGCCACAGGCTAGCTTTCCTATTAGTGGATTCCTTTTAATTAGATGACACTTTGCTTCCTGTCAGAAGACCTGGAGCCTGTTGTCTTCTGATAAGGCTATTGCTGAGATATTTCCTTCCTTTCAAGAGGCAGAGAGCCCTAGCAGGGACAAGAGAGAGCTTAGGATCACAGGATGGTTTGGGTTGGAAGGGACCTGAAAAATCACCTGGTTCCATCCCCCTGCCATGGGCAGGGACACCTTCCCCCAGACCAGGTTGCTCCCAGCCCCATCCAGCCTGGCCTTGAGCACTGCCAGGGAGGGGGCAGCCACAGCTTCTCCGGGCAATCTATGTCAGTGTCTCACCACCCTCAGAGTAGAAAATATTAATAATATCTAATCTAAAATTCCCCTCTTTCAGTTTGAAACCGTTACCCCTCGTCCTATCATTCCCCTCCATGATCAAGAGTCCCTCCTCATCTTTCCTGTAGCCACCTTTAAGCACTGGAAGGCCACTGTAGGGTCCCCGCCCGAGCCTTCCCTCTCCAGGCTGATCAACCCCTTCCTCTCTCAGCCTGTCCTCACAGGGGAGGTGCTCCAGCCCCCTGAGCATCTTTGATCAGGATCCAATTGGCTTTTCTGCTCAAGTTGCTGGTGCCTTGTGGCATGAACTTGGGCCAAGGTATTTTAAGACTTGCATTTCAGAGGTTTTCAACAGCTTTGAAATGAGGTAATTAGTCTTTCTTGTGTGTTTCATCATTGATAACATTAAGAGTGTTTTATTTACCCCATACCTGTTTGCTTCATACAGACTTACAGCATATGTTCATTGAGTGCCTTTCGTCCCTTTGTGAACATCCTTTGGGTAAACACCCTAGTTCCCTACGGCATTCTGCTGAGGGAGCTCAGCCTATCACCTTGCTCGCCTTAGAGCAGAAATCCTGCTGGAGTACAGATAGTGCTGAATGTGTGGGGGTTTTTTTCTGTTGTAAGATACTGTGTCTGTAACACCACCGTGCACGCTTAAACAGCTGTCATCTTTCATTCCCTGCATAACGAGTATTAGAAGCAGTTGATGTCATCTTTGCAATTTGTGAAACGCTCTGGGTTCTTGTGGGAGGGAAAGCCACTGAGAGGTGTGATTATCCACTCCAGAGCTTCGCTGTGTTCAACTGCGTCTCTCAAAAAGAAATGTCAGCTCTCTTTTCGGAAGCGTGCTTTCGTGCGAGCATTCATCGCCTGCGCTTTCTCCAAACCAGGTCCCGTGGCAAGCAGCATGCACTCGACAGGAGCACCTGGAGCCATGACTCACGTCCAGGCCAGCCTGCCACAGGGCATCCTGGGACTGAATTCTATTTCAACACACGGAGCAAATGTAAGAGCAGGCCTCGATGGCTTGTCATTGCAACACTCCTTAGGGAAAGATGTTGGTAATGTCAAGACTGACATGTCCGTTGTCTTTATCTCAGCAGATGAGCCAGTATGCTGTAGGTGGGCAGCCATCCCCTGGTTTACAAGCACAGCAACAACTCTTTCCTCCTCCTCATTCACAGCAAGTGTTTGCCCTAGCACAGAGCACACAACAGGTACTGGTATTTGCTTGCATTCTGTGTCTTGAAGTACCTGCCAAGATCCTCTCTAGAACTCTTTTAAAAGAAAAACAATAAAGTATCCCCAAACCTACATATCCACGGACAGGCTGCATCCGACACTTTCCTTCTTTCCCTCCTGCATACAGTGTAACCCAGCAGCGATCTACAACGCCTCCTTTGGCCCTCAGCCACACTATTCTCAGCCCCGCCTGGCCCCTCACTCTGCCCAAGAACTGCACCCGAAGCATTACCCCAAGCCGATCTATTCCTACAGGTGAGTGGAGAGCACAACACCGCGTTGCCTACGGTAATGGTGACTGTACCGCTGTAGGTGCGGTAGCACGAGAGCGTTTGATTCCTTTCAAAGGGAACAAAAATCCCACCATCCTCCCAGGAGCTCTGTGAAAGCTGCCTCTGAGGGGCAGCAGGAATGAACAAGGAAACTAGTTCCTGCACATCAACATAAAAGTAGAGTAACAGCACAGAGGAGTAAAACCTGCAGGATCATGGGGTGACTTCTGAGCGCTGGAGAATGGCAATGCCACGATCAGCCAGCTGTTTGTGTGTCTTCAGAGACGGGTCAGAGGTGGCCAGACCAGAAGGCGGCGTGATGGCTAAGTATCCATAATTTGTTATTTCCCATATCTCTCCGTCCCCTAGTTGCTTGATTGCAATGGCGCTGAAGAACAGCAAAACAGGCAGCCTCCCGGTGAGCGAGATCTACAGCTTCATGAAGGAGCACTTCCCCTACTTCAAGGTACGCGTTCACCTCAAGGGTGGGTAGAATATCCCAAAGACTTTGTTTGTGCCTTATTTCACTAAATATCCTTCTGCACCTTTCAGACAGCCCCTGACGGCTGGAAGAATTCTGTGCGCCACAACCTGTCTCTGAATAAGTGTTTTGAGAAGGTGGAGAACAAGATGAGTGGCACCTCTCGCAAAGGGTGCCTGTGGGCCCTCAATCCGGCCAAGATCGACAAGATGGAAGAGGAGATGCAGAAGTGGAAGCGGAAGGACTTAGCTGCTATTCACAGGAGCATGGCTAACCCAGGTAGGGCTTATATTATGCTTTTGCTGGGTGTATGCAAGGCCAGGAATAGCCATTTGGCCAGGAATGCAGGAATCTTAAGGAATAAGTTATAGGGAACAGCGCTGGCTAGTGCAGAGCTCTCACACCCTGCACCAGCCTCCTCCTCTGCGCTGCTCGGCTGAAACGCCCCGTGCCCTGCGCTGAACAAAGCCATTGCTGCTGCCCCGAGGCTGTGTGGCAGGGCAGTACGCCACAGCAGGAGGAGGTAACAGAATGGACGGCTATTTTTGGAGGCCCTCAGTGCAAATCAGTCCCCAGCTTCAAAACGGATTGTCTTTTTCCCCACGCTAAGCTATCGAGCACACCCAAGGCCTTCGGAGGAGTTATGCTGCCTCCAGTGTCAGTATTGATAGCGTCACATTTTAATGCAGTTTTTTGCGGGCTCCTCTGGAAAACTCCCCCTTTACTAAGATTTTCTCAATCTTACTTATAAAGACAGACATATTTGAAGCTCTCAGGAACTCGATGTTGGCAAAATCAGTGGAGTTTTTTGCTGCAAAATCTAATATACAATCAAGGATGAATTACATTCTCCTTGGCTTAAGAACAAAAGTGCCATTGAAACTGTCAAGAGTCTCTTGTACGACTCTTATTTGAGATACAAGCAGAATTCAGAGAATCCCTATGAGCAGGAGACCTGCTGGGGATGCTTAGTTCTGCGACTGCAGGCCGGCTGCCATCGGTGGTGCCTCTGGGTAAGTCCCATGTGATCGTTCCTTTAGCTCAGTTAGGGATAACCGTGGAAGTTGACGAGGGGCAGGGCTACAGGTAGGGAAGCAGATGGCGTTTCTTTGCTCTCTGCCTGCTGGGCTGCATCTCGTACGGCGGCAGACACTGCTGGTGCAGTTCTGCGGCACAAGCGTGTGGCAGTGCTCACGTGTGACGTGCTCTGGCTGGGCACTGCTTGAACAAACGGGTTAAACCGCCTCTTTTCTTCCTTGGTAACGGGTATCGCTTGCACAGAGGAGCTCGACAAGCTGATCACCGACAGACCTGAGAACTGCCGGCGGCCCAGCAAACAGGCAGAGTCTGAGGTCTCCACCCTGAACCACATGGCAGCAGCCCAAGGCCGAATCTCCATCTCCCAGCTGCAGCCTCAGCCCATCATGACGCTTTCGCTGCAGTCCATCCCCCTCCACCACCAGATCCAGACCCAGGCTCGCATCGCCCCAGACTCACCAGCACCTGCACAAACGCCTCCTCTCCATACCCTGCCTGACATGAGCCACAGCCCTCTTCCCCACGCTCCCATGGGACGCGCGCCTCCGGACTTCCTGAACGTGACGGCAGACATGAGCACGGAGGTGGATGCTCTTGACCCAAGCATCATGGATTTTGCATTGCAAGGTACGAGAGAAGGAAGCTGGGGGTCGGGGAGGGGATGGTTTCTGTGGTTATGTAGTCACTGAATATGTAACCAGGGTCTTCAGCAAGATGCTCAAGGGTGGGATGTACCTGAGCTGAAAACTTGTGCTGGGTGCTGGCCCCTGCAGCCTGACTTCCCTGGCCTGCCTCGGTGCGTTTCTGCCCTGTGCCAGGTGGGACAGCAACCCCCCTTCATGGTTCAAGTGCGGGCACGGCCACGGATGTAGGCAGGGATGTCCAACGAGCTGGATCTGGGACAACACAGCTCCCTGCCCCTGGGAAAGCACCTGTACTCACACCTTGGTTTTCCCCTTCTGTAAAAGGAGAACTTCCCCAGCTCGTGGCAATGCCTAGCATGGCCTTTGGGTTTATGGGTAGCACATAGTAGGTGGATGCTGCCTGGAAAGGTCTGGGTTCCTGCTAGCACCAGAGGATTTGGGGGAACAGACACACTTACTGCCTTTGCACTACAGATGGTACCCTCTGCAAGCAGCGCTGGTCCTAAGCAGGGGGTAAAGCCCTTCAGTTAGTGCCCAGGCGTGTTGAACGTGTTGCTGTGACCAGAATTTAATCTTTTAAAGGTAACATATGGGAGGAAATGAAAGACGACAGCTTCAACCTTGATACCCTGGGTGCCTTCAGCAACTCCCCGCTCCACCTCTCAGACTGTGACCTGGGCACCCCCGGCCTCACCCCTGTCTCCAGCGGCAGCGATCACTCCTTCTCAGACTTGCAGGTCACCGGCCTTTATACCACTTACACCACACTGGACAACGTAGCGGCAGCTCAGTACATGAACCCCCAAGGCAACAAACCCATCGCTCTCCTCTGAGTTTTGCACCGTTCCATGGACCCCTGACTCAGGGGCCAGTTTCTCCCAGCTGTTAAAATCCGACCCAAAAGCAATCGAAGAGCTCCTCCTGCAGATGCCTGGAACACGATGGCTATTACTGGGACCTGTGATGCCAAAATAAACCAAACTGTCACTAGTAGAACCACTTTTGCCCATGGCAAGACTGAGGAAGGGCCACAGACGCTTGTGTTGCAGGACTGGTGAGCTCTTAGGAAGGACCTGGGAGGCACGCGTCAGCAGGAGCTTTCCCTAGAACACAATGAGCTAAGGGTGGTGCGGTTAAGGTAAACACATTTATCGACACTGGGTGTGGACTTACACGCGGACGCTGGTTGGTCACCGCTACACAGAAGCCAACACAAGTCAACGGGCCGGGCAGCATCAAGTTGGAGTCCAAGATGGTTGATCACGTACCATGTATACCTTTTTTCCCCGTAAATTGCCAAATAACTACTGCCATTCAAGGAGCATTTCTGGAGATGCTGGCACCACTAACACTTTTCTGATGTGACTAGTGCTAATTTATTGTTACGAGATAGGAAAAAAGCAGCAAAAATCCTAAAAATGGAAAAGAAAAGCCCTAGTAGCCGACTGTTATATCTAGGTTTAAAAACAAAGTCCTTACCCCGTGGAGGAAGTGGTACTACTGAGTTGTTGAACTGATCGCTGGCTAGATGATTTTAGGAATTATGCCTATTTTTAGGATTATTTTTTTAAAAAATAGATTTGTGTATAGTCTTGTGTATTGTGCTTCTGTCTATTTTTGTGCTAGGCAGTATTACTATTTGTAAATTTATTTATATTTATTGTTATGAAGAGAAAAAAAATTATGTAAGCTGAGCACTGTTCAATTTTTTAAAATGCTGCAGTAACCTGTTTTACATCCACTAAATTATTCATAATCAAAACCGCAACAATTTAAATCCCTGTTGTTACACTACATTTCTTTTAAACAAGCACTTTTGATACTGTGAAACTCATGGGTTTTTTAAAAAAAAATATTCAGAGACCAAATATTGTAACTGTACCGTACGATTCATAATAGTCTTTCCTTCCTAATTAACCAAGTAAAATTGATCCTAATGCAGTTTTTTAAATTTTCAAACCCTGTTTTCTACTTGGCAACATACATTGCAAAAAAAAAAAAAATGCAATGAAACATCCAAAAATATACAAAGCAAACTGTATGTTGGAATTTAGTGTTTAGTTTACTTGTACCTCTGTGACCATGAAGTAATATTTATATCTCGTGTCTTGTCTGTGCATTACGAGCGTTCCCCAGCCTGTCAGTTCCCGGTATCGTACCCATGGGCTCACAGGCTCCTCTCTCCCACCCTGGTCCATGTACTCAAGACCCAGAAGGTGCAGGACACTGGAACCACCCCAGTGGGGCACCTTCTTGCTTGAAAACCACCGTTGTGAAGACGAGGGGCTAGAAAACGCCTGTGCCTGTATCTTCCCCATGGCGACCTCTTCCAAAAGGGCACGATGCTCCACGTCGTAATTTATTGTTCGAGAACAAATGTGATTAATGATCATTAGCTGTGACTGGCGTCATCAATGTCTTCATTATTTTTTTTTTTTAATAAATCTTTCTTAGCACTAAGCCTGGGTCATTCTAGATGTGTTGTGTTGCAATTGCTCCGGCGTCAGGCGCGCCCCTGCCACATGGATCGCTGCAGCTCGGCACCGAACGGCAATTCCGAGGCATCCGCTCCTGGAAATCAACCCAGCGAGGGAAGCGTTTCACACGACTTACTGATGGCGACCAACGGACAAAGCTCAGAAACATTTGTCTCCTGCCGTGGTGTTCGAGTGTGCTGAGGAGCTGCCCCTTCTCCTGACCCTGGGACTGGTGTGTTTACGCGCCACTGCTAACAGAAAAGCGTCTCATCGGCGCTCAAAGCGTGTGTAACGCCCGTCTGCAAAGGGCAGCAAGGGCTTGTCTCTAAAAGAGCACCTTTCCCCACACTCATTGCCCTTCCAGACATAACACTGTGTCCAAGCTGAGGGTTTATCCCCGGCTCAAATCCTCCAGGAGAACAGGAGTTTACAGGTATTTACTGTACGACCCCTTTCTCCGGGCTGTCAACCCGTTCCTGAAAATCTCTGTAGCCAAACACGTGGAAAAGCTCTGGTTTAGCAGCCGGTGTTGGCAGGAGGGATGGTAGGAGCTGCTCTGCACCAAAGCAGGTTGGGTGCTGGGGGGAGGGGGCTGCCCAGCAGCAGAGGCACCGGCTCCTGCTCAGATCTGCCGCGTTTATACGAGGCCAAAAGGAAGAGAGGTCAGGAAAACGTCCTTGAGAACTGTGCTCGCTTTATTGGTGGTGGTTTGGCTCCCGTACGGTGAGCACCAGCACCCCTTTCCCCTAACAAAGTGCACTGACACCTTCCAAACCAGCAATCATAAGGCCCTTTCCACCCCCAGCACAGGGAGACCTCCCCGCAGACCCTGGTGGGACCCCCCCAAGCCCGGGCATGACCCAGGAGGTGTCCAACACCTCCACACCACGGCAATAGCAGCACCACGCTCAAACCAGGCGTCCCACCTTCCGTCGCCATCCTGCCTCCTGCTTTGTGAGGCGAAGCTGAGCCTGTGCTGGTGAAATGATGCACCCCCACAGCTGGAGGCACTGGAAAGCACCTCTTCAAAGCTCCCCTCCCTGAACTGAGCTGATTAAAGGCCACCTGAGAAGCATGGTAGGGGGCCGAGCAGACCGAGAGCTCACCCTGGCTCCTGTGCTTCAGTGGAGGAACCGGGTTTCTGGGGCAGGAGCACCCAGAGCAGTGTCCTCCCTCCTCTCTGTCCCTCTGCAGGAGCCAGAAAGGACACGAGATGGGTGAAAGGAACAGTCAGGTCAAACGGTGGCGGATCCATTGATGTTCCCGCTGCAACAGCTCCCAGCACAGCTCACTGGTGTCTTTTCTGGGCCATCAGCTGCTCGCAGTCACATCTGCTGGTCGCTCCCCAGTAAGGGGAAGGATGAGACAAATTGCTCCTCACAGTTCCTGAGTTTATTATAAAAGATTAGTTTGAGACTGCTTCTTAAGCAGGGTTTACATTTCCTTGTGCCAGTGCCCGCTCAGCCTCCACACGGCCGCACGGAGACCTCCTCCCTTGTCCTGCTCCCCTGCGGTGCCTGGGCCAGTCGGTTTGTACTTCCAGTCTCATGAGACATGTCTGACAACGTTGCTTGTTTTAAAGACTAAGGCCAGGGCTAAAACACAGGAAAACATCCGAGATTCTTTTTAAAAGCAACTTCTGCGCCAGGTCCAGACTTGGCTCAGGACAAGTTTATCTTCTGCCAAGCCGCCCCTCCGACGAACACCCCCAGCACCAGAGGGAACTTTGCACGGGTGGCAAGACCATCTTCATGGCTCAAAATACAAACGCTGGCATCCTTTACTGAGGCACACGAGTAAGAGTTCAAGGGCTGAGGACCCGAGTGGGAAGGTGAGGCCTGGCCTCTGAGCAGGAGCACGTCCTGGTGCCCCTCCTGGCCTGCGGCGTTTGCCCTGCGCGCCGCCAGCCCCCGGCTCAAGACGGGTTGTTGTTATCCACCGTTGACAGGAGATGGGCGACCTGGGCCTTCTGCGCACGGGTGATGTGCTGAGCCATCTGGATGATGCAGTCCACGGCCACCTCGGGGTTGGCTTGGACCAAGCTGTAAGGCAGATGGGAGAGGGCAGCCGCCTTGGAGGCTGAAGCAAGATCCACCTTGTCTCCGCCACCTGCTGTCCCCAACCTATTGCCCTCTGCATCCTGGCTCCTGTGGCCACTCACCTCCGGATGCGCTTGAGCACGTAGTCCCGCTTCAAGTACTTGATGTTCTCCCAGATGACCGACCGGGCGCTATCATCCTCTTGTATGTGCTTCTCCAGCCACTCCACCACCACTTGGTTGTTGTCCCAGAGGTAGCCCTGGGGAGAGCAGCACCATGAGCAGGGGGTCCTGCTGCCTGCACAGCCTGAGCCGCCCTTTTTGCTGTGGCCTCAGGCTTTTTCCTCTCATGATAAAACCGCAAAAATAGGATTTTCCGTCTCAGTCCCGCACATATGGCACAGCGCGGCACAGCACACTCCCCCACTCCCATGTAACAGCCACTGGGTAAAAAGGTCGGTCTGGAAATTGAAACTCAGGAAACCTTCATGGACTCTTTAAAATGAAAAAATTTAAGGTAAAACATGTTTCCTTTGCGTGCCCTCACTTCCCAGCTCAGCCATACCAGTCCCGTTCTTGCTGTGTGTCTGTCATGGCACTTGCATTTCAGAGCAGCTCAAATGCAAAGACCCCAGGTTTCACCTCTGCCCTGGGAAGCCCTATCTGACAGTAGAAAATGCTTATTTGGGGGCTGCCTTGCTACCGCTGAGCACCAGCACCCAACTGAGATCACCCCAGTCGAAGGGACAGCCCCAGCCTCAGGGCTGCTCGGCCGCCCACCCTGGCGCAGGCTGCAGAACAGAGATTCCCATCGCACATTTAAACCCTCAGGGAGGCACTGATGAAACGGCCGAGCGATGGGAGAGCAAGGCGACAGCCCTTGGGACCCCCCTGGCCGTAGGGGTGCCTCAGGAAGCCGGGCTGGAGGTACCTTCTCGGCTCCTTCTGTCTCCATGAACCAGCGCCGCAGCATGGACTGGATGCGGATGTGGCTCAGCTCACTGTTCGCCTTCAGAACCTCTGCCTTCACCACCTCCTCCAGCAGCAGCCGTCGCAGCCGCCAGTAGAGGAAGGAGCGGGCGTTCTTCCACTCCAGGATGTCCTGCAGAAGTGGGGACACAGCCCAGGTTCACCTTTGTAGAAAGAGGAGCTGATGGGCAGCGACCGCTCACTTACGGCTTGTACCGGGGGGTTCCAAGGCAGCTCTGCCAGACTGGAGCAGAGAGCAGCACCAGAGGCAGGGACGGCACACTGAGCTGACACCCAGGCCCCCCGGGAGGGGACTTTGCCTCCCGCCTTTGTGCCGTGGCTGCAAAACCCCCTGCGCCAAGCTCCTTCCCACCGACGCCGTGGCTCACCGTGATGACGCCTTTCTCCTGCATGCGGCCCGGGGTGTCATGCAGGTCGGCGAAGTGCACGGCCACCTGGTAGTACATGGGCAGGAGGAGATCCTCCCGGGCCTTGAGCTGCTTCTCCAGCTCCCTGCGCTGCGCCTCGGGCAGCTCGGGGGTCCCTGCGGGACATGCTGTGATGAGCAGCCCACTCGCCGCCCCCCTGTGAAAGGAGCCACAGGCCACCACGGGGTCTGGGCTCTGCTCCACGCTCCTCCATCAGCCACCCCCACCAGGAAACGGGGCGCCCAGCGCCCTTTGCTTTGGCACATTTACACCCAGCCGCAGAGGCCACGAAGGGGCTGTGCCCACCTCGGTGCCTGCTGCAAGGGGTGTGGGAAGCGGCATTTGCAAGGGTTTTGGGGGAGCGTGTTTTAGCAGGGTGGAGGGGCGCAGGGGCAAGGACCTCCCAACGCAGCCCCACCATCCGCTGCAAGCAGGAGGGGATCATAGGGAGAAAGGAGGAGACCCAGTGCAGCCTCTGCGCAGCTCTGCAATGACTATGGGTCGCCTCATCAGGTGCTGACTCAGCATGGCCAGCACTATTCTTCGTCTCAAAGCAGGGGAGAGAAGTCCAGCACCATTTACGGAGCCCCCAGGTTGTTTCAAAGTACCACCACATCCTCTTGGCAGGCTCCACCATCAGAAAAGACATGAAGAATTTTCACAGAGGAACGCTAAAGGATTTCCTTATGGTTGCCACCACAGCGTTTGAGCCTCAGGTTTTAACTTACTGCTACCAATGCCCACAAGCTGAAAAGCCCTTCCCTTACCCAGCTGCTCAACGAGCTTGGCATAGACCGTATCAATCCTTCTCATGGTCTTCACCAAATCTTTCTTTCTGAACTTGATCTCCACTGTTCCTCCAGGCTCCAAAATGCCTCCCCTGGAAGGAAAGTTTGGTAAAGCAGGGACTGGTCTGCACGGGAGAATAAATCCTGGGACAAGAGGTCCAGGCAACTCTCTCTTCTAAGAACTAGGGAAAGAGAAAATCTGAAACGGTTCGTTTCCAGTCTGGGATTCTTGTCTATCCTTCCACTCCTTACAGCTTGCTCCAGCGTGCATTAACTCAGGTTAGAGAAAAGGCTTCCTGACCCCCAGGAACCATGTTTTACTCGCCTGCAGCCTTTGCTGGATGCAGGAGGATATCCCCAAGGAGATACCTGCCATGCTGCTCTGTAAGAGCCCTGGAACATTTAGCTGGTGGCTTTGACTAACTAAAGGGTGAAAACCACACATCTCAGTGCCAGCGGGACTGGGGCTCTGCAGACCCCACGCACCAGCTCTTGTTTCTCCACACACGGGCCGCGGAAGATGCACGTGTGTTTCAGATGCCGACCTGCTCTCCTTGTCTGCGTAGAGCTCCACATACAGGGGGTTGATGGTGGAGTCGAGGACCACCCAGGATCCTCCCCGCAGCTCCGCGTGCGGTGGGATGTAGACCAGGACAGGCTGCTTAAAATCCCGGAGGCTATCAACGATGAAGGCGCCGAACTTCAGCATCTGGTCGTACATGTCTGAAAGCCAAAGGGACTCAGTGGCTGGGTGCCCCGACTGCCATGGGCCAGGCTATTGTCCCTTGCCTCCTCCTAGCTGCCCAAAGCCACCTTCTCCATTGGAGAGACCACACAAGCACCCCAAAACCAGCCCAGCAAGAAGCCACCAAGCCCTGGGACATGCTGGTGATGCCCCATCACCTCCCTGGTCCAACTCCACAACCCAGAGTGGTGCAGGCAGGACCGTGGTAGGCTGGGTCATGCCAGAACCCCATGGGGTGGCAGGATTGCCTGAGTATGTCCCGGCATGGGGATCTGGGCTCCCCAAGCGGGGGTACCTTTCATGCCGCTGGAGAAGCCTCGCCAGTTGGCAAAGATCATCAGCGGGAGATGCTCCCGGTTGAAGTCCCGAATGGCCTGGGCTGTTTTAAAAGCAGAATCTGGAAACCAGACCTGCCCAGCCTGCTGGATTATCTGCAAAAGATGGCAAGCAGCAGTGATGAGACTGGAGCCAGCGCTTCCTGACACACTACGCTGGCAGGTTGGTGGCACGTGGTGTGCAAGAGCTGGAAGAAAACAAACTGACCCAGCACCCTTGGTTTCACCAGTCTTTCAGGAAAATCCAGATGTGCCAAAGGACTACACTAAGCTTTTTCCCCTGCTCTCCCCTCCAGCCTCCTCCTGGCTGCTGCTCGGCCACGCTCAGGTCTCCCCACACACCTTTGCCTCCGAGTCTGGGTTGGCAGGGTCCGCAGGTATCGTCACCTCCACGGTGCGGGTCTCAACAGCGATGACACCCACCGGGAGACCTCCGAGCCTGCAGTGAGGCAGGGTGGCCTCAGCAGAGGCCAATTCCCCTCCACGCTGCACCCCAGCCCCACCAGAGAGGTTCCCCCCCCATCAACGTCCCAAAAGCAGCGCCATGGCCAGGGCTCGGGTGTGCTTGATTGTGCCCGCAGCCTGCCCGCATCGAGCTCCGCTCTCCTGGCTCCATCCCCTGCTCCCGGCAGTACCTCGCTCTGCCAACCACAACTGTCTGAGCCCACGGCCTCATGATCTCCAGGAAGCTGCCCTGGTCGAAGAAGCCACTCTGCCAGGTCCCCTTGAGAGCTGCAGAACACATGAAAAAGTGGAGCAGCATGACGGTGAGCACTGAAGGGCTCCCTGTGCGCCAACCCCCAGCAAAAAGCACCTTCTGCACCGGCATGGGGGATTCACAGCCACAAGACACAGCTGGGAGCATTGCTGCAGAGGTCTCGGGCTACCCTTGCTTACTTGGATGGGGTCTCCCTGCCAGCATCCACCTGGGGTCGTAGGGCACTTTGGAAGGGACAAAATCGATTTCTCTTTCGATGGGGTCGCTTATGGCAGTGATGGGCACCGGGCTCCGGTTATCCTGCAAGGGAGAGCCCCGAAGGGCAAGTGACCAGCCAGGTATGGAGTTACACCCCCTGCTGCCACCCTGCAGCCCCCTCCTACCTTGGGTATGTACGAGAGCCACTGCAAGATGGTGTAGACCCCCTCAAAGTCATCTGGGACAGTGACGTGGGAAACGCCGTTATTGTGCATGATCTGCACGCCTCCCAGCTGGTTATTGGATGTGTAAACTTCACGTCCCAACACCTAGCCAGAATTATTAACAGAAACACAGGTCGGTCTCTGCTAACACAGGAGCCATCCCCCCTTGCTCCGTTCGTTAGGTCAAACCTCTGTACAGGCACTTTCCTTCTGGTTTGAGGCTGAATTTCCACCTCTGTCTACCAGGCTGATGCTAAAGCAAAGGGATCCTGCTTTAGGCAAGCGCATCATTTTAGCTAAGCAGGTCTCAAATCAGCTCAAAACAGTGCAATTCTGCCCAGAGACGGGTCTGGAGCCGAACAGTCCCTGTGGCAGCTCTGCCATCCCACCCTGCCCCAGGAACTGGGCCCTAAAGCAAATAGCTGCAGGGTGACATTCTCTCAACTCTCAGTGAGAGAAGCAGTTGCAGTTCCCCTGCAGCTCCTCCAGACGGGTCCCATGAGGTGACTTGCAGGGAACCGCCACCTCTTCCCACGGGACAGGGAAGAGGGAAGGAGCCTACGCATGTAGTGGCGTGAGGGACAGCGCCAGGAGAGGACATGCAGCCGGAGCACAGTACCTTATTGAGAGCCGTGACGCCGGTGAGGATGATGTGGGAGTTCTCCACCTGGATGACACGCTGGCCCAGCCTCACCAGGTACGCACCGATGCCGATGGCACGACAGGTCACCTGGGCACACGCATACAGACATGTGGGGTTACTGGGGAGAAAGGGCTGCAGCAGCGTCCACGAGCACTGGGAGAACGATGCTCTGCAGGGGTCTGCACAGTCGGGTTGCACCAGGTCGCTTGTTGCATCCTGTTATTCCTCACAGGTTGACCTTAAAAGCAACTGGGAGCGAGGGGAAGAGCAGAGCAGGGGAAGGGGCCATGGCCGTACCATGCTGATGGTCACTATTTCGTCGTAAGCACGAGAGGACTCCCCAGCAATGGTACCGGCAGCTCTCAGGTTTTCCACCCCAAATCCATTGTCCTTCCCGATGATGTCCAGGAGGACGTACCTGCGGGGAAAGCAGAGCCGCGGTGGGGTGGGCAGGCCAGAGGGAAGCACTCACGTGCATGATGTGCCTGGTAGGATGCTGAGCCAGGATGTGGGAGCAGCTGGGATGTAGGGCAGGGCTTGGGGGTGGCTCTGTGCACCCCACGGGACAGCGGGGCTCACCTGGACTCGCCCCCTTCCTCCACGTGCTCACAGTGCACTGAGTTCATGGCACTGATCCTTGTGTAATCCTGGGGAGTCAGGTACAAGTACTTGAACCCCTGAAAACAAAGAGGAGGAGGAGTTGCAGAGCCCCCCATGCACACACTCACATAGGACACGGCCCCTCTCCAAACCCACCCCACACATCAACAGCAGCTCAGGGACCAGGGCTGGACAGAGCAGCCACCTCCCAGCATCAATCCCACAGTTTTATGTCCCAGCTTAGCTCTGCTCCTTCCTTTCCCAAATAAGTCCTCGGTTGGTTTTTGCAATGGCAGGAGGGGAGGTGCCCACACACCTTGTAGGGGTCCGAAGGGTCCACCCAGGCCACCTGGAACATGTGCTTTATTTCGTCGGCAAAGCCGATGCGGGCACCGCTGTTGGCGGCGATGTAGATGCGGGGGATGCCTTCGGCCCGCGCCAGCTCCGAGGCCCTCAGGAAGACCAGGTCCTCCTCTGGCCCAAAGGATCCGATCTTGTGTGTGATATCGTTGCAGATGAGCACGATGTCCCGACCGTTTGGATACTCAGGGGTCTTCAGCTTCATTTTGAAAGCCACCATCCCCACCTGCCCCAAAACAGCACAAGGTCACGAGGCAGGCTCCTCCAGAGAAAGGGGGCTAGAGCTGAAGACTGCATTAACCAACAGACAAAACGCTTGAGGAGCATCCCCTGGGCTTCAAACGCAGCCAGACCAAGGAAGGCACCAGCCATTCCCACCTGCCACAGCACAGCTTACCCCCACCTTGCTCTCTCACCCCGTTCCCAAATCATCCCCTGCTACCTCGTTCCCTCCAGGGACCCTGTTCATCTGCACGAGGTGCCCCTGCGAATCCAGCACCAGCTCGGTGTACGTCAGGATGTCCTTAGGGTACAGCTCCGAGGAGCCCCACAGCTTGAAGAGAGCCTGCAGAGAGACCACGCGCAGGACTAGCTGAAAGCAGGGGGCTGCGGCCGCTCCGAGGCTATCGCCAAGCACGGACACACGCTCCCGCAGCAGGCTGGGACTTGGGGCGAGCAAAACTTTGAGCCCCCACCCTGCTGCAAAGCTCCTTGCACGGGGGATTCCGATTCACATCCTCCATGAGTGCAACTACAGCAATCTGCAAGAGCTAGGGATCAGTTTAGAAATGCTTCATATTGCCAAAAATGTTGGGGCTTGGGCTCTTTTCTTTCTCTCATTTGCCAGCTCAGCGGAGACGATTTTTTCCCCCCCAGGTGGGAATATCTGGGGAGGGTGGGGAAGAAAAGCAAATGCAATAATTAGGAGCCTCTTTCTGCTCAGCCAGACTCACCTGCCTGATCATCTCCGGGAAGTCGTACACGTAGGTGGTGCCCAAGGACTGCGCCTGGAACCGCTTGGCCTGAAGCAAGTCCTTGGTGACGTAGGGGGTGTTGATGAGCATCCCGTGCTGCAGCCCTTGCTTGTCCCCATACGACTGAAACATGATCTGGAGAGAAGGGCAGAGCGTTGGCCGCCTTCCCTGGGCAGGCAGGCGAGTCCTCTCTGCTAAGGTGGAAGAGCCCTGCAGGGCTGGAGCACTGCTGAGCTTTGCCTGGCCAAGATGCTCATGCCTGTGGCTCTACTCGACCCAAAAATGTGATTTTTCCACCCCACTCCTTGCTGTTGAGGGGGCAGGGTGCAAAACTGCTGCGCTGCGAGTACCAGTAACACCCTAACGCTGACCTTCACCTCCCAGACCAAAAACTGCCTGACTACGCACCAGCAACACCCCTGAGGCTCAGCACCATTTTGGAGCAAAGCATCACCCCGTGGTGCCCAACTGGATGCAGCACAGAGGGGAGTGAAACTGGGTCAGCCCTGGGAATGCTGCTGCACAGTCCTGGGGGCTCTGGGACTGATCAGCATTGCAGGTGCATGAGAATTTTTGCAGAAACCACCCCAAAGCTTCGCCGGAGCCGATAGCTGCTCAAGCAGTCGTGGTTGGGTTCCCGCTTGCGGGCGCCGCCTGCGGTTACTCACGTTGCCGGTGCTGGGGTCCCTCACTTCCTTGTAGAGGCTGATGTCCAGGTAGTAGCCGGACTCATTGGTGATGAAGAGGCGGATGGGGATGGCGGCGGCAGTGGGCGTCAGGCGGATGTTGATCTTCACCTCAGCCTGCAGGACCCGCAGCTTCCAGAGGCGGCTGCCGTAGCGCATCACCATGGACCGCACCGACTCCTCAATCTGGGACGGGATGGCGCACAGAGGGGTCCGTGGCCCCAGGGACAACACCATCCTTGAGTGTACGACACCAAGACTGGAGCAGCCCTGTTTCACCTCTACCCCAAACAGCCATTTTGGATTTGCTGTGGGCAAGCCCCTTCCTTCTCTCCATCCCTGGGGGCTGGTGCTCTGCGGCCTCCCGAAGAGACACAGCCCCAC
The DNA here is from genome assembly GCF_034619465.1 of Leptosomus discolor. NCBI lineage: Eukaryota > Metazoa > Chordata > Aves > Leptosomiformes > Leptosomidae > Leptosomus > Leptosomus discolor. The sequence goes on along the minus strand of NC_141406.1, from coordinate 15,302,660 downwards.
TCCTTCAGACCACATGCTGCCCAGGGGAAGAGCCTGCCACCCACCCTCGTGCCCTCCGGCAAACTGCCTGCCTGTCCAAATCTGTACAAAAAGCCCTGATGGGTGCAAAAGGGAGAAATCTCAGCACCAGCAAAGAGCCCACAGTGAAGGTCTGACACAAAAACCAAGCTGCAGGAGTCTCTGGGGCTGCCAAATCCATCCCCCATCCAGGGTCAGATGGGCACTGGACAGGACTGGGTCTGACAACCAGCGCCAGGGGTGCCAGCCCATCCACACAGCAGTACCGAGCCCTGGGGACCACGTGGCCTCTGCCCCCAGATCAGCACCACACCGACAGGGGGAAGCAGGACCCCGAGAACCGCACCTTGGAGGGGTCCATGACGACTGTCGGGACGAAGTTGAGGAAGATGTGGTTGCAGTCGGTGCGGACGGTGGTGTTGCTGGAGGCCACCTCCAGCTCATCCATCGCCTCCAGGAGCAGCCGTTCGCCCTCGTTCTGCAGGTACTCGAAGGAAGCCTCCTGCGGCGCACCAGGCGGCTCAGGGGCAGCACCCAAACCACCCCCACCTCTGCCCGTACAGCCAGGGGACCTGGCGCCGCCTTGCCTTGGTGACGAGGTCCGAGTGGCGCACGATGGCACGGATGAAGAAGCGGTAGTCGGTGGCCTCGGTGCCCGCCTGCACTTTGGCAGCCCCGAGGTAGAGATGCATCTTGTGGTTGGCGCAGGGAATGGCCGTCAGGTCGAAGTTGCACATGCGGCTCAGCTCCAGCTGGAAGGCGAGCGCCGGCTCCAGGTGCCGGTAAATGCGGTCCTCTGCAAACTGGTGTGGCATGGAGGGGTGTGAGCAAGTGGCCGGGCAGCCAGCGCCGGGCAGGCTCTGCTCTAACCGTGGCTCTCACCTCGTCCCTGGCTCGGAACGTGAAAAACTTTGGGAATTCTCTCTAGAGCAAAAGGGAGAGAAGAGAACATCAATAATCCTGGCACGCAGAGGATTTTTCTGCTTTTCAGTGAATTCGTTAAAAAGAAAAAAAACCTTGCAGGCTTCTCCCTCCCCAGAGGGAGGAGAGCTGGGAGTAGTCGATGCCTTTCAAAGGCAGATTAAAGCTATGGAGCAGCCACGCAGGAACCACACGTTACTGGAGACATTAGCAGCATAAAGGATAATACAAGAGATAAATCACTCATCGAATCCCTCATTAATTAATTCCCAGCTCCTGATGCACAGTAGGTACCTCCATTGCTCAATGCCGTGTCTCTAAGGTACTTATAAATGTTTTTAGGTGTTTTAGAGAGGCAGAAGCACGACATGTCTAAAGTCACTCTGCCTGTCGGCAGCTCAGTCAGGACTCACCTGCTGGGCAATGAGAAACGTGATTCTCCGGAGGCTGCAGCCAACAAGGACGTTTTTCTACAGGGAAACAGAAGACTCCACTGGTCATAAGAGCTTGAACATCTCCATCGAGGGAGCAAACAAAACCCAAGTGGCTGCTGCAGGGTGCAGCGTTTTGGGAAGCACCCATGGACGTGAGGCAACGCCTTCGGGTACGGTGCCCCGGCTTGCAGGGTCTGCAAAAAGAGGGCCCAGCCCCAGCGACAGACCTTGGACTGGGCAAAGGCTCTGAAGATGGGCACCAGCTTCTCATCTTCCCCGTGGTCAGCCCAGCGGAGCGCAACGTTGAGGATGTGGATCGGCTCCTCGTGGATGCTCTGGCAACAAAACCCCCCTGGTCAAACCTGACCAGCAGCACCACTGAGGGGGACAGCAAATGGCATCGTGCCCACCGTGGCATCCTCCTCCTCGTAGATGGTGGCTCGCGCATCGCTGAAGAGCGCACTCTCCGAAGGCAGGTTGGTGAAGCACGAGATCACTTCATTGAAGTTCCTGCCCAAACGGCGGGGATGGGGTGACAAGTCAGCATGTTGTGCCCATCCCCTGCCCGAGGGGACAGCACCAGGGACCTGCTGCAGCAGGGATGTGGGTACCAGCGCAGTGGCCCGGGGCACGCGCTGGCTCAGCCGGGCTCCACCAGCCCACGGCAAAGCCACAGCTCGTGACACGCAGCTCCGAGTGCTGCTGTGCTAGCGTGCAGAAATGCTCAGCCTGCACCAGGCAAGCTCCCGCCAGGTTCCACGTGTCCCCAGATGACATGTCGTGTCCCCCCCCAGGTAACTGTTGTACTGAAAATACCCCTCAGCCCCAGCTTCTGGCTGCAGTAGGAACAGGAGCTGGCCCGAGCACTGTCCAGCCACCACCAGCTTTGGCTCTTCCACCCCTTTTGCTCTCCAACGACTGCAGCAGCCTCCAAAACCACACATGCACGACCAGCCAGGCACATATATCCCTGTGACCTCACCTTGTGAAGTCCTCGAATCTGTTGAAGGCCACCATTGCTCCCATCCGCTGGCTCAGGGGAGAAAAGCCACTGTCCATGAAGAGCTCGGTGCTGTGCCGGGCCAGGTCAGGGTTGGAGATGCTGATGGGGGCGGACATCCTGCAGGGGGAAGCAAGGCAGCCATCAGCCACAGATGGAGGGACCACTCCCGGGTCCATCAGGGACCACACAGGTCCCACACGGGACCCTGACCCAGAGAGGGCTTATCCTGCTCCATCGGCAGAGGGACAGCACGGCGAGCAGTTCCCTCTGTGGGTCCCCGTGTTTTCAGAGGAGGAGATGATACAAACCCAACAGCATTGCAAAAGGGACCGTCTCCAGGGCAGTGGGACAAGCGTACGGCAGCCCCCATACCTGTTTGGGTGGGAGGAGGGCAGCATGAACTGGAACTCCACCAGGCAGGTACCATCCGAGAGCTGCCGGTGCTGCAGGCTATTCAGCTCGTAGGCGAGGTACCCGCGCCGCACGTACACCTGGGAGGGGGGCAGCAGGAGGTACCGCCTTGCCCCTGCTCCCACCGCACACATCCATGCCACCCCCTAAGGCTCACGTGCCCCCCCCCGTGTCCCCCACAGGCCCTCACCTCCAGCGCCGCCATGCGCACCACCTGGTTGGTGTGGTAGAAGAAGAAGGGAAGCACGTCAAAGATGGTGGTTTCCGAGAGAATCAGTTTCTAGGGAGGGGGAAAAAGGCAAGATTTAGGACAAGGATGAAGTGAGACCCTCTTACCCCATCACAGATGCAGGAGTCACGTTCCAGAGTGGTCCCTCAATGTGGGGCTGTGTGGGACTGGCCACTGGGGTGCCATGGTGCACCCAAACACACCACGGGGACCCCCACCAGACCCAGATGTGGCTCCACATGTTGCTCCCCCACCAAACAGGGTGAGGAGCAGGGGATGGGGGCCCCCTCCTCTGCTCTGCACCGGCACTGACACCACAGCAAGACTTTGGTTGGTTTTCTGGCTATTTTGAAGGCTAAGCCACTTGCAGCCAGATCTCCTCGCCAAAGCCACCCGAACACCAAATTCCCTCTGTGGAAAAATCGCGCAATTCCCAACCTTCAGGTTTTCAGGGCAGTACTCGTGTCCGTACATGTCGATAGCGGAGAGGAAGATGGACTCCACCTGGTTGTGCCGCAGCTCGTAGGAGGGCAGGTGAGAGGCGATGAGCACCTGCAAGGAGAGAGGTGGCTGGGAGCACTGGGGATGGGGACAGGGACGGGGACAGGGATGGGGACAGCACGGCACTCACTGACCTGCCGGGCTCTCAGCGCCACTTTGGAGTGCTCGGTCTTGCTGAGCTGCGTCAGCTCGTGGAGGATGGCCGTCAGCTCGTCCGTCAGCGTGGGGTCGCGTCCACACAGCTGGTCCTGCAATGCACGCACCGCCACGGCTCGGCTCCGGCCCGTCTCTGCGGGATGGCTTCATCCCACACCCCCGGTCCCCCACAGGCAAAAGGGACAAGACCCGAGGTGCTAAAATGGGTGCGACGCTGCTCTTTGAACCAAGCGCAGGAATGCAACGCTGCAGAGGGGAGGTACTTGAATCCCAAACCCAAACCCTGGGGCTGCATTAAACAGAGGAGCAGAAAAGCTGTTTCTCCGGTGTCTGCCCACTTTCAAGGGGAAAGCACAGGGCTGTGACAGCCACCCACAGCCACGTCCTGCCCTGCAGCCGATGTCTCTGCCTACGGGCTCTTCCCTGCCACCAGCCTTTACTTCTGGTCTCTCGGGGCATGGGCTGTACTCACAATCAACATGGTCACCAGTAGATTCTTCTTTGCCACTTGGGCGTGAGAGAAGATGCTCTCCAGCACAGTGGTCATGTCGTGCTTGCACTGCTCCCGCAGGCTGATGACACACTTGTCGTAGTGAGCTGTGGGGCAGAGCGTGGTGAGCCCTGCAGACCCCCCAGAGAGCCCTGCAGTCCCCTCTGGAGAGCCCCCGATCCCTCACCGTGCTGGAACTGTGTCTCCACTTGCAGGTAGCGTCTTAGCAGGTCCAGCACCACTGCCTTCATGTAGCCCCGGATGCCGCTGCGGTACCTGGGGAGCAGAGAGCCCACCCTGCTGCAAGGTGGCGGCGGTGGCGCGGGGACCAGGGCAGGTCACAGACGGTGCAGGGCTCACCTCTGCACCAGCTGCACCAAGCTCTGTGTGTTCATGAAGAAGACCTCCCGCTCAGCCTTCCTCTGCAGCGTGGCTGCGTGGGTGTCCAGCACGTTGGCGATCTGCAAGGAGAGGGCACAGGGTCCGGTGCAGCTCGGGGCCAGCACGGCTGCAGGGCTGACATCTCCCCAGCTTGCCTGGGCACAGTGCTGCTGCACGTGGAGCTGTTCGTTTGGTTGAGTTTTCCCCCCAAAAGTGAAAAATGAAAAGTGATAAATAAATAAAGAAACAGAAGCATAAACCCACAAACGTTTCCCTCATTCATTTAGTTTTTTTATAATATCTCTTGGCAGGACAAATTCAGGCAGCAACTCCTAACCAGCTCTAGCTAAAAAGGAAGCGAAGGCCAAGCTGGGGCGTGCAGCCCCCGCACCGCTCACCTGCTGGCTGGGGAAGCGGCAGAGCACTGAGGTGATGTTGCTGGCGTACTGCGCCATCACCTTCCGGATCGACTTCTCCACGGACAGGGGGATTCTTCCCGAAATGCTCGTCATGATCTCCTGCAGCTCCAGGAGGGGCAGGGAGGGGTCCCGCAGGGTCTTCATCAGCTGCGCCACCCACTCCTTCACCTGCGGGGAGCAGAAGCTGGTGCTGCCCCTCTCGCCATCACGGCAAACACAAGGGAATGGGGCACGACACTTGGACAGCCTTTGCCTCCCCCTCCTGGCACCCACCTTGGCGCTGAAGTAGGGCTCGGGCAGGCAGTACCCATTCATCACGTTGGTGAGATTGTCCAGCACGTTGCGGAGAACCTGGTGCTGCTTCTCGCCAGTGATGGAGAGGGTTTGCTGGGCTGGGAGCCCTCCCGTGAACAGCTGAGCCTGGAGAGAGCAGCAGAGGGGTGGGCTGGCCCGGGTCCTTGCCAACATGGGTTGGAGCCCCCCCCCCCCAAGAGCTGCAGCTGCCCCAGAGAAACCAGCACGAAAGTGTCTGCTTTTAGAAGCACCTGACACTCAGCTTCACATCTCTGCCAGCTCCCCATCATGAAAACGAAGCAAAAAAACTGGAGAAGTAGGCAGAGCACTACGGACACACTAAAAACTTGTACATGAAGTAAGTGTGCATGGGGTGCTGACGCAGAGCAACGCTGCAGCACACAGAGCACCCCCTCGAGCCCCAGCGCAGCCTGCTGGGGGATGTGGCATGGCCACACGAGTGCCTGGTGTCACCATCAGGGCACCTCCTCCGTTCTGTCCCCCAGCGAGCGTCCCCAGTGCCCTGCAGGACACTGCTTGGGAGCGGACAGGAGGGGACAGCAGCGTGGCCGAGCCCCAGCAGACTCACAGGCTTCACTTTGGTGGGATCATCCAGCTCAAGCCGGGCTATGACGCAGCCCGCCTCCAGCAGCGCACCCGGCCGCTTGATGTAGTGCACCCGCCCAGCCTCCTCCACCGCCAGCGTCACGATAATCTTCATCACCTGGGCGAGGATGGGCGAAAGGGTCACCAAGTGAGCAGCGCCCGCACACTGCGGAGCGCCCCGAGCATCGCAGCGGCGCCGGTGGGCTCCAACCTTTCTGCCCGCCGGTGCTGCGGGAACGGAGCTCCTCCGTTAAGCCGTGGAACCCACCTCGATCTCCGCAAAAACGGTCCCCTCGGCCACGTGCCCACCGTCGTCCACCGTGTACTGCAGCAGCTTCCCCGCGGAGGGCGAGCGCAGCACCGTCGGGTCCTTCTCCTTCTCGAAGTCGCACGTTTTGTTGCCGACAGTGATCCGGTATCTCAAGGAGAGGGGAAAGGTCTCAGCGACGGGCTGCCAGCCAGCGGGGAGGGCCCGGTGGGGGCCCAGTGGGGAGGTACCTGTCGATCTCCTCCTTCATGTAGGTGGTGTAGCTGTTGCCGTCGTAGGAGAGCAGCAGCCCGCCGTCGTTCAGCCGGTGCACGTCGATCTCTATGTGAGTGCGGTTCATGATGATGACATACGTCGTCAGGGACTGGCGGGCGACCTGCGGGCAGTGGCCGGGGCGAGCCCTCAGTGCGAGCCCCCGAAATGCACGTAACGGCCTTTCCAGGGGCTGGTGGGAATGGCGGGGGGTGAGGAGCATCTCCCTGTGCTCGGTGCAAGGGCCGGCGTGGGATGGCATGTGGCCATGGGACAGGGCTGTGGCAGGGAGGGCGGGAGGCAGCAAACTCAGGCTGCACCAAAGAGCTGGTTCAACTCACGGCTTGCCCGCTGCTTTCATTCTGAGTAGGGGGTTTTTGCATGAAGTGCAGCTAATCGGGTTTAAAAGCAGGAAAACGAGGTCCTTTGTTAAACTCAGGGCAACAGGATGCATGAAAATGTCTGTCTTGTTAAAATGAGGTTATTAACCTTGTTTTTGTCGCATGTTTTTGAAGTGCAACCTCATATTTATTGCATCGTTCTCCCTCAGGGCACGTCCCCGTCCCCACGAGAAGCGCCGCGGCCATTTCGGGAGGAGCACGGCCCAAGCCCTCACCTGAAGGACGTACTTCACGCCCTCATAGATGAGCTCCACGTCGACGATGTTCAGCAAGGAGGCTGCCGGCAGCACCTGCCCCCTGCAACACAACGGACGGGTCAGGCACCAGGAGCGTCGCTCACCCCGCGCGCCGGCGGGGAGCCAAGTGTGTGAGATGTCAGCGGGGCTGCTGGCGTCGGGCCGCGCGGGCTCCGAGCTGATGGCGGGAGGGCACGAAGGTGACCGGAGGGGAGAAGCATCTGCTTCAAATGACCCACGTGAGCGCCTTGTAAAAATGCATCCAGAGACAGGCCAGACACCGGCAAAACACGCTCAGATAAGGGCGTGGGAGAGAGCCCCAGGCGTCCGCCAAGGCCGCAGGAATAACCTTGACATTCAAGTGCAAAACCAAAACCAAGCTGCGTTCCAGCCAAGCCACTTTCCCTTAAAAGCTGTTTTCCCAGCCACACGAAACCTTTTCCCCTCTTCAGACAAAACCACAGCCAAAAGTCACAGCAGACCCCTGTTTCCCAGGCTGTTGCAGTGCCACGGGCGTTGCCTCCGCTTTTGCGGCAAAAGCGGGAAGGAAGATGGCCCAGGGAGAGAAAACACTCAGGTCTCCATGCTCGCAGCAAGCACACGGGCTGCGGGGAGCAGCCCTTTAGGGCACGCAGTCCCTGGGACCCCTGTGCCCGTGGCACAAGCCCCTGTCGGGCAGCCCCGCTCCGCACCTCTCCAGCAAGTGCAGGAATTCGGTCATGCATGTCCTGAAGGCGGCATCCGCGACGTTCAGGGCACCGCAGACGACGCCCAGCATGGTGTCTGGCTTCTCTGCCTGGAGGGGGGGTGGGGGGAAATATAACAGGGTTTGGGTCTTACGGCAGAAGGGGAGTGGTGACCACCCCAGGGGGGCCTGTCTCCCCCACCTGCACTTTCTCAGCGATCAGATGGTCCAGCCAGCCAGTGTCTATCTCGTTGTTCTGGAAGCTCTCTGTCTCCAGCAGCTTAATCAGATACTCCACCGTGGTCCGGAAATCCCCGCGGATAGACAGCTCTTTCAGGGCAACCACCATGTTCCTTTTAGGGAGTAAAAACCTCTATTAATAACCGATGAGGTGGCACTTGGCTTTCAGCAGAGGAAACCAGGGAACAACAGGGACTGGAGCGACGAGCTCCCAAGCCCCAGGCGCCCTCATGCCTGGATAAATCAGCCCCACAGTCAGCAGTGACTTAACGAAACACTTAAATACCCAAGACAGACTCGTTACATGTTGCTCAAATACTGGATGAACATTGCTGCTCACTGGCACTAAGCGTGTGCTCAGCAGATCCTTTAAGGATCAGGTTGATGAACTGGGTCTGTAGCACCACCGCAGCCCAAAAACTTTGGCTTCGCCCACACAGTCTCCACAGCACAACCAAGCCGCTCAGCACAGCGGCACCACTCTGGTCCTCTCCAATAAAAGCTGCTTTTCCTGGCTCTTGCACCGATTGTGAGTCTTCCCGAGGCCACCTGCTCTCCACCCCGTCCCGCCACACTCACGAGATGGCCTCCTCCCGGTTCTCCCCCCACGAGAAGCAGTGCCCGAACTGGGAATCGGCAAATTCGTGCAGCCCCCCGGCCGCCGCCACGCTGAAGTACCCCCAGACGTTCTTGCTGCTGCGGAAGTTCAGCTCCTGCACTGTCCCGGAGCTGGGCTTGAAACCCTGCCAGAACAGAAGACGATGTGGAGGAACCAGGCTGGAGACTCAGAGCAAACAGGGAAGGGGAACCCCTGTGCCTTTTATCAGCCCGCACGCGGATCTCGCCGATCCCAGGGTTCAATGCCCGAGAACGCTGTCCGGCTGGGGAGGACCGTGCCCAGTTCAGCCCCGTCCCCCTGGCTCACCTCCTCAGGGTTCTCGCTGGTGATGCGGGCGGCGATGACGTGGCCCCTGGGCACGGGGGTGTTGGGGGGGCTGCGGAAGCAGATGGGCGTATCGCCCCAGGGGCTCTCCCCGTACAGCACCCGGATGTCTTTTATCCTATGCAAGGGGATGCCCATCGCAATCTGCACGAGAAACAAGGGGGACTTCAGCTGCCAGAACAAGACTTCAGCATCGAAATTACAACCGGGAGACATTGATAGACGGTCTGAACGAAGAGCGAGGGGAAGAGGCACCACGCTGCAGGCAGCTGCTCCCGCCGGGGAGCCAGAGGTGAAGGAGGGATGCTGCGTTGCCTCCACCACCACCCTGCTATATGAGACAGCTTCCCTCTGCCGGGCTCCAGCCCAGCACTTGTCCCTAAATTACAAAATTTCTTCCTCTAACACACCTCGCAGAGCGGCCCGCGGGCGCTCAGGTACCTGGAGCTGGGCAGCAGGGAGGTTCACGTCCGCGATCATCTCCGTGCAAGGGTGCTCCACCTGCAGGCGTGGGTTCAGCTCGAGGAAGTGGAAGCTCCCGTCCTCGCTGTAGAGGTACTCGACGGTGCCCGTGCTCACGTAGCCCACCATCTGGGCCAGGCGGACCGCGCACTGCGGGAGAGGGCAGATCGTTGCCGCGGGGAGTAACGACCCTCTGTTCGCTGCAGCGGAGCCGGGGCATCCCCAGCAAAACAGCCGCAGTGTCCTTGCATGGATCCAAGGAGATAAGCTCAGCTCGGGGGGGTCCCTCCCTTCCTTAGGAGCCTCAGGTGCCACAGAAACCTCAATAAACCCAGCCAGGATCAGAACGGCTTCTCACCAAAACCTCGTGTTGCCCTAAGACCAGGGCCACCCACCTGCTCCATCACCTCGATGACGGAGGGTGCCGCGATGGTGGTGGGCGCTTCCTCGATGATCTTCTGGTGCCGGCGCTGGATGGAGCAGTCACGGCCAAAGAGGGAGATGGCGTTGCCGTACTCATCAGCCAGCACTTGCACCTCCAGGTGCCGGGCGTGCTGCGCCAGCTTCATCAGGAAAACAGGGGACCCGGGAGCCTCCGCCTGCACCTGCGATGAAGGAGAGGGTCGTGCTCCAGCATCACCCCCCAAAATTGAGCCCAGGACGGAGGCAAGCCCAGGCAGGAAGACATCCAGACCGGGAGCAGGACCCTGTCACGTGCCCTAGGATGGGATGGGGATTGGGACAGGGGTTCCAGGCACTTCTCACCTGCCGAAAGCAGGCACCGAATTCCTCCGCTGCCTCCACTTTTCGGATGCCTTTGCCCCCACCGCCTTCTGCTGCCTTGATCATCAGCGGGTAGCCAATCTTCTTGGCCACCTGAGGCAGGTCAAGGACTAGGGTGACTGAAGCACTTTGGATCCCAACCCACCACCCTGACAGCCCACCCTGCTCCAGCCCTGCGTGTCCCTGAGCAAGATTGCCCCAAGCTGCATTCATGCAGAGCAACATGCATGAAACAGCCTTGCAGGACTGTCCCGTGTGCTGGGAGGCCAAAAGGGCTGGGGCACGCAGGCTCCACGGAGAAATAATGGTGGACAAGAGACAGCCAGCTGCCCACGGGCTCAGGTTTACCTCCAGGCCTTCCTCCACATCCTTCACGCAGCCCTGTGCGTACGTCTCGAGGGGGATGCTGATCGTCTGCTGATGCTTCTGGTTCTCCTCAGACCACTGGGCCACCAGACCTGCAGGTACAGCCAGGGCCATGGTCACCACGGGGGTGGCATGGCTGGGGGGGCATGCTGGCTGTGCCCGAGGAGCTGGGGACCACATGTTGGCACACACCATTTCCCCCGTTTCCATGCACCCTCTGCTCAAACCAGCAGCTGCTCAGCTGCAGTGGGATCCCCAATACGTGCTGCAGCCAGCCGGGCCATGGACCCCAACCCTGGTGCTTGCTTTGGGGGAGCAGGAGAGGCAGGAAAGAGATGGGGGAGCGGGGAGGGTGCGCAGGGCTGGGGAAGAGGCGCTTACCGCTCCCGCTCCATGGCAGCGTGGGGATCTCGACCGTCTGAGCCACGATGGTGGAGGCGACTTTGTCCCCCAGCGCCCACATGGCATTGCTGGGGGGACCTTTGAACAGGGAGGGAGGGGGTGAGCTGGGCCTGTCCCCATTGCAGGGATGCTGCAGAAAGCTGCTCCCCACTGGGCTGGTACCATCAGCCCTTCTGCAAAGAGTGGAGGTGTGGGAATCCCCCCCCAAACCCACTGCCCAGTTCAGGATGGAGCTCAACCCTTCTCCAAAGGGGAGTGTGGGCTGTGCCCTGCCTGGGAAGCCCGTGAGCTCTGCTCCCACCTGACGTTCCTCCATGAACACTGCATCAATGTGAGCATTACAGGGAAACCCCAGAAAACAGCGGGATTCCTGGGACAGCTCCAGGACACCAGCATGGGGACTGCCCCAGGGCGGACACACCAGGCGCACGAAACAGGCATGGCCCAGCATGGCATCCCTGCACGCTCCAGCCTGATGCCCGCCGCTCCCTCCAGCGCTGGGAAGGCAGCGAGACCTTACCTAGGAAAGCTATCCCATTTTTCTGCAGCAGCTCTGGCAGCTTGGGGTTTTCCGAGGCGTGTCCCCAGCCAGCCCACACCGCCTGGCACAAGAGAAGGAGCCGCGCGAGCCGTCACCTCCCTGTGCTGCCGTCCTCCCATCGCCCACAGCATCGCGCCCGGCTCCTCCACACAGAGGGATGTCACCCTGTTTCCGAGTGCCCCTTCTTCCCCGTCCGCTTCCCCGCTACCTGGACTGGGATCCGCTTGGAAATGTCTACGATCAGCTCCACGTTGGCATAGTTGTTGTTGTTGGCCCCGCCGGGGACGGGCACGTAGTGATCTGCCATTTTGATGTACTCTGAAAGACAGTGCAGGGGTGGGAGCGGGTCCCCCCAGACTCACATGCTGCCCCTCCCCAAATCCTCCATCCTGGGGAGGCTGGAGGGGAGAAAAATTATTTGCTCTGGATCTGGCTGCACAGGAGGAAAGTATGTGACCCCAGGCTGCGCAGAGCCCCCCACGTCCCAGGCAGCAGCACAAGGAGAAGGAAAGGGCTGCCCCGGCTCAGCCCCAGGGTGGGGAACTTCCCCGTCTGGGCTGCTTGGAGGAATTACCCGCGTTGGCCTTGAGGTCTTCGGGGGTGACCATGACCACGAAGCGAATGGCGCGCTCGTTTCGGAACATCTCGTAGGCCCACCGGCGGATGGAGCGCATGCACTTCACGGCGGCGATGCCGTTGTTGGCGATGAGGACCTGGGGGGACGCGGGGCGCCAGGCTGAACCCTCTCCTTGCTGCCGGGGTGCGGGGCGGCAGCACGGAGGCGAGCAGAGCCGAGCAGCCGTGCCAACACGGGCACTTCGCGACAGCCGTACGTGCTGGCGGAGGCTCCTTCACAGCAGCTCTGACGCCTGGCGCTGGGGCGAATGAAGGACTTTGGCCACCGTTTGTGCCTGCAAGTGGCCTCCGTGCAAGGGCAGCGTGGGGGGAGTTTCCCTCTCCCAGCCCGCAAGGGTGGGTGAAGCCAGGGGATGGGCAGCTCAGGGCTGCCCCGCACTGTCATCAGTGCCAGCCCGGTGTGTGCGGGAGGACTTGGGCGAGGCTCAAGGATGCTGCCGTGAAAAGCAACGACCCACCACCCAGGCAAAGGCGGGGGCACGCGGGGAAAGACCTTCTCGATGACGCGGTTGCCCCCGAAGCGAGTGACGAACTCGGCCGGCGAGGCGACGGTGAAGTCCCGTTGCAGATCCATCTTCCTGTGCTCGCGGCTCTTCTTGGCCAGGTGCAGCCCGGACATGCTAGGCCTGCGGTGGGGCAGGACGGCCGTCAGCGAGCCCGCAGCCATGCGAGCAAACCCTCGCTGGGCACAACGAGCACGCTGCCACCGGGGCTGGGGCTTCCCGAGGGGGTCGGATCTGCGGGGAGCCTGGCAGCCGGCAGCAGCAGAGACCAGACTTTGCCCCCTCTACGGTTTCTTCCAAGGAAAGCAATAAAAGCCTTCACTCTGCCAACACACGCAGGGAACATTGGGATTCACTTTCCTTGCTACCAGCTCCCTGTTGTGCACCGGGATCTCTCCAGGAGCGTTTAACACCCACCGCAGAGGAAAACCGCTTTCAGCTGAGTTCTATGGGGCAGGCAACTTGGGGTGAACACGGCGTGGTTTGCAATTGAAACCCCCTCCCAGCGGCTGTGGGTCCACATTCATTTAAATGCTGCAACAAGCAGATTTGGGGACTGGCCCGAGACCCTGCTGCACCAGACAGAAGCCCCGGGGTTTGCATCTCAGGGAGCAGAGAGCTGCTGGGGGGGTTTGGCCAGTGCACGGAAGCACACATGTGCCCAGAGCAGTGCTACCGCCGCGGCACGGCCATGCCCGCCTCTGCACCGCTAACAGCTCCCGGCCCAGTTACAGCTGGAAACGTGCCACGCTCTGCTCCAAGGGACGGGGAACAAGGACACTCCCATGGGGCCAAAATGCAGCACTGAGCGTGGACCCTCCCTCCCACCATCGGGATCCTGACATGCACAAAGGCCCTTCTGCAGTCACCGAGGTCTCCTGCAAAGCCCCCGCAGCTCCTGGTTCACACCAAGCCCTGTTGCAGGGCTCTAGCTGTCCCCCATGTCCCCAGAGGACGCCTGGAGCTGCCCAGCTGGGTGGCAGGAAGGGCAACAGCTACACGGGATGGCACAGAACATCCCTTCCCCAGCACCCATACACGGTGAGCAGGATTGCTGCCTCCAAACCCCCTGGCACGAGCACCAGGTCTCTGAGGGGGAGCAGCTGGAGATGCCCCTACAAGAGCCCACCCCTCAAGCTGGGTCACGAAAGGGAGCAAAGAGCAGGCAGCGCTCTGCAAAAAGCGCGGGTGCTCTTTTTCTCTGCGAGAAACCTTGCGAACAGCGGGATGCGCCGCTCCCAGCAGCTGCCTTGGGAATTTGCGACAGCCGCCGCAGCTCCTCGCCAAATCAGACCCCATCCTGCCCGCTCTGCCTGCTCCACAACCCCAAAACACCGTCCCAAGCTCACCACGCTGCCGGCCAGACTCACCCCTACCATGGTTTCCCACCGAAGGCATTTCCATGCCCTCTGGAGCCTGTTCTTTGTTTCCCAGCCCATCCCCGACGCGGGCAGGTCGCAGCGGGCTGCGCTGGCAGCCGGACCAGCCCCTGCGCAGGGCTCTGGCCCCGGCAGCGCTATATGGCAGCCCTCGCACCTCCCACCTCCTGGCACGGCGATGGCTGGTGCAGAAGCGTCTGGCAACACCACCGACAGGCAGGCACCTCCCCGGCAGCCAGGCACCTGCCTTCCCATGGCTCTGTCCAGAGTTTGAAGAAACTTTCTGTTTTAATTAGCAGGTTCACATTCCCCCCTCCTGCATAACTCAGTCGGATTTTGAGCTGTTGATCATTATTCTGTGGATGAGCTGTAAATGAGCGCAGGAAGAAGGATGAGGCTCCCCCTCCAGAACAAGCAGATTTCGCACGAGTAGCACATGGCACATTTATTTTAAGGGGAAATGTGTCGAAACCCCCTGGGAGGTTGGGAAACATCCTAATCTCTCCGTGCACTCAAGATATTTCCCAAGGAGCTGAAGCATTGCATAGAGCGGTGCTGGGTTTATCGCACTCCGGCACAGCCCCCTCACTGCTCTGCCGGGGCCAGCCGTGCTGCCCGCTTCCCTCCCGCAGCTCCAGACCCCCCTAAAGCCTGGGCCAGCACATCCGTCCCACCACCCGTCACCTCTACAGCGCGACTCGGGCAGCGACCCCGGGAAATCCCTGCAGACGAGCAGCGGCGATACCCCACCGTGCGTGAAACCACCCAAAACCCCAGCTAGGTGAGAAGACACCGCTGGGCTGTCAAGTTCCCCAACATGTCCCTGCAGCCAAAGGTTATTTTTAACTGGGAGCGGAGCAGGCAGGAGGAGCCGGGCAGCAGTGCTTTGTTTCCAGTTATTTATAATGCCCGTCAGCCAGGCTGGCGTGGGAAGCCGCTCTGCACAAGCCCAGCGCTGGGCAAAAGTTACGGTGAAGTTCCCCACGGAGCAAAGCTCAACCACTTTTCATCAACTCATCGCAAAGCCACTCAAGAGCTGCTTTTCTGCCTTGAGTAATTTACCTGCAACAAGTTGCAAGGGCAGAAGAAGGGCAGGAGGAGCACAGGAGCTCCCCACGTATGCTCAATCCTCCCGGGATGCTGGGTTTCCCCATGCACAATGCCAGCGGCGTGTTAGCATCCCCCCGCCCCATAGCAGGAGGAAAGGGAACGTGGCAGCACGACCAGGTCCTTGTGGGATCTGCGACAGCGCAACGTTTGCACGCACAGGCGCAAACGCACGTGCAGGCACCCTGGCAAAGGGCTGCGCTCAGCTCGCAGGTTTACAGACACCCCGTGAAACACCCCCAGCGATGCTCGTGCACAAAACGGGCACCTGGAAGGAGGGTGAGCGCTGGGAAAACACCAGCGGCATCCACCACCGCCTGCCCGCCCGCAGCCGACCCCAAATCTCATCTGGCCAGGCAAGAAAATTCCCGCTCCCTGATGCGCCCTGGTCCTGCACAAACCGCAGCTGCGGCCAGTGCGTGGGTACGGCCTTTCCCAGCATGAGGAGACGGTGCAGGGACAGAGAGCAGCAGCGAAAGAAGCGAGGAAGCTGCAAGAAAAGAGGAGCACCCGGGCAATTTGGCTGCAGGCTGCGTTTGAAGAAATGCCACGCAAGCTCAAAGCGCTTCCCACCCCGTTCTTTGACACCCCAAATCAGGAGCGGCCCCTGCCCCAGGCCCTGCCGCACTCAGGCACGTGGCGCTGCTGTCACGCAGGGCGCTCGGACACATCTGCTTTTCCCAGCGTTCTGCCGTTAACCTTATCGTCAGGGTTTTTCCACGCAGCACCAAGTCAAAGAGGGCAGGATTTGGGCATCGATTTGGGGGTCCGAGAAGCACCCGCGCCCCAATTTTAGCAGCAAAGTCCCCGAGAAATGGACCAACGAAAAGCCCCTGCCCGTCTTCGCACCACCGCCGCTCCCCCCCCACGCGTCCTACCTCATGTCGGCGGTGGGCTCCAGCAGAGCGGTCATGGTGGGGGGCTCAGCCCCACCGCCCCCCGCTCCGGCCAAGCTGCTGCGCCGCCTGCCCACCCTGAAGGCCGCGGCCACCAGCTCATCGTCGGAGGAGTTGTCCTCGAAGGAGCCCAGTACAAATTTGGCCAAGGCCGGCCGGCGCAGAGCGGCAGGGTTGTACACCGCGATCTGCTCCTGCTCCCCCGCCGCGGCCTTGCCGGCCCGTGGTGGCAGGTTGGGGACCGGGGGGCTCGGCTGTGCCGGCGGCTTGGCTATGGTGGGAGCCGCCGGCTGCTCCGCCAGGGTCTGCTCCGGCTTCTCCTCCTGCCCGCGCTGGGGGTTGGACATTTTGGCCCAGACGAGCAGCACGAACACCAGCAGGAGCAGGACGGCCAGCAGCGCTCACGTGCCCTGGGGAGAGGTGCGGAGACGCTCCATCAGAGAGCACCCAGGGACCCCCCCCAACAGCTGGGGTCATGGGAGCAGCCCCCCAAAACCCTGAGACCCCCTGCCCCATTGCTCCCTGCACTGCAGCACAACCCCCCCCCCAGTGCCAGCCAGAGCTATTTTTACTCCCCAAAACAGGAGCAGCTCTGGCAGGGGGAATGACGGGGGCCACAGCACCGCTCCGCCTTCGTGCTGAAATGGCCCCCCGCCTCCCCAGCTGCTCGCAGCACCCTAAGGATGGCAGCGAGCCCACCCACGCGCCGACCCCAGCCCCGGCCCCTCACAAAAAGGGGGGGCCCTTAAACCAAATCCCCCAATCTCTACAAGAGGTTAAAGCTGAGGAATGGTCAGGAGGGAAAAATCGCCCCAGCCCCTTGCTGGGGGAAAGGGGCCACACTCACCATGGGTGCTGAGCGCCCTGGGCTTCCCCCTCCTCTGTGCCGGCAGGGACAAACACTGGCTGTGCCTGCCCGCACCGCAGCTCCCGCTCGTGCTTATCTGGGCTGGTCACTGTGTTGTCCACAGCAGGCTGAAAGCGGTGCCAGAGGCCAGGGTGACGGCCACAGCACGGGAGGAGCGCGTGCCCCGGCCCCCCATCGTCCCCCCGACTCCCGCGGCTGCGTGCTCACACGTGATGGTAACGTCAAGCTGAAATATTTCCCCGCTAACGTGCCTGGAAAACTTCTGCTGGAGGCGAGGGTGGAAAGCAGAGGAGGGGGCGGGGGAAATCGGGCACGGCTGGCCAGGACACCCGATCCTTGGGGGACAAAGGTGCCCTGGCCCCGTGCCTGGTCATGGGGACCAGGAGAAGGACAAGCTCCTGAGGCTTTGCCTCCCCAAGGGGGGGGAGCAAGGGGAAACCCCTGGGGAGAGCAGGGACCCCCTCACCCAGGCCAGCACCCTCGGCAGAGCCAGGGCCTCACCTCAGACACCCCCCTCCCCCTGCTTTGCTCCCACCAATGTAAGGTCATAACATAAACAAAGTCATTTTTATTTAAAAAACAAACTTGGGAAAAGAAAAACACAAAACAAAAAAAACCAACAACAGCCACACAAAGTGTAAACTTCACTTGTACTAGTGTTACCTCTCAGAGCAAACACCAAAGAAAGGTTTAACAGGGGTATTCTATAAAAAATGATGTAATTTCCAAACGAAGAAGGCACTTCACTCCCATTAAAGGGATTACAAAGTCAAAGGTGGACTGGAAATGCAGAAGTGTGGAGTCCAACCTTGTCTTCATCCTGGAAGTCCCAACAGTTATTTTAAACTAGAAACCTCCAATTGCTCCTACAAAGGCAAAGCACAAAGCTCCCTCTGTTTTAAGATCTTAAAAGATCTTAAATAATTCTTGACCATCAGCCCAGCGACGGGCAGATCCTGATGAACAAACCTTCGCTGCTGCCATTGGCAGGTACGGCAAAGTTCATGGTCATCACAGCTCATCCAAGCGATTAACACACCCAGTAAGAACCCAAAAACTTAGGGTTTTCCTCTCTAAATGCCAAGAAAAAAGCTCACAGCACAACCAGAGCCTCTGCTGCAGTCTCCCCACAGTGGCTGGGGGGATTCACCTTGAAATCTCAAAGGGAACAGATACACCAAGTAACTTCTGACAGCCTATGTTCTTCACAGTCCCAAGAGGCCCTATTTCTAATAAATCTTGTCATTCGTAGCAAAAAGCTAAAACCAAAAGCATCTGCCTTTTCTCCCCCGGAGTCAGGCCCACGCCCCCCCCAAATATGAACTCTGGATTTGCACAGCAGGAGGCAAAGAAGTGGGAGGAGGCGCAGCGGGGTATTTACAAAAGCTGAACAGCCTCACCTGTAAGCACTGACATCGCTTCACGAGAGCCTGAAAGTATATTCCCATTACAACAACCAACACAAATTAACATAGAACTTTTTTTTTTTTCTTTGCTTCAAACTAGGCTGAGACCTGTTCAAACAGCAGAGAAGTTGTCTGTGGAACACTCCAATCTGCTCTTTAAAAAATATTTTTAAAAAAATATAACATCTCTGAAGGTTTGGTCATTTGTTCCTTGATCAACATCCGAGGAGCAATTCTCAGGTCAGCAAAAAAGTTTCTCAGAAACAAGACACCCGCTGAACCAGGGGCTCTTCCCAACCCCCGGCCCCCAGCGGCTCCTGCGCGCCGCTCAGAGCGCTCGCCAGTCGATGGGCTTCTTGCCGGATTTCTTGAGCAACTCGTTTGTCTTCGAGAAATGCCGACAGCCAAAAAACCCTCTGTTGACAGAGAGGGGCGAGGGATGAACCGTCTGCAGGACGTGGTGGCGCTTCTGCAAAGCGTGAGAGGAAACGGCGCGTTAGGTTTGCGCGCTGCCAGCGCCCCGGGCAGGGCCGGCGGCTCCTGCCCCCGCCACGCAGGCGCCATTCCCCCTCGGCACCTCCTCACCCACCAGCCTGAGGTCCCCAAGAACCGGCCATGGGGACAGAGACTCTTGTCCCACTCAGCAGAGGGGGACAGACGACGTGAAGCAGCAGTAATACCCTGGCCATTTTCCAATTGCTGTAATCCTAACGGCAAAATTTATGCTGATCCATGAGCCTTTTCCTAGAAAAAAACGTTCTGTCCTCAACTGGGCGCTTCTCTGACAACAGGAGGTTACACTTGCTCCACTTTTGTTGCTTAATTCCAGCAAAGGCTAAGCTGGAACAGAAGGCTGACTAAATTTGACAGCAGAGTTCAAGCAGGGAGAAAACCCCAGTTCTGTGCGGGAAGTGCCCTCTAGTGTCCACCCAACTGAAAAAAAAAAAGAATCAGCGAGAGGGAAGAGGAGGAACAACCCGTACCCTGTCGATGGAGCTGCCTTTCTTCTGGGCGTAGGCTCCCCACAGCATGAAGACAACCCCGTGCAGGTTCTTGTTGAGCCAGGACACCACCACGTCCGTGAACTGCTCCCAGCCTCTCTCCTTGTGGGAGGTGGCCTGGTGAGCTCGCACCGTGAGGACGGCGTTGAGCAGGAGCACCCCTGGCGAGCAAAGCGGATACGCAGAGGGTGAAACAGGAATCAGGCGTCGACTGCTTGTTCCTGCCTCCCCCGAGGAACGAGAAATTGCCATTTTAAGCAGCGCCTGCTCAGCGACAGGCTCTCAGAATGGATTTTCTCTTTTACAGACGGACTGTTTCCAACCAGGGACCTTTTCTAGCTAGGGCTCACCACCACCTGTAGTGGGCACGGTACTAGAGGGTGTCTGTTAACTCACCTTGCTTGGCCCAGCCGGTCAGATCACCGTGACCAGGATGAGTGAAGTCCTCAATGTCCGTAGACAGCTCTTTGTAAATGTTTTCTAAACTGCAAACAAGAACAATCAGAAGTCTTTTAATGCGCACGTTTAGAGATAAGAGCAAACTGCACCACTTGCTGCTCTTCATTAAGATCCATGCCCTTCTTGCCTGGGGTAATCTTGTCATTTAAGAGAAGAAAGCCACCTGTAGAAGCAGAGTAACCAGGAGCCCCCTTTGTGTGCCTGGATAGGAGCTCAATGAGGAGCTCTCAGCACAACTGGAAACGCAAATTTACATCCAGCATGCTCCTCAGAATATCAAACTACACGGAATTACCCATAATTTTGTGGTGATGTTTTTCTCCCCAAGTAAGGCACAACGCCAACTGCAGCAGTTGCCAACACACCTCGTATCAATTATGTGGCTCATGAAGTAACTCAGAGCTGAAAATGATTTGTAAACAAAAGGGATTTTACAAATTGAGTGCTGTCATACCTGGGGGGAGGTGGAACAGGCTTCTGGACACTGAAACAGAGCCCGTGAGCTTGCTTAGGTCCATGATATGGATCTTGTCCCAAAATGACAACCTTTACCTGAAAGCAGACCTTTGTTAGCACTGAATTATAACCACCAGCATTTCCAAAAGAGGCAAGAAAAAAGCTTATAAATGAGCTTTATCCTAAAGCAAACACACAGACAAAAAAAAACACACACAAAAACCCAGAAAGTGAAGTTAAATCGCCAACATCACATTATAAGGAAGTCAACGAACACAGAACCCACCTGACACTAAGGATTAACATCACCACAGCTTTGCTGCTAAGATTACGAAGGTATTTTGAGGGCAGAAGACAGACGATTTCCAATGGACACACCAGAAACCTTGTTAAGGTATTTCCCAAGCAAATTTCCTCAAATTTTAGTTTTATGCCACCCTCACTGTGGTATTTTTGACACAGCTTATTGGCAATGGGGTTACCTTAAAGGCTGTCTTTTTTTTAGTTCATTATAGATCAATGTAAAAAAAAAAAAAAAAAGGAAATGAACAAGATCCAAAAATCAAGTTGGTAACACTGGAAATAAGGTTGAAAGTCCAACTGAAGCTTTAAAGGAAATTCTGTGAGGGTAATAAAGTCATAAATCCATATTTCAGTCTCAGAGATGAAAGAGAAGCCTGGATTTACAAGTGACACAAGAGAAACAGCATCCACACTGCATGGGACTAACAGACTGACCACACTGGTGCACTCAGCCCCGCGCTCACGAGCCTTGTGAGGAGCAGATGAGGGAACTGGGGGTGTTCAGTCTGGAGAGGAGAAGGCTGAGGGGAGACCTCATCACTCTCTGCAACTGCCTGAAAGGAGGCTGTGGTGAGGTGGGGGTCAGTCTCTCCTCCCACGTAAGAAGCAATAGGATGAGAGGAAATGGCCTCAAGTTGTGCCAGGGGAGGCTTAGATGGGACATGAGGAAGAATTTCTTTACTGAAAGAGCAGTCAAACATTGGAACAGGCTGCCCAGGGAGGTGGTGGAGTCACCATCCCTGAAGGTGTTCAAAAGATGTGCTGACGTGGTGCTGAGGGGCATGGTTTAGTGGGCATGGTGCGGTTGGGCTGATGGTTGGACTTGATCTTAGAGGTCTTTCCAACCTAATGACTCTACTCATCGCTTCCAGCGGCCGCAGAGGCCTCCCCCCCCAGCTGCACTCACATCCCTGATGTCGCACATCTGTGTCCAGGTGAAGACTTGCTCGGGGGGCGGGTAGACCGTGTAGCGTTTCCTCTCTTCTGCTACAAACGCCATCAGCTGAAAGAGGGTGGGGGGGACAGAAGGGACAGGCTCAGCCCAGGGACAGCAGGGCACAGAGGCCCGATTGCCCCGCCACCCTGTTGCAAATCTGCAGGGGTAAGGAAAACTTCTCTACACCCAGTTAGATGAGTAGAGACGTCCTTTATTAACGATGCGCACCGGGGACATGGGATCCTTCGCAAAGATGTCCGCCTGCACATTGCAATCTACAAATATTTATACATTAAATTCATACATATTCAGTCTATACAATGCATATTTATTATTATCCTCTTAACAATTGGTTCTTCTCACTTCTGATGTAAATTAGCGCGCAGCCTCTGTCATAGTCTTCTATTGTTCCCTTGTGAGTAGGGGGTGTGATTTGGGTGGGTGGTCTATGAGTCGGAGGTCTCGACCACTCCTCAAATTGACCATGTTTGGTCAAGGAACATGTCCTTGGCTCGTAGGCTCTTGGCTTGTACCTACTTCGGTTGTGATTCAAAGACTATACATGATGGGTCCCATAATAAATCCTGGCTAGCGGACATCTTGGACTACAACACATTATCCTTGTTTCTAACCGCCAATAGATTAATGGTTAATAAACACCTTAGGTCTGGGACTTTACAGGGGTATGCTAGCAGCATTGGCAGTACAGACAATTTGATCATTTATTCCATTTGAGACTTATTTTCCCAAAATAATCATTAGTCTCTCCTACTAAAATCCACTAATTAGAATTCTTGATATTCCAATCAAGATGGGAAAAGTGAGGGGACTTCCAAGCAGTATCCTAAAATCCTAAGTCTGGTGATCTCTGCCACGACCCCGCTCACCTCCATGAAGTAGGGCTTCGAGAACTCCCCGGCCAGCTGCCGCCGCCAGCTCTCCCCGAAGCCCGGGGGGACGTTCCGCTCGCTCAACCGCTGCAACGCCGCTTCTTTGTTCTTACGGATCCGCTCCAGCTGCTCCGGGCTCAGCGGCGAGGCCTTGCCCGCCCCATCCCCCGCCGCCTTCGCCTTCTTGGCGGCGCTGAGCTGCAAAAGGCGAACCGAGAGGCGGCTACAGAGCGGGCCGGGGCCCGGCCGCAGGCCGAGCCGCGGGAGCAGAGCGGCCGCCATGACACTCCCTCCCCTGCGCCACGCACCGCCCTCCACGGGGCGGCCGCGCCGCACGCGGGTATTTCGCGGCAAAATACCACCGGGCCCAACCTTATTGGCCGCTGCGCCAAGCGGGTCACGCCCACAAGCGGGAGCCCCCAAACTCCCGCTTTCTATTGGCCAACGGGAAAGTGCCCGCTCCTCCCTATTGGCTTGCCGCAGGTTGAGGGGAGCCGCTCTGCCTAGCAACCGTGACGCAGCGGCGGAACGCAGCGCCCATTGGGCAGCGGCGGAGCGTGGCCTGGATTGGCAGGTCAGTCAGGCGTGCCTACAGCGCGGGGGATTTGGGGGCGGCCCCGCAGGGCGCGCTCCCCCCCGCCCCGACAATGGCCACCAGCGCCGCGACAACCCCCCCCACCGCAGCCGGCACCCCCGCCGCCAGCCCCCCCGCCCGCCAGCCCCCTCCCTAGGCCCGCCGGTGCCCCCAGCGCGCCCCGCTCGCTACCTCAGCGTCGCCGCCCGGCTCCGGGGAGCGGCTGCGCTTCTTCGCCGGCGCGGCGCTGAAGAAGGAGTGAAGCGTTTTCTGACCGATCATGGCGGCGGCGGCGGCGGCAGCGGAACCGGCGAGGGGCGGCGGTGAGGGGCGGCAGCGGCACCGCGCGAACCGGCAGGACGGGGGATTTGGCGCCAAGAGCGCGCGCGTGCGCGGGGGCGGTGCCTGCCCTAGCGCATGCGCGCCCGCGCGTCTTTCCCCCTCCCTCCGCTGAGGGGCTTCCCGCCGTGGCCGCGCTCCCGCAGGGAGTCGGGCCCGTCAGCGCCCGGTCCCGGTGCCGGGAGGAGGGTGTCGGTGCCGATGGACAGATACGTGGTTAAACGCTCCGCCGGGGAGGCGGGGGGCGGCGGCGGCGGGAAGAGGCGGCGGCCGGAGGAGCCCCCCTCGGGGCAGCCCCCCTGGCAGGAGATCCGCGCCGAGGGCCTGTCCTGCGACTACCGGCTCCTCTTCGGCAAGTCCGAGGCTGACGAGATTTTCCGGCAGCTGGAAGAGGAGGTGGAGTACTTCGAAGGTAACGGCCGTCACGGGACCCGGCCTTCAGCTCCCGGTGCCACGTACCCCCCCCCCCCCCGCCCGGTGAAGTGTTTCCCTGCCCCAGACAGGTCCCGGAATGATTTCCATGGCCTGGGCAGAGCTGCCAGATGGGGGAGAGGTTTCTGCGGGTGACTGGTGTTTGCAAAATCTGAGAAGTGGAGAGCAAGCACGGGGTGACCCTGCAGGGTTAGTGCTGCTCAGCTTGAAGCGTGTGGCAAGTGGTTTTGCACAGGTTTTAAGAGAAAACTGGGGTAATCCTGGAGTGGTGACAGGGATTTGTTG
Source organism: Leptosomus discolor (assembly GCF_034619465.1). NCBI lineage: Eukaryota > Metazoa > Chordata > Aves > Leptosomiformes > Leptosomidae > Leptosomus > Leptosomus discolor. The sequence continues at coordinate 15,278,747 of NC_141406.1, read as the reverse complement.
GTGGATGTAGCATATGAGATACCGTCGGTCACATTAATTCAACAGAAGATGAGGGGGGTGCCAGTCCCGTTCACCCCGTTCAAGGGGGACAGTAAAGCAGTGTCAAACTTAAGCACTTTGTTGGGACAGAAGCACTGGAACACAGATGACAGCTTTTGGGTTGTCATCAGCATCCTCATTGTCCCACTGGAACTTCGCAGAAGCTCCAAATCCAGGAGATTGTTGAAACTGTGAACTGCAGAGGTTGTACAGAGTTGGTTTTGATCCTGCTCATCTCTTGTTCAAACAGGTGAAATGACAAAATTGCACGTGTTTGGCAAATGGCATGACATTCCAAGGCAGCAGGTAACCTACGGGGACCCTGAGTTAACGTACACTTACTCAGGCGTCACCTTTTCTCCTAAGCCATGGATCCCAGTTCTCAACCGTATCAGAGACCGCGTCACTTCGGACACAGGACATGCTTTTAATTTTGTTCTTATTAACAGGTATGTCTGGTTTGCAGTTGCATCAAGCAGCTTGTTCAAATGAAAAATTGCTTGTGCAACACTGTTGACAAGTTGTTTTACATCCGTTGGATTGGATTGGTAGAAGAACGAATGAATCTATTCTGTGTGCAGATATAAAGATGGCGGGGACCACATAGGCGAACATCGAGACGATGAGAGAGAATTGGTTCCGCGCAGCCCTATCGCATCCGTGTCCTTCGGAGCCTGCAGGGACTTTGTTTTCAGGCACTGTGATTCCAGAGGGAAGAACGCAACGCGCCACATCGAGCCCATCAAACTCCAGCTAGCCCATGGTAGCCTGCTGCTGATGAAGTACCCCACCAATGTGTACTGGTACCACAGCCTGCCCACCCGCAAGAGAGTACTTGCCCCAAGAATCAACCTCACATTTCGGAAAGTGATGACTGTAGCCAAGAAGTGAAATATTCATCAATCAAGCACCTGGTCTTTTGACTCCGAAAACAGAAGCTTTCTTCGCCGACAGTTTCTCATTCAAACACTGTCTTTGATGACCTGAGGTACCAGAGGAGCAAATTAAACCGGGAGAGGAGATAGCCTACTTGGTAACTTGCTAATAAAGACTGTAACTACTGATCTTAAACACCAAGAATACTTTCTCTCCTTGAAATGTTGCTGTAGTCCTGCTGATACATATTTTTAATGAATAATGCCCTTGTTTTGCTCAGGAGGAAGTTTGTTTTCAACTGATCTTAACCTAGCCAGTTTTCTAAAAAGATCAAAATACTCCATATCCTCGAGATCGTGGTAAAACAGTTTATAAATGCTGTAAAGTACAAGATGTAATCATTTAAAGCCGATACTGTTCAACAGGTGACACTTTCTTGTACGCTCTGTCAATGAGCTGTAGTTTGTTTGGTTTTTAAAAATAAAATACAAATGGGAGTGATGTGAAAAAGAGGAGTGCTAAGATATGAATATAGTGAGTGCAGCATGGCTGGCCGCACCTCTTACAGTCACTGTGACTTTTGTCTGTACATATTCCTCTGCTGCTTTACCTCCTCTGCTTATATGGGAGATGGGGACCTTTTGGTCAGTAGTGTGGTGGGGCAGGAGGAGGTATGAGGTGGGGCCTCTTCTTCCTTCGGTCCTTTGTCTGCACAGAAACCAGCATAAGATGATCTGGGGAGAGACTGGGTTGGACCATTTATATGGACAACGCAGCATGAAACCCTGGGACTTCTGAGAGTGTCTGTTTTTCTAAATAATTATCCCTAGGGATTCCGTTCTGACTACCTGAAAGCCATCACCTTCCGTGCCGACAGTGAATCCTGCTGAAATGAGGAAAGACCATCCAAAGTCACCAAGAGGAATCGAGCGATGGTGAGTACTGAGCGAGAATGTGAACTGATCCCTGTGTAACAAACACAGGCTACCAACATCAGAAATAGTGATGGGCTCTGTCCTTCAGTGACAGGCTCATCAGGGCCATGGAATTAATGTCTGTTGGGACAATTCAGAGCTGGTACTTCCCACCCTTTGCCGCTACCAGAAAGTGCTCTGTATGTAGTGTGGAGAGCTCCTGTGTGAACGCTTCTCCAGAGAACACGAAGCGCTGCTTCTGTCGCATAGGCCGAATGCGGTTTGGCTCATAGCTTGGTCTTTGTTTCAAGACATTACCACACGTGAACAGCTACTTTTTCTAATAAGTTTGTTCTTTTATTGCTACTGTACAGTTACAAAAGTACCCTGAAGTGAAAACGCAACTTCAAACAGCAGTGGTTTGACTATACTATACATGTTTTAAATAATGCACAAAAGACGACAAGAATAATCCAAACACAGAGATGTCACCTTGGAGGTCTTATCTGATGTATTTTAACCTTTTATGTTTTATTAACACCTCCTCCACCATGGAAGCTTGCGAGTAACAACAGCGTTGGATGAGCCTCCGTGTGCATGCACAGAGCCCAGAGCTCTTGGGTGCTCGCAGGAGGCTGGGAGCATCTAGCGCGGCTCAGGACCAGGACCGAGGTGCTGATACTTGCTCCCTTCCTCGCACTGAGGGCTAAGCCAAGGCCATCTACTCCTTCCTAACAGTGAAAGCTAGAACAAACGCTGACTACTCAACCCTCATCTTTATAGCCCTTGAGGAAGCTTTCAGAGTAAATCTGCAGCTGCGTGAAACTGAGCAGTTTATCAGTGTCGTGCAGCGACTGTGCTCTCATTCTCATCAAACTGGCCCCTGTTGGAAAGCAGCTCTATGCAAAAGAAAAAGATATTGAACCTGCAAGCCTGCAGCAGCGTGTGGCTTTACGTCCCTGTTACAAGCTGGTAAATTTAAGACTCAGTCCATTGTGTGCGTAGGTTCTGACCCCCCTCCAGCATCGCTGCTTTCTGAACACAGTGACCTGTTCAGGTGAACTTCTCAAAAATTCTGTTTAAAAACTCTAAACAGACCCTGTTGAGAAAAGGTATTGCAGCATGTGCACTGCTGGCAGTGGAAATGGTTTGAAGTTCCGAGGTACAAATGGTGGACCTGCTGGAGCTAGATGCCTTCTTCTTAAATGACACCCAGCACTGCTTTACAGAGCTCCTGCTGCCCAGAACGAAGGGCTTCCACCTTCTGCAAGTCCATTGGGTCTTAGTTCAATGGCCAGGGCATTTTTTGGCATATTGCATCCTTCTAGGGGTTGGTTGGTTGTTTTTCTTGTTGTTTTTCCGTAACTTAAAATAGAAAGGTTAAAACCACACTCCTGCTAGCCTAGCACAGACAGGGAGACTTCTCAGGAACTAGTATGTTGGTGGATTTATAAAGACTATTTTATGTACTGTGAGCATTACTTGGAGCAGGGATCATGATCCACACTCTGAAATGATGAGTTGTGTAAAGAGTTTTGCGTACACAACCATCACCACTCCTGTTTTGGCTGGGTTTGAGCCTCCCGTTAAGGAACTCTGAATCCTGTGAGCTTTGGGCAGCAATAGCAGCGTATGAGGTACAAAGTTGCCCTAAAAAACTATTAAGACAGTTGTTACCGTCTGAAAACTTAAGTTGCTGTTTTACACTGAAAAAGCTTGTCTGATGAATTCGTCTTTTTCTCCTCCAAGCTTACAAGGATAGAAAAGAGCTAAAAATAGCCTGCATGCTTCATTCTGGTAACTTAAAAGCGGTCAAAAGGATGACTTTTGCTGCTTCTCCCTCCGTGCTTTGTTTGGGATTTATTTTTTCACACGTCAAACAACCTAGAGCAGCAAAGCAGACCTTGCTCCTGTTTCCATGGCATCCGTGTATCTGCACAGCGACACCAATCTTTTCAGACTGCTGTCCTACTCCACAGGACAAAGAAGCGCCCACCAGTCCCGACTCAGTCGTGCCTACTCTAACTTAACAAGGACGCTGGGGTTGCCACACTTTTCGGCTCACAATCACAACCGGCGCAAGCTCTAAAGCTCCGTTGCAAGCCAGACGGCCCGTGTCTGAATGGTCGATGAGAAATGGCAGTTTTCGGCATTAAAACAGGAAGGGCAAGTCTCGAACACCTGTTACAGTAGCCTTGAAATCACAGCATTAAAAGTTGTAGACGACACTACAAGCAACCGTATTCAGCAGTTTCGAGGTGACGAAGGAAATGACAATACTGATCGCTGGCAAACACTTCTGTCTCGTGCCTTCAGCTATACTCCAGAGATACAGAGCAATGAATGAGGGTCTCGGCTCTTCATAGATAAAAAAATTTGTCTTTAATCCTGGAAAAAGGAAACTGCGCTTTGAATCAGCAGAAGGACTTCTATGATGTATAAAGAGCTGGAATATTCAGAAAATTACGTTGAACAGGGAAGCTGTTTTTTGGATCGTGCCTGTTACGCAGAGATGCCTTACTTCATCGAGTAGCTGGGAGATCAAGAGAAGTCGGGTTCCGTAAGCAGTTCATCCCATCACCTTGAGCCGTTGATCAGAACGCAGCTGACACGCCGTGGACCTGGACAATGGTTAGGTAGCTATTCGAATAAGCTCAAGGCACTTTGTTTCTTAAATCATCGCCTTCGATAACAGTCGCTTCCCCTCAACCCCTTCTGGGGCTCCCCCGTTCAGAAACGCCTGCTGTGAAATGTGTGGGATTAAGCATCTCCCTTTGAAGAGTTACACACACGTCACCCTATGGAAAAGGGCCTCGGGAACTGTCTGCAGCGTCTGTTTCAGAGCTGTGGTGCTGACAAAATTACTACCTGACAGAACAAATGCTTCTCTAATACAGATACACTTTGGACTGCGCCGCATTAGCAGACCAGCTTTGGGTAGCGAAATTTTGGTACAAAACACAGCTCCCAGGGGGAGCCAGCCATCGCCATAGAGGGAGGGGAAAGTTAAAGGGCCTGTGGTGGGTTATTTGCATAACGGACAGGAGGTGCAACGTAGATCTCGTTAGAGGAACTTTGTCGGGTTTTGTCCTTCTTCTGCTCTCTTAATCACTCTTCAGCCTTCAACTCCAAGCTTTGGTGCTGCACCCTGGAGGGAACTCGCTCGTAGAACAGCAAGTAAGCGCTAGAAGAAAGGACCTCCTGCAGGCTGGCTTTGCGAACCGTGTCGTCGGAAATCCACAGCCACTGACTGCTGACAGCGAGGGGGTTCTTGGGAGAAGGTGGGGAGCGGCGGTAAGTCACAAAGTGTCCAGAATGCATGTCTCCGTGATGAACGACCACGGCCATCAGGCGGTAAAGGTACACGGGGGAACTGAGGGACAAACGAGAAAAAGGACAGGGTCAGCAGCCCTCGGGGATCACGCACGTACCAGAAGCAGCCCCACTTGCTTTGGCCTCAGCTGCAGTTTCTTTTCAGAGCAAATAGATGGCTCCGTAAGAGACATGCTGCCTTGCAATTACTTTTCAGCATAGCAAGTCCTCCCCGCAGCACTGCCTTATTCTAATATTGAGAAAACCAAACCATTCACTTTAGAAGTTTACGCTAGAGGGCTGCCATGTTTTGTGCAGTGTAACTGACTGAATTTTGCAAAGTGTTTTCCATCAAACCTACCAATGCGCCAGCATTTAGTTCTTAAAGTGCTGTTATTGGACAGAAAAGCTGTTCTAGAATGTGCTTTTAACTGAAAAGAGGTAAAATTGCAGCAGGTAACCGACAGGTAACAGCGGACACTCTTTCAAACACTTGCTCTACAACTGTCTTTGTAACAAACATTTGGCACAAAATGCTTCCAGGCTTCTCATTTCCCACACTGATTGTGAGAATTGTCTTCCTCATGGGGAAAATACAGACTGGCAGAGAGAACAAGTGGTGTAGAACTAACTACATTGGTCACCAGCATGAAAATGAGTGAATGTTCTCAAAGGCCAAGACGACACATGATCAGGGACCATGAAGGCTGATTTACTAAGTAGACCCATGGCAGCTGCAACTTAAATCAAGCTTGTTAAATATAATGCCTCAAAAAAGTCTGTAAGAGATCTACGGATTTCTTGCAATAGTGTTAAAATCAGAGTAAGAGGGGAAAAATGAAAGGAAGAAAACAGCAGGAATAAGATTATGGCTCTTCAGAAGGATGATTTACTGCACCATGAACCAGAGAAAGGAGGTTTTGAGTTTTGCTTGTCATATGCTCTAGTCCCTTTTCTAGGAGAGAAATGGAGCCAAAGTCAACCACTGAAAGTCATCCAAGAGAAAAGCAGAAAACTTCGGCCCAGGAGCTAGGATAGATGTTAAATTCTGTGACTTACGCAGCCTCCTAATAAAGACAGAATAAAGGAAGATGTAATTTGGAGGGACAGAAATTACAAGATAGGCTACAAGTCTCTAACTTACCTGCACTCGGGCAATGCAGCAAGTGGAAAAGTTCCCGAGGACATTAAAAGGGAAGAGGAGCAGGCACCATTCATGAAGAGCGGTTTAGTACCAGACGGCTGTTCTGTGTCTGCAAGAGGAAGCAGACATTCAGTCACTTAACGGAAATGCTACTATTAGTACTGCTACTAACAGTGCTCCTGCTCCTGCAGTACCTTTCACCACAGAATAGGAAGGTATTTTGCTTATTTTAATTCATTATGTATTACACTCCTTTAAGAGATGCAGAAGAGTGTAACATCCAAAGACAGTGGTAATTGTTTTTACATAACACAAATAGGAAAATGACCACGTTTACCAAATCTCAACTAGACAGAATATTGAGCTGCCTGAACGACAGACCTGCTACAGCTGGATTTTCTAATTGTTTTTTAAGAAGTCCCCATTCCCAGCATTCTTCCCGTGCTCGTCCTGGAGCCGTAGAAGACATCACTTTCAAGATAACCCCTAGGACTTCCCAAGTGCAACATGCCTTCATCCTTTGGACATAAAACATGCGAGTTCTGCTCTCTGGGATTCTTTTGTTTGTTTGTATGTTTTTTTTAGTATGTAGTAGGATCAAATTAAATTCTCAAAATTGAACTGTAAACTTGGAACAGGGTATCCTAATGCTTGCTGAGAAAGGGATTTATTTCTACCTGTCCTCTTTGTGCAGATCCAAGCAAAGATGCTGCTCTTATGTTCATTCTGCAGATTAGAACGTTTTATCACTGAAATGCAGAAATACTTGACAGATTTTAATTTTCAAAATAAGTACCTGAAGGTTTTACTGCTATTCCATCCTTTGTTCCAGGCGTTGTCTCTTCAGAGTTTTTCTGATTCAGCTCATTCTGGCCTGATTTGTGCACAGGAATGCGATATTTGTAGATGTCCATGATCAGGAACTCATTGAACTGCACATGTTCGTGACGTTTCAGAGGAGTGCCTTGGTTTGACCAGCTCAGTCTTTGCAGATGGATGCACAAACACTGCGGGAGCTTCACCAATATTCCATAGAAAAGGAGAGTCAAAACACATTTTAAATGAAAAGAAGGAGCTGTTCAGGTTAAAAGCATGCTAAGGGAGCTGCTGAGTCTAGTGGATAAGGAAATGCATCGCCGAACTGTTCCCTCAGGTGCTGCTCTATCTGCGTGCAAGCTGCGTGGCAGTAGCGTCCCTAGGACGTGACCAACAGCTCTCTTGGGATGTCTGATAACGCCGCTACTGCTCACTCACGAGGCAGCAGGACAGCTAATGTTAACCGTTTTCTCCAAATGGAAGAAAAATCAAAAATTCATGCATGTTCCTAAAAAGCTCACCTGTCAATCTCATCCAGCTTGTTGACCAGTGAGGTAGAAATGAGGGTTGGAATTGGTTGGAGTGAGGTGTTGCAAGGCTTTGCACAGTGAGAGTACCAGGGGAAACCAGGTCAAGTAGCTAGAAATATCTGACATTCACAGTCATGCCAGGGTTAACCTCCATCCATCAGTACATATTCTTATTAACGGCACTCTTAATTACAGCCCAGTGCCCTGGTGTTCTCTGCCTTATAGGGTTACAGAGCAAAAAGTGGTGAGAGCTTCCCCTGTAAATTACACCTGCTGTTTAGCACCGTATTCACCTGTTTAAACCAGCTGTATTTAGAACATTTTAATTTCTTCAAAACCTGCAGTTGCTAAAGGTGCTACAAACGCTGTACACGTGAATCACTTCACTGACCGAGGAAGTCAAGAATTAATGCAAGACATAGGAACTGCCACTGAGCCAAACTCGTGTTTAAGTGCTTTGCTGAATGACAGCAGAATATTCATTCTTTAAGCTACAGAGTGTGATATTTTGCTGAACTGAGGCCTCAATGCCTACAGAAATTTGACAAATGAGCTTACTTTTTCAAGGAAGACATTACAGTAGTCTAATACCAAGAAGTGGACATAAAGCAAAGAGATCAAAGAAAGAAATTACTGCATGATAGGATTTAAAAATGGATTTGGAGGGTTAGCTTGCCTCACCTTTCCTAACTTTAATTGCTTAACAAATGTTGTTCTCTGGTTTTCTATGCTCTGTCCATTCAGGGTCCCTTCTGCCTGAATCTGAAATCAAAGGGAAAAAATTAAAGCCGTTTCATTACCTGCTGTACCAGATTACACATAACAAAAGCAGTTGTCTGGCTAGAGCTAGGCTCAGTACTTTAATTACACCTACAGCTTTCGAGGAACTTCCTTAAGAATTGCTGGCCTATCCTAACGGGTCAGAATTCTAAACCAAAATCAAGCAGAAACGAGCATGTACAGAACAAGCCCAGTCTCTGGGTTTATGTGCAGTCATGTGCCATTTCTGTTGGTTTTCAAACAAGCCGCTTTGGCTCTTGCTGTCCTCAGATTACAGGCAACTGTCCAGTACTGTTTGACATATCAGAACACAAAAATTATCCCAAATATTATCTAAATAATACCCGGTAAATACAGAATAAAATATTTGTACATTTTGTAATAGTGCTAATAAACAAAGCTTCAAAATACTCTTTGAGATAAGAGCTCCATTTTAAATATAAAGAAATCCCAGGCAGACTAGAGGCTTTCCTGAAGTCATGAAGAAAGTAGAAAACTGAAGCCAGAATTCTGTCAGCGAGCTTAAAACTGAGCTAGAAGGTTCTATGACTTAAAAGGACGTACTTTAGTGCAGTTGTCACACACAACGTCCTTCACAGATTCAGAGGAGATGAAATGATGGAGGCAGTGGTCCAGCGTCATAGGACGACCCTTAGTACAAAAAAACCAAAATGATTTGCAGTAAGTTTAGGGTGCCAACCACTAACTTTTGTGAAACAACCTTTTCATAACCTCTTCCACAGAAACTATAGAATTGCAGAGAAAACTGGCTTTGAGTATAGGACACTGATAACGTAACTATGGGGATTCTTCCTCAGCCGGGATGACACATGGCAAACACTGCAGCCTGCAGATAACAGCAACAGCTGTGACTCCTTCCGTGGGGTTTTAAACTACAGGTCCTGGCCCTGTTACCATGTTTCTTTAAAGTTCCAGCACTCCATGGGTCGCTTTACACACTCTCCTCTATGTAGGAGAAATACAGCATTTAGTTGAATTTAGGCACTCCTTCCTATCCTTCCATGTACTGTACTACACGCTGCCGGGTATGAAGGGCATAATCTCCAATGACGGTATGAAATAAAACACAAGTAGCAGAAGATGTGTCCAAATCCCAGTCCTAGTGTCCAGGAGCGTATGCTGTAGGTACAAGTCAGAGCTTCCATGATGCAAGTAGTTGCTCCTTTGGAAAGAGCAAACTCTCTATCAGGCGTTAAGTAACAAACCGTTAACAGTTCAAAACCGTCCTGCATGTTTTGCCCCCAAAATCTACAATGTTTTGTAACTTGGAAGTTTTTCAGAGAGCCAAAAAGAAACAGAAAGAATTTCCAGTTGAAACCACTTGGTCCAAAAACTTGTATCGAGATTTGGGTACTTTCAGCGCAGAGACAGGGCACCTGAAGGTCACCTTCCAAGACTGCCAGAAACAGCCCTCGGGGTACGATCTGGGCTGTTCAGATTACACAGGAAGGACCAAAATGCTCCACCAGGAGAAACAGAAAACTCTACTGGTGTCCACAAAGTCATGCCTGTTATACTAATGAATCATTTGCACGAGCACATTAGCGATAAGGTACCGTGTTGGCACAACAGGTTCATTTACAACAAGGCAAGAAAATAAACTGTTGCTACTCATGGACACTTGGGCTGTGGCACCTTAAAAAAGGCGCTGTGAAGGTAAAGCTATGAGGGCAAGACAACAGGCAGGCTGGCGGGATCACGCGACCGTGAGGGGTACGTACCCACGCAGCTGCTGGAATACTCAGCGAGAGGCTGTCGAAGGTATCGTACCTCACAGGACTCTGCAAGACAGCGTTTCACACATCCAGTCAGCTAAAATTAATGACAGTCCAAAAAAACCCCAAACAACCCCAACCTCACACAAGATGAATGTGTGCCCTCTGCTGTGCACAGTGACCTGGTGGCACAGGGTCACACTCCCCCGTGTTCCCAAGCACCACGCTAGGGGGCACTGGGGACACAAGGTGCTGCTTGGCCTGTTCCTGCTGAAGCTGCTCACTTAAATTTGTTTGCAAGGCTTTGAAAAGTAAAAGGGCCAAACAGTACCCTTACAGTTCGATCTACAAATGAGATTTACTTTCTGTCTTTTTTTTTCTGGATCCAGGTTATCTTCACCTCCTCACTCTGGATAACTGGATGCAACTTAATTTGGCTTTGCATATGCTGCGTGCTGAACGAATGAACAGCTCGTCCTAAACCGCGGCCCACGTGAGTGGATTTTCAATACGTGGTAGCTGCGGTACTGAACATAAGACAACAACTATTACTCTGTCTGACAAGACAGCTGCTATCCCCAGAAAATGGATGGCTCTTAATTGTCTTCATGTACACACACTCCAAGACACACGTTCTTATACCTGGTGTTCACAGTGTTTGCAAACCATGTTGCTGGTCAGCCTTCCGTGGAAAGGGTGCTGAGATTTCCAGTGGTTTGACACAGGGGGAAGAGACGCTGAAACACAAAGTTGAAATTCTCCTTTTATTTTCACTACGGCTGTGCTCATCACTATAATTCCACACTTTTGGCCCACTGTAACAAAAGCAACTGCTCTAAAGCACGTTCCGTCCCACTGACAAATAATTAGTGGGTTTTTTACAGCGGAAGAGGTACATTTCAGTCCAATGCAGACAAAGATCAATTAATATTATCCCCTTAACAAACAAAGCAACTACACTATGAATATTCATATTTCAGAGTGGAAAAAAGCATACCTCTCGTTCTGCAGCTTATTTGCTTTTGGGTTACTTCTGGCTGCTACAGAGGAACACAGAAGATTTCATTAGCCCTACCTTAGAAACCATTAAGTATGAAATATGTTCTTATTTCATCCCTAACAGGCTTTTCTGACATTAGACAATTGTGAGAGTTTTAGTGTCTCTGTATTTGATGAAGGCCAGAACACCTGGTACGCAACAAATTTATAATTGAAAAAACAGTTCTAATAACATGAATAATTAATCTGCAAATTCTCTGCCTCAGAGCACTAAACTTAAAATGTAACAGATTTTATAAATATTTTTGTATGTATTTTAGACAAAAGAGACAGAAACTTTCTGTCTGCATGAAGTTTACCACTAAACTAGAGGATAAGATAAATTTCCCCTCCAAGTGGACTATTCCATAAATGTCCATTTTGCAGTTTTCAAACCTTTTTCATATGTCAGCTCTTACAGATACGAGTAACTGCTTAGATGGATTGCTGTTCTGGGGCAGTACTTCAATCCTTATTCTCCATGGATTTAGGAATGCAAAAGCCCTCATGAAAGAGGGATCACTACAAATTCAAACACATTTGCGTACAAAAAGCATGTTTTTTTCTTTAGATTGCCTGGCCTACTGATTCATTGCTATCAGAGCCCTAGAGAACAGCTTTGTAAACGTGATGAAAACGTCTTCAGTTTCTAAACAGACACTTTATGCTTGACACACAGGGGAATCCCGGCAGAGCACAGAAACCTCTCCCGATGGTGAAACAACATTGGTCAAAAAGTCACCTCCAGCGAATGCACATCGAACAGATGGGTCACGCGTGGCTGACGGTCCCGTTCGTCTTCTAATGACGAGGTAAGGACGTGAAATAGTTCATGAGCATCCTGTTAAATAGAGGCGTGAGACTTAGAGGAAGCAAAACCAAAAGACACCGAAACACACGCCAGGAGTACTGAGACACAAATGACATCGTAATAGGGAATTAAAGGAAGAATGACTGCCTAGAGCCCCCCTTGGGCATTAATCACTGGTGCATCTGCTGCGGTTCTGCCAAAAAGCTTTTCTTATAAAGCTGAACTTGGTAACGGCACGTGCTATTACAGGTACTCTGGGCCACATAAGCTCACAGGAACCTAAAATACTTGGAGGACAAAAGAAGAATGAGTGCACCAATGCCTGCTTTCCTTGATTTCAATAAAAGCCTAATTGAAGTCTCTGCTGTTTGCTTTGGCTCAGAGATATAAAAGATAGAACCATATTTTGAGTGAGGTAACTGGTCGAGCTCATTGGCCAGCTGCACTTGCTGAGGGGCTGAAAATCCTGAAAACAAGAATTGGAAATCCTGCATGTTAGATGTAAGTAAATTTGGAAGTGTTAGTGAAGCAGAGTCTGTCCCTCACAGCAGTGGCAGGTTAGCACAGAGCCGTTATCTATCGCAAAGTCAGGGCTGTAGCTGTTCTCTTTTAATATTACTGGCTCCGTGGTACCAGATCTGAAGGTGATTAGGTGCGTGAGGTTTTGAAACAGCCAGGGTTTCCATGATGAAACTGAAAACACCGTTCATCGATCCCGTGGCTGTTTTCCTGCTGAAAGCAAATGTTTTGCTACAGCAAAGACTCAGGTTTGACGCTTGGGGCTATTAGTACCAGAGCTTCAGTGTTCTGTGGTTCCGTATCTAAGCATCGAGGTGTGTCTCCAGCAGCCTCGGGAATTCTGTAATCACCTGCTCTTCAAACGACGAGATCTGCCACCTGTAAGTCCTTAGAACTTCTAAGAGGCAGCTTGCATCCAGGACATCGTCTTCTGTTACCTCTTGGCAGGACAGAGCTAGGGACAGTGCATTGAAAAACGTTAGAAGGAGCCACAAAGGGGCGTTAGAACACACCTCTGTTTATGCCAGACTGTATGTTACTTAGGCATCATATAGCTGGTTACAGCAGAGTTATTCTTGATTAAGACAGGCAGACGATGCCACTCAAGTGAGTGTGCATTAATTACCATTCTCATCTGACTCGGCCTCACTGACTGCATCCTCATCTAACACGTAGGCAAAGTGAAACATTTCTCAACTGATACAGAGAGAATAAATAATATAATGTCTGGAAAGACACATTTTTACTGGTGGATTGGGTGAAAATTGGTACTTTACAGTATCACTGCCCCGTCATCCTTACAGCAGTCCAGTGTACGTGCTGCACTGGCACAACCGTAGTTTGAACAACACCCTGAGGAAAACTTCCAGTGGATTTCCTTCAGAGCAAAGCCCTGGGAGGAGAGCCAGGGAGAGGCCAACAGGTCGCTTAAACATTTGGAGTTAAACATTTTTGAGTAAATAGGACGTAACTGATACATGAATTTAGCACAGGGGCAAGTCTGAACTGGGTTACCAAACTGGGCTTAGAGGCTTTAACATTTTTATCCAATGTCGTACAAAGTATCTAATTTAATCTCATTTACCAAATATTTACTGTCATTTACCAACTATTATTTGGTAAAATACTAATCTTGGAAAAAAATGCTTTAGTTATTTTATAACACATTAATTTTCTTTTATGTAGAATTCAGAGTGCCCATCTCATGGTGATAATACCTCCCTATTTCTTCAATTTTACCAAGCCCATTTTCATTCTGTTTTAACCATCAATGCTCTGAACAGCAAATAGGTTAAAGCCTGTGGCACGGCGTTCCGTAACATCTTCAGCGCCCCTGTTCCCTCCACCTCTGTCTGTTCCACCTGCTGGCAAACGGCTTCTTGGGAGCCCTGTGCACACTGCTGGGCTGCTCCTCCACTGCCAGGCGAGTCAAAACCTGAAACCTTCCAGCTGTTGGCCAAGAAACAAACACCTTTGGGGGCACAGGCAGCTGGGCCTTGTGTTGTTCAGGCTCAGTGCAGTCACTTAATACCCTTTGGATCTCTGCCCCTCTGTGAGCGTCGGTTGAACTTGGCCAACGGGTTCAAAGTCAGAAGAGGGAAATTGAAAAGAGAAGAATCCAAGACCACACGAGCTGCCTTTCTTCAGGAAGGAACGATAACATTTATGCTAAATATTTCCTTCTTAGTTTATCGCAACACGGAAATGTTAAATTACCTCTCAGGAGATGCAGCAAAGTGACCGACAAGTATTGACGCTCAGCGGCCTGGTTCTGGTCTGTCTTGTATTGTGCCGTAAATTCCTCCAGCCACTTGATGAAGGACGGACAGGCAGACAAGCCTTGCAGCAAGGAGTTCATGAAGCAGGTGTTTCCTAAGTTCAGAAGGCCAGGCACAAGCCCTGTGAATAGAAGCGCGGGAGTTTACACCATAAAGTCTAGGAAAACCTTACTACTCGCAGTAGCAAGTCTTGTGTTAGCTATTAAAATTATATTAAAATCAAATTATTTCGGTTTATTTGGTACTATGAAGACCAGAAGACCCTGGTGTGTACAACAGCACACAGTAAACATAAACATGGTGGCCCGAGAATTAGACCACAGTAAAAATCTTCTTAAAATTTCTTTGAAAAATCCTCCTTTTTTCCGGATAGGACTAGATTTCTATCAACAACACGAAGGGTCAGGATTATCTCCAAGTTACCGCACAAGCTGTGAAATCCTTGGTTACAGCGTGCCGTGCAGGAGCCCCTTGTGGGGCAAGTTCACAGGAGCCCGTGGGGTCACTGCTGCACCTCTGTGCATTCCATCTCGCTTTGGAGAAGCTTTCCCTTCTCCTCAGATCATCGTGACCCAGCCTCCGGGATTGCCGAGGATCGGGGAGAGGTGTTTCTGTACCACTCCACTTAGCAAGGGACTCTCGCTTCCCTTCCACTAGGAAGCGATTTTGCATTCCAAAATGCAAAATAAAACAACGTGCGTTATCGGCAGCTGTTCGGTTGTTATCACAGGACACAAAAACAGGTCCAACGAGTCACAATTTTAGAAAAATGTCAATCGCTACAGTTAATACGTTACGTAAGTGACAAAAGTCCTTTACTCAATACATATTCTTTTCATTTGGTACATTTCTAAACAGGACAGTGACCAAAATCTTCTCTTTAGCAACAGAAACTAATTTACAGAAGCTAGGAATGAAAACCAGAAACAGGCACGTTTCTAACACCTCGGGGAGCGCTCAGACGCACCGGCACGCCCAGCAGAGTTCACTTTTGGGGCTGTTTTCCCGTGTTTTCCGTGCCCGAGGTGGGCTGGCGGCTCCTCGCCCCCCCTACCTCTCCTGCGCCTCTTCCTCTCGGTGATGGGACCCCACAGCACGTACATCCCCGCCGCCACGGCAGCGGCCACCCCCCCGATAACGCCCCAGTTCTTCATCACTTTGTACCTGAAACGGGGGGGGGAAAAAAAAAAAAAAAAACAACCAACAACCAACCAACCCCCAAATCAACAAACCACCGGGGACTCGCTCCCTCCGCCCGCAGGGGCGCGGCGGGCACACGGGGGCAGCCCGGGAGGCTCCCGTAACGCTTCAACCTCCTCCTCCCACTACCGTTCCCCGCTGCTCGGGGAAGGGAAGGGCCGGCCTCAAGCCGCCGGCCCCGCCGCGCCGCCGGGGCCGCCGTGACCGCCCCCTCCTCCGCACCGGCGCCCGGTGCTCCATGCCCCCGCCGCCAACCCGGGCCGTCCCCGCTGACCTGGCCGCCGCACCGGCCCGCAGCAACCTCCGCACGGCCCCGCCGCCGGGCAGCATCGCCCCCTGCTCCCCCGCCGCCGCCGGAACCAGGGCCCAGCGGGCCGGGCGGCGCGGCGGACCGGGCGGCGGAGCGCCGGAAGTGGCGCGGGGGGCCGGTTAGCGCGCGGACCGCCCCTAGCAACGGGCGGCTGGTCGCTAAGGCCGCGGGGGACCGGGATTGGGGAGGGGGGGAGGGCGGGGAAAAGGACCCCGGCCTGCTCCGGGCAAGGCGGGTGGAATGGGGGCGTGGGTCCCCTGGCAGCCCCCCGGGCCTCCCGAGGGGCAGCCGGCTTTGGGGGTGGGTGGCTACAGGCTGGCGGGGGGGGGGGGGGGGGGCGGGGGGGAGGCGGGGCGCTGAAATCCCGCAAGCTCGGGTGGCGCCAGGGGAGGTTTAGGGTGAATGTTGGGACCAGGTTCTTCACTGAAAGGGTTGTCAAGCACTGGACCGGGCTGCCCAGGGGGAGCGGTGGTGTCACCACCCCCGGGGGTGTTTAAAAGACGTGTAGATGCGGTGCGGGGGGACATGGGTTATGGTGGACGTGGCAGGGCTGGGTCACCGGTTGCCCTCAACGATCATCAAGGCCTTTTCCAACCTAAACGGTTCTCTGAAACCATCCAAACTTCCCAAGCTTTCGCCGCTGCGTAACGCACGCCAGCCCTGAGGCTCCTCCGTGCTGCCTCGACACCCCGCTCCCGCTGGGCCCCATCTCTGAGGGCCCCGCTCAGTTTGCTCTCCACCCGGCGCCGTGGGTTTTTGGTTTTAACGGACACATTTGGGGGACTGTTGAGAGGAAGAAGCCCTTCACACCAGTGCCAGGAGAGGAGGCGTGCGGCAGCGCTTGCAGGCAGGATGACTGACACATGCAGCTTTTGAGAGCACCTCGAGATGGCAGCTGCTGATCGTGTCTGCGGGCCTGGCAGGTAACAGCCTCCCTCTTCACACCTCCCCGGATTAATTCTAACGACCTTTGGCAGGAAAGTGTCTGGTACACCCTGGGGGTCCTTCTGGCCGAGTCCTTGTTCGCCTGACATTGCTCCACGGGTGTCAGAAGGCTGTTGGTAAGAGGAGAACGGTCTGGAGAGTAAGGGACTAGACAGCAAGAGGCTGGGAGAAAAATGACAGAGAGAGGAGAAGGATGTGAAGAAGTAAAGGCATCCTGACAGCTGCAGTGTAGTTCCTGTCAAACACGTGAGACAAAGGGACCAACGTGCTCAGAGGACCCAATCTCACACCCTCAACTTACTGGAAAATTGGAACTTATTTAATAAAAAAGTAATATAGCTGCTGTGTTCTAAAAAGAAAGTTGTTGCTTATGCAATGAATGTATAAGCTAAGAGTGTGCTTGGAAAACGCTGTTTTCTAACACGTTTTTGGGAGAAGCAACCCAGAGTCTCTGTGAACTCATGTTTTGTGAATAAATATTGTCCTGGAACGCCGTCAGGCTGCTCTGCTGAGACCGCTCTGATAAAGGCCCGCAGTGACTGCTTTCCTCTGGAAGTTTCAGTTCAATAACTCCTCCCGTTGTACTGACTTTATCTGCAGTGTTTTACCCAGGGAAACAGAACAGACTTCTTGGATCATACCAGGCATTGAACTATGGTTTCTTTAACCCACAGTTTCTGAGGAGGAAACATAAATCTTGCAAATCTGGAAGGTGTTGGTGGACCAGTTTTATCTACCGAGTCCTTTAATTTTTTAATTGCAGCAGGCCAGGCTGCCTTTCATTCCAAATGAACTGCTGAGCTCCTTTATGGCAGCAAGTAGCTGGGACAATGCCATTCTTCAGCCCAAATGCGTCACCACCTGATCCAATGACAAGTAAAAGGATGCATGACTGAAGAGTCCTGTTGGTTATGGAAATCCATGTGCTTGTGAAGGATAAGCAGGAAATGGCAAGAGAGGGGACAAAGAACGGAGAGCAGAGGGAGATACCAAACACATCCTGAACACATTCTCAAAACTCGTTTTCTGAAAAAGCCTTTTTTTAAAATGTTTTTGAGAACATATCACAGAACATGCATGCATTTCATGCAAGTTAAAATTGGGTTTTATCACACTTTTGGGGTGTTACTCAGTTGCCTAGCACAGGCATCTTGGTCCATGTGAGAGAACCCTAAGGTACCAGAGAGATCCACACGGTCCTGTGAGATCCTCTGTACAAAATCCACAGCTGGAGGCCACAGGAGACACACAGGTACCTAAAATGGAGACGATGCCTACGTGTAGGCACCTGGATTCCACTCCTAGCCACAAATACTTCCTTAAACAAGTATTCTCACTATTTTTGAGGAAGCTGAAACCCTAGCTAGGTCAGCTGCAAGTCCTTTCTTATAGATACTATAACCTGCTAACATTTTCAATATTTAGCGTCACAAACTAAATCTGTCTGATGGTTGAACAACTCCCATTCACAAACTGAAGCATGTTTCGTTTCTCATAGCTAAGCCCAAGCCTCTTGCATCACCCGTTGTTCCCTGACCTGAATTTGTACAACTTAATTGTTCTTCCTCGCCGCAGCGCTTTTCCCCTGTCTTCACTTGGAGTGGTCTTGTTGATCTCAGGCCATTTCTCCAGTTTGTCACATGTATTTTAAATTTTAATCACGCCAAATGTCTCCTAGTCATCTTCCTAGCGTGTATTTCCACTTCATTTTCTCCTGCAGGCCTTCCTCTGCAAAGCATTCTTCTGTAAATGTGGGCATATGCACAAATAAACCGCCTCGCCCAATTGAAGGAGAAGGCCTGCAGGGGTGAATGTGCCAGGGTGACGGTCTGGTTTTTGAGGTAAGTAATTGAGATTTTTGCAAACTAATCTCATTCTGCACCCAAGGAGCGCGCGTCACAAGCCCTCCCCGTGCGCTACCAGAGGTCACCTACACGGACCGTCCTTGGGTCCCCGAAGCTGTCACTGTAATCATGTCGTTTTCCGCCAAGCCCCTCGCCAAAACTCAGCGGCTCCGCTGTCCCCCAGAAGACCCTGGGAGCGGAGGCACCTGAACCAGCTCGCCTTGGCTTCCTTGGGGATGTCTCCATCCTCTCCGCTCCGTTTCCTCCTAGTCCCTGCCGTCCCCCGCGCCCTGCCGACGGACGGACGCTGATCCCCGCGGGGACGACGACTGGCGGCGGCGGCGACGACACGGGGGAGCCGAACCCCCGGCTGGCAGGTAGCACCCCCACAGCAGGGACGGGAAGGGGAGGGAGCCGCTGCCGAGCCAAGCCGAGCCAAGCCGAGCCAAGCCGAGCCAAGCCTGGCCGAGCCAAGCCTGGCCCTTGCCCCCCGCGCCGGAGCTGTCCAGGCACCCGCACCCGCCTGCCCGCAGCTCCAGCCAGCCCCGCCATGCGGGAGCGATGAGAGCAGCTCCTGCAGACGCAGCCCGGCAATGGAGGATGATTTATTCCAGCTCAGACAGCTGCCGTGAGTAGCGCCGGCGGGGCAGGGGGGTGCGCGGGGCTGCCTCCCCCTCCCCGGCTGCGGGGATCGGGTGCATCCTGGGGGGGTTGAAGGGGATTCTTCCAAGGAAGCGGCTCAGGCCCCGGGAAGCAGGCCATTTTCCTTGTGGAGCTGCCTGGATTCAGCATCCTGGGAGCGTGCAGGGAGACGTTTGTTATATAAATTCCCTCAATTCTTTTTTTTTTTTTTTTTTTTTTTTTGCATGAACTTGGCGGTGGTAGAAATAAGGAGGAGTGGAATAAAACCGTGGGAGTGCCAAAAGAATTTTTTTTTTTGGAGAGAAAACATTGTTATTGCATTTGCAAGGTGGATTGCATCTGTAAATAACGCTGTGCTGGGGAAGGCGTCTGCCTCGACTTCCTCCTTCATGCCACGAACCGATTGCAGACCAGACCCTTTTTGGCAAAGGTGTGTTTGCAGTGAGTGCCATCGGTGTTTGCTAACCCTGTGTTTTGGAGGAGCAAACGCTGCTGCACGGGGCAAATGCTGTTATTTGCGAGGAGCTCTTTGCTGTTGGGATGTGGTGGCTGAATCTGTGCGAAAAGGTGATAAAAGCATTGCTCCCTTTTAACACCAGTGCTTCCTTCTCAGGAATGCAAAATGTTCCCTTTAAAAACAAGTGCATTTCTCCTAATGCTCCATTATCAGGTGCTGTGAAACATATCGCTGTCTATAAATCATTGACTCTGCAAGGCAGGGGAGAAATGCTTAAAGTTGATTTTAAATATGAATGAGCTCATGTCAATGACAGAGCAAACTAATAACTTGGGAAAATGGACGTGAACTCCAGTTATTTTTAAATACTTAGTTTGGATGCATTCAGCTTGTCAGTAAAAGGAATAAGGCATGATTTCATTAAGCCATTTTTTGCATTTTTTTTTTTTAAAAAAAACCTCCAAAATGCTTAAAAATGTTCTAAAGTACCTTTCAATGTAGGTGTAATTAGACTTATTCAGTGCTGTGAGATCTTGCAATCAAACGCAGCTCTCTGGGATGTCTCCGCTGTGAAGAATTTTGCAAGTATGGAACAGAAAATGTCACCGTGTGTTTTTTTCTTCTTTTGTGTCAGTTTGTTCCATAGGTTCCTAAGTGATAAACATTTTTTTTAAAATTATTTCCTATGACAGGGAATGTGGCCAGATAGACAGCTCCCTGCTTAGATTGCCATGGAAATATTTACAATTTTCAGATCAGTCTTTGTGTAGCAACTGGACCCATCAGCTCCAAAACGGTCAGTTCTGCCAGTGTGCCTCAACAGATATTACACAATAAGCAACAGTGATACAGGGCAGTGTGATCAGGTGCTTTAAAGTCAGGAGGGATTTTATTGGCATGTCTAGTTTGCCTGTGGCTCACTAGGACACTGAACAGTTACCAGCGTGGGTCATATGACTGGTTTTCAGTCAATCCCACGGAATAATGGCACTTTAGACCTCTGGAAATCTGGGGAAAAGGTGTCCCTGGACTTCAGTGAGCTTTGCACTTTGAGCCTGCTGAAGTTGTAGCAATAGTCTTCCTTTGAAAAACCACAAATACGAAAGTGTAATTCCTGTATAGTTAAACCAGGTGCTTGTAAAGCTTTGGCAAATAAAGTACGAACGGTACTTTGATATGAATTGTCCTTTGTAATAAAAGAGGCATCTCGTGGGCATACACAGTGTTTGTTTGCTGAGAGTATGTGTTTTGTAGGTCATATGGGGATTATATCTTCAGTGACGATTTTAACAGGAGGGTAATAATTACTTGTGTTTGTCCTATAGGGTCAGCACAAGAAAATTCAGACCAAGAGAGTTCCACTGAGGTTAAAAAACAGTCAAATTAAGAGAATTTAAAATTGAGTTTCTCATTGGAACTAAATATGAACCTGAATTCAGATGAGTTTGGTTGATTGGTTGTCTTTTCTTATAGCCGAGTGAAGGACCCTCTGCATACCCCACATCAGAACGGGAGCTAAACCCTGGTTTCACTGCAACCAGCATAGTTTTCTTGCTCATTTCGAAGAGGCCTGGGGTTCTGTTTTGCGTTCTTCTGTTTAAGATCTTCAAGTGTTATCTTAGAAAACAAAACTTGTGACTCTGTTGTTTGTCTGCCAAGATATAAAGGCCAGAGAAAAGCTTTCAGTTTCCTGCTGCAGATGAGAGCATTACTGAAGCAGTGCAAGGAATATTTGCCTCACACAGATCTTGGAATGCCCTGTTTATGGGAAAAAAAAATCATCCCAAAACTTCTCAGCATCCTGCAAAGCAGGCTGTCCTAAAGATGAGTGATAACCTCACAAAAGGGTCACTGCACTTCTCTCTCTCTCTCTTTCTCCATGTTACTGCCAGAATATCATTGGTGAATACGTGCGATTCCCCAGATGGGATGTGGTCAGGGAAATTATATATGTGCCAGGATTGTAAGAAAAAAAATATAATGTTTTTTATCCCTCTGCTTTATGTTGCTACCACAGTGAAATCCTAAGCTGGACTGAATGGCTGTTGTGGCCAGGACTTCTCTCTTTGTAAAAAAACCCCACGGGTGACTGAGAGGTTTGTTCCTCCATCCTCTTGTCCACCGTTGGACCAAAAACCATTTACAGGAGTTTTGTAGGTTGCCCATCACTTTGTTCTTCTATTAAGTATTGATTGTGTCACCAGCACTTGTGAGAGAAAATAGGAGTTGAGGTCTTGCCAAAACGGAAAAGTTTTTCAGATCACCTTTGGAAATGTCATACACGCGTGTCAGTTTGCTGCAGCTGCACTTGGCGAGGCTGCTGATGGGTCCGTTTTGCTGACCCTTAAACCAAGGGATTAAAATGAAGTTCAAGAGGCTCTCTGCTCATCTTTATTGTAGAATTAAAATGTCCAAGTGCTGGAAGTCTGAAGAGGTGGTGGCAAGACTCATTTAATCTATTTCCAAAAAATTGTTTCACTGAAGTCCAAGAAATTGTTCAGCCAAGGTGAAAAAGTTACAGTGGTGTGGCAGGTAAAGGGAAGGAAGCTTGTGGAGTTTATTACGTTAAATATGGCAGATCTGTTCCAAAATCTTGCTCTGGTCACAGGAAACAACTGATGGAAATGGATCTCCTCCATACACATGAAGGGCTGCACAAAACCGCTCCAAGCAAAACGTGAACGTTGTGTCAATTGAGCAAAGTGCTGTTCTCACGTCTCGCTCTCCCCGTGGCCTCGCCGCAGAGGTTAGACGATTATCTCTCAGTTGGTGCCAGGAATAATATAAAATACAGACAGCTGCGAGCGTGACACTCACGTGACAATCGTCGTCTCATGTGCCAGGGCTATAGCTGGCGGGCAGGTACGCTCCTCAGACTTGACTTGGACTTGATGAAAAAAGAAGTATCCTTTGATTCGCTTTCTTATTCTGCCCCACCTCATTACCTCAGAGATTCCAAAAGTGCACCAAGTACTGGAAACAAAATAGTTTCTTCAAATACAGATGTTGAATTAATTACATAATATTAAAGACTTCAGTTTAAGACAAGAGATGGAAGCAGTCATACTCATAGTCACAGAATCATCATCATCATGGAAAAAAATCAGTCGATTCACTGAATTGTCTTATGAATTGTGCTTCACTAGGTAATGTTTAAAAATCTGACAAATTTCAGGAGGTCTGCTTCTTCTAAGACATGAATCACTCTTATGAAAACAATGTGGAAAATTGAATTTGGGCTCTTCCTACAAGGACAAAGCACCTGAAATTCATTGACACAGCTATGTCTAATTCGCAGTAAAAGTCTAGGCACACAAAACCACGGTTATTGTTAAATATGTATAATTTCATTACATTTCTACAACCTGTATGTTTTTTTAACTTTATAGTTTAGCGTGATAACATCCTCTTTGTGGAAACACGGTGACTGTATCACACAGCAAGGTACTCTGCAGTTTTTCCAAAGCCAATAGCAACCCACAGGATACCATACCTAAAAGCAGCTCCAAATAAAAGTCACAGCATTCTCCGTGAATGTGAAATGGAGACAGGAGAGTGGGGAGAAACCTGGCTGCTGTTTGACCAAATAGGGCTTCCAGACCAACCAGACACAGCTGCGACCTCGAAAAGACCCACCAAAGCATTAATCCTCGTTTCTGTGTTCTTAGGGTGGTCAAGTTTCGCCGCACTGGGGAAAGTTCAAGGTCAGATGACGATGTCATTTCAGGCGAACATGAAATTCAGATTGAGGGTGTTCGGACAGAGCTAGAGCCTATTGAGCTAGAGGATGGAGCTGCGGTGCCAAAAGAATTTGCCAACCCCACTGATGGTGAGTAGGTTTCCTGTTTTCCTGTAAGGAGAAAGGTGCGGCCTCTTCATTGCAGTCATGTTGCAACCAGGGTGACTACGCTGGGTTTAGAGAAGTTAAAGATAAAAGAAGGGAGCAATAACATGGGCAAATTATGTTACACCTCAAAATCATGATTTAGCTATCTTGTTCTCTGAGGGATGCTCTGTGTGTTTGTTTTCATATCACCAGTAACAGACCCTTTGAAGGAGTTGTGTATCCCGTTGTCACCACCGATTTCATCCGGGAGGTTTGCCTTCCTTTCCTTTAGAACTGGTTGGTGCTCCTGAAACATCGCCAGGTTTACTGGAGCCGTTACACGTGGCTCACCTTCAAGGCTGAGCATGAAGCCCCAGCAGTGTTCCTGGCTCCTCCTTGCCTGGAGGACAAGAGGGACAGAATGAATGTACATCCTAGCCCCTGCTTTCCACCTAGCAGAGAAATGCTGGCTGCCCTGAAGGCAACACCAGTTTAGAAGAGATGAGAAGTGTTGGGTTTGCCTTAGCACAAGGCATACTACAATATTGTAGGACGACTGTTTTCCTGGGGACTTATTTATCAACACAGTGATGCAATAGGAAGCCAGAATAGCACAGAGTGAGCTCAGTGAGTTTCTCGACAGACTCAGTGCATCAGTGCAAGTCTGCAGAGAGATGTAGAGTGTCAGCTGGCGCGTCGCCCAAAGGAGTGCAAGTGATGCAACAGCCCAATATGCTGAGCTTCGGCGCCACCGCATCGAATGCCTGGGCTGAAGTCACAAACAGAGGTCTTGTGACATCTCTGCGTTGTTGTAGCAGTTAGATTGTGTTTGATTTCCTTTTGGTTTGTGTTTTTGTCTTTTGCTGTGTGAGGATATCCAGCTCCCAGCTAGATAAAGCTTTCTGTGGTGAATGTACTTTTTTAAACTGCTGGAAGTGTTAAAACTTTGAGACTTAAATTGATCTAAACAACTTGAATATCGAAGTATATTTTGGTTGTACATTTTGTTCTGCACTTGTAGAATCATAGAACAGATTCATAGAGTCATTTAGGTTGGAAAAGATCTTTAAGATCATCAAGTCCAGCCGTTAACCCAGCACTGCCACGTCCACCACTAACCCGTGTCGCCGAGCACCACATCTACACATCTTCTAAGCACCTCCAGGGATGGCGGCTGCACCATTTCCCTGGGCAGCCTGTTCCAGTGCTTGGCAACCCCTTTGGTGAAGACATATTTCCTAATGTCCAATCTAATCTTGAGCAGAGGAATTTGAGATATCTCAGCTTCTTCAGCTAGAACAAAATAATGAGGTCATGACAATGTGTGAGAAACAAGAAACATGAGTATTTATAACAAAAGTATGTTTTATGATATGTGTGTCTTGGACAAATTCTTGGTTCAGATAACAGCAGTTTGAGTCTCTGTGCAATAAAATATTCTCCTGCAGTTTCCATCACTTGCATAGCATCGCTATGTGCTGTTGAACCATCCTTCTCACCAGAGGAAGCTGCAATTCAGTGGCTGGTGGAGTCACTCCCAGGAGTAATGGGCTGACATGTGCTGGAGTCATTGGTGCTTCACTGATTGAATTCTATGTGAATCACATTTTCTAGGAAAGCCTAGAATTATTTTGTCTTTAGCACAACCCCTGAAGAACACAGAGATTTTCCTGAGTAGGAGCTGCATAAAAGCTACGTAGCTCTCTGTTCGATATTTTTGATCTCAGTAGATTACTCGATAAATAACTAATTGCGTTCACAGAAAATGCTGTCTCAAGGGATGGCTCTTCCTAGGAAAGGAATACACTTCTGCACTAGAATTGTTTTCTTTCTAGATACTTTCATGGTGGAAGATGCGGTGGAAGCCATTGGATTTGGAAAGTTCCAGTGGAAGCTCTCTGTTATTACTGGATTAGCGTGGGCAAGTAATTGTTATCAAGGTCAATTGCATGATCATCAGTTAGAGAATCCCAGTGATTTCAAATAATGTAGCCACTCTGTGGACAAAAAGTCTCCAAACAGATAATTGTACACTAAAGAGGGAATTTTACTTGAAATTCGAAAATGACCAAAAGTGCACCCGTTGCTTTTGTTCTTTGCACCGTGTACATCCACTGTGCCTCGTGAACGTAACTGTTTTGTTTCACCTGCAGGGTGGGAACGGCACAGGGCAGAAACGAGGTTGATTTCCAGGAGGTATATTACTGACTGCTATGTCAACCTAATTCTCAGGCAGTTATTTATTGTTGTTTCTTTTTTGCCCTTCTAGATGGCAGATGCTATGGAAATGATGATTTTAAGTATCCTAGCTCCTCAGCTTCATTGTGAGTGGCGATTACCAAGCTGGCAGGTTGCATTGCTCACATCGGTAGGAAAAATAACTGACAGCTCCTGTATTCTGTAAGGTTTTTCCACTCATTGTTATTCAGACATCATGCTTTATATCCCAAAGTTAAATCTGTTCATGGCCTTTGCAGATTGCCTTTGCCTCGGAAGAATATAGGAGTCTTTTTTTTTTTTAAAAGCCAGAGCTTGAAGAAATGAAACTCGGTGAGAACTGAGGAAACTTTCAGGTCAAAGTTGCATGTAATTTCCAGGAAAATGTATGAATGGACTCAGACTCATCCTAAAATTCAACCGTTTCATTAATTGAAAAAAAGGATTGGTAATTTTTTAGTCTGTCTTGAAAATCTTCCTCCCTCACCACATTTAAGCTCGCTTGTGCATAGACTGGGAGCCATGAGAGACAGCAAGCAACCTCTTTCCGAGGTGCATCACCCAGTGATCTTTGCAAGCAGAGCTTTTATAATACACTCTCTGAGTGTGGTGCCGTGATGTTGGAAACATGCAATGCCTTTAGGGATAAGAAAACTGGTTTGGGGACCCTTCTCTCAGCGTATGCCACTGTTGGGTGGCAGGCACTTCAACTCCTACATTTCTTTTTCCTTTAGCCTTTAATGCTGTTTGTGTTGCCGTGTACGTTGGTCAGAATGGTCAGTAGATTTACTTCAGTTAAGATCAAGCCCTTTCCCATACCTGAATGCAGCCAGCCCATCTGAAGGAGGGTCTTGTTCCTTCCTTCAGCTCAGCACACTTTTATTCTTGGTGAGCAAAATCAGAAGGAGAAGGGGTCAGTGGACATGAGGGAAAAGCTTTGACAAACAGAACTGCTTCTTACCCCACTGATTGCTTGAGTATGCACTTCTTTCCCAGCCAATATTCCTAAGGTTTTAATGCACTGAAGGGGGAAACGTGCTTGGGTTTTGCCATTGCCTTCATTGAGCAGGATTTAATTTCTCTCTCCATCTACAGAATAAACTATACTTTTCGGTGTCAGCTCTGAAATGGGTACAATATATTGTATTTGACACCTCAGCCTTTTTTCAGAATTTTCAGAAGTTGTAAGGTCTAATTTTATCTCCATTCAAATTGGAGACAACCTGCTGAGAATGGCAATAGGAGGCTGGAGGTGAGCTGGCTGCGATGGACTGTGGCGGCGCTGGGCTCCTACAACAGCTCTGTCCTGCAGACCTCAAGCAACACTGATCGTGTTTTATTCATGGATCTGTTTGTTGGGACTGGAGAACTCAGCATCTTCCAGGGCTGGACTCACAATGTGTAATACCAGAGTGCACATTCTAGTGTCAGACTGGTTTGTCACTGGATGGATCTTTTAATTGCAAAGCTGACTCAAGGGGTGCCTGGCTGCTTCTCCTCTCCAACCTGGGCACTTGCTCCTGGCTCCACTTGCCTGTCCCCTCAGTCATGCTGCAAAACTCTCTGTGGGGCCTTGCTGTGAAGCAGATGAAAGATTATTTTGTGGGTTATGAAAACCCTTCAGCAAAAAAAAAACCCAAACCCAACCCAGAAACAAGACAGTGAAATCCATTTAGTGGCAAACTGTGCTCTCCAGTCATTTCTTATAGACCTCAACGAGAGCAAGGCCACTACTGAAAAGGGGCCCAGCACTGGAAGAAGCTGAGAGACCGTGGCTTGAACACTCTGCTGACACTCATCCCCATTCCTGGGCAACAGCAAATTCCCTTTCAATGGAAGTGAAGTTAGTGACTTTTGAAAAGTCCCACTATATGGATAATTATCTTTGATAGTCTCTACTGCAAAAGAACTATACTCAGAACACCCAGATGTTTTGCTCTGTTGTTGGAGCTGACCTTTTCTAGTTTCACCAGGAAGTTGTGTTCTCTTTGTTGTCACATGGAAATTTTCACTTGTCTTGTTGTTAAAGGGAAGATTTTTTTTCTGGTGTTTCGCAGGTGGTGTTTGTGGGAATGATGTCCAGCTCCACGCTCTGGGGAAACATTTCAGACCAGTACGGGCGAAAAACAGTAAGTCTTCAGCTCTTACTCAAATATAGTCTGGTATTTCTACAGTGTGGATGTTTCAGTGCCTGATGTTCACAAATGTCATAGTCCACGTGTGTGAAGCAGAATTAAGCAGCACCAAAATTGACCTCCCATGAAATAAAAGGAATTTGAAGCTCTACTTTATGTTTCGTTAATTCACGTTACAGCAGAGACTTCATTTTCCTTGTGCTTGTGTGTTAAACACAGGGCCTAAAGATCAGCGTGTTGTGGACGCTCTACTATGGGATCCTCAGTGGGTTTGCACCAGTGTACAGCTGGATCTTGGTGCTGAGGGGCCTGGTGGGCTTTGGGATTGGAGGAGTGCCTCAGTCGTAAGTAAATATTCACAAGTCCAAGCTTTCTCTTTTCTTTTTTAATACTTATGTCAAATTGAAGACATGTCTCTGTTCAGTTGTACCAAACCCACTTTTTTCTAAGTATTTTGGAACTACTATAGTAGACTCTGAGAAGGCTTTGAAGGGAATTAATACATCACTGAGGTGAATCAAATTTACAATGACTTCTGCGTGAACAAACTGGGTTCCTAAGTGTAACATGTCACATCCCTTAAGTCCTTTTAAGCTT
This sequence comes from Leptosomus discolor, assembly GCF_034619465.1. Classification (NCBI taxonomy): domain Eukaryota; kingdom Metazoa; phylum Chordata; class Aves; order Leptosomiformes; family Leptosomidae; genus Leptosomus; species Leptosomus discolor. The sequence continues at coordinate 15,250,281 of NC_141406.1, read as the reverse complement.
CTCGATTCCCTCAGGTAAAGCATGCTGAAAATGAGAGGCCCAAAGAGCCCCCCAGCAGGGGGTGAAACCCACCAGACAGCATTTTGCAGCCATGCCCAAACCCTGTGTTGCAAGATTGTACTGGCAGAGTCTGTAAGGGACAACATGGTCTGATTTCAAGCTGGGTCACGACCTAAACACGGCCGTTGAGGGGTAGAGCTGAGCCCTGCCTGCAAAACTGCGGCTTGTTGTTCAGTCAGAGCCTGAAATTTCAAGTCTGAACCTGAGCTGGAATTCCAAAACCACACAGCCCAAACCTGGAGCACTGGAGATATCTTGATGGCCCAGACACATTTCTAATGAGAAGGTAGCATCAGGGTGATCCTCTCTTACCATGCCATTCCAGTCACTGAAGAGGGGGACCTCTAAATTTTCCGCCTGGAATAAATAACTCTGCTCTAGGCTTTTAATTATAAATGTAAAGGGACGAGTATAGCCACTCTCCCTCTGTGTAGTCTTTTATCCTTATTAATAATTGATGTTTTGCCCCACGGAGGTGCTATTTCAGAGTAGTCAGAGGCTAACTTTGATTGATGGCTCATAGACTTCTTCACAGGGCAAGTCAATATCATGTCCTTTCTGTTGCCATTCCCAGATAAAAGATGGAGAGCGGAGATGGAACATCACAGTGTTATTAATTTTCTTTCACCACTCTCCTGCCCACCTTTAGAAGCCGCACAAAAGCGTAACGTGTGTGTAAACCAGAAAGCCCTCAGCCTGCTGGGTGTTGCCCAACGGTGAGGCAGTTTCTGCCACGCAGTCCCAGCCGAGCACAACTGGAACGAGGCAGGAGAACAACACAGCATCCGAGTTAATAATGCCTTGCGCTGCAAACACATATTCATGATGTTCCCCAGAGCCCCGGTGGGACAGCTGGAGCACAGCTAGTGCCATTTTACAGGGAGGCGGGGAGGGCACAAAGGCTCCGTGACTTGATGAGAGACGAGGAGGAGCCGGTTACAGGCCTCAGAGTGGATTCCACTGCTGCTGAGTCTGTTTCTGTTCTAACTATAACAGTGATTCCTTTGACAGAGGAGTAAATATGTATGAAGGAGGAGAAGTAGCTCCTTTCTCATATCCTTAAGTAGACTACGTAGCTTTGGATATGAGCAGCTGGATTTCAATGGAATGACATGGGTGTCTTTATAATTGTACATTCTATAATGGGTTTGAGAGATATTTTTTTTATGAAAGGTGCTATTAAAAACCAAACATCCAGCAACAATAAATTAACTGGCTCTAGCAGATATCCCTCTATCTGTACGTATGTAGGAGCTGCGCCTGAGAAGCTGTGGCCTCCTCTGGGAATTTTCTGTGAGATTTTATCTAACGCTGAGTATGACTGTTCATTCCCAGTGCCAGCATCCAGGCTTGCAAAGATACGGAGCATTTTCATAAGAAAACAGTTCTGTACAGCATTAATCAGCTCCCGTTTTCTGCTGCGACAGATAGGGGACTGCTCTACAGTTCATCATGTGATTTTACTTCCTTCTCCTCTTAACCACTGATTTAATATAATATTGTCTGCAACTTTGGTGAACTGAGTTCTGGGAAGATACCCAGAGATCAATCCACCATTTGTCAAGTTAGGAGGAGTTTTGTCACAAACGTCAGAGAAAGCCTAAGGAGTTTAGAGGCAGAAACAGGCTGAGTCAATGGAATGCAAACAGAGCAGGAGCAAAGAACGACAAGTCTTACCAGATGGTTTGCAAAAGACGAGGGAGCCTTGACTGGCTGCTGGCCCTTGCGTTCATCCTCAGGAAGTACTCACAGAGAAGCTGTACTATTACTCTTTGGCACAGTCATGAAACAAAGCCTCTACAGTTAGGCAATTTCTTTTTGAATTCCCACAATAAAAAAATGCAAATTGTTTTATACCAGTAACAGGATCAGACCTTGAAAGTATTCACCTCTTGGAGAACTGAAACCTGGCAGAGTAGACTGAGGTGAAATTCTCTGAGCTGGTTGTAAAGTCCTGAAGAAATACTTTACCCAGCAAGAGTTTATGTTGAGTGATGGACCACATAATGCCTGTCCCAGACCAGAGCAGGGTTGTGCAAACACGTGCAGCGAGAACTGCTGCCTTTAGCTAACAGCTCTAGGGTTACAAAATCACACAAACAGGGCAAATTCTGTCCTCCATGGCAATGCTGGGGTTTTGTTCTGATGTGGAAAGGGGAGGCTGAACCAGTGTCCACAGTCTTGCTGACTCTGAGGGCCAGGAAGGGGGTTGTGTCACTGCTGTGGGTTTGGCAATTTTAATAAAAGGCAAACAAAATGCTTGCCCCTCTCTCATGGTGCTAACGTGGCATTTCCCTGTGTGCTAACATGACATTTTTCTCAATGTTCACTCTTTACAGGGTAACCTTATATGCTGAATTCCTTCCAATGAAAGCCAGAGCAAAATGCATTTTATTAATAGAGGTGAGCAGCGTAGCTATGCATGCTGGTCCCTAGAGGGACAAATTCTGCTGTTGGTTCCCACTGACTGGAAGTCTCACACATAGCTGCAGCCAAATCTTGATTGTCCGAGTCAGTGTGGAGCTGAGGTTCCCCCACACGCTAGTCCTGACTAGCTCAGGTCCCAGAGCAGCACGCTGCCCCTGGGTAATGCTCCACTGCTTTTGCTGAATCTGCCTTTTCGCAAATTAATTGCATCCCGTGCTGCGTAAGTGACTGCTGTTGGCACGAGGCGGGCCGTTTGGGTGTCACCTCATTTCGTGGTGAGATTAATCTACAACTCAGTAAGGGATGGTGGAGGACTGGCTGTTCAGTAAATGCCGGGCTAAATTCAGCTCCTTATAGTCAGGCTGAATCTATTAAAGTCACAGACAGCAGATTTTTGCCCTATAAATATTTTAAGGCAAAATTCGCAGCCCTTTAATGGAGGGTTGAGGGGTCAGTGCTATTTGAGGGGTCAGAGAACAGTGCTATTACTTGGCTGCTTCAGTCAGTTTGGAAGGAACATCCTTGTGGAAAACCTCACCAAATTTTGAAATAACTTCTCGATGCAAAACCAGTCTTCTAAGATTCCCGCTGGCACTGGATATCCTACATTCACTTGATTAATCTTTTGCAAATAGAGTTCAGCAGGTGAATTACTCCTTTCTGTGTCACTTTTGTTCCGCCACAGTTTGGCTGCCACTGAGCAACCCTGGGTTAGAAATATATCCTGAGCGTTAAATAATGAGCTAAGTGGATTCATAACCTAAAGGAGAATAATCCTGCGTGGGTAGGATATGCCAGAGGATGCCAGCTCCATTATTTGCTAAGAAGGTTTCATCCACAGGCCAAGCTCTGTGGCTTTGGTAGCTTGGTTTTGGTAAGGAAAGCAAATCCTGTAGATCTCATGGTGGTAGCTGGGAGCAGGGCTCGTAGACAGATACATTAATAGTCGTCGTGCTTAAGAAACACCACGTGGTGAGTCTGTTCCTCATGAGAAGCTGCCTACAGCTGAACACGAGTGTCTAGAGAACGTCGATGCTAGGTTTTCAGAAATGAACATTTTAACTTCTGCCACATTTAAACAAATCCCCTTAAAATGTCTGGGCTCTGTTTCCATACAGCGGAGCCTATTTGAAATGCCTCTGGCACTTCTCGCTCCGGCTGTCCCTAGAGAGCACGTCTTGGGATGTAACACAGGCCTCGAGAGCACTCTCGTTCTCGTTTGTGACTGTTTCTTTTCCCTTTGGCAGGTCTTTTGGGCCATTGGGACTGTGTTTGAAGTCCTTCTAGCAGTGTTGGTGATGCCCACTCTTGGCTGGCGGTGGCTTCTCATTCTTTCTGCCCTCCCGCTTTTGCTCTTCGCTGTCCTGTGTTTTGTAGGTATTCTTTCAAAGAGGAACGCATGTTCCATCAATCTACCGCTTCTCTATCTGGTTCTGTAACCTGGTTGAAGGAAATTGTGACAGTTTTGAGCTCTCTGTTGGTGTCTTCTTTGAAACATCTGAAATAACGAGAAAAATGCTCTTGTTTCAACAGGGTGCTGGTAAAAACATTCCAGTGAGAGCTGTGTTTATGTGACTGTAATTGCTGGAGGACAAGGGTGGGCTGGAATGTTGTGAAACCAAATCAGGCCTGGAAGCCTCTCCAATTTAACAAATTTGTTTCAACTAAGCTGAGTGGAATCAATGATTTATTAAAAGCTGTTGCTATTTCCCCGATTGCTCTTTAGATTTTTAAATTATTTTGTCAAAATAATAACTTTTATAATTACTGTCCACTTAAAAAATCTACCCAAATCAAGGGTAAAACCTGCACAGGGCAAGTCAGATTCTAAAACAAGACGTGTATGAGTTAAACTTGCGCTTCAGTGCACTCTGGGTAATAGATCTGCCAACCACACAGCCTTCTCAAAGATACCTGTCCTTGTCAGGTTGTTTAGCAGCTCTTATTATTCCTTAGTCACTGATTGTTTTTCAGAAATACCTTCAGTTAGACAGGTGCTAACATGCCTGTTTTCAAAAGGAGCTTAAAAATGAATGTTTTGGAATGCCTAGAGCATCTTGTTGTCTGCCCTGGGTGCTTTGCCTTTCCTACTGAGCAGGTACAATGGAAAGAGCCTGCAAAAATGCCTGATTTGCCTCATTTCAAGAATGAAACCAAGATAAGAGAAGGGAAAGGTTTCAGGCTGGAGTTCTGACTTTATGGTGAAAGTGTGGGGGGGTGCAGTTTCTTAAAGCCTACCGAGGAGTTTGACATTTGGCAGAAGGCTGGTTCTCTGGGTTGTTAAAGATCAGTTCTGTAATCATTCCTCATGTGAGTAGGCTGCTGAGAGTTCCCACTGTAAGCCCACAAAGAAAATCCCCAGTGTGTTTATTGCTGCGGTTTTGACATTATCGTGCGTATGATCTGCTTTCTTCTCTTAGTGGCTGCCAGAAAGTGCCAGGTATGATGTATTATCTGGAAATCAAGAAAAAGCAATTGCCACTTTGAAGCGGATAGCAACAGAAAATGGAGCACCGATGCCTTTGGGAAAACTAATTATTTCCAGACAGGTACGTACAGGCAGCAGACACATTAACAACGTGGGATGCAATGAAACTGTGCTCCATTCCTCTGGTTTTTTATAAGCAAATAATCAATGTTAAGTTTAATTTTAATGTCTCAACCAGTAACAAAAAAATAAGGGGCGATCATATATGCCTCTTTCACAGGGGGGGAAGAGTTAGTTTCTTGGTTTTAGTTACACGAAAACCCTGAAAGTGCGAAGGACCTTTAAAGTGGGCATTAATGTTATTTAACCTCACTCCGAGACCCTGTTATTACAGAAAATCAAACCTTGAGGCTACCGAAGACCTCAGATCAAAATTCCCAGATCTGAACTCATGAGACAAAGTGGAGTTTGACTCTTTAGCTGTACCTCACTTTTAATCTAATTCTGATTTTCTGGAGCAGGAAAACTGCAAGCTCCTATTCAGCCCTAACGCATGGAGTCGTTCAGGCTGTTACTTCTGAGCTCCATATCACTGTATGAATTGCATTGGATTCATTTTTATTTCAGCTTTATATGACCAACTTTCCAGCACCCCTGTCAGCATATAAAGCAGCTCTGCATTTACAGAACAAAAAGCAGACTTTTATAAGAAAAGGAAGTCACCAAGTCAGCCAGACCTGTAGGTTTGAACAGGGGCAAAACTGGAAAGCTGGGCAAGAGCCTGGTGGTCCTGACAGTGTCTTACTAATCAGAGATGGAGGTTTGATTTTCTAAGGTCTGGATCAGCGAGGATTTGAGCTCCTGTGCGTTGGTTCGTGCTTGGTTCAGTCCTGGTAATCTCGATGGGCTGTGCAGGAACGCTCTCCGAGTGTTGGGTGGCTTTGTTTTCAGGGTGGGGTGGGAAAGTCCTTTTCCTTGACCGCAAGTTTTATGGGCTGAGCCCTCCACGCTCTAAGAACCACACAGTTTGAAGGGGGTCTGCTTGCGGGAGGGCTGCTCATGGTTCCTCAGTACCTTACCCTGGAGCAGAAGCCCTGAGGGGCTGCTGTGATTTACGGGAGCTGGCTGTGGGCCACGTGAATCACATGCCGCCTGTGGACTGGCAAAGTTCTGCTCTGCCTCTTTCCAGCCCCGCCTTGTTCTGGCAGATCTCGTCTTCCTCGTGGGGGAGTAGTGTGCCCTGTACATGAACTGGGTTTGATACCATTATGCTCCTAGAGAATTCCCCTTGGCAGAGGAATTCCTTGCTTGGATCCCAGCTCCAGTGTGGCTCCTGCACCTGAAGAGCCCTAAGATGGAACGAAACACTCATCCTGAGATAGAGTACATCCACCGTGCATTGTATTGTCCCTTGCCACTCTGCCTCTCCAGGCCAGGACCATGAGTGCCCTGATCATCTGACTTCTGCTTGTTTTCCACAGGAAGACCGAGGAAAAATGAGGGACCTTTTTACGCCCCATTTTAGATGGACCACATTGTTACTCTGGTTTATATGGTAAGCAGAAATCTAAAAGGCTCAGTAAATGGTTTTTAATTGAGGTATTTTGCAGTATCACTAAAATACAGCAACTTCCTCCTCAAAAAAGAACCCCAACATGATTGATTTGCAATTTATTAAACCACCCAATCACTAGCGTTCTCAATCTAATTGCCCTTTCGTTTGCTAAACGCTGATAGGAAATAGCTTTGAGGTAGCACTTAGTGGAAGTCCTCACACAGTGGGTTCAATTTTGATTCATGTTGTTTACCGCAGGTTTGACGAGCTGAGACTTCCTCTCTCATTTTCTTCCCTGCAGGTTTTCCAATGCTTTTTCATATTATGGGTTAGTTTTATTAACTACAGAGTTCTTTCAAGCCGGAGACGTCTGCAGCAGTGAGTACTAGTCCATCTTTTCTTTTTAAATATACCCTGTCAAGTGGTGGAATATCTTTAATTAGATCACCTTCTGCTGTTAGTTTGGGAAGGACTGTGGCTGCCAGCCTGGATTTTAAGGCATCCACTTAAAGGGTTCCTTATTTTGAACGGTTTTGATAGACCGTTCCCTGTCTCCTGCACAATGCAGAGAGGTCCTGCAGTGTCTCTGAGCCCAAAATGTAAAACAGCAAGGCAACCTTCAAGGGAGACCTGTTAGAAAAAGTGACTGTACTTCTTGAGAAAAAAAGTGGTTGAATAAATGTAATTTTCCAGATTTGACAGGCCTAATTAGTCCTGAGATAGAGGGAACTGCTGCTGCTGCAGAGCTCCCAGGTTCTCCAGATGTGAAGGCCTGCTGAGAAAAAAGATAATGGTGGGAAACCATCGCCCTTTTTGTTGCAGATTTTTACTTTTTTTTTTTTTAAAAAAAAAAAAAAAGTGCTTTGACCACATTAAGAAGAGGCTTCAAAAGTTTGGTTTCCCAGGGGAGGCATGATTGTATTCAGAACACTTGTAATTAGTGAAAACTGTCTGATAGTTGGAAAATTATAGAAAGAAGATGGGTAACATTGGGTGAAAACACAGACCCCCAGGTTTACAGCAGTGTATTAACTATTTGAGAGGCCTGGCTCTGGTTGACCTCCACAAAGGAGCACGCATGCTTTAAAAATACTTGTTTTTACAGAGACATGGTATTATTCAGTCTTCTCAAAGCACAGATGAAGTGTTAGTATCCAAATTTATGGAGGGAGGAACTGAATTATTGATGTTAATTCTGCTCACTGTCCATCAGCCCTGGACTGAAAAATAGCCAAGCCTGTACAGCGGATAGTGCAAATTGTCATTCTGATAGTGATGGCTGCAGAGTAAGACACCCTGCCAGAAATAAGGTTATAAACTGTGGTTTCAGCTGTATCCTCCAGGTAGAACATCCCTGCTCTGCGGCAGGCTCTTTTCAGCACATCCCTGCTATCAGTTTCAGCAGCAAGAGTGATAAAGGCATAGCAGGGGTAAAGGAAGGTAAGCAGAGATCACCTAAAATACATTAAACATTTGGGTGTTTTTTTCTTTTTCCTCCCGCAGTATCCAGTAGAAGGAAAGAAGTTAAAGCAAAGTGCAGCCTGACCTGTGAGTATCTGACAGAGGAAGACTACACTGATCTGCTCTGGACAACCCTGTCAGAATTCCCTGGTGAGTGGCAGTAAGAAGCACCCGCTCTTCGCTGGCAGCACTCAGTGTGGTCGGAACGGGCGCTGGTACGAGCAATGAAACGGGCTCTTCCGTCTGGCCTAGTGCCCACGCGTTTCCCACAGCACTGGAGCTCCTTGCTTGGGCTGCTTGATGTAGGCAGTGCACCCAGCAGCTGTAGCTCTCTTCACTGTCCGTGTGATCACTACAGAGAAAATCGCTAGTAATGGCTTCGTGCAGCTATAATGGCCCATCTGGGTATGGATTCTGTCCAAGCAACGTATTAGGCACTCAGAGGAAGAGTAACAATTAAATCAGAGAGGCAGAATCACTTGAACTCTTATCCATAAATGACTTTCCAGAACTGTTTTAAAAGGATCGTGAGTGCAGCGAGTCAATGAAGAACTTGCTCCCTAAAGCTCTGTGTCCAGCCTCAGTCACGATTTCCAGTCCATTTCAGTGAATTTCAATGATCAGTCTGACATAGGACAAGCAAGGCAGTGTGTAATAGCCAGTTTCTTCAGCTGTAGGTGAGCTCTCAGTGTTAATCTGCTTGAAATAATACTGTGAGGCAACCGTCAGGTTATTTTCGCTGCTCTAGATTGTAACTTCAGAGACAAATGCTCAGAGAAGCCATTTAATAGGTGAAAAGTTGTAAATCTATGACTGATAAACATGCGCAGTCTCTGCCTAACAGGAGGACTGTCCTGCATAACAGTCATTCTGGGAAGGATGTCCGTGGGCAGTGGACAGAAAAGGGAGTCACTCTTGGAGTGATGCTGTAGCTGCAAGCCCTGGTTTGATCCTGACACCTATAAGGTTGGAGAAAGAAATATTAACAGGGATATCTCTGGGTATGACACTGGCAACGCTGATGCCTGAATTAGCCCCACCCTGCTGTACGTCAGCTTTTAAAAGGGTCTGGAAAAGTTGCGTGAAAGAGAGCACTTAACACTGTGAGACCCACAGAGCTTGATCTGTTCCCTTTATCAAAGAGCAGGTGAGCAATCACTTGATGGCAGCGTATAAATAACACAACGGAAAGAAAACGCCAAGTTCTCGAGAGCCCTTAGATCGAGCCGTGGGGAGCTTAGCAGGGAGCAATGGCCAGGAGTTGGACAACAGATATCCCAGTGAGACACGGGGCCGGCATCCTTAGCAGTTCCGTCGGGAACCACTGCAGGAATCGGTGGTTAACAGCTGTCGGGGTCGGTTGCTCACTCCTACGTCAGTGTGTAGCCCCTGAGTGTGGCGGCGTGTGGATGTGTGGACCAGTGGGGCTGTGAACATGGAGCAAGGCTCACCAGCTGGGACACAGAGCTGCTGTTTCCACGTGGCACCGATGGCTGGGACAATCCGTTCTACCCCCCTGCCCGATGCCTCTGCCAGCAAAGTATTTTAAGCAAAGAGAGAACAAAATTTCAAACCTAAACAACCCAGCCTACGTTAAGGGCTAGCTGCTGCAGGCTCCACCTTTGCTCCATTCCTAACAGCCAGCTTGTCTCCTCCTACAGGTGTGTTAGTAACACTATGGATTATTGATCGGATAGGCCGCAAGAAAACCATGGCCCTGTCCTTTTTTGTCTTCTCGTTTTGCAGTCTTCTGCTGTTTCTCTGCGTTGGAAGGTAAGTGAAACACAGTGAGCAATGGTATGTCTGATTCATCCATGTCCTCTCTTGATTGTGGCAGGAGAACTGGAAGTGGCCATGAAATGGTCGTGCTCAACTGGCGAAGGAATTAAGGATGATGTTAGGTTTTCTCACCAGGGTTTGGAAGGAAAGTCAAAGCAGCAGGAGAGGAGAAATCCTTTACTATAATCTTGCAGACAGAGCCATCCAAAGGGGAAAATAAGAGCTTATGTCTGAGTAGGAGGTAACCGTTAGACCATTTTTAGATCAGACCTGATGTCATGAGCCTCGGTAGCTGGTTCCCGTGCTGCTCTCTGCCGTTCATTACCTGGGTTACCCCGGCTGACTGCGCCAGGGCAGTGCTTCACAACCCAGCCCGGTCACTGCCCCCCATTCAGCTGCTCTGACTGCTTCGCTGGTCAGGGGCTCGCGGTGGTCTAAGTGCCGTGGCACAGCTGCGTGGGGAGCAACAGACGCAGCCTGGCACCACCTCCAAGTCGTGTACAGCGTGGCTGGAGGGGCTGGGTGCTGCCATCGCAGCTACGTGGGGCCCGGCTTTCGGAAGCACTTGGGTTCACGTTTTTGTTTCGATCAGTGTCGGTCCTTCACGCAGGTTTTCCAAAGAACGGCTCAGCTGGCAGCTCTGCCCTTGAGCCTTGACGGTACCAAATTTCCAGCCGAGCTCTGTGTCTGCCTCTGACTGCAGCTGGCCTCCGTGCCACACGCATGGGACAATGTCCGTGCCTTGGGGCTGACCTAGGAAAGGCCCTACCAGCCAGAGGAGAGCTCTCTGCTTTTAAACCTTTCCAGGCACTGTGCAAAACCTCACCATACAGAAACCTTGTAGTAAGAAACCTTACCAAGCTGCGAATATCCAAGTGGTACGAGGGTTCATGGCTTTTAGACAGGAAAGTTGCGCTCCCCTTTCCTTCTCACACATGCCATTTTTTGGTTAGCACCGTTCATAACGTGGAATATATTTGTCGTGTTTAGATAAGCGTAGGCATTCGCCGCTTCTTTCCATGGGCACAGCTGTCAGAATGAATGCACGTAGAAAACTGATGTGGTTGTGGGAACGCAGATTGTTTGGCATCGTTGTTGTAGTAAAGGTCCAGCAAAAGTACAAAGGGTTCATTAAAAAACAAAAGAAATCGTTCTAACAAAATTTAGCATTTTTATTGCACTTGCCTCCAAGTTAAACAAACAGATTGTACAGAACAATCCCAAACACTGCTCTCCTTTTTATTCTCACAGAAATGTTCTTACTGTGCTGCTCTTCATTGCAAGAGCTTTTATTTCAGGAGGATTTCAAGCTGCTTATGTTTACACTCCTGAGGTAAGGAGGTTGTTTTTGTCGTGAGAATTTACGGGGAGTGAGAACATGGTGGGAAAGTCATTTGTATGAGCTCTTCACAATGGACCTTACCCCAGATATGAGTTGATGATCTCATTGTCACTGTCAGGCACAACTTGCTGTAGCACCTCTTACTAATTTCCATTGATTTAGGAGACTGGAGGGAAGAGAACTTCCCAGTAGGGTTAACGGGCTGATGCTTTGTTCACAGGTTTATCCAACAGCGACCCGTGCTTTGGGCCTGGGGACATGCAGCGGAATGGCTAGAGTGGGAGCCCTCATAACCCCGTTCATTGCCCAGGTGAAATCCCTTCTCCTTCCGCGACTGAGGGCGCGGGAAGGTGACGCAGAACCTGCTTTTCCCTGGAAGGGCCGAACCAAGGGCAGTCTGTGCATGATGTGTTGAAGGAGGGTTGTCGTTGCCTGTTCCTTGAGGAGAGTTCAGGCTCACCTCTTAATTTACCTCTTGCTCCAGAGCTCCATGAGGTGGGGGATAAACAACCAAGCAGCAGGCTGCCTCATGGATCTAAGGACACCTTGGAAGCCACCCCCTGGAGATGGGAATGGCGAGAGGCAGGGAGTCTGTGTGTGTGGTGCAGTGCCACCTTTCTCTTGAGATCCCAGGCTGAGGTCCTGGGGGCTACGAACCTTCAGGGCGTGTGGACGGAGCTCGACAGGGAGGTCGGGGAGCGAGGCCCCGCGGGGACAGGACTCAGAAGGCTGTGTCAGAAGGGGTGGCTCTGCAGGGGGCTGGGTGGAAAACTTGTGATTTCCTTAAGTCCTGATTAATGCGTAAGGGCAGCAGCACCTCAGGGGCCCTGTAATCCAGACTGGTTTGTCGGTGTTTCAGAGCTATGTGTCATCTCTGAGGAGAGAAAGCACGCAGCAGCGCACGCAGACCTTTTTTTCCAACACTGTAATTAAAATTTCTGCCATTACCTTAGCATCTCTATTTCTTTCTGTGCTGAGGCCCAGGGGTGCGATTTTGTGCTTTCTGCCTTTTTTTTTCTGCAGGTGATGTTGGAATCTTCAGTCTATTTAACGCTGGCGGTTTACAGTGGATGCTGCCTGCTGGCCGCTGTGGCTTCCTGCTTCTTGCCCATCGAAACAAAAGGTCGTGGCTTACAGGAGTCCAGCCACAAAGAATGGGGACAGGAGATGGTTGGGAGAGGATCTCATTCCCCAGGGGTCACCAGGTCAAACTCCGGCTCACAGGAATGATGAGACATGAAAACCCGCTGGAAGGATGAACGACACGAGCAAGATCTCTTTCACAAACCATCCACCCCTGAAGCATAGAACGCTGACCATACCGTCACTGCCAACGTCGTGTGTCGAACTGCAGGAACTTTTGGGTTGAACCCAAGCAAATTGTGTCTCTGCTGCTCTTTGCTCACATTCATAAAAACTTTACTTCTGTATTGAGAGGCGTTTGATCCAGATATCCGTTGAAGTTTAGCAGGAAGGGTTTTTCTTAAGTCTGTTGTGCTTGCATGGTCGGCAATTCAGCTTAAAATGTCCCGTGTCAAGCAAATAGCTAACTGAATGCAACTCAGTATAAGCTGTAATTAAAATAATGTACTCCTGATGCCTAAGAACAAAAGATTAATATTTATTGTGTACCTGGCATAGCACACGGTGGATTCCATTCACTACAGAGTAGGTTTTACGAATTAGATGCCTGCCTTGCACTTTTTAGCCATCAACAACAAGAACAAAATGTGATAACGGCAAATGAACCGATGCTTTCTGGTTCCCTTGCTTACGGGTTCTGTTCCTTGAGGAGAATTACAGGCGCTGCTTGCTTGGAATGGATTTTCTGAATGTTCCTCCCATCCGAGGCAGGTAGTTTGAGTCAGCGAGGAGTGGTATTTGTGGCAGACGTGGAACCTTACGTAAGAAATGTAAATCCTGATGGTCTGGAGCAGAACTTGACTTCCTCTAACGTCGCCAGAATCGTTGAGCACTCTGTCTGTTGCTTGGTGAAGACTCCCTCGGCTGCACCGCTGTCTGGGTGTGGGGAGATGGACGCTGTGGTTTTCTGTGTGGCTCCAGGTATTTTTCCGCTCGGTTCACCCACGTGTGTCCTCGCGGTGGTGCAGCCCAGCCCTTTGATAAATGCCTCCGTCCGAAGAGCTGCGCGTAGCCGTTGGGGCAGAGCTGCTTTCGGGCGTCTCCCAGCACACGCTGGCTTCCTGACAGCTTGGGCAGAGCTCGGGGTAGCTGCTGATTGCACAGTGACGGCGACGCCAAGCTGGTGACGAGGGGATGCAGGCGGCCTCGTGTCGTAAATGAACAAAAGCCACGAGCAGAGCCGAACTGCGCCCGTCCGGAGGTGAGAAACTTCACTCCTTCAGACGTCGTTCCTCGAGGCTGACGATCCTGCTCTTGTCAGAGAACGTTACAGAGTTCAGGGGAGGGTGAATTTGTCTGGTTCGTCAGAAACCTGTCACTGCGCAGCAAGTCAGACGCCAGAGCCTGTGGATGTGCAGCGAGGAAACGCGTAAGGAAGCGGAAACACGTCTCATCCACGTCTCGGCCTGTTTTCAGGATTCCAGACTGTGGAAACACACAACCAAATGTGAGATGGACCCAGTGCTAGTCACTGGGCTGTGGGAAGCAATACACTTGGTAGTACGTGCAGTCAGTTGTCTCACGTGAACACAGGTAAGGATGCAACAAATTTTTGCACAGTAGACTATTTTAAGCATTCTGGGAACAGGCCCCTTTTCTGTGGGGCAGGAACAAAGCACCGAGTTCACGGTGGGGTGCAGTACAAAGGAACGCAGCCGGGGTTCAGCTGTCACTTCGGGTTTTCCAGCCCTGTAGAGCAGTCCTTTTGTTTATAGCACCAACGGAAAATTAGAGGTGGATAATTCCTAAAAGAATCCAAGGAAACTCAGAGTAATAAAGGGCCAAAGAGGTTGTTGATATTCTGTGTGGGGGTATCTTCTGCTGCGGAAAGTTAGGGCTGGACAAGGCACCGAAGTGTCTGGCCACTCGACGATGGTGACCATGACGGAAGACCCCAGAAGCACTTGGTCTGAACCTTCCTTTTCACAGTGACACGAGAACGCAGCTCGGCTCACCGGGGATCCCACTTCAAGTGTGGCTGATGACGTAGAAACACACGGTCTGCTCCGGCGGCAGTTGCTGTGCGCCGGTTGGGTTATCCCTGTCTCTCCCCCGCGTGCTCAGGCTCCAGCAAGCTCAAGTTCTGGTCATCACCAACAAGCAGACAGGGCTCTCGCGGCGCTGATGACCTTGCCAATAATTGGGTTTCGCCTCCTTCTGTCAGGCTGTAGTTGGATAATTCTCCCTAATGCAACAGGGGCAGCTCAGTGCTGCCTCGAGGCAGAGGTAGATGGACTTGCTTCCCTCGGGCTGCCCCTGCGGCGTGCGAGAGACGGGCAGGACGCCGGCAGCGAGGAAGTAAAGTTCCTGGGTGGGTTTAGAGCAGATTTTAGACCACACATGTCACCAACGAGCCAGAAAACCTGCTTTGCCAGTACGTCGCGAGGACTGCTCGCCCTCCGATGGCAGTGTGCCTACCCTCCTCTTCCTCTTGTGGGTGCAGGCGCTTGGGAGCGTGCCAGCCTGCTGCTGAGGCCAGGCCGGACGCTTACGTGGGCTCATCGTTCGCTGTGTTTCCAGTTCGGTGTGCGCCCCAGAGCTGGATGGCCTCTGGGAGGGTCGAGAGGGTGTAAGAGTCGAGTAAGCGGTGAGGAGGAGCACAACGCGCGTGACGCCCAGGGCCTGCAGGAATGCCGCCGCACAGCCCCGCTGCCGAGCTCGCCGGGCTGGTAGCAAGAGCCTTTTAACCTCTAGTTAAAACGCCGCTTTTCCAGCGTTAAAGCTCCCGTGTCGCTTCACTGTTTCGAGTCGGTGATTCAACGGTTGTAAGGGCCGGAGTTGCAACGGCCTTCGAAGTGCGTTCAGAGAGTTTTAGGTGGAGTTTGTAAGTCTCACGAATTTGCACAGGTGTGTACTTCAGATGAAATCCTCCCCAGGCAAAGATTTATAGGTAACGTGAAACCTTTCGATGCCGTTGAGTGGTTCGGTTTTAACCGGTGATGTTTACAGCATTAAAAAATCGAAGGCGTTTTTGCTTTTATGAATTCTGCATTGAGAATGGGTGCAATGACATAAATGCCAAGATGGGCCTTGCTGACACAACTCCGTGCCCTGCGGCTTCGCTTTAGAGACAGTGATACCTAAAGGGTGATCCGGAGCTCAAGGAAGTCGGGGAGCATCTCCCATGAGTGCTCATGGGCTTTGGATCCGCTGAGCGGAGGAAGGCAGGCAGGAGCCCAGCATGGCTGATCCCACCTCGCTGCCATCGGTCGGAGCCTGTTGGGCACCGAAGAAACTGAAGTGGAGGTTTTGCAGGTCCTTGCATGTTCCTGCTGGCGGAAGGATGTTTTAGATCGTTCGCTGAAAAAACGAAGAACGTTGGGGTTGATACACAACAGCCTATAAATAATCACGAGTCGTATTTTGTTAATAGGGCAGCACCACTGATGTATATAATAAGCTTCCAAAGATTGTTTTACACACTGGCGAGTATTTTTCACCAATGAAGGAATTAATATAGCTAGTTCGTTTAAAACAATAAAGTCAGATACTTTTGAATTCAAATTGAGAGCAAACAGAATGGTGGGACTTGGAGATTGGCTGACTGTCTGATGAATCAATGTGCAAAGCTGTTGTGGGAAAAACGGTTCTCCCAGTACGCTTTGTTGAAATGATTGATTATTCCTCAATGCTTGCCGAAAGAACACTGAATGTTTTCCTGTGTTTGAATGTACAGTTTCTAAGCTGGATACGTTTTAATGTTTCAAGACTTTGTGTATATCAAGCTTGTTGTAAAATACTCCTTTTGTTCCTGTGTTACCGATGCAACACTGGATAGTTTAATTCCACACTAGGTATTTTATGTTAAACAAATAAATAGTTTTTTCAGTAAAATTGCTTTTGGCTGTTCTGTGGGACTTCAACCATTTTTTTTCTCTCAATGTTCAGAGGTTCAAGATCCGTCCTGCTCTGGGCTCAGCAGGACGTGCCAGGGCTCAGCCCTGCAGATCTGACTCCTTTTGTGTGTGTTTTGTGCGTGTGGATGTAAAGAGAAGTCGCAGGATTCATGTTCACATTATAAGTAACCTCACAGATAACTACAGCTAAACAGGTTTTAAATTATCTTAAGATCTTTGGTTGCCTTTTTGCATTTAATTCAGTCGGGACAATAAAAACCAGCCGGTTTTGCTTCTTGCTGATGGGCGATTTCTAGCAATGCCTTTCATGCTGCCATGTGTGATCGTGGATCACAAAGGCTCGTTGGGAGGAGGTAGCTCAGCCTGTGTCTGGACCTCGGGGCAAGGAGGGTTCCTTTTGTTTATTTACTTTTAAATGTAATTTAAATTTTTTAAACGTAATTTAAATTTAAATGTAGTTTAAATTTTTCTTCTACCTATGTGGTTTTTATAAAATACAATGAAGTGCGTAACCCTGACTGTATCCCTCTACCCTTTAGATCACATTCTTGTTTTGATGCCCAGTAATTCACCAACATCAGGTTGTTCATGTCTGGGTCGAAATGACGAACGATCTGCAAATACTTTGCATACTAATGCGGCGCGTTCTCGTCTCAGCGTGCATCAATCTGCCTTCTCACAGCTCGTGCAGCCGTTGATGGTCCACTGGGACGCGGAGTCTCATTTCTGGGAATGGAAACCGTTGGTAACTGCGGAAAGGTTCGTGTGGCGGAAGCGATACTTGGGGAGAATATTCATTCCTCTGTGTTTTCTGAGAACTTTTTGGCATCCTTGGGCATTTCTAAAGCCGATGCTGTTTTCCAAAATGCCAGAGCTGCTGTTTGCTTACAGAGGATAACTCTACTGATACTTGATGTCTTTCCAGCTTTGTTCTGTGTCACAGGCAGTTGTTGTTGAGAGCTGTGAGTTCGTGAAATGTGCTGATGCCGGCGCTGGAGATGGCAGTTCGTGCTTGTCCTCAGAGTACGTGCAGTAGCCATCCAGGCATCCCGCTGACTCTCTCCTACCTTACCCTTCCCAGGAAAGTGAACCTCAGGTCTCGTGGCTCTTCTGTCCCGCAGCGTTCCTTCTGTGGCTGCCAACAGTGCCAACACCTCTTCTGTCACCCCGCTCCCAAAGCCGAGCGACCCGAGGGCGTCCCAACCGCGTCTGTGCAGGAGCGTGAGCTCGCAACAGGCCGGGGGCTGCTGGCGACAACCCGCAGGCAACCGCCTCATTTCTCACGGGGGTAGTTCAGGTTCGTTCGGCTGCTCGGAGCCTGGAACGGCGGCTCTTCCTCCTGCGGGGCAAAGTGCTCGGGGAAAATGTGTGGGGAGACACGGAATGATGAGCTACTGGGCTGCGTCTGTGGAATTAGCATTTGAGGGCCTACCCATGCCGTCATTAGGAAGAGAAACCATCACATGCATGAGGTGTTTGAATATTGCCTTTATTGTGCACGTATATGAAACTGTGGCCTCTTAGAAAATAAGCAAAATTAGACAGCAGATAAAATTACACATCTGATCATTTCCATTTGTTTTCTAAGAGGCCGTGTAAGATCACAGGACAGCTGCTCCTGCAGGCTCTACGATTGGACGAATCAACGGCTTATTGCTGGCCATGCCGTGATTTGCTACCCCCCTCCTAATCCCACGTAGCTCTTCTGAAATCAGTAAGTGGTTTTGGATCTACAGCAGTGCAAACGGGAGGAGAACATGGTCCTTGACATCTCGGAATAAGTGAAATGGAGTGGATGCAGTTTCACTGAATGGCTTGGTGGTACCACAGGCCATTAGGCATAGCATGAATCAATGGTAAATTTTCTCCAGCTGTTGAAGGGAGGTTGGAGTGAGGTGGGGTTGGTCTCTTCTCCCAAGTAACCAGCGATAGGACAAGAGGAAATGGCCTCAAGCTGCGCCAGGGGAGGTTTAGATTGGACATGAGGAAAAATTCCTTTACCGAAAGAGTGGTCAAACACTGGAACAGGCTGCCCAGGGCGGTGGTGGAGTCACTGTCCCTGGAGGTGTGCAAAAAACATGTAGATGTGGCACTTCGGGACGTGGTGGTATTAGGTCAATGGTTGGACTTGATCTCAGAGGTCTCTTCCAACCTACTGATTCTATGATTCTATTTTTTTCTATCCTTTTCTTGATTATACCCCTTTGAAAGCAGTTGCAATATTTCAGGGGAGCTGCCAGATAAAGTGGGAAACCCTTTTGACAGATGACAGATGGGACATGACAGGGGCTCCTGGTTTCCCTGCACCCACCTTTGCCCTTTTAGCACCCTGCAGAGGTGCCTCAGCTGCCAGCCAGCCGCCAGCTCTTCACGCAGGGCTGGCCCAAAAGATTGCATTCCTCAGTCGAGTGACAACGAGAAAGCACAGACAACCACAAGATGTTTTAGACTTCACAAGGCTGCGAGGAGCACCTGTGCTAGGCCAAAATCGCAGCTGGATGAACTTCAGCCCCTGCTCTCGGTGGTGGCTTCAACGGCAAGGTGTTGCCTTGGGTTGAAGTGCCACAGGCATGACAATCCCCACGCGGCGTCACTTTGCCAGCACTGCAGGTGTCGCAGCAGAGGCAAACACAACCCTCCTGCACCTTTACAAAAGGAGGAGAGGAAGGGAAGGGGACGGGGCAGCAGCGCTGAGAAATTCTGGCCCTTACAGGGAGAGTAACGGCTGCTGGTCGTGGAAAAGGGCAGATGATTTGCAGATGGACTCGGCAAAGCTCAGC
Organism: Leptosomus discolor; assembly: GCF_034619465.1. Classification (NCBI taxonomy): domain Eukaryota; kingdom Metazoa; phylum Chordata; class Aves; order Leptosomiformes; family Leptosomidae; genus Leptosomus; species Leptosomus discolor. The sequence goes on along the minus strand of NC_141406.1, from coordinate 15,231,449 downwards.
AGAGCTTTCCGACTGCTCAGGGGGTGTGAGCTGGAGAAGGACACGATGGTCACAGGGTGTGCAGTGGAAAATGAGGTCGCTGGAAGGTCTCCCAGGCTGTGCTGGGACGGTAACCTCCACGGCACTGCTGAAAAGGAGACCGGTCTCCTTATGCGCCCACGAGGCAGCAGGTCTCATGTGCGTGGCCCGTCTCCAGCAGCACTGAGCGCTCATCGCTACCTGCAAAGCCTTCACAAGGGTCTCTGCCTTGGTGAGGCTGAAGCAGCGCGTTGGGAGACGGGTCCTTCGACAGGGAGCGACGCTGGTGCCAGGCTGTGGACTTTTCGTGGGACTGTTTGAAATCCAGGTGCCCAGGAGGTAGAACGAGCCCAGCTGCGCTGCAGCGTCTCTCCGTCACCTGGTACATCACAAACCAAGCTGATGCGCCATTTCTGGCACACGGAGTGAGAAGGAGAGAGAAGCTCCATCGCAGGCGAGTAAGAACCAGCTGGCTGGTCTGCGGAGGAGAGAGAGCCAGACACCGCGTGCGGGGCTCCAGACAACCGCTCGACTTTGGATCTGAGGCTAATGCCTCGTGACCATTCGGCACCTTGTCCATGGTGGTTTTTAGAGCAGGAAGGACACACGGCATGGAAAAATTGGCCAAACTGTCTCTTCAGAACAGCTCCTTGGGGCCTCAGCAGCATCACTGAACACCCCCCAAAAGTCATCCCCTCCTGGGAGCTGTCCCCAACTTCTTCGGGAGGCACGACCTACCCCGAGTCAGCTCCTTTCTCAGAGCTGCTGCTCCAGCCAATGTCTCACGGCTGGAGGGTATGAGAAACTGAAAGGCCCGTGGGAGTTTTAGGGACGAGAACAGCTATTTCGTGTGTGCTTTCTGCTATATATAGAGTCTGGCAAGTACGCAGGGCTGGAACATGTTGCTTTTGTTGCTAAAAACATCATTTGGAAAGTCCGTTTTAGGCAACTGCTGCTGTCTGTTGCCCGATACACTAACCAGGTGCTGTAGACCCAGGCTTTGTCCTGGCATGAGTGTAAGAAAAGCTATTGTCACTGCAGCACGTGCTTTTAGAGCTGTTGTTCCTCCCCTGGGAGCTTCAGAGCTGCTTCCTACTAAGGAGCTTTTGCCTCCTGGGGGAAGCTTGCAAATCTAATTACATGCTGGGTGTCGGAGCAGTCAGTGAAGACCTCAGGTGGCACCGGCTCTGTTTCCGATCCTGTCCCATCGTGCAGATGAACTGCAGGACTGTCAAGACTTCAGCTGAACCCTGCCTGCCCTTTGCAGGCTGATCCCCGGGACAGAAGTGCACTTTGCCACAGATAATGAGTCTGTGTTTTAAAGCACTTCCTTAAGGTAGGTTGTGCAAGGCCGGGGTGGGGGGAACTCAGCTGTCTGGCAAACGGCAGCGACCTGAAAAGGAGACGCTACGAACCCACGTTGGAGCCGGCAGGAGGGTCGAACAGCCCGGCTGTGTCACTGTGTTCTTCACATCTTTCTGCTGTGATTCCTAAGCTACTGCTGTCACGATAATCCCAGGTGAGCAGGCGACTCACAAGCGGGGACACGGTGGGCTGGCCAGCTTCTTCTCCTGGAGGATGCTCCCAAAGAGCCTGGCTGCTGCCATGGCACAGCCCCAGTGGATGGTGATCCCGAACCCGCCGTGGCCATAGTTGTGTATCACCTGGGGGAGAAGAGAAGGGATCAGTGCTGGGAAATCTGCCCTGGAGCCCTCTGGGGCTGGGGGCAGCCAGGAGCCATGGGAGCAGGTGGGAATGTCCTCAGTGTCTTTCGACTGACCCTTTGATCGGGGAGCTGCCGGTGCACAGCTCAGCCATCCGCTGCTCTCACCCTCCCTCCAAAAGCCTCTGGAGAGGCAGGAGAAACTCCACGGGGCTCAGCGGGGCCCCGGAGCATCCTGTGCCCCTGCTGCTCCAGCCACGCCGAAACGCAGCAGCAGGGCTCGCGGCCGTGGTCCTCAGAGCACCACGTGTCACGTCCTCCCCAGCGTTTGCTCCTGCCAAGGTCAATCGCTTTGCTTCAGCGGGAGCCTGACTCACTGCTGGGATCAATAGCTACACCTCTCCCGTGCCAGGGCAGCACAGATATGGCGTGCTGATAAATTAATTCAAATACAGCAGCGCTTCGACCTGTGCTCTGGGCTTTGCCTAAATACACTGATCCCTTTCCAAGACTCTCCAGCTAAGAATTGAATATATTTTCATTCCATTTAATTACATTTTGCAGTTGCCATCCCCTTTGGAGTTTTAATTTCTCCTTCCAAGCTGCACAGAGACATATGCATGCCATCAAATCAAGGATCGCCCCTGCAGGTCTGCCGATGAGCGATCAGGCAACAGCGCTAAGGAGCGATGTGGTCCTACGTGAGAAGGTGCCGTGCTGAGGGTCCAAGAACAGATGGCACACTGAAACTCCTGCCATCCCCTCTTTTCTCTTAAAAGCTGTGCTAGCAGCGCAAGGCAATTTAAAGAGCCATTGCCCTGGGGAAGTTTTAGGCTAGACACTCAGCTTTGCCTACACAGGGGCAGCTGAATTTTTCAGAGCCCCGTGGCGGCAACCAGCCCCGCCAGCGTCCCTCAGTGCCTTCCCCGTGTTTCATTTCATGCTGCTGCTGAGCTTCGAACGGGAAGAAATTTCAAGTCCAACCTTTTGCACCACCGACCCGGTGTCAGTGCTGGAGGCCCCGAACGTTTGATTAAAAAACCTGCGTGTTGGGTTTTATTAAGCGGAGGCGTGACGTTCGCACGCACGAGGGCTGCACACTTAGGGGCTCCCAGCAGACAAACGCTGACCCCAAAACGTGGTTCGCATGTGCCTCGTGGTTCTGGCAGCAGCAGAGCCCACGCCAGAGCTCTCCCATACGAGGTTTTTGATGGCTACTAAGGACTGAGCTCCAGCTGCAGGTTTTCCTTTGGCAGGAGCGCTCCCTGCCCACTCTCCCCTTAAAATCCACCGAAACTTAACACCTTTGACGCTTCTCTCTGACACCGGGCTGAGACTGGCTCAAAGATCCACCCGTTACCAGAGGGGTGATGGAGCGAGGACGGATGAACGTGGGGCAGGGCGGCTGCAGAGCACCAGCGTCTGCTGGGTGTTGGTGCCGCACAGCCGAGGGCGCAGCGCCTGACGCACAATTAGCGCGGTGGTTAACGGCACTCGGGGGCTGTGCACGGTACCTCTGCCTGGAAATGCCCGTGGCGGCCAGTCTCCCGCTCCAAGCGAACCCGGGGACGCGCTGGTCTCAAGCCGCTCCACTCCTCTACGATCTTTGCTTTCTGAAAGCCAAAGCACATCAGCGCCCGCCCGGCGTTTCCCTGAGTTACGGCAGCCAAAGCCCCGCGCCGCCTTTCCTGCTGACCCAGGGCCCAACGGCAGCGCCCGGGCTGGGTACAAACCAGCCTCTCCACACACCAGCCTTTCTCTAAGGCAGCAGCCCCGAAAGGTGCTTGAAAACAGCTTGAGCGCTGTGTCCAGTGTTGGGCCCACTCTACAAGAAGGACACTGAGGTTCTGGGAAGGGTACAGAGGTGGGCTACCGAGCTAGTGAAGGGTTTGGAGCATGTCTCGTATGAGGAGCAGCTGAGGGAACTGGGGTTGTTCAACCTGGAGAAGAGGAGGCTGAGGGGAGACCTTATCGCTCTCTACAACTACCTGAAAGGAGGTTGTAGTGAGGCAGGAGTTGGTCTCTTCTCCCTGGTAACAAGTGATAGAACAAGGGGAAAGGGCCTCAAGCTGTACCAGGGGAGGTTCATGCTGGAGATTAGGAAGAATTTCTTTACTGAAAGGGTTGTCAGGCATTGGAACAGGCTGCCCAGGGAGGTGGTGGAGTCACCATCCCTGGAGGTGTTTAAGAGACGGGTAGATGTACTTAGGGACATGGTTAATGGCGTTGATAGAGCCAGGGCAAAGGCTGGACTCAGTGATCTTGAAGGTCTCTTCCAACCCAAACTGTTCTGTGAGTCTGTGATTCTAAGGCAGGGGATGGGACAGACCACGACCAAACGTCTGGGACCTCCCAAAGCTTTTGTTCTAACGTTTTCCCAGCTATATGAGTAATGACCTTTTCCTACAAACCTTGTCTCAAAAGCAACACCAGCCCCCGCCCCTCCCTGCCAGGCGGAGCCTGGGCTGTGCAGGAAGGCCACCCACGAACGAACACCAAGCCGTGTGTCCTAGGTTACAGTGTAAAATGTGCCCCCCCCAAAAAGTATTCTATTACCATCTTCAGGAGCTGTTGAGACCAGGTGGGGCGGTGCTCCCTGCCTCCCCCCTCTGGACTATCTCCTGTTCATGGGCACAACAATGCCTTATCGCCTGACCCATCGGTAACTCGCTCCTGGGCTATCTCCTGTTAATGGCCCATCAAGGAACTGCCTCACGACTCCCCATCCCATTGTGAGATGCTCCGCCCGGGGGAAGGAGCCAAGCAGTCCATGCCAAATAAAAACGGAGATTTTGATTTTGAACACCCTAGCAGCCTTCTTCCACTGGATTCCCAGAGGAGTTTTCCCCGCACTGGAGTTCCAGAGGACAAGAGCTACCTACCTACCACTGGACCTTCGGAGGAAGACCAGACCCTTTTACCTGATTGCTGCTTCAACAGAACTACACCCATCGCTTCAGGAGGACTGCAGCCAGCATCTTATCGGACTGCTACTGCCCCCCTAACAGGGGGTCAGGTTGTATTCCTGACTCTGTCAGTGTAAACCAGTGGGTTGTTTGTTTTTCCCTGCCTTGTGTTATATATATATATATATATATATATCAGTAAAGAACTGTTATTCCTATTCCCCATATCTTTGCCTGAAGGCCCCTTAATTTCAACATTATAATAATTTGGAGGGAAGGGGGTTGCACTTTCCATTTCAAGGGAGGCTCCTGCCTTCCTCCGCAGACACCTGTCTTTCAAACCAAGACGCCGTGCCACCCCCACCATGACCCACCCCCTCGCCGAGTGCTACGTGCTGCTGTGGGGTGCATGCAGAAAGCCCGGGGTCACCCTACGTGCACCCCTCACCCGTCACTGCCGTGTTTCTCAGCGCGGCAGCTGACACCGCAAAAGCAACAGCCGCTTTGCTGAAGCCCCTCCAGGGCTCCTGCCCCGCTGAAGGCAGGCGCCGTGTGATACTCACACAAAGATTCAGATTTTGTGGTTTGTCCTCAGTGCCCTCAGCTGCACCCCAGCACCCCGGCTCTCCATGACCCCTCCCTCCCTCCCCACTTCCCGGTGGTGGGCGTTGGGTGGGGGTCACCCACCTGGAGAGCAGGGAGCAGCCTGCAGCAGTTCTCCCAGATGGTTTGATGATCCTGCGCGCTGTTTTCTTCGCTCCAGTTGCCGTGCTGATAGATTCCTCCCAGGACTGTGCTCTCGCTCCTGCACCAAAAGCCAAAGGAGATAAGTGGCAGTGAGTGACCCCAGCCCGTCCCTTGCTGGACCACCACGCGGAGGGACTCTGCGTGTGTGTGACACTCGGATCCTGCTACGCCCCGAGCCTGCGATGTATTCCTGCCGGAGAAACTCTCACGCCAAGCAGGCAGGAGAGCAGTGCCTGCACGTCTGCTCCTGAGCAAGGCACTCACGACGCGCTCTAAAGGCCTTGCCTGGGCAAAGCAAACAGCTGATTTCTTCTGTCAAACAGGTCTGCCCCTGCCTGGCTGGCGAAGAGAGCTGGAAGGAACGGGATGCCTCTGGTGGGGAACACCAAAGAGATTGCTGCTGCTGCCACCCCAAAACTCCTGTGGATTAACAGAGACAGCTCAAGGCTGGGGGGAGCTGGGGGTGTTTGTACCCGCCGGACCCTCCTAAAACCTTGCTTGAGCCCTGGGAAGCACAAAGACAAAAGGGCTGAAGGCCAGGGGTGTGCGGGAGGGGAGCCCCCGGGGCCGAGCTCGCCAGCGTGGAAGAGGTGTCCTCTGCGCGTGAGTGCTGGACCCGGTGCTTCCTTTGGGATCCAGCCTGGTGCCCAGCTATGACAGCTCAAGCGAAGATAAACGCAGGGCGAGGGATTCAGATGTAGCTGGGACTGTGATCAGAAATCGCTTGGAATACTTTGCTGGGGACTGTGAGCATTCCAAGTTCCTACTTACATGATGGCTTCTTGCCTAATCCTGAAATGTTAGTACTGTAGGAAGCGCCAGAAATGCAGCATTCAAGTTACAGCTTAAAGAACTCCTCTCCCTTGCCAAAGCGGGGTAGATGGCTGCTCTCAGGAGGAAACAGCAGCAGGGTGAACACCAGACCTGTGTTTATTTATCCTGCAGTTTAGCTCCCCGGGGTACAGGCGTACGCTGCCATCTCAAGCAGATCCCAGCTCCCCTAAGAAAGCTGCGGGGGGGAAGCAGGTGGGAAGTGCAAGACGAGTGCTGGAAGCTGGGCTCTGCCCCAGCACAGCCACTGCTGCTCGCTGAGCTCTGGAGATGGTGCTTTCGGGGCCAGGATCTCATTTCAGCCCTCCTCATCCCTACAGGGACACAGAAATAAGGTTTTCTCCTGGGATTCCTCCTCAGTTCTTGCAGGGAGGTGGTGGAGAAGCCAGTGTGGGTGCTAAACCAAACGGGATGCCCCCAGGAGACGTCTCACCGACAGTGGCAGCTCAGGGTAACAGTGAGGGGAAGGCTGAGCTTTTTAGGGTAGGCTTTTATTAAAGTAAATAAATGCCCTGGTTTTAATGGGAGCATGAGTGCCTTTCCCCCGCAATGAGCTTCTGTGCAGCAGTTTTATCAACACCATTGACAAAAAAAAAGATGGGTATAAATGTGAAAACAAAAGATCTCCCCCAAAATATTTGCCCCACTGTCAGCGGCTCTTTTGAGGACCTGGCCAGGATTGGCCTTTTGCTTCGGTGGGCTTTGCTCCTTGGAAAAGGACAGGCCCAGGGCCATTGAAGCCCCGTGGTGCTGTCTGATCCCAGAGCCCCGGAGCAGCCCGGACCCCCTGTCGTGTCCGAGTGCCGAGCCAGGCTCTGCGCAGGGAGTTCATGCTTTCCGTGCCAACCACGGGAGCTCCCTCGCTTCGCTGCCCGTGTCCTGCTCCTCTCCCATGCCACAGAAAAGAGCATCACCGGGCCAGGGATGAAGCCAGAGCTGGGCTGCTGCAGGGCAGATGCCAGCAGGGAGCTGCCTCCAAGCCGGTGCTTTAGGTGTGCTGACAGCAGCGCATCGCCGGTGCCAGCCAGACCCTGCCTCGCCCGCTGTCACCTACCCCGGTATGACGTACGGCGAGTTGTAGATGCCATATTTGATGTCGTGAGTGATGATGAAATGCTTCACCCATGGGGCCAGGACCTGGGAGACGAAGGGGAGAGGGTCAGGGAGAGCTGGAGAGTGGGGTCCCCGGCTCGGGGAGGCAGCGAGAGGGATGGGGGCAGCTCGGCGAAGGCAGACGCCAGGGTCTGCACATGGTGTCCTCCCTTGTGGCTTGGTGTACACCACGGCGCTGCTGCTGTGGGAAGACAGGGCGATGGGAGGGCAGGTAGGAAGAGGAGGATCTGTGTTTCCCTAAATAATCACCCTCTTCTCCCAAGATTTTTACGTCTGTTTATTATTAGCACTATGGCTCTGGCCTCCCCCCACCTTCACCTGACCAAGAAACAGGCTGGAGGCTGGGGCCATCCCCACAGCTGAACCCAGAACAGGATCCAGGTTTTCTGCTCTGTTCCTCCCCACACACAAGAGTTTTACATGACCACCGTTTGCTGGGAATCAGGACCTGATCCCAGCGTGGGCCCAGCCCACAAGCCCACGATTTGCCCCATAAGGTGGCTAACGAATGGCTCCTCCAGAAAAAAAAAGAGGGGAGCTACAAGCCCTGCACCCACCTCACCTTTATGACCTGTCCACGGCCAGGCTGTAGCTCTGGGTCAGGCTGCAGCTCCCCCGCACGCACCCCGGTGCAGTTTATTACAACATCCACGCCCTGGGCGAACATCTAACGGGAGACAGACATGGCGCGGTGAGCAGCGCTGACAGCAATGCTGCCCACGGGGGGCACGAGATTCCTGCATCAGAGCCAAGCCAAGTACTCGGTCCAACAGCCTGGTAATGAATAAACCATAAGGGCCAGATCCAGGGCACAGCTTCCCCAGCACGAGACCCCACTGCGTGGGCAGGCAAGGAGGGGAACGGTTGCAGTTTCAGGTGAAGCTGGACTGCCAATGTCTGGCTGCGTCTTTGCTCGGTGCCGGCCAAATGCACTACCCCGTCCCCTCTCAGCCTCCTCTTGGTGCCCCAGAGCCTTTAGCTTTCCTGGTAGAATTTGTTCCCTAGATCTCAGGGTAGTCTTGCCGCTGTCCCCTGGCCCATCACTCATGCCAAGGGACATCCCGGAGCAGCATGTGCCCGCTGGAGGCTGCTTCTCCTCACTGGGACGGCGCTGTGCCCGCTCTGCCCCAGCTCAACACCGCCACTCACCTCCTGGAAAGATTTGACCTTCTTATGGAAAAACTTGACTCCTCTCTGCGTTAACCTGGGAAGAACAAGTTGGTTCGTTACCGGCAAATTAAAAGCAAATGTACCGTTCAAAGTAGCTCCCGTAATTGATACCCAGAGTAGGTACGGCTTGTTGCTCTTGCGATAACTAGCCGTGGTCTCCTCGGTGGTTCCTAATGATCTCCAGTGATCAGCTCATTTCCCTAATGGCCCAGAGCTACCGAGGGTGATCAGTCCTGCTAAGCCCCACGTCAGAGCCCAGGTCTTCTGCCGTGGATAGAGCACCCGCTCCCCGCTAGAAACACAACAAAATCAAGTCCCCAAGAGCCGCAAAGTGCTCGGGTGCAGCTCTAAGTATCCCGTTAATTTAATTTTTATCATGAAAAACTCTCGGGCTAACTTAATCTGGGGAGTCTGCTACCCCACTGCAGCAGGGAGCTGGAATTCCAGTCGCTTTTCCCTGCTTCCCAGGGATGCATCCCTGCCTCCCCTCTCCTTCGGCTCATCCCGCCGTGCCCTCCCCCCCAGGGCTGCTGCGGGGCGCAGAGTGGGGGTTACTGAGATGGGGGGACGATGCTGAGGTCCCCTGTGGGTGCTGTCACGTGGAAGCCACCAGCAGCAGCATTTTCAAGCTGAGCAGGTCAGAAGCGCGGCAGGACACGGGGCGGTCGCCTCAAATTGGTGCCGCCTAAACTCAGCCACCGACTTGGCATGAGAGAAGGATCTGGGGCAGCACCTGATGTCCGGGGTGAATACCCACACCCGCTTCCCACGTCCTGCCGGCCAGAGAAATCGGGGGGAGCAGCAGCTCCCCCGCACCGGCACAGCCCCAGCCCCGGCGCAGCGGCAGCTCCGCACTCGCCTGTTGGTGAGCCACGGCAGGTAGCTCCTGCACTCCAGCATCAGCGCCGTGTTGAACCAGCCGTAGCTGAAACCAGACGAGGAGAAGGAGCCATGAGGACCCGCAGCACCTTTCCACGAGGAGCCACCTCCTGCCCCCAAGCTCCCGACGGCCGCTGCAGCTCCAGGACCCCAATTCCCCTTGCACAACAAGTGCATGGGGTTTGGGGTTTTTTCCCTCTACAGCATAAAACACCTTCTGCTGATTTTCTTCCCCCAGTTTGACAATATCTGGTGAAGTAAGAGAGGGGCTGGAATGGTTTATACGCTGGGCTGCTGCTTCTTTGGTTTGTTTAAGGCGTTTCCTACTTGTTTTAAGGGAAGCGGCCGTAACGAAGCAAGGCCACATCTGCGCCCGCAGTTTCTGCCCCTAGACAGGGAGGTGCCTGGGACCACCCAGCCATACCTCTCCTGCCTGGGGGAAAAAGCACACCACCGACTCTCCAGAAAACGGAGTGAAAAATACCTGTAACCAGGGAAGAGTTCAAGTTCTTTTGGTGTCAAGTTCCTGAATCCCAGGACGATGTTCTTCCAAGATGGGTCCTGCCATAGGAAAAAGGGTCTGAGTTCAGCAATGACCCTGAATTGCTGTGCCATGGTGGGACAGAAGCTGCAGGGGACACAGCCCACCCCAAAGGAGGCTGTGCTGGCTCCCGCCCTCAGAAGGCTCAGCCCTCGCTTCATACCAGTATTGCACTGGGGGCAGAGAAAACACCGTGTCCTGGGCAAACTGTCACAAGACAAACTTGAAAGGGTTCGGACGCATTCAGAGCATCGTCTGGGAAGAAGAACAACCCTGCCCGCCCCCGGGCAGCCTCCGAGCTGGAGCCCTTCCCAGCCCTGGCTGCGACTTGCTCCTTACCGGCACCGGCTGCGTAAACAGGTTGTAGCCAGAAATGAGGAAGAGTCCCATTTCCTTCGCTGCCGGTGAGCCCAGGTGCCCCAGGAGGTAATCGAAAGTCTCTTTATTCCAGACCCTGCAATGAAAGCAGGGGTGGGGTGGCTCTGCCAGCCCCACGGAGCTGTGCCCGCGCAGCTCAGCCCCTCATGCAGCGATGAGGGACACGGCACCTGCCTCCTCCCCCTCCTCCTCCTCCTCCTCACTTACGTCTCCTGTAGGTTGCCGTGGTCGCTCAGGTAGGGCTGCCACAAGCCGGCCGCCCCGTCGCTGGTGGTGTGGGGTGTGTAGCGGTCTGCATAGACCTCCAGCTCCAGGGAGGGCACCAGGCTGTGGTACTGCTCGTGGATGCACAGGGCGGTGGAAAGGCCGATCACCCCGGCCCCGATGACGGCCACACGCATGGCTCTGGCTCTCTGCAGAGGGGGAAAAATGCTGGAAGGGCAGCACCAGGGAGCTGCTTGGAGAAGCTGGGGCTTCCCAGGCTCCTGCAGGACCTGGCCTGGCCTCGGCTCTGCTGCTGGAGCAGAGCTGGGCTGCAGGGAAGGGGCTGAGCCGCCCCTTGGGGTGCGTTTCTTGTGAAGCCTCCCAAGTCCTTTTCAACACCCGCCTGTGCTGACCAGGCACTGAAATCACGGACAGGGGCGGGTGCCGTTTGCCACGGTGGTGCAGGGAACGGATCTTCATGGCTTACAGCCCTTGTGGTCGGGGCGGCAGCCCTGGCTCTACCCTTGGGCACGCTGTAGGTGCTGGCGAGCAGAAAAGCCGCAGCTCGGTTGCCCACGGCCGCACTCCTCTGCCCGGCAGAGCGAGCCACGGTTGCTGCGTGCCCTGCGGCAGCGCGGGGCAGCGGCACGGCCGTCGGCATCTTCTTCTCCCTCCACAGCACGCCGAGGGCGAGCAGCTGGGGAGAGGTGGGTACACCCACCCACACACACCATCTCCCGTGGGGCAGCGTGAGCCCAGCGACCCAGCCCCGCTCTGGGGAGTTCCTAAATCTCCCCAGCCCCTGGCACGGGCTAGAGACAAAAAAGATGGGAGCGGAAAAAAAGAAATGGGAAACAGCAATGCCAGGTCCATAAATGCAAGGACGGCTCCTCACACCGCTGCTGCCCTCGGGGCTGCCTGCACATAAGGGTGGCGGTGCCACCACCCCAAACCCTTCCCAGCACTGGCTGGGAGAACACACTGGTCCCTTGGCTCTTCCCTCCCGCAGGAGCTTTCCTGCCTTGCAGCCTGGAAAAAGCCCTGTGGTCGCTATCTGGGCAGAGAGCAAGCAAGGACTGATTTGAGGAAGGGCTGGGGTACAATGAGGCAGATCACCTCGGCCTGGGTCACATCCCTGGGTGCTCAGCTACCAGCGTGTGGCGGGGAGGGATGCCAGCAGCACACCAGACCTGCTCCTGGGCAGCATGAGTAAATTCTAGCCCACAGTTTTATTTGGCCAAGGTGAAGCGCAGCTTCTCCGCTGCGAAAGGCTGCCCGCAGCGGGACTGACATTTGCTGGGATGGCGGGATGAGTCACCGGGACGGAGAAGCACCGAAGGCAGCAGGAGAGCCGCACTGCTTCCCATCTGCCGTGGTTTTATAACCCACGGCCAGCAAGAACTGGGGCTGCCTCCTCTACCTGCAGCCACGGGGACTCGCCCTGAGTTGCCGCTGGGTGAATATCCGCCTCGCTGGTCAATAAATAATGGAAAGACGCGTCTTTCACCAGCTTACCCACAGACTGCGTGGTCCTCGGGGCAGCCGCCGTGGTTTTCAGAGCCTTCAACAGAGCCACCTTCCCTGGGCGGCTTGTTTACAGCCCAGAAAACTGCCTGCAGTGCAAGGTCTGAGTGCCAAAGGCAGCGGGATCACAGCCCGCCCCCGGGCAACGGGGCCAAAGTCTTTGCTCTGGACCCAGGGAGGTGGAGTCCCCTGCGCCGGACCCCACGTGCCGCTGGCAGCCGGCCCTGGAGTCGCTCCTCTGGAAAGAAAACGGGGTCACTGCGGTCCGTGGCAAAATGCCATCATTGACACTTGTCACCGTAGTGACTGCTGGTCGCCCCAATGGGTGCTGGTGGATGGGGACACGGGGATGGGACTCCTCAGCCACCACATTCCTGCGGGATCTGGGAAAACAGAATGCCTCAGTCGCGATTTTCGTATGGTAAGGGAGAAACGGCATTGCCTCCCTGCTGATAGGAGCTGTGCTGCTCAGCTTCCCCCTCTCAGGAGTCAGATGGCTTCGTTTCTCATTTCTAAGCTGCCTCTCTCTTCACAAACCCCACAACTTTGGGTTCTGGGCTGAAAAGCCAGGATTCTGTTGGCGCAGGTACCATTAGCAGCAGCGGAGGCAGCCCTGGAAGCACACGTGTTGCTACAATTGGGGATTTTAACCACACCTAAAGCTTTTATAAAAGAGGTAATAAGGATAAAAAAGAATCTCCTGCACAGTCAGGTTGCAGACAGGTCTCTGGAGTCCCAGACTGACGGTTTCAGCAGCACGACTCACCACAGGTGACAGGAATTTGGTGCCACAAAAGGCAGAGGAAAGTCACGGGCAGGCAAATGCCAGCTGGAGCAGAAGGATGCTTTACCCTGAGAGGTCCACAGGGATGGCCTGGGAGGGTCAAGTCTGGGGGTCGTACGGCTTAAGCACCTGGTATGTTTAATGGTTTTGGTAGCAGAACAGCTTGCACACATTTCCAACGTCGAGCATTGCTGCGGAGTCTGCCGTCCTGCCTCCCACCTGGGGCAGGAGCAGCAGCACCAGTGAATGACCAACCTCATCCAGGCAGCCTGGCTGACTCCCGAGGGTGGCAGCTGGCGAAGCCACCGCTCAGGGTCCCGCTCTGGGTGCCATGAAGGAGAAGGCTTGTCCACCATGAAGGGGGAGGCTTGTCCCCCCATGAAGGAGAAGGCTCATCCCACATGAAGAAGGTGGCATATCCCCCATGAACGAGGAGGCTCGTCCACCCCGTGTGCAGCACCACAGTCGCATCCTCCCAGGGATGCAGCCAGGGGCAGAAGGTGGCCAGGCTGCAGGGGTGCAGCCCCTGGGACCCCAGGGCGCTGTGGCACAGCTCCCCTTCGCAGCGTGGCGGGGACGGCGGGGGACAGGCAGTCACCCAACAGCCTGAATTATTAAGGGCTTTACATACAATCAGCAAAGCCTCTTATACTAATTACCCCATTACTCGTCTGCCTCTTGCTTTTGGCACCGCTGACCCCGCCGCACTTTCTTTGGTCCCCTTCGAAGGATGCTCCCGGCTGCTGCCCCCCCCCCCAAGCCCTTCAGGTGCTTCAGGGGTGAAGCTCAGACCCTACCGACACTTTTTGGGGCGCTGGGCACCGCGACACCCCGCCACACACCCCGTGCCGAGGGCCTGCCCGCCCTCGGGGGGGCGGGCAGCGGTGGCCGCCTCACCCGGCCCGGCCCGGCCCGGCCCAGCCTGGGGCAGGGGGGAGTTTCGCCGAGCGCGGCCCGGGCGGGTCCCGGGGGAAGCACCGCCCCGTCCCGCCCCGGGGCCGCCCCCGCCGCCGCAGCGCCCAGGCCCCTCCCCGCGGCCGGGCGGGCCGCGCAGCCGCCGGGGCGGTGGAGGCGGCCGGCGCCCCGCAGCCGCCGCTGTAGCCGGGCCCCGCCGCTGCCGCCATGGCGCTGGTCACGCTGCAGCGCTCGCCGACCCCCAGCGCCGCCTCCTCGGCCAGCACCAGCGAGGTGAGCCGGGCCGGGCCGGGCCGGGCCGGGCCGGGCTGCGGGGGGCAGAGCAGGCCCCGGCCCCGGCGGCGGGACGGGGAGGGGAGCGGGGCGGGGCGGGACGCGGCCCCTCAGCGCCTCGGCTGGGCCCCGCGCGTCGGCCGCGGCCCGCAACGCTTGACGGCCCCCAGCAGCAGAGACCCCGTGTTCCCCAGCCCCTGCTCCATCCCCTCAGCTCCCCATATCCCCCAGCCCCTGGCTCCATCCCCTCACAGGCCCCTGGCGCCTCTCAGCCCCCCATATCCCCCAGCCTCTGGCTCCATCCCCTCTCAGCCCCCCATATCCCCCAGCCGCTGGCTCCATTCCCTCGGCCCCCCCATATCCCCCAGCCCCTGGCTCCGTTCCCTCGGCTCCCCATATCCCCCAGCCCCTGGCTCCGTTCCCTCGGCTCCCCGTATCCCCCAGCCCCTGGCTGCATCCCCTCACAATCCCCCATATCCCCCAGCCCCTGGCTGCATTCCCTCACAGCCCCCCGTATCCCCGAGCCCCTGGCTGCATTCCCTCACAGCCCCCCATATCCCCCAGCCCCTGGCTGCATTCCCTCACAGCCCCCCATATCCCCCAGCCCCTGGCTGCATTCCCTCACAGGCCCCTGGCCCCGCACAGTCCCCAGCCTCATGGCTCCCTGGCTCTCTATAGCCACTTGCCTCCTGCCTTTGTCCCCTCACAGCCCCCATGGTCCTGGCCCCTCGCAGCCCCCTGGCTCTCCCGAGTCCCTCCAGGTCCCAGATTGCTCCCTCACAGCCCCCTGGCCATCCCAGCCGCCTTCCCCTCACAGTCCCTGCGATGCTGCCCAGCCCTGCTCTGCCTCAGCCCCCAGCCCTTTGATGCTGCCAGGCCAAATCGGGCCTAGGCCTGTCCAGCCATCTCCCTGCCCCACCGCACACTGGCCATCCCCTCCTCGCCCCCCTCGCAGCTCTCTTTCCCCAAGGCTGTCCCTAGCTCCAGCCCTCACGCAGCGTTAGCTGGTATGAGGCAGCCTGCTTTGCTCTTCTCTGCCAGGTAAATCCCCGGGCAGAGTGTTGGGCCTGTGTTTGGGGAGCAGCTGTGCTTGCTGGCCCCTTGGCCCCATGGTCCCACAGCCACCCCCACCTCCAGCCCCAGGGATGCTCAGCTTTACCCCCTGCATTACCCCTCTGGCCCCACGCAGCCTGCGCTGCCATGGCGCCGCCTTTCCCAGTGCCTGCTGCAGCTTCTGCCCCACGGGGAGCTCACGCCAGCCCTTCCCCGAGGCAGCAGTGGTCATTTCCCTGCCACCAGAGCAGCTCTGTCCTGCTCCTGCTCCACCCCATACCTGTTCGAAGTCCCCATGCTGCGCTGTCTGCTGCCACTCCTCGCTGCAGTGCAGCCTGCACCGTGCTCCTGCCTTCTCCTTCCCTCCCAGCTCTGCTGCTCTGGGGTCCTGTACGGGCCACTTAACCCGCTGCCCCCGTAATGCTGTGCCCCAGGCACCCTGTGTCTCCCAGCTCTGCTGCGTGCCCCCTTCCCTCTTGTACCCAAAAACGCCTTCTCCTGCCTCTGCATGGCCTTGGGCGTCTGTCTCCCCTCACTGCAGCTCCTGCACAGAGCTGCATCCTCCAATTTCTTTTTTCTTCTTCCCCATTCGCCCCTTTTTTCCTCTCAACCTGTCCCTTTTGTGACCCTCAAGGACAGGCCCGGTGTTTTTCTGCATGTCCTTCCTTTGCATCCTCCCCCCCCCCCCCCCCCCCCCCCACCTCGTTCCTTTGATGCTCGCTGCCCTTCGCTTCTCTCTGTCCCTGCTCCCGCCAGGTAAACAATCCTATTTGTCACCTGTCAGGTCCCTGTGACTCCCCCGATTAGCCAGTCCGAGGAGGGGGAGGCAGGAGGGGGACAGTGCCACAAGGCTCACAGGTTCTCCCTGGTCTGGAGGGGCTGTGGGAGTTCCCTTTGCAGGGCCCTCACTGGAGACGTGACTCATCCCTCATAGATCTGTGTCGTGTGGTTTGGGCTCCAGAAGCTGCAGGGACCCGGTGTTTGGACCACGCTGTGCTCAGTGAGAAACTTGTAGACAGGACTTGTGCTTTTTCTGAGGATTTTTCAGAAGGAATTTTGTTGGGTTGGGTTTAGGCAGAGTCTTAAACAAGACCTAGTGGCCACCTGATCTACACAGATGTAAATGAGCTGCTGCAGGCAGTGGAATTAGACTGGATTTAACTGGTGCAGGTGGGAGAGGAGTCAAAGCAGCATGCCTCTCACCTCGCCACGTACGGCTGCGTTGTGAAGGAGCTTGGACTTGGTTGTTACTTTTTCAGTGGGGTGATCATACGATTGTCCCTTTTCCCGCTCAAAAACGCTGCCCCAAACTTGCCACCTGGCATTGTCCATGGCAGGGCGCTTCTGCTGCCGGCACCCATGGCTCAGGTGTGCTTCGGTGGCTCCCGGAGGAAGACGTTAGCTCACCTTCTGTTTGAGCAGTCCTTTCTGGCATGAAATACCAGAAAGCTACAAACAGTCCTTTTCCAAACTCAGCCTGTTTTTACAAAGTTAATATCAAAGAAAAATCCCATCAAAAAGTACCAGCCTGCTCCCTGACCTTTTGTGATCTTTCTTGCCAGGAAAATCAGGGCTCTTTGAGGCTTTTAGCCTATGAATAATCATTAGAAGATTGGTTTTTTAATGGAAAATGATGACCATACATCTTTGCTAATTGGGAGTACGCTGCTGCAGCCTTCTGAACTCGTGAGCCTGAAGGAATTTATAAAATGGATGCTGCCACCTGCAAGAGGTTTGCTGCTGCGTTAACACAGCGAGCCCGAAGTTCTTAGGAGGAGAGAGTAGTTCATACTTGCAAACTGGCGTGTGCTTGTTGGCACCGCTGCCATCTCCCTTCTGCACCACTTCACGCTCCGTGCCAGGTCCCTCAGCCTGGCCAGACTCTGCCTGGTCCCCGGGGAGGGATGTGGATGCGGCTGGTGGCCCCGGTGCTGGTGGCCATGCTGTGGTGGGATCCGCGGTGCTGGTGAGCAGCTGCGGAGCCGTGGCATCGCACGCGTGGCACACCGTAAAACCCGCCAGCTTGGCGGGATGCTCTGACCAGAGCAAGGCAGAAGCACCCAGCATGGCAGCCAGCAACGAGGTTGTTTTGGGTTTATTGCAGTTTTTTCATACAAAATACAGGGAGATGCGGAGTTTGAAAGCAAGTCAGCTTCTGCAAAAGATGAGCCTGCAGCGGATTCAGGGGCCGGCTCTGCTGCTGAGCCCCAGTTGATGACATTCAAGACTTCACAGTCACATTTTTTTAAAGATTTAAAAAACCCAAAAGGTTATTCTCCCCCTTGTTGCCCCGTGACAGACCCAAACAAACAGGAGGGTGATCTTACAAAGGCCAAAACCCTGCTAGACCTTCCCAGGGCTGGGGGGGCACTGGGGCTCGGGGTGTTCCCGGGGCTCTGCCTGCTGCCCCGGCCGGGCTGGCTCTGCGCTGCTGCTGCTGCACACTGTAAACAGACTAAAAATAGCGATGGTATGTTTCTCGCCATCGGCTGCAGTCATTTTGGATGGGCTCTGTGTATCTCTTTTCCTCCAAATGGCCATATTTCTAATATCCGTCCTGCGCGGTTGCATTTGGGATGTTTTTTTTTTTCCCCTGGCATGACTTGGTTCTCACAGATTGTAAAGAGAGCAGCTCCTATGCGCTCCCCATCTAAACTTGGGGGGGTGGGGAGCAACCCAGGTCCTACACACGCACAAAACTTCAAGCTTGAACATTTTACATGAGATTATTTCCTTATTTTTAGCTTCTGCAAAACCACCTGGAAACAAGTAACCCTTACGGTGGCCCTTATGTGATGTGAGTTTCGAGTGATGTTGGGGTAAATAACAAAGTGCTGCCTGAGCGTTGGCGCTGGTGGGGCACAAGTTCTTGAAGGCTTGTGTCCCTCCAGCCTCATGAGGCTCCGGTGCATGGCAAGTTTGAAGGTTTTCCTGTTGCAGGGTGGTCTGTAAGGTCCCTGCTTTGCTTCATGGATCCAAACCATCTCCCCAGTGCAACCTTGCCCTCTGAGGGGATGCTCCTGGCCCTTTCTTTTCTGTCTAGTTACATGGGACCGAAGGAGAACTGTCTTTGAGCCTGTTTTTTGGGGAGGGGCAGCTCTGGATGCAATTAGCCCCAACTCTGGTTTTCTTCAATATGGAATTTTGTCCAGAAGTTAACAGAGAAGTTGAAGGAGGTGGCTGGAAAGCAGAGCTATGTGAAAATGTTTCTCTCAGAAAGTAGTTTTAAAGAGTAAATAAAGTGTAAGGACCACCTGAGCAGCCAGATTTGCTTCCAGGGGGACTTTGGACCAGTGTCCGGTGAAAAAGCAGCCGGTTGAATACATGCCTGCCGTCAGAGCAGTGTGTTTATGAGGATGGCAGCAGACGTAGGGCTTGCTGATGACTGGGCAACCAGGTGGGCATTGTCCTAGCCTCAGGACACATCTTCCGCCAGCACCCAGGTGGAGGTGGCCTCGTTGGGCGAGGTGACAGCTCCGAGATGGCAGAGGGGCCCTGCCGGTGTGTGCGGTGGAGCTGCGCACCAGTGCCAGGTTGGGGTTCAGGTGCTGGAGGCTGGGGCAGTCCCAGTTTGGGCTGCATCCACCAGAAGGCACTGGTGCTGTCACCGCACGCCGGGAATGACGGCATTCATTTGTGCCCAGCGCTTCGTTAGCCGCCCTCGCTCGGGACAGGTTCTGCTCTCACGTGTGTGCTCGGCGGGAGCGATGTGTGTGCGCCCTTGGTGACGTCGGGGTTGCCGATCTTCAAACCGATCTGCGCTCTAGGACCAGCTTGCAGGATTAGGACCTAATAGCTTTAAAATCCCCGTGAGCCCCTTTGTCACCCGGCACCGGGTGCGGGTGGCATGTATGGCCAGGGAGTCTCGTTTATCCCTGGCACCGGAGAGAAAAACCCCGTGGAAGGCAACCCCCCTAAACCTGTTACTGCAGGGATGGTTTTAAAAAGTGTGGGGATTTTTTTTTGAAGTTGCAGTGTGGAAACAACCAGTGTGTAACTTTGTCTCCTCCTTTTCTCCCCTCAGCTGGAGGTTGGCAGCGATGAAGAGCGTAAATTAAATGTGAGGTAAGCACAGCGATTTGGTTCTAAACGTCGTTTCCGCTGTTGTTAATTGTCTGCCGTGGATCCGAGTCCTGCTCCCGCACAGGACTCCCGCCTCGAGCTTGTACGCTTGCCTGGAGGGGACTGCGTGGTCTGCAGAGAGCTAAACACGGGATGCTCTCACCCTTAGCGGTTTAGTTTTGAGATGAGCATGTAATGAACTGAAAGCCTAAAAGAGGGTTTGTGGTTTTTTTCCCTGGTGGGAAGAAACTGGAAAATCGCTCGTCAGCTCTGGCCACAGCACCTAACTGTTCTCCTCTCTGAGGCTGGGGCTCTGGGTCGGGAAGTGGGGTACGCTCCTAGGGTGGGCAGAGGAGAGCTCTGTTCGTTCCTGGGTGTTAACCGTTGGGAATCTGACTCCTCTGATATTGGGGTTGTGTGGAGCCGCTTTCTTCGTGCGAGGGGGAGGAAAGGGCTGAGATACCCTGCTGGAGGAGAGGAAGGCTCCTCCTGCTGAGGTCAGTAGTGACAATAAAACTCCTTTGGTGGGACCCTGGCTCTGAGTAACTCTGCGGATTGTTCGCTCTAACCCCAGCTGTTGCAGACAGTTCTTATCCGAGAGATAAAGTGCAGAAACACAGCAGTGGTTCAGCAGGCTCGGTCTTTTCTCCTCGATACTACTTCCTTCTTTAATTATCCTGGTTTTGGGTAAAAGCAAAGCCACTCATGCTGCTGCGTGGAGTTCGATCTTGTTGTTTCCATCCCATTTTAGGCTTTGAGACCTGCTGTTGCAGGGGTATGAGACGCTGGCAGCAGTGGGTTTTCTGTCGCAGTCTGATGGCCTGAGCCTAGGACAAAGTGGGATTGATTTGGGGTCTGGTTAACCTTGTGGCTTTGGGAGCAGCCAGTGGATGTTAGGGCACGGACCATCTTTACCCTGCAAGTGAAGCCAGAGAGCAGAAAAGCAAAGTTACTCCTTCGCAGAGTAGGAAAGTGTCAGGCCTTGCCATTTCTGCGGCCGCAGCCCACCTGCGAAGCCTGGTGTTGAGTGGCCGTCCTGCTTGCAAGCACGCAAGTGTTGGATGTTTGGTTGCTGTGTGGTCTCCTGTGTATGGGCATTTAATAGCAGTCCATGATGTCATTCATCAGCTTTTTTTCTGAAGAATGCATTTTGTATCGGTTAAAGCAAAAGTCAGGATTCCTGGTTCTGCTCCCAGCTTGGTTGCGGGCTTACTGTACAAGTCAGGGCTCGGGCAGGAGCCCGCTGAAGTCATGAATAGCAATGCATCCTTAATTGTCGTGCTTTTTCCCATGGCGTACTAAACAGTAACACTTGACCAAGCAGTATGAGAGCCTCCTCTTCTGCATATGTGGTTCCTGTGCTGAAAGAGGAAATACAGCTTTATCCCTCTTCGTTACAAATGAACTCAACGACAACGTACAGTTAAATTGTTGAGAGATTGTTGGTTTCGTGGCTACAGTTGGCCTGTCTGGCCTTCATGCAAGCCAGGCATGTGCATCCATCCCTGACCGGAGCAGTCATGGGGGTGGATGTCGTGAGACTGGGCTTAAAGGCTGATGCCTTTCTACTAGGAGTTGAAAAATGCCGCAGCACTGACTTTAGGTACCGAGATCCCAAGTGCTTTCTCTGGCCTTCAGTCTCTTGGGGCTGCTCTTCCATGTACGATTTTCAGGATAAGAATCTGGTAATTAAATCACTAGAGAGCCCTGGAGGGTAGGATGGCTCTTGTGCAGAGCCTTTGCTGTGCTCAGGGGGAAACACCGCCAGGGACTGAAGATGTGTGGCCCTAGTGCGGACACAGGGGAGATGAGAAGTGAAGCTCCTCTCGCGGGGAGGTGGGTAGATCCTGTCCCCTTCCTGCGGCGGCTGCTCCGGATCGATTTGCTGAGACTTTACCCGGTGCCCATGGGGTGGCAGAATTGTTCAACTTCATTGTGCAGCTTCTCCAACAGATGAGTTCAGGTCCCCTCTGAAAAAAAAAAAACAACCAACAACCCAGGACTGAGCTATGATGATATTTGTGACACTTTAAATCCTGGTCTAGCCTTGGTGGAGACTTAGGTGACAGCTGTGCTTTGTCATGTGTGCCCTGAGCGCTGGGGTCGGCAGTCCAGCACCTGACTTTGGAGACCTCAAAGATCCTAATGGTTAGAAAAAGGAAAGGTTGTTGGAAACAGGACCCCATCGTGCTGCCAGCTCAGACGGCGTTTCATCGGTACAGGGTGAATGTGCTGTTACGCATTTATGACAGAACTTGCTCATCTGCCTGCTGGACAGATTTATTTTCATTCATTCCAAAAAGTTCCAGGATTTTCATTCAAGACTGTGTAGTTGGGTGCAGTTGTATGAGCAATCTGATTTTTTTTTCTTTCTTGGAGAAATGGGTCTGCATCCTGGTTTCATAACCAGCCGCACGTCCCTCTCATCAGAGAGCCCTGGACCTTCCGTATGGTTTCTGTCACTCCAAAATGCTTTTCTTTCCATTTTCTCCCTGAAACAGCTTCTACCCTAAAATAGACTGTGGGGACATGCTCTAGGTTCAGCTTTTCCTTCGAAGATATTGTTGCTATCTGCATTTTCTTAGGCATTAATGTGCTTTAAAGTCTTCCTTTTCTCTCACTTCCCAAAAATTTCCCAGAGGCCTCGATATGGTAACACCCACACTGTTACCAGCAGACAGCCAGGAGTCCATTTTGCTCCCCAGTGGGTAAGGATTCGTAGCAGAAGAAAAAGTAGGAGCATAGACTCAGATCTAAGCCTAGCTGGGCTCGGTGCAGCTGGTGCAGACAAAAGCTTGCACGTCTGATTCTCTGCGTTATCTGTGTCTGCTGCAATCTTCCTTCCCGAATGCCGGTCCGCCATGGGATGTTGTGGCTTGATCCCTTTTTTCCCCCTAATGGTGCAGCGCACCCCCAGGACCTTGAGACATCTCGCCCAAATCTCAATAAAACTGCTGGCGCGGTTATCTCAAGTCCAGGGGAGTGTGTGTTAGCTCAGAGTTCAGCACAACCTGGAGTTGTACAAGATCAGGGTCCGCAGAGTTCAGCACGAGCCTTGTGCGCGCGGCGCCTGCCACCTTATCGCGGAGCCGCGTCGGGCTTTTTGAGCTCAGAGCAACCTCAGAGAAGATGCTATCAGGCGCGGGGGAGGCTGAGAGCAGGACTGAGCTCTTCTCGAGCAGGCTGCTCTGGGAGGATGGGCTCTGTGCAATTTTTCCTCCACCGCTTTTTGGCGTGACCCGATCGACTTTCATCGCTCCCTGTCGGTTGGCTCTCCAGCACCAAGTCAAAGGAGATGTTGTACAAAGCCAGTCGTGTTGTGAGTGTTGGCTGTTTCTCAGTGTTGGCAAATGCAGCAAGATAATCACTGGGTTTAATTACAAACACAAGTAAGTTTGTTTAGCCAGTCGTTCTGTAATCTTTGCCGTTATTAGCTTTCCAGTCCCAATCTGAATGCGGTCAGAAGCGGGGCCGGGTGAGTGTTTTCGGGCACCTTCTGCAGGGAGTTGGAGGTTGAACTGCTGCAGAAGGGCCCGGGAGTTAGTTGTCTCCAGCCTCTGATCAAGCCTGAAGGTTGTTACGGAGAGAAATGCTCTTGCTTGGCACCACTACACCCAGTGTTAGGAGCTGGCAAGAGCAGCTGCAGGAGGTAAAGGTTTTCAGGACGGGGCTCGTATACATTTGCAGAGTCTTTTAACAGCATCCGCTGCTCTGCTGCCTCTACGTCTGCATGGCCACAGCCGAGTGTGAAGTGGAGACCCTGCGCTGGGAGCGCTGCCTGGAGCATCCAGCGTCCCGCTGAACAGAGAAGTGGTAGAGGAAGAGACTGGGGCTCTTCCTCTCTTTGCTGATGCCATCCTGTGTACCTCCCCGAGTTACTTAATGCTCTCGAGCCCCTTTCTCCCATCTACAGTCTGGCAGGTGACAGTCAGCTCATCTTCTGAAACACTCGCAGGAAAGCGTTAGGTCTGTTCGGTTTTGTTCAGCATGAAAACCCGTCAGCTGTAAGAGTCCTACAGCTTCTGAGCTCTGAGGAACCTACGGCTGTTTGTGATGGGCAGAAGGCACCACATCTCCTTTGCTTTCCACCTCGTGCCTTTGCTTTCCACCTCATGTCTTGCATGATTACCTGGTCGGGAACGAACATGCTCCGCCGCACTGGTTTGATAGTCAGCTCTACAGTTACTTCTTTTTTGTTGTAGTTCAATGAAGTAAAGTAATTTTCTCTTTTTAAGGTAGTGGAGTTACCCTGGGCATTGGTTTGACTTGCCTTTGAGGTCACTGCAGGAATTAGGTGGAGCCCTCAGGTTGATGAAAACTCCCTTTGCAGCTCAGTGATCAACAGGAGGAGTAATTGCTGCAGACAAGCTCTCTACAGACCATCATCGGGTTAAGACTGGATATTAGGACAATTTTTTCCACCAAAGGGATTGCCAAGCACTGGAACAGGCTGCCCAGGGAAATGGTGGAGTCACCATCCCCAGAGGTGTTTAGAAGACGTGTAGATGTGGTGCTTGGGGACACGGGTTAGTGGTGGACGTGGCAGGGCTGGGTTAACGGCTGGACTTGATGATCTTAAAGATTTTTTTTTCCAACCTAAACGGTTCTGTGATCATCCCAGCTGGCGCACGCCAGAGGACTCGTTACAAGGAGGCCGTTTGGATAAAATCACTGCAATAAAGCAGATTCCTCGCTGGCCTCTTCGGGATGGAAACTCGAAGAGCAAATGCAACTCCAGCCCTAGGTTCAGGCTCTTCTCTGTGCAGCCACGTGTTTGCTCTGCGCAGCTCTCCTCCTGCGCTGCACTGAGCGCCCACCGCAGCTGGGGATGTTTATCCGTTATCATTTATTGTATATTCTATTTGAATGCACCAAAAGTTATTTATCAACACCTTGATCTTTAACTTTTTTAGGGATTTATGTGCCTGTTTTGCTGGCGGCAGCACTGAGTGAATGCCTTGTATCCGCAGCTTTGAGTGGCCGTGTTTACGGTCCTGGGAAGGTGCACGGGGCTGGGGGTACGCCGGGGCAGCTGTCTTGAGGATTTATTTGTGGGGACAGCGGCTCATTACATGCTTGACAAGTCCTGCTTGCTGCAGTATTTATTGTCTCCCAGTTCTTTGGTGGGAGATCTTGGGGCAGAAGTTGCTGACTTTATTAACTGTTCAAAACAGGACGCTGAATCACATCCTGGCAAAGCTGCAGCATCCTGCCCTAGCGTGCTCCATACAATGGGGAGGCAAATTCACAGGCTCGTGACCCTCGTTAACTTTCTGGCCCGTAGGTGTGGCCGTGGAAGCCGATGGAGATATAATTAGGCCTTTACATTTTGTGGTGGGTTGTGTGGGGGACGTTCAAAGACCACGGGGCCGAGGAAGCATGCGCTTACATGACGCTTATTTAAGATCTGGCCTTTCCAGGAAACTGTTGCTGACTTGAACAACGTGAGGAGTTGACTTGGTTGTAAGTAGAGTAACAGCAGGAGGCCTGCCAGTTTGGAGATGTGGGGATCAGACCCTTTTCAGAATTGTATATACATCTCCTTTTTCTTTTTTTGTTTTTTTTCCCCTCTTTTTTTTTTTCCATGAAACCTCAGCAGTTTGGCAAAAAACAAACCAACTGACCCTGTTACCAAAGCTTTGCACTGAGTATTTCTTTCTTTTGTAGAAGACCAGTGTGGTTACTGTTTATTTAGGTGTTAGAGCTGGGTCAGAAAAATATTTTGGTTCTAAATGCCTCTTGATTTTAAATACCTTAATTTTTGATAATCAGTTGCCAAGATCTATGAGTCAGGGGCTTCTCGTACAAATCAGAGCTGTACAGGTCTGCCTGACAAGTGCTCTTAAGATGTTTTTGGAGAACGTGAGGAGGGCAGAACGCCTTCTGGGGCATGGCTTTACTTTTATTGAAGAGGGCGTTCAGTTTCTTATTTCCCAGACATTTAGGCATCCCTCTGCAGCATCTGAATCCCTGATGCAGAAGCACTCTGCTGCTGCACAAAAAATCAGAAAGCAAGATAAGCCCAACCTCGAACGGATTAGGATGCAGACTGCATCCGTTAGTGGTTTAGGTTTGTCTAGGATCAGAGGGGCACTTCTCTGCAGAGCTTGCCTTCCCTCTCTGGAAGTTTTAGAGTTGCAATCCAGGCAAAAATCGCTGGTGTGGATTTTGGGCGCTGCAGCCCAGACCAACCTGCACCAGCTCGCCGTAACGTAAGGTGTGAACGTGCAACACCAGGACGAGCCGGCGGTGGTTAACGGCTGCGCTGGAGCTGCTTGGGTGCACGGCCGTCTGCTCCGTGCAGCCAGTGCAAAGGTTTGTCACCACGAGAGAGGCAGGTTTCCCTGCGTCCTTCCTGGGACAGGAGCAGGAGCACAAACCACACCTGCGGAGCAGCCAGCATGCTGTGTGTTCGCACCCGCCTCGGCTGGTCCTCGCCGTTGCTATGTCAAGGTGTTGCCCACCCTCTCCCCAAAGTCCCAGTACGGACGTAGCGCTGCTTGTAGGACCCAAAGCCTGTGCCTGACGCTCACCTCGGTGACACAGAGACCCTGCGCAGAAGGACTCGCCAAGCTGACAGACGTGCCAAAACCACAGCAGCTCACCTCTGGTTCTGGAAGAAAGCCTTGCTGCAGGAATCGCTGCTCAAGGCAGCTGCTGGGGGCTCTGTGCCGCTGACCACTGGGCAGAAAACCTCTGGGGTTTAGCATCAGGGGGCCAAGGCATCCCGCAGGGCAGGGAATGGGACAAAACGTCCCTTTCAGATTTTCCCGAAAGCTGCCAGGTTGCTTGTTTGCCCTGTCTGCCATCCAAACGGTCCCGTCCGCCGCTTGCCTCCCTGCGGAGGCTGCTGCCTGGGGGGCTGCTCGCAGCCTGCCTGCGTGTGGGCATCTCCCTCCCAGTCCTGTAAAACTTCTGGGACTTCAGGTGTCTGCTTCTGTCTGCCACACCGATTCTGCTTGTAAAAGAAGGGTTTGGAGTGGAGGGGGAAACGGTGATCCTGAGGTTTTTACCAACATTTTTTCCGCCTTGAGGTAGCTTTGCCCCTGGCTGGCAGTCTCCTAATTCCTGGGGTACGCCTCCTCCCCGTGGGGTGCTGGCTGCATACCCTTGGGAAGGCAGGCTGTGGTCTAGCTAAACACTAGAGGGGGGTGTCAGGGTTGAGCTAGAGCTGTTCTCGCTCTGCTTTTACCCTGCATGAGCTGTCTAGATTTATTTTATTTTATTTTTATGCATTACCAATGTGTCAAGTACTCCTTGGTCTCTGCTGCCTTTTTTGGAGTCTTTCTGAAACGCAGCAGCTAAGCTATTTTTTGGGCTGCTGTGCCACCGCTGCCTGCAGGGTTCTCAGTTGTGCTTCCTATGCTGTTGTCCGTGTCCTGGCTGACCTTCACGCACACCGCTTGGAAGCTGCTTTCTTAATCCTTGAAACTATTATTCACCTTCCTTTTCTTTTCCAGTGGCGCCGTTGGAGAGTTTCCACTTGTTTCTCCAGCCTGTCTCTGGGAGACACCACTGAGTGGGTGAAGTAGGGTGACTTCATAAAATAGTTGAAAGGATTAAAACAATGAGTTGACGGGAGGAATGCAGGAGGATCGGCCGATGTGCCGACAGCTCGGCTGGGGAGGAGGACGGAAGCAGGATCGGCTCCTGCCAGGGATTGCAGGCAGGAGTCTCTGCCTTCAGTGTGCCCTCTATGGCAGGAGCCTGGGGCCCAGCATTGTCCCACCTCTCCTTCAGCTTGGACCACAGCTCTAGGACACCTCCCTGGTACTCCTGGGCTTGCGGTCTGTCCTTCTCCCTACCTGTGGTCACAGAACAGCTGTGGCAGTAACATGGCAACAACACCACCCCAAAAAAGTGACTTTTAGGAAAACATGGGGTCTTTTAGTGGGGGGGAAGAAGGGAGCCAGTGTTTTGGGAATAGCTGGCTTCCCTCAAACCACCAGGATGCTGCATGGCAGAGGGTGCTCTAGGCTGGAAAACCGTGTTGTTCCTAATGCTGGGACCTCTGTACATCCGTCCTATGCCGGCTGCCACCCTCGCTAGCCTTGCCCTTTGGGTCGAGGCAAGCGTGAGCCGCTCCATGTAGCTGCATGGAGAAGCATTGCGGGGTGGGCGGTCATGGGGCTGCCGCAGAGGGCTGGGGTCAGTCCCCAGGCACATGCTGGGGACATGGGTGCTGGGAATCTCTGTGGGGTTAATACTCATAAGAGTGAGAGAAAGGTTTCTTTACAGCAGCTGAACGGGTAGTCGTGCAGGCTGAAGTTCGGAGAGGCTCTGGCCCTGGCCCCCTGAGGCAGCGGCTATCACAAAAATGACATCATGTTTCGGTGGGAATCTCAGAAATGCTCGTTGCGATTCAAACTGTCGGTTCCAAGCGCATCGCATAGCTGGGTGATGCTGTGATCGGCCTCGTGCCTTTTTGAACTCTGCAATTGATGGGATGAGCAAAAAGGATTTCTTTTTCCTTGTGAAACAATCCCTTATTTTATTTGGCTTTTCACCATCCGAGTACTAGGGATTCCTAGAATTTTCTCTTTCCTGACCGTTTGGGAGCTGTTCTGCTAACTTATTTTGTGCAAGCCTGCTGGAACAGGGAATGATCCTGCTAATTCGTTCGCTTCCCTCTTCCTGCCCTTTCTCTTGGATGGTTTATCTGAGCTGCTCCAGCGTTGCCTGCAGGCACAGCCCGGGTCGTGCTCTGCCCTCGGAGCTGGGTGCCGCCCCGGCGTGGGGTAAGCACGGCTGACCCGGTTCGGCTCCGCGCGGAGCTGGGGCGCTCGAGCCCGCTGCATCGCTCACCCGGTGCGCAGGAGCGGCTGGAGGCACATCATCAGCAGTCTATTTGCGTTAGGAAATTAGCTTTTGTGGGCTTCATGATTGATTTAATTTTTTTTCTCATTCCTCTTTGTGCTCGAGGAGCGTTTGTATCTGGCGCTGTGAATGGCCCGCAGTGTCTCAAACCCTTCTGAGCATTCTTGCGCTGTGGATGTGGCCCACGCCTTTCAGCTGAACAATACACGCTCAGACTCCCCTTTTGTCGCTGCGCTGCTAAAAACACGAGAGCGAAGCCTGCCGGGTCTTCCTGCCTGCCCGGCCGTCTCGCTCGCCTTTGAAATAGATGGGGAGATGTTTGCCCCTGCGGGGGGGGCATTACAGGACACCCCCCCCTCAGCAAGGGCTGCTGCCTGGCCCCCTTGCAGGCAACTTTTTGCTGTTGCGTGATGGCGCCCTGGCTGCCTCCAAGGAAGGGGAGATGTTCTCCGCATGTCTGAAGGAGCGTCAGACCTTGCTGTGGTTCCCAGCTCATGTTTTGTGTTTCTTCTTGGGGTGACTTGTTTTCTGCTCAGGAAGTCTGAGAAGTGATGACTTTTTACAGCCCATCAAAGCTGCACCCTATTTTTTTTTTGTCATAAAATAGTATTTCAGAAGACAAACGTTTCCAAAAGTTGCCCTGGAGGTAGCTGCCTCCGCCTGAGGTGCGTCACAGAGATTCCAGCAGAGGTAGAGCTGACGCTGACCCGTGCTCTCGCTGACCATAGCAGGTGTAGTGGGCACCTGCCGCTCTGATCGCAGGTCCATTTATCAAAGCCTGCACGTGTATGTGATAGCGCTTGGCTCTAGAACAGCCCTGCACGTGTTGAAGCTGGGTCTGTCCTGGCCCTGCTGCATGGGGAGCTGCTCGGGCCTCTGCGCGGCAGCCTGCTCCCTCTCGAGTTAAGCAGGGATGGTTGTGGCGATACCCTCAGCTCTATTTGTAAAGGTCATTCCTTTATGTTTCCTTTAATCTTTCTGTGGCACCAGACTCCACTTGACTGCGTGGCAAAGGCCGCTTGGTAGCACACGAAGTGCTTCTGTGAAAAGCATGCGAGCTGACCCGCTGCCCCTTTTAAAGGCTCCCGTTTCTGTTTCTCAGGTTGTGCGGTAGCACGCGAGCGGGTAGCTTTGAAGTCCGTTTTTCCCTGGCGCTGGTTTTGTGTTGCTCAGACCCCTTCTGCCGGCCCCTTTCTCGGTCAGGAAGCGTTATCTGATGTGCCTCCTATCAAGCCAAAGCAAGCAGGCGGTGTGCCGGGATTGTCGGCGTGGCTCGGGAAGCGGGGGCCGCGCAGCTGCCGCCTCGTCTTCCTGCTGTTTCTCTCCCCGCATCTTCCTTTCCATTTGATGTGCTCGTTTCCAGTTGAGTTCATGTTGCTATTTCGGTATGACTGCGTGACGGCCTTCTGGCTCGCTGCGGCGGTGCCCTGGCTTAAAATCCACCCTCTGGCACCTCGAGGGCCTGGCCAGGCTGCGGGAGCGTCCGAGGGGGCTGGCTCGGTCCCGCTTCAGGGCTGCGTTTTGTGTTCTTGCTGAATAGCCATGAGGTGTCTGGGCTTTTTCCAGACTGAGCAGAAAACAGGGGGAGGGAAAAAAGGGGAGAAAAAAAAAAATCAGTTCTCTTCCTCCTTATCAAAGGGGCTGTGGAAAAGGGAAGTGTGTTTAATTCTGTGGCGCTTGGGAGGCCTGTTTTTTTCGTCACCTTATCAGTTTGGAAATGTTTGGAGCAGAAGATGCCATAAAACCCCAAGGAACTGGGAGGCACTACCCCGTTCATGCCTTTGTAAAATTGCCACCAATTTTGAGAGAATATTGCTCTTTTTTTTTTTTTTTCCCCACTTAAAACATGGACCTGGTTGCAGGAAGGCAGCTCCTCTGGGCCTGGGGAGAGGTCAGTGGGTAGGGAGGGCAGGACAAGCGTGCCTGCTCCAGCCGTGGTGCTGGTGGGTGCTCGGGGTGGTCCTGCTCCCACGCTGCTGTCCGGGCAGTCTGCTGTCAGATGAGCCCAGGGGCCATCGCTGTCCCCCGAGCGCTCTGGCTCAGCCCTGACGGATAGATGACCTTCTCTGCCCCTGCACCACACATACGTTTTGTTCCATTAATGAGGGGGAAATTAAGAAACTTAATTTGACAGAGATTTAGTGCCTGGGGAGCTGGTGGCTCTGTGCCTGGGCAAGGCTTCGTTGCAGAGCTTTTCTGGAACGTGTAGCTCTGCGCCCGAGCTGTACAAGCGTGCGACAGGTCAACAATGTGAGAGCTGAAAGGTTAAACGGAACCAGAGAAGGCTTCAGGTGGGAGCAGATATGTTGAAAGGAATACTATTTCTTTGGGAGAGGAGGGTCTAACTTCTGTGTAACAGCCAGGCAGAGGTGAGCTCCAAACATTAGCCGAAGCAAGCTTTGAGACCCACCATGTGCACGTGCCTCGGTCCTCTGGTGATGCCGGGCTGCTCCTGAGGACAGCCTGTGCCCGGGTGGGCGAGGAGCACCTCCCCTCTCTGCTCCCTGCCCTCGGACCTGCCCCTGACTGGGTGCAGGGCTGTCCATACCCCCGGGGAGGATGCAAAGCAAAGCCAGGGAGAGTGGAAGTCTGTCCTTGCTCACGACGGGAGCTCGGCACTAAAATAGCTCTAAGAGTAGAGCCGTAAGCAAGCAGGTCTGAACGGCACTTGCACTAAATGGGCTTCTCGGCTGTGATCGGGGGCGAACGTGAAGATAACAAGTTCATCACGGCTCCAGGAGCACTGAGGGTCGTTGCAGGCGTGGTGGTAAGCCAGGCTTCTTGGGCATCCCCTGCGCCGAGCGATCCTGCGGCCGTTCTGGGAGCGGCAGGGATACCCGGCCAGCCACAAACGCTCATGTTTCTGTGTTCTGCCTCTTTTAACTCAATACTATTTTTTTTTAATTCTTAGACTAGTAAGAGGCTGCTGAATCAACCTCAGGCTTGGCTGTGTCTTCCCAGGGAAAGTGGTTTTCTCTCTCCTAATTTATGTGTATGGGTATTTATTTTGAGATGAGTTATGCAGCTATAAGATATATTGATAGAGTGTTTTCTTGTGCCCTGCAAGGTGATGTATGTCGTATGTGAGATTTCCCATTAGAACAGGGAACTCGAATACTGGAGGCAGACACGGTTTCACACCACGGGCTGTGCCACGATGGCAAAGCAAGCTGCTTAGGGAAGACTGTTCTGCAAGTGGCAGCTGGCTTCCAGCTCGCTCTGGCTGTCCAGTAACGCGAGCAGCTCTGTCTCTTGTTCCGAAACCCAGTATTTTTAACAGATTGCTTCTTGGCGTTTGTGGACCCGGGGGGGCGGCATTTTGTAACGATTCAAAGGCGTTGCCTATTGTGTTCGTAAGCAACTTGAGATGTAATTGATGTGTGGTGCAGCCCCGCTCTTCTGGAGCTTTCCCAAAGGGGAAGAAATATTTCCTTTTCAAGTTGAGCAGCACAGAGCCAACGGATGGCGCAGGGGATGGTGAAGCAAGAGACGCTGGAGCCCACTCTCAGCGGTGCTGTGGTCATTAAGCACCCTCTCCTTGCCAGTCCCTGGGTGCCACCCCTCTGGGTGCAGAAGGGCCCCCACTTTACCAACAGCAAAGCACAGTAGCTGTCTGTACCCTCCTGCTGACACTCCTGGTGTTCCCCAGGTGCACGTAAGCACAGGTTTTTACCTCCCTTAAGGGGTTAGTCCATCTGTTTGGGAAGCTGAGGTGATGGAGTGGAAGGAGGGCTGGCCTGCAGCTGTCCTGGAGCACCAGGGTCCTGGGGCTGTGACAACGCTCGTGAGCTCTGCATTTGTTTGGGAGCCTGAAGTGACTCCTGTCGAGTAGCTGGGCTGGTCAGGATTCCTGGAGGGGCATCCAGGGAAAAGGTGGTTTCTGTGGTGCATGCCAGGCGGGCCGGGTGAAAACGGGACAGAAAGCTGCTTCTCCCCCTGGTTAGGCTAGCGGTGCTGGTGAAACGCGAGCGTGTCATTATGGTTTGTGCTTCAAGAAAGAATTAGTCAGGGGTCTGTAAGAAACAAGTGTTGTGTGAATTTGGTTATAGCCAGCCGCTAACGAGTAAGAACCAAGCCCCTGAAAGACTTTCTTGTTCAGTAGTGGCTCAGTAACTCGCAAGTCGCTCTGAAAATCAAACCGTGGTGGCTGTACGGTAAGTGAAGAAGCATTTTCGTTTGACAGCTAGTGCCTTTGTCAGCTCTGCGGTACAGTGGTGGGGCACAGTGTTTTAATAGTAAGGAAATGAACAGGCATGAGTCAATACGATGCTTTTTCTCTAGTCCTGTCCCAGGGAATACAGACTTTCTACAGCGACGGGCTGCTTCGCTTTGCAGTTGCCGATAGGCGCCGCGTTGCCTTCGGAGCATGCGGGAGGAGGCAAACAAACAAACAAGTCTGGAGGAGGGAAGCGATTAGACGAGCCTCAGCTGGTTTTTTCCCCTCTTGAATGGCCCTCTTTCATCAGGATATGTTAGGACAAGTGCTTTTTCAAGCCAGGATATCAGTGGAAGACACAGTGTTCTGTAAAAGTCATCCAGTTCCTGGGTAGCATCAACAGAGGCGATTTCTCTGCTCTGCACAGAATATACGGTCAACCTTTTCTTTTCCTTCTTTTCTTTTATGGGTTTAGAAGCAAAAGGATGTGAGTTTTACAGCTAGTTATGAATCTTTTCGAATTTACTGACTTCTGTCTGACTCTTGGGCCAGCACAATGCTTCTGCTGTTCAAAGAAAACCAGTCCAAATTAGTATGTATAAGCCACTCGTTTTTATGCTGCTAACAAATGCTGCTTACTAGGGCATTTATCACTGCTGCTGAGGGTCAAAAGTTGGGGACGTTCTTTTAATGATAGGATTTTTCTGTTTAGGAGTTGTTTTTTTTTTTAAAAGGCTGGAGTTTTAGTTGTGTACTTACTGGAACCACAAGATTTAAAAGGGCTTTTTTAAAACTGGGTTGAAATATCATGCCTTGCCTTTTCCTCACTTTTCTTTTGTTAGCTGTCTTTTAGAGCAGTTGTAGGAAATGACTGAGAGCAAAGAGCGTTCCTAGGGTGGACATAAGGGATGGTGCCGGGTGGTGTTGCTGGTTTGGTATGGTGTGAAACAGGAGCTTTTGCAAAGAGGCACTTGGACGCGTTACCTCTGCACGGCACCGTGCTGGTCGCGGGGAAATGGGAGCTTGTGTGGCAGTCGGGGAGCGCGGGCAGTGCGGGGGTACGGGCAGCCTGACGTGTGGCAAGCTGCGCTTGGAAGGTTAGTGTGCCGTTTAGGAAAGAAACATTTAAGTTAAAAAAGAAACCTTGCTCTCAGCAGGCTCTTTGGCTTGCCTTGCCGGTTCATTGCCGTGCAGGTGGATGCACGGTGACAAAAATTTTGCTACGTGGGTTGTCCTGTTCCTGCCATCGCTTTCTGCTGCTGCAGCGCAGCCTTCCCATCTGCCTGCTGCTGGGAATACCCTGCTTTACTGGAAAAGGTTTCCTGGCTGCAGAGCGGAGGACATCAGGCAAGAGGAACCGTCAGAGCAGGAGTTACCGATGCCTTTGGGAAGGAGCTCTGTCTCTTCCAGGGTTTTTCCTGCTGTAGAAATCCCAGTCGGTGCTTCATTAGGGATAAAAGAATATCCTTGGGGATATTTTTTCACTTCTCCAAAGAAACATTTCTCAAAATTCTTGGGCCAGGAATACTGTGAATTATCTCCTCGTGCGTTATCTAACCATTCCCTTCCTCTTGGTAGCAAAACAGACGAGTGTGCGTGGAGCTGGTATCTGGCAGAATATCCTATACGTTGTGCTGGTGGCCCTGCTTTTGTGTAGCTCCTGGCCTTTTTAACACTTTCCTGTGAGATCTGGCGTGTGAAGGAAGCAAGACTCTTCCTGGCTCGCTGGCGGAATGAACCACATTCCCGTTTGCAGAAACTCTTGCCGTTGCCAGGCAGAGCAGAGCCGGCGTTTCGGATCACAAGCAAACTCTGCACGGCTCCTGTTCAGGCACAACTTGCCAGCGAAGCGCGGGGTGAGTCCTAGAATACTGTGGGAGCGTAAGTGGAGAAAAGCTCGCTTTAATGAGAGTGCAGTTGTCCTGCTGGCGTTGGATTGATCTGATACATGACTTGTGGAGCCTGGAACTTAGGCGAAAATTTTAGTTTGCTTTTCAAAAGCAGCTGAACTCTCAAATTTAAAGCTGATCCCAGTTTTTCTGGGAATTTTGCACCTTGAAGATTGAGTTAAAAAGGGAGGAAGCTTTGTCTGGGAGCCTTGGCTGTGCTCTCAGAGAAGAGAAAAGCTGGACTTGCAGCAAAAGCTGAAAAGACATGAAGTTCCTGTCTGTCTTCACAAAAACAGTAAGGTAGAACGGAGCGTTGGTGCTCACTTCTGCCCAAAGGCAAAGACCTCAGATAAAGTGTGGAACAGACAAGTGCTGGGAGGAGTAACTCCTGTGGGATCATTTGCTGTAGCGCAAGTAACTCCCGTGTAGCGCAATCTCGTCATGGAGCATTTATATTTAGTAGACAGGAGGCAGTAATTAATGGTGATTTATGTTTGGAAGCGTAGGGCGGCAGAAAATCGGGCTTTGTAACAAGGGATGTCTCTTGTGGTGTTTCGAGCGGGGTAGGAAATGCGGTGTAAGCAGTTACTGTGGCAACTAAAAGGTAGTTTAGTAGATGTTGATTTTCAGCCTTGTGGGAAATGCTCACTTTACCACTTACATCCAAGGCTGTTTCGAAAACGCTCGAGTGCCGTACGGTGCCGTGTCGTTAGGCTTGTGCTGGTGCTTGCCCTAACTCCTGCTTTCCTTCGGCCTGCTCTTCGCTTACGTGCTGGGGCCTGGGTGGCGTTTGGCTCCGTGGAAATGGCGTTTGGCGTTTGCAAAACTGCGACCTGCCGCCGTATCGGTGGTGTTTGCCAGGGCGGCTGTCTCCAGCCAGAGCAAAGCAAAAGCTCTGCTATTGTGTCGGCTGGTTTTTCCCCCGAGGTTTCAGCGCCGTTTCCTTTCGCTTGTGATGCGCAGGTTTCGTCTGCCCTCCCTTCCTCTTTAAATCTGCAGGCGATTTCTGGTTCGCGTTCTTGTTTTTGCATTCCAAAGGAATTGCAAGAACTGAAATTAGTAGGAACTGATTGACTCGGAACCTGATCTTCAGTCATTTTACAGGTCTAAGCCTGTAAAAAGTCTTACCCTCTACTGTTTTTAAGTTGCAGAATTTGATAATCAAATGATAAAGTCATTTCCAGCCCATGACAGCTCAGGCAAGTATCTCCTGCAATGGCCAAGTAATAAAATGTTGGTGGGAAACGACACATGAATAATCCATGAACAATCCTGAAGCCATGCTGTGCGAGTGGCGGGATCAAACTTTGGGAACAGCTTCTTATGTCTAAATCCTACTACGTTTTAGCGAGGGGAAGCCCTTCCTTCCCTAGGCGTACGGACCTGAGCACGCGTTTTGCTGATATTTCCTCTCAGTTGACTTCCTCTGTCATTTGTTTTCCAGCCTAAGCGAGAGCTTTTTCATGGTGAAAGGCGCAGCCCTTTTCTTACAGCAAGGAAACAGCTCCCAGGGCCAGCGAAGTCTCCAGCATCCTCACAAACATGCAGGTAGTGGATTAAATCACCTACTGAAATTCTTTTTTCCCCCCTCCTCTTGCTTTGCTGCTCACCCCGTCCGTGTAGACAGGCTAATAGCACGCGTGGGTGGGTGGATGACTCCTCTAATTGCCACAGTGGGTCTCGAACAACCTGCTGAGTAAAACCAGGTTTTCAGCCCACTTGATTGGAGTGGGAACGTATGATTATCGAGTCTTCGCTCAAACTTTTGTCATTATCTCGGAACTGTAACTGGAGTGGGAATTTATTCTCTGCAGACATGGTGGCATTCAGCGTGGCATTCTTCAGGCAGGGAAGCCTGCTGAGCCAGAAGGTCTGTGCTGAGTATGTGTCCTTGTTTTCCACAGCCGCAGATGAAGAAATGTCACTTGTGCTTCAGTGATTTGATCTTTGCCTTCCCCTTTGGCCTGTGGGGAGGAAAATTGGACGGGCTGAGTCACAGGGCTCTAGCACCTCTCCTGTGGTTCCCGAGGTCCTGATTCGGCACAGCAGGGATGTTTCTCCGAGTGCTCTCCCAGCCTCCAGTAATCTGAAGCTTGGGGTTTTCGGTGCCGGCTGAGAGCATTTGTTGTTTTGAAACTACCTGTTGCTGGTTTTGTTTGATGTTGCCAGTAAGAGTGAGGAACGTTTTAACAGGATTTGGATCTCTGGATAGATTTTTACGTACGTTTCTTAGCTCCTTATATCCCCTTTCCTGGTTTCAGGAAAATCCCCTTTTCAGTTAACTCATCGTAATCTGGCCTGTGAGAGTTTATCATGGTTTAAGAAAGACTGTCTTCCTTCCCCCAGTCCCCACCAGTGTGCCAAACTGTTAGGAAGAAACGGTAGGGAGTTGTACGGAGAACATACATAAGGCTCGATAAGCAGATAGGGGGCTCGGGGAAGTGGATTCTACTTCCCTAGTGGTTTTATGCCTTCTGTCTGTGACAGTTTGGGAATAAGTGACTGCTGGGGAAAGAAGAAATAAGATCATTGGGGCATTTGGAGAGCAGGAGCATGTGGGAAAGGCACAGTGTGGTACTGTGTGTCTGCTGCTTAGTAAACACTCCAAGCACAAAGAGGGTGTTTGAATGCCAAGCTTGGCTTTGGCTTTCTTTAGTTGTCAGCAATTTCATATACCCAGCACACATCCTACGGAAGGAATTTTATCTTGTATGGGAAGTTATGAGCGCATTACGGAGTTATTAGATGTGAACTTGGTTTGTTTTCTTATGGATGCAGTGTTCCTTTTGCTTGCTTTGGCCACACAGAAATGTACCCACCGCTCTAGAGCCCAAGGGACTTGTGTGAGCAGCGTTTTGAGGTAGGAGGGATCCACCACCCAACCTGGGCCGCTCCCGCAGCCCGTCCTCCTCGGGAGTTCTCCTGTTCAGACATACCCTCCATAAGGCCAGCGGGGCTGATCCCACGATGTGGTGTGTGTTTCACAAGTCAAAGTTTGTTCTTTTCCCCTTTGTTCTTTTCCAAAGGGGAAAATAACTTCTCTTTTCTGCTTTTTTGTTACCTAGAGTCGTTCCTCCTGCCCTTTCCTCCCCTGTTCTCAGTGCCCAGATCTTTCTGTCTTCTCTGTGACGCTGTAGCAGGAGGGGTATCATCATTTGTGTCAGTCGCAGGTGGTCTTGATATATTTGGTAGCTTCCAAATACCCTAAGGTTGAGTTCTCACACGGCCTGCTAATGAGGCTCCCTTCTGTTAGTATTCTCTGGGACAGCAAAGTTAATTGTTCTCCCTTAAATGGTATTTTTTGACTTAGAAACATCCAGTTTCATTAAAGGTCAAGACTCTGCCCAGTTCTAGTGCAGCGAGAGACCCTTTCTGATTATTTCTCTGCTTTCTCTGCAGGTGATTTGCCCCAGCACCTCCAGGTGATGATCAACCTCCTTCGCTGTGAGGATAGGATCAAACTGGTAAGAAAAGACGCATTTTCCTTCTCTCCTTTCTGTTGGAGGCGTTTGAAACAGACCTGTAGAGGTTCATGAAAAGCATTGGCAAATCCTAGGTTTCAGAGCCGGTCTGACTCTGTGCTGGTTGCCAGCCCTACTGTGTTTTCCTGTCCACTCCTTTTGCCCCGGTCCTTACATCCAGGTCAGGAGTGGGGGCAGAAAACTGATCTGTCCGAAGTGTGTTTGTTTTGTTAGATTTACTTTTCCAGACGGCTGACAAACACTGCTGTAGGAGGAGACAGGAGCTTGCTGGTGCTAGTAGACACTCTTAAGTCAGTCCTGAAATTGCATCCAAATGGGGCCGGTCTGTCCTTTAAAGCACCTGCAGAGGCTCTAAAAGTCACTCCAGAGCAGTCAGTGTTGGTTATCCCCTCCATGGGTAACGTATTGCAGTGGCAGCTTGTGAGTGGAAGGATCCCCTCTGAGCCTGCCTCTGTTTTCGGTTCAGTGCGTGACCAATGTTTTGACCAGCTCTCTAGCTGGATCTCTTCAGAACAAATCTTCCGGTTACAGTTTGTAGCGCTTCTCTGAACTGGGGCAGGTCATCTAGGCTAATCTTCTCCCCACCCTTTGCCAAGTCAAACTGGCAGCTGGCCTTGCTGGGAGATGGACCGCCTCTCCCTGTGTCTTTCATACTGCAGCTAAATAAAGCTTTTGGGCATAATTACCCCTTGAAAGAATATTAGGCAGCAATGGAAGTACTAATTATCCAAAAGCCAGTTTGCAGAGCTTGATGACCTTTTTCTAGGCGGTCCGTTTGGAAAGTGTGTGGACAGACCGAGTGCGGTACATGGTAGTTGTATACAGCAGCGGACGACAGGACACAGAAGAGAATATTCTGCTGGGTGTGGATTTCTCCAGCAAGGAGAGGTATGTCTAAGGCAAGGCTGGGCTTGGAAATCAGGCAGGCTGGGTTCTCTGGAAAGCTTGTCAACACCAAACTGTCCCCAAGCAGCTGGTTTACATGTATCTGCAGATTCTGGCAAGAGAAAGGACACGTGTAGAGTTTTCTGACCAGTTATGAGGGCGAGAGGGTGATTTTTGTTGCAGAAAGCTTTTGGTCTCCTTGGAATCTCTGGGCAGTTGTGGGCAAAGCGTTGATGCGTACTCCATCTGCAGGGCTGTGGTGTCTGCCTTGTCTCTCTGCTCACTGCAAAATGCTCTTGCAGACACCGTTGCAAAATGGAACTTATTCTATCCACCAGGCTTCCAAGTCTGTTGATGATATGATGCAATGGAGCTGGTTTTTTTAGGGGGTAGCGGCTTAGCTGCCAAATAACATCAAAAAACAATGCTGCAGAAGTACCTCCAAAACCAACAAACAAATGTGTCAGTAATGAGCTGTTTCTTTTGTCTAACTGATAAGAGCACATAATATTTTGAAAGGCAAATAAAATCTTTTGTTATCACAGACCCTCTCACATTATTCCAGTTCTAGGTGAGTAAACCAAAGCAGAAAAGCTCTTGGCTCGGAGAGCCTGGGCTAGTTTGGCCGAGCCGGCGACAGAAGTCAGAGCTTCCAGGCTGTCGTTTCTGTTCTCCGCTGGTTGAGCGGGCTGCCGTGTTGTGCTGGGGCAGCCAGCCTGACTCTCGTTTTCTTTTTGGGAAACCTCAGTGCTCGTTCCCCTCGCTCTAAGTGGAAGGGGGGAGCTCTTGCACTGCCTTGAGACCTGCAGGGAAAC
Organism: Leptosomus discolor; assembly: GCF_034619465.1. NCBI lineage: Eukaryota > Metazoa > Chordata > Aves > Leptosomiformes > Leptosomidae > Leptosomus > Leptosomus discolor. Next base: position 15,192,344 of record NC_141406.1, on the reverse strand, counting down.
TCCTAGCCGTGCCGTCCTGATGAGATTATTGTCATTGGCTTTGGTGTCTGTTGTTAAATTACTGCTGTTACGGAGGAAATTCTAAGGTAGCCTCTCCTGACGGCACGCGTAGTGTGCCACAGCAGCGAATGTTTGCTGTGTCACCTTCCAGTCTGAACAACCTTGCCATCGTTTGCTCCTGGTGGCTATTGATGTGAGATGAGAGGAAAGATGGAAAAGTTATGACAAATCCATCCCCACTGTAAGGCTGGCTGCCATTTTGGTTGCTGTCTCCCCTGAAAGCCGAAGTTTTTGTTCATTAAGGGCGAGTCTCACACACAAAAAAGTCAGTCGGCGTTAGCGGCTTCACCGAGTGACTCCATGGCTCGGTGTTGGGGCTGAAATGCTGGGCAGTAAGTGTTCTGACTGCTGACAGTGTGACTAGTCGGGCGCTTTTGGGGGTTTTGTTCCTTTTACGTGTGCTTAATAAAACCCACGCTTTCTCGCGAAGCTCCAGAGTGCATATTGGCCACATGTATGTTCAGACTGGCCTGTCAAATCCTTTGATCCGCTGTAGAAAGCGGCTGAAGGCTAAAAAAAGAAAGAAAAAGGGCAAAACAAAACCCAAGTTCTTTGCTAACTGGCTGTTGCTGTCTGCATCCCAATTCCCCTTAAAACTGTAATATCTCAGTAGCTTAATTATTTACTAGTTGGAAGTTACTGGCCCCCATTACAATACTGGTTTTCTTGCCAGGTTGCATCTCTGAAATTCAAGTGTTCTTTCGGGTGAGGTAACTCATAAGATCCTGTTTTGTCTTTTCTACCAGCCAGAGTGGTGAAGCACAAACCGAACACACAGGCCTTCGCAAGGCCCCTCGGGTCCTCTGGGGACAGGGCAGGCGGCTGCTCTGCCACCTACCAGGGCTTGCTTTCGCGGGCTGGACCTCTGCAGCCCTGTCGCTGTGATCTGCTTTTCTGTCCTGTTGGGGAGCTGCCTTGCACTGAGCTTCTGAGGAGGGAGAGCAGGAAAGATGATGGGGCAGATACTGCAGTGCTGGCTGGCTCTGGGGGCGGGGGGAAAGAGCGGATAGTTTTGATTCTGGCTTCTGTGATGTTTCTCTGGCCCCGTGGAGCAATTGGCGTGCTAATACCAGAGCAGACCTTTAGACTACAGCTGTTGCTCTCCTTGGGTGTTAGGCATTTGATGGCCTGAGATACTACTAGGAATTACTAGAGGAAGACTTGAGGATGTTAAAAATTAAAGAGTATTAATAATTGAGGATATTGGCGTGGCCTATATTTAACATCCTGTATAACAATCTCTTTTCCAGTAAAAGCTGCACTATAGGAATGGTTCTTCGTCTGTGGAGTGATACTAAAATCCATCTTGATGGTGATGGGTAAGAAACCACATTAAAAGGATAAATGTGAATGTCCTTCCCTACTCGGGGGCTGCTCTAGGAGAGATTCTCCGTCACCTTGCAAATGAAGTTCCAATTTTGGATTCATGGCTGCAGTCCTCTTATTCAGACAGTGAGTTTTTGTCTTGCTGCCCTCAAACTGCTCGGTGGAACCTGTGATACCCAGTGAATGTTCTCTGAAATCCCACTCGAGGGGTGGAGCTCCCATTCCTGGCAGCCTCCGCCGGGAAGGGTGTCCGCTTGCCATTCTTATTTGGGAGGATGTTGGAAAATCGGTGATACAAATTCTCATCCCTGATGCTTTTTGACTGTGAGTGCCCCTATAGCTGCCTTGCGGTAGCTGTTTGTAGAGTGCAGCCTGTGATGCAGAGAAGAGCAGTTTCTGACTTTGTTTTTTCCTTCCCTCCTTCTTTCTGTTAGTGGCTTCAGCGTGAGCACTGCAGGGAGGATGCACATCTTCAAGCCAGTGTCGGTGCAAGCCATGTGGTACGTGTGTTAATTACCTTCGTTGAGAAAGAGGCTGTCATTTCTGTGAATAAATTAAAAGCAAATAAACAACCTGCATTTTGGCATTCTCCAGCATTGGTACTTAGTGAGCTGCAGCAGAGATGCAGCTTCCCTGGGCCAGCAGGTAGCCGTCCTACAGAGAGGGACTGTGAGAACCCCGATCCGAAAACAGGATCGTCTGCTCCCGTTCAGCGCAGCCACGCGCCCTTCAATGTGAGGGAAACGGCACCAGTGGGGTGAATAAATGTGAAAGAGCAACTTGAATTCCTCAGGCTGCAAACTCAGACTTTCCTCTTTTGCACATTTTTTGAACTGGCTGAAGGAGGAGGCTCAGGACCCATTGCCAATCCGATGGCATTCCCTGTGTTCTGCCTCGTTCCTGGGGCCCGGCTGCTTTCCAGGCCGCCCCGGGTGCCTGGTCACCTTTCAGCTCCTGTCACCCCTCCCGTGTGCCGGGATTCTAAAACGCTGAAGCAGAGGTGGCTGAATCAGCAGCAGCTGCGCCAGCAAATTCCTTCTCCAAGAGGCTGCTACCCAGCCCCACACGGAACAGATGGATCTCCTTCGGCCTGGGCAGTTTGCTGGCTCCTGGTGGAGCCTCGAGAGATCCCCGTGCTTGCAGCATCCGGTAGGGAAAAGCTACAGATGTAGAGAAGGACGTCGTGCGAGGGATGATTTGGTGCAGAAACAAATGAAACTCTTGTTGCTGTCAGTTTTGAACTCGGCCCCTCCTGTTGGCAACCTTAGATGTGGTTAGTGTATTCAGTACAATGACATCTTTGGAGTAGAGCCTTAAAAAAAAGAAGGAAAAAAAAAAATGAGAAGGGAAGGAAAGAAAAAGTAATGCTAGAATTTGCAAAAACAAATGACCCAATCTGGGCCTTGTCCCTGGAGCCTGTCAGGGGCCAAGAACGCTGGTAAATATGCGTTTGACTCCTCGCTGAAGGTGGTTTGAAAATTGTCCATGTTCTTTATTTTCCTTTGGTCTGGCTTTACTGGTTAGCTAATGATTAGATCCCAGAGCGACTTGTGCCTTGAGCTTGCCTCTTAATCAGGAGAAGATTTCAGCCTCTGCCTTGGACTGGCTCTTGAGAAGGCCTCCAAGGTGCAGTTTGTGCCCTCGCTGAACTCTGACACAGTAAATCTGCTGCTCTCAAAAAAGCAAACTGCAACCAACAGTGCCAAAAAACTTTTTTTTTTTTTTCCTCTGTGAAAATCTCTCAGATCCTGCTCTGCCTGTTCCTGCTGCTCACCTCTGCACAAATTTGTTCTCCACACTTACAGGTCTGCTCTACAGATCCTCCATAAAGCCTGCGAGGTCGCAAGAAGGTACAACTACTTCCCGGGTGGGATGGCCTTGGTCTGGGCCACGTACTACGAAAGCTGCATCAGCTCCGACCAGAGCTGCATCAACGAGTGGAACGCGATGCAGGACCTGGAGTCCACCCGCCCCGACTCTCCAGCCCTGTTTGTTGACAAGTCAGTTCTGAATTTGGTTAGAACGGGTTGGCGTGGCTCGCTGGAGAAATCCCCCCTTCTCCCTTCCGTTCCGCCAGTGGCACATTTCCTTTCTTTTCATAAACATCTTCAAATGTTTTTTTTCATTATAAAAATTGCTTTTAATACAAGTCTTTGCCGCCACTCCTCGGTACTGTACGAGTTGCCCTGTGTGTTTGCTGCCAGCGCAGAGACGTCCTCTCCTTTTCCTTTCCAGGCCAACTGAAAGGGAACGAACAGAACGGCTCATTAAAGCCAAACTTCGGAGCATCATGATGAGCAAAGACCTGGAAAATGTGACTTCGAAGGAGGTAAATATAAACATTCCTGCAATCGTACCCTTCCTGCTAGACTCCTTCTCCGGGGAGTGCTGCGCTGGTGAAGAGACACCACGTGACTGGGTGTCACTGGCTTTTGAGCGTGTGTTTCCAGCTGTTGCGTCAAGGCTCTGCTCTTTGGCTCTGCTGTACCTCCGTTCCCTCAGCTGGGAAATCAGAATACCAGCGTCAGTGCATTTTCCAAGGCAGTGTGTGACTTCGAGGTGCAGAGCGCCTGGTCTTTGCCGACCAAGTGGCATCAGAGGCGATGGCTGCGTGACAGTTGGTTGTAGCGCACGTAGGACGAGCGTCCTGATCTGCGCTTGCTCACGAAGAGCAAAGTCTGGGCCTTCCTCTCCCCTGTTGGCTTCACTTTAGTTTGTTCCTGAACAAATGTCGGAGAGGCTTGCAGACACCGCTCTGCTGGTGAGATTGTGGATGGAAAATCGCAAGTCAAGGCTAAAGCTAGTTTGGATTCCTCCCACAGGCTGGTGTAAATACGTCCAGCCGCAGTGCAGATAAACTCAGAGCAAATGGAAATAGTTCTTTTTGGGTTGGGTTTTTGTTTTTCGAGGGAGGCTGTTAACATGCAGGGCTTTCCTTCCTCGAGCTTAGCGCTGGAGGCTTCGGGTACACTCTTGTGTAACAGCAGCGTTACGAGCTGTAGGCGTCAGCCGAGAACACGTCTGTCTGTGTACGTGTTCTTGACTCTGGGGGCAGGCAGGAGGCTTTGATTTGGCTGCAGCCGTTTTCCGCGCTGGGTTAAACACAGTCGTGCCACTTTGCGTTGCCCCTTCCTGCAGCCGAGGTGCGGCGAGAGGGCTGTAGGTCTGTGCCCTGGCGATTTGAAGTGGGAGAGCACTGGAAGTCTCTCTCTTCACCGAGAGAGATGTCATGCTGCTGACATTATTCACTCCTTGCTTCTAATGGGTTTCACATTTTTTGGTTAGCTGCTCTCCAAGGTCTTAGGTTTTATCTCTCAAGATGAAGCAGGTACCCCAAAATACTTTTTTTTTTTTTTTTTTTTTTTGTACTCTGATGTTATGTGAAGCTTTATTTACAGATCTTCAATTTGGGGCCCTAGGATACTCGGAGAGATGCCACGTAGTGAGATTCCTTGTCTCCAAAAGGTCGAATCCCTCTTGCTGTTTTTAATGAAGTACAGAAAAAGCGTTTGGCAAAGGAGCGCCAACAAATGTTTCTATTGAACAGGCATGATTCTGGGTTTTCTGCTCTGCAGATACGGAATGAGCTGGAGAAGCACATGAATTGCAACTTGAAGGAATTCAAGGAATTTATAGACAATGAAATGCTGCTTATCCTGGGTCAGATGGACAAACCGTCTCTGATTTTTGATCATTTATATCTGGTAAGCTGCTGTGTTGGGAGCTCCAGAATAGCAGGAGGCTCAGTGGGAGTGACCTGACAAGTGACTGGGCTTAGAGGAAGCTGGATTTGGGGTCGAGCCTGACTTGTGCAGCGTGAGCCAGCCGTGCAGCCTGCCCTCCTCCCCTTTGTGGGGACTTCACTCCAGGACCCCTAGTGATTGTCAAGGCCCGCAGTAGGGAAGCCCTTTTTTCGGTGTTCTTGGTTTTCCTGGCAGGTGGGTGCTGTTTCAGGAGTAGCTCAAGTTCTCTCTGCGCCCGCTCCTTTTCTCCTTCTAGCGATGGAGGTTTTTCCTTTCTGACAAACGAAAGGTCCAGCTGTGGGCCCTGCCCTGGCGTGACCCCCGTTTGCTCTTTGGGTCGGCTGAGGGTCGCTGCATTGCTTTTCTCCATTGAGCCTGTGAAGTTCTGCAGGCCAGAACCACCTAAGGAGTGAGGCTGAAGGTGATGTGCTTGGGCAGAAGCAAAGGCCGGTGTGTGTTTTGTCTAATCTTTTGCCACTAGATGGTACTCCAAGCAAAACCAGGCACTGCCATCCGGAACAAAGCCTTGCTCCAGATGAGCCCATTTGTGCCCCTTACGGTTGGATCTTTTTTTTGTCTGGAGAGAGTCAGAGGAAGTGCTCATGTTTGAGGGCAAAACCTGCTTTCTAAACCCTTTTCAAGCTTTCTGGTTTGCAGGGATGGGGGGCATCCAAGGTGTAACCACCCCCATAGCTTTCAGGATTGCCCCGCTTCTTACCTACCTGTGATCCCAGTCATGCCGCACAGAATCATTTCCTTTCCCTGCACTATTTATCTCTGTGGTTAAAAACCCAGCATGACTGGGGGCAGTGATTTGAGATGTGCTCAGCCACACGCTGGCCTAGAACTAACTCCTTAGGTGAGGATGTCGTGCCCTTGTCCGCTCCGTCGGGAGGTCCCTGCCTGCTCAGGACAGGACAGCTCTGCGCCGAGCTGCGGGGCTGGCTGCCCTGGTGCCATATTCCTGTTTCAGAAGCTTGCTGAGGCTGGGGGGTTGCGGAACCTCCGGCAAAAGGGAGGCTCTTGGGCTCCTCTGAAATGTGTGTTCTGTGGCTGTTGCAGGGGTCCGAGTGGAACGCCTCCAACCTCGAGGAGCTGCAGGGCTCGGGGTGAGTACTGCGCCTTTCAAGCACCAGCCTCAGGCTCTGAAACCTCCGGCCGTTTGCCTTTAGCTTACATTCAGGTCTCTGGAGGTGACATAGGACGTTTGTGGGCTGTGGGGATGAGTCTGGGCCCGTTCCCAGCCATGTGGGTAACTCGGTCAAGAAATCTTCCCTGCCTCATTTCTATCAATAACATGTACAGTGAAAATAACAAAACTCCTCGTTTGTGAAGTCCATCAAGATCTCCGAAACCCTCCGGTGTGTAGCAGCGGAGCGTGAAATGGCCGTGCATACTGTTGTGTCAGGTGTGAATTCCTGCAGGCTGCAGAAGAGCAAATATTACAGCTCTAAGCTTAGGAAAAACTCTATCTAAATGGAGCAGAACTTCCTGTGGATGAGCAATCTCCACCTCACCTGCCCAGACAGGCAGCTGCAGGGCTGTCTTTCACCACGCTCTCATCACCGCAGCACTTCTTGGCTTGATTTACTTCCACGCTTTTTGGACGAGTGAGAATTTTACATATAAATATTTGCTGCTTGCCCAAGGCACACACCAACCTTGATGTGAGAAACTGAAAAATATTGCTCAACAGCATGACTGAAAATGTTTAGTTTGGAATCCTTGGGAACAGATGTCTGAACGTCTTTGAACAAGTAACTCAACCAGCGCGTTAATACTGCTGATCTACGGGGAGGCATCTTGACGTGCGGCGTCTAAAAGTCAAAGCTGGACAAATTCTGGAACAAATATCCCATGTCCTTGACTTGTCTGAACGACAGGAGGTGATAAATCCATGTGGGCATTCGTTCTCCCCGGGTACATTGTAATCCCTGCTGTAATATTTGGCAGGAATCGGGAGATGCCATGTGACTCTCATTTCATATTTTTGGTCAGAAAGCAGAGAAAAGGATGGTTTTGCAGCTAAAGCCTGCAGTTGAAAGTTGTCCTTCCTGGGGTCTGCTCCCAGCTCTTGCCCAAACGAATCGCTGGCAGCTGATCCCCTTTTCTTCAGCGCCCCAGAAGCTGCGCGTGGCGCGCGGTGAGGTGTTCCTGGTTAGGTGACAGAGCCTCGGCAGACGGGATAACGTAAACTCCTCCCTCCTGCGCCCGAGGTCTTTCGATGCTTTGAATGGGGCACGCTGGGGGTGAGAGGTGGGGGAGCGGACAGGCCCTGCGCGTCATGCCTGTGCCCCCGTGTCCCCGGGTGTCCCCAGGGGTTCGGGATTAAGGCAGTGGGTAGAACCTGAGCGCTCGTGTCGCGTCAGACTTGGTGCGCTTCACCAGCTCTGTCGGTTCCTCTTTCGCCACGGCGGCAGTTCAGCTGGATTTTTTCCTTTTGCTCTCCACAGCATCGACTACATCTTGAACGTGACCAGGGAAATCGATAATTTTTTCCCCGGTTTGTTCGCGTATCACAATATCCGAGTGTACGACGAGGAGACCACGGACCTCCTGGCTCACTGGAACGAGGCCTACCACTTCATAAACAAGGCCAAGTGAGTGCGCTGGGAGGCGGGACCGAGGGGGAGGGCACACCTGAGCCACGGGGCCTGACACCGGGCCCTGGGGGTGTCACCCAGCCTGGAGCTGGGCCCTCCTGGAGCCGCGCCACCACCGAAGGGGCTTTTGCATTACTGCTTTGGCCAGGAGTTGTCCGTGTCCCTGGCGCTTCCCCGTGCCCTGTCTCTTCCTGTCCTGGCATTAACCTGTTCCTAGCCTATCATATTTTTTATTATTATTATTTTGTTTTGCTTCCAAAAGGAAACGAGGACATTTCCTGTTCTCAAGAAGTTCTGGAAATCCTCCAAACCGTGTCTGTGTTGGATTAGCCCCAGCTGTCTCTGCAGACAAGAGATGGTGACAGAGCCCGTCAGCCTCTGCTGGGCTTTTACACTCAGGTTGTTCCTGCTTGTCCATGTGTGCAAAGACTCGGGCAGGCAGGAGGCTTCACAGTGGTCTCTGAAGTGGCAGCGTGACTGAGGAGGCCCTTCTTTAACTCCCAGCTTCTCTGGAGAGACGTTTTTCTCACGGGCCACTTAATCCAAAACGTTTCTCACCTACTGAGCCGTGGTGTTAGGGTGGTCGGGGGGACAGAGCGCTGTCCCTCAGCCGTGTAAAAAGGTCACGACAGATACCATAACCGGGAAGATGAGACGGATTTTCCTGTTTGTCCTTCTGCAGGAAGAATCACTCCAAGTGCCTGGTGCACTGCAAAATGGGTGTGAGCCGGTCAGCCTCGACGGTGATAGCTTATGCCATGAAGGAATTTGGCTGGTCGCTGGAAAAGGCCTATAATTACGTGAAGCAAAAACGCAGCATCGCGAGACCGAACGCAGGCTTCATGAGACAGCTTTTGGAATATGAAGGCATTTTGGATGCGAGGTAAGGCGACAGGGTGAACAGAAAGGTGACCTGCAGGACGTAAAGCAGCTGATTGTGGGCAACCTCTCGTGGTTTTGTGTCTCACAATACTAGTTGATCTCCACGGAGTTCCGCTCAGGCAATAGGGTTTTCCGTTGAGGTCTTGCACACGCGAGTGTCGTGCTGGCAGAGTGAACGTGGTCCTGTGGCCTGAAGGCTTCTCTTCGGAAGGGCCGATGCAGAACCCTGGGCTAATGGTGTTTTTCTAAACCTTTTCTACGCCGAGCCTCCCTGGATGGAAATTAGCCGTCTTCTAGGGCGATCTGCTCCGCTTTAATCCAGCAAGGGTTTCTCTGCCTTTGGGGAGCATGTTCGTGTTTCTCAGCAGCCAGTACTGTTCAGCAAAACATTGTTCTTGTTTTATGAGGCAGAACTGAGCTTGGCCAGTGTTGGAGGCAAATCGTTTGCCGTTCTGGGTGACAATGCCAATCACTAGTCTGTTGTGGCAAGCGCTGTAGTATCTAATGAGAGTTTCTGCGTGCTCCGCTTGGCTTCTGCTCTGCTGGGGGAAGAGGAGGGAAATTTTTCACTCTGGTTCAGCAGGAACTGGGCCATGAGGCACGCAGAGATATTGCTTCAGAGTGTTTTGCTCTGATGGGGGGAGGCTCTGCGCCCCTCTGCCCTGAGGGACTCCTGCCTAGGGCCGTTCCCGTCATGGGCGCGGTGCAGGGCACTGCTGGGCCAGAGGCTCTGGAGTGGGCAGGCAGGAGGGACAGAATCCTGAGGCTGAAGATGGTTTTGTCCCAGGTGGAACTGCAGGGCTGGACCCAGCGGTCGACCTTCGGGTTCTGGGTTGTGGAGAGGGAGGGACGTTCCTGGAAATGAGCGTCCGACGGTTCAACCATAGTCACTCGTGTCTTTGTCCTTTCCCCCAGCAAGCAGCGCCACAATAAGCTGTGGAAGCAGCAGGCGGAGAGCAACCTACCCCAGCACACCGACGGCACCACGGGCTCGAGCGACTTCTTGCTCGAGAGCTTGGACATCGACCTAGAAAACCGCCTGGCCGACCTGGACACGCCTTCGCAGTCGGCGTACCTGGACAACCGCGCCGGCACGGAGGTGTCCGTGGGGTTTAACTACTGCTTCCGTCGCCTCTCGGACACGCTGCTGGAGAACAAGATTCCCGGTGACAGGGAGGGCTTTTTCCATGTGGAGGAGCTGGAGCGGGACGCGCTTGCGGAGCGCGCTGCCTCACTGGTGGGACAGCCGCCGTCTGCACCTTCGGAGGGGAGGCTGCTGGAGACGGCAAAAGCCCTGGAGACAGCAGAGCCACTGGCAGAGCTGAGCGGTTTCTGCGAGAAGGAGGTGAAGAAGAAACTGGACTTCAGTCCCCGGAAGGGAAGGATAGTGCTGGGCCCCGGGGACCCAGGGGAGGACAGTGTGAGGGAGGAAAATCCGATGGAGAAGTGGAAGCGGCGTTTGTCGGTGCACAAGGAGGAGAGCAGGCTTAATAGAGAGAACTTGAATAACAACAACAGCAAAAGGAGTTGCCCAGAGGATTTTGAGGTGCGTATGGAGTTGAAATGTAGGTGATTAGCATGGCTGACTCTACTGCAAGTGAAACTGCTCTTCTCATCTTCATAGCACAGTTTCATTTGACTTGGATAAAGCCTTTCATTCCATGATGAGCTGCTTCCTTTTCGAAGTGCTTCTGAACATGGCTTTGCTTGCCCAAGCTATGGATTTAGCTGCCAGAGAGAGAGCGCACGCGTGCGAGTGCCCTGTAAACTGCTTTGGGCCACTCGCTTGCATGACCGTCGCTTGAACCGGTAGGTATTCTTCCGTCGCAGCTGCCGGCTGCTGAGGTAGTACGTGGCTTTTGTTCCTGCTGCAGGGCCTTAAGAGAAGTGGAAATGGGCTTCGCTTCGAATCTGCTTGGCTGTAACAGTATCTGTGGTCTGTGTCCCTCGCTCCGCTGACTGCCGCTGGCCTGTTCCGTGCACGTTTACCTGTCCCTGTTTTCTTTTTTGCAGCACGATGCCGTGTTTGGGATCCTCAGTAAGGTCAAGCCTTCCTATCAGTCTTGCGCCGACTGCATGTATTCCTCGGCCGGTTTGTCTCCTGACCCCTTTGGGGAGCAGTGCGAAAAGCTGAACGCCAGCGCGGCGCGGCGCACCGCCACCATCTGCACGCAGCCGGCCCTCCTCTCCCACATCCATTCCGGCCTGGCGGACCACCTGCCCAGCAAGGCATCCTCGGAGGAAGCCATCAGAACTAAAAACGACGAGGCTCCGCTTCCCCTGTCGGCAGGAACGGGTGCTTTGGAGGCTGGCACTTGCAAATCACTCGATCCACACTGCAGCAGCGTTTTGCTGGAGAAAGGAAAAGATGCACCAAAAACCCCGGTCAAAACTCAGCTGCTCAGGAGAAACTCGCACTGTGACAAGAGCTTCCTTAATGCAGAAGTGGTAAAAGAAGAGTCTCTAGCCAGAAAAGATGGCAGACCTACCAAGGATCTGAAGTACTTGCTGTTCGGCAAAGACTTGGAAAAGCCAAGTGCCAACAGCTACTTGATGCAGCATCAGGAGTCTCTGATTCAGCTGCAGAAGGCGGGCTTGGTTAGGAAGCACACCAAAGAGCTGGAGCGGTTGAGGAGCCTGCCCTCGGTCGCCTCGTCGCTGCTCAGAGAGAACCCCCTGAGCAGAGTTGACTCCAGCATCGTGGAGGAAAGCGAGGCTTTGATTTCCCATCACGGCCTCGTACCGCTTCTGGGCCCAGCCCCCTTGATACCCGAAGGTGCAGAAAACGAGGTGGAGAAGTTAGAGGTGAAATGCGTCTTGGAGGGGATCTCTCAGAAAACCTCCACGCCTGTCGTGTGTCGGTTGGAGCACACGAGCAGCTTCACCAAGGACTTCCTCAAGACCATCTGCTACACTCCCTCCTCCTCCCGGAGCTCCAACCTGACGCGCAGCTCCAGCAGCGACAGTATCCACAGCGTGCGGGGCAAGCCCGGCCTGGTGAAGCAGCGGACTCAGGAAATTGAGACCAGGTTGCGGCTGGCTGGCTTGACTGTGTCCTCTCCTCTGAAAAGGTCCAATTCCCTCGCCAAGCTCGGATGTCTTAACTTGTCCTCTGAGGACTTATCAAGCGACATGGATGTGTCGACCGTCACGGACTCAAAAGAGGCCGTTTCAAGTGAGTCTTCCGTGCTCTGTGAGCCACAATCCACACTGAGGAGCGCAGGCGGCACCTCTGCACTGGCAGCGAAGTCAGCGGCCGGGAACTTGAAGAACACGCTTTGGCTGGGCAAAAGTTGATGTCTTCTGCGAGGAGGGAGTCGGGGGCTGGATTTTGGGGTTTTTACAGCATTTATTCATTGCACCGATGCAGTTTCATCATCTGACTTGCAGTAGTTCATCTGATGCCACCTCTTCTTCCCCTCCTTGGACGCTTGAGTGGGGAGGAAATAACCGTAATGGGTCATGGTGAATGGCACAAGGGAAAATAAAATGTGTTGCATGGCTTAGAAGAGGACTTTGTGTGTGAATCGCCTGTTGTCCTGCAGGGTGCTGTTCCTAGTGCTGTTTGCCAAGTCTAACAATGTGGGTTTGTGCGTGTATAGATGGATAGATATCTCTATCTATTTATCTATCGATCTATCTATATAAAATGCTGAAATACTCTGTTTCAAAGACTCAAAATAATTAGTCATGACCTTTTTTTTACAGAAGACACACAAGTCTCTTGTTAAAACAGGGCACTTGTGGAAAAACCCTTAAAATGGTGACATGAACGCTACCTCTGTTCTTGCTGACTTATCGTTTTGGTTTGTTGTTGGGGTTTGTTTTCCAAAAAAAGGCTTTTCTTGCTGTTGTTGGAAGGTATTCCCTTCATGTTAACTGTCAAGGCCTGGAGGAGCGTGGAGACAGGCTTTATCACCCCGAGCGACCTGCTGTGAAGTGAAGGAGTATCGACCTGTGTTCGTGTCGGCTGTGACCTGCTGGTGTTCGTCCGTCTTCGCTGTGTGACCCGGTGAATTGTCAGTGTCCCGTGATGGTGCCGGAGGGACGCCCGGAGCGTGTCGCTGTCGCAGGCTTATGCTCATGTGGAGAGGCGGCGTGTTGTTTGGGTGGTGTTGCTGTCGTCGTGGTTTGTGATGTCCCAGTACTAGTGGCGAGCCTGGCCAGTAAGTGACCGTGGACCCCAGTGAAGCTTTGTGTAACGCTGTGTCAGTGTCGTGGATCCTGTGTCGGGGACCCTTCTGCAGCGCGCTGTCGGTGACAACGCTGTGCCAGTGAGGTGGCCGAGGAGGGACGGCTCTCCCGGTGTCCCACGCCTTCGAAACCCCAGTAGGCAATAGGTGAACGTGTGTCTTTTCCCGTTCTCGCTGTTGGTTTGGGTAGAACAGTTCCTGCCTCCTCGGCTTGCCAGCGGCCTGGGAAGCTGTTGACAAAGCCCGGGGGGTGATTTACACCGGGTGTCAGGAGGCTGGGTGGCCCCAGAGCGGGGAGCCTGGGTGTCCGTGTCCCAGCTCTCACAGGGCTGCGCCAGGCTCCTGCCAGGGGTGACAGAAGCATAAATCCTGCTCTCGGGGGGCGCATCCCTCGCGGTGAGCGGTCAAACAGAAAAAATACAGGCTCACTCAGAGAGAGAGAGAGGGATACTGAAGGCGTGGGTGACATCTGTCAGAGGAAAGCTGGCGTGACCTGCAGGGAGCTGCCCGTGCTCGCCCTCGGCGAGGCGCCCGTGGTGCTGCGTGCTCGGCAGCGGTCGTAGCCGAGGAAGCGCGTCCCTTCCCGTGCTAGAGTCTGGCTCTCGGGGACCCGTCTCACCGTGTGCTCCTCCCCTCGCTGTCCTGCTGTGGGAGATGAGTGAAATGCAGCAGTTCAGCGATGCCATACGAAATGCACGTTTTCTTAGAATATTTTGGGCAGGCAGCCAGGTCAGGAACTGCTCTGTGCGAGATGCCCTGGCCCAGGTGGGAGGGAAGAGCTTGAGAAGCGTGTGGGGGGACGTGCTCCGAACCTTGGTGCTCTTTGAGTCCCGTCTGAAACCGTGCTGGCTGCTCGTGCCTTCGGGGCGGTATTTTGAAGCAGGCTTGGGGATCAAAACAGATCTCGGAGGTCAGCGACGGCAGAGGGATGGATTTGCTCAGTGAACAGCCAGGCTGTGATGAGCGAGAGCTCTCCTGCCTTTTGAAATCTCCGTCAAAAGCCATTCTTAAAAATCCTGGCTTTGAGGTGAGGGAGAGAGTAGGGCTGCAAGCAATTGTTCTTGGAGTCTGTATTAATCAAAAATCCGCTGTCTTGAGGAAGGGAGACGCGTGTTTTGATGTCCTGAATGCTCAGAGTTTACCTTTTTTTCCTGAAGCGTAAGACCCCGCGTTTTTCTGTCAAATGAGAGGAGTTGTAGGGACTGGCAATCAGTAAATAAATGTCCCTCCTTAGAGAGTCTTCAGTCTGATGTACGTTTGTAGCTTAAGGCACACTCAGCCTGTTTCACCCGTGAAAGCTGGTTTGAAGCAGAAGCTGCTGCGTGAGGGAACCCTGGGAAATGTGCACAAGTCTTTGCTTTGTAGGGCTGAGAAAACGCTGGGTCGTGTTTAGAGCCAGCCTGAAATACCCTCCATCCCCGCTGTTGGTGTGCCGGGGGTGCGCGTCCACATCTACTGCAATAAATTTCCTATGTTTGTGTCAGCTTTAGTGTCCTTGTTTACACCCAGATTGTGATTTCTGAGAGCAGGCAAGCAGCCGGGCCACCCGGTGGGCCCTGGGGCTGGTTGGTGCCCGCAGGGCTGGGAGCAGCAGCCCGGGAGGACTCGTGTGCCTCCTGCCCAGCGAGCCCTGCCCGTGGGTTTGATCCCAGCACACTCATCATCGGCCTCGCCTCGCACGGGCCCCTCGCGCTGTTGCTGTTCTCAGCTGTATGTGACACCGGCACCTTCCTCAGCGCTGCAGGCACTTCCCATCGTTGCCCGGCCAAGGGAAGAAGCGAGGGTTGGATTTGACTGAATTCAGAAAAATTCCGTTAACGGATGCAAGCGAACCTACACGTTTCCTTCCTGTTTTCTCGAGTGCCTGCCGAGCTCCGCTGCCTACAAACCGCCTTCCCCCACCTCTCGCTTGGACTCAGCTCTCACTGGACCAACCCCACCGCTTCGCTCCTCGGGCCCGGGGCTCTGTCGCTGCGTCGTCGGGACAGAGACACGGTGTAGTGGGAGTCAGTCTCAAAGCCAACGTGCGCTGGAAGCACTAGTGTGCCATTTCGAAGGGTTTCGTAGCCAAACGTACGATGCTTTGCAGACTTCGTTAGATTTGTTGCATGAGACTGTAGATGTTTGTCCTCGCCCACGTGTTGTAATTGTTCTTTTACAATGGAGTGCCTTAATAATAGTTTACAAATACTGTGTATTTATGCTGAGCTGTTCAACTCTGCTGTTTGCTGGTAATTTTCTTGTTTGGTTTTTTGGTGCTTTTGGTGTTTCTGGTGGCAGTGAGACCGTTACCACTTCTGCATATCGACCTCCCATCCCCGGTGAGCTCAGCACTGCTAACCACTTCCCTTCCGCTCTGTACATGGCGAAACCAAAGGGCCACGTGGAGACGCCACCGTGGCGGCTGCAGCTCCCGGCGCCCCCATTTATCTATGCATGGCTGCAGAAACGTGGACGGGGGTTGTCCGGGGAGCCGCCCCATCGCCGGCCGGCCACGCTTTGCTCAGCCGATTGCCGGGTGTGAATCAAAACCCAGTCCCGTTCTGCCAGAAAACCCAAAATGCACAAAACTGGCACCTTATTTCCAGTCCAGGCTTCTGTCGGTCTGTGCGGTAGCAATAGCTGTCCTGGTCGTCCTTTCCACGAAGGTGCCCTTCGGCTCGGTCACGTCCTGCCGTCCCCCTCAGCTGCTCTCTGCCCGGGAGCCGGCTCCCGACCTGGGAGGGGGAGACCGTCCTGGTTAGACCGTGAGCAGAGACCCGGAGAGGAGGGGCGGGTGAGTAACGTGTAGCTGTTCCAGTGCATTGCTGTACTCTGCGATAACAACGTTCCTTTTATTTCATGGTATTTGTTAATTCTGGGTTTATATTTAAATATGCAGTATCTTTTGTACTGTACGTGCGCGGTAGGGGATGCATAATGCACTTTTTTTTTTACTTTCGTTTGTAAAAATGTACTGTATATTTTCTGTGCTTCTTGTGAGAAAAATAAACTTTTTTGGTTTTCCTTCTACAACTGAGCTTTGCAGCATTCTTGGAGGTGGGGAAGGATCAGCCCGGCCATGGGGCACAGGCCTGGCGGGGGCGGGAAGGAAAGGAGGCGACGGGCGCCTATCATCGGAGCAGCAGCCGCTGTCCCCTGCCTCATGTTATCTCTTCCCCTCCTGGCTGTGCTCCCCCTCTTTTTTGGGGGGGTTCTGGTGGTTTTCTGCTGTCCCTGAAGGCCAGATCAGGAGATGCCTTCGTCCATCTCGGTTGCGTCCTTGCGGCACTGGACGTGTTTCATCTGCGCTGCGGAAACCCCCCCCAGAGCTGCGGCGTGGGCTCACGTGCAGGGGTTTTAAGTGGAAAAGGGAAGGGAATAAAAAATACGCTGAATTTCTGGAGGCAGGAGTAGAACAGAAATCGGTAATTCTCTGCCCAGCCTCTGCAAGAGACCCCAGGCTGGGTTGAAGGAGCAGCTGCTCGTGTTTCAGCACGCGTTCCCCGGCACCGAGCGGATGTTGGCAGCGGGGCGGCCGCGCGTGTGGAAGCGACGCCTGCGCCGTGCTGAGCCCTCCCCTCACAGAAAAGGACTTATTTGGAGAGGGGCTTGGTGCTGCTGCAGCGACGTGGGCTTTTTCGTTCCCACAGACCCGTGCTACCGTCTCCTCCGAAGAACAGATCCCCGGTGGGAAAGCCGAGGAGCTGAACCCTGGGATGCAGCTCTTCTGCCCTGATCCTGCTGCCGCCCCATGATCCACCCGAGGTGGGACCAGCCCTTCCCGGGCATTCACCACATTTTGCCTTTAAAGGCAAACAGCGAGTATCTGTCTCGTGTGCCTGCGAGGAGTCTTGTTACCGCCTGGGATTGTTCTCACTCTCGGAGCTGCTTCAGGGAGGAAGATGTCAGTGTTTCCCTTGGCAGGGTAGCAAAGCGCAGACTGGGGATGCTCTCCAGCTTTGGCACATTTGCTAATTGCCTCAAAGAGTCGTTAACCCCCACCAGAAATATTTGCTTTTTAGGGGTTTTGGGGGGGTTGATTCAGCTTGGAGTTGGCAGCTCTTTGTCACCCGTCAGTCGAGCGCAGCGAAGCGTGGTTTACTGCCTGCCCTCCCCACCCCGGCACCCAGCCCCGAGGAACTGCGACCCTCTCGCCGGGTCCAGCCAGCCGGACCTGGGCAGGGACCAGCGCTTTGCTGCTAATTGGTGCTAATTTGCCGACTCCTCATGCGCACAGAGCTCAGGCCACAAACTCGTTGGGGTGAACAAAGTGACTGAAGTCCTACAGCAGCCTTAGCAGAGGCTGGGCTTGATTCTGGTGCAAGAAGGGTGCTGTGGGAGAGCAAGGGGCTGGGGAACACCTTCCTTTCACCTCCAGGGTGTCACCCTGCAGCCATAACGTGGGACACGCTGGCTGACGCCACTTAGTGTCACCGGCACCTTTCTGGGCTGCTCTCACAGCTTTGCAGGGACTTACAGAGTTCACCAGCTGGGAAAATAATCTGCAAATGATGGAGGACGGAGCCCCGGGCTCCCTGGGATGGGTTTGTGAGGGTTTTCACCTTTTCCTTGCACCTGAAGGCATCTCTGGTGGAAAAGTGGCTCTTCCCCCAGATGTGGGATCAGGGTGCTGAGCTGGTCCGCCACTGCATGGGCAGGTACCCGCTGCAGGAGCTGCAACCGGCATCTGACGCTTCCCCGATCCAGGACAGAGACCCCGGGCTGAGTCGCCCCAGCACGGAACGCTTGGCTTTGTGTCAAGGCCTTCCGAGAGCTGCCCGGACATGCTTCCACCCGAAGGAACTCAGTGGGAGCGAGCATGCACGCGTGTGTGCAGGTTTTACACCCCGGGGTTAGCTCTCGCCAGCGCTGAGCTACAGCAGAGCTGGGAGCCCGAGAGCTCTGGTCTGGGGAGACAACTGCTTCCTCACTGTAGCGCGCTTTGGAGGGCCTTAGGACAGAGCTGGCCCTCAGCTAATGCCGTTTGCGGGTCAGATGTTTGCTGTTAGCTCATTTAACTCACAGGTGCCTCAGCTGATTCACAAGAGGATGCTCCCTGCTCCTCGGGGCTTCCCAAAGATGGACACCTCCCCACCATAACTGCAGTTTGGCGTCTCACCGGTTGCATGTAAGAGGTTCTACGTTAGAGAGGCACCACAGGACAGGACTGTGACATGGCCGGAGGGTGCCCTGTGACTGCTGGTGAGTTGGTGTGTCTTTTTTTGTTCTTGTTATGATCGAAAGTTGGTTCTTTACGGAGCAGTTCTTGTTCTGGCCGAATGTTACATCCTGTTGTGATGTTGCCATGGCAAAGCCAGGCAACATCTGGAGCAACACAAGTTCTCTCCGGCGACCGTCGGAGGGTTTATTTATAGCCTCACTGGCGAAAGGAGATGCCTGAGCATGAAGCCACCGTGGGCAGATCGTGGCGAGGGCAGCCTGACACTGGGTGCCCTCCTGGTTGGGACCCGGGGCGGTGGGAAGACATGAGATCCAGCTGGGCCCCTCACCTCGCCTGCCCCATAGAGGAGCCTGCAAGCGGTACCGAGCAGTAATCAGAAAGGAGCAGATCTCCTCAAGGACCCTCTGACTCCGTTCTTTGCCCCTGATGGGAGGAGAAGGGTTCCCTACCAGTGTTGCCCAGTTTCATGTTGGGGTGGTGAGCAGATACTACGATGTTATTGGGTGAAAAGATCAGGTTTGGCAGGGGAGCGAGGCTGGTTTTAGCGAACAAAGCGACGCGCCCGGAGGAGCAGCGAGGAGGACGCGAAGGGCCGCAGCTGCACTTCCACACCAGCCGCCTGGTGCAGCAAAGAGGAGAAGCCGCTGCGCCGGGAGCGGGTCTCCAGTGCCTGCAGCCCCAGGAGGGCGCCTCCGTGGCTATTTACACTGGGTCGTGGCTGCACGGCCACGCTCGCCCTGAAAGAGGTCGAAATGTAAATATTTTTCTAAGCAGAAGCTGAGCTGAGCTGGTTCCCGCAAGGGCTGGAGGGACAGCGGATGCGGGGCTGCAGCAGGCATGGGCTGAGTGGCGCTGCCAGTGGGGCTCTGGCCCCGTCCAGCCGTTGCAGATGTGCTGCTGTTCGGCGCTCCTGCGGTGGCAGGTCCTCTTGGGCGTTTCCTATCGATAGCAGCAGCTCTGCTGCTTCAGCCAGGGGAGCCACTGGGCCGGGGAGCAGCTCATGAGCTGGTTCGGTTTGCTCCGGCCCTGGCCCTCACGCTGGGTGTTGCATATTCCCTAAAAGTCTCTTCCTCTCTGGTCTGAAGGATGGGGCAGCAGCGATGCTGCAGCTGCCATTTCCTTTTATGCAGACGGTTCAGGAGCAGAAACTGCGTTACTCCCATGTCAGACTTCACTGAGTGTTTAATAAGCAGCTCGCAGCGAAGCGGTGCAAACCACTGCAGGGCAGGGCAAACCCGGGTCTGGTGACACAGCTCTGCAGCTTCCACACCAGCCCTGGGCTCTCGGATCCCCGCGTAGGGCAAGCCAAAAAAAAAAATCACGATGGTATCTCCAAATCATGACGGGTTGCGAGAAACCTAGAACGTAATCGGCTTTGGCATGGGGGACCAAGGGCGTTGGCTCAAGGGGAAGAACCCCAAATTATTGATCAGGTCATCGCGCCAACGTGTCTGGCAAGTTTATCCCACAAAGAGGTGACTTGGCTTTAAAATTTCATCACTCCCGTTGCAGCAAATGCTGCAACATTTCCCTACCCGGCGGGATCGGTGCTGTGAGGTGCCCCCGCACTGCTGGTGTCAGCAGGGAGCATCGCCGGCTGCTGGCTCGGCTCAGGAGCCCGGCCGCCGGCCCCGGTCCTGCTGGGAAACGTTTGTGTTTGTTTTGGGCAGCCTCAGCAGGGATTTCAAACTTCCAGCGGTAACAAATGGTGTTTTGTCTCGCTGCAGAGCAGCTCTGCAATGTGCATTGATAAAAAACTGTCCCTGCAAGGGGGCCTGGCTGGCTGATAAGGGCTGGAATAACCGTTGTCCCTTGCTCCTTCCCCTTGATGGTGACCGGCACTCACTTCTGAGCCGGCTTGTGGATGAGGTGGTGGCATCATGAGAGACCATGGTCCAGGCTGCACTCAGAGGGCTGCCAGGGTCCCCAGGGGCACTGGATGAGGCCCCAGCGGGATTTTGCAGCCCCCCTGAGGGTCAGCAGGATGCCCTTAGCCTGGAGCTGGTGGGCAGGTCACTGAGGGGCTGTTTGCAACCTCTTAGGGCTGACATTGGGGTAACAACCCCTGCTGGGAAGCGGCGCCCGGCTCAGCCCCGGCACCGCAGAGGTGCCTGCATAGGCTGCGCCTCTGCCTGCGGCTCTTTAGGGTCCATCTAGGTGTTTTCCTGCATCCCGCCGCGGGATGCTTCCCCGGATCGGGCTCGGGCAGCCGGCACCTCGTGCACCATAAAAGGCAAAGAACTGCTGGGGAAGAGCTGCTGGGGTGGGAGCCGTGGCGGCCGCCGCGGCTGGCTGCAATGCCAGGCATCCCGGCTGTGTATAAACGGATTAGAGCCCTCCAGCTCCCCTGCTCCCCCTCCTTCCGGAGAGTTTACAGGAGCCCGTTTGGCAGAAGGATGATCCAAAGGGAGGAACTTTCTGTTGGGAGGGTTGTTTAAAGAAATGCCCAAAGCGTTAATCGAGATTTTTGTGAAGTTATGTTTTGGAGTCTCCTAAGGGAAACTTGTTTCTGAGGCTGCTGTCAGGCTTCTCTGTTTATCTCGGGAAGACTTTTTGATGTCGCAGTAATTCCCTTAGCAATAACATATTCCCGCGGATCATTCCAGCTGGTCCGGCTCTGCCCTGCGTGCTCCGTGCAGGCAATATCTCTCCCCAAACCCCTGGGATGCGGACCAAGGCTGCGTGCCGCTTCCAAGGAAGGAGCGCTGGGGGAGACGCTGCATGTCTGCCAGGCACAGGGCAGGGAGGAGTGCCAGGGGCACGGATGTGGGTTTCCAAGCTCTCCGTGAAACCCACGGAGGAGCTGACGGAGGTGATCCTGCCCAGACGAGCCGCAGCAGATGACCTGGCAGTAAACCACACTGGAAGCAGCGAGATCGGAGGGAAGCCAGGGAGGATTGCTGCACGGGACCATAGGGAATTATTCCTGCAGCAGGTTGGGGAAAAGAGGAGAGTCCCTGAAGAAAGATGCGGGTGGGTAGCAAGTCCTGCCTGTAAAGGGCTCTGGACCAGCACATTAGAAGCTGGGGGTTGCTCTGACAGTTATTCAGGTGAGATATATTTGGGTAGGGACCAGCGTAGCATCAACTTTGACAGCTGTTTTGTTGAGAGAGAGCCTCCTGCCCTGCCGCAGAGGATGGGCTCCATCGTGCCAACGTGCATTTTCATCTCTGCTGGCCATGAGGCTAAAAAACGCCGATTCACATGACCCAGGCACGGAGGCTTCCAAGCTGCCTCCGTCTCTCCCAGTAGCGGAGGAAGGAGAAGGCGGTGCTGAAAGTCTGCCGAGACCCAAGGTGGGAAGAAATCTTGGCTGGCCAGATTCAAAGCATTTGGACCAGGAATTACGGTGACTGAGCTCCCGGCCATGGAAGCCTCCACCTGGCAGTACTATGGATATTTACGGGATGACACAAGTAAAGCGAGGGGGAGAGACTGCGCTTCTTCCCAGGGAGCCTCTGCAGGGATATGCGAGGATTATACTTTGCTGCAACTTGGCCAGGAGGGCCTGGGGCACAGGCTGGAGAGGGGGGACCTGCCCGACCCTGGGAGCGACACACAAGCCCCTGCCAAGAAGTCAGAGATGAGCAGCAGCGGGCAGAGAGGGCAGCGGGGGCTGGCAGAGGAGCCGTGCTTGGAAGACCACCCCATGTCGAAAGGGTGGGGGAGAGGGGAGGAGGGTGAAGACCCTCCGAAGGTGTACGAGATGGAGGTTGGGCACAGGCGAGCGGGGACGGGCAGGACGGTGAAGCCGGTGGTGTACAGGCTGGAGGAGAGCGAGTACAGGCGCCTGATCGAAGAGGCAGAAGCAGAACCTGAGGAGGAATGGGAAGCGACAGAGCACAAGGTACCTGTGATTCAGGAGGGCTACGCAGGGGACAGGAAGGCGGCAAGTCCGAGCCTAAACAGGCTCAACGCTTTCCAGGGAGTCCTGAGGAGGCAGATAAGCCGTTCGGACTCTGAAAGCAGTGCAGAGAGCAGGCAAGTGAATAAACTGACCCTGAACTCTCCCTCAGAGCGAAACAAGCCAAGTGTCCCCATCAGATCGGACAGCTTCGAGCGAAACGCCATGCTCATGGATTACATTTTGCAAAGCAAACAGGAGGCAACAACATCTGTTTCCTACGTCCCCAGAGAAAGCAGCAAGGCAGCTGAAAGCTTCAGGCAGGCGATGAGCTTCGCCCCCCTGCCTGACGGCACTCCGGACCTCTGCCAGAACAGCCAGACCGGCGAGGAGGAGCCGGCCAGGAAGCCCGAGCCAGACAAGCAGGTAGCGACGAGCCTCGAGAGAATGGTCTCTGCAGTTGCAAATTATGCTTCGGTGGCTAAAGACACTGAGAAGCTTTCAAGACAGAGCAGCAGCCAGCTCCTTGAGAGCAGGGAGCAGCTCGGGGGTGAAGCAGATGCAGGGATACTCGACTCCTACGGCCAGAAAAAAACCCCACCGGCCCCTCCTGTCAGGTCCCACAGCAAAGAGAGCCTGGCTTTGAGTATGAGCAAGACTGTGGCAATGACGGAGGCGCTGCTGGAGCCCCGCAGCGATGCAGTGAAGCCTGCCAAGGAGCAGTGGGTAGCTGCAGGAGCGGAGCAGCTCACTGGAGGCAGGACTGCAGGAGGAGGGGGCTCAGAGGAGCCGGAGCGGAAGGGGAGGAAGAGTCAGGAGGATGAGAAAGTGCTTAAAGTTGCCGACGCAAAGAAAACCTTCGAAAAGCCCAAGCCAGCGGAGGGGAAGGCAGCGCCGCCACCGCCCAGCGCTGCCAGAAAAGGTGAGGCGTGACGGCTCTGCCGCGGGTGGGCTGGAGCCCCTGGTGCCGTGGGGCCAGGGTGGATCCACAGCCGAGGGCTGGGCGGTGAGGGGAGGTGGGAGCGTGGCGGTCGCGAGGTTTTTCAGAAACTACCTGCCTCGTCCCAGCCGAGCGACAGGCGGGATGGGCTGGGGGCGGGGAGAGATCTGTGGTCCTAACGGGGCAGGGCGAAAAGCCGGTGTTGATTCGCATCTACTGTCTGCTCAGTAAAAGCACTTCTTGCAGTGAAACTTTTTTGTGAGAAAGAGATTTGCTTTTTAAGACTCTCCTGTATATAAATAAGCGTAATATCCAGCACCCCCCTGCTGCTTTTCATGGATGGATACAGTGCCGACGCGCCCGCATACTTTCTCCCACCACCATTTAGGATTATTTGCTGCTGTCTCTCTAGGCACCGGGTGAGCCAATGTAGTTTTATTTTAGTTATGGCACAGGATGGAGGCATTACTTTCCTTTTTCTCCAGCACTGTGACTTAGCTGAGTAAGGCTTTCAGGAGAACGATATCCACTTGGAAGCCCTTTCACTGAAAACTATGGATAAATGAACTTTGTTTAAATTTTACTGGTAAAACAGCAGTTAGGCAGAAATAGGGATTGATTAGAAGTGAGCGTTTGTTTGAAAGTTTGGATCCTGCAAGGACTCATGTTGGTTAACCTGCACCTTCTGTTTATTGACAATCTGGGATTGTGGATTTCCTTATAAGGGAAAATAAATGTGTTAAGGCACAGGAAGCCTTTGCTAGTTTTGAATTGAATATCATGTTAACTTAAAAAATAGGTGTGATTATCCCACCACGCTTGGTACGCTGTGCTGTCAATTATTGCCACTCACAGAAGTCATGAAACCAAGTCAGGATATGAACAGAGTTTGTGTGTGTGTCGGCGACAACAAAAAAACCTACGGCGATGAAAAATAGACCCTGTCCTCTCAAGAAACATCTGAAGACACACTGTCATTTAAAGAAATAGGGTTGTGAAATATTTGTCACCGTAAACTCTCTGCCGTCTGGCAGACTGGGGCTCTGCACATGAAGCAGCGCTGGTGCTGGCGTTATCAGGGTGTCTGGATCCCCACAGCCTCTCCGCTGCTCCTCGAGCGGGAGATCTATCCGATGAAATGGCACAGCTGATCTGGTGTGTTTTCCTCAGCCAGAGCAGACAGAGGGATGTTTTCGTCAGCAAGGAGGCGGGCATCCTTTGCGGGGAGCAGAAGGAGCAGGTGGATGCACCAGGTGATCTTACACAGGGAGGGGGCGAGAAGGGAGAGCAGGGAATCCCACTCCAGCCCTAAGGCAATACCGGCTACAGCTAAATCACTCCTGACAGATGTTTACCTGCTTGTTCTTCAGAAGAAATAGGGAGGGAGGGTCAAGACAGTCTATTTCAGTGCTGAACGCTGAAAATGCTGCACTAAAGAAGAAGAGGAATAGCTTCTCATTTTCCTAAATCTGTGACATAGCCTCGTTTGCATTTGTTTTGGGGTTTTTTTAATCTGATTCTGAATATCCATCTTCCTGAATCTCGTACTGCCCAGCTGAACAGATCTTGCATCTGTTTACCATTATGTGATTCCTTTCTTATATCTTCTTATTCCTTTCTTACACCTCTGACTTTTCCAGCACCTTTGGTCCAACTTGATCCTAGACAGCAGGGAGAGAAGCAGAACAAGATGGCAAAAGGATTCAAAACTGGTTGAATAATGAGGACAAGACTAGGATGGGTGATAAGTGTAACATGGAGCGCTACAGGGACCACGGTGCCAAGCCTCACGCTACTGCTCACTGCTCAGAGCCCCTGCTCGTTGCGTGGTGCCTGGCGGGTCTTTTTGCTGCTATTCAGAGTGATAGGAAGTGTCAGTCCCAGCATATTCGTGTTGTAAATAAAATACAGCTTGCTTTTTCCTTTTTTTTTTTTTTTTTTTTGTGTGTGTTCTGCTTTCTTGTCTCTCTCTTTCTAGTTAATCATCTGGTGCAGTGGAGGCGGCAACAAAGCAAATCCCATCTGTTGCAACTAATTGCTTTTTTTTAATTTGGTGTCCCAACATTTTAATTAGGTGGTGGGACCGCCTCCCCTTTATGGCAAAAATGGGGAAAAAGAAAGAAAGAAAAATGTCACAGTCCCATACAATGATGGAGGAGAAAACTACTTGAGGAAATATACGAGCTCGGAATTCATTTAGAGATTTCCTTTCACTGTGAAAACTGAGGGCACCACTTATTTCTGTGCCTTTCCTATAGAGGAGTTGGCAGGGGGGTGTGTGACATCTGTATTACTGCACATAACATGCACGAGAGCGTGTGTACGCAGTCATAAATGCGCGTTATGAAAGGTATTGTAAATCATTAATAACAACAGCATAAATTATTAATGCCCATCCTGACTTAATGTTCGCTTCTTATTACTTACCACTCTCTGGCATCCTCCATCCCTCCCCAGCAGCACACAAACGATGTCATCGCCAGTGCTCGCTCACCCCAGCGGGTTTTCATGACCCTTTGGGGAGGGCACTTGCGACCTGACCCCCATTTACAGGGTCTGGGAGTAGCACAGGGGCTCGTCCGATGTCACACAGGAAGGTGGGGCACACCTGGGAATCAAACCAAGGGGTGCTGACTCCCACCCCTCTGCTGTAAATCGCATCTTCCTCTTTCCTCCCTGTCCACATGCTCTGGTACACGCTGGTACACTTCGCCCTGGCTGTCATTCGAAAAATCCAATTGAATATATTGCTCTCCTTATCTTCATTCCATAATTCTACAGCTCCCCTTTCTGGCCAAGGATTGAATAAGGCCAAACCAAATGGATTTTGCTCGCTCTCTCCAGACAAACACTTTGCTGGATCTGGGGAACAGGGCGGCACAGGGCAACACTTCCCTGGGCGGAACACGTAATCCCATCCAAGAGACAGAATCGATTAAGCCATAATCAAGAGCTGTTATGTGGTGGCTGTGAGTACAATTCTGTCTTGGCAGCTGCTCAACCTCTGATGACCATTGAAATGTCCCTTAAAAACCAGGCTTGTGAGCAGTTTAATAAAGGTACCCTCACCATTCGAGATGTGCCCAACAGACACAGAGAAAGTGAGGCAGAAAGAAGAAACCTAATGCTATTCCACACACAGAAAATGGCTTCTTTTATTTTTTTTTTTTTTTTTTTTGCATTGCAATCAGTTCAGATTTCCCTACATTAAAATCCCACTACATTACTGGAATGTTAAGTGAAATGATGTCCATGGGAGCAGCTCTTGTCAGTGCTGCCGGATCTGGCGTCGTGTATCTAAATCACGAGAGCCATAGAAGAAGAAATATTAAAATACGCAACTTTCAGGAGGGAGAACCTAGTGCTTCCTGTAAAGTTATTTAAATATAATAATAAATCAAAAGGCTTCAAGAACTGAATAGATCAATAGTGGGCACAAATGCCCTTCAAAAGTTGTATAACTTGGGTATTTGCAAACCCCGAGGTCTGAAACGCAAACTGTCATATTTTGTGTGACTTAGACGCTAAGCTGCAAAATAACAGGACTTTAAATTGCTGATCTCTCTAAACCCTCCGTAAGCCGTTTTCCTTCATTCAGAATATATTTAGCAACGAGGATTTAAGCGAATTGAAACGTTTGAGACAAATTCATCCCCCGAGTGACTTTACTGGTTCTGAACGACCGGCTTTGCCGTCCATCTGAGATCGCCCAGAGACTCCAAGCTAAGTTGCATCACGTCAGCCGAAGGCCAAAGGAGCCATCAACCATTTTCTCCTAGAAAGAGGTGCCTCAGGTGTTTGCACCTTTACTTTTTCTAACGAATAGCACCGCGCTGGCAAGGACGGCTGCGGGGCATGCCAAACGCCTTACTTAGAAGGCACGCCAGGATCATCATAGGAACAGCCCGGTGTGAGTTATTGCAGTGATGGAGTTGGTGCATATTTGCAAGGAAGCTAAATTTAGCTGCTGACATCAGTTTCAGAGGTGGAGTCTGCAGACACGGTGCTGTTTCCGTATAAAGGCTGTGAGATAGGCTGTTGGCAGCCACCGTGCATCGATGTAGCAGAGGGTAAAATGTGTGGGATCGGTAAAACTAGTGAAATGTATTTTTTGAATAAATTCTGAATCTTTTCTGCAAATATTTAATAATCAGGTGTATTGGTACTGATAGAAGGACAGACTTTGTGGTATGGTTCCTTGTAGCTGCAAGAATTTGGTAATGGGATATTTTCCTTCACAAAAATTAGAATTTGTGACATATTTTGACAAGTTGTTGGGCTTGCATCACTCCAGCTATAATTTCAGTACTGTTTGTTAGAGTGAGTTTATTCAGCTGAAGTGATGAAGATTACTGTTTACAGTGGAACCAAAGAGCACGTGCAAAACCTCAGCCGTTCCTTCTGTTCTGGAAGACTTCAGCCTGAAATTCGTGTCATTTCTTCATCACCTTGTACAGTGAGCTGTTGCGGTCTAAATAGCTCATAACTCCTGGTCAGGACCCAAGCGATCTTTAGAGCGTTTCCGTCCAAACGTTTAAAGAAGCGCTAGCAAAAACGCAGCAGGTATCGTTTCCTTCCCAGACCATCCTCAGTGACTCTTCCCAATCCGCGCTGAGCAACCTGTGCTGCGGGAGGATCCATCCCTGCAGCAGCAGCATGAGCCAGGAAATAGCCCTTCAGGTGGCAGTTATTGAGAGGACCAGCAGATTCCTCAGGAGAAATTTCACTTTGCGTCTTCCGTACATCGCTCTCTTTCTAGACGGATGCCAAACCTCTTCCTTGGTGTCTCTTCCAAGCTGTTGGGTAGTTCTGGGTACCGCCATGAAGCTGTTGTTTTTCAACCCAGGGTAAAGCATTGCCTGGCCCATGATTAAAATACCGTTTCAAGCTTGCCCACTGTTTTGAGCTAGAAGGAGCTGTGCCTACCTGTATTTTTAAGCACCATTTTATATCCTCGTATGATATCTTTTTTATAAAGCTCTAAGCCACACGCACAGGTTCAAGACTCCTAATGAATTAATGGCCATGGGACTGGCAGTCAAGACACTCAGCTCTATCACTGACTCATTGCATGACCTTCAACAAGTCACGTACCTACGTGGAAAAGATGAATCACAACCTAAACCCACTAGACTACAGACTACCTGCAGGTCTGCTCTGAGGCTGCCAAACTGCTTTTGTTTTCTTCTTTTTCAGCTTTAAAGAGGTTGTTAGACGGAGGAGGGTGGAGAGTAGGTGTGTTGGGCTGGCTTTCAGGAGGAAGGCATTAATTTCATGGTAATTGGTGCCGCGGGCAGTGTGTGGCAGGGATGCAGGTTTGCAACTCTAATCTTTGGGTGTATAATTCTTTAATCAAGGTGTTGCTCAGTGCGTAAGAGAGGTTTTCCTAATTATTGAATCAGTGGTTATACTAGTGTCAAAGTTTAACAAATGTTGGATAACATTTGTTTGTTTAATTTGTAGCTACTCCAGCATCCGATATTTCCATCAGCTGTAGTCAACAGCCAGACCCTGGCAAATGTATCTGAGAGGCTTTTCTGCACGTTTTCACACCCAGCTATCACGTAACAGGGTGTAGTTCACAGTCCTGTCGCGGTTTCGTGGGGGAAGAGGAGGGTGCTCTGCTCATCACGACACACATATTTCTCCAAATTCTGAAGGATTATAAGGGGAGTTGCAGGTGTGTCACTCCCCTGAAAAATTAGGCCCCTTAAGCACCTAACTGCATGCAAATGAAATGGCAAATATTGACCAAAACGTATAAGGAAGCTAGACTAGCTTTTGGTTTTGGCCATGTATGGTAAACACTGCGCAACGTGGGCACTGATCGAGCATCATTCATCTGCTCTGCGAGTTCCCTGGAGGAACAGAAACACGCAGCCCTTGAGAGCGGTATCGCCCCGCGTGCCTTGAGGTACGGGCTGTGCAGGTACTCACCTTCTTACCGCTTGCTGCATTAACGTCAGCCTCTTCCATTGAACAGCTGAGATTAAAAAAACCCTTTACAACCCCCTAAGCCAGCACCGCATCCCCCAAAGCAGCTTTACTTTTAGCCCAACGGGAAGCACCTTTGGGTTCCAGCTCCCATCCCGCGCGCCTCAGTCAATGTGACATTTTAGCCGGGGCTTAAGCTCTCCCTTTGTCACCGCAAGTGCCCTCTTCCACAGCAGCGACAGGCCCCAGCAAGCCGGCGTGACAAAAACGAGGTGTTTTTTCTTGCAGAACTGTTGGTTCCCTGCAGCGTTGCATCTACCGACAGCAGGCTCTAGCTGCGTCGTGCTTGAGGACCCACTGGGAAGGGGCTCTGCCTCACCCACCGCATCACCGCCCGCAGTTTTCGGTTGCGTTGCCCCAAACCCTCACTTTGCGCTTTGCTGCCAGCGCGCCCCCACCATCGCTCGCACCTCAGAGCACGACAGCACCGGCCCTGCGGGGAGCCGCCGCCGGGCCTGTGAGGGAAAAGCCAGGCTGGGGGCCACCGCGGGGCGCCGACCGGCCGTGGAGCTCAGCGCCTGAGGGGAACAGGGCTGCCGCCACCCCGCCGAGGGGAACGGGGCTGCCGCCACCCCGCCGGGGCCGTTGAGGGGAGAGGAGAGGTGGCGGCGGGGGCTGGAGCGCGGGCCCGGCCCCCTCAGGGAGGCTCCCGCCCTCACGGCGGCTGAGGGGCGGCCGCCGGGCTGCGGGGAGGCGGGAGAGGGGGGGGAGAGCGAGAGCGCCGCGCCACCATTGGCTAGACGGGCCGCCAATCACCCCTCCGCCCTCGCCCTCCGCTGGGCGAGGCGGGGCAGGGAACCGCGCGAGTGCTTTCATGAGGGGGCGTGGCCCACCGCGCGGGGAGGCGCGGCCACAAGAAGGCGGGGCTTCGCCCCGGCTCTGCCCGCCCCCGCCCCGGGGCGGTCAGTCGGGCGGCGGCGGCGGCGGTAGCGGCAGGCGGCGGAGGCGGCTCCGCCGGGCTGAGGAGCGGACGCGGGGAGGCGGCTCGGGATCGCGGTGCGCGGCACGGCGGAGTGGGCGGGGAGGAGGAACCGGGGAGAGGGACGGCGCCCTGCGGTGCGGTGGGTGGCAGCTGGCGGGGCGGCAGGGCGGGCGGGCGGGCGGGCGGCCCGGCGCGGAGAGGCGGTGGTGCCCGCGGGAGGGCGGCGGGGCAGGGCAGGGCAGGGCGGGTGGGGGTCCGGCCGGGCGGGCCCTTCCTCCGCGGGGCCAGCGGTTGCCGCCGAGCCCTTCCTGAGGCGGCGGCCGCTGTCAGCGCCCGGGCCTGCGGGGCGGGCGGAGGGGGTGGAAGCGGGCGGGGGTGGGGGGGAAGCGCCTTCCCCGCCCCGGTGGTTGGTCGCCGCGCTCAACCCGGGGTTTCTCCCCCGCTCTCCTCCTTATTAGGTAGCGAAGCGGCTCAGGGTCGCCGCCGGTTCCGGCATCCGGCCGGGGCTCGCAGGTTGCCGGCGGGGCATGCCCGAGGCGGGGCGGGCCCGGGCTCTCCCGCCGCAGCTCGGGCAGGGCAGCCCCGGCGGCCCCGCACACCTGATGCCCGCTGCCGGCCCCGGCCGCCCCTCCTGCCAGGAGAGGACGGGGGCTGCTTCTTTTGTTCGGCAGGGGTTGGTTTTTTTTTCCTCCCCCTCCCGCAACCCCCCATCCTCTTTTTTTTTTTTTTTTTCCTGGCGATGCAGCAGCTCGGTGGCACCGGCGTCTGCGTGCCCTCAGCCTCCGCTGCCACCGGGTAACGTTGCAGAGGACAAAAGATGACCAGAGGGTTTAGTTTCGGGTTTTTTTTTTTTTGATTGGATATATGCCACGCCGTTATTAATGGCTTTTCTGAATCTGTTTGGCTGATGTGTAAAGTCCTGGCTTGTATGACATGTTCCTGGGCTTTGTTTTTCTATGCAGAAAGCCACATTGTTTTCATAGCAGTGTGTCAAAGACCAGAATTTAAAGGTTAGTACTTACCTGTGCCTGAGCTTCTCTGCTCAGGATACCCGGAAAGGTGTCTGACACGCAACCGCACAACCGTTCGGCTGTAGTAGCCTGGTCTAGACAATGTGATGCTGTGACTGCACAGGAGACAGGCCTGGAAAAAAAAAAAAAAAGGACTGAAAGCTGACTGGAAACAAAAGTAAAACTGATTGATGCAGTTTTATTGTTAAAGAGAAGTGATATGCATTAGTGTTGTGGGGTTTTTTTTAATAGCTGTAGTTTCAGTCCTGTGCGTGTTTGTTTGAGCACATCTATTCAGCCTATTCATGCAGATGTGCATGTGGATTAGTATAAGCAAGACCAAGGATGGCAGCAGAATGAGAGAGTGACATTTTGAATGTACGAGGCTGTGGCGGGTTTTTCGGTTTGCTGATACCGATTCCAGTTTAATTTTAGGCCAGGCTGTATCCAAATTACCTGCCACTGTCCTCTCTCTTCACGTGCCTTCATAAGCACATGCAGGAGAGAAGCTCTGTGCCCGCTGGAAGTGTGGGAAAATGGTGTGAACTGGCACAGTCCATCCTGTAAGAAGCGCGTTCGTGTGTGCCGAACGTGCGATGGCTGGAGAAAACAGTGGGTATCTTGTGCGTGAGGCAGGAGAGGATATATGCGATTTTCATGTGAAAAACAAGCATTGAATCATCTTTTCTGCTCAAGGGGAAAAACACAGATGGCTGCGCACTCACCGAGACGTTTTATTGCAGCAAATACTCGTGTTAGCTAAAGACTGCGCGCACAAAGGTAGAAGATCAAATACTGTTGTGATAAAGTCAACGCGTGTTTATTTTGCGTGTGTATGTTTTTAGTATTGTCAGTAGTCACGCAGTGAGACCTGACGTGCTCGGGTACATGTCAGGGAGCATTTGCTTTGTGTTTGTTTTAATACAGCACTTCATAATGGTAATTTTTCAATGGTCACTTGCAGCCTTTTATACAGATTGCTTTAATCAGCATTTGTGTGTCTCTGTGTTCTCTGTTGGCATTACTGTATCTTCTAGTGAGCTGCCTTTTCAAACATCATTGGATTTTTTCAAGTAAAATCTTCATGCTTATTGCATCTGTCACTTCTGGGATTCACTCCAAGCAAAAGGCAGAGATTCAGTTTAATGGCAATGAGAAGGAATGCACAGAAGGGTAAAATATCAGCTTTCCTGAGTGATGCAGCAAAGGACACTGAGAGATCTGCCCTCACTAGCTGTTCCATGCACCACGTTCAAGATTAATATTAGGCTGTAATGACGCCTTCATAAAATGGCTCATTAAAGCACAACGTTGTGTTTTGATCCTAAGACAATTTATGTTATTGGTTTTAATTTGGTTATCGATTCCGAGGAATACAACTTGGATGCCAGCTTCCTATTTTGAAGACCTGAGCAAAACACTTCCTGGCCTGAGCCTGCAGCTCGGTGAGGTCATCAGCGCACCACTCCCAGGGCTAGGAATGTCCTTTTAGGCAAACTCACAGGCACATTTTCACTTGACTTTTAAAGTATGGGTTGGTTTGTTTTGATTTTGGTTTACTGAGGCTTTTGTGATAATCTCAGCCCTTCTCTAAGGATGTGTCGGAACAGAAACTCACTGAGGATTTGAAGTGCCCCAGTTTAAGCGTTTACAGGGCATATGAACGAGAATTAAATGTCTGTGTTCTCTTCTAGCTCTTTCCCTGTAGTCTCCCCCACTGAATATTCGTGGTCTGCTTATATTCTGGTTGTTAACTGTGAAATTAGTCTGATTAGAAACTGCTTACAGCTTCAGTTTACAGGCACCCTGGTTATGTAGCCACACGTGAAAAGTCAGATTGTGGGTGGCTTTAGGCTGACAGGGCGTGAACTGGTATTTTTTTTTTGTCATGATATGCACAAATGCAGGTGGTGGTGGCATTGCTGGGGTGGACGGCACATGGAAACTAAGGCAGAAAGGTTTAGGTTCGCTGAAGTGACTCAGGAAAGCTATCGGTGAAAGCTGATTATTCCGGAGGTGTAGAATATACCAGTATAGTTGGGAATCAGTTACTGGACCTTTTCTTTCTATTTGCTAATAGGATTGCTGTGTTCTGTTTTTCCTCATGGGAGTAACTATACTAAAAATTGATTATTTGTTTCTTTTTGAGGTGGTAATCATTCAGTATGTGACTTTATATGTGTTTTTAGAGGATAGCGTTAGGCACATAAAATACCAGGGTGACCCTAGAATCACTCAGCTTCTCGGTGTAGCAGTGACGAGCCTGAGAGGTCCCACTGGCAGGTCTGGCTTTGCACCGGAGGACTCTCTGATGCTGAGTCTGGTGCTGATGGTCCTCAGAGGAGCACGCTGTCTGGAGAGGTTCCTCATGGAATATGCCAGCCATTAGTTGTATTGGCAACCATTAGCGGTGTACGTGCCTGCATGGGTTTGTGTAGTGAATACAGATCTGATCCGAATTAATGGCTGGGTGCAGAGGTAGGGATGTAGCTGTGAAGTAGAAGGTGACTGTTTGGAGTCAGTAATTTTACATTACACCTCTCCCGTGCAGTTCTTCATGGCAATAGGACAGATATAATCTCTTTCCAGCAGACATCTTCGTAACGAGTCACAGAGTGCCCCTGAGATGGACAAGGCTTTAGTGATGGAATACTGTAAAGGCTTTAAAGTCCCGTTCTGTAGGCCAGGAACTAGCAAGGAACTTGACAGAGGGATAATGAAAATGGTATCTGCTCCTGCCTCCTTAGAGGAAAAAACATGTTGTTCTCTGAAGGCTGCCAGCCTGCTGGCGCTGTTGTGGTGCTCATTGATAGAAGAGATCTCCTCGGTTTAGAGGTGACAATGCAAAACATGGGCTCTTTGACCATTTTCCCCTCTTTGCTGCTCTTCTTCATTAAAGAGTTAGTTACCAAGGTGGAATCACCAGCGCTGGAGAAAGGACAATAGCATTTCTTCAGCGTTATCACTTTGCTTCTTCCACGTTATTGGCTTTGTCTTGCCCAATTTTGTTGATGGTAACAATGAATGATATATAACATGCTTTTTGCTATGAGCATGTAATGACTCTTTTTGAGGTCTGGCTCTCAGCGGGAGAAGCTGGACGGAGTTGGATTGGTTATAGTGACTCTTTGACATAGAGCTGGGCCTCTCAATCCATTGTAATTAGGTTATTCTTGTTTTCCCTTTTAATAATTTAATTTGAAAAGCAATGGAAATAAAATTAAAACTGTGGTGGGCTCTGACTTAAAGTGATTAAGGTTCAGCCTGATGCGGTCAGGCGTGCTGAGATGAGCTTGCAGCTTTCATCTGGAGCATTGCTGAGCTGCACTTAAGGCCAAGTGTTCACTTTGGAAAGGGCCACGGTTTCCCTGTGGCTCTCCAGATCTTGGCCAGCCAGAGCATCTTTGTAATCCATATATGTAGAAGCATATACGTAATCGATGTACAGTTCTTCTTAGCCAAATATTAAGGCAACCATTTCTGCAGTCTTAGCAAATGTGCCTGAGCAGATTCATGAAACTGGAGGAGAGTGGTGTGCCTAAAGCTAGACTGTATTTGCATCCCTGTGTGAACCTAGGCGATACATTTCACCTGCAATTCCTGGTATAAATAGTTCTGGAAAATGGACTTCAAATCGTTCTGGTCAGAGTATTTAGAAATGTGGGAACTTCCCCTCCCTCCCCCGAGTTCTGCATAGAGTTGCCATAGAGACTGTGTTCGGGAGTCCTTGAAAGCCCATTGTTTATCTCATAAATGTATAAACCTGCTGTATTGAAATATCACGCTTTGAAGCACCCCTTCCCATGCAAATCTGATAGGGACTTGACATCCTATGGTCCTGCATGTTTCAGAACTGGACGTGCGTTGGGCACAATCAGACAAACTGATAATGGGTGTAATTAGCACCACCAGGGATTATAGCAGGCTATAACAAATTCAAGCAGTAGTAAGCACCCTGTCCCTTGGGAGCTGGGCAAACTGGCAGTGCTGGGCAGATGATCATTTGATGTGGAAGACAGTCATCAGCAAAGGCTTGATGGTGAGGGGCTCAGCTCGGTGCTAGCTTTACCTCTCGAAATTGCCTTTCCCCCCCCCCCGCCCCCTTTCACTTTAAATACTTAAAAACCTCACGATTTGTTAGCTCATGCTGGAATCTTGAACACCCAACCAACTCGGGGTATATACTTGGCATTTACTTGGCATTTTTCATCATATGGTGGCCAGACAGCGTTACAGTTGTTTCTGGCAGTGACCCGTGTGGAACAGATTGATGATATCCTTGCTTCCAAATTGGGAATGGGAGGTTAAGCATTTTGCTCAGGGTCTTGCAGGTAGTAGGCTGGGAATACTTCTAGCATAGCATGCGAAGTGTACTTGTTTTACAGATGGTTCGTGTATTTGCACGAGTACCCAGTCTGTGTGTGTATAAATGGCCATTCTTACCCTTAGCTTTTCAACCAGTTTCTTACTGCAGCACTTACATTGCATGTTGGAGGTTGGAGTAAATAGCCACAAAGCCGTCGTCTTCAGAACAGGAAGTGGATTAATTTTTATTGAGTTCTCAGTGAATTTTTTTTTTTTTAAGGTTTATTTTCATTTTTGGATCTGCTGAGATCTCTTTGCAAGGCAGGAAAAAAATCCAGAGCCAGCTCAGACAGACATGAGTTGCCAGACATACTTCAGCAAGACATACTTCTGCTTTAGCACAGCGTGGAGTGTAGGCACAAAACCTTTGTAGCTGAGTGTCATTGTGCCTTCCAGCATCTTTTTCCTGGCTACTGCTGCTTTCTGGAGCAATTTGTTCAAGTTCAGTGTAGTGGTTTAAGGTGCTGTTGTCTAAAGGTGGGCTACCGTGGTTTGGCCTCCTGTTTCCCCATGCACATGTGTTCTCTCTACCCTTCACTTTGCTCCCTGGTGTTTCTTTAGGGGTAAAGGTTATCTTTTTGTTCTTTATATGTAGTGCTTGCCACATTGATCTTTTGGTCTGCTAGGGGAATTCTTAAGCACTAGGAAAGATCACATAAAAACCAGCTGGGGCTTATCTTGGCGTAATACCGCCTGTTGTTTTGGCCGGTCTCCTCCAGAACTGCTGTAAATGCCACAGGGAGTCTCAAAGGGCTGGAAGCGTGGGTTGCACGTGCAGTGACATGACTGTCAAGCCGACAGGTAAGTAAAGCTTAAAGGTCATCAAACACAGGCTGTAATTCTTCATGCCACTTACTGAAAACAAGTTCTCCAGCCAAGAGCAGCAGCTGCAGGTGCCTCCCCCAAGAAATCAGCCTTCGCTCAGCCTGTATCGGGGTGCAGTTCTCCCCGTCGGGTAGGCAGAGGGCTGTCGTGGGAATACTGGGGGTGTCAGGGACAGCAGGTACACCCTTCATCCTTGGCACAGGGACCCTGTGGGTGTAGAAGGTGTTTTGTCCTTCTTCCACCTGAAATCTTTCTTCATAGTGTAACAGAAATGTTTATTAAAGCTGCTTACTAAACTAAATACCCTTTCCTAACTACATTTTTTTTTTTTCTTGCCTGCCTAGAGAGGCGAGAGAGGTGCTCGGTGTTGTGCTCGTGGTTTGACACCAGCTCGCCCAGGTTGCTGTCCTCTTAGCTACGGCGTGCGGCAGCCGGGGCTCTCCTGCAGCCCAGGACAGCAGCCTTGGCCTGAAACGGCTCAGCGACAAACAACATCTGTAGGACAGAGGAAATGTGTTTGAACTTGGAACCCTTTGCTAAAACAGATGTTTGAGGGGCTGTAATTGGTACCACAAGATAGGGATTTAAAATCAAGTTAGCAGATTGAACTATCTGGGTTTGAGTTTTAGCCTCCTCCAGTCCCTTCCACCCTCCCCCCAGCCCTGATTTCAAATTGCACGTTACGGAAACGGGACAGAATGACAATGGTACTCTTTGAATTATAGGCTGCCTGGCCAGAAGAGCTGGCAGGACGGCAAATGGAAATCTGGAGAAATACACGCCAGTTCCAACTGTGAGAATTGAGATTCATTGTGCAGCTTATTTGTACAGCATTAAAATCTGAAACGCATTTGCGTTGTCCAGTCTGAACCTTCTGTGTTCTTCTGTTGAGGATATTATCTTTGACAATTACCCATGGTTGGATTTATTTTGAGAACATCAAAAGCAGTTCAATGCAAGTGCCTCACCTGTTGGGTGGGTGTTACTGAGTAGCTTGAGAAGTGAGTCGCCAAATTGGGCTCCCATTTAGGTAGCACTTGGATGGAGGAAGGTGTTTCTCAGGGTATGCTAATCAAGCCCATTGCTATTTTTTGGAGTAGAGTGTCTCCCTTCAGACTTTCACTGTGGTGGACCACACTGGTCTGTGCTGTAACTCCAGTTTAACCATGACATTGTCCGTGTCTCTGGCCCATCACATCTGCCATTGTAGGGCTGAAAACAAACTCCAGACACCACAACAGCGGTGTACGGCTGCAGTGCTGGTCCAAGAGGTGCTGCCATTACACTTGGCCATCCTCCTCCTCTCTGATCACAGTCCCCCGAGGCAGTGGTGTCTTCTTAGCGGGCTCCCAGCAGGTCTGGGTGTTGTGTTCCATCCAGCAGAGCAGAGGAGCCTTTGTGGTCAGGCAGGGCCATCTGGAGAATGCTGCATCCTTGCTTGGTCAGTCTGACTCACACTTGGCTGGTCTATTCGTGAGCCTCGGTTGTGCTGATCTGTTGTTTCTGCTTTCTTTCTAAGTTGTGAGGAATTTGTGTCCCAGCTAACTTTGTGTTTGTAGCAGAGGGCTTTCTGCAGGTCTTGGTTTCCTGATGGTGGCTCTCAGGCTCTGGTGCTACAGTGCTCTTGAAGAACTGGGACCTGTGACCTTTTATCTACGAGACCGTTTATCTCCTTAAAACATCTGTAGCATTTATAGTTTCTTCCTGTGGATACTGTGCCATGTTGTAATTGAGGAGGAATAGAAAATAGTTTGTCAAGTCCTTTCGAGATTTTTCCTTTCGATAAGTCTTCTTGTAATTTTTTT
This sequence comes from Leptosomus discolor, assembly GCF_034619465.1. Lineage (NCBI taxonomy): Eukaryota > Metazoa > Chordata > Aves > Leptosomiformes > Leptosomidae > Leptosomus > Leptosomus discolor. The sequence goes on along the minus strand of NC_141406.1, from coordinate 15,154,668 downwards.
TTTTTTTTAAGGAATGATCCAATTAACTGTAAGCAAGGAGTAGCAGTGTAATGTTTCCAATAATGTCGTAAAGCCACTGGAGTTTAACAGTAAATCTGCTTACCTTAGAATATACTGTGTTAATTGAATTACCTTCGTGTCTGCACCTCTTCATGACTTTTGCAGAATGGGAAATCCTGCACGTGTGGTTCTTCCTGGGCTTTAGGCTCCCAGCACCTGGGTACTGGCTTCTAGCTTAAGTTCATCGCTGAAGAGGACAGGCCATGTCCTATATTGGGAGCTGGATTTCAGGTCTAATGGCTACTAGTGAGCTCCTCTGTCACACACATAGAAAGACTTATGTTTGCCATTTATTTCAGTTGGGCGTGTTTGATTGCTTCAAGATAGGAGAAAATACAGTTGTTTTCTGCTGTCAGCACTGTGTCTCATTAGAAAAAAAGTGCTTGTGCCCTTAGCTGGTTAGTTGGGAAAGGTGGGTCCTGGTGGTCATTTGGTGGGGGAGAGCTCTTTCTCTGTTCATAACCACCATCCTTAACTGGTACTAAGCTTTCACCCAAAACCAGGTTTAAAAAAAAAAAAAAAAAAGCTTGCGATGTATCTCAGGAATATGGTCTGGAAGAAGCTTGCATGTAACCTTCAAGAGAGCAGAAGAATTCGGCAAATTGGGGTAGCAGCTCTGAACAGACTGATACTTCCTTGTTAGCTCAGTTGCACTGATAAGAGAACTAGGTCAGCTCTGGGGAGAAAGCATTTTATCTGCATACTTCTCTTAACTGGAATCCTGGTGCTTGGCTGTTGTAAGAGGCTCGCTGACTTGCAGCTCTGCACAGGGGGTTGTGCTCGCTCTCTCACGTTTTCCTCGGGGTCACAGTGTGGTCTGAAGCCCTGTTGCTCTCCTCTCTGTGGCATGTGCTGCTTTTACTGTGGGGGTGATGCAGTCAGTCCCCAGGGGTGTAAGTAGCATCTTCCATCGTGCTGGTGTAATGTCTCTGGCTGAAGTTCATAGGGCTGTTGTTCAGCTCTGGAAGTGTATTGCTCCATCTCTTGGCAGTGGATGAGGATACAGTGTGCAAAGAAGCCTCTCTGGTGTTTATTCCAGTGGAGAAAGTGGAGGAGAACGAAGGCTCTTGGAGTATGAAGGGCTGTGGCCTTCTGTGGTCGGCCGCTGGAGCAGTGGTGTCATAAGGTGGGAGTCTGTCTACTCCAGCACAAGGTTTCCCTTTCCTTACCCTGTAAAGCTTGTTTGGTGCCCACCAACTGCGTAACTATCTCCAGCGGCAGCTGAAATGCAGAGGTGCACATGGGCATCTGGGATGCTTAATCCACAGGTACCTTTGTGCTCTTTCCCCCTGTATTCTATATGTTACTTCCCTCTGTGAGGTTTTGTCCTGGGTTTCAGCGCTACTTTGCTCTCCTGTCTTCTGTATTCATCTTTATTGACCTTTTTTGCCCAGTGTGTGTTAAACTGCTCTTATCCAAATATCCCCAAATACATCACACGTCGCTGCCTATCAGGTTGGCAGCTCTAGCGCCAGCTGACAGAAGATACTATAAAAGGTGCAACCCCAAAAGAGGAGGTTGGTTTGGAGGTTGTTGCTCTGCCACCCGTTCCTGCTCCTCAGCTGCCTCGCTGTTTCAGATCCAGGGTTTGTGTAGCTGCTGCAGTGTTTCTCTTTGCTGGTTACCTATCCCGTTATGGCCTCCTGGTAAATTAGTTTGTGTAATGACTTGTGTGTGCATTCATTGCTCTAGCTTTATGGTAGGTGGTACAGATCACATGAAGCCAGACCATGCTCCGTTTGGGGTAACGACTTCCAACTGCAGTGTCCTTCTGTCACTGTAAATTATGGTAAATGATGTAACATCAGACCGTAAAGGTACAAGCGACAAAATGGTACGAGTAGTAAGATTCGCCCAAGAAGATGAACTGCAGACCTGGAAGTTTTCAAGTGAAAATAAGCATTGCATCCCTGCGTGGGAGATGTGCACTTGAGACAAGCGTGCGCAGGGTAAACCCTTGGGAAATAACACGTGCTCCTTGATGATGCCTAGAAGATTTAAGCACTAGAGGCACTTCTGACTTAAGAGTTCTTCATATTATAATGGTTTTAATATGATTGTTTCAGGGTACAGCTCTGAAAACCAGAATTGTCTCAAGTATTTCACAGGTTAGAACTAACACCTTGCGCTTTGTCCAGAGCCGCGATTTCAGCTTATTTTAGGTTTGGGTTGTGGTACATTTTTTTGAATGTGCTGGCCTCCCCAGTTGAGATATAATCGAATTCCCTGGTAGTTTGTGGTTTAGGTTCCCATCCCAAAATAGAATCTTGCCAGTGGTATAACAGCTGGAAATTTCAGTATGAAGTTCATATTCCAGCTTTTTGTCTTTAAAATGAAGTGAAATCAGATGACAGGGTCTTGCTCAACCTAGACTAAAGTAACCAAAGACTGAAAATAATCTGTGCACAAATATGATGTATTTTGGAATTGTGACCATCTGTAGTAGTGTTCAGCCTTGGTTTAAATAACTTTGAACATGTGAAAACAAAAATTCTGTCGGCAATGGACTTGGGATGGGTTGATTTGAAATGGTGTACCACAGAGGGCAGAGCATTATGTTTAAAAGTAGAGGACTGCATCGAGGTATGCGCGGCTGTTCCGTTCTTCTGCCAGGGGTTTCGTGTGAAGTCGTAGGGCGAGCTGAAATTTTTGTAGCCATGTGATTTATTTATTTTTTCCCCCACTTCTTCACTTGCCCAAATATTCTGAGACTTCGTATCACGAGACTTGAGTTCATAGATTCCCTTGATACTTGGAGAGGGAGATTAAGTCCTCCTTCAGCCATTTCTGGTGGCATACTGGTTCTCCACCGTGACAATGGTGGCAATTTACTGCTCTTGTGGTCTAATGCTGGTTGTGGCCCTGAACTCGCTGTAGGACACATGCTCACCTTGGTCTCCTGTGGTGGTTAGCTTGTTCCTTTGGGGCTTGTTGGTCCGTGCTCACTTGGTTTCAAAGAACAGCTGGTCTTCAATGTCCTTGCTGTCTGCGTGGCTCAACTGGTGGAGCCGGCAGCAAACGCTTGCCTGCTTGCTTCCCCCTATGGATGTGTCTCACTTCCTTTCCTCTGCCAAAGGTGTGCTCAAAAATGCTGTCCTTAAAATGATCTGGCAGACTTTTCTTCTAGATGACTGAGTCTTCCGAGACATGTGTAAAACTCTGTCCTGTGCAGTAAAGGCTGTAAAGTATTTATGTGGAATGTGTGTGTAACTAGACTAAGCCCACGGCAGTGTATGTCCACAGGCACACGTACGTGTGTTTGTGCTTGTGTACAACGTGCTGTGCACACGTGTGGCTTACAGGGAACCTGCAGGGGTTGCACAACCAAGCGCTCTGAAGTTAAGAAATGCCAGAAGTGAGTGATGAGGAAATAACCTGGGTAATATTCGTTCCCTTTTTCACATGCAGTGGGGTATGGCTGTTATCTCAGTCCCCGCTCCACCGGCCCCTTGCTCTGTTGGGCACGCGGTGATGGCCACGGTGGTGGGATGGAGTCCTGCTTGCCTGCATGGAGCAGGAGGTGCGATGGGATGGTGGTCTCTTTATGTCTTTAAAACCTCTGGATGTTTGTATCCTCTGTTCCATATGCAGCTCTGCACCTTATCTGCCATATGATGTTCAAAGTGCTCCGAAGAGTGAATTACTAGATTCCTTGTGGGCTTTTCTCTGGTGCTTATCTCCGTGATGGCCAACTGCTCTGCAGATGTGGCTCAGCCCTGCTATGAGGGAGGGTGTTTTCTCTGTGCTGGGGGCACTTAGGCCTCAGGTTGAAACATCCATGGCCGATCATTGGCTCAGGATCATAACATACTTTCTATCTTTTTTTTTTTTTTTTTGGAAAAAAAAAAAAGTTTCAGCTCTGAGCACTGATTGCTTTTGCAGATAAGGTCCAAGCATCTCAGCCCAGGTGTTCAGAAAGACTTTGGGCTGCACAGTCAATGTGTCAAGAAACCTCTGGGCTTCCTCGCATCGGGCGCCCCTGGTGTGGGCTGTCCCATCCCACAGTTTCACTGGTGGGACTGTCCCCAGCACCCTGTCCAACCCATAGCAAATGAGGCAGGTGCCCCCTGGTAGTGTTCATCATTCATAATGGGTGCTGCATATGGCATTGACTATAGTGTATCTTGATTTCTTTTTTTTTTTTCCTCCTTATCCTATTCTCACTTGTATCTGAGACTGTATGTTTATTCCAAAGATGCCACTGAAGTGTACGCAACCTCTTCAATAAGGCTCTAATTCTGATTTTGGGGGCTCACCATCAACATATGCAACTTATCTTGACATTTTCCACTTAAGGAAGAGCCTTTCCAGCCCCAAGCACCAACCTTTTGTAAGTGCTGTTTTCCCTATCCAGTGGACTTGTATCGCCTCGCCCTCATTTAACAGTGGCCTCCATCTGCCTGTGACTTAAAGCAGCCTTTTATTTCAAATGTCTCCCTTTCCAGAAGGGATCACAATCACATGGGCTGAGCAGGATTTTGCCATTAGTGGGGGGTTTTCCTGTAAGTGTTCCCTAGCAGGATGCGTTTCCTCTTGCATAAGCAGGCTGAAAACCCTCCGAAGCCACAGAAATACATCTGTTGGATTCTTGAGACAGATAAATCCTTTATAAACAGGAAAATGGGCAAACTCATGGTAACTCTTGTGACACATCATGATGGGAGATCAGAAAGAAACGGAATGAAAAGTATCACTGTGCAAGCACGGCTGACGGCATCCTGCATTTCTAAGGTCCTTTTAAATGCTGACACAAAGGCCAGCGGCTGAGCTGTACCGCGGGCACCGACAGTTAAATGTTTGGTAAAATTCAGCTGGAAGTCACTTGACATTTGGGGGGTTGGGGGGGAAGAAGAGTTTTGAAGGCTCGCTCCTATGTCCCCACTGGGATGTGTAAGATGCCGTGTGTCACGGAGCGGGATCCAGGAGATCAGCGCAGTCGTAGATCTGTCAGCACTTCTATTGTAGTGGTCTTTGCAGGGTGTCTAACGCTTCTGTTTTAATTTTGCTGAGGGCTGTAACTCTGGCAAAATTTAAACTCCTTTCAACTCCTAGTCGTGAGGTTTTAAATCCTCCAAATTTGTACTTTACGAAAGAAAAAAAAAAAATCCTGTCTAGCAAGTGTATGGAGATTGTTCCAGCTCCTTAGCTAAGATTTAGCGGCACAGACAATGATCTAATTAACTTCCTTTTTTAAAACTCTTGCTCCAAGTCCACTTCCTAAGAGAAAATCCCTAGCAGGGCCCCGTTAGCCATGGATGCGCTTTCTTGCCCCCCCAGGTATTTCCAAAGTCACTTCCCAAGGGTCCCAGGTCACATTTTTTTATTGAATCAGCATTTCCTTACGGTGAATCATCTCCAACGTTGGCGTCTCACCTGACAATCCTGCAAGTGGCCGACCTGGGAGCTCCTGCCTGCACCGATGGCCAAGCATGGCCTGGCTGGGAGAACCTGTGGCAACCAAATTCAGCGGTGGTTTTCTTGCAGATGGTGGAGGAGGGGATCTTTGCTCTGCAGCATTGAGACACAAATGAGGATCCTGAATGCTCTTCACGTTCTCACAAGAGGCTGGGGTAGGGAGAAGTTGACGACTGGTTTTTTTTGGTGCTCAGGATCAAGCTAACCCTGATTTGGTTTTCACCTGCTGGCTTTCAGTGCTGGGCTGAGAGATCCACAGTTGCTGCTCTTTATAACTACAGCCTGCACATTTTCCTCCCCCCTTCTCTTTGGAGAGCAGCCAGATCAAAATGGCTGTGATCCAACGCCAAGAATCACTCCCTTTGCTATGGAAATGAGGACTTGGAGGCTGCTCACCATGTGTTCATCAGAGAGTTCCTGCTAAGGATGATGAGCTGTAGGTGGGGAAGAGGGCAGCGAAGGTGCGCTCCAACCAATCCGTTTGGAACAAATAAGGATATTTTTGGATGCATCTGACTCTTTGCATTTTTTAAAAGTCACTTACAGAAAACCAAATAATTACTCTTTTCCTCAAATGGTAAAAATAAGGGAAATAAAGTAGTAGGATTTCACCATAGGATAAACGGTGTTTCCCTTCCATTAGAGTGGAAGGGGTGACAGACCTCCCAGCATCTCATATTTGAGATAAGCATTTTCTGGTTTTGTGGTGTTCTGGTATTGATCAAGCCAAGGAAAGATATAATTATCCAAGCTATACAAATAATCCTTCTTCTTAGGTATCCTATCCCCATTCCCAGCGTTAAAGTGGACAAATTGCAAAAGCCCTGGGTATGTGAACAGGTTGACACGGGGCAATTTGCTGCGCGTTAACTCAGCAAGGCAGGTTTAAGCCCTCGCTTTACCTTCTTCTAAACCATCAGATTTTAATCTCGATGCACAGTGGGATGGGAACATTGCCAGTGGGTGAGCAGTCATGAAAATTGACTGTGCACAAAGCAGGGGACTTTTCCCTTCTCCTAGACGAGCTGCGCACCCCGGGCGGATGTATGAGTAGGGTTTTGCTGCAAGGTGTGTTTTTGAGAGCGAAAGGGCTGAGCTGTTTGCAAGCTTCCTGCGGGGTTGCGACACGTTGGGCTTTGCAAGAACATCCCCACTTGTTCAGGGTGGCCTGCTGTCGCCTGGCTTGCCAGCGAGCGGTGGAGGTGGCTGGGAGGGAGGGAGGGAGGGGGTGATGCTGCTCTTGAACGGTGCTCGTTGCAGGACTCAGAGCCGTGGATGCAGAAGTCCAGGCAGCAGAGCCCAAAGAGCTTACGGCTGGGAGGAGCCCTCTCGGCGTGAAGATGCCTGACAGGTCTCTGAATGAGTCTACGCAATAAATTAGTAACTGGGTGTGGAACTGCATTTTTTGATGATGTGTGTTAATTGGGCCTTGGGCAGCTTGATAGTAGAGCGTGGTTTTATTGTCTTTTGGGGATTTTTGAGTTGAAATTCACCTTTGTGATTCAGTGGGGCTGGGGCTCAGCTGGGATCACAAAAGAGTTTGGGTTGGAAAGGACCTTAAAGATCGCCTAGTTCCCACACCCCTGCCATGGGCAGCGACACCTTCCACTAGACCAGGTTGCCCAAAGCCCCGTCCAACCTGGCCTCGCTCAGAATCCACCCTGGGAAGGGGGCTGGTGCCCCTGGATGGAGCTGTGCCCTGCCTCACCCGCCCTCCCCGCTGGGGACGGCCACGCGTGCGTCCCTGGGGAGCCCACCGAGCCGCCTGCGCTGGCAGCGCTCCGCCTCGAGGCACGACGTACCATCTGCTCCAGCGGAGTGTCTCCCATCCATTTCGGATAACTTAAGCTTTTCCTTGGCCTGAAAACAAAACAGAAGCCCACACTGCGCTGTGAGCGGAGCAGTCGCATTTCCCCCTGCCCAAAAAATGGGTGCACTTCACCGGTGGGTGATTAATTATCTGTTCCGTGTGTGTAATGGTTTGCTCCTAACGTTTCATAGTCCCTTTGCATGGGAGGGACCGTCTGCCCCACGGCTTCAGCGGCTCCATCGAGTTGCAGAGCTGAGTTTGAACTCTCGGGGTGTTGCTGTGCATTACGAGCATGAAAAGCAAGCGGTGTCTGGGTTTTGCCCTCTTACCTGCTGGCTGGAGCTGGAGAGCAGCTCCTGGTTTAGGACTTCCCAGTGCACTTTGGTGTCATTGGGTGTGTCCAGGGCTTTTATTTGTGCTGTAAGGGAGAGAGCTGGCAGAAAATGTATTATGCAATTTTATTAACTGATGTAAAGTACAGAGGAAGCCTAAGCTCATCTATAATATGATGGTAATCATTAATAATTTATATGTAGCTTTTTTCATGTGGACATCTTGAACGCCCCATCATTCACAAAATCTTACATTTAGAAACTACACGTGTGAATTCTGAATAAACTGGTGTTTGTGGCGTTTCTGCAGCTTTGAAATGACCGAGTTAACTGGGGAGATTTCACAGGACATCAGTAGGGAAATGGTACCGTGAGAAACGCGGCGGGGAAAACCCACCTCCTCGCAGTGGGTGGAAGAGCCCTTCACACCCGCGTCGCCAGCTCCTCGGGCGTTCAGGTCGTCGGTGGCTGAAAGCCATTGCCATCTGCTTGGCCCTCGTGAAGGCGGTTTGTGCCCTCTACGGATGTCCCCATCACAAGAACGACCCCGTAGTTGGTGCATTTATTCTCTGTGTCTGCAGAGAAGCTGGCGTTTCCCCCAAGGGGTAGCTCGCTGCCTGGGCTGTGCCTCCCGCGCTGGGCTTTGCTCTGGGCATCACACCAGTGACTCTGACGGCACTTGCACCTCGGCAGCAGCTGGAGAGGGCCGGGGCCGATTCCCAAAACGCTTCAGCTGGACGTGGTGCGGGGGAGCTGTGGAAAACAAATACTCTGATTATTTTTTCTTATCTGTGCGGAGACTGGAGTATTTCACCCGATAGCTGTCTGTTATGTTAATTGTAACATTTTTCTCCTCTTCAAACATATTACGTGACTGCTTATTTCCCAGCTCTGATGAGTGCTTTCCTCTAGTTATTCAGCTTTTTGTTGCTGTTAATTTTTTTTTTTTTTTTAAATCTCGGAGACTACAAAACAGCGATCATTCTGAAGTCTCTTTTTCGCTCCGCTTTCATGCAAAGCCTTTGCCGTTCGAGACAGCCGTACAACCTTTTATCACTTTTGCTGCAGACAGGCTGTGCGGAGGGAGTCGTGCTGGAGCCGCGCTCGGAGTCTCTCACTTGAGAGCATCGGGCTGGTGGGTCTGGAGCGAGAGGCTCCGTGAAGCTGAGCAGCTTTTCCCAGCCTCTGCGTGTGCTTGGGGACCTACTGAGAGGCGAGATAGGAGGTGGACTCAGCTTATTTTTATTTTTTAATATTTTTTTTGCTTTCCCTAGAGACCAGGGCAGAAATATTTTTCTCATATGTAAAAGCAAGATGCTATATGGAGGCTCCTCTTTCTCCTGCAAGCACTGGTTGAGGGAGAAAGTCCTGTACGATGGGAAAAGCCCTTCCCAGATGCGAGGGCTCCGTAAGGTCGCACACGCAGAGGGCAGGACAGTCGCTCGCTTCCAGGGTTTGGGTCTGCATGCGGTGTTGTGCCCGGGTCTTCTTCCAGGGCTCAGGTGCTGGAATTTTCTGTGCCAGTCCCTTTCCCTCTATTCTAACTCAAGCGTTCTTGAAAACTGTTTTTCTCGAGAGAAGGAGTAGTGCTACAGACACACCAAGTTAATCTGAGTCATTAGCTTGTTTCCATTACTCCTTTCTGCCTAGGAAACTAATTTTATTATTTTTTAGTGAGATTTTGGAGTTAGAAGAAAGAAATGGGAGCTAGCGGACATGTGGAACCACTTCACAGGAACACCGGATTTTGAGAGCTTGCGTTTTTATTTACATCTTCTGGACCCTGTCTGACTTGAAAGTAAACAAGTTCAATCTGAGACCAGATTTATCCCCGAAAATATGTGGAGACTTGTCTAAAAACTGCTTTTAGGGTTAGGAACTTCCTTTACTGCAGTGAAGAATGCATTTACAATGGGAAAACTGATGCTTAACTGGCAAATTCTTTCTGTAAAACGCCCTTGGAAGTGCAGATCGGTTGTGTTTGGTGCAAGACAGCCTGAAACTTTATTAAAAAAACAAACAAACAAAAGGCAAAACCGGCTGAGAACTTAGCAAGCCTAAAGCAAGGTGCAGGAATAGTGAGTGAAACTGTGTTTCTGTATTGCTGGAAGCTGGGTGATGGTGCAGATGAGAGGTGGAGGCCCTTGGCAGGCATCTTCTGGGCAAGCAGGAGGTCCCTGCACCTGTAACTGATCTCCTTCTTTTGACGTTCCTCTTCGCAGACACGATGAGGCGAGTGGTACGACAGAGCAAATTTCGGCACGTGTTTGGCCAAGCGGTGAAAAACGATCAGTGTTACGACGACATCCGCGTGTCCCGTGTTACTTGGGATAGCTCCTTTTGTGCAGTAAACCCCCGATTTGTTGCAATAATTGTAGATGCTAGCGGTGGCGGGGCGTTCCTGGTGCTGCCTTTGCACAAGGTAAGTGCTGCTCTTTTTTTTTTTTTTTTTTTGAAAGTTTCTCGCTGTTACGTGCTCAGCTTTGTTGTCATTTCGGTGCTTGTTTATGAATAACATTAAGGCTGTGAAGTCTCTGCTGTGTTGTGACAAATGCTGCTCAGTAGTGCCATGTAAGAATCCATTTAATGTCTCTGTAATCAGTGTAGAGCTTCCTGTACATTAAACACCGTAAATAAGCAGTTTGCTTGACTAATCTGAGCCAGTTCTTCGTGCCACAAGTTTCTACATAGAATCCTACTCCTAATGAAGCCTCTTTATTTATGACAGCAGTTGGTCAGGTTTTTCCACTGTCAGGGATTCAGCTTTTTGAGCTCTGGGAGTATTATTATTAACTCAGGAATGCACCAAACTGCTCCTTGCAGCCCCATACCAGAGGGATGCGAAGGAGCGGGCCGGTTCCAAGACGGACATTTTCCGTAGGCCTCGTGGCCCTGGCATCTGCTCTGCTCTAGGCTGCTGCCAGCCCCTTCGGTTACTCTTTCTCTATAGGGTCTAAGACAAGAACAATCTCGGTAAGAAAACAGCTCCTCCAAGTACCAGCGCAGCTGTCCCGCAGTTCTCCCAGGTCACAGGGCTGTGCCGAGGCTTCGTTACACTTCAGCCAGGTTTTGTTATCCCCCAGTACGTGATGTACCGAGGAGAGGGGCTTCACCTGACCTTGGGCAGGGAAACCCCCCTCATGTTCTCTACTGTGCAAAATGCTGCTGAGTCCCCCGTCATCCTTCGGTGAGCCCATGGAGACACTCGACTTCTTTCCCTCATACTTTGAATTTTTTTGTAGAACCCCAGGGGCCTGCTTTGCAAAACACGCAGAGAAGTTAGGTTCCTGCCCATCAGCCATGAGCGTGGCCAGACCATCAAAGGTTTGGAGGGAGGCTGAAAAGATGGGTGCAGAAGCCTTGCTGGCAGTTCCTTACAATGCTGTGGTATAAAAGCACACAAATGAGCAGGAGCGGTGTCTCGGACTGAAAGAAATTCCTGTTGTCCCCTGATACTGCATGGAAATAATTGCAGAGCATCTTTCTTCCACCCTTGTTGGAGAGCAGTCCTCTCCTCTCCCTTTCAGATGCTTAACCAGCAAATTCTTGTGATGAAAGTCTTTTTCTGCAACATTATTTTCTTTGTGACCCTCAAGCTTCTCTTAACTATACACTTAAGCTGTCCTCAGTCTGTCATCAGCCCTGTCCTTTTTTTTCCTAGCTCCGTTTGCAGCTCTGCCCTGTTTATATATAGAAATAGTGACCAGCATTGAATATAGCATCCCACGTGGCGAGTGCGTTACAGGAGCGGAGGCAGCGGGTTCTCACTGACGACTCAGCTGTGCTAAGCGAAGCAAGCCGAGCCCCCAGCCTCCTTCACGAGCTCTCCGTTTTGCTCATCTTATTAACAGCCCTTTTTTGCAAGTATTCTGGTTTGGGCTTGTCTTGGGGCCACATGTCCTGCCCTTGCCCAAGCCACGCACGATGGCACAGACCTCGATTAGGTCCTTGCTCAACGCAGCGCGTGGTTGCACTCGTGTTGCATTACGGCGCGATCAAAACGCCAATGGCAGAGGACACGCACCCCTCTTTTTCTTTTACTTCCTAGTGTTTTCAGTCCCTGGCAGAAATTCTTGCTAATTCTGACTGATCTGGCCTTTTGCTTTTTTTTTTTTTAAGTGCCATCTTACCTTTGGCGGTTTTTTATGTTTATTCGGTTATTCCTCCCGCCCTCCTCTGTGTTTGTCACTGCCCGTGTGCCCTCAGTGATGTTCCTGCCCTGTCTTACCCAGCTATTTAACACTCACATGCGAGAAGGTTTCATGCAAAGCTGGAGGGACTCTGTTCCTACCCGCCCCCCCAGCCTGACACGTTATTTTGCAACGTCGCTGGCTTTGCTCTAACCAATTCCTCATTTATTTTTATAGCCTCAGCTGATGAAATCGTTCCTCCGGCACCCTAACGGTGTGATTTCTGTTCAGCCGAGGTCTTCAGTGAGATCCTCGCTGTTGTATTTGGGGGGGGAGGCCCATTTTTTAAACCATGGCTTTGGTACCATTTTCAAAGAGATCCATAAAAATCCACTTGCTGCCGGGGAACGCGGCTCTCGGAGCTCCGTGGCATCGCGGCCGCTGGCATCCGGCACCGTGCGGGTCACTCCGAATGACTCTTAATGTGGCTTGACCTTCTGCCAGGCGCCGCCTGCGCCAGAGGGCCTGCGGGCTCACAGAAAAACAGCTTTTACTCGTTTTAAATGTCTTTTTCCTTTCCAATTTTCGGTAATACTGTGGGGTTTGGGGGTGGGGGCTTTTGGCTGCCCGCCGGGGCGGCTCCCGCCTTCCCGCCCCGGCCTTGGCTATGGGTAGGGGGTGATTTTGGGGCTGGGACCCCGCACCCATGTGCTGAGGAAGAAGAGGAGGAGGAGGAAGAAGGCGCCGGGGGTTTCCCGCCCCGCCGCGCGCCCGCGCGCGCGCGCCCCCGCTCCCGCCGCAGCGGCACTGCGGCGGCCGCGGCTTTTTACCTTATATGGTCATGGCAGCGCTCGCGGCCGCCGGCCGCCGCCGCGCTGATTGGCGGGGGCGGGGGCGCGGCGCGGCAAGTGCGGCCGCCATTAACCCTTGCGCCGCCGCCTCCGCCCGCGTCCCGCCGCTCCCGGCCTCCTCCACCGCCCGGCGGGCGGTGGAGGAGGCCGGGAGCGGCGGGACGCGGGCGGAGGCGGTGGGTGAGGGTCCCTCCGGCAGCCCCCGGTTGGAGGAGTCGTGCGGAGACCCAGGGGGCTGCATCCTCCATCGGCCCCGGGGCTCCCCCGCAGAGCTCTCCAGCAGCAGCCGGGGCTGGTGCAGCCTGAGGCGGGGGTTTGGTGGGTTTGGGAAAGGCTTTGTCCGAGCTTCCTGTTTTCTTGCACGCACGTGTGCAAGGGGTTTTAGCCAGGAACTCGCCATGCCAGAGCCGTGGCCACCGTCTGGCTGGCTGGCTGGAAATTGCAGCGCGCCCTGGTTGGTTGGTCTGCAGAGAGGTGGCCTCGGTCAGGATGAACCACGTATTTTTAAAAAGCTGTCATTTATAGCAGTTAATGGTATCTAGGTGGTAAGAGTCAAGCGAATTGGATAACACTGTACACACCAGGGAAGAACCATGAAAATTTGCCCGGTGTCTTCTGGGCTATGGGTGACCGGTGCTGAGCGAAGTGTGGGATATCGCCGTTAAACTGGGAGCTTGCAGGCTTCTGCAGCTGACTTTTCTTTGAGCCTTATCCCAGGCAAAACGTCAGGTGCACAGGGAAGGACCCCCAGGATAAAAGTCTTCCATCCAGCGGTGCGTGCGTCAGCCTTCGCGTGCCGGTGGGCACGTGCTGCGAGGCGTGATGGAGATCACCTCCAGCGTGGTGGGCAGGCGTTGTTGGTAGGGAGTTAAGGAAGAGTCAGGGAAGGAGCGATTCTCCTGCTTGCATCCCCCGGAGCTCTCTGGTGTGAGCGGGATGGGGTGTGCTCGGTGGCTCTGGGCGCAGAGCTCGGCTGGCAGGTTGGGTGTTGTGCAAGTGCCGAGGGTCCGTCGCTCTGCCCTGCCCCTGCAGCCCTCCTGTGCCAGGGTGTTCGGGTGACAGGCTTGTCATCTTCTTCCTTCTGCCCGTCATCCCCAGCAGAATGGACTGGGACTGCAGGTTATCCTCTGGAATGCTGTTGGGAAAGGCTGTGCCCCTCTGCTGTCAGCCCCAGGGGTTGTGGGGGAGCTACTCGTGCAACTCCACGGGTGATCCCTGTTTTACAGCCCAGATGAAAATTCTGTGGGTTTCTTGATGCGCTGGGGAAGCTTTGCAAATACCGGGGTTTGGTGCATGGTTCTGGTGCTGGGTCTGCGTTACAGCAGAAATGGATACACATTTTTTTTTTTCTCCTCTTCCTTGAAAAAACTTTGCAGTTTCTCTCTGCAAACAAAAAAGCTGCTGCAAAGGGCTCCTTGTTTCTGTGCATCTAGAGAGGTGCCTTCAGCTGAAAGTCACGTTATGTAAGGCCTTTAGAAGAGGCTTATTCGGTCCCCTTTGGATGTTATTCTTTCAGTATTTAATCTTCTGTTAGATTTTCCATTTGCATGCCTGACTCCTTTTTGCACTCACTTTCCATAGGCAGCATTCCTACAGAAGCTGGGATCAGATGGGTGCCCTGAGAGGCAATTAGCATGTGGGTGGGTGAGCGCACACCTCAGGAATGATCTTCGGGAAGGAATATGTTGTTCTGCAAGTGACATGCCTTAGTGTTCAGCCATGGCATATGTTGAGTTGTTAATCAGCTGTTCCAGATTCTCATTCCTCCAGGAAAGGGGGGGGGGGGGAATCATCCTTTTCTCAATTGTGTGTAAAATAAAATGAGAAGGTGCTGCTGTGAGGGGTTCATTGAGCCCTTCCAGCAGTTTTAGGTGGAGTGTGGATGGAAGGTTACGAATTAAAATGAGTCACTGTCATCTTAACTTTGGCTGCTGTGGAGCCTCTGTCGCTGCTAATGGTCTAGGTCTTCTTCATAGCGATGTCCCTGTGAAAGGTGTTGGCAAGGTTGGAGACTATGAAGGGATATTTCCCCCTAAATTTTGGTCAGACTTCCATGCAGCTTCGAGTAGTCTTGAATGTTGGGTGGAGGCGATTAAAATTCAAGACAGCTCTGTGACAACTGAATAAAAAAAGCCAGGCTTTGGTGGGTTTTAAAGAGCTAAGTTATCTTGTGACCAGTGGAACTGCTGAAACCTGGTTTTTTGCAGATTTTTTTGGCATCTACGCTGCATAAAGCAAACATTCCCCAGCTCCCTGGGGACATCCTTGGCCCACGAGCATGTGCCCACCTCCCGTGGGTGCCTCACTAGCCCAACTGGGGTGCTTGTGGCGCGCAGGAGGGATGTGGGCTTGGGTTATAACTGCACCTTCCCTAGTGGGGCACTAATTGGGATTTCCTCCTTTTATTTCACCTTGGATTTTTCTCTAAAGCTGATTTTAAAAATTAAAAAAAGTTTGTATTTGTCACTGTCAGTTTGATTCCAGTGGATCATCAGGTTCTGGTGTACTAGGGAGGAGAGGGCGGGCAGCGTGGCTAATAAATCTCACCTCTCTCGGAAAGCAAGCAGCAAATACTGTCCTATCTTATGGTCAACCAATGGTTTGTACAAATAATCCTGCAGTTTTAAGGCTTTGTCCAGTCGTGAAAAGGGAAGTTGTGCTTGAGAGAGAGATTGTTGCTCTTGGAGAGCATCACACCTGATCCCTGTCTGCCTTCTCGGCCTTCTCGTCCGTGGTTAAAACAGAGTGGGGTAAGTCCTCCTAAGTTGTGTATTTGTCCAATACTCAGATGAAAAACGATGTGGATGAATAGAATGGCTTCTTCCCTGGGATCTGTCCAGGCTTTCTTCTGTCTTCTCCTTCCCCAGCTGCATTTTTTGCAGTTTGTTTCGCCGGGGCTGGTGCCGGAGTCCCGGGTCGTCTGTTCCCAGCTCTCGGGGATAAGCGCGTTGGGGTGACACGAGGCTGCTGTTCCCTGTGGATCCTTTCAGGACTCTGCCTCCTTGCTCAGCAGCTCTGCCCTCTCTGGGTGGGTGCTTGTCTTCCACCACCCCCTGAACTGCAGCGGGGTTTTACCAGTTTAGCTCTAAGCTTTTAGGACACCGATTAGTGTTCCTTCAGTTGGAAAGGTCGTACGCCTGTCTTGCTAACAGGGGAACAAGAGGGCGACTCTGTATTTTGTTATTTGTAATGTGATTTCTGGGCAACAGGTCTCTCTGTTTTGAAGCTCCGCATCTTCTGCCTGAAGGGCTTCCTCAGCTAGAAGTTAGCTGAGGCTGAAATTTAACTTTGAAGTGTGTTTAGAGCTTTCCTCCAGAAACTGGGATGGACGTTAGCTGAAATGCTGGAGCTGTGCTGCGCACCCAGCTCTGAGTGACAGGAGTTAGCAGTTTGGGTCGGGTTTGGGGGTTGTTTGTGTGGAGTTTTCCCCCCTTTTTTTTTTTTTTTTTTTTAAAGCCAGCGTGTGAGTAGCTGATTGTTGCAGTTAATTTTGTGAAGGATCCTGCTGCTCAACGTACATTTTTCCCCGTGTAAAGCATCCTGCAGTTGCAACCAGCTCTTAGCCCTGGATTCTCTGGCCGCAGTGCCATGGTTTTTACAGCCCTGCTCAGGCAGGGGTGGCTTTGTGCAAGATTCCTGCCTGTCACCGCGGGTTTTTTTCCCTCCTCTTTGTGCATCCATTTAGGTCTGGGCACTCCAGCACAAGGACCTTTGTCTCCGTTCTGTAGCAGCCGGTAACGTCTACTGTAATGTCAGAGCCCCGCAGCTATGAAGGTGATAAAACCAGAACAGGAGCACTGACAGGGAATTTTTGGAGGGCACAGGCAGTGTTTATAGTGGTCTGGTTTGGAAGCAGTGTGTAGTTATGAATGCCTTAAAGTCTCTTCTTGCATGGCATTACAGTAGACCTTTTGGCAGTAACACTTTTCATAATCTTCCAAATTAGTTATGGATGCCTTGATTGGTTCACTGGGTGACTAATGTCTATTTGTCACGGTCACGAGAGAGCAATGCCCTTTCGTTACATCCTACTGCAGTCTTTTCTCCCAACTGCCTCCTGCATGGCCAGCTGCTGCAACCAGAGGTGGAGGTTTGGTGGCCAGAGCCCATTAAACTTCGCTCGCCTGGGCTTTGTGAAACTTGAGTTTGTCGCAAGGACGAGACATGGTTTGGCTGACAAAAAAAGGGAATATTTTCTCTAACAGAGAAAAGGTACCAGCCGGTTTGTGTTTCAGACTTTGCAGTTGTGACCTGATTTCCTTCCTCAAACTTCTGCAGGGTAAGGGTGGGGGAATTGCTTTTGCAACTTGATGCCACTTCCCTATTTTAAATGGCGATCTTAATGAGTGCAACCAGAGTCTGGGGGAAGCAGCTGTTCTCCGTGATATTTTTGCCATAATCCATGAGCTGTTTCCTGCAACTAATTGCCCTTTTCTGCAGAGAAGCGATCGTAAGGTGGTCACATTAATTCATAAAACTACCACTTGTAGGAACAGTTTTCCTGTGCTGCTTACCTGTCCCTTCTGGATTTAAAAACCTTTTTTTTTTTCCTTTTCACCTGTCGTTTTTTTCTGAGCTGGGATCCATGAAAGCACAAAGTGAACTCATTGGGTACCACCCATTGATCATGACCTGGATATTGAGTGTGGCTCAAGTCAACGCCATCCAGCATATTGCCAATAATCCTCAAATTCACCTTTTGGGCCAACTCTTTATAAAAATGCAACTCTGAGTTTTAAAAGTTGTTACTGGGATGTGTTGTTGCTCAAGCAGAGTCGTAATGGCTTATGAGAAGGATATAATTTCTTGAAGTCGTACCGAGTTAATTTTAAGCTGTGCAGCAGCACTCGAGATTTATTTTAAATCCATAACTAATTAAAAGATTACATTTTAAAAATAAATAAATAAATCCCCAAACCTGGGAGTATTACAATAGCATGAAAACGCACCCATTTGGCAGCAAAGTTCCAAACCTCCTCGTGTTCTTCTGGTAGAGGCGTCCCTTTTAAAAGGAATTGTACTTAAAAACATTGAATTTGGTAATTTTGCAGGCTCGTGTGTGCGTTTGTTTGTTTGTTTTAATGCCCTACTGCAGACTTCTGGTCATTCCCTGTTGGCAGGGCCCCCCAGCCCCTTTGAAGGGTCCTGCTTTCTGATGAAAGTGTTGAGTTTATTTTGAAGAGGGGCAGATGAGGTGCATTTAGAAGCGTTGCCAAGGAGAGCTCTTGCTCTTTGTTAGGTCTTCAGGAAAGCACTGTGGTTTCCTCTGCCCTGTGAAGACCGTTTTGTGTCTCCAGCTGCAAATCAGGAGCTTCTCTGGAAGTGGTTGGACTTCTCCCAGCCAAAGTGAAGCTTTGAGCAGCACGGCAGCCTTTCACAGTCACCTATTCTGTCCCCCTCCATTCTTATTTGTTCTCATTTTGCTGTTTCCACGCTATTCTTTGTGGACCTCTGGGGTCCTCTTTGTGCAATAGTGCCGTGCCCAGGAGTAGAAGCTGGTGCCACTGGGCTGTGCCTCTCCCCTGGCATTGTCTTCCTCTGCCAGACCCTGGGGAGCTGTTGTGTTTGCAGGCAGTGTGACATCTCCTTCTCTTGTTTGTACTCTGCTTGCTTGGTTTTGTAAAGTTTTGTGAATAAATACGCTTGAGGTTGCTTGAAGTTACCGTGTCTCCCGCACTGCTTCTAAATAACACCTCATTTTCCCCATCCTTACTCCATTCCCTTGTTAGAAATGGGTTTTGTGCGTCACCAGCCACAACCAGGCAGGAAAAGGGTGTGCTCTACAGACCATGCAGATCGGCATCTGTTCACCTGTAACATGGTGCAAAGATATTTCTGCTCAGTTTGATTTAACTTCCCCTTTGTGCATCTGCTGTTTCTTCTTGATCCTTCTCTGGCCCGAGATGTTTATGCTCTCCTTGTCCAAAACAGCCGTGCCTGTGCACCCAGCCCAAGTTCCTCAGCTCAATGACAAGACTGACTTTTATTGCAGCTTGGTAACAAGGCTGAGCTTTACACTAGCTCGCTGCTTCGCCTGCCGAGGGAAGGGGACTTTCTCCCCCGGGGGAGCTGGAAGCCCGTGGCTGTGCTGGTCCCTTCTGCTTTCGGGCACCGGGAGCCTCCGTCGTCTCGTTTTCCTCGCTGCCCTCGGAGCACGGCCGTTGAGCGAGCTAATGGCAGTACAAGATAGCTGGGTTAAAAAAAATGAGCTCTGTTTTAGTTGATCAAAAGCAGGCAGGGGGCTAGCCTGGTCCCTGCGGTCAGCTGGCTGTCACAGGCACTTGGCTGCTGCTGCTCGCGCTGTTCAGGTTCATCGTGATCAAAACTGAAAGGTGAAGTTTGTGGTTTAATTTGTTCAAATTGATTTTTTTTTTTTTCCTCCCTCCAGTAATAAATTACTGTAAAAACTCTAAACTAAAGTGACAAGTGCTCGTGCAGCCTGCAAATAATTACCATAGGCTCCTCTTAGAGGATTACTCTGAGCCCTGCCTAGAAGCAAGAACAGGTAGTCACTGACGTCTCGCAATATTAGTCGTAGTTTTTCTTTTGGTTTAGGTCTTTATTTGTATTTAGCCTGTAATGTGACTTCTGAAATATGTTCGGGCACGTATGCTCTGCATGGTTCTTTTTTAATTAGATAAATTAAAATGGATGGACTATACATGTCAGTTAGATGTATTAATTTTTTAAATCCTATTTCACATTATAGCATCCAAGAGGGATTACACAGACTTTAATTCCGGAATGTCTGGTTTATGGCTTTTCATCTGCAACACTTTCACTTCGAATGATTTCAAAAGCGTTTGAATCCCTGAGACAGTCTCTTTTTGAAGCCTAAATTTGGTCGTTTAGGAAATAGTGGTCGGTTTGTTTCTATAACTTAGTCTGATTGGGTCTATATCTTGTTTTGTGGCTAGTAGAGGTCTCCAGGTCAGTAGTCTTCAAAAGCCAGTATCCAGCATTATTCTGATCCTTTGTATGTAAGACAGCGTTGAATAGGAACAGCCTTCCGCGTGGAGATGGGTAGGAGGCATATTTTAAGAGATGTAACCTCCAAGGTTGGAGAATGTTCTCGCCGAATGGCAGAAGTGAAATGCCAGCCATTTCTTCTGCGTGTTTAAACACGAAAGAAAACGACCCCATCCCAGACCTCTCCCTCCTATCTCTCTTCTCCCATCGCTCATGAAAAGGCCATCACAGAATTCCCTGGAAACAAAACCCCTAGGAGCGGGACCCCGGTTCTGACCCTAGAAGTGCGGGAGTCTCCACTCACCCTGCCACTACTGCCATGTGTCTTGAGTGTTTTAAATACTGCTTCCTGGGTGTGCAAGGCTTGACCAAGAGAGACAATGATGATCAGCTAGAGTGGTTTTTATGTTCTTTCACACAGAGGAAGGTATTAGGTGCATCAGCAGTTTGGGGGGGGGGTCAGGTGCTTCAGGGTACTGGGGGCTCCATCAGCAGAATGTAGACCCAGTTTGCAAATTTTGGTGTCTTTGCAACAGCTGCGTTGGCATCGCTGGGTTTGTCTCGGTTCCAAGGGGAGCATCTCCTGAGCTTGTTTTCTTGGAAAGCGTAGCTGTGTAATGAGCTTGACTTCGGCAGTGTGCTGGTGGCCTCGGTCCTCTGGCTGGAGAGACAGGTACAGATCAGGGGTGGGTGGCTGCGGCAGTCTGTCAGCAGTATTCATTCCTAAAAACAATATTTTGCTCTGCACAAGTGTGTCCTGAAAACTGTCCATCTAAGGAAAATACTTGTATGATGAAAACAAGCAGGCTTGGTAAATTCAGTGACTAGCGACACCCTTCAATTAACATTTTAGCTTGATTATCTTTAGCTGTCGCTGGCTGCCATTGTGAAGCACAGACAAAACCAGAGCTTCACTGGTCAGGCAGAGCCCTCTTCCCGGAGCACTGGGGACGGACAAAGGGACAGTGTTGCAGCAAAGCATCCCTGCATCCGCGGGGGAGCAAAGCCCTCCTGTCCTGAACCTCTGAACCCTTCTCTTGCACCGTCAGGAGTTTCCAGCTAGTTGGTGCTGAAGAAGAGTTGCTGGTTTGTTTCCTCTACCAATACATGAGATGATTAAAATTTGATGAAATTTGGAATACTGAAAGAGTTAATGGAGACTTAGGAAACATCTTCCTCTGCTCTGAGATGTGCTCTCTGCTGTCTGTGTGTTACAGCTCTCCTTCTTGTTCCCCCCCTTCAGACAGGCAGAATTGACAAGTCCTACCCAACAGTGTGTGGGCACACAGGACCAGTGCTGGACATAGACTGGTGTCCTCATAATGACCAGGTCATCGCCAGTGGCTCTGAGGACTGCACCGTCATGGTAAGTGTATTTAATTTCTCTGGCGGGGTGGGCTTTGCTTCGTGCTAAAGATGCTGCTGCAAAGGACACTTGGGTTTCTGAAGATGCCTCCTGATGCTGAGAGCAGAGTCCTTGCTGATGGGAGAGTGGTCATGGGCTTTCTGCATATTTTGTCTCAGCTTGAGCAATGATGCCATCTTGGCTGCAGGACCTAGCTGAAACTTGGAGCCAAAAGAGCAGAGTGAGCTTTATTACCTGCATAACGGCAGAACTGGGACTTTCTTCTCACGTTACTATTGGAGAAGGTGCAACCTCAGACTTCTGAGAAGTATCCGAGATGGCGCTTCATGTGACAGGCTTGGCCTGTGTCTTCCTGGCTTTGTCTTCAATTGCTTTTCCTTCCCCTGGACATTTGTCTAATGTTTGTGAGGAGGAAAGAGAAGAAAGAGTGCCAGCCAGCAGTGAGGTGTTTTGATTTGTTGTGCTTTGCAGAACGCAGAGGTGGGTGGTTCCTTACCTCAAATATCCTGATGGAGGCAGTGATGTGTGTGTTGGGAAGAGGTGAGGACTGGAGGGGAACAAGCCCGTCAGGTTTCAGAATTGCTTCAGCCCTTGATTTAAGGGTGACGCTTTAATTTTTTTCCCCCTATGTACAGGTTGTGAGTAGATGTCAAAGGGCTTTTTTTTTAAAACAAACAAACAAAAAAAATTAGATAAATGACAATCCAAATTCTGCACCTGCCAGCCTTGGTCCTGAGACCTATTTCACTTCAGTCAGAGCCCACTGAACAATAGTCGACCTTGCTCCTTGATGGATGTGGAATCCCGTGTATGCAAACACAGCAGAATAAGTGAAAGAAAATCCTTGTAAGATGAAATAATGCCAAATAACTTCAGTGATCTTTGGCCATATTTAGAAATGCTGTAGGCTGAATGTTATATTGAAATCTTATTATAGATCATGTCAGATAAATTCCTTTGCTCCTGTTCATCGTTAAAATGTTTGGGAGGGGATTCATCCCAAGAGGCTTATCCTGGGACAGCTCTTGCCTGTGATCTCTCAGTCTTGGAAGCTGAAGCATGTTAACAAAATGCGCTATATTTAATATTAAACAAAACAACAAGTTTCTCTGTTTGTAACGTTCACTACTGGGCTAGAGCTAAGCTTTGAAGGATGCAGGAACGTTCCTCCAGAAACCAGGGTCCAGAAGGGCTGCGAGTCGGAGGGAACGGTCTCTGAAACACGAGCGAGCATCGACAGAAGCAGGCGAAGCTGAGGTCCATAGCCGCCTTCTTGGAGGCAAAATAAGTCTCTAATCCAAGTGCAATGAGAAGTATGTTGTGAGGCTCCAGAGGGACTGAATTCTGTAGAAAAACCAACAGTGTTCAATTACAAGTTGTCCAAATGCTCCTAACGCAGACACAAACTGTCTGTGAGAACCCGAGCCTGCAACTGCGCAAACCAGCTCCGTGGGGTCGCGGTGGGTTGTCCGCTCTGCGGTTGGTGCCCATCGGCACGCCCTGAAGCAGGGGGTGAGCTTCCCCGCCGGCCCGGGAGGCGACACGCGCGTGGACAGGCGCCGCGCCCTAGCTGGCTGCGAGTTTGCACGCTCGTGTGTGTGTGGTGCCTGTTGGTGTGACCGTGCCGTGAGCAGAGGGCAGCAGGCGGCTGGGAAGGTGCAACAAGTGAGGCCTTGCCGCGCTCGAAGGAACGGGAGTAGGCATCTCCTGATTTGGAAGATGCTGGGTGCCCCTTAGCTGGGGGCTTAAAATGCAGAGAAGCTGAGTGCCCACAGTAGTGATGAAGAAAGCAGAGAGGACCGAAGACTTAAGTTGAACCTGCTGTCGAATATTTGCTATCGTTGAATTAAGTTGAATTAACTTAATTAATCAACTATTAAGTTGAACCTGCTGTCGAATATCTGCTATCGTTGAATTAAGTTGAATTAAGTTGAATTAACTTAGTTAATCAACTATTAAGTTGAATCTGCTAAGTTAATTCAACTTAATTCAATGACAGCAGATATTCGACAGCAGATTCAACTTAATAGTTGATTAATTATCAAATATCTGCTCTCAAAATATCGAATAACTTCTGGTGGGAAATGATGTGTCCCAGATCATTTGGGGCAGTTGTTAAATGGGGTGACAGAGCTAGGGTATGTGAACAGCAGCCCTGGCCTGGACTGTTTGGAAACAAACTGGATGAGCTAATGTGCCTTCCCATTTTTAATTGCTTTTCTGTCCTGGCACAGGTAATTTGGCATCCTGTTTTCTTTGCTTTTCTTCCATAAAGGTTTTGGAGTCCTGCTTCCTGAACAGCCTGTCACTGAGTAAATTCATCTTTAAAGGATGTGTGGTTGTTCATCAGCTCTGAACTCTTCATTAGCCAATGTGCAATGAGAAAAAGTGATCTGGTAGAGGAAATCATGTGGCTTTGCAGAAGTGCCAGCTGCTTTTAAAAAAATACCGTATGTTTTTAAAGACCATCTGTGCCTTGGCACTCAAGGATTTAGGATCTTGCCCTCTGCCACAACAGATCTCCACAATGTCAACTAGACGTGTGCTGAGGGACAGAGGGTGGCTTTGAGATGCTGCCTAACCTATGTCTCCAGGATGAAGAGGGCTGATTGCCTGCAGGCATGACTTTGAACTGTCTGCAGCCCTTGTGTTGCCCAAGGGAGGTTAACTTGGCCCTTTCAAAAGCATTTTTATATAAATATAAACTCAGATTTGTAGAAGGTGGAAATACCCCGTGAGCTGCATGTAAACCTTGAACAGGTATGGTATTGAGATCTTTAGACTAGGGGTTGAAATAAGGGACTGGGAAAGACATCTTCTTCTGATACTGCTGGGTTTTGTAGCTTGGACAGCTGCGGAGGTTTAACTGTTTGCAGCTGCATCAAGATTTTTCTGGTGAAAGGCACTTGGTAGGTCTGATCTGACAGTTTCAGGTGACAGGCTCATTAATTTTGCTGTCACGTCTGATGCCTTCAGAAATTAGAGGCAGAGAAGAAAAAGGTGGTGGAGGGCAGTGCTTAGGACAGCTCATCCTTGCGAGACCACGCAGGTGCCGGTGGGTATAATAAGCACATCACTGTCTGACCCCAGCAGAGGAAAAAATAGAATGGACCCCTCCAAACCACCACCTGCTTTCTCCTCTGTGGGGGCGTAGGCTCAGGGGGGAGCGGACGCCCTTCCTTCATCCCACAGCGGGGATTCCTTGGGGTGCGCGTTGGCCTCTGTCCCCTCCTGCCCTTGCCAGCTGGAGTGCGGAGCCAACAGGTTCCTTTGGAGTTGGCAAATACAACTCACTCGAAGTGGTTCGAGATACAGCGAAATACTTGTAGTCTGCCAGCGTTTAAGGGTTCCCTCTTTATGCCTCCGAAACGTGGCCTGTTTCCTACGTCCAGTGTAACACAAGAGCCCTAATCAGACCAGCGGTGCGGTGTGGGTGATGGCAGTAGCCTCTCTGCCCTGTTTGCTGGTTTCTTGCTGAATTTCTCTTCTCTTCTCGCAGAACACAGGGAGTCCCTATCTCCTCCGCTCCAAATCGCTCTCAGAAAGCCTTCCTTTAACACACCGCGGCATGCAGATACCTTCTGTGGCCTCTTCTGGTGTTCTCTTTGAAGAATTGTTTTCTGGTGCCAACAAATAAGGAATTGCTTAAATACTCATGCTTGATATTCTGCTGAATGACTGTAATGTGCTGCAGTTTTTTTAGTTCAGCTGGAAAACGTTTGCTTATATAAAGGCTTGTAGATGGTATCAGAGGGCCTTTCTCAGATATGGAAAATTTGCTTCATCAGGAGGTGAATACTAACAAGTTGGGCTGTAATGGCCAGAGTGGAGGTCATTTGATTGAGCAAATTGTTTTAAAAATTAAACCAGAGCCCTTGCAATGCCCTGGAACACCAACCTGTAGCAGACAGTGAAGACGTGGTACCAGGGCAGGATGAGCCAGGACCATGAGCTGCGCAGAAGGTCTTACAGCTACAAAAAATGGATGCACAAAGTGCCTTTTTCTGCAGCAATCCAAGAGCAGAGATGTAGATAAAACCCAGGGCTCAGACTCATTTATGTCCCCACGTAATGCGACTATGGGAATTGGTGGTGTTTCTAGAAACTGATTTAATCTTCTCTGCATGTTGGTGCAGAGCAGAAGAGGTAGTTTTGGCTTCTCTTTAGAGGGTATAAAAAAAGTGCTGAAAAAGTTTGCTTTATTTTCTTTCTCACGTGTTGTTTGTGCAAAACCTTTCCCTCCTGCTCTTCCTCTGAGACCCAAACCTCTGCACACCACCGTGGCGTGACTTCACTTCCTTGACTGCAAACAAACCAGCCGTGTTAACGTAAAAAATAAAACAAACCACGAAACAAAAAAAACCAACACTCAACAACCCAAAAACCCCCGCGAGTAGGAGAGTTGACAAACCGTTACTGATGTCCAGTTCGTCTTGCAATGTTTCGAGGTTTCCTTTGTGTCCTCACCCTGAGGTCCTCACCTTCAGCGGGCTGGGTCCTGCATCCAAAGCCAAAGCTCCTTAATTTCATCCCACGCTGAAGACAAGCACCCCACCCTGTGCAGGAATGAGTGGGCCAGGTCGCTTGGGAGCATACCCTGACCTTTCACACTCCTAGCTGCCTTTTTTTTTTTTTTTTTTCTTTTTTTCAATACCAAGCAGGATTATTAGGTCAATAGTTTCTGTAATCTGCAGAAGATTACACTGGTCTGCAGCTGCTGTAAACTATAGGGGCTTTCCCTTATAGAAAAAAATTCTGTCTGGCCTCCAGGGGCTTTTAAAAAATCCTTTTCATTGTTATTTTGCCTCTAATACCTCCCTTTCCTCTCCCTGTACTCGCTGGCTCACGTTTAAACTTGGTCCGGGAGTTTTCTGGCACGCAAGTTACTCTGCTACGAAGCTGCGCTTGCACAGAAGGATCCCGGCACCGCTCCTGGCTGAGACAGTGGAAAACAGAAAGGGGCATCTTGGGGAGCCGTCCCTTTGTGCCGGCTGCCTCTCGGCCGGGAGGAAGGTTGGCTGCAGGTGTAAAAGCTGCTCTGACCCTGCTGCTGCTGTCCCTGCGTGGCTGGTCTGCAGGTCACGCTTGGCCCAGAAGCTGGTGCTGCTCCTGGGTCTTTCTGTGAATAAATTCAATTTTCAAAGCTTCCCTTGCAGAGAGGGTGAGGCTGAGTGAGCTGGGGCAGGCTGCCTTGTCGCACCATCTCTCTCAGGGGAAGAAATGGCCGTGTGCAGCGTGGTTTGCCGTTTTTAAAGGCTCCTCAAGACTGCAATAACCAGATGTCTGGCTCCCTGCTTAATCCTTGCTGTAACATCAACTTGCATGGGTCACTCTTGGCTGTCGTGGTCTTTTCATCTAGTGGAGAAGTGGGTTTGGTGGATTTTTTTTTCTGTTTCTCATCCCCACATCAGCAGTGCCCCAGCATTTCCCGGTCAGACCCGAGCTGCTCGTGTCGAGCATCCTCTGCGCTTGCACTGGTGGCACCTCACGCCCTGCCAGGCAGCCCCCTGAACCTCTGCTTCAGAGCCCCTGGCTCTCCTGCATTGCCTCTTCTGCTGGGGTCTCCCAGCTCTCGTGTTCTCTTTCCAGCTTTCTTACTGGTTTGGCTAATACCCGTTTGCTGCAGCTTTGCCTCAGTGCTTACAGTTGAGGGGTTTGGAGGTGGGCGGTCTGAGGGACCTGCAGTAAGTGCAGGTCCCAGTTTTAGCAGACTTGACATTAAAAGTTCCCATCAGCGGATGTGGCTCAAGCTGTTGCTGCTGCCAGGTTGTTATTCCCTGCCCAGCAAGAAGAAAGCTGCTCCTGTAAAAATTGACGGCTTTGTAACCCAGTTTTACCGTGTAACAGGGAGGTGAAGTGATTTGTTGCAGTTCACGAGGCGTGTTGTGTTTCAGCACAATCCTCTTGAGAACGTGCCGTGGCGGCAGTCACTGGTGAAGCTGGTGTGGGACTGGAGGTGAGCAGGATGACATCCCGCTTCTCCGGGCGGAACAGCTCCCGTTTGCCACCCGATGTTTAAAACGTGTTTGCCGGTAAAAGCCTCGGTTTATGTCACCTTGTTGCTAGCGCTGTTCCCTCGGGCAGCCAGAGAAAGAGGGGGTTTCAAGCCTTGCAGAGAAATTGCGTGCCCGTCGCAGGCCATTCCTCCTGGGATGCCGAGGGTGCTGGGAGGGATGGCACCGAGAGCTGCGGCGATGAAATCATTTTAGGGTTATTTAGAGGTGAGCTGGTACGTGCTGACAATTTTTGCATCTCGGGGGGGTGTTTTATTTAAGCAGCAGCCAGCCCTGTGAGAAGGGAGAAGCTGGGATTAGTGCAAAAATCCATGTCACCCTCACGCATGTCTGTCTGCCTCGCTTCCGAAATCTGCTCGGCTCGCATCTGCTGGCTCTTGACAGCTTGTTTGGGCATCGTGGGCAGGGTCTGGCAAGCCCTATTCTCTAACTCCAGAAAAAGCAAACAATAGAAGGCGAAGCAAATGTGCTCTTATGCTGCCACCTATCTCTAGGTAGCTATAATTGCTCACTGAGGGACTTGCTTTAATTTTTGAATTCGCTATATGTAGGTCAAATTCAGTTCAAAGATGATTGTCCGGCGTTGAATTGCAGGAATAGTTTTGGCAGGGCTGATCCTGCCTTGGGGCGTGGGGTGGTAGGGTTTGTCTCTCCCATCCCTGGTCCCTGCCTGTTGCAGGAGCCGCCTCCTTCAGTGCATAAACCTGCTCTGACTCCGCAGCTGGGATTCCAGTGCTCTGCGATCCTTGGGGGTCCGTGCCTCCTCCTGATGGCACTTTCCTGGAGGTGCTTCTGGCAGAAGGGTTGTGTAATCCAGCAGGCAAGAAGCAAACAGGCAGTTGGCTGCGTTCAAAGGTAGTTTCTGCATTCAAAAGTAGTTTCTGCAATGCTAACCTGGGCTGCTTCAACCTTTGCCAGGACCAAATGGCTCTTCCCCAGTTAAATGGCATCTGAAAGGAGGTTCTGAACATAACGTGAAAACGAATCACCAGTATTTCTAACGAAATAAAAACTAGGTACCTGTATAGCTTGCAATATTGTCCCTCTGAGGAGCGAGCATAAGTTGGAAAGACAGCAGTTTGTTCAGATGGAATTGGAGCTACAAGGCAAATTTTTTTGAATCCTTCTCAGGCAGCGTCTGAGATGAGTGGGTCTCTGGACACAGCGATAACGGGGCGTTTGCAGCGTGAGGAGCCGGTGGTTCTGTGCTGGCAGCGTGAGCTAGGAAGGACGTTACGCACAGATCAGCCAAAGGGTTACTGGTGGCCGGGAACGATTCCCTGCCCGCTTCTCTCTTCCTGTTTACACCGAGAAACGACAGCTCCACGTCTGCCGTGGCCCGGCGCAGGATGCAGGAAGCAAACGAGCCACGCGCTCTTCAGAGGGGTGGCCCTTGGCTAACTGTCTGTCCTTTCCCCGTTCCAGGTGTGGCAGATTCCCGAGAACGGACTCACCCTGTCCCTGACAGAGCCGGTGGTGGTGTTAGAAGGCCATTCCAAGAGAGTCGGCATCGTGGCTTGGCATCCGACGGCGCGCAACGTGCTGCTCAGTGCAGGTACGGGGCGTCAGGGCTCTGGGGTCAACCAGCATCTCCCCCCCTCGCATTTTGCTGGCACACCAGGTATTTTGGAGAAGAGCTTGTTGACTCCTTTTCCTCCTTTCCTCTCCCAGCTGCTTAGGGCTGGTGAATCACAAGAGCGATGGCAGTGCCTGGACACCAGGACATGGGGCTCACAGCCCCCTCCTTATCTTGGCCTCTTATTATCTTCGGTTTGCAGGGACAAGAACCAGGAAATGGTCTGGAGGTGTGAATTACAGTGTTAAAATTGTTCCAGACTTTATTTGATCTGCGTGTTTCACCTGCTGATAACTACTTAGATCTGCACTCTCCTCATCCGTGTTCTCATATAGTTTTATAAAAGGTCCAGCTATTTCTCTGCGAGGTAGCCCGGAGTCTGGCTGTTCTTTCCACAAGCTTTCATTTTCAGCGTTTCCCAGGTTGTCTTTTTGACTGGTGTGATCTATGCAATGAGGTTCTTTCCACCACTGAAAAACAGTCACATCATTACAGAAATAAAATGGCGAGGTTGTTATCCGTGAGCAGGGTCTGAGGCTTTCACTGCATGGCCTTTAGGTTGGAACCCAACAAAAGAAGCCGGTCCTTGCAGCTGGACTGTCAGATGAGCTGTGTGTTTTCTGTTGGTATAAATGCCTTCTGAGGTAGCAGTTTGGTTTTGATCTGGTTTCTGCAAAAACACTGGGAGTTGCAGACCTTATGGCAGTTAATGTAATGCAACGCAGTGTGAGAACACACAACGCAGAAGGGGATCTCCCTTGGGTAGCTTCCTCAGCCTCCTGTACTCTCAAGCCTCTGTACTCACACACACTGCTGCTTGTGTCCAGGCAGTCCAGCCAGGATTGCTCCTAAGAAACACCGAGGAGAAGGGATGCTGTCAGGTCATTGCAGTCTCCGGGGTTCCTCCTGGTGACAGCAAACTGGTTTTGGATCTTTCGTGCCCTTTGGAAGTTCAGAGTGATTGTTATCTTTTGCCTCACCCCTCCAGAGCCTTAGGAGAAATTGCTCAGTCACTCATTGTGCTTTCCTTCCCTTACCTCATCCTCCAGTCCTGTTCTTTACTTTGCTGTCACCTCATCTTAGGCTTTATTCCTTGTCTTCTTGCTGTCTGGTCCTTGAACAAAACCACCCGCCTGACCGCTGTAGTCATTGTGAAACTGCTGACCTCAGCGTTTGTGCCTGCCATTCTTTTTCCTCTTAGTTCTGCTGTTTCTCCTGCTGTCCCTTGCCTATTTTCCATCCGTGCCACTTCTAGTCTTCATGCCGCGGATCTCTGATGTGAGAAGGCGATGACTGCCTGCCACTGTTCTCATGTATGGAGCTGTAAGAACATCCTCTCTTTGCCCTTGGCATCTCTTTCCCTCAGGTCCTGCAGTTGAGCCAAGACCCAAGAGCTCCTACACAAAGCTCCTGCAGTAGCAGTGGCCAGGACACACCTTCACAGACCTCCTTCAGCTGCACCAGTACCTCCTGCTTTTCCCTTCAGCTGCTGCTCTGCCAGGGACCTCTCCTGTCCCTCCTGCCCACCCCATGCCTGCAGGCAGCACGCGGGCTGGGGTGGTGGCCAGCTGGGCGGGCAGTGCCCAAATACTCCCAAATGAACTGCCTTTGTCTGGGACAGCTACAGCACCTCTGAGAAGGTGCTCAGCACCCTCAGGGGAGGAGCTTCGTGTCTTCTCTGGCTGCGTGGTCCCTGCTCTGAGCCTGTATTTGAGCGGGGATGTGCTGCCTGGGGCTCTGCCTGCAAGATGGTGTTTGAGAGTCAGCATCTGAGGGCGTGCAGCTGCAGCAGGTTTTATTCCTTGTTCCCCGCTACTGGCTTCTTTTCCATATACACACACCAGTGTTGTGACTTTAGCTGTTAATTTCTATTTTAGGTTGTGATAATGCAATCATCATCTGGAACGTGGGAACAGGTGAAGCCCTCATAAACTTGGATGACATGCACGTGGATATGATTTACAATGTGAGCTGGAATCGCAATGGCAGCCTGATCTGTACTTCTTCCAAAGACAAAAAAGTTCGAGTTATTGACCCCAGGAAACAAGAAATCGTTGCTGTAAGTTTGCACGGTAGTTAAAGAAGCAACTGGGTTTCACTCCCGCAGAGAGTTAGCAAGAGCATCTAGAGAAGGAACCTTTTTGCTTAGTCTGCACCATGTTTGGTCGTGTTTAGTCGTGTTTTTCAAAGTGAGGAAAAAAATTACAGGAGGGATAGCAGTGGCTGAAGGATTTGTCTGGGTTTATTGGGATTAGTGTTTGAACTAGGATTTTAGGGCTCAGTTTTAAAACCTGCAGGAGTGTAATTCGACATCTAATCCTTTTGTATAATTACAGTTCCAAAGTTGTGTATGCAAAGGGGAGATTTAGCAGCCTGCGTGTGTGTCGTAGCTTGCAAAGAAGTCTTCCTTCAACCTTGCAAGAGTCTGATAGGCAAAGGATTGACCACTTCTTTTGCAGTTTAGTAATTAGTTTCTTCCCTCAAGCATCAGGCAAAGATAGTTGGATGTGGCTCCGTGTAGTCGGCATCTGGTGTGGAGGAGTGGTGCGTCCTGCCGGGGATTCTGTGCAGCTAGAGAAGCCACCACCAGGTGGGCTTCCTGTTCCTTCCTAGAGCCTAATCTGCAAATCTCTTCCAGGAGAAAGAGAAAACCCACGAGGGAGCTCGGCCTATGCGAGCCATTTTCCTCGCTGACGGAAACATCTTCACGACTGGCTTCAGCCGCATGAGCGAACGGCAGCTTGCCCTTTGGAATCCAGTAGGTTCCTGTCCCGTCACTACTTGGCTGTTGCAACATCCCTTGAGTTCGTAGCCCAGACCTGCAGTCACCCACTAAATTCACGGTTGGGGGCTGGCGTTTGGGGTGCCCGAGGAGATGGGCCCAGAGAGCAGAGTGGCTGGGTAGAGGTCGCTTCGTTCGATGCGTTACATGTGCGGAGCGAGACGACAACAATCCCATCACACCGGCACAAGACGCTCCCTAACGTGACTATGTCATGTCTTTCCCTTACCTTTGTGCATTTTCTTGGGTCCTGCTTTTATTGCATTTTGTGATTAAAACGTCCTCGGGGAATGAATAGGCTTGTGAACGTTTTCAGCATTTGTTGTTGTAGCACACAGGCCCTGCAGGGCGGTGGAGACACCGCTGCGTGTTCACTAGCTACAAAGAACTGTTAATAATTTAGATCCTCTGTTAACATGAGCTTTTCTGTTCTTCATTAACATCACTGGCATTTTTTTATTTCCAGAAAAACATGGAGGAGCCAATAGCCCTTCACGAGATGGACACCAGCAATGGGGTCCTGCTGCCGTTCTACGATCCAGATACCAACATCATTTACTTGTGTGGCAAGGTAAAGAGAAGCTTTTGGAATGACTGGGTGTGTTTAGGGGGAGGCTCCTCTTGAATGAACGATGCCTGTGAAATGTTCCCCAAGCGTCTCGATTGAGAAAGGTAGAGCCAAAAAGTGAGCACGGCAACGATGGCCAGGGCTGCAGGCACATCGGGCTGCTCTGAAATCGGTTTGATCCTCACTCTGCAGGACCATGCAGAGGCCCTGTGAAGGTCTGGTGTGTTCCTGGGTGTTTCTTTGAGATGGATTTACTTCGATAAAACAGCTGCTCGTAATGCAACAAGTCAGATGCTGTCATGAAAACATCTCTGGTTGGTGTTGACCCGAATAATCGTATGTTAGTGTGGGAGGAAAGTACACTTGAGATGTTATCCTCCTTGTGTGTGATGATGATGGAGCATGTAGCAAGGCTCACTGTAGTTTTGTGGGGTTAAATAATAGAAAACTGGAGTCACGGGCTCCTTCCTAAAAGCAATTCATAGGCATTAAGCGCTCTAAAGTGCTCACTTGTGATGCCGCAGCTTTGGACTTCCTGCACACAGGAGCCAAAGACAAGAGAAACAAGTAATTACGAAGGAGGATCCATACAAGTATGTTCAAGAATTCCATCTTTGTAAACAGCTAATGGGAACTACTTCTGCTGTTTCTGAGATGCCAGTGTAGTAGAATTGCTTGGAGTCAGAGAAACTGGTTCATGGCCTTTCTGCCTGACTGTGGCAGAAAGTTTCACTTTTTCACAAGAGGAGGTGGGGGTAGTTGGCACCTCCAGTCTTGAAGCAGTTGAGCTCAGGTCACTGTACCCCTGGAGAGCAGCGCTTATCGCTGAGAAACCGCTCAGCTGATGTCCTTGGGTTGCAGCAGGGATCTGCTTCACGGCAGTTCTGTTGATGCCGCAGAGATGGCGAGAACGCAGCAGTGTGAGCAGCCTGAGGTGAGGCTTGTTTGACCGGTAAGCAACGGAGGGTTTAGCTTGAAAAAAAATAGCTAGAAACTGTGCCTCGTTCTGTGGTGGCGTTCGTGGAAGGAGAGGCTCTCGGGTGAGACCCATGGCTGCCCAGCAGGGAGCAGGCATGCTGGAACGGGGAGCCCTGGCCCCTCCAGCCTCTGGAATGATCTTCCCGTCGTTTCTTGCAGGGTGACAGCAGCATTCGCTACTTTGAGATCACGGATGAATCCCCCTATGTTCACTACCTCAACACCTTCAGCAGCAAAGAGCCGCAGAGGGGCATGGGGTTCATGCCAAAGAGGGGCCTCGATGTGAACAAGTGTGAGATCGCCAGGTGAGGAGGAGGGAGGCTGTCGGGCTGGGGGGGTTGTCGTCGCGAGCCACTCTGGCGCAGAAATGGGAAGTCCTGCTGCTGGGTGTAGGGTGCTGCTGTTGGAAAGAGCTCTCTGCCGCAGCGTGGCTTCTGCGGCACGTGTGGGGACCTGTGACGTGAAGCGACACTTGCGCTGGGCGTAACGCAACAGAGCCTCAAAATGTGCTGGGACTTAGGCTGAGTCTCTTGGAAATGAGTGAGCGATATCCAGCAGGATCAACTGGCTGCAGAAACCTTACCATCGGGTCAGTCACAACCTACGCCGTCAATGTAGAATCACAGAATGGTTTGGGTTGGAAGGGACCTTGAAGATCACCTGGTTCCACCCCTGCTGCCATGGGCAGGGACACCTCCCACTGCTCCAAGCCCCATCCAACCTGGCCTTGAACACTTCCTTGAACACCACAACCACCCTCACAGTGAAGAATTTCTTCCTTATATCTAGTCTAAATCTACCCTCTTTCAGATTAAAGCCGTTACGCCTTGTCCTATCACTACCTGCCCTTGTAAAAAGTCCCTCTTCATCTTTCTTGTAGGCCCCCTTTAAGTACTGGAAGGCTGCTGTGAGGTCTCCCCAGAGCCTTCTCCAGGCAGAACAACCCCAACTCTCTCAGCCTGTCACCTCTCCTTTCACAGAGGAGGTGCTCCAGCCCCCTGATCATCTTTGTGGCCTCCTCTGGACTCGCTCCAACAGGTCCCTGTTCCTTCTGATGTTGGGGGCCCCGGAGCTGAAGGCATATCAGTGATAAACTTTTGGTGCCCAGGTCTGATGTTGGTCTCCAGCTTGCACACAGCAAGCGGGCTGGAAGCCGATTTCAGGACTTTAGAGAGTGACTAAAGCAGCAGTGCGGTGACCAGAGCGCAGCCGCGATTCAGGGAACACGGCAAAGGAAGAAAGCATCTCGGGAAGGCAGGTTTGGGCCACCGCAGTGGCTCCTGGCACACGGCTGGTAGGGAACGGGCTGGATGCTGCCCCTGAAGCCTTTGGAGGCTCCTTTGATTTATTAACGAAAGCAAAAGCCCCTCAAAGGGAGCAGAGGCTGCGCTTGCCTGAAGCACGTGGATATTTCGACAGCAGTGCCTGGCTGCAGACGTTGGAGTTGGTGGCGCTGGCCCAAAGCAGGACTGCAAGGGGTGACCAGAGTGTGGAGACAGGGGCGAGCGGTGAGCTGGCTGGTGCGTACCTGTCAATCACTGGTGTGGTGCTTGCCTCGAGGGTCCGAGCAGGGGGCTGTGCCTCGCTGCCAGCCCCTCCTGGCCAAAGCGCCACCCTCCAGTGCCCAGGAGGGGGGGAGCTCTGTGTGCACCCAGGTGGTTTTCTCCAGCCCTTGCAAGTCCTAGCACAGCCCAGCTGTAGCTCCTCGGGGCTGCTCGTTTTCCATCGCCTCTGTGAGCCGCAGAACCGAGGTCTCCTTTGCCCGGCGTTGGCTGTCCTCGCGTTTAAGTCACACCTTTTTCTTTCTCTTCGAAAGGTTCTTCAAGCTTCACGAGAGGAAATGTGAACCCATCATCATGACGGTTCCTCGAAAGGTGAGCCCTACCTCCTGGTTATGCGGTTTGAAGCCAGCTCGTGCCTTCCAGCCCCAAAGCGCTTGACCAATTCATCTCTTCTGGCTTGCAGTCGGACCTCTTCCAGGATGACCTGTACCCTGATACAGCTGGCCCAGAAGCAGCTCTGGAAGCGGAGGAGTGGTTTGAGGGGAAGAATGCCGATCCCCTGCTCATCTCCTTGAAGCATGGGTACATTCCAGGCAAGAACAGGGATCTCAAGGTGGTCAAGAAGAACATACTGGACAACAAGCCTGCCGCAAACAAGAAAAGCGATCTCATAAATGCTCCAAAGAAAGCAGCGGATGCCTCCAACCCTGTGAGTAAAATCCGCCAGCTTTTGGGGATGGTCGACTGAGACGTGATTACCGGGGTGCCGTGTCCACAGAAGCAGTTGTAACGAAGCTCAAGCATGTGGGATTGGTGTACCCCGGGCCTGGGTGCCGGTGGGTGACCTGGAGTTGAGGTGGTACACGGGTTGCGGTGTTCCCGGCGAGGTTTCTGTAGCTGTGGAGGATTAGTGGGAAGGGTGACACAAAGGAAAGCTTGGCTTGCTGTTGCAGCCACCCCCCTGCCTGGGGGAGAGCTGCTGTGCACCTCCTTTTTGTGGAAAACCTGGCACAGACGGTGCGACAAATGAACCAAGCCCAGAAGGAGGTTGCACAAGTCCATGCCTGGGGGCTGTCGCTGACGTGTGGTGTAGTAGAGATGTGGAAGTGACAGCTGTCAGTCAAGTAGGTCCTTGAATGCTGTTAAAGAGCAGATAACTGGTCCAAATATGTCCTTGAAGCTGGCCCTGCTGCTTCTGGAAAGGCTGGTCCGTGCCCTGAGCATCCCAACTGCCCCAGAGCCCGTGCCAGGCAGGACATCTCGGGACACCCCGAGGACGCCGTGCGGAGGAGGAGCAGCCCCTTCCTCCGAACCCCCCCGCCCGCCCTCCTAACACACACGCGCGTCTCGTCTTGTCTTCCAGCAAAACGAAGCCAAATTGGATGAGATTTTGAAAGAGCTGAAATCTATAAAAGACACGATCACCAACCAGGACGAGCGCATTTCCAAGCTGGAGCAGCAGATGGCCAAGATTGCGGACTGAGCGGGGCGAGCAGCGCTGGCCCCGCCGCCAGCCCAGGCACATTCCAGTTCCCCAGTTCGGCCAGCAGCAGCCCGCAGCATTCCAGTACGAGCTTTCCTGTTCTCCTACATTCACGTCAACGAGAGCTGATGATTAAAAGCCAAGCTTTTTAGTGAAAGATTTTTTTTTTTTCCTGATGTTTTAATGAATTTATGTGACTGTGTCAAACAAGTCAAAAAGAATAAGTGCTACTTTTACAGTCTTTTTTTTTTTTTTTTTTTTTTCCCAGATGTTACGAATTCTTGAAAACAAATCCATTCTGACTTTCAATGTTGTGCCCAAATATCTTTTTCTAGATTTAGGGACCAATGCCACATTGTTCTTAACCATTTTTTAAAGTTGCCAAAAAAAAAAAAAAAAAAAAAGAAAAGAAAAAGAAAAGAAAAAAAAAAAGTCGCTTTTTATTTTTCTTATTTGCCACTTTGCAGTATTTGTGTTTTAAATTTAAAGGGACAGCACTGCGTGTGTGTGCGTGGGGGTGTGTGCGCGCGGTGGGCGTTTATACTGTTCAGAGAACAAAACTGAAGCTATTTTGTATAAATCTTCCCTTTCGAACAATCAGAGCCGTTTCCTTTGCAGGGTGGCCGGGGCTGCTGCTGCCTCAGAGGTCGTACCCGCTGCCTTTCCTGCCTCCCCCACTGTCCCCATCACCATCGTCGGACAGTTGAAAGGGGGAAAAAAACCCAAACCCATAGTTCTGAATGAGGTGATTCACGCCACAAAATTCTTCTCCTCCTTTTTACACCCCGGAGAACTTTTAAATGAGGATCATGTCGCCCTTTTCAAGCAGCCCCGTGCTTTGGATTCCTCTAGCCGTGCCCCACGGGGCATGCTTTACTGGCGGCGTTATTTTTTCGTTTGTTATTTCGAGGCAGAAGTTCCTTCCATGCAGGAAAGTTTGTCCGTGGAGGGCAGAGTTTCAGGCGAGCCGGGGGGGTCGGCAGGCGCCCCGTGCTCTGCGGTGGTGCCCCTTTCGGCTGCTGTAAATACTCATTTCTGCGCTGGAGCCGCGCTGCCGCGCTTTCTGGCTCGTCGACTTTAAGAACCTTTTGAGATCCGTGAGCTTGCCATCCTCTGGCCCCTCGCTTTGGGGCTGATGGTAGGAATTTAGACTCTGCTTCTGAAGCAGCAGCAGCCGCCAGGTGACTTTATCATCACGGGCTCTGGAAACAAAAATGCCTCCGTTAGGGTTTTTTTTTTTAAATATATTTTTTTTTGTTCCTCTCTCTCGTTGCTGCCTGCCCCACCACGCCGTCAAGCTTTGCAGGAAATTCCTTGTTCCCGGGTCAGACGAGTGCCCTCCATCCCCAGCCCCCCTGCGCTCCCAGCCCTGTGGAGTGGAAGGGCGGTTTTCATCCCAGTTTGGAGAACTGGTTCCTCCTTCGAGATCCTCGAGGGAGAGACCTCGGGCTCACAAGGTCCTCGTGGCGTTTCTTGGATGCCTCAGCTCAGCAAACCTCCGCCCAGAGCGGGGTCTCCCCTGCGAGGGGGGCTGGCTGTGGGGCGGGCACGGGTCCCTGAGCAGGACCAGTGCCGTCCTGGCGAGCTGGACCAGGCTGGGTTGGTGCTGCCCGTCCCCGCCGGGCCGGGGAAACATCGGCAACCCCTGTCGAACCCAAAGGTGGGCAAAGGCTTCCCGGGTGGCCGAGAGCTATGGGCTGAGGAGCCCCGACACCTCTCCCAGCTGGGGCTCCATCCCTGAAGCAGCTCCTTGCAGCCCCAAGGTGCATCCCCCTGTCCGGGGCATCCCCGGCGGCTGCCGCTCGGCGGCGGGGCCCGTCCCTTCGTCCGGGCTGAAGTGATTATTTTTTATTTTTCTCATTAGGTTAGCTAGAAATCCTCCAATTCTCTGTTATTTCCAGTGTTTGCATGTTCCGAACTTACAGATTAAGGATTCTCTGTTCTGGAGGGA
This sequence comes from Leptosomus discolor, assembly GCF_034619465.1. NCBI lineage: Eukaryota > Metazoa > Chordata > Aves > Leptosomiformes > Leptosomidae > Leptosomus > Leptosomus discolor. Next base: position 15,116,881 of record NC_141406.1, on the reverse strand, counting down.
TGTCTGTGCGTGTGTGGAGGTGAAACCGCGCCGTCGGGACGGCCGGGCGACGTAGCTGGAGAGGCACGAGAACGGGAGGCGAGGAGGCAGAGGATGTGTTATAATTGCATAGCATGAAAGCTTCGTAAAAGTGGGTTTTCTTTGTTTTCAGTGGCGAGCACAGCAGGAGGGACGAGCGTCCCCTGCCCTGTGTCCGTCACCGCTGATGCTGGATCCACAGTCCAGACGCTCCGGGTTGTTTGAATGTTTGGTGACGTTTTTGTATTGCAGTAAATGGCTGAGATGGTGTGTATTTTTTTTTTTTTTAATTATTATTATTTTATTTTTGGAGAACAAAACCAAACGTCATGCTCCCCCAAACGGTGATCTCTGTGTTGATTTGTACGTGTGACTTCAGGGTTGTGTGCTTGGGGACCTTTCGGGTTTTTTTCTAATTGGAGGGAAATAAAGTTTTCTGAGACGCTGGATAGAAATTTGCCCAGAGGAGATCGGTGTGTGGTAGACGGTCTGAGGAGGGCGGAGGAAAGGCCGCCCTGGTTTTTAGTTCATAGCCTGTATTTTATTTAAATGAACTGATGCCTAGCCAGGCTCAACCGGAGTCAGTGCCTGAAGCTTTTTGTAGCCGTGATATCCCAGAAGAGAACCAGCGAAGTCCTGAAAGATGCGCTCTTATAGAGCGGCCATAGTATCTGTCCAAATATTTGCTTCCATTTTCAAAAGATAAAAGTCATTGATTATAAACTTCCTCTGGTTTGCTTTTTTTTTTCCTGTGACTCTCTGCATCCCGCACCCACCGCTGCCCGTTAGCGCCTGCACTGCAGGTTTTATCACTAACCAGGTTATTAAATATCGCAATATGTTAATTTATATATATATATAAAAAACAAATTAAATAGCCTCACCCGCAGCGACAGAAACCCGAGCATGTGGGGCTGGGGCTGAGCAGGGTCTCTCTCGGGGACCCCTCTGCTCTGTCCCAGGGGAGCCGGGGTCCCTCCCTGGGCTCCCACGTGGCCTCGCTGATGATTTCCCTGGGGGTGAGCCCAGGGGCTGGTCTGGATGCGGGATTTGATAGCACAGATGTGCTGGGGGGGAGGTCTTGGGGTAGCTGAGACCGGTGGGATGTGGTCTCTGGAAGGAAAGGCACCGGCTGGAGGCTGCCCTGGAGCTGGGGGGGCTCATTCTGCTCTTCCCCAGCTGAAACCAGTTTCGAGGGTGCAGGAAAGCCCAGGCTGGAAACGGCATCGCTCGGTCCCCGTCCAGGTTTTGAGAGTCTTCCCCCACCCGCAGCCTCCCCGGGGCCGCAGCGTCTCACCCACCATTTCCCAACCTCTTCAGCTGCCCGCGGTGCATCCCGACCCCAGCACAACCCCGAGGGCTGGGACAGGGGTGCTCCCGGAGAGGTGACGCTCCCTGGCCACCCATGCCCACCCTGGACCCATCCCAGGGGATGCTCATCCCTCCGCTCCCGCAGACCCGAACCCCATTTTCTGTGCCGGTTTTCCCATGAGTGATCTGGGGGGTGACAGGAACCGGGACCCACTTCCAGCCCCCATCACCAGGAGATTTTGGAAAGGGATGGGGTGAATCCAGCCCATGGCGGGGGGGAGGTGTTCACGGTCCTGGCGGGGGGCAGGCGGAGGCAGGGGGGTTGTTTACAGCCCCGGGCAGCAGCTGCAGGGCTTTTGCGGCGGATGCGCTCTTGCAGCACCCTTCCTGCTGCCGCGCCGGTGCCTGCGGTTAGGGTGGGGTATGTCCCACACCGTGCAGTGCCAACACGGCCGCGACAGCGCCTGGCAGCCCCCCCGAGAGCTCCTCAGCCACCAGCCGCCGTCCTGTGCCGAGAGAAGGGCCCTGCGCGAGGGCTCTACAAATGCATCGAGCCAGGGCCTCGGCCTCCTCCTCCTCTTCCTCCTCCTTGTGTGCAAATGCCGTTTGCTGGTGTTTGGGCACCGGCATGTCCCCTTTTGGGCCACCACAACCTGCCCCCCCCGTCCCGTTCATGCCCACACGAAGCCCTGGCACCAGGTTTGCCGTCACTTCTGCTTTTGGGGTGGCGTGAGCCCCTGCACGCCGCTTGGCAGGGCCACCGGTGGGGCCGAGCCGGCCGTGGGGCTCCCACAGGGCGCCCAGCCCACCGTGGAAGGGCAGGAGGCCCCTTTTTTGGGGTGCGCCCCATGTCCCGGCCACCCTCGCTGGTGGGTGCAGGTGGTGCCCAGCCCTCGGCGGCCCCGCTCCTGGCGTGACGTCCTTCCCCCGCCGGGTGCTCCGTAACCACAGCCGCTCTTCCGCACCCGCCTTTCCTTCCCCGCCCGGGTGGGAGGCACAGGCGGAGGGCGGCCCGCGACGCCCCTCGGGTTTTGGCGGTTGCCCAGCCCTGGAGCTGCCCTCGCAACCCCCCCCGCCCGTGCCGGTGCAGCCGGGCCCTCGCTGGCGATGCCTGCCGGCGCTGCAGCTCGGGGTCCCGCGGCGTCCCCCGGCAGAGGTGAGCCCAAGCGGTGGGGGTGCTGGAGCGGGGCTTGGCCCTGGGGATGCTGTGGGTGCAAAGGGGGTGCTCCATGTCCCCCCTTGGGGCATGTGTGGGTCCCTGGGGGGGGGGAGGGGGGGGGTGCCCCCCTCCGTGCAGTGCTGGTTCCGGGGGTTTTGAGGAGGTGAGTGGGCGCTTCGGGGATGTGGGAGCCTCCCCGGGGATGCTAGGCGCCAGGGGAGCGGTGATCGGCGTTTGGGTGCTGTTGGGTGCAGGGACCACCAGGGCTGCCTCTGCGGGGGGGTATTGGTGATCAATAGATGTGACAGGGGAGATTTGGGGTGGGTTTGGGGTGGGTTTGGCTCTCCTCCTGCTCTGGTGCAGATGCACAGGGGCATGGTGGCCTCAGCCCAGCCGGTGGAGGGGGAAGGATGGGTACCCGGGGAAGGGGGGGTCGATCGAAATGTGTGTGACATCCCTGCGGTTTCATTTCTGCACGAGGAGTCATCCTGCAACTGCCCATCCTGCAGCAGCCGCCTCCATCGTGGCTCGTTTCCCATTTCCAGACACTCAACTTCCTTTTCAAAACTGTCTTCTCAAGCAGAGCCGGTGGGGGCCGAGCTCCCGCAGGTGGAGGCAGCTCGGCCAGTGGTCCCTGGTCCCATCGTCCAACCCCCCCAAACCCAAGGTCCCCTCTCCCGGAGGGGAGGAGGATGCTTCGCTCATGTGCAATCCCTCCTTGACGCCGTTTCCGTCCTGAACGATGGAGCTCGTCCTCCTCCTGCAAGGAGTTTCATCTCTACCCTCTGTGTCCCCCCCCCGCAGGTCCCATGGCGCTGGGCCAGGTTGTGCTGGTGATGCTGGTGCTGGTGCTGAGCAACCTTCGGGCATGCGGGGCCGTGCCACCCCCGGAGCTGGGGCAGCACCGTGGCGTGCGGTGGGTCTGGGGGGCGGCTGAGCAGGCGCAGGATGAGACCCTGCCACTCTCCCGCAGGAAGAGGGACGACGACAGGCAGCAGCCCAGCACCACCACCACCACACCGGGGCACGGCCACGCTGCCACCGCGACACCCAGCAGCAGTGAGACCGATTCCCCCGAGCCCGACCTGCTGCTGAGCTCTGCGCCACCACCAGCACCCAGCACCAACGCCAGCGTGCACCGGGCGCTGGTGGCACCAACCACAGCCGATCCCCTGGATGAGACCGATTCTCCTGATCCCGACCTGCTGCTGAGCTCTGCGCCACCACCAGCACCCAGCACCAACGCCAGCGTGCACCGGGCGCTGGTGGCACCAACCACAGCCGATCCGCAGGATGAGACCGATTCGCCTGATCCCGACCTGCTGCTGAGCTCTGCGCCACCGGCAGAGCCCGGCACACCAGCAGGACCCCAAAAGAACACCACCACTGTCCCCAGCTGGCTCACATCCACCGCTGAGGAGGGGACGGTGGCTGGTGGCACGGACAGCAGCTCCTCCACGGCACCGCGCGCGGTGACCGCCCCAGCCCTCGACCCCACCACCACGGGCTACAAGGAAGCCAAGAAAGCCGGGGCTCCCCCAGCGCCCACTTGGGACCCGAAGCCCGGGGGAACCATGACGCCGCTCCCCTGGGACCCCAGCAGGGTGATGAGCAAGTGCCTGCTGGCCATCCTGCTGCTGGCGCTGGTGGCCGCCACCTTCATGGTGTGCACGGGGGTGCTGGGGGCCCTGCTCTGGCGACGGGCGCGGACGGCCCACCGGCAGCTCAGCCGCACCGAGATGGTCTGCATCTCCTCCCTGCTGCCCGACGGCGAGGTGGCCACCAACGGCCCCAAGCCCAGCCTGGCCAGGCGGCCGAAGCTGCTGCTTGATGGTGGCTCCGAGGCCGATGGTGACAACCTGACTCTCAGCAGCTTCTTGCCAGAGCACTCCTGAGCCGCGGCGATGGGGGTCCTGCATCCCAGAGCGTCGGGGAGGCGGCGGCTGCGCCGTGGGCACGGTGCCTGGTCCCCGGTGCATGGACCCGTGGGCAGGGGACCCCCATCCCCTCTTGGGTTTGTGTTTTGGACCAGCGTGACAAGTTGCTTTCCCCTGGGATGAGCTCAGCCCTCAAGGCTGGCCCCATTAAAGCGTTACCTGGACACGGTGGTCTCTTCCTGGTGGGGACGACACCCGCCAGCCCCCCTGGCCCCCTCCCCGCTCCCCCGCCTGCCCACACCACCCTGCCGAAATTTCGCTTCTCCATCCTCCTCCCGCAGCAGCAGCCCCAGCTCCACTTGGGAGCGTGGGAAGGGGGAGCAGAAACAGAACCTGCAGCCACCCCTCGCTGGGCAGGGGGACAGACCCTTGGGGAGGGGGGAGGGGGTTTGGGGCCCACAGCCCCTGGGACCCCCTCCCCACGTGGGGGCTCAGCCTCGTGCCGCAGGATGGGAGCGGAAAGGGTGGTGGTGCCGGGGCGGAAATGCCGGGGAGGGGGGGGACGATGGGTGCGCTCGTGGCGTAACGTGTTCCTGCCCTGCGGTCGCCTGCAGCGAGGTGAGAGGAGGCCGCCGGGACCGTCGCTGCCCGTCAGGGTGGTCCTGTGCGCCCCTGGCGAGCTCAGGGCTCACCCCCGGTGAGCAAACGGTGGTCACAGACTCTTGGCCTCGTAGGGCGGCGTTGGCCTGGGCTGTCCCTGCCCAGCTGCGGCTGGGGCAGGGAGGGATGGGGAGAGCAAAGCCATGAGCAGCCACCGAGGGTCCCACCGCTTGCCCGTACCTGGGAGGCTGAAGGGGGCTCAGGTTTGCTCCCAGGTCCCACCTCTCCCCAGTCTGCAGGTGTCAGTCACCCCTCAAGCCACCAGCCCAGTCCCTTCCCTGTGACCAGCTGTGGGGGAGCCACCCAAAGGAGCAGAAATGGCCCAGGACTGGCCCTCCCCTGCCAAGTTGGGTGTCCCCACGTTCCCATCCCTGCCTCATCCCAGCTCAGCATCCCCATATCCCCAGCCCTTCCCCAACTGGGCTCAATAGCCCCATCCCTGCCCCAGTTGGGCTTGATATCCCCATCCCTGCATCCCTATCCCTGCCCTGCCAGGCTCAGCATCCCCGTATCCCCATCCCTGCCCCAGTTGGGCTTTGTTTCCCCATTGCTGCATCCCCATCCCTGCCCTGCCAGGATCAGCATCCCCATAACCCCATCCCTGCTCCAGTTGGGCTTGCTGTCCCCCTCCCTGCACCCCTACCCTGCCAGATTCAGCATCCCCATCCTCACCCGTCCGGACAGCTTACGCCGCCCTCGATATTTGCAGCACACGCTCGGTCAGCGAAGCATTTCGCCACGCGCTCGAGGCATCGCTGCGCCACCCCGTCCCCGAGCTGAGCCTGGGGTGTGCAGCCACCTCGAAAGCCGCTTTTGGGTGTGCCTGTCCCGCGGGTGGGTTGGCAGCGCGGCAGCTCCGCTGCACCCTGGCCCCGCCGCCTGTTTACATTCATGCTGCGCTTCGGATATTTTCCATCTGGGGCCGAGCAGCCTCTCCAGCCCCGCTCTCTTCTGCAAATGTAAATGTTTACGGGTGAGTCAGCGTGGGCGAGGGGATCTGGAGGCAAAGGGATGCTCCCACCATCCAGCTTCCCCCCAGCCTCTGCTCCCATCCAGGTGAGGATGAGGCCGGCAGGGCTCGAGCAGGCGGATAGAGGGATGGCTCCCGCTCTCGCCCAGCCCCGTGCCCGCCCTTGCCCAGCCGCCCTGGAGCAGGAGTTCAGCGAGGATCAACTTTCCTTCACCGCCGGAGCACGAGACGGCTGCCAGGAGCCGGGAATCGCCCTATTTGGCGTAGTCAGCAGGTCCTGTCGGGCTGCCATCCCCCAGCTCACGGCAGAGGAATCTTCAGGAAACCAGCGCGGTGTCCCGGCAGGATCCTTGGAGCTGCCACCTTGGCCAGCCCTGGAGCCCGGCAGCGGGAGGGCAGCGTGGGGGGCACGGGGCTGCGTGTGGCTGCGCCCGATGCCGTGCGTGACGGCGGCGCGGTGCTGTGCGGGGCGCTCTGCGCGGTGCTGTGTGGGGCACGGTGCTTCGCGCGGTGCTGCGGTGCAGCTCCGTAGGATCAGTCCCCCCCCTCCCTGGCTATTTTGCTGGCACAGCAAAGCGCAGCCCAGTGAAGCAAATTACAAGCAGAGCGGGGCCGAAATGGTTCAAATTGCAGGTTACCCCGGGCCGGCCGTGCCGCGGAGCCGAGCCCGGCGGGTCCCCACGTTCCAGCGGCCCCAAATTACACAGCGGGGCCCGGGCGGCACAGCCCTGCCCAGCGCCCACAGGCAAAAATGGCATCGTAATGGCCGGTGTGGGCTGGCACTGGGGGCTGCCCGTCCCCGCGGGAGAGCCCAGGGCAGGGATGGGGGACCCCAGATGGGAGCAGTGGGGCCCATGACTGGAGAAGGGTGGGGACGCCAGGCAGGGAGGGATGGGGACACTGGGCAAGGAGGGATGGGGATGCTGGGCAGGGAGGGATGGGGATTCTGGACAGGGAGGGATGGGGATACCGGACAAGGAGGGATGGGGACGCTGGGCAAGGAGGGATGGGGATGCTGGGCAGGGTGGGATGGGGACCCTGGACGGGGAGGTTCAGCCCAACACCGGCATCATGGGGTGGGAATCGCATCCCCATCCCCATCTGGGCTGCAGAAGCGAGTCTGGATGCCACTGGCGCTCCTCCAGGCCAGCTCGTTTCGGCAGTGCGGCCACCCTCACCCCCACCCCCGGCCCCGGCCCCCCTGCCCTCCCCTCGCCTTTCCCCCATCTCCTCTAAGATTTCAGCCCTGATCATTTAAGGCCGGGAAAAGCCGCCCCAGCAGCTGCGCGGAGCCACCGGCTGCAGACAGACGGACGGACCCGTTATTTCTGGGAGCCACGGTTACATTCGGCGACGCCGGCAGAAACCCGAACGGCGCCAGTTCCCCCCCAGCTTCCCAGTGGTGATGGGGACAGGCCCCCTCGCCCCCCAGCCCCATGGTGGTCGCAATCCCTGGGTGATGGCTTTTTTTTGGGGGGGAAATCTGGCCAGGTCCCCAGGGAGGCGCAGAGGCGAATAGCAAGAGGATGAAGTCACCCGGCGGCTGCAGCCTCTTGAGCAACTTCAGCCCAGACAGAGGGGACCCCGGGGGGGTGGACAGAGCGCTGCCAGGGCAGGGGGGCCCCAAGGATGCCCCTAGACCCCTGGACACCGTGCCCTGGGGAGCCGTGTGGCTGCCGCATCAGCCTGGGGAGCTGCAGGGGTGGGTTTCTGCACCCTGAGGCCACGATATTTAGGACATGGTCTCCCAAAATCAAGGCGGGGGGGGGGGTCTCCCACTCTGTTTGCCCCCAGTGTCACACTGTCAGCCCGCAGTGATGCCAAGGCACCAAACCCAAAACCGTCCCCTCGGAGCCAGGGTGCTGTGTGGCCACAGTGGCCGTGCCCCCCCCGCCGGCTCATCCCCATGCGGGGCAGCAGGGTTTGGGCTTGCAGGGGTGGGCACAGGGGGCAGGATCTGGCCCTGGGCTGGGGTGATGGGGGGCCCAGGAGCACAGTGAAAGGCAGCTGGGTGAGGGCCATGCATGCTCCTGGTACAGCATTGCTGGGAGGCTTTTTTGGGGCGGCGGGGGGGGGGGGGCCAGCACCACTGTCCCCCCATGGCGCTCAGCCACATGGCCAAGGGAGTGGGTTTTCCCCCCGCCCTCGTGGATAAAAACACCTTTGCAACATCTCTCCCCCCCTGCTTGTGACCTCCTTCCTCACTTGCACCCCAAAAAGCAGCCCCTTCCAGCGGTGCTGCTGGGATAACGGGGAGCGCTGGGGTTCCCCCACTTCACTGGCAGGGCAAGAAGCTAGGAAGCCACCCCCAGCCCCCAACTGGATTTTGGCTGGGAGGGGGCTGGGGGCTGCCTGCCCCTCACCGGCCTCCCACACTCCCTCCCCAAACCAGCCTTAATGAGAACAAGCTGGTCCCGGGCTGCGGCACAGGAGGAGGAGAAGGAAAAGGAGGAGGAGGAGGAGGAGGAGAAGGAGAAGGAGGAGGCTCCATCCCAGCAGGCGGCAGAAAGGGGCGCGAGGAGGCGAGAAGTGCGGGACAGACCCCGTCCTCCCGGCTGCCTCCCGCCGACGCGGCGGCTGCGGGCGAGGTGAGGAACCCACCAGCGACGCCAGCCTCCCCTCCCCGGAGTTTTGGGGTGGCTCCCAAGCGGGGTGCAGGGTGCCCTGTGGCTGGGGGGTTGCTGCGGCGAGGGCTGGGCATGGTCCCTGCAGTGGGATGTGGGATGGAGCCGGGCACAGGGCCACGCACCCGGGCATGGCTTGGAGGATGCTGCGCCTGGACAACATCAAAATTGTGAATTTTTCTCAGCTTTTTGGGAGCGGAGGGAAGCGGAGTGGGGTTTGCCTGCGTCCATCCAAGCCGGAGCCAGGGGTGCACTGTGGGTCTGGGGGGGTGGGGAAGGATGGGGATGGGGACAGGGATGGGGAAAGGGATGGTTGGCGATGGCCTTGGCGATGGCCATGCCGACAGGCCCTGCTCCTGGCGCTGGTCTGGGCTTTGGTCAGCCCCGCCGTGGCCACGGCCGCTTGTCAGCTCCGCTTGCCTTCGCCTTCCCCAGGACCCCTCTCCCTGCTGCGGCCGAGGGGCCCCTCTCTGCAGCGAAGGGGGAGGGCGAAGGGGCTCATCCCAGCCCCCCAAAACCCCTTGTCCTGGTGGTGCCGCTGTCACCGCAGCAAGCCCAGAGCCCACGGCAGCGGCGACGCCTGTGGCGAGCCAGGAGGGTTGGGGGGTCCGGGGGGCACCTCCCGCCTCCGCCGCCGTTTGTTTGCTCTGGTTTAATGCAAACCAGATTTTTGCAGCCGGGAAGGAGCCCGTAAGCCAAGTCCTGCTGCTGGAGTCCCTCCCGCTTTGGCGGGGGGGGGGGGGGGGGGGGGGGGGGGGAGGGGGAGAAATGAGAGGTGGGTTGGGATTTTGGGGGGCCCAAGGTTGGGGGAATTGGAATTGTCCCAGTGGGGGTCCTTGCTGGTGGACCCAGCGAGCTGGTTCGTGAGAGCTTCCCATGGGGCTGTATGGAGGTGGGGGGCAGAGCTCTGGGAAGGGCTCGATGGCATTACGTGGCGCAGCCGAAACGCGCCGGCGTCCCCCCGGGAAGGCGCCGTGCCGTGCTGGGGACAATCACACCCCGCTCCCGAACCCCGTGGGGGTGCAGAGCCTGGCTGGGGACCCACCCCAGCTCATCGCTTCGGGCCACGAGCGGGGATGGGAAACGCTTGTCCCACGTCCTACCAGGCACTGGGGGCCACGGCTGGCAACGTGGGGCAGACCCAGCCCCATCCAGCCCAGAGGAGCGTGGGATGGCGAGGGGACGGAGCTGGCCTTCGCCAGGGACACTTGGGCAGCCGGGACCCCCCTCCCGTTCCCTGCACCCCCAGCTCCAGGGCTGACCCTCTGCAAAGGCTTGGGGCCAGGGGTCCCACACCCCTGTCCCGGCACCGCTCGGCCGCCGCAGCGGCACCGGGGTGAAATCCTGCCGCCAACCTATTTTTAGCCGCGCTCAAGCCGGGAATCGTTTGTAATGGTCCGCGCCGGGGCGAGCGGTTGGGAAATGCCGCTCGCGCCAGGGGCCGGCCCCTCTGCAGCGTCGCCTGTGTCAAAGTTTCCACTGGAAACCTCAATTTTTCAGGAATTTTCTAATCAGCCAAATGACCGTTGTCTGAAGCCGGCTGCTGGCAGCGGCCCCGGCCCTCTCCCCGTGCACGCAGCGTCCCCCCAGGCTTGAGCAATTCGCTTCAGCTGCTTTCCAGCGCTTTTTCGTTGCAAAACAAACGCAGACCCTTGCTTGGCGTCGAGGGGGGGGATGAAGAAACCGAAGCTGCGTTTTGCTTTTCTTGAGGAAATTCCGGCGGGGGAAGAAGCGAGCGCCCGAGCGGAGCGCTGAGGGTTTGATGCTTGGGCTTGTCCTTCGGTGCCGGAGCCCCACGCTGGGCTCGGGGTGGGGGCGCCATGGGGGTTCCCTTGGGGAAGACCTTGGGGGTCTTGCTCTGTCGGGGTGTTAACGTTTCGCCCTCCCCTCTGCCTCCCGCAGGTCGCTGCGCACGAGTCCCGGGGGAGATGGCGGCGCAGGCGGCGATGGGCGCGTGGCTGCTGCTGCTGCTGGTGGTGGTGGTGGCGGCCCCGGCGCGCTCGGCGGCCCCCCGGCACGCCGTGGTGCTGCCCGACGGCGGGGGCAGCGGGGACGGCGAAGAGGTCTCGGCCGCGCCGCCCGTCCAGAGGGTGACGCCGGGGATCGGCCCGACGGTGGGGGACGCGTCGGGGACCACAGTGACCAACAGCTCCGCGCCGGGCGGCGTGCTGGACGGGCTGGTGGATTTCTTCAAGGAGTATATGCTGCTGGTGGTGGTGGTGGGCTCGTTAGCCTTCGTCCTGCTCTTCATCATCTGCGCCGCCGTCATCGTCCGGCAGAAGCACAAGGCGTCGGCCTACTACCCCTCCTCCTTCCCCAAGAAGAAGTACGTGGACCAACGGGACAAGGTGGGGGGGACACGGGCTTTCAGCGAGGTCCCGGAGAAAGCCCCTGACCCCGGCGCCGAGGAGCCCCTCGACTGCAGCCAGCAGCTGCAGGCAGACATCCTCGCCGCCGCCCAGAACCTCAAATCCCCCCTCAAGGCGCCACTGGCCAACGGGGGCCGGGGAGAGCAGAAACCCCCCGCTGAGGAGGAGGAAGGAAGCAAAAAGTTGGGCGATGAGCAACCTGCCGAGCCCCCTCCCCAAAATCCAGGCACCGAGGAAGCAGCGGCGGGTGCAGCGGAAGCGGGGGGCGAGGGTGTCCCCGATGCGCCCCAGGATGGCGCCCTGGCCCCCGCCGGCATCTAGGGCAGGGACCCCCGTGCTGGGCGAGCCCGAGGAGCTGCCGGCTCGGCGGGGACACCCCACGCGATGGACACAGGGGGCTGTTGCTCCGTACGTACGTGGCGGCTCAAGGAAGCCCCGATGAAGACCCCCCGCTCCCCGCCCGAGCCCCCCACCCACCCACTGGCCCTTGCACCGGTGTGACGCCGTGGCAGAGCCGTGGGGGTTGGTTTTTTTGGCAGATGGTGTTTTTCCACAGCACCGTCGGCCCCGTCCCTCCTGTTGCCCAAGGGGCTTTTCCCAAGGGGCATATCCCCCCCCCCGATCCACCCACCCCCCCACCCCCCCCCCCCCCGCGCTGTGCCAGGCAGCCCTCCCCCCTCCCTCACGCACCTCCAGCTTTCTCCCAAATCTGCTTTTACTAATTCGCAGCACCCCCGGGCCGGGCCGGGCGCCTGGCGGGGAGCAGCACCCTCCAGGCAGAGGAGCGGGACTATGGCTGGGGGTCTCTGCAGTTGCCCCCCCCCCCCCCCGCCGGGGAGCGGGGCAGGGGCTCACCGCGACCTCGGGCAGCACGGGCTGGCTTTGCTGACGGCTTTGGCCACCGAAGATGGGATGGCCTTGGCCATCCTTGCCCAGCAAAGGAGAGAGATGAAGAGGATTTAGGAGCGAGGACCCATCCTTTCGTTTTTCTGCCCCAAAGTCACCCCCGAGGGCAGCCCAGAGCCCAGCTGGACTTTTGCCTGATTTTCTTAACCCCTTCAGCTCGTAATAAAGACATTTCCTACGCAGATCTCCTCTCCTGTGTGTTTCCACAGCTTGTGGGGCAGCCACACCACAGTCCCCACATCCGTCTGCTCCTTCAGGGCCCCCCCTGGCATCACGCTGGTGTTGGGGGCGCAGCCGGTTTCGGCGCCGGCCCCGCGGGGTCCTCGTGTGCCCCCGGAGGCGCAGCCGGCCCGGCCGTGCTTCGGGGTGAAGGTTCTCTGTGGGGGTGAAGCCCCAGGAGCCAAAGGGAGGCGTTTATCGGTCACAAAATCTGCCGCAGAACGTGTCGTTTCTGGGAAACACTTATCTCTCACCCTGCAGCCGAGGCCGGGGGGGGGGGTGTCCGTGGTGTCACCTCGAAGGCAACACACCCCCATACCCCCATAACCCCAAATCTTGTCCCAGCCACCATACAGGTAGGGATGTGCCCCTGTGTCCCAGCAACAGGACAATCTTCCCCCTTGGAAGAACGTGCCGGCTTTGACCTCCCTCTCGCACTTTTTTTGAAGGGCTCTCGTGAGCACAACGAGCCAATTCTGCCCCAAAACTGACATGAAGTTTCCCTGATTTTTGTTGGATTGTTTTTTTTTAAGCAGGAAGGCGCAGGGCTGTTCCCAGGGAGCGGAGGCACATTCCCCGCTGCGGGAGGAGGGCGGCCGGAGGCGCAGGGCCAGCGTCTGGCACGTGGGGTGGTGCCGAGCTGAGGGGCCGCAAGAGCGGCCTTGGGAGTGACAAACCACAGCGGCAGCAACACGTGGCCTGCCCTGTGTTCACAAAAAAGGTCGTGGACAGATGTAGCCGAACGAGCTACTTACTTTTAAAGGAGGTTTTTAATGTTTTAAAAACATCCTGGGTATGAGAAAAGACAAGTTTCCCGGGTGGTTTTAAAAAAAAAATAATCCTAAGAGCCGGCAAAGTTTTCAAACGAGTTTTGTGTTTGTTTTGGAAATCTATGGAAATGCTCCCCTGGAAAAGAGGAACCCCTAGAAGGCACAGGAGAGCGCAGCGGCCTGGAGCACAGAGGGGAAGCCACGCCAGAGCACCACCAAGCATTTAACTTTCAAAGGCTGGGGTGCCCCCAGCTCCCACCCGCCCTCAGCTCGCAGAGCCCCGAGCAGGTGAGGGTCAGCCACGCTCCCCTCACGCCTCCGGCAAAGCTCGGCCGAGCTGCGCCCCGCGGGAGGCAGAGGCATCGTCCCCAGACCGACCCCTGGGAGCTTCCCCTCGGCTCCACACCCCAGCTGTGCTACTCCCCTCCTGGGCTCAGCCCCGAGGTGTATTTATTTACTCTCCTTTAACCGAGTACTCCGCCGGTGTAAAGGTTGAATTCTTACAGAAAACGCTCCAAAATTAAAAGATTGCTCCTCAAACGTGAGCTCCAAAAAACTAAGCAAGCGTTAGCGGTGAGAGGAGGCGAGCAGGAGCCCCGCCAGCCCCGAGTCTGCTCCTCCCGCAGCGGTGACACCCAGCCCCCCCGCCGCTGCCGGCTCCTCCCGCACCACCAGCGCGTTGCCAGTGCCCTCTGGTGCCCGCCGAGGCGTCCCAGTGCCCGGGGAGGAGGAAACTGGGGCGCAGATTGTGAAATGAAACCCCCGACACGGCTGGAGTTGGTGTACTGCATCGACACACAGCCCCACCTGCGGTTCTTACAGCAACATGAAGACCAAGGCAACGCTTCCCACTAAATTCTGTCAAATATTAGGCAAAACTATACATCTTCTAAAAAAAAAGTGCAGCCCTTCCAGTACCGGAACAGCAGGATTCTCTCTCTCCTGAGAGAAACCCCCGAGTCCTCTGCAGCTGAGCAGTCTGCCTCGCTCCGAACGTTTCAAACAGCGGTGAGGGGAGGTGGGGAGGGGAAATACCCCCGCCCCAGCCGTGTCAGCACTGCGGGAGTGGCTGTACACCCAGTGACACGTTGTGCGTAAGTTGTGCGTATCTTACAGCGTCCGAGCGGTGCGCAGGGTCCTACTAACAGCTACGGTCATTGCACGGCAGGTTGAGGTGGAATGAGAACAAGCTTTCACAGGCAGCTCAGGCGTTGTTGGCTTTCCCCTCCGCCTCTGCTTTGTTCGGGTCCTGCTTCAACTTGTAATCGGCCAAGGCAGCCTTGATGGCGTCTTCAGCCAGCACTGGGGACAAAACAAGCGTTTCAAGGCCAACGAAACGCCCTTCAGGCCACAAAACACCGTCAAAGCGAGAGCAGCCGGCAGCACCCACCATCCCAGGGGTAGTGACAAACCTTGGGAGTGACAAGCCACAGCGGCAGCAACACGTGGCCTGCGCTATGTTCGAAAAAAAAAAAGTCGTGGGCAGATGTAGCAGAACGAGCTACTTATTTTTAAAGGAGGTTTTTAATGTTTTTAAAATATCCTGGGTATGAGAAAAGGCAAGTTTCTCAGGTGGTTTAAAAAAAAAAAATACTCCTAAGAGCCGGCAAAGTTTTCAAATGAGTTTTGTGTTTGTTTTGGAAATCTATGGAAACGCTCCCCTGGAAAAGAGGAACCCCCAGAAGGCACAGAACCCTTCTCTATCGGTCTGCTGAGCTACAGAGTCCGAAAGGTGAAAAAACAAAAAGACCTGAAAACTCTTTGAAATAACCCCAGAATGTGAACATTTCTCTGGTGGGCCGACCTCAGCTGTTCCTTGTGCAGCAACTTTAGCAGGAAAGCAACACTGGGAAGCACCTGCACCGTTCCCAGAAGCCTCCCTCTCCAACATAAGCTCGTGCTGGAGCTCCCAGCGCTCAGGCCAGTACTTACTGGAGCAGTGCAGTTTGACAGGCGGCAGGCAGAGCTCTTTAGCAATGTCCGTGTTCTTGATCTGCAGCGCTTCGTCAACCTGCAAGGCAGCCAGTGGGGGGTCACTGGGGACGTGGGGCACAACAACGGCAGCTGCTAAGCGTGCTGTAACGCTCCAGGAACCCCACGGAAGAACATTCCCCACGGCCAGGAGCAGCAAAGGCTGCCGGGATTAAGGGATGTCTGCGACCGAGCAGTGGTGGGAATGACCCAAAGCCCACCAAGCGTCACGGACTGAGCTGCTCCCAGTCTGCTCATCCTCCATCCTAACACAGAAGCGCATTGCTCATCTGGCAGAAACAGAGATCTAAACGATCTAAAGGCGTTCCACAGCTCAACCTTCTTCCCCAATCTGCGCTCAGCATGATTTTGGTGGCCGTGTAAGACACAAAGGACTTCCCTGCAGATTAAGAGATTCTCGGAAAAGGCAACTTTTGCCCCAGAAGTCAGGCCACGAACAGGGCCGACAGTCGCTGCTTTGCAGGCTACGGTACAGTCAGGACTGGGATTCCTACGCCACCGTTTCCAACGGAGAAGACAGGCAGGTTCAAGGCTTTCAAGGCTTTCCGACTCCAGGCCGGCCCTTACCGTTTTCCCTTTGACCCACTCCGTCGCCAGCGAGCTCGAGGCGATCGCCGACCCGCAGCCGAAGGTCTTGAAACGGGCGTCGATGATCTTCCCGTTCTCATCCACCTCCACCTGCCACAGCGCCGGGGACACCCCTCAGCGGCCGGCTCGGCTCTGCCGAGCCCCCCCCAAAGCCACCCTCTCAGGCCCAGGCAGGGCCCTGGCTCCCACCGCGCCCTCGGGAGCAGCACAGGGCCTGCCCGGGCCCCCCAGGGGACATTTCATGGCGGGAGCGGGGTGCGAGGAGGGAAGGCCGCGCTGCCCCCGCCCCCCCCCCCCCCCCCCAGGGGAAAGGGGTGGATTTAGGCCTCGCAGCAGCCCCAGGTGACCCCCTCCCCGGTCCCAGCGGGTCCCCGTAAGATCACCTGCAGCTTCATGACATCGCCACAAGCCGGGGCGCCCACCAGGCCGGTGCCCACGTTCTTGGCGTTGCGGTCGAGGGAACCGACGTTGCGCGGGTTCTCGTAGTGATCCACTACCTGCGAGGGCACCGCGTCACCAACGGCCACCGCCTGTCCCGTCCGTCCCCCCAGCCCCTTCCCCGCCTCCCCGCAGCCACTCGCCCCTCACCTTCTTGTGGTAGCCCAGCCGGGCCACCGCCGCCGCCTCGCCCCCCCGCCCGGGCCGCAGCAGGGTCGCCCCCGCCGCCCTCAGCGCCGCCATCTTGAGCCGGGCCGGGAGCCAGCGGCAGCGCGCCGCCCTTTTATAACCTCGCGGGCGGAGACCACGCCCCCTCCCCTCGGCCACGCCCCCTCCCCGCTTTAGGCCTGGCGCCCACGTTTTACGCCGAGCGCGGCGGGGGACGCGGTGCAAAGCGGGAAGGGGGGGGGGGGATGGGCGCTGAAGGCCGCCTGCGCCGTCGCTAAAACGAGCGATAAACGCTGTTTGCAATCACGACGCGGTTTTTATCGCGATACCCGGCGCGCGTGCGGGCCGCGGCGGCCACACTCAATATGGCGGGAGAGAGGCGTTGTGCACGCCCCGGACCTCCTCGGAGGACCCCTAACTGCCAGGCCCCGGGGTGCACGCGGCACTGCCTGAGTGTCAGACGAGGATACAAGGGATCTGTCCCCGGCGGCTCTCACGGCAGCGCGGCCTCGGTGCGCACCGGAGCGAGGAATACCGCGGGTGGCGGCTCGTCCCTCTCCTCGAAGCGCACACTCGGCGGCAGTGCGCGGCGGCGGGACAGGCGCCGAGCGGGCAGCCCCGGCAGGCGGCGGAGCGCGGCTGGCTGCGAAGGGAGCTGCATAAGATGGCGGCGGCGGGAGCCGAGGCGGCTGCGGTGGCGGCGGAGGAGGAGAAGCGCTTGCCGGAGGGTGACCCTGAGTCGGGAGGAGACTCGGAAGATGAGGGTGACTCGGACTCCTCTGGCGATGGTGAAGATGAGGAGAAGGAGAACGAGGCGGAGATCCAGCGGCTGGAGGAGCAGGTGGGGCCTGGCTGGGCCGGCGGCGGCGTGGGGAGGGGGTAGTGGGGCAGCACCGCGGCCTGGGCCTGTTTCCAGCCCCTTAGTCCGGAGGAAGCGGTGCTGGAGGCCGCGTCCTTGCGCTGGTGGCCCGCCCGCGTTGCTGTGAGAGGTGTGGCTGCCGCGGGCGCCCCGCGGGAGCGGTCCCAGGAGCGACCCCGGGGCTCTGGGGAAGGCTCGTCCCGGAGAACTGAGGCCTCCCCTCCGGGAGACCTCGGAGTGGGGCGAGACCCGGCCTTCGTGGGGGTCTTTGCTTTTTGTGACCGTCTGCTGGCGTCGCTGCGGCGGTAATGGCAAAGAAAAAAATATCATCTATGGCTGCTCGTGTAGTTTAAGGCTGGGAGGTGTCAAGACGGGAATGTTTGGCGTCTGAAGTGGAAGCGATGTGTTTCAGGGTGGTTGTTTTTTTGAGGGGGACATTGGAGAAGAGAGTCTTAGTGGACAGTTTGTACTCGTTGAAAAAAACGTTGTCTAGCTGCCTGAGTTCTTTTATTGCCTTTGAAAAAACTAAAGCACGTTTGGCCCTGTTGGAAAAGGGTTTCTTCATTTTGCACTTCTGGGTCTGTTTCTGCAGCTGGGAGCTGCTGTACTCCTGCTGCTGGCATTTGCACTGCTGATGGGTGCAGTGACCCCACCTTCTGGGGTCCTGGTCACCCTCATGGCGTGTTCCACGTTCTTAGAGCCGTAAGCTAAGCTCTAAGCTTAACTTCAAAGCTCTGTGAAACTTGGAAGTGCTTTGTATAAGTGTCTGCTTGGCACCTGAAAGGGTCTTGCAAGCAATAGTGAAGTTTGGTGCAGCTCTGCGCAGGAAGGAGGGTGTTGTCTTGGTTGTGTGAGCACGTGATGAGATTTGTGTGCCCCAGAGGAGAGTATGAGGTTCTGTTCTGCTAAATGTTTTCTGATTTCTTCATGTCCATCGCTCAACAGTGCTTTTAAAAAAAAATATTTTATTCCTTTTTTTAAGCTTTCCATCAATGCTTTTGACTATAACTGTCACTTGGATCTGATAAAGCTGCTGCGCCAGGAGGGAGAGCTGGTCAAGCTCAGAAGAGCTCGTCAGAAGATGAGTGAACTCTTCCCACTTACCGAAGGTACAGAGCATCTTCTGCTGCAGCTTAAGCATCATCCATGCAAAATGCTGTTGTTTCAGTAGTGAATGAATGTGTTTGTGCCAGGCTTTGACAACGTTGTACCAGTCTGGAGAAACCTCGAACAACAGATTAGGGACTTTTTAAACTCTGAATGCTGCTGGTGTTCATAGCCAGCAGTGAGCTGGGCCTCTGGCAGAGGCAGGGCAGCGAGCCTGCTGCGGGAATTCGAGTTCTTGTGACTGTGCTGTCCTGCCCTGTCCTCTGCCAGAGGGTGGGACTGGTGGGAGGGGGTTTGTGCGTGCCCCCACCTTCCCCAGTCCCTGGCCAGTCTGTCAGCTGGGTGGGTTGCTGCTGGGATGCGACCTGCTGTAGCGCAGGGACAGGTGCCCGTTTGCTTGTGCTGCCTTTGCTGTGGGGCTGGTGACGTGCAGCTGTGGGCTGGCAGCACTGAAACGGCTCCAGTCACTCAGTGACTGTGACTCAGAGCCCAGACAAACTCCTGCCAGAAGTTAAATTTCACAGTCAAGCAGCCAAAAAAAAATAATAGGATATTGGTGGAAATTGTTAGGAGCCCGTGAAGTGGGTGTTTCTTTTTTATTCATAAAGGCAGGATGGCAGAGGCTGCTCTGCCTGTGTGCTTTTAGCCACAGCAAGGGGAGGTTGCCTTCTGTGCTCATGGAGACTTGCAGTCTCTAAAGCCATTTACTGTTTCTTGTAAAAGTGTGAGGAAAAGAGGCTCTGCCCAAGGTACTGCTAGATTGCTGCTTGCAACTGCTGCTCTCTTTGAGTAGAAGTGCACTTGTTTAGTACCAATTTGAAAATGTCTCTACCAATTAAATTAATTGTCACTACTTGTGGAGGCTAAAATTGCTCTCTTCTCCCCCTTGGCCCTCTCCCTGTTTTTAAGACTGTTACTAAAAACTCTCCCAAAAAATTCAGAAGTGGATTTAACTTACTGTTTCTGAACATTGGTGATGTGTTCTAAACTTCTTCCTTTCAGAAATTTGGCTGGACTGGTTGAAGGATGAGATTAAAATGGCTTCTGAAAGCTCTGAGCGAGAGGAAGTTTATGAGCTGTTTGAGAGAGCTGTGAAAGACTACATCTGTAAGTTGTTGTGTGCCATGAAGTGTGTTGTGTTGCATTCAGCTTAATGGCTTTCTTTTCCTAGGAAAGTTTCTTTCTTCTGTTACAGTTGCAGAAATTGGATCTCTGATATTAGTGTGAAGTGATCCTCAGCTTTTCTGAGTTAAGGCTGTTCAAAGGCAGTGCTTTAAGCACCACTGCAGTCCTTAAGGTCTTGTAAGCGAGTTGTGAAAAGCTTTAAATGCCGGTTTTGCACTTCTAAAAGCAGCAGGTCTTGCGCTCCTTTAGGGAATGCTTTCTCCATTACCTATTACAGGTTCTTTAGCACCATCTTTGAGGGAGGTGAACTGTTTTAAAAGGCTCATTTCTCCTCGCTGCTGTGTTGGGTAGCGCTGTCTTTGCTGCCAGTCCCACTGTGGGACAGCTCTGGGAGCAGCTCGTCTGGCAGACAGCATCCTGGGAACCCTGTGAAGCAGCTTGCCCTGGCCCTGCTGCCCTACCAGGCTCTGACCGTCCCCCTGAAAAGCGACAGGAGTACGTGGTGTCTCCTCTCTCCTGTCAGGAGCTGCCTGCAGCCGTGGCTTGAAAGATTAAAGCCCTGAGTAATCATGTGCTCGTGGGGTGTTGTGGGGAGGGGCTGAAAAAAGCTGCCTGAAGGAGCAGAGAGGGCTTGGGAACATCGAGGCAAATCCCATGCGGAAGCAGCCGTCACGTTGCAGCGCTGGTGTAACTGGTGATCGCTCGGGGAGAAGGAACGGAGAGCTGAAGAGCTGAGAGAGTGGGATCTGCTGGATGGGTTGCGCTTGGGCCTTGGAAGGACTTCTGCAGCCTGAGATGTGCAGTCTGACGTCTGGGGGTTGGGTTCTCTCTGCTGGGGTTCCCTGGACCTAGTTTGCTCAGAGACTGGTATTGGTGGGAGAGGTGCCAGGCGCTGACACTGTTCTGTCACCTCTTCACCTTCGTAGTTAGGCTGCTTGAGAGCTGCTGAACAGGCGAGGGCAGGAGTCTGGAAAGAGAAGGACCTGCTTTAACCTGAGTGACGTAGGAGAGTGGCAGCTGTGTGGTCCCGGTGCTGCCCATGAGCTCAAGGAAAGGGAAGCTGCTCTCGGGGGGGGTCTTGGTGCATCTCTGATGTAGCTTGTGTACTCGAGGGGGCATGCAGGAGTCAAAGGGTGTCACTAACAGCCACCACAAGAATGACTTCTTCCAGAAGAAAAGTGTAACCACTGGTGCTGAACCAAGAGCGTAGAAGAAAATGTTTTAACTTTTCACCATTGAATGGTGAAGAAAATTGTCGTGTGTTGGTCTGTTTATAGGGTTTATAGGGGGCATATGGGGTGTTGGGGAAGCAGGGAGCTCCCTTTTTTAATTCCTTAGGGGATTAGGTCATCTGTTTCTCCTAACTTGGTTTAGGTCCTGAAATTTGGTTGGAATACGCCCAGTATTCGATCGGTGGCATTGGCCAGGAAGGAGGGATTGAGAAGGTTCGCTCCATCTTTGAGAGAGCCCTGACGGCGGTCGGGCTGCACGTGACGAAGGGAACAGCCCTGTGGGAGGCGTACCGTGAGTTTGAGAACGCCATCCTGGAAACGGCACAGGTGAGGCCTCTCCTGGGCTCTTGTGAGAAGGAAGTTGTGGTGTAGTTTTCTGTAGTTTATCATCTGGTGCTGCCCTCCTTATCAGTCTCTGCTGAGAAAAGAGGCTATGATGTCACACAGTTGTTTCTTTTCAGCTGTAGAAACTGACCCTTTGGTCTGGGAAAAAAGGTTCTGTGTACTTGGTTGATACAGTAATGGATTTGTGTTTAAATAAGACCGTGAAATCTCCTATCCAGAAGCAAAGTTTCACTCTGCTGCTTTAGCTGGAACTGACAAGAACAGCTTTAAATTGAACAGCTTCATTGTTAAACAGTGTTCTTGCCAGTAAATATTTTTATGTGCAGTCACTCATGTTTACATCTCTAGACCGTTTTCTCCTGAGGCTTTTAACTCAGTATTTCACGCTTTCTGTAACTTTTGGATGATAGTAGGTTGTCCTGGGAAGATGCAGTTTGACATATGCAAAAGGTGCCTTTACAAGATGGCCGGAATGTGACTGTTTCTTTTTATTTTTTGTAGTTTACAACATAAGATATGGAAGCTAAAAGATGTCCCTGCCCAAGGAAGGGGTGGGGGTGGAACGAAATGATCTTTAAAGGTCCCTTCCAACCCCCTTCTATGAAATGCTCTGACAAAAGGAGTAACAGGAGAACACCCGCCCTTTGGTTCCCAAACAGAAAGGAAGGTGGAAGTTTTAAATCCTCTGCGCACGCCCCAGGGATTTACCCAAAAGCAATTCGGCAGCCCAGTGGGTTTGTGAAGTGGCAGGATCACGTGCTGCTTACTTTTCTCAGGTTATCATTTCCCCATGTGTGTGTCAGCTTTCAGTGAGGAACGCTTTTCGTGTTCATCCAGCTTCTGAGCCCAGCAGTTCCCGAGTTTTAGCTGTCACAGCGGTGCCCTGAAACGCAAGTTGCCTGGGTCTGTCCTTCAAGGATCCCTTGGAGCCCCCAGCTCATAAACAACACCCCATCATGTTCATCAGCTCAGGCTTGAGGGAGCTGATTCGATTTCCATCCTTTTGTTTGTAGCCAGCTCCTGGCAGCGTTCCCTCGCCGGAGCAGCAGCAGATGCTCTGCAGCCAGCTTGAGAAGATCCACACGCTGTTCAGGCGCCAGCTGGGGATCCCGCTGTTGGGTAAGGGCTGGTGTGCTGGGAGCGATGGCGTGGATGAGCGGTGTTCCAGGGATCCAGGCATTAGTCATGGTTATTCTTTTGGTAGAGCCCCACAAGCTGCAGCTGTAGTACTTGGGTAGTCTTTAATCAGTGATGCTTGCTGGTCTTTAGGGCCTCTTGAATGATGTGCAGATCCCTTTTGTTCTGAAATGGTCTCGCTTGGTTTAGCTGTTCCTTCAGTATGTAACCTGAGGCTGTTTAAAGTACCAGTGATGAGCACAAAATATGCCCATTGGGAACGGGGAATTCGGCTGTGATGATCGCTGCAAGAGAACCTCGGTTGGCAGGGAGTCACGCACACTGACAGCTGGGCCGTTAGGATCCCACCGGATCTAGTCCTTACTTTAAGCTCCTTGAGTCCCTTTTCTTGCTTCTCTGCTTCTAGGGGACAGTTAAGCACAGTTCTTTGGCTTCTTCATTTGCATATTGAAATAACTTAGGCTTGGACTCTCTTCTTTAAAGCCTTGGGAAAATCTTGCAGCTTTGGTTTTCTAAATCAGAATCAGTAGCTTTAATATAACTTGCCCTGAGTTTGTGTCGTAGTGAGCTGTATAAGATGAAGTGTCCGGACCCTTTAAGCATGTGGTAGTGAGACAGTTAAGAGACAAAAGTGTAGGCAGAAATACCAATGTGTTACTCAAATACAGGTTAAGTTCTGTTCATTTAATCCAGTGAGTTATTGATGGGGTTTCATGTCTGTGTCCATAGATATGGAGGCTTCATATGCTGAATATGAGGAATGGTCGGAAGATCCGATACCAGAACCAATAATAAAGAATTACAAAAAAGCTCTACAGCAATTGGAGAAGTGTAAACCATACGAAGAGGCACTGGTAATGCTGTTACTTATACCTTGCTTTAAAACTAACAATTGCTTTGGGTTGATTTCCCACCCCACCCCCCCAATTTTATTATTTTTCTAGTCATGGAGATAAAGCAGCTGAGTATTGCTCGGTGACTCTTTTAGCTGTGAGCAATGTGACACAAGAAGCCTCACAACTGGGTATACTGGAAACTATTGAATCTGTTCACTGTGTCAGGCCACCCTAAGGTGCACATGAGTACTCTGGGTGTTTCTTCCAGCATTGCTGAGCGTGCTGGGCAGAGGGGAATGAAAAGCAGGGATCTGAATGGCTTCAGAACCCAGGTGGTATTTGGAGATGCGTGAAAACCAAAAGCTGTTGATATTTAGAGGCCAAGCTCTTGTGTGAAGTTTTGCCTGAGACCTGCTCCGAGTAACAGTTGAACTGTTCGAGTCGTGCTTTGTTTAGAAGGGTTTAATTTCTTGTATCCCTCTTTGTTTTATAGCTGGGTGCTGAAACACCAAAGCTAGCGGAATATCAAGCTTACATTGATTTTGAAATGAAAGCAGGCGATCCAGCTCGCATTCAGTTGATCTACGAGAGGGCTTTGGCTGAGAACTGCCTTGTGCCAGATCTTTGGGCGCGCTACAATCAGTATTTGGTAAGGAAAAAAAACCCCAGATGTTTGCAGTTGTATTTTCCTGTGCTTTTTTAATCTTAGTGGCTGATAAACAAACGACCAGGAAGTTCTACTTCAGTCCTGTCCCTTAGTCTTTAAATTCTTCAGAAACAGATTGTCTCTTGGCCTTTGGTTTCTTCCTGTTTTCAGTGGTGTGTTGACTGATCAAGTGAGCATTTCTTCACTTTTTCCTCTGGCTGTATTAAACTGGGTGTGGGCATCGAGGCTTATGCTGTCTGGCAGAGTTGACTAGGTGTAACCAGCTGTATGGTAAGCCCTGGCGTTGTCTCTGGTAGCTCGTCCTCGGAGGCTTTGGTTCTGAGCACATCCCTTCTTGCTGTTGGAGGCAAAGTGGTTCAGTGCTGTTTGAATCACTGAGGATCCTGCCTGTCCCTTAGCAGGCACAGATAAAGTAATAAAAGGGCATGTTTGAGGGCTGCCAGTGCTCTCCTGAGTATTTTAGTGGAGACCAAAGAACTAACTTACCAACAAGCTAAAGCAAACCCAGATGTTGAGTCTATGTTTACATGTGGGCTAGTTAGTGTGCTTTGAAAATCAGGCTGAACGTGAGAAGAGGGGTTTTCACGTGGGCAGAAGGTTGGTCTGTGAGGAGATCAGCCTAACTCGCTGCAGGAGGCTTATCTAGGCTGAGCTGCTCTGTTCTCTCTTTATCTTACCCGCTTGAGACAGCAGGTTTGGGGTGGAGCAGTGCCTGCCCGGGCAGGTTGTGTGTGCACCCCCTTTCCTGTCTCCTTTCCTCCCCTCTTAACACACCAAGAACCGTTGGGAATTTGCTCGGCGCCTTCATTGGGTTTCTCCCACTGGCAGTCAGTACCTGACTGGTCGGGTTAGAAGCAGACAGTGAGGTGTTGTGGACTGAGTATCACAGAGTGTGAGGGGTTGGAAGGGACCTCGAAAGATGATCCAGTCCAACCCCCTACCAGAGCAGGACCACCTAGAGTAGGTGACCCAGGAATGCGTCCAGGCAGGTTTTGAATGTCTCCACCACCTCTCTGGGCAGCCTGTGCCAGGGCTCTGCCACCCTCACAGGGAAAAAGTTTTTCCTTATGTTCACGTGGAACCTCCTGTGCTCCAGCTTGCACCTGTTGCCCCTTGTCCTATGGAATTCTTGTCTGTGTTACCCCTGAGCTTATCCTTTTTGTGTTGAGGTGTTCATGGGTTTTTTAGGAGTACAGAATTTAAAATGCCCATCTTGTCTTAACTTTTCAAATATAAAATGAAAGTACTGGTTTGAAGGTGTTGGCTCTTTTTAAGCTGGCATTTGTCTTGGGTGGTGTCTCTGGCTAACAGGAACGTAAAACTTGGTTGTGTGATTCTTTCAGGATCGGCAGCTGAGAGTGAAAGAATTGGTCTTGTCAGCTCATGACCGTGCTGTTAGGAACTGCCCCTGGACGGTTGGGCTGTGGATTAGATACCTTTTGGCGATGGAGAGGCACAGAGTTGATCACGGCATGATTTCTGGTAAAGAAAGACCATCTCGGCAAAACTTCTTTACAGTCTGGAACTGCTTTCTGCACTCTGAATAATGTCTGGCAAACGGTGACTTGCAGGATGGGGGAGGATTTGTTTTCATCCTGCTGCAGCAGTCCTAGAGCTGACGAGATGTGCAGGAGCGTGCTTCGAGGGCAAAGCTGCTTTTGTTGAGCAGCTTCAATTCTGAGCAAGCAATGAACAGCTTCGGTTTAGGAAGAGAATTCAAAAGCCAGTTTAATTCAGTAACGTTCACGCAATTTACTGTATGTAGGACTTCTTGTATTTTCCTCTCCTAGAAACGTAAGGTGTGTGTGCTTCTCTGGGCTGTACGCTGTAGCTCGCAAGATTTGTCAGTGTCTGAAAAGTAAGTTCGTTTGTGTGGGTTTTTTCCCCGTTTTCTTTCAGAAATGTTTGAAAAAGCTCTGAATGCAGGTTTTATTCAGGCAACGGACTATGTAGAAATCTGGCAGGCATATCTGGATTACCTGAGAAGAAGAGTGGATTTTACACAAGGTATAGATGATATATGTCTGAATAAATATTTATGAACTCTTTTCTGTGTACCTCTCTGAAACAGCGGCATTACTTTTTTAAAAATTTAACAGTAGTTTCATATGTTTCACAAAAATTACTTTCTGGCCAGTTAATGTCTATAAAAGATACAATTTAGAGCAGCTCCTTGCTGACAGAATAGACTGGACTGTGCTTTGCAAGAATTCCCTGCCTTTTATTTTGATGGGTTTTTTATTATGCATGTAGTGAGTTTTACTGAAGTAATTTACTGAGGTAATAAACTCTGGCTCCCCCCAATAAAATCATTATGGGTGTTAGGGAAGAGGTTTTAGTGGATGTGAGATGAAAATTAAATTATTAAAGGCAATTCTTTTTTTTTTCTCCTAAAGACTCAAGTAAAGAGCTGGAAGAGCTGCGGTCTGCGTTTGCACGTGCTGTGGAGTATTTGAAACAAGAAGTAGAAGAGCGTAAGTTAACTCATCCAATGTGGTGTTTTCTCTTGTTCAAAATAATTGTTATAAGAGCGGTTCTCTACACAGTTTAACTTGTCTTCAAGTATCTGGGGCATTTTAAGAAAGCTACAGATAAACATTTCATCTACAATGTAGAACTTGTTTAATAAACACTCTTATTTCCAAGAGCCATTCACAAACAGTACTTACTTTTATTCCTAGGATTCAGCGAAAGTGGAGATCCATCCTGCACCATCATGCAGAACTGGGCGAGGGTTGAGGTGAGGTTTCTATCTGCTGTATTTAAATTGCTGGAGTAGAGGAAACTGGTGTGTTTAACGTTGCCTCCACAGAACGCAATCCTCTTGTGCTTTGGCGTTTTGTCTGGGTACCTTTAATGGGTAAATCCTTCTTTGTCTGCTCCTGTGCCTGGACTGGTCAAGCACGCGGTGTAGCGTCAGGCTTGAAGCACAACCTCCCAGGGAAGAAACAGCATTCCCTTTGGGAAAGTCGTAGTTTATACTGCTGGGGCTGCAGTGTGGCACAGACATGTGTGAGCAGCTCAGTTAGCAGCTAGCCACAGTGGCTGGGAACTGAACCCAGAGTCTTTAAGCTGCCTTGATTCCTGTCTAATTCAGTGCTGCCTACACCGACCAGCGTCAGAGGAGTGCAGGTGTCGGTGTGCTGGTGCAGTCGCTGCCTGCAAGGGGATGTTTCATTTTCCTCCCTTTGCCGTAGGCCCGTACAAATCGGGATGAGTTGTGTTACGCTTGTGCTCTAATTTCTCTGGGCGTAATGCATGGGATGGATTGCCAACATCTTGTAATCCTCCTGAATAACGTGGGCCTGAATCTGCAGGAATTACTTTCCCTTTCTGTCCAGTTAGTGGAGGGAGAAGGCAGGCACTTCCAGGTGTGATTCAGCTTGAGCTAAAGCAGTTCTAACAAGTCAGCTGTCTGGCGTACGCCTGTTAGAGCAGGTGAATCCCACTTGGGTGTCTTAATCCATTTGCCCTCTTCTCCCTGCTCCATTTCCTAAGCTCTTCTCTTGGGTGGAGGACTGGGTTTGCCTTTAAGCGCTCTATTAGGTACGCTCATGAATAATGACAAGAGGAAAAATTGAGAAGCAACTATCTAATATTTTTTTTATAATGACCAAAATAAAATGAGTATGGGAGCCAGAAACCAGGACTGAGGTAACAGGTGGGCAGGGAAGCGTTACGCAGTAGCAGGAGTGCATTAGGTGTCCACTTTGGTCTCTCGGAGGAGCAGATGGGTCCTCCAGGGTCTGCGTGCATCATCTGTGGTGGTTCCTTGCGCTGGGGGAAGGCAGGTGGGTAATGGTGTGGAACAAATAACCCTAAATGACACAGGGCTTTGGGTGCTGTGTTTCAGGCCCGCTTGTGTAACAACATGCAGAAAGCCAGAGAACTCTGGGACAACATCATGACTAAAGGAAACGCCAAATACGCCAACATGTGGCTGGAGTATTATAACCTGGAAAGGTGAGAGCTTGGCTGGTTGGAAGAGTTAATTAACTCTTTGTTCTCCTCATCTGTGCGGGGCAAGATTTAGATGCTCAGCGTGGGTGTGGGTTTGAGGTTCTTAGGACATACATATATTTCAAAAGTATCACAGCAACAACATGTAATGTGAGTTCTCGGGGGGAAGGGGGGAGAACCCTTGCATAGAACACAGCTGACTGTGCTGTCTCGCCCTGGTGGGAGGCTTGGCTCCTCACTGCCCCCGTTTGCCTCCCGCAGAGCTCACGGTGACACGCAGCACTGCAGGAAGGCCTTGCACCGCGCTGTGCAGTGCACCAGCGACTACCCCGAGCACGTCTGCGAGGTGCTGCTCACGCTGGAGAGGATAGAAGGTAACTACCTGCACCTCGTCTCGTTTCACCCTGTCTGGTTAGTGTTCAACGATACAGAGTGAATTTTGTTTCTGCTTGGTGTTCTGGTGAAGGCTTACTTTCTTGTCGCTACTGTAGTATACACAAACAGCTCTTTTTTTAATTCTTTTCTGGCCCAACTTGGGGCCTGCTGAAATTACTGGGTTTTCCTGTGGCTTTTTGGAGTGTTGTATTTTAAATGAGAGGTTTTTGTTTTCTTTTTCTTT
Organism: Leptosomus discolor; assembly: GCF_034619465.1. Taxonomy (NCBI): domain Eukaryota; kingdom Metazoa; phylum Chordata; class Aves; order Leptosomiformes; family Leptosomidae; genus Leptosomus; species Leptosomus discolor. Next base: position 15,088,925 of record NC_141406.1, on the reverse strand, counting down.
GAAGCCTGTGCATTATAGTTAGAATTTTCATGTGTAATGGTTCATATGAAGAGAAAGTGCCATGAGCACACTGACTTATTTTTCCAGAATTGTATTTTAAAATTATGGGAAATAATAGTATAATAATAAACACGAGGCTTTCCTTTTTTTTGTCCTTTAGGAACATTGGAAGACTGGGATGCAGCAGTTCAAAAAACAGAGAACAGATTAGCTCGAGTTAATGAACAAAGAGCAAAGGTCAGAACTTTCTGTGAACTACCCAGGCAGTTTATAGGAAGTGCCTATGTTAGAGCATGCTCGTCTGTCAGATTTCTAATGCTGCTTCCCCTAGATAAGCCTGAATTGTCTTAAACTGTTGATTTTCGTTTAAAACTGCAGTTAATCTCTTCTTCTGCTTTTTATCTTTTACCTTTTGACCCGTGGATGGATACAAGAGTAATGTGCATTCCAGGAAAGCTGTAAGAGCAAACAACTGAGATGTGCTTTAAATGATGATCCTGTTAGTGCTGTGTTTGATGTAGCTTAGGAGAAAACCCTCCAGGTTGAGTACTCAGAAAATGCTCTGCAATCTGCAGTCATCAGGGAAAAAAAAATAAATCTTGCATGTTTGTAGGCTGCTGAGAAAGAAGCTGCTCTGGCAAAGCAGGAGGAGGAGAAAGCTGAACAACGAAAGCAGGCTCGGGCAGAAAAGAAAGCTTCCAAAAAGGCTAAAAAAACCAGGGCTGGAGACAAGCGCAAAGCAGATGACGATGATGAGGGTGAATGGGGACAAGAAGAAGAAGGTAAAAAAATAAATAAATTACTGAAACTTCAGGGTTCCCAGTTGTCTGCCTTCCGTTAGAAGCAGGTGAGGAAGTGCTGTTGCTGGTGTCTTCAGAGCTGCTGTCTGTTCAGGGACTCTTGCTCCTTGGAGATCTTTGTGGTAGTGAAATGAAGGCAGGACTAAATGGTTTTTAATCAATGGAAGTATATGTTTATAAGAACTTCTATAGGGTGATTTTTACGTTTTTCTTATTTCAGAGAAATGGTGATTTTATTTTCCTTCATGGCTTAAAAAAAACCCATGTAATTTTCCTGACTGATCAAATGACACCGAGGCATGTGTCTGAATTGGGTTATTCAGCAGAATTGTAGCAGTCTCTTGGAAGGTGGTAACAAAGAGTTTAATAGATTGCTGCCCCTGGGAGTTTTGGGACCTTTAGATTTTTCTTTCTTGCTTCAAAAAAATCCCATTAGACAAAGAAAAAGAACATGAATCGGTAGTTGTAACGGACAGGAAAAAAAAAAGGAAAAAATATTCTTGTTGCTTTCACCTAAATCCTTGCTGTCTTAGTCAAATAATCTGTTGTTACTCATTAAAAGCCTGAGGGAGGTTTTTATTTTGTGTGTTTAAGACCTGTGATCATAGCTGTGGTTTTACATAGTGGTAATGGAGGACAGCTTCCTTTCAATGGAGAATGAAAGGGTGTAATTTCTTGTAGTAAGGCTTTCAATGTCCTTCAGCAGCAGAGCAGCCCAGCAAGAGACACAAGGGAGATGGCGATGGCGTGCTTCTGGAAGAAGACATGGAGGTAGAAACGGGGCTGTTTGGAAGAAGTGGGCCTGAAAAGCCAGCTCTGCCAGCAAACCAGAAGGAAAAGGCATCTACCAGTCGACGAGACATCCCCAAAGTTTTACATGACAGCAGTAAAGACAGTGTTACCGTCTTTGTGAGCAACCTTTCCTACAGCATGGCAGATCCTGAAGGGAAACTGAAGGAGCTCTTTGAGAGCTGTGGGGAGGTGGTGGAAATCCGTCCGGTATTCAGCAACAAGGGGACTTTCCGGGGCTACTGCTACGTAGAATTCAAGGAAGAAAAATCCGCTCTCCAAGCTCTTGGCTTGGATCGTAAAGTTGTGGAGGGGAGACCAATGTTTGTTTCTCCATGTGTCGACAAGAACAAGAATCCAGACTTTAAGGTAAAATTATTCTTTCGAGTAATCAGTTGAACAGTGGGACTGCAGAGGAAAGCTGGCAGAGTGTGTTGGTTCCAGAGTGCTTGCGTGTCTAACGAATTCATCTTGTGCTGCTTTGGAATGGTAGCGTTGTGTCGTAGCAGTGAAACTGTTTTCTGGGAGTTCTTGCATCTTGTGTTACTTTGCCACGAGCCAGGGTTGACGTTGGCAGATTTTTCTGGATCTTGAGTCAGCTGATCAGAGCAGCTTGTTAATGCCGTGAGGTACCCGGGTTCCTCCTCGAGGGTCTCGGTCTGTAAAGTACCTTCATGGTCGAGTCGTACAGATGTGGGCACAACGTGACACAACCCAGGGGTTCCCGTTAACGGCCTGTACTAGGCATGGGTTGTACAACCAGTGCTTTTGTGCATTGTAGAGTGACTGCCCAGAAAAACTTAATGGTTCAGCTGGTGGCAGCTGAGCAGGAAGACATTGTCGCTGGCTGACCTCACTGAGAAGGAGATGTAGGTGTTCAGAAGCATCTCAGTTGTTAGAATGACTTGCAAGTCCTTAGTGTAGGCCTGTGTGTTTATACACAAGTACCTTTCAAGATATTACTCGTGACCTGAAGGTATTTCTGTGTCTCACAAACACAAGGCACTCTGACCTTCTGGGGGTGTAATAGATTGCAACCCTTGGGATCTGTGACTGGTTTGCAAACTAACAGCAGTTTCGTTTCTGCAGGTGTTCAGGTATAGCACTACTCTGGAGAAGCACAAACTGTTTATATCTGGTTTGCCGTTTTCCTGCACTAAGGAAGAGCTGGAAGATGTGTGTAAAGCACATGGCAATGTGAAAGACATTCGGCTGGTCACCAACCGAGCTGGAAAACCCAAGGTAGGTGTCCTTCATGCACTCTTAATTTTAAGCAATCCTTCAAAAAAGCAGCTCTTCATGAAGTTTGGATACAAACAGTTGGGTTTATATTTTAAAAGTTGCTGCCAACCTGGTTTTGCATTAAAACTTGTAGAAATGCTTGGATTTAGACAGCCCAGTGTGCCTTTCTTCAACAAATAAGAAGTAGAGAAGGGAAGAGGAATTTTTCCAAAACGCTTAAATTTGCACAAGAAGAATGTGTGAGATAAATGGGATGGAGGGGAATTTTTTGCAGCACTTCAGTATAGTAAAAAATAGGCATTAGTAGGTCTGCAAAGAATATTTGTTTTTAAAGTAACTGACTAGCTACGGTTCACCTGGTACAAGCGATTCCCCTCCTCCCTTTCTTCAGTTTTTTGATGCTGTTGTTCATAACACCTGCTGCAATAATAGATTTGCCAGTGAGAAATGAGACACCTTCTCTCTGACAGGGCTTGTTATTTCCCTCCTGGAAAAATGACTCCTTCTTAAATAAGAGACTCCCAACCAGCTGCTGCGCTGCCACAAGTCTGCCTGACAGCTCAGCCGTGTCTGCATGTTGGGCACTTCTAACAGGTGCCATCCTGCTGCTCATGTGCATGTATTTTTAAAACGTGTTTTCTAGCTCTTGGGGCCATCTCAAGTACAGTTCCTGCTGCAGGCGAGTGCTCTCGTGTACCCCGAGTCTTGCAACCCACATTCAGAGCTTTGTTTGAGCCAGGATTCTGTCTAAACCACAGATAAATGCACTTTGAATGTTTTAGAAAATCTGATGTATTTCCTGTGAAACTGTGTAATCCAAAAATACAAGTTGAGGCTTTGAATGTTATTTAAAAGAATAACAACAACAGAACTGAGCAGCAACACGTCCCAGCTAGTGTATGTGCCGCAGGAGCCCGGTGCAGCAGGTGCTGGGGGTGCCCTTTTGTCCGGGAGCTGGAAGTCAGACCCTGTTACTGCGACACGGATTCATTTCCCGCAAAGAATGAGTTGGTTGTCACCAGGCCCTGTTTTGGCGGCCGCAGTGCCGCTCTCTTTGGAGGTGGTGCCTGTCTGGAGCTGCTTAAGATGGGTGTTACTGCTCCTGAAACCAAGGGGGCTGTCAAGGCCCCGTGTCGGTGGACTTGGCTCTTTAGGTATGAATTGGAGCCTAGTGAAGAATCACAGGAGGGGTTGTGTGATCTTTCTGTTCTGGCTCTATGGATTGATTTATCTTTTCTTCCACTAGGAATCCAGATTTGGCCTGGAGATTTATATATAATACACGTTTAAAAGTGAAGACTTGCCACTGACGCAGTACTTCATTATATTTACTTTACTGGGATCTTGGTGTTTTTCTTTTCTTTTTTTAATACCTCTTCCAGAAATTAGGACATCATGAATGAGAGTCGAGAAATGCAGGTTGTAGAGTTGCATAGATAAGAATTGTTGTTTCTAGAGAACACGGAGACTTTCAGCCCTGTTCAGGTCTGCTTTCTGTACGATTTTCTTAGCAGTTGGCCAAATTATTCACAAAAGCTGTCTTGCAGAGAAAGCAGCACTACAGCTGATGTCAGTTACCTCCTTTACTTAGGGCCTGGCCTATGTGGAGTATGAAAATGAAGCTCAGGCCTCGCAGGCTGTGCTGAAGATGGATGGCCTGACCGTTAAGGAACACGTCATCAAGGTGGCCATCAGTAACCCCCCTCTCCGCAAGCTGCCGGACAAGCCCGAGGCAGGCAGAGCCTCGCAGTTTGCAGTCCCTCGACAGATTTATGGAGCGTAAGTACTAGGGAGGGAGGCTGCTGGGCGATGCTTCAAACAGAAACACTGCGTTTCTTTTAGGCTAAAATGCAGGAATCTCATCTAGAGTATGAGACAACATTTAAAAGGTGCCAAACCATGAAAAATTGGGTTGCTGGACTGAGGAGGAAAAGCAAATTTTTTCTCCTTTATCAGTAGAAACAGGTCTGTAGTGACTGAGAGTATTGGACATCGCCTTGGATCGGATGGTAGCACTTAAGTGCAAATAACTTCCACATCCCCTTGATCTGGAGAACCAGCTGTTGTTCACAGCGAGCATTAAGGCTGCTTTTTCATCTTTCAGAGTGTTCCTGCTGCTTGGCGTTGCGTTGGTGTGGTGTTGTACGTGCCCCGTAGATAAACACGGGGCCTCAGTTTCTGGGGCCTGATGGGCAATTGTTTTCTGCCAGGACCTCAGTGTACCATTTCAGAGGATGCCCAGGGGAAGCTTTGTGCTGCTTCTCAGTGACACAACTGACAGGAACAATACTTAAATGAGTGTTCCTCGTAGCAAACAAAGTGCTTTTCGTTTCCCCAAGCTAAAACAGTATCTTCAAAGAGCACTGGGATGTTTTTAAATGTCACTTTTTGTTCTCCAGGCGAGGGAAGGGAAGGACACAGCTTTCAATGATGCCTCGTGCGTTACAGCGCCAGAGTAATCCTGGGGCTAAGGCTGAGAACGGGATGGTCCAGAACTCACCAGCAACTTCATCCGGAGCCCCCGAGGAGCCTAAAAAGATGTCCAATGCTGATTTTGCCAAGATGCTACTGAAAAAGTGAGCAAAAAAAGTCTGCAATCAGCAGGTCTGGTAAAATGTGAAATGCCTTTCTGGAAGCCATGTTGTGTCCTTATGCTAGCAAGGAGAGAACGCCAGTCACAATCACGTGTAAATACCGCTCTGGACTGCTGCCTTCATCGAGATCAGTGTAGGATGGTACAAATCCTGTTTTTTTTCCTCTCTTTCCAAGAGCAAAGAGTTGTACTCTGTTCTGGTAAAATGGCGTTATATGATCCCTCATATTGAGGGTAACGAGGGGGGAAAGGCCTCCCGCAGAGCTTGGATGCCGCATCAAGTTTGACGAATCCTTGACAACTATTTCTCTTTCATTCACGACTGAGATGCCGTGTGACAGCCCAGCGCTGACCTCCTCGAGCTCCCCTGGTCAGTTCAGATTGTGATCGCAGACATTCTCTCTGACAACGAACCCATTTGAAGCACCCAACCCCCCCCCCACGGGGACATTCATCTCCCTCCATTCAGAGTTCCATGGCAGACGCTAGTAACTTCACCACAATGGCCTATTTTAGTATTGGGAGAGTTTCTATACATACCTGTGTATATGTATATACACAAGTACACGTATATATGTACTCAGTTAACGTTCTGTTCAAGCTGACTTGTTTTTTATATTGTGTATTTGTAAGAGACATTCAAGTTGTTATTTTTAAGTGTTATAATACCTAGACCTGGTAATTTTTGTTTCCCATAAAAGCTGTACATGGTGTTGCTGAGGACCATTTTTTCTTTTTTTTGGTTGTTTTTGCTAGCTCTAGCTCGTAACGTCTTTTGCAGGTGGTTTCTGTATGGTTTTGTACAAATGTGAAGTGCAAGCTGATGTTCCTTGGTTTATTAAACTCAAGTTCTCAAAGGTTTTCTATAAATCCTGTTGCTTTTTGTTTAAATGTGGGTGTTGGAATTGCGCTTATCCTATGGCAGCTGGGTGATACTGATGGACCTCACCTCTTGGGTGTGCTGAGAGCCATGGTGTCACTTCCATACATTCAAGTAGCTCATTCTGCCTAGTATGAATATCCTGAGGTCATCACCTTAGACTTCAAAATAATCTGGTAGTGATCTTGGGTAGAAATATTACTGCTTGTCGACTAAAGCTGCTGCTAACTCTAGAAGCCAACATCTGTGGGGGCTGAATGTGAGGGGGGACCCCAGTACCAAGTTCACTTGTACAACACAAGCACTGCTGCAAATAACCTCTGCTGTCGGTGCTTGCATCCCGGGCTTGGCTTGGAAAGGAGGAGTCAGCTTCACAGCGCTGAACTCCGTCACACCGGCACTGGTGGCGACGCCCCAAGGGACCGCATTCTTAGCGACCGCTTCTTAGTTTGCTGCACCAAAGTGTTTTGAGAACAGCCTATTCCAAAGAGAGACTTTAATATTAAAATATTTTATTAATCTGTTACTAAAATAACATATATATTTTTTTTCCCCAGAGCTCTAAAGTGCAGAATTCATTTCTCCTCCCCTTGCACTACCCAAACGAGCATGCTTTGGAAGGACAGACCAGCCTTCCTCGCTTAACGTTTGCTTTCCCTGTCAGCAGCAGGCAGTCCATACCCCTGGAGTGGTGCTGCCCTACACAGATAACTCCCACTCTTGTCCTCTTGGCTGCTTGTACAAAACGCGTCCTGGCTGCCGTGCAGGTAAGAGTTAAAGGGAAGAAACTGAACTGGCCTGGGACAGTCTGACAGCTTGTGCTGCCTGCAGAGGGTTTAAGCTCAACAGTGCTCTAGACTGGATTGAATCGCGGTTTTCTGAACTTGGAGGTGTTGGGATCGACTGTGTTGTTAGCCAAGGGGCAGGTGGGGGTGTAGGGAGCTGCTCTGTTAGGCTGCAGGTGCTTGTACCTTAAAAGCAAAGACAAAGTGTGCTGCTCTGAACTGCACAGCAGGTACCGCGCGAACTGCTGCTGCAGCACCAAGAGGCCTCGTGTGATTCTTGACGCATTTACCACAGTAATAGTGTGACTTAGTAATGAATTGTGATGAGTTCTCTGGTGCAGATTGAAGAAACTGAAGTTTTTGGCAAACTCGCCGTACACATTCTTCCCAACTGAACACGGCTGATAAAGGCTGTCTCGCAGTCAGGTGTAATAACTGTTTCTGCCCCCAGCTTTGCAGAAGCCAGCTCTCTTCAAACCCTGAACTGTGTAAGGACAGTTGTGGTTTCCTAGGGAACCTGCCCTTTCCCAGGGCCTTCTGGCTGAAGTAGAGCACGAGCACCTCCCAGCTCAGCGAAACGAGTCAGTATTTCTTCTCTTTTTCCACTCGCATCATCTGTAACCTTAACCCAACTCCTTCCCCCTTGTTACACAAAACTCACCCTAGGAAAGGCAACTGAAAGTAAACATGCCAAGTGCTACTGGAAACAGAAAGGGGAGGGAAGAGGTGCCTTTGCTGGACTGGAGTTTAGCTTCCTTCCTGAGCAGTACTGTCAAACGTGTGACTGACAGGAAAGAGTCTGATAACGCAGCTGAGAGCACCATTACTGCGAGGGTTGGGGTTTGGGGATTGTTTTTGGAACAACAGGGCAGAGGTAACACAAAAGTAACAACTCAGTTAAGGTGCTGTCTTGCCTAGCAGCTCCTTGACAAGGCGAGACTTGCTAGGTGAAGGGTTGTGATTGAAGCAGCTGCTCAAAGCTTAATTTTAAGGAGAAATTAAGATCTTGTATGAGCCCATCTGACGCCTCCCCACCTCCTTCCAGTAGCACAAGCAAGTTACAATGCACAGGCAACATCGACAGTTCACATTTCAGCTGGGCATCACGTATATAAATAAATTATATTAATTTAATCAAATGTAAGACACTTTAAATAAATGAAATGCTAGAGAGAGTGACACCTCCTCTCGAGTTATTTCCCAGCAGGAATAGGGAGTGGCTTGGCCTTCTGTTCTCCCACACGTTCATTGGTTCCTGAACACCCCCAACCCTCAAGTCTTGACGGGGATGGTTTGTTTGCACCCAGCTGCGCTGCCATCCGCTTCGGGTAAGCCCACCGAGTGTTCCGTGGTGGCGATGAGCAGCATGTCCAGGGTGGTCTCGGTACACTTGGCAATGAAGCGGATGAAAGGCCTCACGTCACCCTCGTTGGCCACTTCCAAGACGTGGTAATACTCGGCCCGCTGCTCCTTGCGGATGGTGATGGGCGGGTAGCCTGCCTGCATCAGGATGAGGTTCATCAGCAGGCGCGAGGTCCTCCCGTTGCCATCCACGAAGGGGTGGATGTACACCAGCTTGTAGTGGGCTAACGCTGCGAACTCCACGGGGTGCAAGCTCATGGCGTCCTCCGAGTTCATCCACTGCACGAACTCCTGCATCTGTTTCTCGACGTCCTGGGGATGGGGCGGGATGTGATGTCCTACGAACACCTGAGTAGCCCTGAACCGCCCTGCCTCCACCGGGTCGGCGTAGCCCAGCACTCTGCGGTGTATCTCCAAGATGTCAGTGATGGTTACGGAGCCTATCCGCGATACCAGCGTGGTGTTGACGTACTTCAGAGCCGCGTGCATGCCGATCACCTCGTTCTGCTCCACCAGGCTTTTTCCAGGAACAGCGTACCTCGTCTCGATGATGTGTCGGATTTCTGACAGCGTCAGAGTGTTGCCTTCAATGGCCACCGTGTGGTAGATGTGGTGGTAATAGGACTCCTCCATCACGCGGCGCAGGGCAGAATTGCCTTTGGGGATCGCCATCACTTTTTTAACCTTGCTGTCGATAATGCTGAAATACCTCTGGTCTATCTCTTCGACTAAAGGTAGCGTCCGGTCCCGATTGATCAGAGCCTTCTCGTTGCAGGGAGAAAGGGTTAGCGCTTTGGAGTACAAATAGTCGGCTTGGAGGATGTCTTTTTCCTCTTCAGAAAAGATCCCAAATTCATTCAGGGCGTCCACGTAATCAGGGTCCATTTTGAGGGCGTACACAAAGAGTTTGTGAGCTTTCTCCCGCTTTCCTTGGCGCTTCATTTCGAGGGCTTGGTTCAGAGCTGCTTTGGCTTCTAACTTCACTTCTGAAACGCAATGGTAACAGAGAACAGGGCAGTGAGTTTTGCTGAAAACCTCTGGAGACCGTCGCTGTTCACTGCTACAAGAATTAAAGCCCGTCTGGAAGAACTGTAACGGAGCACTCGTGTTCCAGCCCTTGCTGGGCTCCAAGCACAGAGGCTTATGCCACGTTTACAGACCGAGGACACAGCAGCAGAGCTGCTCCTGGCAGGAGCTGGGAGCAGCACGGCTAAAGCTGGCCACAGGCATGTAGCCAACCCGGCAAAACTCGCTTTGGCCACCAGGCTGCTTTGCATGGGAGGAGACCGAGTCCTAAATACATTCTCTTGGCAATAACGGCGGTTCTCTCACTAGCAGCACAGCCCACAGCTGCTACCAGCGCTTCTATCTGTTTTTTCAATGAACTATATCAAACATCTTCCCACCAATAGCAGCTGTCATGTGAGCAAAGATACACTGCTGGAATTGTAATGATTCCTTTGAATGTTTTCTGAATTAATGTTCTACGACAGCCACTATTTCAGGATTAAGGCTGTGTATCCCAGGTTACTGTGTATTAAATAAACACCACTCTCTATTCCAGTTACCTTAACAGAACTTACTAGTACCGAAAGCATGAAGAAAAACTTCTGAGACAAAGGAAGGCTGAGAGAAGGCCAGCGCATCGCCCTTCTGCGGCACAGGGCCACGGGATGCAGTCGGGCTGCTGCCTCTGGGTCATTTACAGCTGACGTTAAGTTGGGCAGGGAGTAGTTTGTGACCATTATGGGGTACAGGAGAGATCAGGTAGTGGTGGGCAGGTCTCCAACAGCGACTCAGCTGTTCCCCTGCGCCTGCCCGGGGACACTTACCTGGGGAGGCTTTGCCTTTCGGCACCAGCAGCTCCAGCCCATTGGAGGTCACGCTCAGCCCGGTGCTTTGTCCTGTGTATCTGGTTACCCCCGAGGAGCCCGCGCCCAGTTTACTCTTCAGGAAGGAGAGTCCTTTGAGCACGGCGTGGCACTGGTCATCCACAGCAGCCAGCGGGAGCAGCAGCATCACCAGCGAGGCCAGGAGGAGCGCCAGCACGGCCGCCCACCTGATGCGGACCCAGAGGGTTATCCATTTCAACTCGGGATCTGACGCCATAGACATGAGATTCATCCTGCTTCCAAGAGAGAGACGAAGAACATCTCCTTTCCCACTGCTCCCACCTGGAAACAGAAACAGCTTTAGCCAGAGCTCTGTGTCACGGGGCAGGCGCGGTGCTGGAGACGTGGCACCTCGGTGGACTTGAGCATACGTGCTCTGGGCTTCTGTCACAGCTCTTAGGGGTTATCCCAAGCACCCCCCTTTCCCTGCCCCTTCCAAGTGCATCAGGGCAGGGCGCATGCAGCATTCAGCGTGACACAAATCCTTACGGGATCTACTCTACATTAACGTGACACCAGCCATGTGAAGAGACGTGGATGCCCAGGAGCAGCACTGGGCCCTGAAGGGATGAAGGAGCTCTGTCCTGTATGGCACAGGTACCCAATCTCCTCCCTCCCCCACCTCCCAGCTCTCCTCCGGGCCTGCGACCCCCCGAACCAGGCGCTCCAGGCTCCTGCGCCACCTCCCGCTGTGGAAATCCCTCCCCAAACCCCCACGTTCCTCCCTCCCCGCCCCGGTTCCCCTTCGGTCGCCGCCCCTTCTCCAGCACCGTTCCCTCCCCAGGCCTCCTTCCCCCCAGCCTGGCCCCCCTCACCCCCAGCTTCTCTCTGTCCGCCCCCCCTCCGGTCCTCCCCCGCTGCCCCGGCCCGCAGCCCCCCGACCTCAGCCTCCCCTCAGGCCGGCGTCTTCCTCACCCACCGGGCCCGCCTCGGCCGCGGCCCCCGCAACCCCCAGCCTCCCCTCCGGCCGGGGTCCCCCTGACCTCACCAGCACCCCCAGGGTCCCCCTCGCCCTCAGGTTCCTCTCCCGCCCCAGGGTCCCCCCCAGCCCCGGTCCTTCCATCACCTTTGCCGCCTCCCGGAGCCGCCGGCTGCCGGCTACAGTTGCCCCGCCCACTGGGACCCCGCCCTCCGCGCCCTGCCATTGGCTGAGCCGCCCATCTTCTCCTTTCCTATTGGCGCTTACAGCGGATCCTTCTCGCTTGTGTTCCTTCCCCTCCTTCCTGCCTTCGGCTTCCTGTCGCGTCTTCCGGGTAGCACCACGCCCCCGGAGTGGGAGAGGCTCGTGGAGGGTAAGAACTGGTGAGCGCTCACGCCAATCGTAGGAAGAGCAGCCAATAAGAAGGGCCTACGGACTAGGGGGCGGGCCCACTTGCTATTTAAGGGCTAAGAGTCCACGCCCCCCCGTTGCTAAGCGACGGCGGCGGCCTAGGCTGGAGCGGGCGCGATGGCTCCCGTCAGGCCCGGGCCCGGGCCTCGGCCTCTGTCGCTCGCCTCAGCCTCGGCTCAGAGCTCCGAGGAGGCCCAGCCCGGCTGGGCAGCTTGAGGACGTAGGGCCGGGAGATGGCAGCGACCTGGCTGGTGCGGCCTTCTCTGCGGAGGGGCTGGGGGTGGCCGGGAGCATCCGCCAGCGGGGCTCTGGGGGGGAGAGGTGGTGTGAGGGGCGCAGCAAACCCTCCTCGGGGTGCACGGCTTGTTTGTTGGCATGGTAAAAACCCCTTTTTTTTTCTGTTTGAGATGAGTTGTCTTATCGCCTAACTCTGGCCTTTCTGGAAAAATACTTTTTTTTTGCCTTAAGGCAGCAGGGTGTGTCAGTAAGCAATGCACCTTGGTGCTCCATAGCAGGGCTGTGCCTCTCCCTTCCCTCCACTGGAGACCCAGAATGGGGAGAGATTTGACAAAAAGAGAAAATTTTAAGCAATTGCAGGTAACTCAGATTTCAGTACCTAGCGAGATAAGACAGTTTTCTGCCAGATGCTTACGCAGCAAATCATCACTGGCAGGGAAAAATAACCTGGTTTGTCAGAAATAAATCATGGCAATTTAAACTATTTTTCTTCTTTGTAGCTGACAGCTGTGAAAAAGCAGGTAGGGTAAATAAAGATTTTGCACTGTGAGGGTTTGGAGCTCTCCCCCACGACGTGCCCAGAGGAATGCTGAAGACAGGCCTGGGTTACTTCTCTACAGACAGCGCACACCAGGAGCGCTGGACTTGAACAAGGTTCTTCATGCGATGGCTCCTGTCCCTGTGGGGTATTTCAGGGAGAGGCTTTACCAGCATCTGTCCTTTCTGCTTTTGCTTACTGGCTGGGGCGAAGGGGTAAAGGATGCATCTAGAACTTTCTTGTGATATTGGATTGGCTTTGTTGGCAAGAACATAAGAAGGAAAAGGAGCGGACTTTAATTATTTTAGAATGAACAACTGTTCTTAAACACACAGTTCAAGAAAGGCAGTTGGGAAGAGGGAGGTGTGCCCTAATTCCTGCCCACATGTCTGCCTCTATGCAGGCCGTCCATTGCGAAGCCTCGGAGAGAAGCCAGCTCTGAGATCCCTCCTGATGTTTTGAGCACAAACACAGCGTTCTCTCCTCGGATGTTGTTCCTCGCAGCCTGTTGGGAATGCACCAAGGGCCCCTTTCCTGAACAATGACTTGAAACCAAACCCTTCAGAGGAACTGCTGGTTCAGTTTCCTTTGCATGGTGGACTTCCAATGACGAGGACAAGCCACCTTTGTGCCCAAATGGTCAAGGAATACACTGCCAGCACTTAAGTAAGAGCATGCTGTCCCATATATGGATGCTGTGTGCACAGCACCCTGATCCAGGTTAGCTTCATGCTGTTCTGCTTCCTCTACAGACACCTCGGAACTGGGCTGATGTTGCATTCCGTGAAGGTTTCCAGAGACTGTCTTCCTTTCCTTGCTCGTTTTCCGTGAGGGAAGGCAGTAACCACTCTCTCGGCACCAGGGCGCTCTCAGATGTTTATTGATTTTACCAGGATTGACAAAAGCAGCTTGATGAACTCGGTTCAACTGGCATCCCTACAAAGAGACTGACAGCGCCTCAGCTCTGAGACCGCTCGGCAGCAAACAGAGCCCAAGGCAATTCCTGTAGCACAAAATTACCACGTCCTCCAGCCGTTTGGAGCCTGCCAGAGCCCGTTAATGCTGAAAGATAAGTTTGGGGGATAATTAGCATTTGAAGGATGAGCAAATCTATCTGCCCTTCAAGAGGAGGCTTCGACAGAAACGTGTGTTTTCCTCAGTGCTGGTGATATGGCACCCAAGCCTAATTATGGCATAATTATAGAGTGATGATGGATTTTCCTCTTAAAAATGGTGAGAAGCACATTTATAATCTGTTCGCCAGTTAAATCCAATCCAACAGAGGAAAACAACACTGATAGTCTGGAATGCCTGGCATCTCCTCCCGGCGCTGATGCCTCTGGTAGCCTTGGAGCGGTACTTCTTTGTGACTGCTGTGCTAGAAGCCGACAGTGCCACGCTGTCGCTCGGAGGTGCCAGCAGCACTGCCGATACCTGGCATTTCCACAGCTCTTCCTCAGCACGGATCCGGCACGGCTCAGGGGTTGCCGTTGCCAGTACATCATACAACACCGTGATTTATGATTTTGTCAGGGGTAGCGAAGGGAGATCCCGATGTAGGTGGTAGGAAAGAGTAGGGTTGGCCAATGCTGGAGCCCTGGGTTGGCCCACCGGGCCTCCCTGGCAGCGCTCAGCGTGGGTGGACACGGACGTGTCCGGAGCCACGGTTGTGCCGAAGGGCTCCGTTCTGGACTCTTAGCCTCCAGGGGGAATTTGCATTTGAAATGGTGCCACTGGTTACGGCGTTGCAGAGGGACACTGGAGGGATTACGGTTGTGTCATGGGAGAAGACGTGCGAGAGGCTGGTTCTTATAACTTAATATTTGGGGCTGAATCCGGTGAATGTGGAGGCGGATGGGTCCCTGCAGCCGGCAGATGGCACTGACTCATTTCGCTGCTCTACAGGCACTGACTCATTTCGCTGCTCTACAGAAACCTCCCAGCGTGCTGCAGTCTCTCTCCTGGACCTTTACACCTTCTGCCTTTAGAGGCAGTCATCATGAAAAACGTATTTTAAGATTGAGTAAGGCTCTGGCTTCCGTTTGGAACTATTTGTACTGGGATAAAAATCACCTTTCTGTGCACTTAGGAGGTTTTTGGGATCTGTTGCCGATGGGGCGTAACAGTGGCTTGCGGCACAGACCTTGGGCTTCTCTGAAGCTTGCCCAGTGCTGCGTCTGACGGTGGCTGTTAGGCTGATCCTTGTGGTAATCTTCTCTGACATAAACTTGGAAGATGTGATAAGGCAGAAGCGTTAGTGTTGTTTCCTTCTGGCTTTCCTGGGCCACATGTGAAAAGGAGGAAAAAAAGCAAAAGGGAGGATTTGTCTGCCCTCCCCTCCCAGCCTCGAGTCTGGCCATGCCCAGCATCCCCGCAAGCCTTGCCGTGCTGGGGGGGTAGTGGTCTGTCTTTGTCCCCCTCCAGCCCAGGTTTCATCTCTCTTTTGTTTGCTGTGCTCTTGGACGGTGTCGCTGGGCCTTGCTGGCGACGGGTTGTCCTTGAGTTGGGTTAAACCGGGGCAGTGATCTGCGTGAGGAGCATCGCTCGGGAGAGGCTCCTTGTCCGTATGAGGGTGGTCTTATCAGGAGAAGCTACTGGATGCAGCGGCAGGATTGCCTGTTGAAGTGCAGGGGTTTAATCAATGAACAGATGGGCAAGGAAGAGATCAAATGCCTGGTGGTAAAGCTGTCACCCAGGTCAAAGCAAGGTTGTTGTGAAAAACGGTTTCGACCTTCTCGGCTGCGCTGTTCACAAGGCGAATGGGAACCGCGTCCCAGGTCCGAGTGCAAGACCAAAGGGATTTTTAATTAAAGAGAAAATAGAAGGGTAAGCAAAAAGCAAGAGCTAGGTTGCACTGTGGTGATTACTTCTTCTAGCTGCAAACCAAAGATGCTGAATTCAAGGCGAAGTGAACGATTTAAAGCTCTTAGTGCAAACACTGAGGAGCACAAACAGACGACTGAATAGATAACTGAAAACAAAGCTCCGAGAGAGTGCAGGAACAGAGGGCTACTTTGGCTCTCTTCACAAATAATGAGGAACGAGCTTTTCAGACAGATCGGTTTGCGGTGCTGGGAATAAATGGACAAAGGGAAAACTTTCAAAGCGAAGCCGCAGCCGAGTGCGATGTTATTTCAGCTGAGCTGGGACAGAGCGGTTCTAACGCCAGACCGGTAAGCTTGTTTCAACCAGCAGGTCCCAAGCGCAGCCACTCTGCAATGTCTGGGTATAATGAGGAATGCAATTTGGAGGCAAGGAGTGAAAAAGGAGAGTCCCATCTGCGTGGAAGGAAAGCTCTTTCGTAGTTGCGCTGGTGCTCGGCACAAGTTTCCAATCAGCCGTGCGTTGCTGCCGGTTTGAAGGTCCGGCAGGCAGCGGGGCACAGAAATAACCATCCAAAGGCAGCGGCGAGTGCTGCAGGGCCGGTACTGTCCCCAGGCGGGGACAGAGGTGGAAATGGCAGCGCTTGGGATGCCTCCCCGCTCTAGCGAAGAGTTTTCAGTCATAGTGCGGGGAGTAAACCTGAAAACTCTTGGGAAAAAAAAAAACCAACATATTTTGTGGGAGAGAACATTGTTTCTCATGGCAGTTCCTGTTCTTGCTGGCTGTCCTGCCTTGGGGTAAGAAACATCAGCTCTTACGGAAGTTGTGGGCTGTAGAAAGCTGCAGCCATACACGACCCCAAGGTTGAAAAGAACATTTCTTGGGGGCCTCGGTCTGTTGCTACCCCTGAGCCTCATTAGGGACTTCTTGGCCTTTCACTCGCAGTCCCCAAACTCCGTGGGAGTCCTGCCTCAGTGGGGACCTGGGGGAGGGGTAAGGCAAATGGCTGCACGCTCATCTCCAGCCTGTCCTTGAAGCTGAGGTGGAAATACTGGCTCTGCAAGAGGAGTCGTTTTGGACTAACTGCCACATATACTTGACTAATGTGACTCCACGCCAGGCAATCTGGAAATATATTAAACCCGTGAGCTACTGCAGCGATGATTTGCATGGCAGTAACAGACGGGAAATTGCCTCCCACAGTCTCCTCTCTGGGTTTTGATCCTGTGAAGTGCCAGGTATCCCCAACTCCAGCCATTTAATTGATTCCAGGAGGCAGTAGAGACCTCCTGGGATAATGAGGCCTTCTGGGGTAAGATGCTCAGTTAATCGCTTTGCTTTTACCTCCTCTGGCTGAGTGAAGAGAGGGTTCAGCTAAAAATGCAACAAAAGCAACGCTTGTTAAGAGGGATTTAGCGTCAAAGTCTATGTAGGTGCATGATCCCGCTGGCCGTCCTCCTGGCACGCTGCACAGAGCTTCATTGGCCTCTGATCAAATATTGGGGAGCACAGAAACCTGCTTTAGGACACGGCACGAGGAGGAGCACCTTCCCAAGAGCCATGCAGGGGTGAAAACAACCTCCTGATCCTTTCCAGGTGCTGGAGGAGCAGTCGGATCAGGGCAGCGCTCGCAGTGTAGCCTGGCAGAGAAGGGTGGAGAGCTGTCTGTGCTGCAACAGAGACTTCTCTTCCTTTCTTCTCATTTTCTTCTCTTCCTCTGGGGACACATTTGCAGAATGCATCATTCAATAGTTAAAAACTCCGCACACTTGCTGTCTCTGGGGCTTGTAATCTAGGACAGGGAGGGCTAAAACAGGCAAGAGGGTAGGTGTTTCGTAGGAGCAGATTACAAAAGGAGCTATTTTACCTTGTAAGCTCCTCAGCTCGCCCCCTGCTGAGATACTGACAGCTGTCAGAGCTTAGCAGATGTCCCACAGAGATTTGGGAGGGCAACGCAACAGCTTGTCAGACGCGGAGGTGGCCGCCTTCTTGCGGATGCAACGGTGGGACAGGCTTGGCTGAAGGTGGTCCTTCATGTGGGTGGGGAGCACGAGGCTGGCACCGCTGGGGTCCCTGGGGGCCTCTGCGTGTGCCCAGGGAGGTGCCGATGCCGTTGGCTGTAGCGGGGCTGGAGGCAGTGGTGGCCCCAGAGGCCACGGGCACCATGCTGTGGCTTTCTATGCTCAGAAATCCTCTCCTAGCCTTAGACACCCTCGAGATCTTCCTTTCTCTATTTAAAAACCCACCCAGTTTATATCTGGGAATGATGGGGTCCTCATTACTCTTGCCCTTGGTTTGCAGGGGGCTTTTGGCAGCTGGAGGATGGAGCCTGTGGTGGTGTCTGGCTGGAGATGCTTCCTCACAGGCAGCTCTTCCCATCCTGCTTGCTTTGGCCTGGAGGACCAGGGTGTCCTTCTGCTGCCCTGGATGCAGGATGCGGCTGTGGGGAGAGGCAGAGTCTGAGAGCGGGTGGTCCGGGGGCAGCCGGGCCACGGGTGGCTGTGGAACAGGGGAACCTTTTCCTTAAAGGTACCAGGAGAGGATCTAAGTTTCCAAAGGCTCCCGGAGCCCAGGATATTCAAATGGCTCTTTATATGTGCTGGTTGTTCCAAATCCAAAGCAGGTGGACGATTCTTTGTAAATCCCAAAGCACCTCTGTGATTAGTAATGTTGATAGGGAGATCTGAACTCTCCACAACTGTTTTCTCAGCACCTACACTGAGGCAGGAGTTGGAAGAAATGGATTTGCAGAGCAATCTGTGCTGTACTCAGCAGTGCTCAGATGCTGACTTGAGAGTCCTCTTGGAAATACGGAGAAAGAGCATGCGTCGTTCACAGCTTTCTGTGGCTCTGTTAATTTTCCTGCGTGCTGCTAAATAAAATGTGTCCTCTGAAATTCCTCCAAATTAAAACTCAGGCTCCTCTCTTCCCCCCTGCCGGCAGCGACGCAGCGAACAGCCCCTGTTTATTACCAGCAGTGTAACTCCATCTTTATCAGGTTCCTCCAGCGCTCTGCAAAACTTGGAGCTGTTAAATGTTTCGCTTTATACGGCTGGATTTAATTACTTTGGAGATGGAATGTTAAATCTCCTCGGTTGGGCTTTATGGCTTTCAACAGGAAGAGGCTGAGCTGGAACAGGAGCCACGTGTAAATCTCTCTCTGCGCCGCTATGTAGGGTGAGCTCCACCAGCAGCTCTCGCAGGCGCTCGTCATCGCGGGGAAGCTCCTTGCTGCGCCGTACGCCTGCAGCCCTTCTCCGCAGAGGCCAGGCACCATGTACTGGGCTCATCCTGTCCCTTCCTGAGCCCTGGCTGCCTGTTCCCTAAAGGGGTGCTGTGCCAGGCTCCTGTTTGGAGTGGGAAAAGTGTGTGGTGTGCTGATGCCTCCTGGGCCGGCTCTGCCTGGGCCTCGTCCTGCGGGATGGGTGCAGCGTGCTAGTGGGGCAGGACCGAGCTGCGCCTTTTCCCCGGGAAAGCAACGCAGAGGCTGTGGAGATAAATCCCAGGCAGCTCGGGCATGTACCCGCGGGCTCCTGCCTCGTCTGTCAGCTCAGGTGATTTGTCTAAACCCACATGTTGTCTTCGCGGCAAGGAAGCCTTTCTGACAGAGCCCTGTTGTTATCGTTTCTCACCTCGTAGCCCACTTGTTGCCTCCTTTCCGGTCCTCGAGCCTCACGCCTGCGCCCTTCTGTGTGCCACCTCCTCCTCGCTGCAGCTCCCCGGCGGTGAGCGATTGCCAGGCTGAGCTCCCGCGCTCTGCCCTCCCTCGCCTGCCTTTCGCTCAGCTCCAGAAGCTGCAGCTTTACCGCCGGGCTATTTGTAGCCGATGATCAGCTCCTGCCAGGTGAGCCTAAACCTCAGCCCACGGTGTGGGCAGCTGGATGCAGTTTGGGTCCTGAAAGCGGTGGCGCATCTGTTGCTTTTGCGGGCTGGGCCAGCACTGTGCCTTCGCCCAAAGCAGCGAGGGGCCTCCCTTTCCTCAGAGCTCCGTCTGTTTTGGAAGCAATTATAAGATCGCCATTTCTCCCAAAGGGCTTCAGGCAAGAGCCAAGAGCTCTGTGGAATTACTTCAGCTGATGCTCACTGAATGTTTCAGTAAATGGGCGATGTTGGGTCATAATTCAGTGCAGCTCCTCCAGGGACGCAGCCATAGCTTGGCCAGTGGTGCTGCACGGCGTAGCTGTACAAGTGCAAGCCAGGACGATGCTCTGCTTTGGTAGGGATCAACGTTTGAGGGCTCTAATCTAGAGGGAAACAGGAATGTTCCTCCTTGTTCTGCATTCATGGACTCCTGGCTGATGGCACATCTGTGTCTCATATATCCAGGGCTACCAAGGAAGAGAAAAGCCTGAGGATGGAGATGGCCCTTTGCTGTCACGTCTGGGAAGATGCCTGGTGATTCCCTGGCCTCTGCTCTGGGAGGGTTGGGTCACTCGTTAGTCCAGCTACCAACTCAGTGACAGTCAGATCATGCAGAAAACAGCAGCTCGCCTGGGGACTCTTGAATGTCAGGAGTAAGTAGTAGCCTCATCTGTTATAGTTACTTCATTTGCAGGCATTTAATTGAGGCTCCTGCTGACATTTGGGTTATGTGCCTCGTCAGCCGTGGACAGCGGGCTGGGCAGGCTCCCTGACTTCCCAGAGCATGAACCTGCTAATAACTGGGCTTCTGCAGAACCCCGTCTTCGCTGCGTTCTTGTTCGTGTTTCGTTATTACATTTAGTCCCTAGTGACTGCGGAGCAGACAGCTGGCAAAGATTTGCATACGGCATGAAATTAAGTGAGTTCATTTTAATGTCTAATCTGTGCAAAGCTGAAATTTGGTTTCTAAAAGCCTCGCTTTGCCTTATCGTTGCTGGCACATCTGCTCCATGCATTAGCCCTGGATTCCTAAAAGTTTATTTTCCCGGTATTTCCCAGGATGAACAATTAGAGCGGATCTTTGCAATCTTTTGTCAATGCTTTAACACCAGAGCTCAGGATCCTCTGGGGCACGCAGCAAGCGCTCTGCCTAGCCCTCGAGGAACATCCCTTGCATTGCCAGCGTGCCTTTCTGCTGGGCGCTTTCTTCCCAGCAGCGACGTGCCATGAGAAGGTCCCCCAGCCCTTGCTGCCGTGGCATGTTCGGCAGCAGACTCTGGGATTGCACTGTGCCAGCTGTCAACGGGCTCCTTCCAGCCAGCGCCGCTTTGATCAGCTTCCCTCCAGTGTGCAAAAGTCACTTCTAAGCCGTCACTTGTCCTCAAAGCATGAAGCCGGCTTCAGAACTGGGCTGTGATATTTATTTCTGTTCCTCTTCGGTCTTTTCTGGTTCACCTCTCGGGTGAAGTGTTGAGAGGGAAACCAGCTGTGCCCAGCGTGGGGTACGGCGGGGAAATTTCTCTTAGACCTCGTCTGTGCTCGGGGAATACAGACACGATTTCTCAGGTGCGGGAAGCCCTGGAGGAGCAGGTCCTGCAGCTCGTAGCATTCCCACCTCTCGGTCGCTGAGACCAGAGTGTGCCCCGTCAGGGCTGTTTTGGGGCTCAGGGATGAGGCAGCAGGTGAGAGGATGTACTGGAGGTCAAAATAACACAGCAGCTGTTTATTGGTGTTCTAGGAGTGGAGAAAATGCTGGATGGATGTTGTAAATGCTTCGTAAGAGCTGTTTCCTTCAGTGCAAATGTAACGGTGGACTGGCCTTCCAGTGCGCTGTGCTCGTGGTGCCCAGCTTTGGGAGAAGGTGACAAAAGCACCTGGCAGCAGTGTTTGATGTTTGTGAGAAGTTGTTTCTGATTCAAGTCTCCACCCCAGTATTTGGAGGATCCGGGAATGCAGATGGAGCACCTGAAAGGAGGTTCTCAAATATTCCCAGTTAGGAAAGAAGTGAAAAATACTCTGAATATCAAGAAGCGAGTGCTGAGGAGGCATCCAACTGCGGCCCTGGAGCAGAGCTCTTGCAAACAGTGACTCTTCTGCAGACCAAAACGGCTCAGGTTTGTTCATGCCCAGAAGGGACAGATCCAAACAGCAGAGAAGGGGGATGCTGGGGCAGAGCTGCTGGAAACAGATGGGTGGGACTGGGTTGGGCTGGCCAAGACGTGTCCCAGCGAGTTCCTTCCAGCACAACCGTGAATCAATAACGCTGAAGTTCAAGACAGCGCTTAACTTGCTCTTTTCTCCTGTTCTGCACCAGAGATCTTGGCGTCTTTCCGACCTCAGGATGGGTCTCCTTCAGCTGCCTTTTCAGGTGGGGCAGGTGAAGCCTGGGGCAGTGAGAGGACAGACTGGGATCGTACAGCTGTGAAGCTGGGGCAGAATTCAGCGAGGGTGGAGTGCCCTGCCGCAGCCCCGGCCTCCCCACGTGCCCTGAGTATGTGTTCTGCTTGAAAAGAGCCGGAAAGCAGAAGCAGGGAGTGGGTTTGACAAGAGCACAGTAGTCTTGGGTTTGTGTAATGAGCTGGAATTGCAAACCTGGTGAATCTAGTGATGAGAAAGCGAGTAGAGCGCACTGCAGTTGTCTCTATGGGAGGTCTGACCTTTCTGAGCTTGAAATTCAGGACTGAGAAAGCAAAATCCTAGCTTTTTGGCAAATGATAGGAGTTTTCTTCCAGACCATCTGGAATGGAGTTTGGGGTTGGATTTTTGTGAGGTTTGTGTTGGTTTTTTTTTTGCTTTAAAGTGTCTTTTATTTAGCAGGCAAGACGTCTAGAGACTGGATGAGGAATCAGGCAGGGGCAGGAAAAGCTGCCATTTGCAAAGGCAGCAGTGCTGCCGAACAGCCTCTCGCTTTAGCCTCCCCAGCACGGCCCAGAGAGGAGCCAAAGGCCTCCTGACCGCTCTTCAGGGTCCAGAGGGAGCTCCGGCCTGTCCCTGCCACGCTCAGCCCTTGCAGGATGACACTGAGCACCCAGGTTGGCCTTTCGCTGGCCGAGGAGCCAGTTTGAAGAGTCTCCCGTCACTCAGCCCTTCCAAATGACTCGAGGTCTGAGCCCAGACATCTGCGTGGGGCCGAAGGGACGTGGTGGGGGAGCTGCACAACACCGTCAGCAAAGATCTGGGGAGTCAGAGGATGGTAAATCTCGTTTGTGGAGGGAGAGCAAGTTCTAGCAGAGATGGGTTGTGCCTTCGTCTCACCCGCGCTGTGGTGGGGTCATGCACGCCTCCTCCTTGGTGTCGCTTGAAAGATCCTGGTGTAAATAAGGCTCTTGGCTCAGGTGGTTGCTCATTCAAAGAAGTCAATTCAATTAAATTGGACTGGGTGGAGGCACAATATGGGTGTGAAAGGCTGTGGCAGAGGGCTGTAAATCCTGTTTTCTGCGGCTCTGCAGGCTGTCGTGTGCTTCGGGTCTTCTCCGAAACCAAACCCCTTTTCTAGCTCCTTCCCTCGCCCTTCCTGCTGCTCTCCTTCGGGAGGAGAGGAGGTTGGCAGGGCAGGAATCGCAAAGCAAGGGAGAGCTGATAAATCGCTGCTGTGTTTTGCACGAAGCTACGCGAGGCTGCGTGCCCCCACCGCGGGCAGCCCCGTGACCCCGGCTCCGCAGAAGCAGCCGCCCGGCCGCGCTGAGCATCGCCCGCCCGAGGAGTCGGCCCTTCTGAGAGCTCCTCGCTTCGTTTCAGAGAAACCCTAATTGGCTCGGGGTAATTTATTTTGCAGTGGTTTTGCTGCTTGCGGGGGCAGTAAAAGCAGCCGGGTTGAGCTCAGCTGCGTTTGAGCGCAGCTTCCCTGCCAGCTTCTCAGCAAAACTGCTGGTGCGGCTGGGTTCCCTGCTCCGCCACGACTGCACAAAGATACACAAACAGCTCCTGGGTTAATGAGATTAAACGTATCCAGCGGAACATCTCTATTTGTCTGGAGCGTGCTTCTTGTCCGGGCGCTGTTTAAATCCGGGTTTGAAGTCGTGAGGCTTTGCCAATCCGCCTCTCTGTGGGCACCAGTTTTGGGCCGAAGTGGGGTTGAAATTTCCCCCTTGGGCTCATCAAAGGTGCTGGGTCGTGCCAGCAGCCCGTCGCCCGGACCTGGGGGTGCTGGTTGAAACGCTGCCGGTAGCTCCCTGTGCTGGTTTGGCAGCTGCACGGGAGGAGAGGGGATTTTGACATAAGCACAGCAGGGAAGAAAACCCCCATGATCTAAAGCAAGCAAGCAAAAATCTCATTTTCTTCTTGAATTTCAGAGGGCTGAGCAGCAAACAAGCAATTACTTCCCTGTGACTTCGCCGGGTAGATCTATAATTCCTGAGTCCCAGGGGACCAGCGCTCCGAAAGCGAGCTGCTGGCTGATGGATAACCAGGGCGATGATCTGCCGGCACAGAGTGCTCCTGCCTCCTGCCGCACGGGAAATCAGTGCGGCGGGGAGAAGAGACCTCCTCGGGGCTGCGGAGACGCCTCCATCCCTCGCTCCCGGGACCCATCGTGGCTTTCTGAGCCTCGGAGTTGCAGGGCTGAGGTCTGGCAAGGCGAGAAAATAGCGATGCTCTGAAGCGATGTGCGGAAGGAGCGAGCAATACCGTGTTGTGTTCCCCCCCACACCTTGGTGCACAGAATTTTATGCACTGTAAAATTTGTTGTGTTACTGGAAATGGCATTTTGGCTGGGAATTGTACACGAGCGTGCTGCTAAATATATATAAAAAAGGCAATTGTTATTTCTTTCAAGCATAGGTTTAATTTTTCTCTGATCCCTTGGCACAGAAATTCAAATCCTGTTCTTTTGTGGGGGAAGAAGGTGCCATTTCCCCTGCCTCTCCCAGCAGCCATTTTATAAATGGGAGATAAACCGAGTGAGGTTGCCAGCGCTGGGCAGGGGGTCAGGCTGGGAGCAGGGCTGTGCTCTGAGGTCCCAGGGGATGGCTCCAGCTCCCTGCCGTAGCCAGCAGCAGCCTGTGGCGGTTTTAATTTCCAAGGAAAAACAGCAAAAGCCGCCCCCACCCCAGCCTAACTGGCTCTTTTCTGGGATTCCAGTGATGTTCAAGTCAGTCCTCTGCCTAATTAGCTTGTAAATATTACTGCAAGGGTTTTTTTTCTCTGTTCAGGCCAAGCACACCGCGTTAGACAGCAAGTGGAAGGAGAAATGCATTACGCAAACCACGAGGGAAAAGCATCTCTTTCCCTCTCTCCTGCTCCCAGCACGACCTGCCGCTTCAATGGAACAAAGTCACAGCTCTGAAAAGGTACCTCCTCTTGTTGGGGAAGGGAGAGAGACACTTGAAGGTATCAGTGTTGAAGTTTCTCTGAAGGACCAGGCAGCTGGGGCATAAAATGTGTTGGGAACCACGGCAGAGGGTGGGAAACGCACCCTCGGTGTGAGCAGAGGGGATGCTCGCTGGGTGCACAGGGCAGGACCAGGGTGAAATCCCCTGGAAGATGCATCAGCCTTGGTAAAAGCATTTGCCGGTCACGCTCCAGCAGGAATGAGGGGGACGCCCCTGTGTCAGCTGAGTTACCTGACAGTCCTGGAGACCAGAGCTGGGGTCCCCTAGGTGCCGCCTGCCCACGTGGAGCGTCCTCTGCATCCCTGAGCAGGGTTTTTTGTTGTGGAGCTGCTTAAAATGTGCTGGGAACAGGAAAGGTGGGCAGGGCTGGGGCTGTGCCTGGAGACTGAGGCTGGAGAAATGCGATTTAGCGCCTGATTAAAATGACTTCACGGGGTTCAGAGGGGCATTGGCAGAGCTGGAGCTGGCAGCACCCACGGGGCTGGCTGGGCTGGGGGCAGGCGACGACGAAGGGTGGCCTCCAACTGCGCTGGCCTCCAACTGCGCTGGCCTCCCGCCCTCCCGCCCCTTTCCCATTTCAGTTTTGATTTTCCCGACAAAACCCTAAGTTTGGGCAGCTCTTGGCTTCTGGAGTTGTTGGAGAAGCTGTGGTATTTCTTGTTTTTAAGCTTAAAATAGCCTGGAATCTGTTCTTTGTGTTTCCTGGAGACTGCTTCACTTGCCAAACCTAAGCGAGAGCCACCACGATGCAAGCAGGCATTAAAAGCCGTTGCAAGCCCTGGATTGCAGTCCGGGTGTATTTTACGGGCCTGTGACAGCTCATGCAGGAGCTGTTCCCCTGATAAGCATTATTTCGGATCACAATAAAAGCCACATTAGATCAAGGCTTTTGGCAAGACTCATTTTATAGTGGTTATGAAAGGCTGAAGTGAACTGCTTGGGGATGGGCCCCAGGGTGCATCAGTAAATAGAGGAAGCAGAGGATCAAATAAAATGAAACACGTTTTGGGTCTCTGAAAACCATCTTTAGAAAGAGTTTGGCATTATTATTATTTTCAGCCTAATGTTGTTTTCTGCCTAAGTAATGTCGGGGAAGTGTCTTGAATAGCTTCCTAATTTGCGAGGGTCCCAAAGGCATAACGTTCGGAAGGAATTGGATTAACACATGAAAAATAAATTACAGGCTGAGTGCTCGTTAGATGATTTTGAATTAATTTATCGATCAGAGGCTGGAGTGTAGGAAAATAGAGGGGGGAAATATAACTGACAGCCCTTTATCCCCAAACACATGCGATTCTTTTGCTGAGCAAACAAGGGGATCAGGCAGCAGTTTTCTGGAGACATCTTTGATTTGAGGAGCTCATCGAGCTGCATGGAGGGGCAGAGCCGCCAGGCTTGGGGCTCCCACGGCCCCATCGGGGCAGGTGGAAGAGCCTGAGGGACTCCCCTGGCTGTGGCAGCCTGTGATGGCCCGGCGGAAGAGCAAGCTGCTGCAGGATGCTGCACCCTGCTCTGTCACGCGCGGCAATGAATCTCTCTCCTGAAGATGCTGCCGTCCCCCCGGGAGCTGGGTGGTAGAGGAGATGGAACCAGGCTCTTCTTGGAGGAGTAAGGTGAAAGGCATAAGGCAGATGGCAGGAGGGGATGCTCCACTGGGCTTAAGGAACAAACCCTTTGCAGTGAGGGGCGATCACTCCGGGGACGGGGGCCAGAGCGGTGGTAGGATCTCTGTCCTTGGAGATGCTCAGGGCTCACCTGGAGAAGGTCCTGAGCTGCCCGATGTACTGGGAGGCTGGCACTGCTTTGAGCTGGGGGTTGGCTGGGGGATCTCCGAGCTCCCTTCCAACCTCAGTTAATCTGTGATTTATGAAAACACCTCCAGACACAAGCGTGTTTTTACCCAGCTTGAGCTCCAGCTTGCCCGTCCTTGTTGACCACGGCAGCTGGCCAGCACGCAGGAGCAGGTGGTGGAGTACCGGCGTGCAAACCAGCAGCGCCCTAGTGCAAAAGGCACCCAGACAGGGTTGGCTTAAGCAGCAACATCTTTTTTATTGCCACCTGTTTGTGGAAACTGTCACGGGCGTTTGCCGTTCCCTGCGATTTTTCTCTTTTATTGCTGCTTTCTCGGTCTGAGCGAGCTGGGCCTCTCTCTCGAGGTCCTCTCTGCCTGTTCCCGGGCCAGCTACAGCGAAATAAGTTTCAGTGAAAGCTGGAAACTTGGCAAATTTCTGCAGAAAAAAGTGAAGCTGGTGTTTCTTTTTAAAGGCTGAAAGCAAATACATCCCAGGAACCGAGAGTCCATTAAAAACAAAGATAACAGAGTCTCTGGGTGCCTCGCTGCTGGCACTCATCTGGCTTCCCATATTTACTTGATAACGTGATGGCTGGTGCAGCAGGCACCGATAGCTAAAAATAAACAAGGGAGCTGTTCCTTTGGGCTTTGGGTTAATCTAGTTTGGGGGAAAACGGTCCGTAGTGCCAGCTTGGGAAATCACGCTACTGTTTTTTCAACGTAAAGTGGGATTTGCCGTACCGTGCCGTGTAAACGAAGAGCAGCCGTGATGGGATGTTTAGCACAAGGCACTTGGTGTGTTTTTCCACACGGGTCAGTGCGGGTGTGCATCCCACCACGCTGCTCTTACTGGTGTTACTGGTCCTGCTCTCAGCGAGGTTTTGGTTCCAACACGCTTGTGTGGGGCTCGCTGCCCCGGGGTGGGCGCAATCGCTCTTGTTGTGGCACCTCTTGGAGCAGGTCAGCGGTGCCCGCATAGCCTCAGCACCGTCCTACTGGTTGGCACTGGAAGCAGTGGGATGGGCTTGCTGGGGGTGGCTGTACCTATTGCCACCCTGGATGGGGGGAAAGGGCTGGCCCGAGGAGCTTGGATATTCCTGGAGGGTTTATTTGCCCTGAAGGCTCCTGCGGCAGCGATCTGGGTATCGATGGCCGGACCCTGCCCTGAGCTGCCGGCCGTGGGTTTTGGCCATGGGCAAGGCGGGCTCTGCGTGGCACGGGCTGGCACAAGCCGAGGCCTCTGGGGCACACGGGGACCCTCGGTGGCCGGGTCTGTTGGGGTGAGCGCGGGATCCTCCAATCGTCTCTAATCGACACGCCGCTCTGCAGCACAGCCCCACGGACCATAACCCGCTCATTAAAGTCAATTAACTCATTAACCCTGTGCGCAGGGAGCTTTGTCTTAAAAAACGAAGTGAAACGTTGCACTCTGAACTGGGTCAGAAGCTTTTCTTTCCTTTTTTTTCACATTTTTTCCCCCCCTCTTTCCTTCCTGGAGACAGGTTTCGACTTGGTTTGGCGGCAGCCGGCAGCTCAGCTGCGAGGATCTCCCGCTCTTCCTCGACAGCGGCCATAAATCCTCCCGAAGGAAGGGGAAGGAGAAAGACGCTGATGCCGAGCCACTGCCGTAAATCCCGGTGCGAGGAAGCCAGGGAGCTCTCCCACGGTGCCGCTGGGGCTGTTTTGGGGTCCGAGCCACGGTGTGAGGGAGATGGGAGATCCTGGAGTAGGAGCAACGCTTCGGATTAAAAGGATTTGCCAACGACTAATGAAACAAGAGCCTCTAGGCTTCCATTAATTAACAAATTAGCTCATCAAGAGTCTCCCTAATTTGTCGAATATGAAGCTGCCCTATTAATTAAACAAGAGGACAGATTTTAATTTGCCTGGCAAAATCGCACATTTAATTGATAAATGACTCGTGTAAACCGTTCTGGGTGAGCGTTTCCAGAAGGAGCGATGGGGGCCGAGCGGGGCGGCAGCCGGGCCCTGGGGACCGATGCTCCCATCACCTCCCCTCCTCCTGCCCACCTGCCCTTCTCGCTAGCGCTGGGCTCTGCCAGTGCTTCATTAGCCCACCCGCTGATGGGGTCTGATTGCGTCCGACCGCTGGTATCCCCTAAATCCCATTAGCTCGCTGATTCCCACGGCTGGCCAATTATTTCGGAGAAGCTCTGCACCGACGGCTCACCGCTGGTCCTGGGGGTTCGCCGGGGTTGGGGAGATGCCGGGCTGGGGGCGGCGGCTGCCCCGGCACACGGGTAAAGCGCTCAGGGGTGGGAAATGTTTGACTTTCCCTTGGGAATTACGGCCCCGTCGTTCCCCCTTGAAGGCAGCTTCCGAAGGCCAGCGCTGGTTCGCGCTCCCCGCTGGCGATAAAGCAGCTCACCGTGCTCCCTCAGCCCCGCGGCCGGAATTTCTTCCTCCGCTTGAAGGATGGGGATAAATCAGAGGATGCCTGACGTGCAGAGCAATTGCTCACACAGCATCTCCTCAGCCAGATGTGCCGGGGAAGCAGCATCGAGCTGGGGTACCCCAGGTTCTCCTTTACCAACTGTTTTGGGGTTTTTTTCCCCAAAAAATAAAAAGAAATCCTAACGGGAGAGCGGGTGAATTATGTGGAATCCTGCCTGAGTTTTCAATTTAGCTCTATTGATTTATAAGGTCCTTTCAATTACTGAATCCTTCTCGGCGGCAGCGTGCGGAGCAGCGGTACGTGAGCTTCATACTCCATCAGGCCAGGCGCTGTGGTGGGGACCTTCTGCGCCTGCTCCAGACCGACTGAGGCACAAATAATGAGGATTTCCTCTGCAACATTTAGTAAATAAAAATCAAGAATTCGTTAGCACAAGAACTTGTCTTATGTGAAGAAAAGACTGGAGGAAAATGGGAAGTGCGGGAGTTCTCATGAACATAATATATGAAGCAATTTGACTTCAGGAGAAGGCAATTCGAAATCTTATTAAATTTTCTTCTCTCTTTTTTTTTTTTTTGAAATTGGTTGAGCGACTTCTGGGGGAGCTGGAGATTAAAAAAATACATGGACAAGAAGAAGCGACATTTCCTCGCTGCTGGGCTCAGCCGTCCCTGCTGCCTCGTGGCTCTTGGACAGGAGCTGGAAGAAGGCACGAGGGGTCAGGACCCCGAAAAGCTCTGAAATCCACTCAAAACTAGAGCAGCCCACGCCTGACTGCTTCACTTTCTCTTAGTGAGTGCTGGCGTATTAATAACCTTTTGGTGTAAAATTACTGCATTTTAAAAATTTCATTATGTCGCTACGTCATGGGACATAAAGCAGAGGCAAACCTAATTAAATTACTGAGAATTAAATTGCCAGCCCCTCCAGCAAAGCCGGGGGGGAGGCAGTTGATCGCTCCGGCTTTTGCAAGGGATCCGAATCCCTCGGCTCAGCTCTTCTCCCACCAAAGCCAGAGCCAAGCTGCCCGGAGCCATAGGGAAGGAGCTGAGCTCAACCCCTGCACCGGCTGCGGGGAAGCCGGGGTGGGAGGGAAGTGATGCTCATGGCAGATTTATTTATTAAGGTCCGTAATTAATAATGAAGACATCCATGGGAGAGGGAAAGTGTCGTCTCCACAAGGACGGTGGGGCGAAGGGCGGGATGGTTTTGGTGCTATTTAAAGGAAAATCTAAAAAGGCACCAGGCTGCAAATACCAAAGTTCCTGCAAGCTCAGCAGAGCTGGTTTCCTCCGCCAGCAGGGATGCGGCCGAGGGGCTTGGGCAAGGGGATGCCCCCCAGCCAGGGCCTGGGTGTTTCAAAACACCTTTGGGGCTCTTTGACGTTTCTAAGAGCCTGGCAGCAAGTTGTGGAGGATTCCCTGCCGTTTGGGGAGAGGCCAGGGGTGGAGGGGGCCGCGAATGGCACCGTGGCACGGCACGCCGCATCCTTCGGGAGAGCGCTGTGCCCATCCCTGTTAGCGATGCCCCGGCTGTCTGGAGAGGCGAGGGTGGTTAGAATAAATCTACTTGTGACTAGAAAGGTGTGTTCCCCGTGACAGGGGACGTTCCCCGTTGGAGGGGGATGCAGGGTGAGACCTTCCTGCCCAGCCCCCTCCTTCCTGGTGCATTTGAGAGGCAGAACAGACACCGCCAGGCTGCCGCCCTTCGCTGGCCTCGGGCTCGTTGGCACGGCCGGTTGCTCATCCCTGCGCTCCCGGGGCGATGGGTTGCAGCAGGGACACACGGGACCCGCAGTCCAGGTCTGGCCAGCTCTGCTGACCCCATCCTGCCTGCTCTGGGGTGGAGTTTTAACTCCCCAAACCCCACTGAGGGCACCAGAAGTGCCACCCCAGAGCACAGTTCACACCGCTGCCCCGATGCCAAAGCTGCTCCACCTGACGTTTCGAGTGCTGCCTCTCTTGGTACTGCAGGGAGGGCACTTTTGGGCTGGGGAATAACGTTCCTCCCCACCAGGGACCCCCAGCCGGGGCAAATAAACAGCAGCTCTGCAAGGAAAAGCGTTCAGGACGGCGCTACCACTCGTGACGAGGGCTCTGGAGCGCAGCCTCTCACGGCGTGAGCGGCTGGTCAGCCCTGTGCTCCCCGGGGAGCGGCGTCACAGCGAGGTGCCCAAGGCCACCGGGGCTGGCACCAGTGGGGTGACACCATGGGGCAGGAGTCAGTCCCCGAGGGTGCCCGGCACGTCTCCGCTGGATCTCAGGTGGGTGTTGGGTTTGTGAAATGCCTTTTCTCTGAGCGGCAGTGTCGGAGGGAGCCGTGCTGTCCTCTGCCTTACCTGTAATGACATTTTCAGGCTAAATTTCCAGCCATTTTTATATATAGGTATTTATATTTTTGTACATTTATGTATATATGTGTATCTCAGTATATCTGCAGCAGTCACCCTGCTCCACCCCACAGGCACAGGCTGGGATGACGGGTGCAGGGACACTGTGCTGTCCTCTGCCTTACCTGTAATGACATTTTCAGGCTAAATTTCCAGCCATTTTTATATATATTTATATTTTTGTACATTTTTAAATATATATATCTCAATATATCTGCAGCAAAGTCACCCTGCTCTACCCCACATGCACAGGCTGGGATGACGGGTGCAGGGGCACCCCACTGCCACCCATCCCTCTGGGCTCCGCACCCTCTTTGGGCACCCCGAGGGGGCTGATCCTGCCCGGAGCGGTGCCCCAGCCCCGGGAGGGGCCGTGCCGGTGCCGAGTGTGTCAGGCTGCCCAGAGGTGCCATTTCTTTGCCCGTACATCCCCCCACAAACCATGTTTTTAGGCAACTGTGAAGCTGTTAATGAAATTACAGCTGAGGTTCCCATTTTCTGCCCCGGTTGATAACGGAGACAGTCAATGTCGCTCGTGTGTTCTTCACCGCTCTGGTTTCACACCTGCTGCTTAGAGGGCTCAGGTCAGAGCCCTTTCTTCTGAGGGAAAAAAAAAAAAAAAGAGCAAAATGGAAGTGACTTAAACAGACAGTTTATGCCGTTGGTGTTCCAGCAGCGATCATCAGCTCTGTTTGGTGCGGTATGTATTATTTATGAGCTTTCATTAATATGCAAATCTACACCACTTGATTGGCTCTCCTGGCGAGCTTCCGAGGCCCTTATAAATTATATATGTGCCTGGCTGCCTGCTCCCACTGCCACGCTGGGGCTGGGGCAAGCGGGGGGCTCTGGGGGGCCGGCAGCCAGCCTGGAGCATGGTGGGAGCCCTGTGCCAGGCTGGAGCTGCCGCTGGTGCCTGCCCAGCATCTCCCCTGACCCCTCTCCTGCTGCTTTTCCCCTCTCTGGTCTCTTTGCAGGCGAACCCAGGAGCTGGCGTTGCATTTTCCAAACTACGATATTTGGGGGGTGGGGGGGTGTCAGGCTTGGTGGATCACCTGCCCCTGCCGCGGGGTGCGAGCGAGGCAGTGGGGAGCTGGCGGTCACTCCCTGCCGAGAAGGAGAGGAAAAAATCCCACAAAAAGCTGAGTCTGGCACCGGTGCTCGGTGGTTTCTCTCCTGGTCCCTTACGTAGCCAGAGCAGTTTGTTTTACACGGGCTCCTACCAGCACACAGCAGGGAATTACGCCTCATCCCTCGCATCCTGGATCAAAGACGTGATGCAGATGCACCTGCAGGATAATTAAGAGTGAGAAGGTTGCCTGGTGCCAACCTCGTGCTTCCAACCCCGCAGCCACCGGCAGAAACTCCTGCTGGCTCAAAGGAGGGATGGGGGAAACATCCCAAAAGCCCAGCTCCCGACATCGTCTCTTCGCTAATTTTCTGCCCAGCTGCGAAGGTGTGAGCAGGACATGGCGAGCGGCCCTTGGCCCAGCCCTGGGCTGCCGGCCGGGAGATTCCCAGGCTCTGGAGGACACGTGGCTGCAGGAAATTAAAGCTGGATAATTGCAGAAGACCTCTGGCAGGGCATGTAATTAAAGCAAGGATGTGACAGCAGGTGGATGAGGGGGGCTCTGTCGGCGGGGCCAGGAGCTTGGCAGGATGGGAAATAGCTTCTGCTTGAGAATAAAAAAAAAAAAACCAAAGAGAGAAAATATCCCTTCTGCAGGGGATCAAACATGAGCAATGACCGTCCTGCTGCTCCCCGGGCAGTCCTGCTTCTTCCCTGGCTCCTCCTTTAACGTGCACAAATTCGAGAGTAAAAGTCCATGGCGGGAGCCGTCCCGGTGTGCCGGGAGCCTGGCAGAGCTGCTCTGGATTAACACCAGGAGAGCGGGGCAGGATGAGGGCAGCCCTGCTGCCAGCGGGGTTAGCAGCACCCCAGGGTGCTGGGGGGTCCCAGCCTCCCGCCAACCGTCTGTCCATCCAGGGGCAGTCGCCTTGGAGGCAGGATGGGGTTTTCTCTGGGCGTGGGGAGCCTCGAGCTGTTGGTTTGGCGGCCGGGACCGAGAGGAGCCGCTCTGAGCCTCTGAGCGCCGGGGTCTGGGGCTGCGGGGACCTTTGAAACCCTCATCGAGGGGATTCCAGGCCCCGGCTGGGACGTGGGTTTGACCTGAATACAAGGAAAACCAGAGCAACCAAAACCCAGCCTGAGCATCCTCCGGACGAATCACTGGGGATGGGGTTCAGCCCCTGCCCGCAGGGCTGCCGCAGCGAGGAAGGCTCCGGTGCCCTTCCTTCATCCTCCTCCTCGCGGACCCCATATGGGTAGTGGCGAGGGTCCCCGTGGGTCCCCGTGCTGTCCCCGGGATGCAAGGCCAGGCAGGAGAGGGGCCGAGGTGCTGTTTTGCAGTCGGGGGCTGCGGCGTGCGACCCCGTTGACTCCCTGGCAGGGGATGCTCGTAGCCTGATTAAAACCCTGCTTTAACGACACTTGCTCCCAATTAACTTGGCAGCACTGTCAACAGCCTCCCCCCCACCGCCCCGGCCTGGCATGGCGAAAAGAGATGGGGGGAGGACGAATGCACCCAGCAATTCTCCCAGAAGCCAATATAATTTACAGGCAGCAGCAAGAAGGCAGCAGCAATCCCGACGTTGCCCACCCCGTGCCTGCGCTTTGGTGCTGCTGCTCTGCTGCTGGGCCCCTCCTCAGGAAGGAATTGGGGAGAAAAGCCCTGAAAAAGTCCCTTTCGGGTGGGGGAGGAGCTGTGGGAGCTGCTGGAGCTGCCTGTCCCTGCCTGCATCACTGCTGGGGGCTCCCGAACGTGGTCCTCACCCGTGCTGGGGGGCTTCGCGCTCTGGCAGTGGATGTGTTTATGATGAATTCATCTCTGTCAAATGAAAATAGTGATTTTCCCCACCTGGCAGATGCCACTTCAACTGCAAGCCTCATGGCAGGTAAACATTAATTGTGGCGCGCCTTTAAATAGGAACACCGAGTGACAGGACTGAATTACTTCGCTCCGGTCCCCTGATGCCAAGCCGTAAATCATGCGCTGGAGTTTATAGAGACTTTATGTGTCTTGGGCCAGGCAGGATCAAAATTTTCTGAAGAATAATGGCATGTTAATAATAGCCTGCCTCAGAGATAAAATTAGCAGGGGGTTGGGTTTTTTTCTTCTAAAATCAAAGCTGGGTTCTTTTGCCTTCACATTGGTCTCTTACACGGAGAGAAACCCCTCATGGGGTTGGATGAAATGATGCTGAGCTCCTTCCAGCAAGGGATGGCGAGCCCAGAGCGTCACCAGCGCGCTTCTGAACTGGTACATCCATTAGCTCGTCGATAAACTCTCCAGTATCTGAGCAAGTTGCTCATTTAGGAAAGTTTTGTGTGACACCGCCTTGTCATCACGGCGCAGGCTTGATGCGTGTTTAGCCTGGCTGGGGCTGGCGAGAGCACACACTATCCATGGCAGGGGCCGGGCGGGGGGTAGGTGTGCTGGCTGCCAGCTTTATACCCCCTTTAACTCTCAAAAATCCACATCTGCCCACCCCCAGGTCACACAGCCCCCTGCCCTGCCCCGCAGTCGGTCCTAACCGAGCCTCGGCCAGGAGGTGCATCCCAGGCCCCCCCCCCAGCTCCTGGGGTGATGCCACGCTCCAGATGAGCTGTAGATCTGGGCACAAAGCTGAAAACAAAATTTTCCCGTGATCAAAAATTCATTATTCGTTATTTGTCGCCGCTCTGCGAGCGTGTGCCGTGAGTGCCAGGGTGTCCTGCTGCTTGCGGCCGCCCTGCCCCGCTCCCTGGGGTGCCTCATCCGTGGGGATGCTCTTGCCTTTTATTTCTGTGCCAGGTTTGCGGGCGCTGCGGGATCGGCCGGTTCAGGACGATCCTGAAGGTGTTTTATTCAGTGCAGGACACAGCCCTGCGAGACGATAAAAAATATTTTAAACCGTCACCCCAAGCCAGAGGGGGAAGAGCCGTGTTTTCCAGCCAGGCTGTAAATGGGCACGTGAGCCTCCGGGATGCAGGGAAGGCACCACTTGTGTTGCCCTGTCCTGTCTGCTCCGGACAGACAGACGGACGGACGAGCACTGTCGGATCAGGCTTGGAGTGGTTGGGTCGGAGGGATGGATGGGCGGACAGACAGACAGACAGACAGTGTTGGGTGCACGGCCGGGTGGGTGAGTCCGAGTGAGTTCAGAGTGGTCCAGAGGGACGGACGATGTTGGAGCGGTCTGGACAGACGGACAGATGGGCGGGTGATGCCGGAGCGCTCCAGCCAGAAGAGGACCCTGACAGGCAGAGCCAGCAAAGGCGATGGTGGCCACAAGTTTCCCCTTCACCTTAAATCTCAGTGATAGAGGATGGATTTTGTTTCTAGGCTGCAGCTTCCCCCTGGATGGAGCTGACTCCGCACCGGGCTGGAGCTGCAGCACACGGCTCCCGGTGCTTTGAGGATCTGAGCCGTAACGAGGCCGGGATTTACGGCTGCCGTCGAGAGAGGCGAGGGGCTCTGCTCCCCGCAACGTCCCCCCCGGGTTTGATTAGGCTGTCTGCAAGAAAACTTAATTGATTCTTTAGGTTAAAGCCTTTTCATGTGCGCAGACAAGCCGAGGCGTTAATTCTGCATAATGTGACACGGAACATTTGCGTGCAGCTCTGCGGCACGGCTTTCCCTCCCCCTGCGCCCTCTTGGGCTCTGGTTTGTTTTCTTTCCAGGGCAAATTCTCTGATAAAGGGTGCGTTTCAGGAGCGGGTTTCTGTCCGTCGTGCCAGTCCCAGGGGAGGATTGCATCCAGGGCCGGGCTGAGCTTTGAGCATCAGGATGCTCGAGCTGATCTGGCTGTGGGATGAAGAAGCAGGGGGACCCCAGCGAGGGCGCAGGTATCCCCACGGCTCCGCTGGCACCGCCAAGTGACTCTCTCACCACTCCAGAAACAGTCTTACCGCTGGCACGGGCTCAGGAATAAAACATATTTTGCTGTTATTTTTAACGGTGTGGGGGGAGCAGAGCCCCAGGGACCTGCACCGAGGCTGCACCCTGGCCAAAACGAGACCAAAAATGGCATTGCTTGCTCAGCCGGCGGCCGGAGCGGGCAGGAGCTGGCGGGGAGGCTGAGCCTTCCCGCAACGCAGCAGCAGCCGTGCCGCCTCCCAGCCCGGTGCCTGGCAGCCCCCGCGCCCATCCCCACCGGCTGCCGGCGACGGGCAGCAGCATGAGGCTACGGGCAAAGCGGGAGAGCGTCGGCCAACAACCAAAACACTTCCCTCTGCGAAGCCTTGCTCCACAGAGCAGTGATTGCCCCGAAATTTATTGCAAGGAAAACTGGATTTATACATATTTAAAAAACCATAAAGAAGAAAGAAGGTTTTATTATCGGTGCAGTCGAAGCCTTTTGCTGTTATTAAGACAAATCCAGCTGGCGCCTTGAATAATTGGGTATTTCCCCAGGGGTTTATCAGCCGTGTCACATCGATGGTGCTGGTTTTGCCGTGAGGTTACAGAAATATTCGCCTCTATCGGTATTTTGGATCTGGCTGCTGTGGAGCATGGCACATGGGACGCCAGCTGTGGAGTCAGCCCAACCTGAGGGGTTTTAGGGGGGTGCTGAGTTGTAGCGTGAAAGAGGAGCCCGTATTGAGCTTCAGCAGTTTCGTAGCCAACGCAAGCCGCCAGCATCGTCTGTCTCCCCAGTGACAGAGACCCTGGCAGGGCTGCGTTTAACCCCTCTGCATCCTAAATCCCCCCAGGGCAAGGGGTTGGTGGCCACTGTGCCACCAAATGAAGAAAGTGGGGACCTCAGGAGAGGGCAGGGATGCTGACACCGAGCCGCTTCCTTGCACCCACCGAGGTCTGGAGGAGGCGGCTGAGCTTCGCACGATCACAAAGGTCCAGATCTTCTGATTTTTGAAACCCAGAGCTTGTGGGGTTTTTTTGTTCTTCTGAAATGCAGACTCAAGCAAAACTGGCCTCAAGTGGTTTCCCACAAAAGATGTCACATTATAAAAAAACAAACACTCTGAGTGGGAGAAAAATTGACGAACAGCACATTTGTCTCAGGAAAGGGTTTCGGGGCAATGCGGCGCCTGGAGAAAACACTCGATTCTGGCAAAATTAGCAGTTTAGGAGTACATTGGGGCTGCAGAGTGGGAAAGACCTGTGCTGATGTCAGAAGCTGCCCGGCCACAAACTTAATTTAAGGATAACAAAAGCACACACCCATGCCCAGCATCCCCCATGTGCCAGCTTGCTCTGCCCATAGCGAGCCTTGGAGCCGTTCCCTCTCGCCTCTGCCGAACAGCTGGGGGATAAAAATCCTTAAAATTAGATAAAGACCGTGAAATGAAGGAGCAGCACTGCGCTTGGAAGTTTGACTTTCTGACCCTGATGTTTCCAAACCACCTTCCAGGAGGGGAAGAGCACGGGGGGAGTTCCCTGCGCCGCACCGGCGTGCAAAGGGCCCCCGGGGAAGCCTGGTTGTGAGTGTGAATCCCAAAGGATTCAGCCGTACGCTTCGGTCTCTGAATATTCATGGGAAAGTGCTCGTTGGAGGCTTTTTCCAGATTTACAGCGATGCCCCAAGGTGAAAAATGTAATTTTATATTCGCCATTGAGCTTGTACAACAAAACATATGGAGGGGATCCTGCGGGGAATTGGAATTAATTGCTGGGGGTGGTAGGAACTGGCACGTAACTCGCAGAAAGGTGCCGAAATCGTTGTCATTTTAATCCCTTACTCGGTGGCCTCGTTGCGTGGTCCCCACCGCACCAGTACAGCCAGTGATGGGCTGAAGGGCTCACAGGACCTGCTGGCACCTGCCACCTCTCTTGCCTTGGTGGGAAGGAAAATAACCTCGTTTTCCCCTTTTTAAATGAAATACAGCCAGAACCAGAGCCCTTCCCTGGCACGAGGATTCTCTTTCTGCTGCGAGGGCTTTTAATCGCAGAGTTTCTCAATTTTGCTCGTGCTGTAAAAAAAAAAAAAAAGGGATCCCAGAGAGGGAGTTAAAGGAACCTCTTTTAGAAAAACGTGTCACATTAAGATGTTAACGTTTTTAACCTAAAACCTTGTCCTGCAGGTGGACACGATGGAGATCTCCTGCCCTGATGCCCATCACACGCCCACCCGGGAGCACAGCAAAACCCACCAGCTCACGCATCTCCTCGGCTGAAGGTTTGTCCTGAAGCACTTCCCGCAACTCGGGATTGATTAAGGGTGGATCAGCCGTGCCCTTCCTGTGGCTTTCGGCCGTGCCATTAAATTCCTGGAGGTTTGAAGCATGAGAGAGAATTTAAGTGACAAACAGGCTCGAATGAGCCTGGTGGGACCATTTCCTGGGGGGGAGCAGAGCATTTCAGAGCTCGGAGGTGTCTCGGCATCACTGAGAGGCGCCGGGTCTCCAGCAAGTGAACCAGAGAGCCGCTGGGGAAACGCCTGCCCAAGAGAAGAAATACAAATCATTTTGAGTAGACAAATAAAAGGGATTTTATTTCTCAAGCCACTCTGAGCAAACAGAAATGACCTGCTCTTGCCGCACGGGTTTGGGCTACGAGGTGGCTCCAGGATCCTGGTGGATGAAGATGCCGTGGCGGGAGGATGCTGGCGCAGAGGGACCTTGGTGTCAGCCGATTGTGGGTCCACCCAACACTGCTGCCTCCTGCCTGTGGTTGCCTTTCCTCAGCAACAACGTGCAACATCTACGTGTAACCCAAATTCTCCCTGGGCTGCTCCACCCCCAGGCGTGGCTGTACCCGCCGTACCCCCACCGTGGGGATAAATCACATCTCCCCAGCCCCCCCCCAGCATGCCCCCACAGGAACTGGCATCACTCGGTGCTCAGGCACTCTTTAGCCCGACACCCTAAGGACTGTGCCCGTGTGCCCGTCCATCTTGCTGTCCTCCTCCACCCACCCATCGGTCTTTTTTCTGTTTAACTACTTCCATGTTGGCCAAGAGCCCTCTCAGGCAGTGCCGGCGAGGGGGGGAGGAAGGCCCTCGCTTATCCCACCCTGTGCAACACAGGCTCAACCCTGTTAGGAGATGCCAGGGCAGCCCCCAGAGAAGTGCAGAGGAACCCACGGTGGGAGCAATGGTTTTTGAATACGCTGCAGGACCTGTGTCTTCCCGCTGAGATCAGCTTTAAAAATCCAGGGGCTGAGGTATGAAACGGAAAACGCACGAAATTGGTTTATTCTTCCCAGGTGGAGCTGGTTGAGGCAAATCCCCCAGCAGCTCAGCTGCAGCCCAGGGAGTCAGTCACCCCCTTGGACCCTTGGGAGTTGCTCTCCGTGGAAAGCCCCAGCGGGTGCTGATTAGCCCTGCAACCTTGATAAAAAAGGGGAGGAGGATCTTTCTGGCTGTACCCTGTGGTGAAGTTAGTCTGGGGGTTGGTGTCCTCCTGGGGCATCCTGCTGTGGTGGAGGGCTCACACTGGCTTTGCTGGGGACAGGCTGTGACCACTCTGGTTCTTCCCCACTGTAAGCTGGGAACCTGGAGGCAGCTTGGAGATGCTGAATTGGAAACCAGGTAGGAGAGACCCTCCCTGAATGTCCCCCGTGAAGCAAAGGTGAAATGGAGCTGGGTTGAAGTTTTGGGCTCTAAGTAAAGCCCCTGGAGCTGGGTTGTGAGCCTGGGAGCTGCGGTGGGGATGCTGAGCATCCTCAGGGCTGTGACCCAAAGAGCTCATCCTGGACCATGAGCTCCAGGTATGAACTTCTGTGGGAGCCTGGTACTGGGAGGTTCCCAGGGAAACCTGTTGCATGTTTGAGGCTGGAAATGGCGGGATGGTTGCCAAATATCAGCCCCAGGATCTCTGTTTTTCCAGCTCCTCACCAAAAAGCTACTGGACATATTGCTGTTTGTGGTGGGGGCTGATTTCTGAGTGCTGGAAGAGCAGAGATGGGGTGAAAGCAGGTTGGGGTGGGTGCCCCCTCCCTGGCAGTGCTCAAGGCCAAGCTGGATGGGGCTTGGAGCAACCTGGTCTAGTGGAAGGTGTCCCTGCCCGTGGTAGGGGGGTTGGAACTAGATGGTCTTCAAGGTCCCTTCCAACCCAAACCATTCTGTGGTTCTAATCTATCTCATTACATGAGATATTATTATTCATATCTCATTAGATGAGGTGCAGCTCTGGGAGTGAAAAAGCAAAACCCAAACCAGTCCCCTGGTTTTGCAACAAATCGAGCCGCAGGAGAGAGCAAGGCAGACTGAAGCCAAGTGTGGAGACACCAAAGCCTTTTGCTCTGCCCCGGGGGACAGATGAGGTGAGCCTGGATCGGGTTTTGGTGACGTTCCCAGACTAATTCCTTCCTTGGCAGATGGGGGAGGCTGGTGGGTGTGAGCGGGGCTGGGTCACCCGCACCCCTGGGTGGGGGAAGCGCTGCCTGTGGCTGCAGGCAGGGAGCCCAGGGCAGGGTGCCCTGTCACGCTCAGGACGTTTCGTCTCCTGCTTTTCATCTCGGCTGCAGTGGCCTCTAATTCCCACCAAAGCTTGTCGAGTGCCCTAACGAGGCCCTGGGGATGGAGCGCTGCGTGTGGGAGCCTGGTGCTGCTCCTTTTGCAAAGGGACTTGTTATTCCCCCTTGGGTTTTACTGCTCTGAATACATTTTTTTGGGGTGGAAAGATGTAGGAAACTTGCTGTCACCCCCTTCCACGTGGCTCTGGGCAGAGGCAGGGCCCCCTGTGGGAAAGGGGTGAGGCTGGTTGATGGTTCCTGCTGAGCAACCAGCATCCGCCTCATCCCAAAATTTCCTTGCTCTCTTGGGGACCAAAAGCGGTTCCTGGTGAGGAGGGGCAGACCCCAGAATGCTGCTGGATCCAAGCAGCAGTGCTCCCAGTGCCTCAAAGGGAACCCCCCAAGGCCTCAGCTGGGACTTGCTGCCAAGAGCTGCCTCTGCTCATAAATCCCCAGCTGGGTGATGTCCCGTCTGTCACCTGCTGGGGTGGGCGGGGGGGGGGGCTCAAAAGCAAGAAACAAGTGACTTGATAACGCTGGAAAAGATGTCCTGAGCTGGGCTTTAAAAATAAAACAAAGTGCCGGTGCCCAGCAATCCCTCATCCCTGCGCCTGGAGCTGTCGGTGGCCCTTGACAGCTCCTGCACAAATCAGAAACAGCCCGTAAATCGCCCAGCGTGGGCACGTCCATCACTCCTGGGGGGTGAGCTCTCATCCTGCCCCCGCGGCAGCTTCTCAGCCTGTTTTGGGGTGGATGCGGGTGGGTGGCAGCCAAGGCACGAGGGTGTCGATGGGGCAGGGTCCTGCCGAGCCGCGCGCCGGGAGCTTTTGCAACCCGTTGCTTTGCAAAGGGTGTTTTTCAGGTGCTGAGGGGTGGGGGGTGGGAAGGGGCAGTTCTGGAGGCATAGCCCAGCCCGTGGGTGTGCGTTGCTCTCCTGCATGTGCCACTTGTGTTTCTGAGCATGGCTTGAGTACCTGACAGCGCTCTGCAGAGGAGGGCACAGCCTGGGGAGCGAATGCTGCGAAACTGGAAGTGGGGAAAGTGCTGGGAGCGCTGCGAGCAGCAGTACCAGGAGGGTGGTTTGGGGCTAAACCAGCAGCTCTGCATGCAAGCCTTGCAGCCTGCCAGCAGTGCAGGGATGCCCTGGCCAGGCTGGCCCTGTCCTGGAAGGACACGGTGCCTCCTGCAACCAGCAGCACCATTTACAGCCGTGGGACTGCAGCGGGTTTCAGCAGCGTCGTCCCGGCGCAGACATGGAGCCCTGCTGGGTTCCCGTGCCACGCTGCTATTTATAAGCCCTGAGTTGCACAAGGTTGGGACTGTTTTTTTTCTGTGATAGTATCAAATCAGCGAAACGGGGAAGGCAAGCAGTCTATTTGACATCCTGTATGTGGGCTTTTTATTTGTGCAATGAGTTTTCATTTCCACTTGCACCGCGAGGCAGGAGCGGGACACGCAGCTCGCTACTGTGGGAGGGGTGGGCTCCCTATAGCCTGCCCATGGAAAAGGCAGGGTAATGGTTATCTGTGGGGATAAACCCTGAAACAGGGCAGGGTTTGGGGCTGGGAAATGCAGTGGGACCCCCGTGTGACATCCTCGCAGCTGAACCCAGCACCTTTTCCAGCTGTTTCATGTGGGTGTTTTTGTTTTTTTTTTTCTCTCTAGGGCTCTGTCCAGGGCAAGGGAAAGTGTTGCTGAATGACGGAGGAAGCTCCCCCGGCGAGGGAAAAGCTTCATGCAATTTCTTCCACGTTAAGTGTGACATCTGCTTCGGGATGACTCCAGCAGGTTCCCACCACCCATGCAGGAGGGGAGGGCGAGCACCCGTACCGGCTGGGTCGGGGCTGCTGGGCTCGGTCCTTTCACCCTTGCCAGGGAGGTGTTTGGGGAGGTTATAACAAGCCTAAATCGACCAGTTCCCGATACCGCTGAGCTTAGAGCTATCATTGCTGTTCTCGGTGTGGGTGGCACTCGGCTGCTTGCCAGGGGTGTGATGGATGCCAAAGATTCTGCCGGCTTTGGTGCCCGGCATCACCGTGGGAGCTGCCAGCCCCGTGCCCTGAGCTGTTCCCCACGGCTGCTCCTGTGACACCCCAGTGTCTCTGCACGGTCGCTGTCCCTGGGAACAGGGGGTTTGTCCCTCCGTCGCCTGCTGCTGTTCGCGGTGGTTTGCTGAGCAGGCGATGCTGAGCGCCTCGGAGGGAAGCCCCAAACCGCAGCACAGGGCAAACGCTCAGGATACAACATTTTACCCCAAGTCAGCAATGTTTTTCCCTGCACAGTCTCGTTCAGCACAGGAATAAGCGCCAGTGAGCGGGATCCTGCATCCTTTGGATCCGGTGGAAGTGGCAGGTGCCTGGGAAAGGACTCGGTAGCGAAGGGATGGACTGATCCTGCCCAGGCACATAGCTCAGCTCCCGCCCCGGTGCTGTGGGGTCTGCAAAGCTCAGCCTTGCTGGGGCTGTGTTGAGTCTTGGCTCAGGACCCTCCGGTGCTGCCAGGCTGGCTGTCATCGCAGCACGGCATCACCACGGCGCTGCGCCCCAAGGCCAGCCCTTGGCAAGGCCACGTGTAGGGGTACTCGTGGCCGAGCATCCCCACCCTCCCTGCACCCTGCAGTGGTTTTTGGGAGCCCCCGGCTCCCACCACACTGCCTGT
Source organism: Leptosomus discolor (assembly GCF_034619465.1). Classification (NCBI taxonomy): domain Eukaryota; kingdom Metazoa; phylum Chordata; class Aves; order Leptosomiformes; family Leptosomidae; genus Leptosomus; species Leptosomus discolor. Next base: position 15,045,750 of record NC_141406.1, on the reverse strand, counting down.
CCTATGCATGGGCTGTGGGTCCCCTGGTGCTGGCTGGGCTGTGCACTTATTCGGGCCTCATCCAGGAGCTGGTCTGCAGTCTTACTGGTCAACTCCAAGCACACTGAAGGAGACAACATTAGTTTGCGGTTATTTTTTCCCCTCCCTTGCTGGCTTGGTCTGCAGGATGATTTGTGGGCAATCTCTACAGCCAAGGATAATTAATTAGCCTTAATATATGAGCATCATTTCTGCTAGGGAGATGGGTAAACTGGCTGGTGGCAAACCCAGGGCAGCACCAGTGCTGGTGTGTCCCGCCAGGGCAAATCCTGCTCCTTCTGCAGGCTGCATCCTGCCAGCTGGAGGAGGGTAAAATGGGGGCATCACCCCCAAACCTCCTTGTGCTTCTGAGGCGATGCCTTCACACCCAAACCCTGTGCTGGCTCTTCTCCCAGCTGGGTTAAATGCTGGGGCTGAGGAGTGGGGGGGGCTGCGTGGGGAGGAAAGGGATTTTCTCAGAGCCACATCAAGCGCGGGGTTATCTGAACCTCCTGCTTTGCGTGGGTGGGGGGCTGAGCTGCTCAGCACTCCCAAACTGGGGGCTGCCCCGCGAAACCTCCCGGCCTCCTCCCAGTTAGGGGCCAGGCTCCCCCAAACTTCATCCCTGCATCCAGCCTTGCCCATCCCTCCTGCCTGCGGGAAGCCGGTGCCTCTTGCAGCCTCTCCCCCCCAAAAAAATACTTTCTTTGCGTGTATGAATGGGGCTGGGGGGGTGATGGAGCTGCTACCGCAGAGCCCCCCCCCTCCCTGTGGGCTGGGGGTGCTGCCTCGAACCAGCTGCTGCATCCTGGTGGTAATGAAAGCCATCGGGGAAACCAGCCCCCCGAGCAGCGGTAGCGGCGTTTGGGAGCCAGATTTGACGAAGGGAAGTGACTCAACGTCTTGGAAGGAGTCGGGGGCGGCGTGGGGTGGTGGAGGACAGCGGGTGACCCAGGGTGGGGACAGCGTGGCGAGGTGCCTGGCGGCCACCTGCCTCCCCTTGGGTTCCTCAACTGCGGCCGGCATCATTCCGGAGCCCTCTGTGCTTCGTTAGCCCTCGTTAGGGCGGTGTGCTCCCAGCCCAGGGGGTGGGGTGGGGTGGGGGGACGGGACAGGAAAGGAGGCCCCTTGGGAAGCGGCTTGTTGCTTCCTCACGCTGGGTCGCGGCAGGATCTGGGCCAGCGTTCCCAGCTCCCGGCGTCACACCCTCTCCCAGCTGTTGCTCGCGGAGCATCGTGCTGCCAAGAACACCCTGGTGATGGATGCTGCCGCGGCTCCTTCCCCCTCCCCTCACCCTTAAAACCGGCGGGGAGCAGCGCTGTGCCAGGGTCTGCCTGGGGATGAGAGCCTGCTCGCTCCCGGGGAGCCTTCAGCGTTGGGAAGGGTTGAGCAGCTCCTCTTCCTCGCTGGGCACGGGGTAGCCCTGGCCTCCCGACTTCATCCTCCCTGGCACGGAGCGGTGGGAGAGCACAAGGTATTTGGAGAGGTCGCTGGAAAGCTTGAGAGGGGGATACTGGGGGGGACTGGGGTGTGTCACTGGGGGAGAGGACGGGATGGGTCCTGCCAGCAGGGTGATGGAGCAAAGGCAGCCCCTGCAACCTGCCCCAGCCAGGACCCCATTTCTCATGGGTTTTTTTTATTACTTTTGGGAGTGAACCGCGCACACCGCTGCTGTGGGGGGCACTGCTTCGCCTGGGCACGTCGGGGTGCGAAGGGTTTGCGTCGTGCTGAGGACCTACCGCGTGCCACGAGTGCCACGAGCACGGTGTTGTCTGCATCGCTGCTGGCACCCAGCACCCTGCAGAGCTGCTGCCCCGTCCCAGGGGTCCCGCAAGCCCCTGGGACCGAGATGCCAGCGTGCTGGTCACGAGCCTCCTGGGTTGTCACATCCCTGCCTGGTGCGTACATCTGGGCTTTTTGTGTCTCTTCTCCTTTCTCCGGGTCGGACCCACCGATCCGGGCACATCAGCAAGTTTCCTCCTGATTCAGCTGCGGGGGATGTTGCAACACGGCGTTGTGCAAAGGCGGGCATCGGCCCCAGCTCCAATTCCTCTTTTTCAGCCGCTGCGGGAGCTTGGCCGTGTGCGATGGGGATTCGTGTCCCCACCTGCACGGGGCGTGGGGGTGGCCACAAGCTCCCCAGAGGCATCGCTTCTCACCGGGCATCACCCGCTGTCCCCTGGGCCACAGCCGAGCAGCAGTTTTCCAGTTGTGGTGCCGCCGGCTCTGAGGAAATTGGAATTTCTCCCTTGTGCACGGTTGAAGCAGAGACCCACAAAACTCATTGGTATCGGTGAGTGGGTGGGGGCTCTGCCCCAGGCGAGCTGCTGACTCCGATTGAATGGGATGCTCCCGGCACAGGTGCCAGGTTTTGGCCCGTCGACTGTATTTTTAGGGTGTAGCTCCCTCCGGATGGGCTTCCCTGGCTCAGGGTGGAGGTTTGCGGCCGTTCAAGCTCAGCCCATGCCGGGTTGCCGGGTGCACCGTGCGCGCCGCCAGCAATCGCCACCGACCCGCAGGCACAAGGCCGAGACCGGGCTGGTGCTTGGCTGCTGCCCCTCTGCTTTGGGTCCCAGTGCAAACCAGGACGGGCTGATTCATCGCTGGGAACTCGCTGCTGGATCCAGACCCACCTCGGCATGTGGGGCCCAGCTGGACAAACAGCTGGGAACAGGCAGGACCTGGCGAGCGTGCCGGAGGGGGCGGCATGGAGAGGAGGGGGACGCACGCTCCTCTTCTGCCATGCGCCCCAGGGGCAACTTTGGGTTACCCCTCTCCTGGGTGTCCAAGGCTAGGAGCATCCCAGCCAGCGGAGCAGGGACGTGAGGGTCCTGGGGAGCAACGAGGGGTGGAGATGAGCCATCCCGGATCACGGGGGGCCCTTGGGCTGCGCTCACCCCTCAGCAGGAGCAACAAGACCACAGCTTTAGGGGTTTTCTTTTTGCATCAATGAGGTTTTTTTCCCCAAACCCTGCCCGAGGGGTCCCGCGGGGTGCGAAACAGCACTGAAGACAGCCGTCTGCTCCGTCCCCTCTCCGTGTCCAGCTGAACCATGCAAGAAAGCGCCTCTATACAAGGTCCCCAAGTCCCCACATCCTGCCACCGAGCATCGCTTCCCCCTTCCCAGGTGCTGCCCTTCTCCACGCCAAGCCCTGCAGCTGGTTTGTGCCACCGGCTGCGGGGGGGGGGGTGGGGGTTTTATTTCCTCGTCTTCCCATCAGCGACACGCGCGTGCCCTTCTCCCGACGCGAAAGCTCGGCAATATCCGCGGCACTGGGTGCCGAAGCGATGTGACCCCGGGGTCATTTGCGCGCCAGCCCTAACGAGGTTTTAGAAGCAGCAGAGATGGGTAAGCCAGCCTCCGTGTGCTCAAAACCTCGGGGGGTTTATCAAACTCAGGTAAATTCCGCTGGGTTTAGATATGTATAGGAATGTCTGTATTTTTATATATACGTGGGAGGGAGGGGTTGGCTGGAAAACATCGCTTTGCTGAAGCGATTTGCCACCAGTTGAGGTTTTTTTTTGCTCCCTTGTTATTATTATAAAGTGGGTTTGGCACAGCGGAGGATGGCAGGCGGCGGTGACCTCCGGGGTCCCAACGCGCGCAGCAGCGCGCGTTGGGACCCCGGAGGTCACCGCCGCCTGCCATCCTCCACCCAAAACCCCTATTTTTTCTAATTTTCCCTAAAATCCCCAGCTCCTTTGGAGACGTTTTGCAGCCCGCAGTGATGGGAGCCCCCGCAGTGGCTTTGCACGTGGGAAAGCTGCCCGGAGAGGAGAGGAACTGGGTGTGAATTTGAAGGGGACTGGGGGAACACGTCCTTAGAGCGCGGCAGTGTCACCTCGGTGGGGACAGGGAGAACAGGGGGGCTTTTCTTTGCCGCGCTGATCAACATGCAGCTGGGAGCGCGGCACGCAGCTGCGAGCCGGGGGGCTGGAGGATGCTCCTGTGGATCCGGGGTGACTTTCTCACTTAGGAGCAGGGGGGGGGGGGTCAGGGCTGAGCTCTGCTGGCCCCGACTGTCCTCCATCCCTGGCACGGTCACGTCCGTCCCTCCGGCAGCAGGAGGGACAGACCGATTTCCTTTTTCTTGGTTTCCTTCCTCTTTATACCCTCAAAATCCCGGGTGGCTGAGAGCAGCCCTGCAAGTGGCACGCAAGCTGCTGCCTTTCACCGCTACACGGTGTCCCCAAGGTGTGCGCTGGCTTCGCCCCTGAGCAGCTGTGATAAAGCTCGGCCCATGGTTAGGGACATCCTCGCTGGCCTGAGGCAGGTCCTGGAGCCCTAAAGGGGATGCAAATCCCCGGGGACAGCAGTGTTTTGTGCCCTATCCCTGGGCTGGTGCGATGTGATGGGGAGGATGCTTGCAAAAAAGGAGTTTTATTGGCTTTTTCATTGCCTGCAAAATGCCAGGAGAGCCTAGGATTAATAGCAACCTGTATCTAAAAAAAAAGAAAGGGAGGAGATGAAAGAACTTTTATTATCTCGGAAGCAGCTCGAGTCGTTTTAAGCAGCACAGAAACACAAGCTGCCCTTTTTAAAGAAAATCTTTGCCTATGTAGGTACAAACGCCCAAGATTTTCCCCTTTAATACGCAACCTGTCACAAGAAGAGGAAGGACGGGGAGCAAAGGGCTGGGTTCTTACTAACGGGGTGGCTCTTAACAGCCCAGGCACTTTGTGCCAGGGCAGGACAGGTTCCTTTGCCTGGTTCCTGCAGGAGTTTCACCCTGGGAAGAGCCTTAGGGCATGACTTGTGTTTTGAGGTCAAACACCAGTTTCTGGACAGATTGGGGCGTGCTTTCCATCGGGGTGACCCCCCAATGTGGCCAGGGGCAGCTCGTGGAGCCCCATCCCATCCCGACCCGTCCTGTCCCGTGCAGCCCGGCTGGCTCTGCCCAGATAAACACTGACTCACGCTGTTATTCTGTCCCACCCTGGGCACAGCCAGCTTTTTTAAGGCTGCCTTTCCCAGCTATTCCCTTTTTTTTTTCCTGTTCACACGGGCGGGGGATGAAGCTTTAGTTGGTGTGTGTGGAGCAGCCCGGGGGTGCCGAAGGCTGCCGGGCGTGGGGGTCCCGGCGGAGCGAGGAGGCGAGGGCTGCTCTGCGGCAGTGAAGCAGGGATGTGTCCAAGTGCCGTGGATGCAGGTAGGGCTCAGGCTCCCCCATTGTCCTGTAGCCAGCCTTGGGGCAGAGCTCGGTGCCTCAGTTTCCCCTGTGGGGACTCCCTTTGCCTTGGGGGTCCTCTGCTGCTGGTGACTTGGAGGAGCGTTTGGGGGAGCTGCCAGCCTGAATCCTCGCTGGCAGGAGCCCCTGTGCTTGGCGTCAGGCTGTTGTGGATGCTTGGTGTGCTGCTGCCTCTCCCGTGGTGTCCTGCAGCCCTGTCCCCTTCTCAGCTGGACGGAGGGTTCAGGGATGGGTGGGAGGGCTGGGACTGCAGCTGGGGAGCAGGTTTTGGGCAGGCCAGGGCTTGGGGTTCTGCAGTGGTGTGATCTAAGCTCCCTTTTTGATGGGTATGTGGCTGGTGGCCAGTTTACACCGAAGGCTGGGGCTCCATCCACAGGCATCCTTGTGGGGCCCGGGATGCTGTGCAGCATCTCTCCCTGCGGCAGCTGTTGCCATGGCAATTGCTGGCTAAAATAAGGGTGAGTCGGAGCTGGATACCCAGAGCTGCTTTCCCATTCCTTTTGTTTTCTTGCTTCCCCCCTGAGCACTGGCAATCCTCCACGCAGGACCAAGAGCTCCCGCCGCAGGGCTGGATGGCGCATCCCCATGGGGATGTCTCTCCTGTGTGACCCTGGGCTGGAAAAATATGGTGCCAAAGGGATGGATGGGGTGGCCTCAGGTGCCAGCTTGGGATAGGACGTGCATCCCCGTTCCCTAGGACGTGCATCCCCCTTCCCTAGGACGTGCATCCCCCTTCCCTAGGACGTGCATCCCCCTTCCCTAGGACGTGCATCCCCCTTCCCTAGGACGTGCATCCCCCTTCCCTAGGACGTGCATCCCCCTTCCCTAGGACATACTCCCGCTGACAGCAATGGGAGCTCGCTGTGCTCAGGATCCATCCCACAGGGTGGGACTTGAGCTCGACCAGAGCAATAAGCCCCCACGGGACTGGGACCAGCATCTGCCATGGGGGCAAATCCAGGGCTGTGGTGGGGCTCAGAGACCGGTGCCAGCAGGTCACTGAAACGCTGCTTCCCCCTCTGCCCTTCCCGAAGCTCCTCAGATGAGCCGCCATGTGTTTCCCCCAAACATCTGCCTGCAATTCCCAGCTCTCGGGGAGCGGGGCTGAGCTGGGGCTGCCCATATCCAACTCCCACATGTGCCAGAGGAAGCGGGTTTGGGTTTGGGGTGTGCTGGGACCTCGGAAACCGCCACTGGGGAGGAGGGGAAGGGAAATGCTCAAATGAGAAAAAGGCAGAGCAGCTGCCTGGGGGCGGCAGCAGCAGCTGTGCAGGCAGGGGTGCAGGCAGGGGCACGGCAGAGCCCACCCTGGTCATCCGCCTGCTTCCCAGGGGGAGGTTGTCTGTCCTGTCCCGTCCCTGAGTGTCCCTTGCACCCTGTGGGTGCCGCAGGGGGATAAGCACAATCCCAAGGGCACCCCCAGTTTCCCCAGTGCTGGGGGAATTCTTGTGGGGACCCCCGCACAGGCACGCACTGGTCTCAGCTGAGTTTCGTAGCATCAAGAGTGATGGACTTGGACAGCTCAGGCGGGATCTTGTGCTCTCAAAAACTGGTCCGCTTGTTTGATTTGATTTTATTTGATTTTTTTTTTTTTCCCCCCCTCCAACCTGTACCGGTATCTCCAGTAAGAGCATTGCCTGCAGGCATCAGGGGAGGTGAAGACAATGCTGGCAGCCTGCCTGTCTCTCTAAACGCCTGGTGGTACCCACTGCGGCGGGGGCTGAGCATCCCCTGCCCCTTTGGACATCCCTGGCATGTGGATCCGGCCGAGCTCCCCCCGTTTCCCCATAGCCCCGGTCACATCCGTCCCCCGCCCGTCTGGGCTGACCACGGAAGAGCTTTCGCCCAGAAAAGCTGGATTTGAACATTTTCTGCTGTTCTCTCAGTTTCCTGTGGCCTTCCCAAGAACAACATCCCTGACCTCATCCTCCCCCGGTGCGCGCCGGGATGCTGCCGATGCGCAAGCCGCCCGTCGGGAATCCCGCCCCGGCGCCCGCGGGCCGAACTCATCCTTCCCTGGGTACCAAGACAAATACAGCTGCGGGAATGATGGGGCCGTCAGCAGCTGGCTGGACTAAAAGGCTATTTTGGGTAGATCCTGTGCTCATTTTTGTTGAGGTAGGAGGACAGAGATGAATAGACTGAGCGGAGAACAAAGTGGTTTTGGCTCGAGCCAGGTATTTTCAACCCAGGGAGGAGCATCGAAACATGCTTATGATTATGTGGCTTGGTTTTTTTCCACACTTTGAGGGTTTTTTTTTTTTGCAGTGAGAAACGGGGAGGTTTCACGCAGCCGCCCCTCAGGCTCTCCGTTTTGGCGACGCAGGTGGGAATTTGCTGAATGGTTTTCCAGAGGGTCTGGGCTCCAGCTCCTGGCACGCAGAGCCATCCCAGGAGGTTCGCAGGGTTTGCAATAGCTCCACACGAGCCCCGGAAACAAACTCATCATCTGCCAAACCCCAAGGGGAAACAGAGCCCTGCCGCTCCTGTTGCTCTCTGGCCATCCTCATCCAGAGCGGGGACCAGGACCACCCCTCTGCCTGACTAGCAGAGGGCGGGGGGGGTGGGGGGTGGTGGTATTTCTTTTTTACATTACCTGCCTTGTCTGCCTGGCTTGAGAAGGGGAAATGTTAAAACCAAAGAAAAAAGCTGGGGGGTGGGAGAGCAAAATAAACAAATTCAAATAAATAATCCATTTAATACAGCTTTGAAATGTCGAGCTGAATGTCATCACGCTTGCTGGGCTCAGTGATTAAAAAATAATAATCTCAGTGATTAAAAAATAATAATAAAGAAGAGATTTTACATTAAAAATACATAAGTGGGCACAATTGGAAGAAGAGCCTGTAAAGCTGTAGGAATCCCTTCTGCGTGCCCCGGGCAGGGGACTAATGGGTGCTGCGACCAACGTGGAGTCTGGCTGGTCTCATGGTGGTCAGGGACAGGGGTCCAGCCCTGGGGGTCCCTCGCTTATCCCATGAGTGACACCAGGCTGGAAATGGCAGCAGGGTGGCATTTTTGGGGCATTTCTCCCCAGTGGCAAAGCAAGTCCTGGGAGTTTTGGGGCTCCATGGCTGAGGGAGGTGGGGTGGGATGGGATGTGGTGGGTGGGGATGGACGTGGGGGTCCGGGCTCCCCCACCTTTCTGTGGCTTTGCCTTTGGCAAGGTGACGACATGGCAACGGCCGGCCCGTGAAGGCAGCGGTGGGGACAGCTCGTTACCCAGGAGCATTGCCAGGCAGCGCCGTAAGAGCCAGTTCTGCTGATACCGTAACTTGCACCGGATCATGGACTTTAATTCATCCTTTTGATGATCAGGGTTTTGCCGGGGCAAGGCCTCCTTCCAGCTCAAACTAATCCACAAGCTTTGCGTGAAAAACCGTATTTATTCTGGCTGCTGATCATCTCCTGGTGCTCAGCAAGGGGGGAGGCGCCGGGGCGGTGATTTAAGCCCCCGGCCGGGGACTCAGCAGCAATGGGAGCAGCAGCAACCACAGGAAGGAACAAGAGGAAAAAGCCCAGGGAGAAACAATAGGTTACAACACAAACACCACAGGGATTTCAAAGCAGGACTGGCGGGGAGGGTGATGCTCAGGGGGACCTTTGAGCTGAAACTCCCTGAAAACAGGAGGGTCCAGCCTGGATGGGCAGAGCCACGTCCTTCCCGCAAGGACGAGGTTGGACGTGATGCCCCAGGCTGGGGTTCGCACAGGGCTCCCTTGGGCACGTTTGGGTTTTACTAATTGGCTTTGGTGGCTCTTGGTTTTACCCCACAGTGGTTGTTCGCAGGGGAGTGGTTAAACCCATTTAACGCAGGGCTCTACAGGGTTGGTGGAGACCAGCTTCTGATTGTGGTGAACAGCACCGTTGGTTTTCACGATTAACATTTTAAAACACGCACGACACTGATTTAATCAGAGGAATAACCGTATGAGAGTCTGGGCACCTCACGCGTGTTTATGGCTTTAATTATTTATAATAATATTACCATGGGCTTGATTGAAGGGTTCTTTGCTTGTACCTGCTGCTGCTGGCTCACGTCGGATGCTTGTACTGAGCGTACAGTACAGGTTTTCTCTGCTGGGTTATCCCGAAAGCTGCTGGGATCGTGACAGGACCCCGACTTCACCAGATCTGGTGGGGGGGTCCCCAGGCCAGCACAGCCCTGGGAGGCTGCAGAGGGTTAAATCACGGTGGCGCCTGAATCTCTGTTTCCTCCCTTAACCCCTAATCCGAGGGTGAACGGCCTTGGTTTGACCTGGGCTTTAATATTACAGCTCCGGCCCTAGACCCGTGCGGAGGGAGCTGCCTTTGTGCCGTGGGACGCTGAGCTGCCGCCTCACCCCCCCTCCCCATCCCACCGGCCATCCAGCTGCACCAGGAGCACGGCCACCGCGCCAGAGAGGAGAGGTGAGAGGGTGTAATGCCGGCTTCACCGGCACCCGGCATCAACGGGGTGCGTGGTGAGCTGCCTGCTGGAGTTGCAGCCCAATTTGCTGGGTGCTTGGGAGAAAAAAAAAAGAGAAGAGCCATAATATTTTGCAGATTGGAAGGTCTCAAAGCTGTTAATGAGCTGTTAATAAGCATCATCCTTGTTTTTCCCCTGGAAGTAGGCGGGTAATAGACATTTTTTGCAGGATGAGGCTACAGCCACATCCTGGTGGAGACGGGGGACTGAATCACGTCCTGTGGCTCCAGGAGCTGATGTCTCTTGGTCGGGGGGATGGAAACCCAGTGAGGAGCCGTGGGAGCATCTTCCTCTAGGGCCAGCAGCAGGGTCCCCACAGGATCCCCTGTACCCGTGTGCTCAATCCCCTCTCTCCATGGCCCCTCGTGCCTGCGTGCACTGGGGGAGCTCGTGTCCCTCCCACGGGCTGGGCTCGCTGTGATTAACACCGTGTGTTTGCTCAGCAGAAACACACAGAGAAACATCACTGCCCAGAGAGCCCAGGACTGACCAGGCTGTCGTTTGTTTACAGATAATGGCGCTTTCCAATTTGTCCAATTACTTGGATGATGTTGATAACTACAGTGACTACCCAGATTACACCTACGAAGAGAGCGGCAGCGTGTGGACAGACCCGTCCCACGACCCGAAGGATGTTGCAAGGATCCTCTCTGTCGTCATCTACAGCATGTCCTGCGTGTTGGGCATTCTGGGGAATGGCCTCGTTATCGCAATCATAACCCTGAAGATGAAGAAGTCGGTCAATGCCATCTGGTTCCTCAATCTGGCTGTCGCCGACTTCCTCTTTAACATCTTCCTGCCCATAAACATTGCTTACACGGCCATGCGCTACAACTGGATCTTTGGGACAGTCATGTGCAAGTTGAACTCCTTCCTCCTCATCCTCAACATGTACACCAGTGTCCTCCTGCTCACCACCATCAGCTTCGACCGCTACGTGTCAGTGGTTTTTCCCGTCTGGTCTCAAAACCATCGGTCAACCAACCTGGCGTATTTGGTTTGCTTGATCATCTGGACCGTCGGCATCATTATGAGCTGCCCGTCTCTCGTCTTCCGAGACACGGCACAAACCCGCAACTCCGTGATTTGCTTTAGCAACTTTTCCCTCTCCAGGAATAGGTCTTACCAAGCCCTGGCATTAATGAGGCACCGAACAGTGAACATCACCAGGTTCCTCGCCGGATACATCCTTCCCATAACCATCATCACTTTCTGCTACATTGCCATTGTCTTCAATTTGCGTCGAAACCGCCTTGCCAAGTCCAAAAAGCCCTTCAAGATCATCGTCACCATTATAGTCACCTTCTTCCTTTGCTGGAGTCCCTATCACCTGCTGAACCTCCTGGAAACAGAGCCCGACATGATCCCGCGCTCTGTGTTTGAGATCAGCATCCCCATAACCACGGCGCTCGCTGCCTCCAACAGCTGCATGAACCCCGTCCTCTACGTCTTCATGGGCCAGGACTTTAAGAAGTTTAAGGTCACCATCCTCTCCAGGTTGGTGAATGCCCTCAGTGAGGAGACAGGCCACTCCAGTATCGTTCACAGGAGCTTCTCCAAGATGTCTTCAATGACCGAGAAGGAGACGACAGTCCTCTAAACTCAACCTGGACGCCTGCAGGAGGCCCATAGTCCTCCGATGTTGCCCATGTTCACCTCTGGGATGGTGATCCCTCTTGCGGTGGCCCCTGGTGTGGGACAAGCATGGTCCAATGCTGTCATATAGCGTATTCTTTGACTGGTCTTGCTGCCTGGGGTCTGGCAGGCGTTGGAGACCACAGCTCCAAGCACCTGGAGAAGAAACAACTGCCCTTAACCTTTCTTTGCGATTGCAAAGATGGTTGCACCAAACTGTTTAAGACAACATTTCAGGCCGTTCCTGTCTAATCTATGCATTGCCTGGCCTGGCAAGGGCGTTCCTGCCATTTCCAGAGACATTGTTATGGGGAGATTGGGTGGAGGATGCGTCTGGGAAGGCACCTCTGTTGATGGGTTCCTGAGATGGGTGGCTGGGTGGGCACCAGCCGCGGATGATACCTGCTACAGCAAAACTGGTGACACTCTTCCTATGTGCTATGTATGCATAGAGCTACTCAAGTTAAAGTCCTGAAGTATATCGGTACGAGCGCAATATGGTTTTAACTATGTTGTGGGCACTTTGTACCCAGAGAGGCCACGGGAAGTGTCTTCATAAGAGAGATTTGAATATCCCAACCGCCATGAACAGGGAAATCTCACGTGTCTTCTAAGTGCTCCAGACCCAGGGGTGGGGATTGGGCTTGTGTACAGGGTCGCCGATGTGGAAAACTGGGAGAAAAACAAGGGAAAGGTTTAGCTGAATTCTTTGGAACAAACCCCACTTCAACGGACACGTTTCACCCGGTACATTTTGCAGAGAGGTTTGTGGCCTGGGGCCGTGAGTCCCAGTGGCTCCCTGCGGCGAGCAGGTCTGTGGGCTGAGGAGTGCGGTCCTGAGGGAGGACCTGCTGTCCCCTCCTGGATCCAGGTGGACCTAGGGACTGGCTCCGCTGATGTGGATCCCTGGTGTGATCAACTGGTCTTGCAGGAAGATTTTGTCTCTTCCTGACCAGGCAGCAAGCCCATCGCTGGTGGGAGCCTCCGCTGCCACACACAAATCTCTACGGTGAAGGATGGGCTGAGCCACTGTCTCTATCCAATTTCATGCACAGTTAATTTGGGAGATCCTTCACCGTTTGGGCTTCTTGACCATGACACTGGTGTCACGCTTATTTATGTGTTGGTTTCTCCGTGTCACCCACAGCCTCTTGCTCCCAGGAAAGCGAGTAATGACCGAGTCTTCCACGCACGCTGGGTGCCGGAGTAGAGCTGGTCCCTGGAGCTGGGTTTGGACAGCCCCCAGTGATACCAGGGACATTTCAGCGGGTCGCTGGGGGTCCCAGCCCATGCGATGCCCAGGGGAGCTTTGTGCAGGGGCCAGTGGACTGGCAATGGAGCGTCTGCTCACAGGTGCCCACCAAGGCTGAGATACTTATTTATAGCTTTTTGTTAAAAAAACACAAAATGCGGAAAAAAAGTGAAGAGGCAGCTCCCAGGAAGAGACATGGAGCTCTTTGCAGGCTCCCGTCAGCAGCAGATAAACCGAATCACAAAGCCCCAGGAACTGAGCTGCAGCCCTGAGCTGCGGGAACACCGCAGATAATCGCCGATGCTGCGGCAGGAGCGGGATTGCAGGTTATGGGGCGTCCCCTCCGCCCCCAGCACTGCCTTCCTGCTCTCCCTTGATCTGCATAACCTCGTTAGCATCGACGTGATGGGGAGGATGGGGATGCTGAAGGATCCGGCGTGTTTGGCTGCGGTTTTGGTGCTGCTGGATGGTGTGTGATGGGACACGTTTGTCCCCCACACCGGGGCAGGGAGGTGCCCGTCCTCACCAGTGTGGTGGGCGATGCTGCAGACCCACTCTGCTAAAAGTGGGGTGCAGAAGGGTGGGGGATTTATCCTAAAAACAAAGGGTGGCCAGCCTGAGCCCGGAAGGGGAACGCAGTGGGAGGATGGGGATTGTAAGGGAAATTAATGTCAGATTGGTGACTGCCACCTGTTGGGTGCTGCTGTCAATAACATGGGGTGGCCACAGGGCACCCAGCACCCAACCAAGCATGGCCATGGCGGGGTGCCCATGGCTCTCGCAGGCATCTCTGCAATTTCTAGGGGCTGGGAACCGGCAGGCTCAGCAGTGCTGGCCACTACCCCGGGGAGCAATGCCCCATCCTTGGGCTGCACCATGTGCCGTGGTCAAGCCCAGGGCTGCTCACAGTTGCCGAGCTACCTGTGGGGACCATCCACAGGGGGGGGGGGGTCCTACAAAACCTGTGCATGGTCCACAGCCTTGGGAGATGCTGTGACCGAGGAGGCTGCAGGGAGGAAGCCGCTCAGGGAGGCGAGGGGGGCATGCAGAACTAGCAGAGGCAGAGCAGGAGCCCAGGAGCCCTTTGGGGGACAGGGAGGGGGACGTGGTGTACCCTGGAGCCAGCAGCCACTGATGCTTTTTGGGCTCAGGGGTTTGGGGCAGCTGAAAAGCTGGGGCAGGAACAGCCGGTGCATCTGGGCTCAGCTTTCCCTGCCGTGGGATGGGTTTGGGGGCAATGGGGGGCGGGGGGGGGGCACGGACCTGGACAGCCTGTGTCCCCCCAGGACCCAGCACCATGCCTTGCCCCTCAGTCCGGTGCCATGATGCTCCTGGGCAGTGCTGGCGTGGGGATTGCTCCTCCTTAATTTTCGTGGCTGGATTTTGCAAGCCCGTCTATTATTACTGCAAACAGCTTTCAAAAGGGAAAAAAAAAATGATGACTTGATACATAACCTTGGGTTAAATCATCATTATAATGACAGCCTGGGAGACCTAATATTTGAGTTTGTCTTTGTAGCTGTTTGCCTATTTAATAAAAAACCTGTTTTACATACAAATACCCCCAGCACGTGCTCAAGCTCGTCGTGTTGGAGCAGGGAGGATCCCAGGGCTTTTCAGTAAGCAGTTGCTTCCTGGTGAGCATTCCCGATCCCCAGCATTGAATTTGGGCTTGCATCAAAGCAGCTGGGAGCAGAGGGACATGGGTATGAGGGGCTGGGGCTTTGTGTCCAGGAGCCAGCGACTGGGGTGGGAGCGTGATGCTCCGAGCCTTTTGTATGGGAGATCTTCCAGAGAGGCTCTCTGTGGGTTTCCCCTTTTAATTTGTCCCTGAAGAGACCAAATGGCTCTTTAGGGGAAAAAATGTATCTGAAAGAAAAAAAAAAAAGCAGCTGAAAGGGCATCATTTCCCCTGTGCCCACACGCGGCGCTGAGCCCAGCAGTGGGGGCCGGTGTCCGCTCCCCCCCGTTTGCTTTGTTAATCTGTGCACCGAGCTGCCGCCAGCGTCTCCCCCCGGGTTCATGTCAGCCCGGCGTGTCTCTGTCAGATCTGATCTGGCAAACACTCTGTTTTACTGGTTTGAAAGCAGAATTATTAATGCCAGCGCTGAGATGGGTCTCTGCTTGGGAGCTGCCTGCATCTCGCCCGGGGGAGGCTGGTTCCCCCATCACCTCCTGCACCCCAGGAGCCCCCCGCAGACCCACCTTGTCCCTAGGGCTGTTTTGGGGGAGGATGGCCAGTGGGGAGGGGGTCAGCTCCTGCACTCCAGTGGGCTCCTGGTTCTCTGCGCCCCCTGCCTGCCCCAACATCCATCCAGACACCTTGGGGCAAGGAGCATGTCGCTGCCCCATCCCCTCCCGCTGCTGGTTCCCTCCATCCCAGCAGGGTTTGGGGTGAAGATGGGGAAGAGAAGGGAAAAATCCCCCAAGTTTCACCCGCTGGACCCTGTAACCTGCCAGGCACTGAGCGAGTCTCTCTGGGGAACATCGGTGATTTCTGTTCCCATGTCGCCCGTCAAGGCAGGCAGTAAACAGATCAAACAGAGAGCATTAAAAATGCAGATATACAAAACAGAAACAGGGAAGAAATATTCGTCATGAAACTTCAGCAGCAGAACCCCTCTGTGCACATGAGCCTCTTTTAGCCAGATTTTCCTTTCCCTTGTGGCAACATGGCAAAGAAACGCACCTCGATATTGCCCCAATCCCTCTGACGTTGCCTAAATACTACGAGCATACCCCAGCATCTTGTAGAGAGGGTGAAGACGCAGCCTTTCAGCTCTCCTTTTTTTCGCAGTGCTAAAGATTTTGTTAGTGCAGGGGAAGGAAGCTCACCCTGCCGTCAGCTGCAGTCCCCCACGGTGATGGGAAGGTCCAGTGTATTAAACTGTGCGTCCCTGGAGGCATCCTGCTGCCCCTGGTCCATCCCGCCCCTGCAGGGACTGACAGACTCGCTGCTCAGCTGGGAGACGTCCTTAGCTGTGAATTAACGCTGTCCTCTTGATTAATGCTGGCAGGAGGCTAATGACACCGCGGCCAACTCGAGGGCGACGTGCAAAAACTGTAATGAGCGTCCAGGGAAGGGGCTCGGTGGGAGCCGCAGCTGCAGGGCCGGGTGGCACAGCCAGCCCTGCTCTGTGCCGGCGCGGTGGCAGCCGTCCAGCCGGGGTCTGCAGCCCCTTTTGGGGCAGGAGATGGTGAAATTGGTAACCGGGGATGCACCTGGGTTTAGCATCTAAGTGTCAAGGGGTGAACGGGATCCAGAGCCACCGCCATCCCCATGCAATTAAGGCTGTCGTGGGGATCATGATTTTAGAGTAGGTCAGGGCTGGCCAGGAAAGAAGAGCAGCAGGTTTCAGAGCTGGGACACCGATCCCCAGCCCAAGATCCCCCATGCCCAGCCTTGGGATCCCGACCCCCCAGCCCAGGACCCACATCCCCATCACTAAGACCCCATCCCCATCCCTAGGACGCCAACCCCCAGCCCAGAACCCCAATCCACAACCCCAGCACCCCATTTCCCAGCTGCAGCCATCCTACCTCTCCCTACCTCTTGAGCCCAGCAGGGTCCCACGCACCCCACGAGCTGCGGGGCTCAACACCCCCAGACCCCCAGTGACAGTGCCGCAGCACGCCGGGAGCCCGCGGCAGGCCCGGTCCTGGCCCAGCGCATCCTCGCAGCGTGCCAAACCTGCCTTGTGCCTCTCCCTGCCCCCTCCCCGTAATTACCCACCGCTCACAGGGCCCTGAAACTTGGGGCTGGGTCTCATTTCGCCTGAGCAGTTGGGAAATTACTCCAGAATATACCGAAATCATTGCTGTGGAACGCATTACCGTCCTTAATGACTGTTCTTTTTCAATTAGCTGTCACGGCCCTGAAATAAAGCTGTGCTTTCCTTCTCCAATAAATCACTCCCTTTATTTGGAATTGGAATTAAGGAAAAAAGAAAAAAAAGAATAAACATGTTACCCTTTCCCTTTCCTCAATGCCAGGCGGGTTGGAGCCACGTTTAAATTATCTCCGCTGCATTCAGGCAGATTGTCAACTGTAGATTTTATGGAAAATAGTGAAGCCGATAAATAAACATGCTTCTTTTGTCAGGGATGAATATTACTGCTGCTCAGATTTATAACTCACATCTCCCCTATGTTATAGAGCTTTTGTGAAAGTGCTGTCGCAGCTTCTGTGATATGCTGCTGAGGTGGGTTATTTCCCTCTCATTTAAACAGCAGCGTGAACTTCGTGTGTGATTTAATTTGGGAGGAAGGGGAGCCCCTTCCCTCTGACCTGCTCGGAGCCCCCCGGCATCATTTGCGTCATTGGGGTCATTGCCCAGAAGCCCTGGAATTCACCCCGAAGGGGCATCCACTGCCTTGGCTGGGGAAGAGAGCTCTGGCCTGAGCTGCTCTCCAGCATCATCTCCTCCAGCATCATCTCCTCTGTCTCAGGGGCCGGCTTGCTGAGCACAAAACCCACACAGAATTGGGGGAAATGCAGAGAGTTTTGGTGCAGACGCCGTTGCTAGGGTAACCCATCCAGTCCAGGAGGGAGGATGATGCAGCCTCCACGAGTACAGGACTGGGGAGGCAGGCAAATGCTCCCGGGGATAAGAGATTGCAGAAAAAAAAGATGATTTTTAATGCAAGAAGCTGGGGGAGGTGGTCAAGGTCACCCCCCCCCCGGCAGCCCCCAGCCCCACGCCGGGGCCGTGCGCGCCGGCTGCTCCTGCCTGTGGATGCTCAGGGCTCACGGAGGCTGAGTCAAGTGGAAAGATTCGCTGCTTTTAAAAATCGTCGTGGAAATGCTGAGTGTTGCCTACCCTGCCTGCGCACTCCAGCGCTCTCCAACGAGCCAGGCTAATGGCAGCACGGAGGCAGCCGAGCAGGGCAGCTATTACATGTCAAGAGCTTTGCACATGACAATGATGCAGAGAGGCTGGCTTCTCTTTCCAGGGGGAATATAAATTTTGTTATTGCATGCCAGTCCCGTGTGGTAAAAATATAGCCCGGCATTAATAAATAAATAAAAATAAAATTAGAATAAACCATAAACCTTCGGCTTCTGCTTGTGGCTTGGCTGCCGGCCCGACAGTGATCGCCGGGATGAAGGCGAAGGCGCAGACCCCTTGTAAGCCAGGGGTACGTGGTCATGTGTGTGTGCAGCCAGATGTGCAGCACACACTCACAGGGAGGTGCTGACTCCCAGTCACTCCGTTTCATTGCAAATTTAAAAAAAAAAAAAAAAAGAACAGGAAAAAAAGGAATTGCTGTGAAATAAAAGCATTAAGCTTCAGTGAACCTTAAAGCCACAGGGGAAAAAAAAATAATAATAAAAAGAGGTAAGCTGGCAGTGCTGGTGCTCAGGGGGTTTCCTCTGTCCATTTGCTATCGGCTCTGAAGGGGTTTGGTGGAGGCTGTGTGAATGAGGGGATCCCCAGGGTGGGGGCAGCCCCCCTCCCCGCTCCCCGCGCCTCCCCGTCCACCTTACAAGCTGTAGCCCAGGACCCAGAACGTGTTGGCTGCACGCAATGTTGTTTCTTAATTGTTTTGTCTCGGAGATTAATCAGCTTTTGGGGTTTAGGTACTTCCGAGGGGTGGAAGGGAACGCTGCCCCTTCCTCAAAAGGTGCCTGTCAGAACAGACCACACCAGGCGTGCGTCTTGATCGCTGCAAACCCAATGCTATTAAAAAAAAAAAAAAAAAAACCCAACAAAAAGGGGAAATTTCACCAACTTCAGATAAGAGGATGATTGGCCAAGAGAAAAGGAATAAATTGCACCGAGCCTGCTCTTGCTCCAGAGCCAAGGAAGGACGGGAGGCAACGGGAATAAAGCCTGCGGTAAATCTCCCTGCTCCCACCACGCAGCCAAATAAACCTGTCTTTAAGGACACCATAAAGGCAACATAACTTCCAAGAAGGAGCCACTTTGGTTGCGTTGTCAGTGGTTTACATGTGGGAATAACATTAATGTGATGAAAGGTGGGGGGAAAGGAGCTATCTGCCAGTTGCTCCCACGTCCTGGGGGGACATCCAGCCCCTGGTCTGGGGTGGGCGGGGGGTGCCGGGGTGCTCGGGCAGCCCCACAAACACACGGAAAGGCAGAATAGCAACCAAAAAAGCTCTCCTTTAATAGCTGGATTGACCTGAGGATTTGTTCTGACCAAGGTAGGCAGCCTTGGGGCCGCCGCAAGAGAAGGAGCGTGGGGTCAGCTCGGTTCCCGCTGCTGGGACAGGGCTCACCCACTCTCCTAGAAAACCTCCAGCCACTTCTCAAGGGAAGAGTCAAAACCAGGGCAGCTGCTCCCTGTAAACAGATTCACCCACCTCCGTGCAAAGGAATGGGGACCGGGATCCCCCCAGCCCTGGCATCGCTGCCCATGTCGGCTCCGCACGCACGTTAGAAAAATATATTTTATTTAAATCCTCCTTTTTCTCTGTGGAGTTTTCTTTCTCTCTTTCAATATACACTGCGCAGTGTCTCCAGATTCCGACCTGTGTATGCGTTTCTATCAAGATCAGGAGTTAAAAGCCAGTTGTCAAATACCTAACTCTAGAAAAGGCTGCGTACAATATATGGCTTTTGCACCTACATCCAACGGGGATTTGCAGGTTGGAAGGAGATGGGGCGGGGGGAGCTCGTTTGCGGCAAATCCAGGACAGGGACGGGCTGGCAGGGCGGCGCGCAGGGAGAGGGACATGGCCGGGGGCGGCATGCAGCTCTGCACAAAGCCAGCCTGGCGAAGGGCGTCTTCCCGAGGCGCACGGAGATCCTTTGGTTTCGCTTGCTCGTGGGCAGGCAGCGGGCGAGGGGGTGGGCAGGGTGGGGGAACCCACGGCGGGACTGGATTCGGCCGGAGGGACGCCGAAAAGCTCAGCCCCGGGATTTACTCCTCGCTGCCCCGTGGGTTTGATGCGGCTTGGGCTGCAGCACGGCCCCCCCCGCTTGTAGCCCCCAAAACTGCATGGGGAGGAGGGGTTCTTCTGGCTCATGAGGTTTTGAAATGAGGCACGAATGAGCTTGTGGGTCCCACAAGCTCTTCAGTCCGGGGCCAACGTCCCCCTCTCGAGCACCACCCGCACGCGTGGAGGTGGTGTCCCCCCACACCGGGGGTGGACAGCACCATTGCCCAGTGCTGTGGCTGGGGACGCCAGCCTCACCCAAGGGACCCTCCTGTCCCCAGGCTCAGGGAGGATCCCAGCAGAGCCAAGGGGGGCACGCAGCCACCCCGTTTGGCGGCATCGCTCTCCCCAGCGCAGCCTTCCCGATTTCCATCTCCTCCAACCGAGGATCCACGGGAGCGTCCCCCACACGGTCCCAACCCCAGCCCGGTCTCTCCTCCCTTGGGAAGGCTGATGGGCTCCGTTCAGGGACGGGCTGGCCGAGGAGCGAGGGGAGTTTGGTGGTACCCACCCCAGAGGAGCTCAGCTCCTGCAGCACCACGGCAGCGTGCCGGCGCCGGGAGGGTGCGTCAGGCACAGCACGAACAACGTGGCATTCCCCCAAAGCCAGCCCGGAGGGACGGGCACAAATAACCCGTTGCATTGCCAAGGAGGGCTGCAGCAGCCGGAATGGGAGCAGGACGGAGCAGGAACCCCGCGGCGGGGAAGGCACCTGCATCCCCTCGGTGGTGCCGCCGTGCCCGGGTCCGCATCGGCGTCGGCCAAACAAGCTCAGCGATGGCTGGGGACCATTCGTTGGTCATGCAGGGAGTTGATTAACAGCTAATAGCAGCAGATGGAGAATTAAAAGAAAAGCCACCCACTGGGTGGAAGTAGGCAGAGGCCGGCAAGACCGAGCCTTTCCTTGCCACGCAGGGTCAGGTCCCCCCCCGCCATCATCACCATCATCTCGGGTAGTAGTCATCCGGGACCCCCGACAGATTGCGGAGTTTCAGAGCCGTGTCCACTGTTTTGATGTAGCCGCTGATCATCTTCCTCATCTCGGGGGTGTAAGGGTCGTACTCCAATTTTCTCAAGCCAGATCGCTTGAAGTTGCCGTCCTTCTGTCCCTCGACGCAGAGCAGCCTGTCCTCGCAGGCAGTGATGCCCAGCAGCCCCACCATCCGCTGCAGCTGGACGAAGAGGTCCCGCTTCAGGTCCTCAAAGTGGACCACCAGCACCTTCTTGCCGTAGCGCAGCCAGTCGAGGGTGTGGGTCGCCCACCACGGCGCGTAGTTGGCCACAAACTCCGGCCACTCTGGAAGGAGCAGAGGACATGGTTAGTGGGTGTCCCCCCCCATGTCCTCCTGCATTCCCCATCCCAGGGCCACCACCTGCGCTCCCTGCTGAAATCTTTCAATTATCCTTCTCGCTAATTGATCCTCCCATCAAAATCTGGTGATAAAAGGGATAATGAAACATCAATAATAAGCCACAACTCTCCTGGCAGTGCTGTATACATCTGTCTCATGATGCATAAAAGCTCTGGGTACCTGCCTCTTCCTCTTGTCCTCCCCCAGAAACCAATGCCTGATTAATAGCTTAACTGCATTTAATTCCCTGAAGAATCATTAAACACAGTATCTCTTTCATTAAACAGATACAGGACAATTCACCTTGTGTAATCATATCACATAAACCTTTGCATTGGAACAGCTCCAAAGATATCATAAAATTAATGTCACGGAACCAAACAGGGGTTTCACAGCGCCTGCAGCCTCTGCGGGCTCCCACACAGGTCTGAGAATGGGGAGGGGAAAGAAAATCCCCCCCCAGCACTGGCAGCTGGGGACAGGGTATGGCTTTTTTCCAAAATTGCCCCAAAATTAGTTCCTGGGAGAAGGAAACAGTTTGGAGAGCTGGGCCGCAGGGAGCAAGGGGCTTTCTGCAGGGAAGGCTGGGGACAGGAGCCCATGTCCTGTCTTAATTACTCCCCTTTAATCACTGTTTTTTTGTCCTCTGGATGGTTTATTTAACCGAGCGCTAATTGCAAACCTGGCACAAACGAACTGTCCCCGCTGAGCGTTTGCTTCCCGTGCTGCTGGGAGGGCAGGGAGGGTGCTGATGGTCCTGCAGGGACCCCTGGGCTCCACGGCGGGGGTCTTCCACAGGCTGAGCCCCCACGTGGCGTCAGCAAAGTCAGGGTCTCCAACCCCTCCCTGGTGCCAAACAACGGCTCTCAGCCCGACTAAAGTCCTCAAGCGATGGAAAATCTCCATCTTTCTAGGCAAGTTGTTCCAATGGTTAATTAACCTGACAATTAACCCATCAGCTAATTACGCCTGGAAAGAATTTGGTGATGTATTTTGATGCTCATCCAAAACAGACCATGCTGGGGTGGAGGGAAGGGTCCCCTCTGCCTGGCTCCCCCCACTCTGCTTGGGAGCACGAGGTGTGGGACAGACACGGGGGGGGGTTGGGACCAGAAAAAGCTCAGGAGGGTTCCCGTGGTGCTGGCGCTCGAGCGAGGGGATCATCCTGCATTGCCCTTCCCAGCTCTATCTGCCATTTGCAGTGGTGCTTTGGGATGCAGCAGATAGGGATAAAATCTAGCAAGATGCTCGTACCCCACCGCAGCGGGGGCAATGGCAGCCCAGGGACCTGCCCAGAGAGAAAAGCCCCAAGGAAGCCATGGGACATTTCTCTTCCCTGGTTTTATGGGATGGGGTGATGGGGAGAGCGGGGCCGGGCCGTCTCCGGCACTGCAAGCACATGGCGATAACGAACTCCAGGCACATACCAGCAACCACAGCAAAAGCTCCCCTTAAATAAACTCGGAATTAAGGGTAGCAGATGTTCAATCAAGCTAAATATTTTAACTCTTTCCAATGAAGTCAATTCCACAACAGCAATTTGTAAATTGCTATAATTAACAAGCCTCCACCAACACGCCTGCGCGTGGGAAAGGTAGTGCCTCCGGAGCAGCTGGGCACACAGAAATAACACCCTGCCACCGCCTTGTCCAGGGGGACAGGCTGGTGGCTGTCACCGCTCCGGCAAAGGGGCAGGGGGCTTCCCCCAGCCGGGCCGGGGGCCGTTCTCCAGCACCTCTACCTCGGGGAAGGGCAGATAGTTGGGGCTTGGGGGACATCTCCTTCCTCCTGTGGGCGTGTGCGAGATGACACTGGTGCTGCTCTGTGGTGTGGCCCGTGTCAGGTCTGGTTGTGCCAGGGAGCGGGGCTGCCCATCCCTTCCTGACACCCGTCCCGGGGGCAGGGTGGTCCTGCTGGGATCCGGCTTCGGTGGCAGCATGGAGATGCTGTGGCCCCACACCAAGGCGTGCGCCCACCCGGGGATGGATGGAGATGACTGATGGATCCTGTGATTTTTTTAACCTCTCCTTGCTCTCCAAGCCTTCAGGCCAGACGCACTTGGCCTCAAAGAGCTGCTCCGAAGATGGGGTGGAGTTTGGGTCCTTGGGCCTCTGCCCACCCGACCCACTTCTCCATGCTGGCACCAAGCTGCTGTCACACTTGTGTCCCCAGGCCCTGCCACTCTTTGCTGGTGCCCTTGTGACCCAACACAGAACCAAACAGCCAAGCATCTCTGCTTCCCCATCCCATCCCATCCCATCCTATCCTGTCCCATCCCGTCCCATCCCATCCCACCCCGTCCCATCCCACCCAGGCAGGAGTCCTTCTCCCTGCCAGGTAGATGCTGTGGGTCATGCCAGTTGCAAGCCCAGGAGATGCTCCTCCAACGTGGGGACCCCAAAAAGGTGGCACAGCCCAGCCTTGAGCTCCGCTGAGCGTTAGCAACAGCTTCATAGCTCCAGCGGGGGGGCTGGAGCTCACCCACCGGGGTCCCGTGGGAGTGGGGCAGGGGCAGCCGAGCCCACCAGCCTACCTTTGCCCTTCCAGTGGGCGTGAGCCGCAAAGCCGATGTGACCCCCGTATTTGCGGTTGAATTCTGCCATCAGAGCCTTGTAGGGGTTTCGGATGAGCAGGATGGCCGAATCGAAGGATTCGATCTCCTTCTGGCCACTCTCGTGGGTTTTGATGCAAATTGTCCTCCCGCTTCGCCAGTGGTCCCTTTCGCCCTTGAACCCTGCCGGGACAGAGCAAGCAGGTGCCTGAGAAGCGGCTGGTGCTGATGTTAATAAAAATAATAAAAGTGAGCTGGGGAAGGGGAACGGTGGGGAGATGTCAGCTGGATAAACGCAGCTGGGCCTTGAAGCAGAATTTACATCCTTCTCCCAGATGGAAATGGTTTATTTGCCCAAGTTAGGAGTCACGTAAAATCCATGTGTGAGAGGATGGGTAGCAGGCACGGGGGCTGAGCAGGGCTGCCTCCTCCCCGGCCGTGCTCGGCTCTTCTCAGCGAGATGGTCTGCAACAGCCCGATATTGCACAGCTTGATATTGCACAGCCCAGCTTTCCTCCAGGGCAGAACACACCAGCATTAAATAACTGCACACTGCATTAACATACTTTACACTTGTATGGAGGGGGTCAAGAACCTATTTTTACAGCTATAATCTCCCCGACCACAGGATTTAAACCCTCCCAATAAATTAAGAAGGGTAAAAAACCCCCCATGCTCATGGGGCTGCAGATGAGCTCAGGGGCTGCAGTGATGCCAAGGGGGGTCCAGAGAAGGGACAACCATCCGCCGTGTCTCCTGCACGGAGCATTGGGGTTGAGCCCAGCGTCGCTCCCAGCTCCTTTGCACCCCCCAGCCCCTGCAAAACACAACCCAAACTACCCGGCAAGAGTGTGTTGGCGGTGGAGCCGAGCTGAGGCGGGGAGATAGGCTGTAAGTAGCTGTATTACATCAATTAGAGATGTGTAATTTGCTTTCAGCAGTCACGCCGCGCGACGCAGGGCTGTGATGGCTAATCTGGCAGTTGCCTGGATACCTCCGGGCCCTCCGACGCGCTCAGCCCAGAATAAACATGGAACCCACGCTCGGTGGGATGAGCAAAACCTCGCCAAGGCTTTTGCCCGGTGATGCTCCCCTCCGTGGGACGCGCGACGCTGGCTGCACCCTGGGGTGGGTGCCAGCGCTGGCGGCTGCTATAGTCCTGGCTCCTCACTCAGCGCAGAGCATCTCCATCTCTAAAAGGCTGAATTTGGTAAATCGCAACGAAATGGGCATTGCTGCCTATGGTGTCGGGCAAACTGGGGTTTAGGGGGTACCCTGGGTACAAACCCCAGATGGCTGCGTGGGTACTCTGGGTACAGACCCCACCAGCTACGTGGGTACCCCAGGTACAGATCCCAGCTCCACCACGGCCGAGGAGGAAAGGAGGATTTCCTCTCAGAGTGGCAGAAGGGGAAGGAAAAACAGTAGAAACCTTCAAGGTCTATGAATTAAAACTATTGTAAATGGCTATAAAAATGGGGGAACTGGTGTTTTCCCTCCCCCTTGCAATACGATGGGTTATTGGGAGGAGCTGGCTTCTGCCTGAAAAAGCTTCATGCCTGCCTCAAGCTTTTTTTTTAAGCTTATCCTCGTTGCTTAATTCAGGGTCCCTGAAGCCCACGTGCCATCACCCACTCCAGCGGCCTCGGTACTGCTGCTTTGCTGCTGCTTTGCCCCAGAGGACACAAGAGGTGGGAGTGACAGCATCCCTCCTCTGTCAAATATTTACTGTGCAAATACCTGTGTCACCCAGGACAGGAAGATGAATCTCCACCAAATCCTTCAGCCCGAGGAGAACAGGCAAATGAGATCAGCTCCCTCCTCCATCCCCCTCCCGTGGGCTCATCGGTGCTTTTTTGCCCTCTGAATATTCATTAATTTGGGTGTTGGTGTTCCCCGGGTGCACTGACATGTCTGTATTTTCATCTGCAGCTACTGAGGAAGCACAGGGGGATATTTGTCCTCCGGGATACTAGTGCCACCAGCACCATCCGCTCCCAAATCCTGAAGCTGGAAGGCTGCACGAGTCCTTCTCACCACGCAGCCTTGACTGTCATTTCCTTCTCACTTTATGCACCCCAGGATGAGAGTGCCAAGCCCACGAATAACATCTCCTGATCAAAAAAAAAAACCCATTGCTCTTTTCTTGGGGCAAAACCCGCAGGAATTGCTTTGTTTGCCAGGGTCAGAGCTCCTCTAGAAAGTTCCAACTCCCACAGCGGGTCAAAAACCACCAGCATGATGGAGAAACCCCAGTTCTGCCCCAAATCACTCCTTGCCAAGGTTAGTGGGCAGCATAGGGCAATCATGGGCAGGGCACATGTGATGTTGGGTCCTTCTGATACCCCTTGAACCAGAACACAGCCAGCCCAAACCATCCCATGGAGCAGCACTGGTGGTACCAGCTCTGCCCTCCCCTTCCCACAGACCCAAGGGATGGCACCAGCACCTTCTCCCAGCGCAGGTGGGACCTGTGCACCTCTGGCAGCGACACCCCCCCACCTCACCTTTGTTGTAGAGAGACCCATCGAAGTAGTAGCTGCCGGTGTAGAAGCCGGTGGCCAGCTCGATCAGGTGGCGAGCCCAGGTGTTGCCGGCACCGGGGAAGCTGGCCAGGGCCACCAGCTGCTTGGCACGGGTGGGAAGAAACCTCCTGTCCATGCAGCGGTTGTCTGCAGCGAGAACAGCCCAGACCACATCAGGGCTGCAGCACGGCAACGAGCTTTTCCTACAGAGAGATCCTGCTTCCTTACAGCACGCTGCTGCCTCCCGGGAAGATGCTGGGGCAGGGTGCGAGGAGGTGGCCGCCACAGGGAAAAGTGCCCTGCCTAAAGCACATAGGGACACCCCAAAATGTCCTAAACACCCCAAAAAACCCTAAGAAGAGGGCAGGAGGTGCTCTGCCATCACCAGCTGCTTGCTGCCTGCAGGATTAGGAGACAGCGAGCACCACGGGTGCATTTGTCAAGCAATGCTCCTGCTTTTCGAATGCACGAGCATCTCCAGCACGGCCTCAAATGCTGAAGCAGAGATTGCGTCGAGACCGAGCCGCTCTGAATCAAAACCACCCGAATTTGGGTGCTCACTTGCTCCACTCAGCCCTTTCCCAGTAACAGGTTCCCCCTCACCCTGTGCTTCCCTGTCCCCACTCATCCCACCACAGGGACCTGCAGGGTGGTGTGTGACAGGAGCCTCCCAGGGACTTTCTGCCTGGTCATAGCTTTTTTCCCCCCGTATTTTTCCCCAGAGCCTGTCCCCCCATGGCTGGCAAAGCCCCAGTGGGTTCACCGCCCGGCTGCAGGCTCTGGCTTGCCGGTGCTGCCAGTGAGAAGGAGGGACAAGCACTGGCAAGGAGGGATCCTGCCAGAAGCAGATGGCAAACTGCTCTCTCCCGTGGCTGAGTCAGGCAGTAATTAAAGCTGTTTGTCCAGGGGAGGACCGATTTCCCAGGGAATTAAAAAAAATGCTAACTTTTAATGAGAGACAAAGAGATGCTGCAAGCTCACGCTCACTTTCTGCCTGAGTCCCCGGGATGGGGTTGGGAAACCAGTGCGGGCACCCATGCCAGAGTGGTCCCTGCCCATCACCCTGCCGAGCAGCAGGCAGGGTCACCCCGGTGCTGGCTTACCTTGCACTTGGGTCTGGTAGACGAGGAGGTATTCGGCGGTGCCGCAGCTCTCGAACTCCTCACCGGCGCATTTCTGGGCGCAGAGCTGCTCGTCCTCGCGCTCGTGCAGGGTGAAGAGCGTGGTGGGGAAGCCGCAGTGGCAGGCGGTCCCGGCCAGGGCTGACAGCGGGTACTCCTGCAGGGAGGGGTGATGGGAGGGCAGGCGGTGGCATTGGCACCGGCACCGGCAGCAGACCCATCCTCTGCCCCCCACACCCATCCTCGCCACCCCACTGCGCAGCACAGGGCGGTTTGCAGCATCCTTCCAGCCGGCTGCAGCATTCCTCGAGCCGGTTGCACAAGCAGCTCGTTGCACAGCCCCAAAACCGCCTGGGTCCCAACTTTCCTGTGGCACAGCCGAGCTGCCACACCAACAGCACCGGGTGCTGGTGCTGCTGGCAGAGCCATGGCACGTCATTTGTGAGTTTGCCGCCCGCACCAAGGTTACTAAGAGCCATCAGACGGCCCCATGGCAGCCTCGCCGGCATTTCCAAGCCTGGAGTTACGAGTTACGAGTCCCATTCAGCGGCTGACAGGTGATTTACCACCAGGCTGTGGCAGTGCCGGGTTAATCGAGGGGCTCTGGTTATTTACACCTCCTGGCAGTGATGGGAAAGTGGATCCAGTGACCGAGCAGACACTCATATTTAACTGATGTGATGGTTTATTCCCCACTGTCCTCTGCTGGGGAGGCCACGAGGGGAGGACAGGACTGTCCCCACCTGCAGGTCTTCCTCTGCCTGCTAATTTACCTAATTTCCATTCATAAATGCTCCAGCAATGCCCACTGCCAGCCTTTCCCCTCCCTGCTTATAAGCATCATGCCCCAGGAGCAAACTGCACTGCAGCATCCCTGGACCAGAGCAGGACCCTGCAATGCTCCTGCCCAAACCCCTTCCTGGGGTGGCTGCTGCCTGCTGGGGGGGCGGCGGGGGGCAGGCAGGGCAGGCAGCAGGTACTGCCCCTGCGGGGAGCTGCGGTCCAGTCCCTCCCTGCAGCAGAGACAACGTCAATGTGATCCTTTGTATTTTGGATACACATAATTATGATATTAAATCAGATTATAATTTACCCAGTGTGACCCTTTCTGATGGTGATTTAGATGATTAAGCTTTTGACCTGCACGCACACACCCCCCACCCCAAGCCCCCTGGTACCTTCTCGGTGCAGAAGTCCACGCACTTGTCCACCGACATGTTCAGCATCACCTGGCTGACGGGCAGGGCGATGGAGATGTTGTCTGGCCGGCGGAAGCACCCCCGAAATATCGCGCTGCCATCTGCAAGGGAGAGAGGTCACAGCGGCGCCGACTGCCATGCTGGTCCGGCCGTGAGGAGCAGGGCCTGCACCCCAAAAACGATACCGCTCCCACCCTGCGTGCCCCAGGCTCAGGAGCAAGAGCCTCTGCGTGCCCCGGTGTCCCCATCCCTGTCCCCCCACTGCTCCTCTCCAGCCACCCAGCGGCACAGTGGCTGCTTTTCTCCAGCTCTCGTCACCCTCCGGCTGCGAAGCCACGTTCACTGACAGCCCTGAGTCATTTTTAGCCGTGCCAAAACCAGGGCAGACACAATCGGCCGCGGCAGCCCCATCATGTTCCCAGCCTCTCGCCCGGCTGCTTACAGTGCAAAATCAGAGCAGAAGCCCCAGCCGCAAAGTCAGGTTTATTTTTTTCCTCCCTATTTTTATCAGCTCGGTGATCCCAGGCTGCAGGAGGGATGGAGCCAGTGAGAACAGGGCTGGGACTGAGCTGGTGTGTCCCCCCGAGCTGCACCGAGGGGTCCCATCCTGGGTCCTTGCCCACCACTGCACATACCCAGACACCCTCAGCCCCTCTCCAGGGCGGTCTCTTCACCTGGTACCTGATGGTGGGAGCTCTGAATGCCACCACCCTCTTTCTCATTACTTGGGGACCAGGAAAGAAAAGCAGCAAATGTGGGTAATTACAGTGCTGCCTAATTGGGAGCCAAACGAGTGCTTCTGACGGGGAGCACCCTCGGCTCTTTCTGGAGCTCCCACACATCCTTCATCCCGCAGGCAGCTCTGCCGGCAGCACACATTGGCTATGATGAACGGTCCTGCTTGGCCATCAGGAAAGAGCTCTTTATCCAAAGTCCCCCAAAATGCCTTGAATTCCCGGTGGGGTCCTTGGGGCTCCCCACTCCACCCAGCCCCAGCCAGCAGCCGTCCCTGCAGGGGGATCCCGGAGGTTTGGAGGCGCAAACGCACCCCAGCCACAGACCTGAACCACTTTCAAACCACCTCTTTCGAGCCACGACCTGGCTCATGCAGCACAGGGATGCCAGGGCTCACCCCCGCCAGCACCACAAGGGGTTTTCCCATTTCAGGGCTGAGCTGGGACCCATATCAATGCCACCAACTTACACCTCCGGGCGGACTCCTGGGCCAGCTCCAGGCGGTAGATGGAGAGGCGGTTGACCCCGCCGCAGGTATTGCTCCTCTCCCCCTTGCACTCCATGTTGCACTCGGACTCGCTGGCGTTCGACGCCTGGATCTTGTGCCCGCAGTAGCACTCGGCGCCAAATTCCAGCCCCGCGTAGAGGTAACCCCTGGGGAGAGGGAGACGGGGCAGGGGTGGCTCAGCACACCCGCCCACCTAACCACAGCACTGGCCAATGTCCGACTCAAGCCAAATTCGGGAGAAACTAACTTCTGTAGGCGGTATGTGACTGTAAGTCAATCATCCTACTCTACAAACAGTGGACAGCCCAGGGCTTGCTGAGCTCTCCTGCACGGCAGCAGGCTGCACCCAGGATCCCCCCTGGAGCAGGGATGCCTCTCGAGGTTAATCCTCGAGGGTGAGAGATTCCTTGCCTCAACAGATTCTCTGTAAGTTGATTAATAGCACGCTAAACTTTGAAATCTTAGCTTAGGGATACAAAGGATTGATCACACATAGATTTAGACATAAACAGTTGACCAAGTCTGGGGCTAGGATTGGTTGTAGCTGCACCTAGAGTCCTCTGTGAGAAGGGAATTAAAAAAAAAAAAACACAATGGCATAAATCTAAAGAAAAAAGAAGCAAGGCAGGAGGAAGGGGAGGGGAGCAGCCGGAGCAGGGAGCTGTGACAGCAGAGAAACGCTGGCCGTGTGCGGGAATTGATGAAGATGGGGGTGCCCATCTCCCGTCCTACCGTTCGGCACAGTTGTCCTGGCAACGGAAGACTGTCATCTTCTTGTAGTCGAAGAAGGACACGCCGCGCAGCGTTCGCCGGCGAGTGTTGTCAGCGTAGCAGCCGATGTATCTTGCTGGGGGAAGGGTGGAGGAGAGGGGGGTAAGAACCAGCCGGGGCTGAGCCCACCAAATCCCACCCCTCCTCTTCTGATTTTTCCCTAAATAAGGATGCACAGCAATGTGCCCCTTTCGTTTGCTTTCGAAACACATGCTCTGGGTACAACGTGCCCCCACAAACACTGCAAGGAAAGGTAGGTAAAGCCCAGAAACACTCGCTACGGACAGAAAGCTATGCACTAAGGCTCCTTCTCTCCATCCTCTTCCTTCCTGCCAGCCCCAAAACTAAGCAGAGCGGCTCCAAAAAGAGAAGAGTTACATGGTAAAATAACCCATCCCTTTCACCCTGCCCTGCTGGGAACACAGGGGTGGGCAGAATGGAGAAATGTGGTTTAAAACAAATTTTCCTCAGCCAGCAGCTCATTTTCCCCAGCCGTCGAGGAGAGGAACTTTGCGCAGCGCTAACACTTGGCAAAGTAAAGGCTGATGCCTGTGCTGAGAGAAAATGAAGATGCCAGTAGAGAGGGAATAGAGCAGAATAAATAGTTACGATGAAATAATTTATTTGACTGATGTAGCCTTCCCCAATAATCTGAAAACAAACGACCATCTCCTCGCCTGCGTGCCTGTTACGACACTCTGTGTGGGCTGTGGGCTCTCGTTAGGGGCAAGCAGTCCCCAGGCAGCTGCCAGCAACCTGCCCTGTGCCCACTCGGTCTCCTCATTAGGTGCCCTCATTAGTGCCCTCGTTAGTGCCCCGCTCCTGCTCCCACCTGAGCATTTGCTGTGGGGAACATGTATTGTCGCCGACGCAGGGATGCAGCGCTGGTGCAGGGATGCTCAATATCCTCGCTGCCACTGCTGCCCGAGGAGGACTGGGGTGTCGGGAGCCGGTGGGATTAGTCATCTGGTAATCAGCTAATGAGGTGTCCATTAATGTGTTCTGGCAGAGTATGTGCAGGTCGGTCAGCCACCCAGTGCAGGTGTCTCAGGGAGAGGGGAAGGCGGCCCTGGGGACCAGTGGACGAGTCTTCCTGGCCCAGGGGCAATGGCAGAGTGGCTCGGAATCCCAAACCAGATTCCCCTCGCTCCCTATATCAGGTATGAATTGTTGATGAATGTAACAGCAGTCTTGGGCTTTTCATTCTCCTGAAACATCTGCTCCACCCTCAGAGCATCTTCTGCAGGACGCTGGCATGGGGCGACCCTGTCCTAGAGAAATCGCGGAGTCCACGCGGTGGCCATTGGCCTTTGGCTTTGAGCTGCTGCTGCAGAATCCCAATGGGGGGACACAAAAGGAGAGGCTATTGTCCCCTCAGGGCCACCAGATCCCAAGCCAAGGAGTTGTTTTTGCCAGCACCAAACACCCCTCCAGCTGTGCTGCCCAGGGCTCTGGCTCCAGCACTGTGGCTGAGGGGCTTTGGGAAAGCACTGGGATATCTGGCAGCATGGGACCGGGCAGGAGCAGAGGTGAGGGCTTCCCTGCTCTGGTCAAGAATGAAACCTCTAGGCAAGCAAGGTGCATCTTCCCACACGCAGTTACCACCCTGTGTCTCTCCTTCCATCTCCGTGTCTCCATCACACACCAAATTATCCCTCTAATAGCAAAGCATCTCCACATGGGCCGCTCCAACATCAAACCACGCTATGGGATAATACTTCTCACCTCCTGCTTGCATTTTACATCTGTTGGGGAGGTCCCTGAACCAACTCCACGTGTACACCCCATCGATGGTGTGCCCCACAGAGAGACCCCCCCACCCTCCCCACCACCCCGCACGGCACAGACCCCACCAGCGCTGCTTTCCCAAGCCAGCCTGGAGGAAAGGGGGAGTAGAAACCTCGAGAGAAGTGTGCCTGATATTGCTTTAACCACCAAAGAGTCATAACTCGTTGCTCCCAATTACTCTCAGCATAACGTGGCATTTCGGCAGCGCTGAGCAGGTTTCGGCAGGTCAGCTCCTTTTGGCCGTGACAGATCTGAGCGGTGCGGGATTACTCCAGTCATTTGTACGGAGCTGGTGACTGATGTGCATTACCTTCAATCCACTGCCCTTGACATATGCGTGTGGTAACTTATTAGGAAGGCAACTGGAATAATTAGGGAGACACAAGGACAATAAGTGAAGGAGGAGTGAGCAGGGGGAGACATCGCAAGGCGTGTGGTTGGGTGAGGCACAGCTTGCCGGAGGGTGCTGAGCAGCAAGAGGGGTACCTGCCCCGGCATACAGCTCTCACGGGGCCGAGAGGAATTTTGTAGCACGTTGGAAACATGCATCTGAACGGACACACAGATCCACCCAGCAAGGGTCATTAAACTCCCCAGAGGTCTCACTCTTCCAGGGCCTGGGCTGGTCGCTGGGGCCCGTTGGCGTCGCAAATTCATGTTTAACCTCTTAGTGTAAAACTTGATGTAAAGCTTGGTCTTCCAGAGAGCACTGCAGCTCTTGGCCGTGGCACAGCACACGTGCACAAACGGCTTTGGTGCTGGAGTCCCTGCTGGGTGCAGGCACGGGGTGCAAGCAGGGACCCCCTGGGCCAGCTGGTGACCCCGCTTGCATGGGGAAGTGAGTCTTACCCCTGCAAGGCCACCCCGACCCATGGGATGCACTCAGGGCTGCTCCCCTGCCCTGGCAGCAATCACTTTGGGTCACTAATGACCCTCCCCGGGGACAATCCCAGCAAATCCCCCAGCCGTGCTCTCCAGAGCGGTGCCATCGGGAGCTAGGAGTTGGCACTGCTGGTCTGTCTGGGGGCAACGCCTCCGTCCATCCATCCTCCCTCTCTGCTCAAGCCCCTTGCTGGGCTCTCCTGTCACCCACCGCAGAGCACCAACACCTTGGTGGTGTCGAGCCAGGGGCTCACCCCAGCTGTATCAATCCAAGTCCAGCACATGAGAAGGGAAATGCTCCATGTGAGCATGGGAAAGAGCGGGTGGATATTGGTGGCAGCAGCTTCAGAAAGGGTGGCCCATGCTGACCACCCCTGGGACAGCTGGTGTCGGAAGATAGAGGGACATCTTCGGCTGCGTGCCTAGGGCTGCCGGGCCCCCACTTTCTTCATGGCATTGCTTGCTCGTGCATCATGGGGGAGCCCAGCTCCAGCTGGGAATGGCTGGAGACACCCAGCAAAGGACCAGAGATGGATGTGGAGGAGAGGAAGCAATGCCAGACACTGCCAGGCTGGGGCAGGTGCTCGCTCCCCACGGCTTCACCATCTGAAAATGCCCCCGGATCTGAGGCAGGAGATGCGCCTTCGCATGGAGATGCAGAAGAGCCAAAGCCGTTCCCTGGCAGATGGGGCTGCCCTTGACTCGTGCCGGGGCCTGACCCTGGGGCTCCACCAGCACATCCAGGAGCGGGAGGAGGAGGAAGAGGAGGGAGGCACATCACCCTGGCAAGCCAGAGTTACACATCATGCCAGCTAAACCAGAGCTGATTTGAGAAGCAGTATTCCCTCTGGAACAATTTCATGTGGCAAAGCCTCCACAGCCACCTTGTTAATCCGTCCCCTGCTTAATTACCACCGCCGCTAAAATCTGCCTGCTCCTGACAGACAGCCCGGGGAGGCAGCGGGTGCTTTGGAGAGGAGCAGGGGAGCGAGGTGGGTGCTCAGCACCCGTCCCCTGAGGCTCCACCAGCCCCATGGCACACCAAGCGATGCTGGGCTCAGGGGATTTCTCAAGCTGGAGAATTTCTCCGCACCATCGTGCTCGGGAGCTGCCGCGATGCTCAGGGGGTGGCACCGCATCCCCTCCAGCTGCCAGGGCTGCGCTGACTCCCATTAACTGCTGCCCACACCGAGCTTTCCCATGCGGGATTAAAAAGGGGAAGGATGATATTCCCAGACCACCTACAAGCAGCTAAAGCCAGCGATGCCCAAGCCCAGCATCCCGTCCCTCACAGCCCCCGCCATGGCCGGGCGCGGGGAGGCGGCGGTGCTGGCAGAGGTTAATCATGGTGGACACGTTGCATATGGCCAGGGACAGGAGCGCTGCTTGGGGTTTGGATGGTGACTGACAGCTCGGGCTCACGAACCATCTGGTGAGGATTCGCTAAACGTCAATTCGCATTAATGGAGCAACGCGGACACACGCGCCTCAGAAACGCTCCCGGAGACCCTTCTGTGCAGGGGCACGGCGGGGAAACCCCCCTTTCATCTCATTGTAGCGTGAGAAAGTCCCTTAGGCACCACAAGCCATTTTTCCTCCTGCTTCCAAGGCTGCACCATGCATCTTGCCTGGACTGAACATGAACACAGAGCTGCCGGGGGGCCTGTGGCCGAGGAGGAGCCCCCTCACGCCCCAGGAGCAGCCTGGCTCAGGGGGACCAAGCCTGGCTCAGCATGGTGATCCCTGTGAAACCCCCAATTTGCCATGGGGTTGGGGGTTTCTGCTTCTCACCGAGTCACACATCCCCTGCTCCATCAAGGGTCTGGGGAATTACAAGTGCCAAACCTCACGGGACAGCTCCTGAGCGAGCCCGGCTTTGGGGCACAGGCTTGCTCACACAAGGCAGCCTTTCCAGTCATCTGGGCTCCCCATGGGTGTGCATCCCCCCCACCAGCAATTTCACCCACCCTGGGGCTCAGGAGAAGGCAGCGAGCAGCGGCAGGCGGAGAAGAGCCCAGCAGCATCCCGACACCTCTCCAGCAGTTCCTGCTCCCGATTCCCTTCTGAGTTTCCTCGACCAGCCGGTGCGGGAGCTCCTGTCCTGAATGCTGAGGCATCCAGCACGCCGCTGCCGCAGCTGCGTGGCGCCGGAGCAGCGAGCTGGATTGCTCCTCCTGGCCAGCCTGCTTCATTAACAAGAAATCATAACGGCTTCCACGGTGGCTGAAGGCACGAGATGCTCCTTCACTCGGGGGGGGAGCTACAAAGCTGGTAGAGAGGGGCTGTGGGGTGTGTTTGGGTGAGGTTTGCTGGCCCCGGGTGCCCGTGGGTGCCAGCGAGGGAGGCGGTGAGCTGAGTAAGCACTGGGATGCAGAAGCCCTGATGGGCAGCTCTGAGCCACCCAAACACAGCGTGCTACTCTGCCGGCGTACAGCTGCCTTCAGGATAAATAGATGCCATTTTAAAAATCAATGAGAGCTACTATGTTCGCTTATCCTTGTTCATTAATAACGGTCCCACTCGGCAATACACCCTGTACCCCAGGCAGCAGCCAGGCAGGGATCTCTTGGCTTGAAAGGCCAAACCCCAGCCCTGCCTGCACTCACGCCTGCCTGCACTTCATTGCCTGCCAGGCGACGGCAGCCAGCCCCTGCCTGAACACCCCTGCGGTGCAAACACCAGGCCACAAAACTGGGTTTCGTGTTCATCAGGGCCAATAGAATTAAAACTGAATTTAGCCCGTGGCACAGCCAAAGGCTGGGATGAAGACGGGGTGCAGCCTTTCCCCAGCTGGCACCCCCAAAAGTGCCTGTCCCAGCAGGGTATGACTTGGAGCTTGATGGTGTACAAGTGGGAAAGAGTGAGAATGGAAATATTAAAGTGGATTTTTGGCATTTGGGGAGGGAGAGGGGGGAAGGGAAGGCGGGAAGATCTTTCTGGGAACATCGTCTGGCCCAGTGGTCTCCAAAGCAGGGTGCTGCACCCCAGGGGATGCGCAGGGCAGTCTGCTGGGGTGTGGGAAGAAAATCTTAGCGCTCCAGTAGCACAGGCATGTGGTTTGTAAATAAATAAGTACACATTTGCTGGGGGTGTGTGCTCAGAAATTTGTTCCTGGTAGGGGTGCACGACCAAACCAGCTCAGAGACCGCTGTCCTGGTGCTCAAGGCTTTCCCTGGCAGAGGCCAAGAGGACAAACCCCCCACCCGGATGCCTGTGTCCCCCCCAGCCCTTACCTCTGTCCTCCTCCTTCTCACGGCCGCTCCTGCTCCTGAGCACCCGGCTCCTGCCGTAGTCTCCGGCTTTGCCCCTCTCCGCCGGTTCCTTGGAGGTGCTTTTGAACCAAGGGCCATGCCGCCGTCCCCCCTCCGGCATCGTTGCCACTGCCTTGAAGCCGCGGCTCAGCTGCATCACCCCCAGGTAGGGGAGCCCCGGCCCCTCGCCAGCCCCGAGGCCACGCTGGCTCCCCGTCACCGTGGGCTCCCCGGTGAAGCCCGAGTGCAGGAAAACCAAGCTGCCAGCCGCCAGGTAGAGAGCCAGCAGCGTGAAGAAACGCACGGGTTTTCGCCGAAAATACCGCTGGAGTTTTACCAATAATTTGGCCATAGCGTCTTCATCCCTTCCCCGGCAGCCGGCGCCGCGGGGGAGCTGCTCTCCGGCCCCAGGGATGCTCCGAGGGGGGGTTTTGCCCACTCCCCCCCCCCGGGCTGGAGGTGATACCAGGGGAGCAGACGGATGCCCCAAAAGCACGGCGAGGGCTGCAGGATGAGGCTGTGCAAAGCTATTGCCTGACCCTAAAAAGTCTAGGAAGGCTGGAGAAGGCAGCGGGGGTGGATTTTGAGAACCCCCGCGCTGTGCACAGGGGGGGGACTCTCCAGCGCTGGCTGTCACCACCGTCCCTGGTTTATTCTCCTCCCCATAAAGCCCCCTGGCCGTGCCCCAGAGACTCGGCTGGTGGAGGGATCATGTTAAGGAAATCGAGGGTTTGAAGGTGATTTGAAAGCCGATCAGCTGACGCAGCTCTTCTCGCTCGCCTTTCCGCTCGGCGGCACCGGCTCTCGCAAGCATCTCTCTAATGGAAATGGCACCGTCGCCCTTCCAGACAAAGAATGAAAAGTCCCTGGACGCGTCTCGGGGCCTGAAATGCTGACTGGGACCCTTTGTCTAACGAAGCTTCCATTCATCTCAGTCCCAGGGCAAGAAATCTCCACCTGCAAGTCAAAGAGAAAGGCACGCTTAGGAAAGCATCGCAGGACACAGCGAGGGTGGCAGTCCCGTCCCCCCACGGGGTGAGGAAGGATGCTCGAGCTCTACTGCCCCGTTCAGTTCAACCTCTCCCTCCCTGGAACAAGGAGTGAGCCCTGGGAGCCGGGTGGGCTGCGGGGCGGGAGGGTGCTGCAAGTGGCTGCTCCAGCACCCCGCAGAGCTGGGACACCCCACAGGAGCATAATGTCCCCCTGTCACCCTCAGCATGGCTCTCACATACCCCCCACGGCTGCGTTTCAGCCCATCATGCCCCCAGTGAGGCTTTTGAGACCCCGAGGCCAGGGCATCCTCTATTCTCCAGCCAGGAATGAGGGGCTGACCATCCCCGTTCCCACCCAGCCAGCCAGGATCAACAAGGTGCTGCCCCAGGAACGCCACAGTCGGGGCTACCCAGGGCCATCCACAAGGATTTTCCCTTGGGGGGACTTTCTCTCTGCCAAACCCCCCAGCGATGGAGGATTTGCTCGGGACAACATCACGCCAGGTTACATGGTGGGGCTGGGGTTGGCTTCACGGTGGGAAATGCCACTGCCACCGCGCCCTGCTGGCACATCGGTGGAGGCGGGGACGGCCCCGTGCCCCGGGTGTGCTGCCTGTCACGGGCTCATCTTATTTTAGGAAAGGAGACGAAAATAAATGGAAAGACAAAGTGCCATTAGTTTAATGGCCTCTATGTTCTTGCCATCTGTCTTCAGTTGATTAAATAAAAAATATTGGTGGAACATATGGCATGAATTATACATAAATATTTTAATTTGGGTTCCCAGAGTGGTTATTCAAATACCTCTGGCTCCACCAGGTGAACTTTTGGGGAGCTCAGGGCTGGGCAGGCTGGGTGGGGCAGATTGCTGGTGGGGCACGTGCTCCTCAGGGTCCCCCAAACTGCCCCCTCCCCAGCCACGCTTGGGGCCAACACAGCCTGAGTAAAGGCTGAGTAAACTCAGAGTAGCAGCCAAGCAAGTGGACTGCTTGGTATTTGGGCTTTTGCATCTGCAGGCACCTCTGTGGCAGGATGAAGATGCAGGCAGCACCCTGGCACAGCCAGGGCAGGTGGTCCGGCCCCTGCCGCGGTGGGCGAGCATCCCCCAGCCCGGTGGTCCCATGGACCTGAGGGCACTTGGCCACTTTCCCGTGATCCCTGGCCAGCGGCCAGCAGAGAAGGGCTGCTCCGTGGGAACTCAGGGCTTCCCCTCCCGTGCCGGCATGAGCTGCTGTTCTGCACTTCAACCCACCTTCCCGGGGCTTTATACGGACGCTGAA
This sequence comes from Leptosomus discolor, assembly GCF_034619465.1. Taxonomy (NCBI): domain Eukaryota; kingdom Metazoa; phylum Chordata; class Aves; order Leptosomiformes; family Leptosomidae; genus Leptosomus; species Leptosomus discolor. The sequence goes on along the minus strand of NC_141406.1, from coordinate 15,007,332 downwards.
CACCGGGTGTTTTGGGACGAGGCTGAGGCATGAACGTGGTGGCCCCAGGGCTGTCCCTCGTCCCCAGCATCGCCGCTGCCACCTACCCTTCTCCCTGCCTGGGCTTGGTCCTGCCAGGCTATGGCAAGGAAGCCCAGCATATAAAGAAGGGGCTTAAATTACTATCATTAAGCCATCTGGAGCTCATCCTTCTCCATCATGAACTGCGGAGTCGCAGGTCAATTACTGCACATTTGCATATATTCCATTAATGCTTCTGCTAATTGTCTGGAGGAGATAATGTGCTCAGCTTACGGCTCCCTCGCTGGCTGCAGTTTACAAACAGCGAGTGCAGCAAATAGAGCCAGCACCAACGCTCCCTGTATCGGCGGAGGTTTGGGACATCGGGGGGCTGATTGTGGGGGGGCCCCCACCCTGCTGGTGGCCAGCCAGGATGGGGAATGCCGGCATCACCCCACAATGCTCCTCCGTGCACCACGCCAGCCCTCTTTGTCTTGTAAGGACACCCTTTACCAGCCAAACTAACGGGGACATGACCCAGCCAGCACGGGCAGTGTGGGAAGACTGGGCTTTCCTCAGCTGCTGCGGGCGGCCGGATACAAAGGCTGTTTTGGGAAAACCGCTGTGGGCCGGGAGCATCGGCTGCTGCCTCAGTGCTGGGACAGCCAGGGCGCCCAGGGGATTTATTCCCCAGCCCACGCTTGGTTATTACCCGCTGTGCCCAGTTGCTCCCAGCTGCGGCTGTCAGCAGGGCTCTGCTCAGGTCCCAGAGGATGGATCCAGCCCCAGGGAGCTGCGTGGCTGGAAATGTCCCCTCCTGGCTGGCAGCGTCAGGGCTAGGGCATCCCTCCCTGCTCCCCCAGACCCCCTTGGCACTCAGAGCCAAAGCACAGCAGAGCCGAGTGGGGACATTTCCCAGACACTTTGCACTGTTACAAGCAGGCAGCGGGTCCAGCTGGGATGGGGGGGGCTTGGCTCCTTGCTGACCTCTATTGCCGCGCTCCTGCCAAGAGCCAAAATCCTCATCCCAGCTGCGGGATGCCCAGCTGAGCATCGCCCTTGCACCCAACCCATCTCCCTCTGTGGCAGAAAGCAGGTGAGCTCGGCCCGCAGGTTTGGGGCTCTGCAATTACTTGCTGCGGGACTGAGGAAACCCTCATTAATTTGCAAGGTTTTATCTTCCCCCTCCCCGAGCAGAGCTGGTGCATGGGGAGGTGGGCACAGGTCCCGAGGGGGCTCCGTCGAGCGGCGCAAGCATCTCTGCGACCACTCGTGACCGGGATGAATGAAGCGCCGATAAATTATACATTTGGGTCTTGTCTCCAAATTGCTCTGCAATTATTGAGCACCAAGGTTCAGTTGCCTTCAAGCACCACCTCACATCTGACCACGGCAAAACACACTGAAGGGCTCACGTGGTTCCCCCAGCGCAGGAGAACAATCACCCCATTAAAAACAGCAAATTAACGAACACAAGAGTTCCATTAGGAGGAGAAGGCGACCGAACTATCCAATTTCATCACATCATTAGCATTTCTTATCAGAGGGACAGGGAAAGAATAGGGCTTTAAAACACAGTGGGACTGGATGGAGTCTAATGACCACACCAGGGCGACGTGCCCGGGGGGCCCCTGTCCCGCTGGAGGGCTGCGGCGCAGGCTCTGACCTCGGTGCCATGGGGGAGAGCTTGGTCCTGCACCCTGCTGAGCACCCTTGGGTGCACAGCGCAGCTTGCCCGCAAAAGGCCTCTGCTGAAGGCTGGAAACGCGGTGGTGTGCAGGACCCAGCACATGGCATGCAAGGATCCAGTGCACGGTGTGCAATATCCAGTGCATGGCATGCAGGACCCAGTGCGCAGTGTACAAGATCCAGTATATGGCGTGCAAGACCCAGTGCACACTGTGCAGGACCCGATGCATCGCGTGCAAGGACACAGTGCGCGGTGTGCGAGGATGCAGAGCACGGTGCAAAGGATCCAGTGCACACTGTGAGGACCTAGTGCATGGCATGCAAGGACACAGTGCACAGCGTCCTCCCTGGACCTGCTGTCACCCAAAAGCCACCCACTTCGGTGCTGGGACCATGTGCCTTCTCGGAAAGCCCCGCACCCCTCCGTCCCTACGCTTGGCGCATCAGGGTGCCAGCAATGGGTGACTGCTGCCACTGCAGAGCAGCTCCTGCAGCTTCACACCCTCGCGTCTCCCCAGTGCAGGTCACAGGCGATGGCACAAACCAGTGACACCAGCACAAACACCCAAGGGCACTGGGCACCCTTGGTGCTGGCATCCCTCGAGGCTTTCAGCCTCCATCCCTAGGAGTGACTGCGGTGGAAGCTCGGCATTGCTGCCCAGGCAGAAGTTGGGCAACTCGAGCTCCCAGGTAAACCTGCCGCCTCCTCCTTCTTCAGCCCCACGAAAATGGATTTTCACCCTTTCTCACTCTAAAACAGAAGCAGCAAATGAGATGCATCAGGCTGAATTTAAACACCGTTGCTGCTGGGAACGAGACTGAGCTAAACTGGGACATTGAAAATTAAGGTTTCCATCGCAGCAGGCCACGTCTGGACCATCTGATGCGTCTCCCCTTGAGCACCCAGCACCCATCAAATGTCTCTTCCAGGGGCAAGCCGAGCACGCAAGCAGTCAGCTGCCTTTAAATGGAAGAAAAGTTTATTTATTCAGCTGTTCCATGCCTTAATTTTGCTGAGGAACGTGTTTGTGCATCCCCTCCGCCAGGAGGGGTGTGCAGGGAAGGTTCACGTGTGCTTAAAACCAGCTGACTCGTCAGCTTTCGGGTGTCGCAGCCAGCGGTGGCTGCTCCATCCCTGCTCACCCCAGGGAGCTGCACAGGGTCAGCACCTCTTCCTCGGCGGTGAGATGCTCCCCAGGCATGTGCTTCCCTGGGGAGCTTTAAAATCCCTTCGCTAGGCCAAACCACCGAGATACGCAAAGGAAAAAAAACCTCTTATTTGGGATTTATTGGCCTGATTTGTAAATCCAGAGCAGGACTCGCCCATCTGCTGATAGATTTTTGTGCAGGATTTCCAAGCGTGTTGGAGGGTTTGTAAATCTTCCCCCTCGCTGGGAACCAATGGAGGGGTTTAGGCAGAAATTAGATGGCTGGCTTTTTCGCTTATGGGCAAAACCTGATTTTTAAATATTCTGGAGAAGATTTATCGACATTCTCAGCGCTTGCCCAGGGCAGGGGGAAGCCGCAGCCACCAGCCCAGCTGGGCACGAGGCACCGAGCTCGGGAGGTATCGCAGATCCTTACGTCCAGAGGGACGAGCCTGCCCCAGACTAATTGATTAATGTCTGTAAAACGCCTCAAGATCCACTGAAAAGGGGCCGTGCTAATTGCACAGCCTCCTATTAGCGCTCCCTCCACTCTCCAGGGGATGAAAACGGGCCGAGTTATAAATAAACACCAGGTTGACGGGCTGGATCCTGCCCCGGGTTATTTCCATGCAGCGAGAATGACCGGCCAGTGCTCTGCAGAGAAGCCCAGTGCCTGCAGCACATCCCAGAAGGGCTGTTTTATTTAACCGAGCTGATTTAAGCCACCTTAACGCCATTTTTAAACACTACATTTGCTGTTGAGCTCCCTGGGATTGCAAATTCCCACGAACGCCCCAGAACCCCCCCCAGGGGACGCTGATGCCCACCCAGACCCCGCAGCCATCCCATGGCACGGGGCAGGGATTTGCCATGGGGCAGAGGAAGGGCTCCCGAAACAAATCCGAGCTGGGGTCAGTTGCCTTCAGGCCACTGATTTCCAGGTGATCCCACCTCTGCGGCATGCCGGAGCCTGCGGGTCTCCGCTCGCTTCCCCCCGTGTGTTTTGCTTTATGACGGCCCGAGCGGAGCTGAACAGGGGGGGGTTTTGCTTCACATGCAATTACATCAAAGCCTGTGCCAGCCTCTCGTAGGCTGAATTTGCCTTGCAAGTGTGAAAGTGGCTCATAAAGAAAAATGTTTTAAGCCGTGAATCATTTAAAAAGCACACACCACGATGGCAAATGCAGAGAAGGAAATAACTGTGTATTCCGGAGCTTCAGGCAGGCAGAGGATACGGGGAATCGGTGGGATGATTTAAATGAGCCGGCACAGCGACGCTGCAGCCGTTGTACCCGGTAACCCCATCCCATCTGCTGAAATGCGCCCTGTGTTACAGCATTATAATTATTTTAATTAATCTGCAGCCACCCCAAGAGCATGTGGTATCTGACTCTCTCCATCAGTGTTATCCCATCTGCTGGAACCTGGGTTTCCTTTGGCAGGGCCAGGGCATGTTTGTGGAAGGAGCAGGGAGCTCCCTCGTTTGCTACTGTGGCTAATTGCACTCAGAGAGCCGGGCACAGGGTGGGCACTGGGGACCGGGCAGGACCTGTCTTTACTTCCAGCGATAAAGGTGAATAACCCAGCGCAACCCTCGCTCGCTGCATCCCCGCCAGCCCCCGGCGTCCCTCCCCGAGCGTCCCTGCTGCCGGGATCAGCCCCATCCCCATGTGCAGTGCTGAGAAACCTCTGTTTCCCCACTATTTCCCCATTTTTCCTCAGGAGGCCAGAATGGGAGCTCCACTCAGATGTGAACAGCGTCAGGCCTGGGCCAGCGGTGACATACAGCGGTATTTGGGCGAGGTCACCCCAGGGAGGTCTCAGTGACACGAAGGGATGCTCCCTGGGCTGCCGCAGGGTCTGCACCCCCTCTCCCTCTTCTTGCAATCCTTGCCCATGGCACCCTTCGGACACTTAAACCCTGTGAAAAAGGTGCTTTAACTTCATTCAGATGACACTGTGTATCTGTAAATGGGCTTAACCTAATGAGTTTTAATACGTATTATGTTCTGGGTCTTTTATGCCCAGTCTGCAAAATCCAGTTACGGTTTTCAATAAGACTTAGCAGAGCAGAGACGTGCACCGGAGGGGATGTTGCTCACAGGGGGCTGCTCCGAACTGGGCAAGGAGCAGGAGGAGGAGGGCGGGAGGAAGGCCGGGGCTGTCCCCCAGGGAGCCACAGCTGGATCCCAGCCAGCTGCTGGCTCAGCAAAGCTGACCCCCCCCCCCAAGACCCAGCGCCGCCTGCAGCCGCCTCCAGCAGCTTGGGGGAGGATGAGGGTTCGGGTAGAAGGGCTGGCCCCTTCCAGCTGCCGTGCCACAGCTCTCCCTGCACCATCCCTGCCGCGGTGGCAAAGCGACCCTGAACCGCAGCCACCGGCACATCCAGAGCCCTTGTTTCAGAGAAAGCCACGCTGCTGCTATTTTTCTCTCTTGGGCTTAACGATGAGGAACAAACCCCGCGGCCAAACCGGAGCGGCCAAGTGGCATGGCTTTATCCTGAGGTTTTGAGCCCCAGAGCCAGTCCTGGCTCCTGGATTCATGGGAGGCGACAAGGCTCAGCTGCCAAGGGCCACAGGGAGAACCCCCAGGGCAAACCCAGCTGCACCCCGCCAGCAGCACCGACAGGACCACCCCCTCCCGGTACATACAGCAGAATAAATCCCATAGAGAGCATGATGGGGGCCATCGGTTGGGAGATGGGAGGTGTGACCCCCACCGTGCGGGGTGGCTCAGCCCCACCAATACATCTTCCATCGGCACTACAGGAGGGTCTGGCACTTTTGGTCCAAGAAGGATCCCCACAGGCCTCCCAGGTGGGGAAGGGCGCAAACTAATTTGCCTGCAAAGCCCACGCTCAGCTCCTGCGGGTCTCTGCCACGGAGACTTCGCTCAGCCCTCAGTAATCTGGGATTACACGCAGCGCTGGGGCAATTAAGAAAAACAGCTTTTCAAGCAGCAGACAATGCCTTCTGCAGCCTATTTCGATGAATACAGTGAGAAAGATTATTTCTTGCAGGCCTTGGTTTAAAGCCTCCTTTCCCGGGGGATGCTGCTTGCTTTCTTTTCCTGCACACCCAGCAGCATTGCATCCTGCTGCATGAGGGAGATGGAGGCCCAGTTTGGGAAAAGATCTGCCTTTCCCATGAAGATTACAGGCTCCAGGAGGGACTGGGGTTACCCTGAGCCCAGCCCAGCATCAGGGAGAGACCAGGCTGGGAGCAGGTGGCCAGGGCAGGGGACAGTGACTGCCCCTGCTTGTTCCCATGGGACGGAGGCATCACACAGCATCCATCCCCCTCCAGCTCCCGCGGCAGCGCTGCCAGACCCCTGCGCATCGCAGCTCACCGCAGAAAGCCCAGCACATCACGGGCTCTTTCACAGAGCATCGCACTGGAGCGCTTCCCAAAATGACCCAGCTGAGATGGAAACCCCCAGACCCACTTCAGGGGGCAGCAGCCCCTGCAGTCCCGGCGGGGGGGAGCGGCGGGCACTGAGCCCAGAGATCACTGTAAATCCACAGAGAGAGCAATCGGCTCCGCATATCACACCCCAGCCCTCTGATGTATTCCCCTGGGTCCCCCACCACGTTGCCTAGGATCATGCCAGCGAGAGCCAGCACCTGCCCCAGAGACCCCCATCCCACCTGGGGCAATGGATGTCCCCAGCAGCGGGGGGAGGTCTCCCTCCTCACTGAGCAGCCCATGCTCATGCCCCTGTCCCAGGCTGAGCTCCAGGCTCCAAAAGGGACTGGCACATCGTGAAGGAGGTACCGAAGCACAGAGATTTCTATGACGGAGCAGAGCCGGCTCCCTGCCCAGCTCGGGGTGACTGAGGACTCGGGGGGGGGGGGCGTTAGAAGAAATAAAACTCTTGCTGGGGTCTGCTGGTTGGCAGGGACCGAGCTGGGAGAGATGCTAAGCCCCCTGGAAGGCTGTGTCTGCCGTGGGGTGAAGCTGGGAGATGGGGATCCTGCCTCAGCTCTGGAAAGCATGACTTTGGGTGGGAGCCTGGAGGGCTGGGGGTGCTGAGGGGTGGCCCTGGGGACCCAGCCCAGCTTTGCGTGGGGCTGCATGGGGACATGGGGCCAGGCAGAGGCTTGGCTCCAGCGCGGAGCTGCAGTGAGCGTGAAAAGGAGAGAGTGGCAAAGGAAATCTCGGTGCAGCTGGAAGCCGGGGATGGGGTAACCCCATCCCAGGGTGGCCAGAGCCCGCAGGCTGGTGGCCAGGGTGAGAGTCACTGTCAGGCTGAAAGCGAGGGCAGCTTGCCACGGCTCTGTGGGGCTGGTGGCACCCCAGTCTGCTACCAGGGCTGGGGAAAAGATCCCCCCTGGAAAGGACGAGGCTTTTGTCCCCAGGAGAGGAAAACCAGCCACACACCCTGGCTGGGCTGCAAGGGGACCAGGGCACCACAGGAGCTTCCCGGGAGAGATTTGGGATTTGGGCACGGGGGAGCCGTGCCGGACCTGAGCGCCTGCAGCCCTGCTGCCACAGGCTGGACTCACCTCCACAGGCATGAGGCTCTGGGGAAGCCATCCAAAAGCCGAGCAAAATCCCGCGGGGAACTCTCCCTGGCCGCACACCGCTCCCCGCCAGGCCTGTGCGTGAGCGGCGTGTACAATAAATAACAATAACTGCTAATGAACCTCGCCAGGCGAGCGGTTTCTCAACCCCAGGGAAGGGGCAGCCCATTATAAAGGCTAGCTCGGCACCAGCCCCCGGAGAGAGGAAGGTTACGGCACCCACAGGGTGGGAAGGTGTGGGTGGGTCAGGGCCAGGCTGGGTGGGAGCACCCCGGGACGGTGTCGCCGCTGCCGGACTGAGCTGCCCGGCTTCGAATTGCTGAGAAACTTTATTTAATCCTGCCTTCGTGGAAGAAATGGTTTATAACGCTCAGCTCAAGGTAACCTTCATGCGGTTCTCCAACTGCCTCTGCTTTTCCTGCGCACGTTTTTCTTTTCAACTTTATATTAAAATATTCCAGCAAGTTGTCGGCACGGCTACCGAAAGAAGAAAACAAACGGGGGGAGGTGGTTTTTGGAACCTCTCCCTATTTCCCTTGCCGAGATGTTCCTCCACAAAGTCTCGGGAGGAGGAAGAGGAGGAGGAGGAGGAGAGCTCTCTCCCTGCCTGCCTGCCGAAAAACCCTTCCGAAACCAGCAGAATACAGAGCGAACCCCCCTCACACACACACACCCCTCTGCGAAGGCGAGGATTATTAACAACTCCTGCAAAGCATCCCTAACCCCCGGGGAGCCGGCAGGGCGCCCACCTTCCCCCCCTCAACTTCCCCGCACACGCCCCCCGCATCTTCCCACGCACATCCCCACCGAGGCGACCCCCCCGCCCCTCGCTCCGTGTCCCCCCGCCCCATCCTTTCCCCTCCATCTCCTCCTACCCTCCCCGGCCGCTCTCCCAGGCCGGCCCGGCCGCCGCCGCCGCCGTCGCTCCATCCGTTCGGCCGCCCCCGGGAGCGGCGGGGCCCGGCGGGGGGCACCGGGCGCTCACTGCGGCTCGTTGCCCGCCGCGGCTCCGCTCCGCCGCCGGTCCTGCCCCGCCGCCGGGGCTCCTCCGTTCATGCCGGCCGCGGGGGGAGCGGCTCGGCCCGGCGGCTGCCGCTCGGTTCTGCCCGCGGCCGCTCCCCGGTGCCGTTACTTAACGGCTCCATCCAGCTCCGCGGCGGCTCCGCGCCATCCGCCGGCCTGCAGCGCTGCCTGCCGCTTAACCCCTTCCCTCCCGACGCTCCGGCCTCCCGCCACCCTCCCCCCCCTCACCGCTTTTTTTGGTTTGGGGTTTTTTTTTAAATTTTTTTTTTTTCCCCTCTTCTTTAGGGCTGAGGTTGGTGATGGAAAAGCTGCTCCCGGGCAGCCCCGGCCCCGCCGATGCCCTCAAGGGATGGTGAGGGTGAGGAAGGGGGTGCTGAGGGTGCGGAGGGGGACGCTGGACCCCCCCTCCACCCCCCCCGGGGACCCGGACCCGGCCTCAGCGCTGCTCCCAGCCCCGGCACTCGGGTCCCGACAGAGATTTGTTGAACAGGGCTAGCAAGAAAAAAAAAAAAAATAAAGCAATTAGTTTAATTCTACATCATAAAAATATAACTTTATTTTTATATAATATATATCTTGTATATGTATATATATCTTATGTGTGTATATATATCTTATGTATGTATATATATCTTATGTGTGTATATCTATATTATATGCATGTATATATATACTATGTGTATATATATATAATGTGTATATATATATCTCATGTGCACATATATATGTGTATATATATTATGTGTGGGTATATATATAATGTGTGTATATATAATATATATATTATTTTATACAATAAATGTATATATTATTGATCAAATACATATATACACATTTGTGTCAGATCAATGGAAAATCCCGTTGAAAACTTCCCGACTCTGGGAGGAGGAAAAATGATGACTGTCAAGTGATTAAGGTGAGAGGGGGTTTCCCCACACCCTCCCCGCCTTTACTGGCAACTTTAAGTATTGAGGGGGCATTTTTGGGGTGTGCTGGTGGCAGCTGGAAGCCCCATCGACTGCCTGGTGCTGCCTTCGCCACAGAGGCAGCGTGTCTGGCTGCATCCTGCTCCCCCAGCACGCCAGGCCACGGCACACACCGGATCCCTCTGGGTCAGGAGATAATTAAAAAAGGATGTAGAGAATTTAACGTGATTAAGGCAGCAACCTCCAGCGGCCATGGGCTCTTCTTCCGCAGTGGGATTCGGGCTCAGAGGATGGCATTTTTCTGGGTGGCATTTTTCTGGGTGACACACCCCGTTGGCCTCAGGGGAGTGGGGAGACCCTGAGCAACTTGGCTGCGATTTTCTGGGGTTCGTGCCTCCCAACAACCCGCTGGCAGCCCCCCGCTCCCGGAGCCAGCGGTGGGGAGGCCAGGAGTTTCGGGAAAGCAGCAGTTGAAGAGAGAGAGATGGATCCTGCTGCTGTCCCCACCGAGGGAAACTGCAGCCTCCGCTCGGTCCATGCTGGATGCAGGAGCATCCATGTGCGAGGGAACCATCCGAAACTGCCCCAGGCAGGTGCAGGCAGGAGCAGGCAGGCGCAGGCAGGCTCACGGACCGCGGCAGCTCGTTTCCATAGGAAACCGGGCTGGCGAGTGCTGCCTCAGCTCCAGGCTGGGGGCTGAAGAGCTCTTTGTACTATTTTTATCCTCCCGGTACTAGGTTTCGTGGGTTTGGCCATGGAAACACCCCAGCAGCACTCCATCCCTCCGGCCAAGGCTGCAGGGGACTGGAGGAAACTGGGGGGAGACGAGACCTGCCATCGGTGGGGGACAGCAGCAGCGAGGCAGTCCCCTCCCCGGGGACCCCCGCGCTGGGTCGGTGGGTCCCGCCACCCAAGGGCTTTCCCTGCTTCCATTTTCCCCACAAACACACCAATTCCCTCTTGCATTTTGTAAAAACGGGTGTGTTTTCTCCACAGGTCCCTGATGGGGGTGTTTGCAATTCCAGGTCTCCTCATGGGATGCGCAGTACCTTCCCCCCTGGCTGAGCATCCCTCGGAACAAAGTTTCCTTCCTGCAAATATCTCGTTGGTTTTTCTTGAAACCCTCTCTCTCACCACGGGGAGCTCGGGGCTGGAAGGTGCACGGAGGGCACATATACCCGTGGAGGGTGCCACAAGCAGGCGAGGGGACAGCAGCCAGCGCAGCAGCTGAGCAATGCCAACACATGCCTGCGGGGTTTTTGCAGCACGCCCAGGCCGAAGGAACACGGGTTTGGCCGTCTCTGGCAGCTCAGCTCCTCAACAGCCGTTTTGATGGGTGCGAGGGAAAATTTAGAGACGTTGGGTTAAAATAGCGCTCGCAAAAATAACGTTCAAAGACTGTTTTATTTTGCTTTTTCCGGGCTAGGCTTGCCCCAAGAGCGATCAGGGATCTTCCTCAAACATCAAATAGATTGTCCATCTTGACCGTGGTGCAAACGAAGCGACTCCAGATCACACCCAGCAGAGTGAGCTGCTCCGGGCAATGCTGCAGCAGAAGGACCCAGTTCCGCAGGGCTTTAAGGGTGGTTTTCACCCCAAAGGCCTCAAGGTTATCGCCAGGTGACTTTTGACATTGGCCTTAAGTATCTCCAAGTACTAATGTCACCAGATAAATCCTTACGTCAGGGAGGTCGGGTTTTGAGCCAAAAGGGACTGCTGAGGTTTCTGCAGATAGCCTTATCCAGGGGAGCAGAGCCCACAGCACTCTGTGCCCTGGCACTGGGGTGACCTTCATTGCATAAGGGCTCGGGGCAAACACCAGTTCCCGCTGCGGTGGGGACACCGGAGCAGCCGTCCCCTCCTCCCCGCCGAGGCAGCAGGCTGCAGCCCTCATTTATGGGTCTCTTCAGAAACTTCTGATTACCCAGGCTGCCTCAGGAGGGCTTGTCTGCAGGGGAAAAAAAGAGGATGCAGTGCATCATAATAGTAAAAAAGGCTGCATAAAATCTCATTTTTGAGGATTATGAAGTGCCAGCACAAAAAAGCTGTAAACAGGATGTCTGAAAAGATCTTAAGCATAAAGGTCAGAATCTACAATTTAAATGGGTCGCTTGTTGCTTTCTTGCTCTGTGCCACTAATGAGCCGGGCTGTAGAAAAACAAGTTTGGTTTTGAAGCCACATTTTGGTCCTTTTGTGATTTGAAATGTCAGGTTTTTAGCAGCAAATATTTTTACCCTGGGGAGAGGGTGTGTTGCAGGGGTGCAGCTGAAAGGGGTTTCTCTCCCCATGGTCCCCAGCATCCCCATGGCAGCAGCGGGAGGGGACCAGCAGGGACAGGGATACCCAAGCCCAAGGCCTTTGCAGGTGGGTGGTGCTGCAGCTCCCAGCCCTGGGGGTCTCCAGCTACCAGGGCTGGCACCAGGGCAGGAGGCTCTGCCTTCCTCCCGAGGATGAGCCCGGTGCTTGCAAACAACATTGCCAGGTGGTGGCATCCAGGGAACAACAGGATAAGGAGCCTCATTTGAGCCATTTACTTATTTATATCCTCACTCAGCCCCTACTGTGCTTCTCCAGGGGCTCCCACCTCCCGGGAAAGGGGGGGGTGGAAAAATGTGCCTGCAAACCTGACTTTCCTGGAGGTTCCAATGCCTGGGGGAGCTGGGCCAGGTTATCGGGGAGCAGCTGATTACAAGTCAATATTCACCCTATCTCGTGCTCTCGGCACTTGTCTCCGCTTTGGCCAACCTGAGCGATGTGGGGCAGAAAACGGAGCGAGAGAGACAGAAATAATGAGCGGTATCAAGTAAGGAGGTTTCGCTGGCCATGCAAGTGCCTTCCCTCCTCTTCTCGTTCACATTTTCCATCGTTACACCTTGGAGAGGAGCAAGCCCAAGTAGCCGAAATGGGGTCAAGGCAGGGTTGCCCCGGTGGTGTGTAATTGCTTGCAGGGGTGAGTTTTGGGGGCTGGAAGCAGGAGGGGTGTGTGAGCTGCAGTGCCCCAAGCACTGCTCGCATCTCCCGCACCATCCTGGGTGCTGGAAAGGATGAGCCAGGCCTTGGCAGCTGCTGGGGGGGAGAATCATGAAGCAGCTCTGCTGCCTTTTTCTCCTGGGGGGCCTTGCATCGTAATCTTGCTCCACCAGCCACGAGATGCTCAAGGGTCCTCCCCAATGCCGGCATCTCCTTGCCCCCCCTGGGAAGCAATTGCTGGCCACAGTCCCCTGGGACCAACAGGAACATCTCCAGGAGGCTGCATGTCCCAGTCACCATCCCCTGAGGGCTCACACCTCTCTGGCCCTGGTTTTTCTTAATTAACTCATTAGGATGCCAGCGACAGTGATGCAAGTCTCCCAGGAGGGACTTGCTCTCCCAGCTTGGGCAGCAATGGCTGCCCAAACCCTGCTGCCTGCAAGCTCAAAAAATGGAGGGCATCATTTTAGGGTAAGAGAAGGAAAAAAAAAGAAAAAAAGAAGAAGAGGGATGTTGTGATGCTGAGACAGGCTTCTGTGGATGCTGGCCAGAGCCATGAGGCTGGGAAGATGGCCACGGGCCTCTGGCATCTTTTTGTTGGTTTTTTGATTATTTGGAGTGGGGGGGAATTAATAAAAAAAAGAAAGCCCAAACAAGAAAGAGGCAACAGTGTGGATTAAAGCTGGAAGGAAGAGGATTAAGAGATTGAAGGGAAAAGAAGTGCAGAGAATGCAGCTGGAGGGGATATTTCCCCTTTCAGCCATTCTGCCTTTGGAAAACGGGGGGGGGGGGGGAAATAAAATTGATAAGCTCTTTAAAAAATTCATGAGGTTTCCATTTCTCTGTTTATTTATTTGTTCCCTGGGATAAACTCCTGAAATACAACATCTCATTTGTCAGCAGGTCCCAAGGGAGCAGGGCCTAAATCAGATTGCCCTACTAATAAATTATAGAAGGCCAACACTCTGCAACTGTGCTGCCATGCTGGCCTGGGGCAGGAGGGGACGTTTTGGGGCAGGAGGGGATGACTCGGGGCACATGCAAGAGGGTGGGCAGCACCTCTGCGATGCAGACGAGGCATTTCTGGCTGGATCCAGCCATGTGTCCCCCCTCCATGCAAAAGGGAAGGGGGCTGACGGCCCCACAGCCCCACAGCAGGGGCTTAACTGGGTGGCATGGGGGGGCAGGTGGGATGCATGGGCTGGGAGATGCTGCCCCACGCACTGGTACAGCTGCGGGTGAGGGGGCAGCCGGTGCCCCCCGGCTCTCCAGCTGTGCACAGCTGACACCAGCCCCCCTCCTTCTGCTTTTGGGGACAGGCTCAGCTAACACACTCATGGGGGAGCCCCAGACAGGGCTCCCACGGGGCAGCACATTCCCCACACAGCCCAGCCCCGAAGCATCCTCAGCGAGAGCCATTTGCTCCCTAAATACAAAGCGAGAAGACCAGAAAGGGGCATTCTGCAATCGATGGAGCTGCCACCAGGCGACTTTAGGCCCAGTGCTGAATTTTTCTGGGCTGGTGCGGTCTAAAATGTGGATGAAGACACTTCCCAGGGGTGTCCTGAAGCTTGATGAGTGTCAGGGAGATGTCCTGGTAGCAGCACAGCCTCCGTGACAGCGCAGCCCAGCGTTGAAGTTCAGAGATTTCATTTTCATTTCTTTGCACTAATTAATGGATCTGGTTTTGTCTTTCATGTGTTTTGTAACTTGCAAACTGCCCGTTGGAGCACAGTGGGTGCCAGGCTGTGGCTGTGCCGCGGTGGTGCTGGGAGGCTGCGATAGCCAATGTCACCAAACCTTTTCTCACAGCCCCTGGCCAGCAGCTTCTTCCTGCCCTACAAAATTCTGGCTTTTGGGGGCAAAAGTGTTTGAGGGAGGGAATTTTCATGCCTGTTGGAGGGTCTGCAGGGACCTGCCCAGGGTCCCCCAGCATCACCCACCGCAGGGGACCTGCTCTGCAGGGAGGGGAGAGCAGCAGTGCGCCCAGGACTCGGTTGGGATGCGAGGAAATAAATCACTGTGCTTGCAGCAAGCCCTGGGACAGAGCAAGTGTCGGGTGCGGGTCACGATTAAATGCCTGGGGACAGTGATGGATGTGGGGAAGGGCTGGGGCAGGGGCACAGGCGATGCTCTGCCCTCCAGCCCGGGCAGGGGGCAGCTCCACAGATCTTCAGGCACAGATGGAGAAGGCGTATGACAGGGCTGTAAATTTGCTGGTGACCAGTTTGTCCCCCCTCTCCAGGAGCACTGGGGCTCAGCCTTCAGCCGTGACTGCTTCTGGCCTTGAGGGTGGTTTTTGTCCGTTCCCAGTGTGGCTGGTGGGTCAAGGCACCTCCAACCCGAATGGGTCCCCAAATCCTCATGGCAGTGGCTTCCCCGAGGTGGCAGGGGAGCTGCTGGGGGGAGGTAGCGCCGGTGTTTCGCCCCGGGGAGGGGAGGAATGGAGAAACCATCTGTGCGCACAGGTTCGTCCTGATGCTTCATCGGAGGAACGGATCCTGAGGCAAAATTGCTTCACGTGGCTTTGCTACAGGATTTCGGCGTCTTCATTTAGCGCCGGCTGATAAATGAGGCGGCTGCTCCCCCGTGCTGTGCCAGGCAGTGCCGAGCGCTGCCGCGGCGGAGCGGCAGGAGCCAGGGATGCTCTTTGCCCTCCCTGGGTCTGGTTTGCACTCAAGGTGCTGCTAGTTGGGGAAAAGATGGGGCACAGCAAGGTGAGCTGAGCCTTATTCCTGCTTGGAACAGGGAAACTCATGAAAACCTTCCAAAATCCTCATTTTCACCTCGTTTCGCCATCCTGCCCCAGCAGCTCCCGCATGGCGATGGTCAGTGATTGCTGCTGGCTGAGGGATTTGCTCTGACCTCCTCCTTGCTGGCGAGGGACATCCAAGAGCTGGGACGAGGGCAGGGGGATGGTTCCCGTGGGGCTTCTTTCAGCCCCGTTTTGGGATTTGGGGCTGGCACAGGAGTGGACCAGCCGCTCGGCAGAAGCGCAGCTCTCCTTTCTTGCAAAAGAACCAAGCTCAGCCTGTGCTATCCAGGGCCGTTCCCCTTATTTCAAAGGTGGACATTGTTTTTATTATTGTTATTATCATCATCATCATCATTATCATTATTATCATTATTTTTGATGGTGATGATGATGGACCTGGCTGGGAGCAGAGCTCGGCGAGGGCTGCCCTCCTCCGAATGACGCCTGGGAGACTTGTGCAGATAATTCCCATCAATGTTAATGCATTGAAGGGAAAATAAAGCCCATAACGTCCAGGTCTGCTTGTCCCCGTACAGAAGAGAACGACTATTTCAGCCGTTCCTTGGCGTGACGAAGACCAACAGCACATCGCAAATTAACCGCCGATAAAACGCCCAGTGCCGGTGCTGGAGAGTGAGGTGGCTCTTGAGGGTGGCCAGGCTGGCAGCTCGGTGTGTGCTGGGGGGGAAGACTAGCACAGGGACAGGACAGAGCAAGGGACAGCGTGGGGTCCCCTGCACACTCACAGCACCACTGCGGGGCTGCATCCCGGCCCGGGCCAGGCAGCCAGGCTGGCTCTGGTGAAGCCACAATCTGCCCTCGATGGTGCTGCCCTGGCTCTGCAGAGGTGCCCCAGGGCTGGCTGCTCAGACCTGCCTGAGACCCACCACAGCCACAGCCCTGGTCCTGGTGCCCATCCCAGCCCTGGTCCTGGTCCCAATCCCACAGGTGTCCCACCCTGGAGCCCACGTGGGAAGTAGCTCTTTGCGTCACAGCACGAAATTCCCTTTTGGGATATGGAAAAAAACCTCATCTCCATGTAAAACCTGCAGCCCGTGGGAACACTGAGGGCAGGTAAAACGCTGTGCTTTTGGGGCTGGAAGGCTTTTTTGTTTGGGCTGATGCATGGCACAGCTCAGAGCTGTTCACCTCCCTTATTTTTACACCAACCATCCTTTGGTGCCCATCACAGCCTGAGCTCCCTCTCCCTCCCCGCATCAGCTCCCGTGATTCCTGCTTTCTGCTGCTCACATTTCCTCGTTGGGGTGTTACAGATGAGCCCAGCACACGCTGCTGTCTGGACGTGCTTCTCCCCTCCGGTAAGAGGGAATTAATTGCTGGTTTGAAAAAGAAAGGAAGAAAAAGAGAAAGGACTTCCCAGGAAAGCAGTGCCCAGTGACTGGTGGAAACAGGGAAAGAAACACCTAGATATCAGTATGTATATATTCTACATACGTGTATATACAGAGATGTGTGTGAGGGCCAGAAGTTCCGTAGTGATGGCACCCAGTGACTCCTCAATGTCTAGCAAGGGCTGAACTCACCCCACAGCCTTGCTTTCCTACCTATTTTTCAGGAAAAAAAAAAACAACTGGTTTTGAGCTGCCTGGCCCTCTTCCGAGCCAGCTGGCCATGGCTAGAGCTGCGGCCTTACGGGTGGGCAGGAGTGACACGTGGCCATCACCACCCTGTGGTCCCCAGGCATGTGTGGCATCATTGTGTGGTCTCCTAAAGCTCCAGCTCTACAAACAGGATGAGGTCCAAGGGGGTCCCCAGGGGTGGTCGTCCCCTCCAGCCTCCCTTCACCGTGGCTGAGCCGCCGGCAGTGCCGGATCCAGAGCCCACAGAGCACTCGTGGCGCCCGGCAAACCCCTGTCAGCTGCTCCCTGGCCGGAGGGCTGCCGGCACGCAGCCTCCCCGGCCCCGACTGATGGCAGGAGATTACTGTAGCTTTGGAGCAGACACGTGTGATGGCTGTGTCCTAGTTTTTGAGAGCAGAATCCAGCATTAAAAAAAAAAACCAACTGTGGTTGTGGTGAGAGCAAATATAGTAACTCGCTCTCACTCTGGCTCTTCTGGGGTGTTACGAGCTGTAAAGCCGTTCCAGGGTCACATTCTCACAGGCTGGCATGTCCCCTAGGGAAATGGGAAATTATTTGTTTGCCCCCCACCTTCTCCTCCTCCCCAGTGGAAAAGCATCTCCAGACAACATTCCTGTCTGTGTCTGACACAACCAGGTGGTCGTCTCTCCTCCCTCGGGGTCAGCAGCGAAGCCACCTCCTTGGCAGTGTCCCCCTCTCTGTCCCTGGGCCCCTTCCTGTCCTCATCCCTGTTCCCATTCCTGTTCCTGTTCTTGGCCCTGTCCCATTTGTCCTCCTGTCCTTGTCCCCATCCCATTCCCTTTCCCCATTACCCATCCAATCCCACCCCCTTGCCAATCCTCATCCCTATCCCATTCCCATTCCCATTCCCATTCCCATCCCCATTCCCCATGACCCATCCAATCCCACCCCCTTGCCAATCCTCATCCCTATCCCATTCCCATTCCCATCCCCATTCCCCATTACCCATCCAATCCCATGCCCTTGCCAATCCTCATCCCTATCCCATTCCCATTCCCATTCCCTTTCCTATTCCCCATCCAATCCCATCCCATCCCCATTCCCCATCCCATCCCTTCCTCACCCCACAAGGCGCAGCTCATCGCCGTTAAAAGGGAAGTGTTAATCTCACCGTCATTACTAATTATTAATTACTGATCGTGAGTCCTAACTCACTCGGAGCAGAGGCTCCCAGGAGGGCACAGACAGGCTGCGCTCTTGTTTTGCCACATCTTACCCCCATTGCCCACCCCGGCTGGAAGCATCAACCAAAAATGCACCGTGGCAGCTAAATCTGACATCCTCATCTGGACACCCAAATTGGAAGAATTAATTAAAGCCACTTAATCACCAACCGGGAGCAAAAGGGAGCTGAAACAGCTGGGAGCAGTGGGTGTTGCCGTGGTGCAGCCAGCATCCCCCCAGCATCACCCTCCAGGATGCTGTAATTCAGCCGAACGTGGATTTGCTGCCTTTGCTCCATTATCACCAATCAATACAACAGTTGTTACTTAATGGGGCAAAATTGTCATTCTAATGTCCCAGATCTGCATGTTATGGCATGGCTAATTGGTACAGAACCGATTTGGGGGGCTTAATGAAATTGTAAATTCAGGCACATTAATCAAACAACCATTTTGTAACCATGAGACAGACAGTGCTAAACCTGATTAAGAAATAAACAAAGTTAATCAGCGAACAGAAAACATTTACTAATCATATAGATATGTTGCAAGAAAGAAATATTAGGTAATAATTTATTAAAGATTCCCAAACCTGTTCCTCTTCTTAATAACCCAGCACTCTGGCTTCCAGGAAGCACCATCTCGATTTTATTAAAGCATTTGTTCTGCTTTAAGGTCTACTGGGCACCAGAGAACAAAAAAATATATTACTCTGCAAGATGAATAATTGCATCAATTTATAATAACAGGGCCGGGGACTGAATGGGGATGTGTGGGTGACACCTAACGTTGAGACCGACGCATTTTGGGCTTAATTATCAGCAGTTAGTGCTTTTCCAGCTCAAAAGTTAATTCTGATTCAGACATAAGAACTGCAAAAAGATATAAAGATGAAAGCCAGTGGCATTTCTCTTTCCTCTGCCTGCTCATAGCTTCTTGCCAAAACCTGCTTGTCGGGCACATTTTCTATACATAAATGGGAATATTTCTCCCCAAACTTCCTTCTGCCCAGTGCTGATTCCCACTGTGAAGTGAACAGAATTCCCTGCGGCATCGCTGTGCTTCCCACAGCCTCGCAAGGCCACGCCGAGGCTTCGGGGCTTCCATCACCGAACATCCCCAAGGGGTCCAGCTCCGCTTTCGGCAGAGGGGCACCACCCGGTGTGTCCCCCGCCGGCTCCCCGTGGGTGTCGGTGAGACGAGATGGGACCCGCCGGCATTGGCTGCACCATCCCCGAACCAGCCCTGACAGTGACTCGACACGGTGCCAGCTGGGATGGAAAGCAGATGGCGGGGTCAGCGCCGGGGCTGCGGGCAGCTGCCTGCCGAGGTCCTGCCTTCACCTGGGTCACCATTTGGGTGCTGGCGATGGGTCCCTCGGTGCGTCCCCCTGTGCCCCCGAGCCCCAAGGCTCCCCTCACCCCAGGGAACTGCATCCCCAAAATGTTCCCCACCATGCAAATCGGAAAGGAAGGAAACTTCTGAAATATCACCGTTTCCCAGCAAACTGTCACTCGCAGGATGCCCAGGGCTGCCCCCGCTGGGAATCGCCGCACCCACCAGCGAGGGGTTCCCCGTGGCCCTGCCTTCAGCATCCATTTGCCCAGGGGAGGGAGAAGGGCCTGACCCACACCCCAGCACTGGGTTTTGGGGTGATTCAGTCTTCCTGGGGCTGCCCCAACCTGGGCACACGAAACCTGCCTGGGAAAACCACTCAGCTCTGCCAAAAACACCTTCTGTGTTTTCTTTGGCACAAAGTTTTCCCCAAACTCCGATATTTGTAGTCCCGAAGCTGCTTTTTAGTTTCCCCTTTGGCCTGGGACGTGGCCCTGGGGTTTTATCCCTGAATCCCTCGGCTGGGCAGGATTCACATCCCGTTCCTGCTGCTCTCTTGCTCTTCACAGGGATGAAGGAGAGGGTTAGGATGGGGCTGAGAGCTGCTGGGCTTGGGGGGGGCTGATAGCAGACCCCAGCATTGTCTTTGGTGCCCCCCTGAGCCCACCACTGCTCCTTCCACCTTCTTTTTGTGTGTCTCTCTCCAGAGCCGTTATTAAGGCCGTTTTCCCCACAGCCAGGCTAAGCCGTTTATCAAAAGCCTCCGTCATTAGGTTAATGATTCTCAGCAAATCATTTCATACACAGCCCGGTTCATCCAGAAAATGGAGCAGGGATGTTGACAGCTCGACCAGCTGCAGGAGGGACGGCTGGCCGAGCCGTGGGGTGCTCGGCACTGTTACACAGCTCTTTGATACCTTGCAATGTGCAACGTGCCCGGTGCCGCTCAGGACCCCGATCCCGGCTCCATCAGCACATCTTTGCCCGGCAGAAACAGCCCCACTGAGGAGCAGAGATGGTTTCTGGCTCCCTCCATCCCAACCTGGCACCAGGCATTGTGTCCTGGCACATGACATATTCATCACACTCACTGAGAAGCATCCAGCTCTGTTTGATGCCACAGGGATGGCTGGAGCTGGCAGCTGGGGTTCGTGAACCCACCACCCCTGCAGCTTCATAGGAGCGTTGCAACATGGCAGGGGGGCACCACAAAACAAGGAGGGGCACGAAGCAGCTTTGCTTCAGCTGCACCCTCCATGCTCCTGCTCCCCAGGCTGGGGGGCCAACCCACCAGCTCTCCCACGGCCACCAGCTCTCCGCAGGGATGCGACCCCTGCTTCTGCACCATGCAATACCGGGAGCATCCCCCCGGCAAAGCCCCCACCTGGGAGGAGCCCTGGGAGAGCAGAGGGAGGCGAAGGGCAGGGATGCTGAAAGGACAACGCAGGGTGGCTCGGCTCCCCTCCAAAACCAGGGACATCTCATGGACTGCAGCAACCAGAACCTGAGGACAAGGTCTATTTGCCCGCCAGCCCCCTGGGTGCTCCCTGTCCTGAAACCACCTCGTGTCATCACTCATGTCCCCGAGGCCACAATACCGCTTGCATCTCATAGCAGGCAGCCAGGAGCAGATTTGCTGCACCAGCACCGCATCCTGGACCGTGCAGCTGGGCTCTGAGGGCTTTAAAATGCAGTTTAGTTCTTCTGGGAAGGGGACATGCCCCAGGGGTCAGGGTGGCATCAGTTGGGTGGTGGGGAAGAATTCAGTTTCCAGCTTTCCGGGCCCAAAGAGCAGCTGCCCTTGCTGCTCCGCAGCACCGGCCTCGTTGGCATTCTCCGGCGGTGCTGCACACCCGGCGGGACCGGCAGCCGCTGCAGAGCCTGAATTATTCAGCTCAAGCAGGGCCCATTTGCTGATGGAGCAAGCAAGGACTCGGCTCTGTCGGGTAACCGTTCCTTGGGCGAGCTCCTGCGGCAGTGCCCTCCGTCCCCGTGCCGTGCAGGGCTGGCACGCATCCTGGTCCCTGGCCTCCGAGCTGGTCCGTGGCACCGGCACGACGTGGGAGAAACTCCAGATCTGCTGGCTGGATGCTGCTGTCATGATCTCAGCAGCAATAGATCCAGAGCATCAGTCACACCTTGTCCTGATAAGTATCTGTCCAAAAAACGTAAATAAAAAGCTGGGGGAAAAAAGACATAAATAAATCACCATGTTTAAAAATGCCCCTTTCCACACTAAGGTTTAAAAAGTTCCCCCCTCCCAGTGCAGATGTGTGCCTTCCTCCCCTCCACAAATTCATCAGCATTTAAGGAGGTGCAGTTTTAGGTCACCACATTCCCAGTCAGGCAAGGACTGGCCTTTCCATGAGCTAAAGCAGAGGGATGTGTATCCACCCCACTGTAGGTCTTGTCCTTTGGTGTCCAGAAAACCTCTGTGTCTGGGAGGGGGTCTAAGAGGTCCTGTGTCTCACCCAGTCCCCAGACGAGATGTGGGTCTGTCACCCGCGCTGCTGACAGCAGCATCACCGCCCGGCCCCAGGACTGCAGCATCCAGGGACTGACACAGGGTTCTGTTCCCGGGTCCACAAGGGAAGGAGCAGCAGCTACAAACCAAACCCCCCACTGATCATCTTCACCCCGACAGCCCAGACCTACTGCTCCAAGGAGGGGAGGGACCAGCGCTGGCTCCCTGCCACCACTGTGACATTGCAGGTGGCAATCATGAAGTTCAAGGTGGTCTCGGTGGCATCTTGGCACGTACCAGGTCGCCAAGCCCTAGCACTGCTAGAAACACTCTCAGCCTGG
Source organism: Leptosomus discolor (assembly GCF_034619465.1). Taxonomy (NCBI): domain Eukaryota; kingdom Metazoa; phylum Chordata; class Aves; order Leptosomiformes; family Leptosomidae; genus Leptosomus; species Leptosomus discolor. The sequence continues at coordinate 14,985,373 of NC_141406.1, read as the reverse complement.
GATTTATTGGGATTTCTTGGGACATGCCCATGATGGATGGCATGAACGGGCTGAAAATCAATCCAGGCATCTGCCAGCATCCGGCCTGAGCTGCTGATTCACCCAATTGCTTAAGTGCCAGGTGAACGTCACTCCGGCCCGAGGGATCTGAAGACGCTGCAGGTGGGAAGAGCGGCTTTTAAACCCATTTTTGCCAGCCCAAAGCTATTGAAGTGCCTGGGAAGGGAGGGAAGGCAGTGCCAAGCCCACCCCCATCCACCGGCGGTCCCCATCGGGGCACGTGTATCTTCAGCATCCTGGTTGTTCCCGAGTCCCTGGCGGTGGCTGGCAAGCCCCAACATGCAGGACAAGACAGTTCCTCTATGCAGGGACATGTCCCTGAGCCTTTCTTCTCACCCCCAGGAGCAGCTTGTGGCGATGCTCCTTGTCCACCTTGCTTTACTCTTTGGAGACTGGGTTGAGTGCTCCTTGGTTTGCGCTTGAGGAAGGTCCAAGTTTGTGGCTCAGCTGTTGTCACCTCTACTGTCACCCTGGGGACTCTCCTCCCCTGGAGGCAGTGCGCAGGTGGGGACAGCCTGCCAGGGCTGCTCCCCAAACCACAGGCGATGTCTGGGAAACCGCGCTGCCCAATATCTGCCAGAACTCGAGGGGCACCGAGCGGTCTTGCTGGTTTTAGTCCCCACCTTTGCAGACCTCCTGCTATCTGGACAGGGTTGAGCAAGCGCAGGGAGGTCAGTGGGGAGCCGTAAAGGAGCCGGTGGTTTCTGATTTATGCTACAATGCTTTTTCAAAGCATAATAAAACCACCGTGAAGTGGACATCTCAGGGGCAAAAAAAAAAAAAAGCTGAAGTGGAGGGAGGGAGCTGCTCTGCAAGTGCCGGTGGCTAAAGAGAGCTGGCAGGTCAGGGGGGGATAAGTAGGAGCGATGGTGGGGTCCTCCCCGTGCTGCTGGGGCAAAGCTGGAGGAGAGCAGGGCGGGAAGCAGAGATGGTGCAAGGTGGACCTTTTCGGTTCGGTCAGGGGAAGGACGTGTGACAGGCGGACGAATGGCCAAGGTGACCTGCCACGTCTCCCCTCCCCTGCAATCTGATGATTAAACCAACCTCCTGCCAACAGCCTTCAAAACCCTGTCCTGCCTGGTGCCGAGAGGCGCTGGCCGTGGGCCAGCCCGCAGCACCAGTGCAGGCGTGGACACATGCTAGCCCCCGGGCACACTCCGCCAAGGAGCCCCCCTGCACCCCCAGGGCTGGAAACACAGGTGAGGGGTTTTATTAAGCTTTTGGCTTGACCTGTGCCACAACGTCTATGACACCTTTTGCCTCCACCAGCCCGAGATGCCTTTCCAAAAGCAGGTCCTGGACTGGGGTACCATAGCCCAGGTTGAATGTCCCCCCAACACCCCAGGGACAGACCAGCATCTCCCCAGACCATGGCTCTCCCATGCAGCTGGTTGGCACCAGGACAGTAATTTTTAACTCTATTTTGGTGTAAATCCTTGTCTAAATTAAATGTCAGCACACTCCACCTCCCTCTGCATGCTGCTGTTCTCCCAAGCTCCCCATGTAGGATGCTGACAAGTGTTTCAGGTTGATTAGGAAAAGAAGACACAGGAGATAAACTAGGACGAACAAAGACTGCACCACCACCACCAGCGGCTGTTCCTATGGAATGGTGGCCCTGGTGCACCCGCTGTCCCCACCCCCGTTACGCTCTGCCCCGGGGACAGCAGCCAAAGCCCCGTCTGCCAGCGGCCACTTCCATGAGCGCAAGAAGATTTGCAACACCCTTGGTCACCCCATGGCTGCTGCAGGACCAAGAGGTGCTGGGGACCAGGAAGGCAAGGGGTAGCCAACACCATCCCTCGTGGCTCACAGGCTCTGCAGTGTCCCCCCCCAGCACTGTGCAGGTCCCCAACCTGTCAATCAGCATCTCCCCATGCCACCGGCAGCACCATCCGACAGGTATGCAGATTGCCAGGGCACAAATGCCTTCCCTGTGTCATTTTTCAAAGAATTAAATATAAAAAGACTCAAGTGCAGCTCATATTTCTGTGTTAATGTTGCTGCCAAATATTATCACGTCAACGTTGCTTGTAAAACAAAAGCAATCGATAACGTTCTATCTCCGGGAGAGCCACTCCAGCAGAGGATCACCCTCATGTGCACCGAGATATGCTACCTGCGCCTGCCAGCTCAGCACCAGAGCTTCGCTGTGCACCCCTGCACTGGGGACCTTCTGGGTTTTGTTTTCCCTTTTGCTGGGCTTTTAATCCCGCAGCTGGTTCATGCGCTTTTCTTCGCGCTTCTGTTTTGTAACAAGAGTTGCACCCAGCGTGGCTGCAGCCCAGAGCAGTCCGTGGGTCGGGATGATTAATGATGGGGAGACCACGGAGTGTTTAGAAGCTCGCACATGTTTCTGTGGCCGGGAGGGAAGGTATTTCCCCAGGAAGGGAGGAGAAGCCATCCTTTGGGTGGTCCAGCCAAAAGCAAGCAGAGGCAAGCCTGCGCTGGGTGCTCGGGGCCAGTGCAAGCCCCCGTCACATCCCCTTGCTGCTTTGAGCAAACACAGCCGTAAAAACCGAACTGTTTGCCTGTTGCATATGAAAACTGAGCTCACGTCACTCTGAATTATTCACGCTTGGCTCTGTTTTCACTAATATTAAAAAGCTGCTGTTTGTGGGAAACGTGTTCCTTTTTTTTCCCAGACACTGTTCCAGACGTTTCTGCTCAAGCCCTTCACCGAAGAGCAAGCTGGGGCTCAGCATTTCTGTTCCCTATGTCCAAGCAGCTCAAATGGAGAAGAAGAGGAAGAGGAATGCTAAGGAAGGGGGGCCAGAGCATGGCGAGCTCTTTCTCCTTATGCAGGCAGGGCACACGCACCTGATGGACAGCACAGGTCTGCTGCATGGGAAGCATGTCCTGTGTCACCACCGCCCCCATCACTTGTCTTTGTCCTGACTGACACGCCTTCTCTCCTGGTTGCCATAGGGGAGAGGTGAGGACCAGCCCGAGGTACGCCAGAACCCCACGGCATTGACCAACACAGCAAGTCCAGTGGGTAAGAGCATCACCCTCAAGCTCAGCTTTGCAAAACCTGCCCTCCAGGCCAGCCTTAAAATGATGATGGATCCAGGTCTCATCATGCAAAATGGGGCAAGGGGCAGGAATAAGATCCCCAAATCCTGGAATTATTTCAAGCCCATCTAGAGGCAAGCCTGGAGAGAAATCCTGGTCTTTGGAAAGACGGCGAGGCCAAGACTCCAGCTGCAGGGAGGCTTCCTGGCAAGGGAAGACACAATCCAGGGGTCCCAGCTGCTCCCCAACATGAGAGAAGAGGACCCCTGTCCTGAGACAAGCCCCTGCTCCCTCTGCTGCCAATGCTTTTCTGAGCATCCCCTGCGTTACTGAGCGTGGTTATCTCCACCAAGAGGTGGTTGATTTGGACAGCAGGGTGGCAGGACATTTCTGTGCACCTCTTGAGGAAAGGATTACTTTGGGGTAATCCTGAGCCTCCTGACCAGGATGCAGTGACTCCTACGTTAAAACTGCTTCACATATGGATACGGGTGGAAAAAAGGCTGGTGGTTCAGGACTTGCTAGAAACTGCTGCATGGAGCAGGCTGGATTCAGGGCCCTCAGGTATAAATACTTTATATTCAATATTTAGAGCATGCTTTGATCTGCTTTCCTCTGGACTGGCAGAATAGCTTTCACTTAGGCAGGTTTTCCTGCCTAGTTGTTTTCCTGCCTAGCTGTCTCAAAAGGGCTGTTTCTCTGAAAACTTTCCAGCTACCCGATCACAGCAAGTTTGCAAGGCCGGGTCATTAAATACACACCGAGAGCAGCAAATGGCCGGGGATGAAAGCGATGCCTGCACATGAACTCCAGCAAGGTGAGGGCAGAGCTGGGCGTTCCTTAACACCCTGTCCTTGGGGACGGGCAGAGCTTTGGAGATAAGGCACATGGCTGGGACACGCTGAATTCAGCCCCTGGAGATCCCACCTGCCTTTCACAACTGAGCAGGAGTCATGCATATCTGAATAATTTGGATTTTGAAAGGAAAATACTCTTTGTTAGCAGGCTGAATAAAGCCCTGATTCGCTGAGGCTCTTGAGATCTTGGCTGTGCCACTCAGGGTTTCCATGGCAGGGCTCTTATCAGGTAGATAACAATCAGCTATTCAGCTCTGCCTATCTGGCCCTTAATTAATAATGCTGACCCTCATCCCGGGAACAAAGAGGAGTGATAGAGACACCCATGAATTTCTTAGGCTCCTTCTCTCTCAAATTCATCCCGCCCTGTTTACAAATACCCTGAATGCTTCTCCTCAACGCCAATTCCCTTCGACCCAACTTTTTTTTTTTTTTTCTTCTTTTCATGTGCCAGCTCTTTTATTTTCCAGTTTTCACCTGATCAAGACAAGTCTTTTTTTTTGCTTTGACAGTTTTTGGAAGGAGCTAGTTTGCTGAGACTTTTTTTTTTTTTTCCCCAGCCCTGCCAGAAAACCTGAGAAATCAGTTATCTCTGCAACCCTAATGGATTCAGAGAACCTCCTCAGTTCTCTAAACGCAGATAACTGCAGTTTCCATCTTGACTCCAGCTGCTCCCAGGGGCAGCACAGCAGCTCTCCTGCCTGGAGGAGAGGGCAGCACCGCAGGCAGCCGGCTCTGCCTGTCACCTAAGGTGGGGGGCTTTGATCCATTGCCTAGCATCCCCAAAATGTATCTGAAAACTGCCCTCTGTGTGCTGCCTGCATCGTGGGGCGAGGATGCAAAAATGGGTTTGCATCGCCCTCCGTAGTGGTGACACCCTGGCAAAGCCTCCACAACCTCCCACTGCTTCTCAGCCCCCATCTCCTTTCCTACCAGGCCCACGTTCTGCAATAAACTGCTCCCAGCTAATATTAACTCCACCTGGATTGCAGCAAAATACGATTTTCCACCTCTGGCTCAGTGGAGCAGCAGGATGCGAGGGGCTGTATCAGCATGGCAAGGACTGGTGAGCCTCTTCCCACCCCCGTGGGGACTGTGGCCTGCTTCGGTGCTGCAGCACCCATTTTAGTCTCACAAAGGGCTCCCAGTCAGAATTTTCCCTTATTTGTTTTCTTACTTTCTGACAAGCCACCCCTACTTGCAACCATACATTTTAATCCAAATCTGATCGCAGTTTTGATTTTTTTAATCTGAGATGTCATATAATTTAGTCTGGTCTGACTAGGTTAGTGAGGGTCTCACCAAGGCAAAGATCGAGTAAGGACAGCCCACCTCAACCTTTGCAGACAGATGTTTTTAGGAAAGATGAGCTTAAAGTGTTGCAGAAATCACCAGATTTAGGATTTTAGGATACTGCTTGGAAGTCCCATACTTTTCCCATCTTGATTTGAATATCAAGAATTCTAATCAGTGGATATTAGTAGGAGAGATTAATGATTGTTTTGGGAAAATAAGTCTCAAATGGAATAAATGATCAAATATAAAATAAAATCTGTACTGCCAATGCTGCTAGCATACCCCTGTAAAGTCCCAGACCTAAGGTGTTTATTGATCAATAATCTCTTAGTGGTTAGAAACTAGGATAATGTATTGTCATCCATGATGTCCGCTAGCCAGGATTTATTATGGTACCCATCATGTATAATCTTTGAATCACGACCAAAGTAGGTACGAGCCAAGAGCCTACGAGCCAAGGACATGTTCCTTGACCAAACATGGCTAATTTGAGGAGTGGTCAAGACCTCCAACTCATAGACCACCCACCCAAATTACAGCCCCTACTCAAAAGGAACAACAGAAGACTATGACAGAGGCTGTGCGCTAATTTATGTCAGAAGTGAGAAGAACCAATCTTCGAGAGAATGATAATGAATGTGCATTGTATAGACTGAATATATATGAATTTAATATATAAATATTTGTAGATTGCAATGTGCAGGCAGACATCTTTGGGAAGGATCCCACGTCCCCCATGCGCATCGTTAATAAAGGACGTCTCTACTCATCTAACTGGATGTAGAGAAGTTTTTCTTACCCCTGCAGATTTGCAACAAAATCAGTGGCCTCATTTCCAGCATCACTGCAGGGAATGTCACAATATGGGTACTCACCACCCCACCTCCAACACCCAACCATCGCACTGGGCTGCATCCCACCCAGAGGGGATCCATCCCAAACACCCCTGTGAGCCCACAGAAAAGGCTGCTCGTTGGAAACACAGTCCCTAGGGGAAAGCTGTGGCTCCCAGTAGCTGAGATGAGCTTAGTGTGACAAGCAAGCTTTGGTCACAGGGTGCTGGTTGGAGAACAGCAAAGCCATTGGCCATGGGATGGCGGGAGTAGAGAGAAGAAGGTCAGACCTGCATGTTTCTAACTGAACACTACTTTCCCCTCCCAGCGTTGGCCAGCGTGGGGAGGCGGGCTGGGTGTGCAATTAGCAGGTACACAATTTTAGCACGGTTGAGCCCGACATCAATCCAGTTCCCGTGTGCCAGGGGTGCGGGGTGCTGTGCCAGACCACCCCATCGCAGACCAGCAGAAATACCACAACTTTTAGTGCATTCGTTATTCCGACGCTGTCAGCTGGAGACAGGTACACCTTCTGGGCCCTCTGCCTGTACAAGAAAATCACCATTATGCCCAGTTAATATCCAAGCTGTGATTAATCAAAATCCTCTGCTCCCCGTTCCAATTATGCTCACTGTTTGCCTGTACACCTGTTGTTACTTCTGTTTAAGTGTGAGCAGAGTCTATTGGAATTGGGGATTTATGGTAGCTGCCAGCCACTCTGCTCTCCAGCGGCAATAAGTTATATTCCTATTATGCAGCATGCAGTAAAAAAGGCTGATATTTATTCTTTGGAGTTTTCTTCCCCAAGAAAGTCACCGAAATTCATGCAAACGTTAAAATGTGGGTCTGTATTTTACAGGAGACGTCACCACAGCCACCAACGCGGCAGGGATTTGGAGGCAGCTCTGTAAGGCGGTCGGGAGGAGGTGAACATCACCTGAGCAACTTCACTGGCTTCTCCAGCTTGGGACCCAACGTCACCCTGCAGAAATGAGACTACCCAAAACCTCGGTTTTCCCCAGGGAAAGGCTTCATGGACTCTCCAGACCCCACTGCAGACTGTGTCCAGCCCCATGACCTCTCGTAAATGGTTCTGCAGTGGGCCAGTGACCCAGAGGAGTTGCTAGCACCAGCTCTGTGCATCTAGGTGAAAGAATAACAGTTTATTTTTAGGCTGAGCACCGGACGGGATGAAAGCCATTGATCTGAGCTCATGATTACATCGTTATCTGTGCCCTTCGAGATAAAGAGATTTCTAGCTGCAGGCTTTTTGAAAATCTGGGCTTGAAAGCGGATAGAAGAGGGATTTATTTAGTTGAGCTTCTCTATTTTTTAAGTGAAGTGTTAAATAGTAAAAGTTTGCTTTTATTTATTTTCTTTTTTTCCCTAGAAGATGGAAAACTGTGGAAGGTTCACCTCCTGCCCAGTGCAGCAGGAGAGCCCCTGTGCCCTCCTGACGCTGCAAGATCCTGCAGGACATGTTATGAGAGCTCCATAACATGTTCTTTTCATGAATTATATCCCAAGGAGAGAGAAGAGAGCACTATAGGATGCTGGCATGAGTTGGTCATTGGATGCTGCCATGACCTTCTGGAGCAATATGTGTCTTCGAGAGGAGCTGTTTCGCCACACACTGTATTTTGCATCTCCCGCTCCAGGAGAGAAGCAAGAGCCCAACACCTTGTCAACTTCTCCAGCCCAGTGCTCGTTCAGCAGGAGAGGTCTGCTCCACTCACCAGTCCTGTAGCTTTTCTTCTCTGATTGTACTGGCCACTCTCCAAGACCGGCAAGAGACCTGCTTCCATGTCAACTGCTTAGTGTGCCTGCTGTCACCCGTTTTACAGCCCTCTCAATGAAGAGCAAATCTGTATTGATTTCAAAACAACTAGAGCTGTAAATTACTGGTCATGACTGGCTTGGCCAGTACCGAGATGAGAATCTATTGATTCCACTAAGGTCTAAATCTAATTAGCACGCAAGGAAACTGGTTGGAACAGCAGAACGATTCAGATGTTCTGAGATGTAATTAAAACAGTAAAGCTACCTACAAAAGCAGAACATGCAAATAATGGTCCTGATCAAGCGCAATTTGCAATCCAAGGGCTTCCTTTTCAGAGAGGCTGTGAAGAAAACGGGAGCAGAACTATCAATCAGGGGGAACAAAGGACCCTCTCTTATCCCCACGGGTTCGCTCAAAATGCCTCTTTTTCTCTTTTGAAGCACTTTCCATTCAGGACTTCACAGCCAACCACAGCTGGCTCTGCCTTGCCCGGGATTAAACAAGGCGGCATCTTAATCGCAGGGGATGTGGGGGATGCTCACTCTGGTCCTCAGCCGGAGCTGGGTGGCCTCTCTGCTGGGACCTCTCAGCTGGGACCTCTCAGCTGGGACCTCTCAACTGGGACCTCTCCACTGGACACTCGCCCCACCAACACCAGGCGCCAACAGAGAGAAAGACTCAATGGGAAGCTCTCATGCTGAAAAACGCTAATAAAAGGAAGCTAAAGCTCAATCTGAAGGCTGCTGGACATCTCTGGGAGCTATTTTTTCAGAGGACAAAGACCCAACTATTTCCTGCCACTAAAGGTTTGGAAGAGAACATGCCTTAGCAGCAGAATAAGGAGGGGTTCAATCGGCCCCACTGTTCTCAGTAATTACGGAGATGGTGGTTTGCTCTTTCTTCCACCCACCCCACCTAAAACACCGCCACTGGCAGTCACTGGGAGCAAACACGCGTACAGCTTCAGCCTTTCTGGAAAATGACCCATTTTTCTCTGCTCAAGCCTCTTAGCATCCAGCATGACATAACCAAAGAGCTTTGTGCTTGTTATCCTCGCAAGCTGTCGCTCTCCTTGTCCTCTGAAGATGTGCCAACTCATCCTCAACAGGATAGCTCACCAGGAGCTAGTGTCGTTTTCCCCTTTTTCCTTGGAGTTTGCCCCCGAAGAGGAGATCACCTCAGACAGTTTGGTCACTGCTGTGTGTGTTTAACCTCTGGTTGTTTTCAGCCACAGTGAAATGTGTAAGGATGAAGCCTTCTCCTGACGGGTGGGAGAGCCCAGAGTCCTCATTAAGAGCGGTACATACAGGCAGCACCACACGACCATTTTAAATATCTCGGACATATGCTATGCCAGTCACTGCTGCTGGCTCTTACACAGACTCCCAAATTACCACAAAGAGGTATCTAACTTGCCATTTTGAACCTTTTGCTCCACGGTGAGTCCAGCTGACCACGGGTTGTTCTGGGGAAGGCGGTGCAGATCCCTCCTGGGCAATTATTTCCAAGGCAACTGCAACTCACTGTGATGGCACCTTGTCAGTGCAGACACCTCAGGAGGCTTTAAGTGCCCACAGACCTGTCTTGAAAAAACTGCCATGTGGCTGCAGGGAAACCATGGGTTAAACCTGCAGTGTGCGGGAGCAGGCGTGGGACTGGGGCAGCTCCCCAAGGTTGCCATCCATCCAGGCTCAGCAAAAAGCTTACGTGAAGACTGCCTTTGGGGGGGGGGCTACCATCACAATGGGTGCTCCTGAAGGGGTGAGGGGGTCCCACCACCAAGATGGATGATATTGAAAGGGTCCCACCACCAGGATGGAGGGTGTTGAGTGGACACTAGCACTGGTTGTGGGCAGCCTTCCGGCACCTCCTGCCCAACTTTCCCTGTGCCATACCTGGAGCATCAGTGACATCTGCTGCTGTCTCTGGGCATCGGCGCCGGACCCGCCAGGCAGTCACCCTTCCCTGCTCAGCTCCATCCCCACGGGCCCTTTCTGGGCACAGGGAGGATGAGGGTGTCCCCGGAGAGGCGAGGCCACCACCCGCACACCCCTGCCCAAGGCTGGAGCACAGCCACCACGGAACCACCACACGCTGCTGCCCCAGGGCCTCCCACCACCCCAGTGTGCCCTTCCCATTCCACCCAATGATCTGCTGGAAATTGAGCCCAAGAACGCCAAAATAAAAGGAAAAAAAAAAGGAGAAAGATTTTGCTTGGGTGATGCAGAAGCCAGAGGGGTGTTTTCCTGCAGTGGTGCAACAAGAGGGACTAGGTCCTTCTCTCCCAACCTGGGGAGAAGGGCTGGGGCATGAAGAAGGGCACCAGTGATCGGTAAAAGAACCCCGCCATCCAAGTTGGTTGCGCAGCACGTCTGTTTGTTACAGCTCTGCAGCGCTGGATGCAGCGAGGGTCCGGTGCCCTAAGGATGCTGCACCCCGAGCCGCGGTCATTGTCTCCTATTTAAAGCAACAAAACTTAATATATTTACGTATTTATCACTCTGTCCCGCTTTGGATGTAAATCAGATCTCCTCCCCCTTGCGCAAGTGCAGTCTTCCCCTTCGGGGGTCTTTTGGTGGTCTTGGGGAGGAAGTAAGAGTTCCTCGATAGTCTTCCTCCCGATTGTCCTTTTGAACCCATCCTCCAGAGTGCGCAGTTCAGGGGCAGCTGGGCAGTGTATCCCCCCCGCGACCACAGCTCAAGGCAACATCCCCCTCCGTGGTCACGGTCTGTGGCACCAAGACAATTCCTCCCCCATCCCCATCTCACCTAAAACAATGAAGCAGGCCTTGGAGGGATCAAGACCCTACTTGAGCACAATGAAGCAGGCCTTCGAGTGATAAAGACCCTACTTAAGCCCTGCCAAGGGCAGGGGGTTACACTCTTGTTTACCAAAGACAAGGCTAGCTAGCTAATATTGAAGAGACTAAAGCATATCACATATTTCAAAAAGAATATTTTCAGATATTTTCTACTTTCCCATATCACCAGGAGGTTCATTTCTCATGGGGTGGGTTTCCTTTTTGAGGGGACCTGCAGAAGTGCCAGAGCAAAGCAGCAACCACCGTGGTCTTCCCCAGCAGCACGTGCCCATCGCGTTCACACTCAACGAGGCACGAAGCAAGCGGGAACCCACGGGTGTCTTGCCTGTGTGGGAAGGATTTTGACCTAGTCTGTTCCCCAACACTCACATCATCCTCGTGACTCTCAGGGGTGCAGGAGAGCCAAGCAGATCTCTGCAGAGACGGGACCTCACCCCGCAGAGCAGGGGCTGCACCCTGCCCTCCCAAACCCCTCCTCAGCCTCTTGAACCTAACACAACTTTCCAGCACTCACAAGCCCACTGCAAATTCCCACGACCAGGATGACTGCCCACCCCTCCCAGCCCATGCCAAGGTTCGTATTCCCACAGGGAATGAAAGAAGCCAAAAATCATCACAGGTGTTTTTTTTTTCTTTTCCAACAGTCTCACTTTATTAGATACCACATCAAGAGAGGATGTTGTGCTGCATGCAGCGGAAGACTGGAGTATTTCTAGTTCCTGTGTAACATTTTCTTTTTCTCTCTATAGTTGTAAACTGATATTTTGCTGTAAAATCACTGCATGCGAGTTTGAATGCAAACAGCAATAGAAGAGGCTTTTTTTCTTTTTTTTCTTTTTTTCTTTTTTTTTTTTTTTTCACCATTCCCAATCCATATGTGCATGCTTTATTTACAACAAAAAGAAGTCATTCAGGGCAGAAATTACCATCAGAAAAACTGAGAAGAGGGTGGCAGAGATGAGGAACAATACCGAGAGGGGGATGGGCAAGTTGCACTTCATTTTTATGGGTGCAAAAAGATGATCTGAGTATCACTTGTCAGAAGGGAAAGCAGGCTGAGCAGAGAATGTCAATACAGGACTTGGGAAAAGGCAACTTTAATTGTTCTGCACATACAAGGAGGCTGGACTGCTGTGGGTCTGGGATAAATTAAGGAATTGCTAAGATACCTTTAATAAAAAAAAGAAAAAGAAAAAAGAAGAAAAAAAAAGTAATTTCATCCCCAGCCTCACATTTCCCCAGCACAGCTCAGAAGCGCACTGTGCCCACCTGCTGCTCCAAGAGATAGAAGCAAGGGCTGGGCAAAGGTTTTGGCCAGGTCCATCACTCTGGAAGGGAGGAGGGCAGCACCCTGCAGCCCAGAGCAGCGAACGCTCTGTCACAGCTGCACCAGACAGTGCCGGACACCGAGGGAAAGGATCCGAAAGAACCGGGTGGTTTCAGCCTGGGTCCTCTGCACAGCCCGTGCTGAGGGCAGCGTGGGACGTTGCCCTCGCATCAGGCTCTCTGGGACGTTGCACTTACTGGTGCAGTGTCGAGAACTGCGTGAAAGGGAGGGGAAAGCCACGTTCGGAGTGTCCTTTCCCATCGCACTCTTCTTCCGTGCATCATGCCCTGAGCAGCTCCCAGCTCAGCGGCCCTGCCGCAGGATGGAGTCCGGGGTGAGGGAAGAGCCTCATCAGCTGGAGCTGACTGGAGCAGAGGATGTCCATGCTGGTTTAGGTTTGCTTTCCCCATCTGCGGTCCAAGAGTGGCTCCTGGTGGAAAGCTGGCTAAAGAAAGGAGCTGGCAGCACCCAGCCAGGGCTGGGAGGGGGGGAAAGCAGACCTCCAAGGGAGTGCAAGCCCTTAGCTGGGCTGGGGAAGGGCTGCTCTGCAGCAGCATCACTCGGCACGCAGCGAGGTCAGCAGCACGCCGCGACATTAGCATCACTCAGCACGCCGCTCCCCACCAGCTGCAGAGAGGCTCGGTGTGGCAAGTCAGCACTCCGAGCAAAGGCTGCTGGGGGGAAAAATAATTTAAGAAAAAAAAAATAATAATAATACCAGGAGTAGGAAAATAGCTCATCTGATTCAACTGAAACAGCTCTGCGGCACAGCTGAGTTGAGAACACGCCACACAACAGCACGCGAGCAGACTACAGCAGCGGGTTGCAAGGGAAGTCATGGGACGACAGCGTGAACCAAAGGGACTGGGGCTGAGGTTTCACACGACATGCGCAGTGCGTAGCTGACCGGCAATATATTCCAGTAGTGCTTCTCGTGCTGCTATCGACATTGCTATGCTTGAGGTTGTCCAGAGACGGCGAACGGTACCAAACCCGATCAGCATCAGTTTGAGAGCGTCTTGACCCTCCCGCTCTCAAGAACAAATCAAACACTTCCAGACAATCATTAAAGTGCAGGTTGAAGATAATGTTTCCTGTGCAGATTTGGGAAAAAATCCACCCAAAACAGAACAAAACAAAAAACAACTCGAAGTTTGGAAGACCTCTAACTATTCCAGCTATTTTCAGTATTTGTGGTATTTTAAAGCAATAATCCTTGCACACATCAGCTAGGTGGTGGGAAGTATCTTCTCCCTCGCCTTCCCTCCTGCATGTGGTAGGGCAAACGGTTGGAGGAGGAAGGGTAGTCTGAGGAAGGCCCAGGGACTGCCCTCGGGGTTCAGCTAGTCACTACTACGCAGCTATGACATGAAGAGGAGGTAGTCACAAGCCTGAAACGTGGGTAGGCTCCTACAGCAACGGAGCGTGTGAGCTCCTCGGGCAAAAAGGAACCGCACGTGGCGGCTGGAAACGAACACAAACCAACCCAAATCTCTGTTTTCCTGCAAGCAGAGTGGCACCCTATCTCTCGTTGTTGTATTATTGGTGGATCTTCTCAGCAAAGGACGTACCACAATATTGCTTAAGTGTACCAAACCAGAACTAAAGCTCAAGCAGGACTCGCAGGATTACATCAGTGACACAGGCTTTAGCCTAATCACAACAACACAGATACCAGGCTACAGTTATGACCCACACCAAAGGCAAACAGCTTTTTCATTATTGCAACTGAGGTATCGATATCACACAAGCAGAACGGGCCGATGCTCCGACACCAGCACTCAATCCCACCCCTACACCGGCCAAAAGCACGGCCAGGCTGGTGGCCACGCGTCCCGCTGGGAGAGAAAGGAGCCACAAGCCGGTGGTGATGGGACGAGCCACACGAGCGGAGGCTGGAGGAACACAGAGCACCGCGCACACAACAGGAACGCTATCACGGCGTGCGTGAGACTAGTGAGAAAGAGGAACAGTCGGAGGGTAACTATTGCTTGACAAAAATTACACACCAGGATAATTCAATGACCCTGCCAAAAAAAAAACAAAACCAAAGGAAGTGAATATAAAAGATCTGGGTTAATTTTCAGGTGGAGTTGAGGACAGAGCACAGAGGAGGCAGAGGAGTGTTGCTGCCCTGGGACCAGAGGCGTGTAGCAAGGCGTGACTGCGCTGGAAGACGGACATCAGAGATCTACAGGGGCTTGGCAGAGGATGGGCCGTTTGGGGAGGTTCGGGTGGTGGCTCCCTTTAATCACTGGCAACATGGTTCTCGTTTTGGAGGGTGTGCCAGCGTTCAATCTTCTTGTCCTTGTTCTTCAAACACTCATACCAGTGTTTCAAGCGCTCCCCCTTAGCCGTAATGCCGAGCTGACAGCCGCCTGGAAGAAAGGGAGGAGAAGAGGCATCATGGTCAGAGATGATGCTGATGTTCCAGTAAACCACTTCCATGGGGACAGACCCTATGTTTGGGGTATTCTTCTCCACCTCCTGGATTTAAAACCTCAAGAAAACAACTAGAGATACTCTGCCTGCACCCATGGGATGCTGGAGATGGGGCAGTACAGTGGGTATGCTGTATCTGATGGCCTGATACGAGCACCCAACCAACCTGCATGGTCCCACCTCAAAGCTCAGCCTGGGGTTCCTCACAGGGCAGGTGACCTATACATCGCTCCCATACAGCAAGAACTGTATCGGGCATCAAAACCACACCCAGAGCGCAGAGACTTGCAGCTCACCGATGTAATCATTCGATTTTCCGATGTCATAATCCCAGACAGAAATGTCCAGTGACTTCTTGGCCAGATCGCTGTGTTTTATATCATAGAAGAACTCCTGCAGAAGGAGAACACCCATGTCACCCCAAGCGCCCCAGGAAAATACATCCAGAAAGCTGCAGTTAAGGAACTGCAAATGATCTCTCTGTACAGCCTGAATTCAAAATCCAATAAGAGAATATTTAAAATACACTAATAAGAAGCAAATGCCCCTTCCCTGCAGCACCTCTCCTCCCAGGACCACAGCTCACTGCACAAACCCCTGAGCTGAGCTCACCCCTTGTATCCAAGTGAGAACTTTGCAGGAGTCCCATCAAAGCAGCAGCAGCAGCAGCTGCAGGACACCCCGGGGATGCTCATCCCACCCACGTCCGCGGCCGGGGTGACACGGAGTCGGCAGCACCAGCAGCAGGGAGGTTTTGGTGTGCACGGTGCTGCCCAGCACTGAACTGGTGAGATCTCCCATGGCAAAGCCCTTCCTAAAATATTCCTGGGTGCAGAAGGGGGAAAGATGCTCAAGTGAGGAGCCGAACCTCGTGGAGTTTGTCTTCTACCTCCTCTGTACAACATGGTAATTAGCTAAGTTGATTTAATAATATAAAAATTACATCCGTCCTTACCTCATTAAACTCAGGATTCAATGTTTTCTTCTTAATCTGTGTCTTGTGCTTGGCCTTTTTTCCCATGTCAGGTTTCAACCAACTGGGGGCAACAGAAAACAGCTCAAAACTCAAGTGCAAGAAGAGTGTGAGCTTCTAAGCTAAAAAAAGTGAGGTTTTGAGATCGAAAAAAAGCAACTAAAGGTATCTGAGACAAAGAAATGGGTTAGCCAGTCTCCCTTCCCACCTTCTAAAATTATCTAAAATAAATCTAAAATGAGTAAAATCCTGAAGACTCTTTTTTTCCCCCCTGGATTGCCAGACGAGACATGGGAAACCATAAAGACCTGCCTTGCACAGAGGGCTGAGCTCAGCAGAAACCTTTCTGGGGAAGCATCTCCTGCTCAGAGCAGCTGGGTAACATTCAGGCACCAGAAAGCAGCGAGCCTGCACACGCGCTACTGATGTCCCTCCAAACCATACGCTGGTCCCAAGCCTTTTTTTTCCCCAAGCCACGCTAAAAGAAACGGTTGTAGGTGTTTTACAGAGCAAAAGCAGGTGAACTCTGCATTTCGCTGGGGAGGAACCTGCCGAGGCTGACGGGGGGAGCAGCTGAAACAGTCAGGGAATACAGAAAACGAGCAGCCGGGTTGGCTGCCAGCAGGCGAGGGCGATTGCACGGGCGGTCACCAAGCCTGGCTGCTGGAAAACCCAACAAAGAGTGTGTGAATGCATACAGAGATGGGGAGAGATACGGAAAAATAAAGACATAAATAGCCCGTTAGTGTTTAATACTGTGCAGATTAATATACCCAGCCAAGGTGGGTTCACCTAGAGAGTGTGGGAAAAAAATGAGGGGCTCGGGCTTCGCAGCCTGGCTGCAGCCCCAGAACTAAATAATAGAGTTGGCATTACTTAGATCTACATTGAAAGTTGGTTTAAAAATGGAAAGCCACCATCTTGTGTTTGTGGGAATGGAAAATACAAAAAATGAGAGAGACTGATAAGAAAAACTACTCAGTTCCACTCAGCTACAAAAAGATGTGCAAAATGTTCAACACAAGAGTTATCGAATGACTTCTAGGGAGAATACAGGTTTTGTTCCTGAAGGCAAAGAGAAACCAGCAATGAAAACCGATCTGCAGCCACAATCACAACCAAGAATGACTGCAGGGCCCTCTCCATGTTGCAGGTTCGAGTTAACACGATCTTATTCCCGACAAGTGCTGCTCCCCCATCACCTGCCTCCGCAGCCGAGCGCACCAACGGGTGTGCTGTCACTTGAGGAGAGCTGCTCCACGTCGCAGTGAGACATTGCCAGCACAAACTGCAGCAAACACCGCTCTCTGCATTAATTAAGCTGATTTGTTTGCAGCAGAGACGTGGCACGGGACAGCGACAGGCACAGCAGGGTGATCCCTGGGCTCCTGGCTATAACCAGCATGGGGGCTTTTGGGACAGCAAGCGGGGCGCGTGCTCCTCATCATGCACAGAGGGACATCAAGCCACCTTTGCCCTGCAGGCGTGGTGGGTCAGAGCTGGGGAGAAGGACCTCTTGTTCTCCAGCTCTGCAGCTATAAGGTGGCTGTTGGGTCTGTGCACTTGGGAACCTACGAGGAGTGGATGAACCTAAGGGCTGGGTCAGCCTCCCCTAGCTTCAGCCATGGCAGGGTCACCCAAGCAGAGCGTTACCACCTTGCACGGGCATCACCGGTGGGCAGCTCAGCCCTGCATGAGCTCTCAAGGTGCTTGGGAAAGGTTCTCGTCTCTCCAGTGGTTTTGGAAGGAGCTCTCAGCCCATCAGCTACTGCCCAAGGACTGTGGGTGGCTCCATGACCACGCGTCACCGCACTGTGCCAGACCCAACTCCCACTTACAGTTTAACGAAAGGGTCTGAGTATCCGTTGGCATCCATGGCCGCTAAATGCACACAGCGCACGATGCCGACAATCAGGCCGCCCTGCTGGGTGCTGTACATGAGGGACACAAGGATCTTCCCACGCTCCTCCACATCCCCGCCACGATCTACCTGCAAAAGGAAGCGACCAGAGATGGGGACACAGGGGCTGAGCGAGGAAGACTGTCAACTGCAGAGCAGATGAGACAAGACGGAGACAAGAGAACCTTGTACCTCCATGAGGGGGGGACAAAAACAAGGTGCTCGTACATAAAAGATGGAAACAAGCATGGAGCATGTCATCCCCCAAGGACTCTTACCTCCTCTTCATACAGTGCCATCCCACGGGACGAGCCCGTTGTTCCAGCACGCTTCGTCTTGGATGGGGAAGAGAAAAAGAGAGACCACCATGAATGACTGCACCTGGGAGAGGCACCATCCTACAGCAAAAAACACCCCCGGGAGCCCAGCCCAGATCTTTTGCTAGAGTGGAAGGGGTCTCAGGTACATTCATCTGCTCCATCAGCCTCCACCGCAGCAGACTCAGCACCTCCGCCGCAGCACCGGGGAGCAGAGCTCAGGGACGGAGCAACCTGCCCTCTCCTCTATAGTGACATACATCAGCATAAGCTGGCGATGCCAGCAGATCTGTGGCCACCAGGGGGGTCCCCAGAGTCAATTCCCCTGGAGTCCCACCACGCTTTTATCTCCTGGCCTTGACATGTCACATCAGCCCAGACACGGGTGGGAATCCAGCTCCTAAAGAGGCCAGTGAAGTCAGGCACCTACAGCTCTTGGCTGGTTCCAGCTCCAAGCTCACCACTAGCTCCCTCACGTGCCATTTGTTAGCAACCTCAACAGTAATGGTAGCAGAAAGAAATTTCACAGAAACTCACTGGTATTACTCTCTCCAAGCAGATGTTGAAGTTCTTTTTCTGATTGGCTTTGAGTTTTTTCAAGGAAACTCTAGTTTCTCCAATAAACTCATTGTGGCCAAATTTGTCTTCATCGCACACAGAGATCCTGAAGGGAAGAGGAAAGGTGAACATCAACCAGGCTGGAGCAGTACCTGACTCCGGAGAACACCACCACTCCTACAAGGGCACTGCTCAGGGATGGACAAAGCAAAGCCCCACCAAAGCCTCCACCCATCTGGCTCGCCTCTCCAAAAGCAGTCAGAAAACTGAGCTTCTGTTTTGCCAGAAGAATCAACCTTTTAATGTGTGCTCTGCAATGGGGCAAGAAATCAAAAGGTGGAAATTTCCTGTAGGAGAGAAATGCCAAAAATTTTTAGAGAAATGTAAAGGTCTTGCTGGGACACTGTCATATGCAATAGGCAAATCTCTATGCCGATAAGAATAATAGTAATGCCAATAATTTAATATTAAATGACAGGGTCAAAATGCCTTTCTTCCTCTTTTTAAAAGGACCATCAAAATTGGCATGTTCATGTGAAGCGTGTCGATTTTGACCAAAAACTCTGCACTTCCAGGTGCCCCATCAACACCTGCTGCTGGCGCCCTCCCGAGGAAGGCTGGCTTGCAATGCTCCCTGCGTGAGACCCATGGCCCCTATCCCACCTCACCACGGGATATCCCAGCTCCTCTGCTTGCCTGAGGGTTTTCCTTTGCATGTCCTCATCTGTGATGCCGTGGTACACCAGGGTCTCATTCCACACGGGGTTACGGGTGTTGCGCAGCGTCTTCGTCCTCAGCTTATTTGACTACAGCAGCAAAACAAAACAGGGCATAATTACACCCCTGAACTCCTCCCCACCTAAATTTAGGCTCCTGGCAGAGGAGTGTAAATTAGATGCTCCATCACTTCTGGCTCACAAGACGTGGTTCGACTGGGGCATGGAGGACTCTGAAGGACATCACCGCTGCCTGCTGAGGCTGTCGCAGCGATGAGGCATCAACTCCAGGTGAGCATCACTGACCCGACAAGGTGGACCTTTATGTAAGCATCAGGGACAGTTGACCGCAGTGGCCAGGGCAGCCTTCACCACACGGCTTTTTTTCACTGTCTGGGGTCTAGTCCCTCAAGGACACTTGTACAAAGAAAAAGCTGCACAGGGCAGGCTGTGCGGGGCTTCGGTAACAGCTTTTGTGGTCTACAGGGGATGACGGCTTGGGAAACGAGGAGCTCTGTCGCTTGTTCATGTGTCTTTTTAAACACACATGCAAAATAAAAAAATACTAAAGATGAGCAAACAGGAGAGCAATAGAAATCAAAGCAATTCCCAAGATCACACCTTGATTTACTCTGCACAAGACCAGAAAAGTCCCTGCACTTAAAATAAACCTGTAGATATCAATCCAATGGTTTTATTATCAGTTTTCCCCCTTGTTTTACGTTTAGTTCCTCTGAGCAAAACTCTGCTGCAGGAAAGAGCTTTGCAGCCCCTGAGCAAGGCTCCAGCATGGTACACCAGGGTCTCATTCCTTCCAGGAATGACCAGGGTGGTCACCCCTTCCTCAAAGGTTTCCCCACCAAGATCAGCTTAGCAGGTCTGGTGACAGATTTCCCGGCCTTTCTTTGATGGAACAGAGTCAGGGTTTACTCTTCACAGCTCTAACGAGAACATGCTGCAGCTTCAGAGCAAATGGATTGTTCAAACTCCATTATAATTAGGGGTTTTTGTCAGATGTTTTGTGATGCACTAACAGTGTCGCCTCCTCTGGAGCTCCCCTCCATCCCTGAGCAGATCCCTGCCTGCAGGGTGAGATGCTCCTTGGGCAGGGAACATCTGCAAGCATCATCACTTTTCAGAGATGCCTCCCAGGTAAAACAGCAGCAGTGTGCATGGAGAAATCACGGTGAGAAAGTCTAAGGCAAGGAAGGGACCTCAGGGGGCTTTGAGAAACCTCTGCTCCAACCCCAGCCCAAAACACACCCAAATCAGGCAAAGCCTCACCTTGCTGGCTCCAGGCAAGAGGTGCAGTTTGACGTAGGGATCTGCCAGCCCATTTGAGTCCATTGGTTTTAAGCCCTAAAAGATAATAAAGAAAACATGAGACATGAATCCTCCTTAAGCAGAGCCAGGGAACAGAAAAATCTACCCATGAAGCAACTCAGTGAAAAGAAAAAGTGTTCATCAAGCCAAGAGCCTCATTCTCTGCCCCGAGCAGGTGTGGGTGCCACAACGGGGTGAAACACCAGACCCACTCCAGGAAAAGCCCCACAGACCCTCCCAGCCAGGAGCAGCAATGCCAGCAGGGCTGGGCTGGGTCTCCCAGTGGAGCAGCCTCTGCCAGTGGCCACATTGCTTCCATCCCCATTGCACCAGACAGACTTAAATTGGTGAAAGAAAGGGAAAAAAAAGGCGACCACTCACTTTGGCCTTGATGAGGGTGCAGTGCAGGGAGCTGTTCTCCTGGTCGTAGAGCAGGCTGAACTCCAGCGCTCCCAGCGTAGCTGACAGCGAGAGAGAGAGAGGAGGAGGAGTTGTAAACAGGTCCTCGTTAAAACCCCAGCCAAAAACTGCATTTAATCAGCCCCGATTAGTAATAATTACAAAGATTTGCGGTTCAAACGCAAAAGTGACTTAATGCACGTGAGACTGCGCTGGCGTCAGCCAAGTTGCCACACGCAAATCCAGCCAGATTCACGAGCTCTGGTCATCAAAGCTTTACAAAGCTGGAACAGCCCAGGGACGGCAGTTCAGGGCTTTTGAGCTGACTTTAATATTCACCAGGTAAAGGAGGATGTAACCCCACAAACCCTTTTCGGGGCAATGCTGCCCCAGGACCACCCCAAGGTGTCTCAGCTCAGCTGGCCAGCATCTCCTCCCAAGGCTTGGGGCTCAGTGTTTGCCCTTTGTTTTGACTCATTGGAAACCAGCTCATGCTTGACTTCACGTGCTCACCAGGAAAAGGTCACAGGGATGAAGAGTTAGCACAGAACTTCAGCTGGGTCCATCTGCTCCTATACAAGAACAATTTCCACACCCGCTCCTGGCCCAGAGGGGCTCTTCCCATCCTGGGTGGGAATGGGCAAAACGCTGCCCTGCCACGCGTGCTTGCCCCATGCAGCAAATTCCCTCATTAGGGGAGCAAATGTCTGAATGCCAAGATCTCACGGTGTAAAAGTATTAAAGCCATTCCCTACAGACAGGTCTGGTGGCATTTCTGGCAGCGAAGGATGCTCTGGCAGAAAGAGGCAGCCGCTACCGGGACTCAAAATTTGGGAACGGGAAGGTTGTGCGCGCACAGAGCCCAAACCCTCATGTGTCAGAGGTCAGTGCACTCAGGGCAAACCCAACTGAAGATCCCACGAGCTGCGCTGAACTGACCGAGCAGGGACAGCCCGCGAGACCCTGCCCCGGCTCTGAGCCCCGCAGGGAAGCAGTGTTCCCCAAGGACCCTCCCTGCCAGAGACCCATGACCTTATTGCGCCAGTCACGGTCCCGCAGCAACCACCTCCTCAAAATCCCAGATTTCCCAAAGAAACCTCTCCCTCCCCTCCGGCCAGGCATCCTGGATACATACTGCCTTCGTCAGAGTCGTAGCTGTTGGCGTCCTCCTCCTCTTCCTCCTGGGGTGGCTGCCGCAGCGGGGCAGTGGGTGCCGGTGGGACGGCAGGGGGCTGGGTGAAAGCAGGGGGCTGCCGGGCTGGCCTCTCCTCTCTGGCAGGGGGCACAGCATAGCCCCCTCCTCGCTCCTCTCTGGCAGCAGTGCGGGCTGGCTCCGGGGGTCCCAGCGGCGGGCTTGCTGCGGGAGGGACCCCGTTAGCCCCCAGGCATGCTCTGCCCCCCAGCCCCTTGCAGGCAGCCGAATTTTACCTTGTCTCTCTGGGAAGCGGCCGGCCACCCCAGGACCTGGTCTTCCCGCTGCCGGCAGCACTGGGGACAGATGCAACATTACTGGGATGTTCACCCTCCATCCCTTTCCTACCCCAGCACCGGCGCTGCCCCAAGCAGGGGGGTCCCTGCCCATGGCAGGGCATTGGGGTGTCTGCCCTGCCCAGAACCAAGCATCCTGGCCGCATCCTCATCACATCCTACCTGGTGGGGCTGCTGGAGCAGGACCAGGAGCGGGGCTGGCAGTGGCTGGTGGGGGCGGCCGCGGGGCTTGCAGGGAGTTGGCCCGCTTCACACCTGCGAGGAGAGGGGGGGATCAGCAACAGCGTTTTGGACCCTGGGAGCTTTGCCTGTGTCAAGGAGGGGGTTACAGCCAGAATCGGCTGGGGAAGGGCAGTGGAGAGGAGAGAGGTTTGGCTGATGATGGATGGAGGTGGCCAAGATAATGGCTGAGCCCCACAGGCTTTTGGGGTCAGCACTGCAGGGAGCGGGTGCAGCCTGGGCTGGAGCAGGGAGTATTTCACTAGGGGGACCTCGTGCTGTGCCAATCCTGCCTGCAAAAGAGGGGGACGCATGAGAGGTAGAACAAGGAGGATGGATGTAATTGCAGCCAGGCACTGGTCTGAGCTGGAAAGTGAATGAACCCATAAGCATTGCTGCAATACCCCTCACACCCCTGTCCCCCTGCATGCCCAGCCGGCAGCAATGCCCCACGACCACCACTGCACAGCATGCCCCCGGGGTGCACGCACATCTCAAGGCAGGGTTCCACCTCCAACAACAAGGGTTAACCACCCAAACACGAATTAAAACACTGGCTCCCCCCCCAGGCAGCCCTGAATGCCCTTCTCCAGCCATCACCCGACTATCCTGCCATTGAATATTCCCTTCTTTCCCAAGGAATTAAAGAGGATTTGGACATTTTCCAGACATATTTCGCTTCACCAGTTAAATTTGCAAGCTCAGCTTCTAGATGAAAAGTGGTCTTTGCAAGTCCCAGGTGCCTCCAGAAGGGGACAGGCAAGGATCCAGGTCCCACCAAACGCTGTCAGCCACTCGTTCGTACCACAGCCATTTACAATCGCTTGGAGCACATCAAATTTTCACGAAACCAGAAACGACACCTCCAGCCAGGCCCCACCAGCAAAGCATGGGTTCCCACAGGCTGGCCCATGCCTGCTCCTTCAGCAGGGAGGTGGGGGCATAGCAGCATGAGAAATGCTTCTACTTAGGGTCCCAATTTGATTGCATTTCATCTCTGCTTAGAACAAGCCTGCTAAGGGCTGAGCCCGCTCTGCTCCTCACGGCTCTTGCATCGTGCGTGGGCCTTTTCAAATTCATGTCCTGTGGGCCATAAGATGCCCCTTTGCAGGGAAAAGCACGGCAGAATCGTGCCTCTCCTCCCTGCAAAGGGGAAGGGACCGGGATCCCCCTCCATGACTCCCCCCGACCCCACTAACACCCCGGACCCCCCCTGTCAGCAAACCCCACGGAGCCGCTGCTCACAGCTCGTGTAAAACAGCAGGCGAGCCGCGCGGGAGGCAGGTGAGCGGCGCTCCGCAACGCGCAATCCCTCGGCGTCGCTCAGTGCTGCACGTCGAGCGGCGACAACCCTCGCACGGCGCCTGGCTTCGTGCCCCCCAGCCCTCTCCTTCCGAGCCCGCACCAGCACGCAGGAGCGCAGCTCTCACCAGGGCTCCTGCTGACCCCGCTCTCGGCAGCGTAGTCGTGGCTGTCGGCGTCCCCGCCGGCGTGCTCGCTGCCGCACGGGCCCGGCCTTCCCTCGGCCGGCTTGCGGCCAGGCGCAGGGTAGCTCCCCCGGGCAGCCGCCATCGCATCGCTGCCTGCAGGGAGAGCGATCAAGGCAGCAGTGAGGCTTGCGCCCCGACCACCCACCCATCCCCAAAGCCAGCCCTGAGAGGAACCGCTTGGGTGACGCCCAGCCTGGGTGTCAGCAGCAGGAGGAGGAGGATGGGTGGGACTGCCAGCCATCCGGCACCTGCGGGGCGACAGGAGGGCTCTGCGCCATCAAACCTGCGCACAGTGGTTGGAAAAGCCCAAAGGACATCCCAAAGGACACGGCAAACAACAGGGACACCAGGAGACACAAGTGCCCCACAGGAAAACGAAGCCAGAGGCATCTATCAACTGGTCCTCAGCACCCATCAAACAGCTAATGACATTCCAGCTCCACGGTCCCCAGGGCAGGGGGATCATATTATCTTTTTGCTGATCACCTTCCATTTATTTTCGAGACAACGGTGACAGCTGCCTTTGCCTCTCACTTCCATCCACCCAGCAGCGGCCGCCCCAGCAGATAAATCCCAGCCACACGCTCCAGGGTGCCGAGACCACTTCACGGAGATAAATTGCAACCCGTGGATGTGACGGAAAAGGTCTCGGCGCTCACCTGGCTTGTGCTGGAGACGCCAAGTATAAATCTTTGCTTTGACATAAATGGGATGTTTATCCTTGGCTGGGCTCTCAGGGTCACCAGGCACAAGGAGAATGCAAAACGCAACAGATTGTGGGTGGGGGAGAGGAAGGGGGTAAAAATGCTGCGATGCTGAAGAGGAGGGAGGAGGGGAAAAGAGCATCCGCAACCAGGAGCCCCATGGAGCAGAAAGAGCAATTCAATAAATGATTTTCCAAGGGAGCTCTAGGAAAATCATGGGCACGTCACGAGCATGCTGATCACCGGGAGGGAGCTGCGGAGCCTGACTAACCCTCCCCGACTCACAGGCAAGCCAGTGGCTTGATAGGAGCAGCCTGTTGTGGGGCTGGGAAGCTTAACAGCACCAGGTACCATCGCCATTAAATAGTCTTAATTAAGTGGTTTCCCCAACTGCTGCTGCGTGGGAAGATGAAGATCGTTGCTCGGCACAGCCAAGGCTCAGCTGGAGCCCCCCACCAGCGCTGCGAGCTGTAGCAGGGGCTGTGACTGTGCCTGGGTATCCCCCCCTGCAACCCACTGTGGGTACCCCCGCAGGGGGCTCACCCCAACACCAGCACCCAGGATGCACCACCACGGCGAGCGGTGCAGCAGGGTGAAGGGAGCACAGCTCGGCACAAGGCTCTGCCAGCCGCCCTGCCCGCAGCCCACCCGACACGGAGCAGAGCCCCCCGGCAGCCACAAATCAAACACGGCCCCGGGAACCGGCCGTTAAAACCGACAGCCATCAGCCAGCTGGGTTATCGCTGCCACCACAGAGCCGGGGCTAACGGGAGGGTGGGATGGAAGGGACCGCTCCTGCAGTCCACCGCTGCCTCCTCCACGCAACCAAGGAAAGGGAGAGGAAGAGGAGGGTTTGCAGCCCCTGGGCTGCTCCCAGCCTGGTCATCGCCTGCCCAGGAGCGGCTGGTGCTGGAGGCGGGGGCAGTAATCTCATCGCCTCAGCGCTCCGAGGATGAGCTGTGAAACTGGGGGCTGTCATCCCAAATTAACTCCCAGCAGCACAGCCAGTCCGGGAGCAGGAGGATCCTTGACCTGGTGCCACCAGCAGCACCCAGGGGCTGTGGGTCTGGAGCAGCACAAGCCATACAGGAGGTTAGAACTTGGGTAACAATGGCAAGGAACGTGGCTTCACCCCGTAAGCAGGAGGCACTACCGGCTGCTGCTAACGCAGCCCCCTCGGCTGGCATCGCTGTTAAATACGTCAATGCAGGTAGAGCCTCGGGGGGCTGCGAGTGGCAGGGGGGGTGGCAAGGTATAACCATAAAAAAAAAAAGACCGCAGCATCCTCACCTTGCTCTGGTACCCATGCACGGCACAAACCTGGGCACAGGGCACCAGCACCAGGAGCTTTGGTGGGGGAAAACCAGCATGGCCAGAGCAGAGCAGCTTGGCGGCTCCTCCATCCCTCATTGACACGCACAAGCCCCCCCGCAAGCCTCCCAAAGTTTCCACGGGAGGTTTTGTAAGGACTACCATTAAATAACCAGAAAAACACCTGCCAATCACCAGCAGCAGCAGGAAACGACACCTACGGAGCCAATTCTGCTCAGCGCTTGCGATGGCAGCGTTTCAGCCCAGGCGTGTGCAGTAGGTTGGGAAGCCCCAGAATAACTCCGTCCCCACGCAGGCGGTGGCAGCAGCAAGGAGATGGTCCTCCTGCTGCAGCCTCCCGTGGGAAACCCAGCGGGAGAACACCACGGGGAAAGGAGGGATGGAGAGAGGGGGCTCAGCACAGGCAGCACCGAGGCAGAGGCACAGGGGAGGGTGTGAGCACCGGTGCTTACCATCGGAGTCCTGCTCGGCCGGGGGCCTGGCGTCTGCCTGGCCTTGGGGGGCACAAACAGAGCAAGAAGCGGTGAAGCTGCAGCCCACCCACCCCGCCAACACCAACCCAGGACGTGCCGCCGCTCTTTCCCCACGTTTCCTTTTTTTAATTCTTATTTTTTTCTGGGCTTCTGCATCACCACGTTCATACCCAGGCGCTGCACGAACCCCCAGCTGGGCACTCCACACCCCCACCCAGGGCTGTTTGGCTTGAGGATGTCCCTGCAAACCCAACCATCCTGACTCAGACAGCCCCGAGGAAGCCTCAGCAGGAAGGAGGGGCGGCAGGACGATTTCTGCACCCTTTAGAAAACAGGCAGCGGCTACACCGCTGCTCTGGATGCTTTTTTTAGGGGCTTGCCCTTGCACACGATGGGGAGGAGACCCAACACCTCACTGGCAGGACCCCTATTGCAATGAGGGAGAGGGTCAGCACCCTGCTGCCACCTACCTCGGGTGGGCGCGCGGGAGGGGAGTTTCGGGTCCTGGGCGGGTGGCTCCGACGGGATGGGCTCGCTCGGGGCTTGAGGTCCCTTGTTCTTGCTGACGGGCATCGGCTGGGGCAGCACTTGCTTGGGCAAACCCTTGAAGAACCAGGCACCGGAGCGCTTCCACACCTGGGGGGTGCAGGCAGAGGGGTGGCACCCACATCTCAGGGGGATGCTGGGTGCAGACCTGGAAGTCTTCACCCCCCTGCATCACGCACAGAGGATGTACAGCCCTGCACCCCGCTGCCCATTCTGCTAATTAATTAACCCTTCTGCTCACTGTAGGTGGCAGGGAGCCAGTCTCTGGCCACAACAGCCTCTTCAGCCCCAAGACTTTGTTTTCAAGAAAAAAAAATAATGGCATTTTATCCAGAAACAAGATCATCCTCTAAGAACCAGACTCAAGCAGCTGGGTAAGGTTTAACGGTGCTGGGGGACGGGCTGAAAGTCCCTGGGAGCATCCCCCAGTCTGAAGCTGGTCCTGTCTGAGAGGTCCAGAGTGGGGACAGTGCAGAGGGTAACACCAAGGGCAGGGACTGTGCCCCAACTCCAGCACAAATAACACCGCTCACCTCCCGCTGCTCGCTGCAGATCTTGCAGAGCCAGATGGCGTGGGGCCGGCTGTTGGTGGTCTCCACCCCGCACTTGGTGCAGACGTTCTGCGGAGAAAGCAAAGCGCCGGGTGGCAGCGGGGACCCTGCAGCCACCAAAAGGTCCCACCACACCCAGTGCCACCCCTGGGGAGGGCGAGGTTAATGAAAGCTGGTTAAGGAGAGCTCTCACACCCGTGATTGCAGAAACCCCTGGGGATGGTCCCTTGTACCACGCGTGGAGGGCTGCTGGTCAATGAAAACACACTCCAAAAGACCCAGGCACCCATTTTTGCACCGGGGGGACACGACGACACTGCATGGGTCCAGAGGGTAGCAGGGAGATGCCTCACCTTCTTGCAGTCCTCACAGACGACACAGGCAGATCCCCGCGGCCCCAGCTGCTCCCCGCAGAGGATGCAGCGGTTCACCCCGTCCCCCAGCACGCTCCGGCGCATGTCCTCCAGCCGGGTCATGAGTCGCCTGGTAGAAAGGGGACAGGGGCTGTCAGGAAAGGCATGGCAGGGCTGGGATGCGGGGGTCCCGCTCCCAAGGGGTGGCTGCTGCCTTTGGTCCAGCCGCTCCTTTTCCTGGTGCAGCTTCCAGCAGAACCTCTCCTCTTCCAGCTACGGGAGTGCAACCAGGGGAAAAGACACATCGCAGGGGACGTGTCGCAGTGTTATATTCCCCTATAGCTTTATATCGCACGACTATTAACTTCCACGGACACAGAGCGGATACTGGCCCCAGCTCCCACATACACATGCTTAAAATCCATCCCTGCACCTTTGCACAAAGCGGTTTGGCATCAGTGAAGCAGCATTTCCCCCCCCCCAGTCCCAGCAACTGCCCATGGAAGAGCTGCGAGAGGAGATCTTGGAAGGGCGCTGGTAGGAGGACTGAGTGAATTAACTAGTTTTCTCGTTTTCTAAGAAAAAAATTGCTTATGACTTACTTTATGGAAATTCCTAGCCCTTTTGAGTAAAATGCAAAAAGTCCACTGGAGAACAGGCTATAAAAACACATCTGTTTACTGCAAAAGTAAAAAACAAAAAAACAAAAAAACAAAACAGTTAAGCAACTTCTGGGAA
Source organism: Leptosomus discolor (assembly GCF_034619465.1). Classification (NCBI taxonomy): domain Eukaryota; kingdom Metazoa; phylum Chordata; class Aves; order Leptosomiformes; family Leptosomidae; genus Leptosomus; species Leptosomus discolor. Next base: position 14,956,861 of record NC_141406.1, on the reverse strand, counting down.
AAAAAAAAAAAAAAAAAAAAAAAAAAAAAACCAAAAACCAACAGTATTGGCAAAAGCAGTTTGGAAAACAGGAGCGAGCCCTGCCGAGCACCTGAGAGCTGGCAGCGAGTTGTACACTCAGTTAACCCAGAATCCTGGCCCTAAAAATAGCACGAGAAGGGAAAAAGGATGCATTATTTACGCCATTCAGCGAGGAAGGAGAAGGAATGAAGAAAGGGAGGAGGAGATCCAAGCCCACCGGAGACAGCAGCAGCCCCCCTCGCCCGCGGGGCTGCCACCCGCTCCCGTGGCAGCCTGACCCGAATCTGACAAAGCCGCTGACGCGGCGTGCCGTAAAAAACGCCCGATGTTTAAAAGACGTTGCCCCACATGTCTGATGACAGCCTCAGATTTATGGCAGCTCGCCTGCCAGCACCTCTGAATCGTTCCTAAATAATATACGAGCTCCTCTCTCCATGGGGTGCCTCTGCGGTTGGTCTCCAGCCACCCGCAGGACAGCCAGCGTCCCGTGGGCTGCACGTGGGAAGGCGACGGCGTTATTGTACGTGGGGGCTTGAGAAAGGAATAGCAGCAAGAACGGGGGGGGGAAATAAAGCATTGTGGAACACACAACCTATTACAGCTCATAAAGTGCCCCGTTGGAAAGCCGCTGCAGTCGATGGGAGCATCTTGAAGCACTTCATCAGCCACCACGTCAAGCCCCAAGCGGGGACGTGGCTCCACGACTCAGCGTACGTTATCTGACCAAAGCCACGTGATTACATCGTCTCGTTTAGGTGGAAGACATCAGCCGTGCTAAAACCCACTGGAGTTTTTCCCACTCCTCCCCACGCAGGGGCTGATCTCCCTGGGCTGGAGCACGCTCAGGGCCGTGGAGGTGCCTCCTGGTGGTTTTCAACGAACCTGCAGCCCCTTCCCAGTGAGGAGACAGAAAAGCTGGGCTGGGACTGGTCAGCCAGCGGAGCCAGCAGTCGGGAGAATTCTCTGTTTTCACAGCTACGGTGTCACCAGACAGCAGATGGGTGAGCTTGCGAGTTCCTGCAGTCTTCATGCCTGAAGTTTCGGCAGTGACGTGACCACGGGCTCTCTACACAGAGGAATTCTGGTTCTCATCCTTTTGTTGAAAAACAACATCCTCAGACCACAACGAGGTGCTTTAGCCCCTCTCTACCTCACTCTTAACGGGCAACTAGCCAAACTAACTCATTCCTAGCCGAACTCCCTGCTCCGGTGTTATTCCAGAGAGATGCAGCTGTCTATCCCTGCCCTTCAGCATCTGCGTACTGCTTGGCAGATGATCCATAGGTGATTTCTTCCTACAGAATAAGTCAGCTGCTAGAGCCACCACCCGCCCCCAGTGCCTTCGCCCACCCTGCTGCAAACACGGAGGTCCCAGTGATTTCAAGAGAGCTGCATCACGCCATAAACACCCAGCCAGCAACGAGCACTGTTCCAATTAAAACCTGGAAACTGGCTGTTCCCCAAACATTTCTTACTTCAATTAAATGAATCACACTACGGCTGTTCCCAGCCCACGTCCCACCACAGGCAACACAAGGTCCCCATGAAGTGCCCCCAACAGCAAATAACTGATAACATCCAGCTTCTGTCGCAGCACATTGCTCCCACCTCAACAGGGAAAACATTTTTGGGGCAAAACCTTTCTTTTCCGAGCAGCAAAGCAAATGTACAAGCCCTGTATCTTCTGCAATCTCCCCCCGCTGTGCTGCAAGAGCTCTGCTCCAAGAGAAGCAGCTTCCAGTTGGAAATCTGCAAGCCCAAACAAACTTATTATAGAAACTAGAACAAATGGCACAATCAAAGAAAAAAAAAAAGCCTTTGCATTTCAAGAGATTCATTATTTCGCTGCAAAATTGTTTCCAGTCTCTCATTTACCAGAAGCGGCTCCTTAAGAGGTTTTTTTTTAACCAGTGGAAGAGCTTCAGCAGTCAGTACACACACCTGTGGCACCGGTTTCAAATGAAGCACATTTGCCTAATTAAAACATCCATTCAAGCCAGATAAGTTGGGCCTTTTTTCCTGGTTCAAACGCTGCTGTGAGGGGACTGCATAAAAAGCTAAATTTTTAAGTCCTGGTGTGAACCTGGAAGAAGGAGGGCAGGACTTGGGAAAGGGAGTATTGCACCAAGACCCCTGGGCTGGGAAGCTCCTAATTAAGGTGACAAACGGGAGCAAAAAGCCCAGGTTTCTCTTCGATTCCATCCAGCACCACCCTCCACGCACGCCAGAGCCCCACTCACGTGCTGTTCTCCCCCTGATAACCAGAGGGGTGCCCTGCTCTTGCCCAGGTACCAGCCAGGAACAAGCTTTCTGTCTTCCCGAAAGCTTTTCTCTCCCTCTCCCCTAGATACCATCTGTTCCTCATTTTTATTGCACGTAAAATAGCCGTCCAGTTCATCACTCTGCCTCGCACGTCTCTGGGACTACAGCAACACCTTCCTTACCATTATGCGCGTTTCAAAGCGCCCATCCCTCTGCGAGACTTACTTCAAAGAGCAGGAAATATGCTTCAAATTGTTAAAATGGGGGGAGGGGGGGGAACCAAACCAAGAGAGGAGTAATTGAAGCCGGTGACAGGGAGCTGGCTAAGCCCAGCACCCGGGAGCATCACCACCCCCAGAGCCAGCCCTGCAGAGAGGGAGAGCATCCATCATCTGCCAGAGAAACACCCATTAGTCACTGATGGGAGCAAGATAGAAGGACCGGGCGATGCGCTCTATCTGAAATGCTTAACATGCGCCTGAGATAACAGCGATAAAACAGTCCCCTGAGAATATAACATCTGCCTGGCCCCAGAAATATGGTTTGGAAGGGAACGGCGAGCAGCCCCAGGGCAGCAAGGGCTAGTGGGAGACCTCCCCTGCCCGCACCCGAGAGCCCCAGCGCAGGCAGGGGAAGGGCTCGTGTCTGCAGGAAGACCTGAAAGCGTCTCCCGTGATTTCGGGCAGGCAGAGGGTCCCACGGGGACACAGCGAAGGGTGCTCGCTGGGCTGGGCTGAATCCTAGGTGGGAGAGAAACCTGCAGCGCCACGGCATCGCTATTTTCTCTTGCGGTAGGACCAGAGCAATCCGGAGAGGGACAGCGAGTCCCCGGCATTAAGTGGTGATGATCTCGGGGAAACAAGCCTTAACAACGGGGCAGGCACGCAAGTGTTCGTTGTATTTAAATATTCATTGCCACTCCGCAGAAATGAATGGCTAAAGATGTGCCTAATGGGTTTCAAATCGCATCGGGGAGGACATTTAATGCAGCAGGCATGAACTGTGGGATGGGGGGCGGGAGAAGGACCTGACCTGGGAGGAAGGACCTGATCCGGGGCACTGCGAGCCGGGCGCTCCAGCCCCATGCAGGAACAGACTCGGCCACCGCTTATGTGGCAAAAAGAAATTCAAGTAAAAAACAAAGGAGGTCACAAAGTGCCTCCAGAATTAAGCACTGACTTGCCTCCATGGGGAAATCGTGTGCCTTAAAGGGCTGAATATTAAACGAAGGCTAATTTTAATGGTACAAAAAGAGACAAGAAAAGAAGCCAAGCTACAGATTAAAGAAAACATAATTAAAATCAGGATGAAAAATTAGAAGCAATTTTCTTCCCTTACAAGTGCACAGGTAACTAAAGGTAATACATCCTTTCAGCTGTTCCAGGTTGACTTTAAAAGCTCATCCCCCGCTGAAAGCCCTCACTATGGAGGGAAGATGCCCAAGGAGGCCAGGAGGAGCCATGCATTTCGAAGCATCCCGTTTCATGCTAGTGCCTCACTCCAGGTGCTTGCTACCTCCCGTGATGTGTTACAGCAGGGCTGTTATTTTGCAGGCTCAGCCCAGCCTCAGAAATAAGAAAGGAGGTTGTTGGGTGTTTTTTTTTAAGGGGGGGAAACCAAACAAAACCCCACAGAAATTCAAGAAGCGCATGAGCTGTCTTCTGGCAATGAATTAACCTCATCTCTTCTAGAAGCTAGCATCTCAGGAGACGTTTCTCTCTGCCTCCAGCAACTACCCTGCCCTTTCCTGGCCCCTATTTTTATTTTTGTGTTGTCTGAACATGAGGAAGAATATACGAGACTGTGGTCCCAGAGAGCATCCCTGCTGCCGGCCACCGAGGTTAATGACTTAATCCCCTGTGACTTCAGCCATCTGCTCCAGCATTACGCATGTGTCATCCCAGCAATAAGCAGCCAAATTAAAATGCGATCCTGCTTAATAGCTGGTCCTCTTGGAGGAAAGGTGAGAGGCTGTGACCCACGGAGAGAGACAGTCAAACCATTGCGCTTTTAGAGGGGACCAGAGGGAAGGGAATAGCTGCTCCCAGGCAGGGGTATGGCCAGATCCAGAAGCGATGTGTCATGTCACCCCTGGGAACCGGTTCTCTGTGCCAGAGGGCGCCCTCCAGAAGCAGCAATTTCTAACTTTGGATGGTTTAAGATATTTTCTCTGATGCCAAGAGCATGATGGACCTCATTAGGCAGCGGAGCAGGCTCGGTGGGTTATTGATGGCACCCAATTATAGGTGCAGAACAGAGCCAATTAAAGCCTGCAGGTGCTGCCACATCACCTTCAGGAACAGGCTCCTCATGGACCGCAGCTGGAGCATCACCACCGCTGCTGGAGAGGGCACAGAGCTGCTGCACAGACCCTCCCGGTGCACAAGCCCAGGCCAAGCAGGGAGGGAGAAGGGATGAGAATGGATCTGCTTTGCCCTCCCATCTCTCTGCCCACTGGCTTTCAGCCTTTCAGCCCCTGTGCCTCTAAACTGGCCCAGAGGATTATCCCGATCCCCAGGCCGTTGTAAAGTCCTTCACCGACTCACACCCGGCGCGCTCCCGCTGTATCGCTGTTTAAGATGATTTCAGCTCCTATTATCCTTCTCTGTGCTATGAGACAATGACCCAGCCAAAAAAAAACCCACCACACACCAAAGTGTCCCTGTCCTACAATCCTCATCAGCATCCAGATCACGTACCCCGCGGGCCTCCATCCACCCCCCGTGCTAAAAATACCCTTTCACTAGATTAATTCGAGCTGGGTTTGACACAAAGTCCGATGCCACAAACATCGTCTCAACGAGCAGCATCGATCTGTTCCCACCCTGCCCCGACCAGCCGAGGCAAGGGGCTCGTGGGGCAGCAGATACAAGAGAGGGGACACGAGAGGGCAGGAGAAGGGTGGCACTAAAGCAGGAGGGACTTCAAGGCATTTCCCCTGCAGCCAGCACCTGGCTGTAGACCTCATGATCGCTCCAGTATTGAGTGGAAAGCTCCAGCACACCCCCTCAAACACTTAGGAAGGCAACTCCAAGTATTTACCACATGTTCCTCTTTTGGAAGGAGCATTCACTTCATGTAAGCTGTTCCTTATATTAACCAAAACCAGGTTTTTAACAGATTTTCCTCTTTTCTTCCCCCTTACAGGAATAGAAAACCACAGAAAAGCAGGCTTTCCAGCAGCACCTCCCTAGAGCAGCCTGTCCAATCGAGGGACACTGTCACAACTGCTGCATCCCTGCCAGAGGCCAGCCTGGCAAACCCGGATTATTTTGTAATATAAGGAGCTATTCTGGATAACATCCGAGCAGCTCCTGAATGGGTGATTCTGTACGAGACTGATATAGACGCTGTCCCATATTTCTGTAGCTGCACATCCTACAGCTCTTGTTGTGCAAGCCAACAAACACAAAGGAGCTGGCAAGGCTCCTGCTACGCCTACACGCAGGAGGCAAATCAGCTGCGACTGCACATCCGCCAGCCTTCCCCTGCTCTACTCCGAGCACGGCACAAAGTCCTCCGCCCAGCTTTTTCATGAATGAGGTTGAGAATCACTCCTCCGACTCGGCTAACGGAGGCAAAAGGGAGAGTTTCTGCAGGTTTGCAAGCAGCTGCAGGAACGCACGATGGGAAAAAAAAATAAATAAATAAAATAAAGCAAATCTTTCCCCCGCTGCTGAAGTTGATTTAAGCATAATCCAAAGAGCATTGCCTTTGAGAGTAATTCTTACCGGGCTGCAAACGGGCAAAGCTGGGGAAATGCTGTTGGTAAGCACTTTTTTGGGAATGAATCACCACCATTCATAGCTACTTTCACCTGGTTTCTGCCAGAAAGCTGTAACGCGAGGCAATGCCAGCCGGGGAGCCGCACGTCCGTGGGGCGCACGCCGAGGCCAGGCTGCCGAGGCAATACGCTCCAGCTGTCCACAGACCCGCTCCTAACCAAGTATTCCTAAAAATGAGTCAATAAATCCACCACTTGGGAGGCCACGGGCTGCAGCCACCGAGGAAGACTGTGTGCTGCAGCTGGAGCACCCCGTGCCGGCGTGGCAAACGCACGCTCAGTATCTAAGGGTTATTAAGCAGCCGGGGTGAAGGATTAAAGCTCTGGCTGCGGCGCGAGGCTCTGTGGGCACAGGGGGGTCCTCTCCGTGTGTCACCAAGCAGCTGCCCTGCAGCAACACGTGCCCATTTGCTGAGCAAAACTGTCCCTGAGCTACAAGAGGGGCTTTGATGCTCTCCAAGGCAGCGGAGAGCACGGTTCCTGCCCAGGCCTGAGTATTTTCCCTGCAAGGAAGGAGAAAAGAAAAAAAAAAAAAAGCAGCAGTCGATGCTTAAGCTGAGGAAGAATAAAATGCTCCACTGTAATGAAAAAAGGCATGACGCCTGACAAACAGGATTATGGAGATCCCCTCCAGAAAATCATCCCCAGCAGAGCCAGTCGATACCTAATTATCAGCATTATTTCGCCTGGCACCTTTGCCCAGGCCAGGGAGAGATGCAGTAAAAGCAAACACGGGCACTTCTTGTCCTCTGCTCCATGCCGGGTGCATTGGCACCAGAGATGCCCCCCCAGCACCCACCAGCGATCGTGGGCACCCCGCTATGGACAAAGTAGGGGCAGCGCCAGCCCCCCCAGGAGCTGGTCCCAACACGTGGCCAGCCCCGAGGCTGGGCATCCCTCAGACCTATTCAGCTTCACCGACAGCTCATTTCTGGGCGGCAAGAGGGATGAACCACCACCGGGACACGCGGCTGGAGGGGGTGACGGATCCATCCGTGTTCCCAAAACAAAACGCCTTTGGGCGAGCCGTGGCTTTGCCCTCACTCATGGCTGCTTGGGCTCAGGACTGGGCAAGCACCTTCACTCCCTGAAATGAGACGTTATTAATGATCCCTTTTGGACCAAAAAAAACTCAATTAAAAATAAAAAAATAAAATAAAAATTGATGAGGCGATAAATTCTCGGTCCAGAGCACAGCAGCACACAGAGCAGCTCCCTCCCCTGCTTACAGGTTCCTCCTGGCCAAGGACCAACGCCAGCTCAAAAAGATCCCCCGCAGGCTCCCTTTCAGGAGAAACACTGCAGTGCAGTAGCTGCTGGCCAGGAAAGCAGCCAAGCGAGCTCCTTCCCGCCGCGGGCACTGGCAAGGCGCGGGGTCCCTCCCGTCCCACCACCGCCGCGGTGCTGGTGCCACCACCGCCGCCTTACCCGATGCGCTCCTGCTCCATCTCCTCCATCTTCTCGGCCCGGGCGATGACTCGGTTGATGATTTCCTTCTCCTCGTCCGTCAGCTCCTCGCTCTTGCGCTGCCGGTCGGGCTGGCCGCCCCGCGCCGCCCAGCCAGCGGGGAGCCTGCGGGGAGACGGGGGCCAGGGCTTCGTCCACAGATCGTGCGTGTGCACGCACAGGGGGGGTATGGGTGTGTGTGTGTGCAACCACACGTGTGTGGGGGCAACCACCAGGTACCGATTCCCAAGCCCAGGAAGGGGGATGATACCTTCCCACCCTCTCTTCCAGCAGGAACCTGCAAACGGCCCCCACCCGCCTGGTGAAAGCTCTTATCTCCGTTTTGGGAGAGGTTTCATATAGAAACGCTTGTTTCACATGGAGAAAACCTATTTCCTTTTCAAAAATATTCTCATTCTTTCCATGTTAAGCATTAACGGACGCTGTTAATGTTGCACCCTGCCCTCTGCCATGCAACACCAGGTTTGGCAGCGAGCTGCGGTACTGGGGCAATGGCTGCAGGAGTGAGGGGTTTTTTTTGGGTACTTTTCATGAAACACGGGAGTTTTTCGTCTCCTAACATCATTTCCAAAGATCCTTTCACACAGCGAACACAGCCTGGGCATCAGGCAGCTTTAGCCTGGTGACACGGTGACGTCTGCCACTCAGCCTTGCAAATCAGCAGGCGGCAGAGGGGCAACACTAGCGAAGGATGCCAAAGGCAAACACCCCTCCTCCCCTCTTCTTTCTGCTCGTCTAAAGACTTTTCCTGGGTCTTTCCCACCCCGGGCTGAGCAGAGCTGCATGGGTTTAAAACTCAAATTCACTGAAACCCCAAATTCACTAAAACCCCAAATTCACTAAAACCCAATTCACTAAATGAATTGCTTTTTTCTTGCACACAAAGCAAGGTTTTCCCTGTTCTCTCAAGACGGTCAGAGCAGCAGGCGAAGAGCAATGGGCCCAAAAAAAAGTGAGCGGGATACTTACTGCTCCTTCTCACTGCTGGGAGGCACAGGGAAAGAGAGGGAACAAGGATTAGGTGAGAGAAGGGACAAGGACAGCACAGCCAGCGCTCTCCCCGCCTCGAGGGTGACAGTCCCCGACAGCATGTCCCTCGCCATGGACCCCCACCGCTCCTCCAAAGTGGCACAGAGCGGCGAGCTCCGAACACGAGCTTCGCCCAGCCCCTGCATCGTCCGGGCACCTAAAACCAGCCCCCACCCATGGGTGCTGCCACCACCCATCCAGCCAGGACGGAGAGCCGCCACGCGGTGGGGTGCACGGCAGCCACGTCGGAGGGCGTCAGGACAGACGGACAGGGCTCCTCATCGGCACCTGGGTGCGTGCACACCCGTGGGTCTGTCCTCACCACCTTTCTCGGGAGGTTTAGGAGGCAACACGACATCCAACCAGCGCAAACCCAGTTTCCAACATCCCCAGAGGAAGGAGCAGGGCGGCTGCACCCGCATCGCCTCCCACCCCGCCGGGGACTCCCCTCCCTCCCGCACCAGCAGCATCCCCTGGCCCCCTCCTCTCACCTGGCACGGAGAGACATGGTCCTGTCGCTGGGGCACATCCACCGGTCAGAGCTGCCGCCCACCACCGCGTCGGTCATCGCTGGCTGCCGAGGGGACCGGGGGACACGCGGAGCGAGTTGAGGCACACCGGTGCTCCGCCGATAAGCCCCGACACGGCACGCCGGGAGAGTCAATCACTTCGCTCGTCTGCCTGCGCTCTCGGATAGCAGCGATGCTGACGAAGGCAACCTGGTGCTTTCAGCCAGGCTGTAGAGGGGGGGAAAAAAAAAAAAATGCCAAAAAGCAGAAAATCACACCAGGCAGGGCTTTATTTTCAGCATTACGAGGAGCGGGAGCAGGGAGAGGAACAGGAATGTCACTTCAGTCGCCGTCCTGATATTGCGCACGAGACGCAGGAGCCTACAACCAACCACCACCCTCCCAGGAGGGCAATGCAGCCGCGCTCGGCACGGATGTAATTAATGAGATACCCGACCTCACATTAATTATGAGGCTTCAGAGCTGGGAGGGAAGAGGATGTTTCCATTTCAGAGAAAAAATAAATAAATAAAAATCTACAGACTAGGAAACTTTCTCCGCAAAACCCAGCACGTTTCGCTGTCCTCCCCCAGACCACATTCCCTCTGGATCAACACTCCTTTTTTGGTTTTGTTTCCTAAAGATCTTGCAAAATGAAACCAGGAGAGGCATGGAAGGAGGATGGGGCAGTGAGACCTGAACACATCTACTCATCTCCAAAAGATCCACCAAGAAAGGGACCTCTTCAAACCCTTCTCCTTCCAGCAAAACTGACAGCTTTGATTGAGAAATAAATTGATGTTTCTCAATCAATTTGAGAATACAAAATTGAACTAAAAAAATTCAGAGCCTGAGTGCTGTTTTACCCTCATTTTTCTGGGGATGTTTTACCCCTCCATCCACCACCCCTACTCACTGCATGGGGACAGAGACTGGACAGCAAAGCCTGAGCTGATGCTGACCAGCATCATCCACAGCGCAGGGATGGATGGATCCATCCCATCATCTCTTCTGGGGAAAAAAAAAACAGCGCTTTTACACAGAGGGTGCACACCATGGACAGAGTGGCGTCCGTCCTCCTGGGCAGCCGCTCATCCCTGCGCAGCCTGGTGCTGGGGGATGCTGTGACAATGCTGTGAGTCACTGTCACACCTGGACCGCTCTCGGGATGGTCCCCAAGAGCAGAGGGTGCACCTCGTGGGTCCGTGGATGGCATCACTCGGGAGATACCGCTTGCAAATGGAGCAGCTCAGGCCAAGCCTCCCTTCACAGCCATTAAGTGGAACTAAAAGAGAAAAGGCAATCCATCCACGGAGGGCTTGGCTTTGCTGCAGCGCTAACGAGCACACACCGCACTGAGGAGGACACGAATCGCCCCATCGTTACGACCCCCTGCCGCAGGGGGAGGTTTTTGTGAGCTCCACTATTTCCCATCCGCAGATTTCCCCCCCTGCCCATCTCCTCCGTGGAGCACCAGAGCAGAGCCAGCGGATGCCCCCGGAGCAGCAGCCCCCCACAGCAATGCAGCTCCTGCATTGGGATTCCTTCCTTGCCTGCAGCAGAACTAAAAAAAATCCCCACGAACACCCAAACCCCTCTGCAGAGCCCAGCCCGTGGGCAACAAAGCTGCTCCCAGCCCATGGGCCACTCATCCTCCTGAACCTGCTGCCCTGGGAAGATGCTGCCCCAGATTCCTCCCTGGCTGGAAGGGATCACTCAGCCGCCCATGTCCCACCGGCACCAAAGCCAGCGTCCCAGAGCCGCCAGCGGGTCCCAGCAGGACCAGAGCTCAGCCCAAACCCAGCAAATGCACCTTTGCAGGGCAAAAACCAACTCCAGCTCGGAGCAGAACTTCAACGTAGGCACTGGGGAGGGTGTCCCGAGGAGAAGGTGGAAAACAGGAGCCTGCAAAACTGCCCCACTGAAATCACAGACTCTGAGCCACAAAAAAATGTGCAGCTTTCCCAGAATGGGGGCAGGGGAATAAAATCTCCATCCTCCACTTTCTGCTCTGCAATATTGCAGGGGTTTCTCCATCGCTTGCTGAACAGTCAGCAGAGATTTGAGGCTCACCTTCACTGACAACTTCCAAAAATACATATATATATTAGAAAAAAAAAAAAAAAAAAAAAAAGTGAAGCACGTGGGGTAATTAGCACTCTGCTGGTTTCATACAGCGACTGTTCCTGTGCCAAACCAGAAGGCTCTGATTGACAAGGTCAGCTAAATAAGCAAATTGTTCATTTAAGTCCCCACCGCCACCTCCACAATCTGCACTGCAGCAGCAAAGCCCTGCTGGGGACGTAGGGCCCCCTCCAGAGCCGGGAACAGGGGGGTCTCGCTGGGCTGGATGCGGACTTAATGGGGTGCCCTGGGAGGAAGGGCAGCGCCGTGCCGCCAGCACCCATTTTGGGGGAGATGCGGGTGGGCAAGCGAGACTTGCCCAAGGTCGCATGGAGCAGGAGTGGCCGTGCAAAGAACGGGGGGCGGGAATCACTGGCTTTCCCCTAGCAAAGAGGGTAGAGCAAGAACTGGCACTTGAGCCAGCGGGGAGGAAAATTCCTTCTCCCAACTAGAACTTTCTGCTAATAATAGAGAGGCCGCGGGTGTTTTGCTTTGTTGCGGATGGAGAAGAGCCTGGGGACAGCTCCTGGAGGAATACACAAGTCTTTCCCTCCGCCTATAAATAATAGATTTTGAAGATCTACTTTGCATTACTTCCAGCAACTACTCTTGCTTGTCCTAATGCTTGGCTCTGCATTTTTAGCACACGGTAAAGAACAAAATAACAGCTTACAGTGGCTTTCCCCCCCCCACCCCCCTGCCAAAATCCTCGCTCACAAGCAAAAGGATGTGGCAATCCAAGCCATGATCGATGGGATGCGGCAGCATTTCGTTAATGAAATGGAAATATCCCATCCTAGGAGGATGCCAAGACCTTCCAGGGTTTGGTTGTCCCCAGTGGGGCCCTGGACCTGCTCCCCCCAGGGCTGCCGTCAGCAGGGATGCCAGGAGCCCTCTCGTCCCCGCACGGCATCGGCCGCTCGAGGTTCCCCGATGGTGAGCGGAGGTCGGGAGGAGCGAGGTGGCAGCTCCCGCCGGCGCGAAGGCGGCGTGTCCCAGGCAGAGCCAGGAATAGAAGCGAGGTCTTAATTTCTGGCCTTAAGGAAGAGCCACGTGACTCTAATCGCGCCGCTCCATTACTTTTGTATGACGGAGCCCACGAGTCAGATCGTGCCCTCACAAAAAGGGATTGAACGCCTTCCCTGAATCACTCTGCCTCTCCCCGAGCTGCCGACGCCGCTCGCTCCGAGCCAAGAGGTGCCGATTCACGGGCCCATCGCCAGCACCCGAAATCCAGCAAAGGCAGCGTCAGCACCCGGCAGGTCCCCCTCACCCTCCACCAGCCCTGGGTGAGCAGGGAAAGGCAGCAGGAGCCCCGTGGCGTCAGCCCGCCCTGCCCCACGGGCACCAGGAGGGACACGGGGCAGCGGGTGCTTCAGGGCAGGACCCGAAGCCACCCAGAGGCACCCACAGTGCCACCACCAACCAGGCATCTGCAACGAGAGACCATTACTGGGCTGCCCAAACACACCGGTTTAGCCATCTGGAAATAACATACCAGGGTAGAAAACAGAAAATTCAGTATTTTAAAGACTCCCAGTGCAATAATCGGGTTTTTACAGCGAGCTCAACATTTCACACTTGGCGGTGCCTGCAGAGATCGTCTCCACCAGCAAAGACACTGACACAGGCAACCTATTTCTCCAGCCTTCTCAGCTCTGCAATGCAGCTTTCTTAAATATTGAATAAGTCTGCTGCTCTACACCACCTGCCAGTGCCAATGATGAGGTAATTTTTGCATTGACAAAGCCTAATGCGATTAATCTGGTTTGAAAGAGCAGGTTTTAGAGCCCGTCCATTCACTCAGCGAAACACACTTGCAGACAGAGCATCGGCAGCAGCTTGTTATTCACTGCCAGGAGCCAGACCCCAAACAAATAACCCAAACTGCTGCTCGGATGCCAAGTGAGAGATTATTTCTGCGTGTCATCAGCAAACAGGAGGTTTTGAACTCGAACGGATCCAAACACCATCCTCTGTCAGGCTGACGGGGTTTTCACACCAGCTCCAAGGCCAGCCCGGCCACGGGAGCCGATTTATGCTCCCCAGCTGGATGGTGGAGCCAAGGATGAAGAGGGAAAAATAGGGAATGAGCATGTGGCTGCCTGATGGGGCTCCCCAGCCCCACACCCAGGGAGAAAGGATGAGTATTTGGAGGTGACAAGGACCCATTGGGAACCCCCAAGTCAAGCGGTGAGAACAACAAATGCAGAAGCTGGGATGCGCCGGCAGCGCTGGGATGGGAACGGTGTCTCCCCGCTGCTCAGCACGCATACGTGTCCCCAAACACCGTTTTTAGCTGGAGCTCTCTCCCAGCCAGCGGAGACATTGGCCACCATCTCACAAGTCCATCGGGGACAGATCCTGCCCTCCTTCATGCCCCAGCACTGGGGCTGGTGCCTGGCACCTAGGAGAGCCGTGCAAACCAACAGGGACCCCAGGTCCCTACTGGAGACCTGGTACAGACACTGTGCATCCAGCTCTGCCCCGAGCATCTCACAACACCCAGGCTCTTCCTTTCCCAGTTCGCCCGGTGCAGGAGCCACACACCCCCCACCACATCCCCTATGGCCTACGAGCACGGCTATAGGGGCCACAGTGAGCTGCCTGAGAGGACAGCGGGGTGTTCACTCCCCTCCAGGGTCAGGCAGGATTTGATCCTACTGGATTTACCTGCAGAGGGAGGGAGAAAAGGTGTAAATAGCCCCAAAACAGCTGCCGAAGCAGCTAGGTAATGGTGCAAAATAATCAGCAGATCAGATGGAGGGGTGGGAGGGCAGCCCAGCCCCGTAGGGTCCTGCACACTGAAGCTCCCTCGAATCCCGCCATCCCCAGGCAGCCAGCATCCACGCTTTGTCTCATCTCACATGCAAATCGTTTCAGAAAGTTCGGGCAAAATTGGGAAAGCTGCTTTCTGGATGGCACGTCAGGAAACAGCCCACGTTCGAGACCTTCCTTTAAAAAAAAAGAAAGCAGAGAGGCAGGTCTCAGCTGGCAGAAACGCGTGGAAGTGACAAACCAAAGCTGCTCGGCTGGGAGCTGCCCATGGACACCCAGACAGGTCTGGCACCGGGACACAGGACAGCAGGACCTGTGAGTCCAGGTGAAGCATGAAGTGACCCACAGCCGCGGCAGCACACGCTCCTGCGGGGACCCACGCATCCCAACCGCCCAGCAACGCTGCTCTCGCGTGAGAGGGCGCGGGGTGGGCTCAGACCCCGGGGTGCAGAGCCCTCTGACCGCCCTGCGGCAAAGGAGGACTAGGAGTCCTGGCAATTCGGCTTTTGGGAAAGACCCATAACCAGCGAGTCCTAAACCCGGGGTCGTTGCATCCTTCCGCCCCGTGCCAGACCCTTACAGGGAACAGAGACCACACAATTCCCTTGGCACTAATTGGTTAATGAAGGCTAAACGTGGCCCCCGCAGGTAACTGATGGTGATGGCCACAGTCCCCAGGTGACAGCGACCCACAGACCAGAGGTGTACAAGAAATGCAAAGCAACGGAAGTCCCCACCACCCCCTGGTGCCCCGATCCCACAGCTGCCTCTGTGAGCCCACCCAGCAGCACCCTGTCCGCAGCACCCACCCACCCACCCAGCCCCACAGCACACCGGGACGGGACCACTGTGACCAGACACGCTGCTCAACAGCGTTCACCCACACAGGAGCCCACGGGGCTGCTCCTGCCTCCGCTGCCCTCCAGTGAAACCCGCACCGCAGCCCAGCGCAACGTGGCCGGGAGCCCTCCCGAACACCGATGCCTTTGGTTTGGCCGATGCTTCTGCCACCTTTAAATTCACGTAAGGTGCTGAGAGATTCCTTTTCTCCCTTCCCCCTTAATTCCCAACTCCCTGTCATCCTCCAGACAAAGATCCATCCCAAGGCAGCTGAGCAGCAGCGCACAGTCAATTTTATTTAAGCAGCACGTTGACATTTCCTCCAGCAGCTCCTTCACAAACCAAACACTGTTATGATGCTGTCACGAGGACTTACTCCCGTTGATTAATCGCAGGAAAGACAATGGTGAAAATAAATAAATAAATAAAAATAAATCGCTTCTGGGTTCATGTGACTTACCCGTGGCTACTGGAGCTGGGGGTCTCCAGCCAAACGATGCCCAAGCGCCCCCCAAGCCTACCCAGTGCTGTTAAATGCAGCAGCGGCGTTGCCATCACTCCTCTCGCCGCGGTAGAGCTGCTCCGAAAGGCTGCTTAGCAACAGATCACCGCACCGCTCCGGCACGCCGATCCGGCACACCGATCCGGCACGCTGCCCTTGATTCGGGCACCGCGGGGCGCACGGCTGGAGCTGCCAGGGTGAACCAGCCCCACCAGGGATGCCGGCGCAGGGACCCCCATGCACCAGCAGCGGCAGCAGCCGAAGGAAGTGGAGGGATGTGAAAAGGCTGGGAAGCCCCCGCCAGCCCGGCAAGATGCCCCAGCAGCGGTCGAGGACCACGGCGTCGCGATAGCCGGGGGTGGGCACGTGCCCCATCGCCAGACCACAACCCTGGGCGGAGGATGCTCAGGCCTGCAAACCTGCCCTCCTCGGGGGGCAGCAGGGATGCCCAGCCAAGGCCAGGCTGGGGAAGAGGAGCCAGACAGAACCAGGCACCCCAGGAGAGGCCTGTGCAGAGGCGGGGGTCCCCCCAGCACCACAGCCTGACCCTCCCAGAGAGCCACGAGGAGCCCAGGCGCCAGCAGTGAGGAGCACATGGCCACCCAGCTCAGCATCTGCACCACGCTGGGAGGTGCTGGGCTCCCAGTTTCCCCAGTCACTAAACCCAGCTCCTTTCTCTCCCCACATTAAGCATCTGGTTTCACACAGCCGGACCTGCCCCCCGCCCCCATCACCGAAGCATCGGGCCCAAACAGGAGACCTGGACCCACCTCCCGGGGCCAGAGGAGAGTGTTGCTGCTCAGACCCAGGCAGGTACAGACAGGAACGGAGCCAGGGCATGTTCCAGCACATGAATGTTATAAACCATCACATCATCAGCCCCAGCCATTCCCCAGTCACCAGCTTAACGAGGATGGGGGAATTAATCCAGTTGGCCTTGGCGGTACCGCCTCGGGGAGCAGAGTCCTCCTCCCTGCCCAGGCCTTGAGTGCTCGGCTGGGACCACCTGGAGGGATTCATTACCTATTATCACTAATCGGCAACAACTGCAGTGACATCGTCACCGGGCTGGGGCCACAAGCAGTGCTGGGGAGGAGGCAGAGGGTCACCACTGCCAGCACAGCCCCCGGGACCCGCGGTGAACACGGAGGACCATCTCGTTTTCGGGTCCCAGAGAAACTCCCTCAAAACTGAAGCACAAAAAGAGACTTCAGAGCTGTGAGTGCCCTTGCCCTTCCTCAGCAGTTTTGTTCTCCTTGCCCTTTCCAAAACCAGGGAACATGTAACACCACCACACATGTACCCACACGGCCGCAGAGGCACAGCAGAGTCCTGCAATGGGCTGCCAGGTTTCACCCTCACTGCAAAGGCTGCTCCACACAAAAAAATGTGCTTTTTCCACACGCAGCATGCTTTTTGGCTCTCCTTGGGAGCCGGGGCAGTGCAAAAGCAAGACTGAAGGAGGAGGAAGAGCAGACCAGCAGGCTGGAGCCAGAGCCAAGCAGTGGACGGTGGTATTTGCACCCAGGTGGGCTGCTCCTAACAGGGTTGGTGGGTCTGACTGCAGAGGGGCTTTGCTGGAAGCCCACCCTGGAGACCACGCACACAGGTGATGGCAAACAGCTCCCACCGCATCGCCTGGGTATGGCACAGCTCTGCCGGAGGCGGCTGGCGCCCGCTGGGCTGCGGGGCTGCTGCGGATGAATGTCGCCCACCTGGCGCTGCTCCCCTGGGGGGATGCTCGGCCCAGTGCCCACGGGATGCTACAGCAACCCCCAGTTCAGCCTGTGGGGCTCAGACCCACGGTTCCACGTACCCCAGGCTGATCCCCATGGAAGGGCTGAACGCAGATCTCCTGAGTCAGCCCCTACAGCAAAAGCGAGCAGCTCGCTAAATCCCTACGAGATGAATGATGCATCATCAAATAAAGCCCAGTATCACAACATTAACAATATTTATTTTCAGGCTAAGCTGCAGCCTGGGCTTTTGATACCAGTAATTAAAGCAAATGGTTCATCTGTTATCATCTTTGCATCCCTGGAGCCAACCGTCTGTGTTTTGAAGCCCTGTATTATCTTTTTTTTTATTGCAGCCTCCCAAGGAGGGGGGGATCAGGGTGATTCACACATACTTCTTAAGACCTCAGGAGAGGGGTAGGATGGACCAAGCCCAAATTAGAGCCACATTCAGAGCAGCCACCCTGCTCAGAGCTTTTTAGGAGTGAAATGAAGAAGTGTTTGAACTGCTCAAAGACAAATTGCTGCTCCAGTTTATACCCGAAACCAGAATTAAGAGAAAGACACCAGCAAGAATAATCAGGTCCCCTCTCTGAAGCAACCTGACCCTGAGAACAGCGGCATTAGCAGCCTCAGCCTATTTCCCGAGGTGGCTGGTTTTGCCTCCAGAAGGTTTCAGACTCCAAAGAGCTTTTAATGCCATTTGCAACACTTTTCGTCTGTCCTGGGAAAGGAGCAGAGAAGGCACCTGCTAAAGCCCTTGAGCCAGCCCTGAGCTGGGCAGCGATGCCCTTCCAGAGCCCTAACGGGGAGCAGAAAACCCAAAGCGCCCTCGCAGCACCCTCTCCCCTCCGGGGCCAGGACGGTCTCCGCATCCCCCAGCTGCCAGACACCCAGGGATGGAGCTCAGCTCCCGCTGCCATCGCAGCTCTCCTTATTCACCCTCCGGGAAAGCGCTCAAGAGGCAATTTTAGGGGCTT
The DNA here is from genome assembly GCF_034619465.1 of Leptosomus discolor. NCBI lineage: Eukaryota > Metazoa > Chordata > Aves > Leptosomiformes > Leptosomidae > Leptosomus > Leptosomus discolor. The sequence continues at coordinate 14,938,829 of NC_141406.1, read as the reverse complement.
AACACACACATACCCACACCCCAAAATACCCAACACGCTCCAAAGTTGCCCGCACATGGCCAAGTCCAAAAGCAACGACCGGAGCAACCCTTCACCTGCCGAAGGGGCGATGCCACCCCCGTGCACAAGCCGGGTACCAGCTCCGGCCGCTGCCCCCGGCTTCCCACGGCAGATACGGCCGTGGGGACATCACCCACCACCCCCTGACTCCCACTGCCCCCCATCTCCCACCTCTCCGGGACGCTCCAACTTTTCCCGACCGGCTGCTCCCTGCAGGGGGGCGAGGGGCATTGCCTTTGCCCGAGCATCCTCGCATCTGCATCCCCGACCAACCCGCGGGAGAAGAGCAGCGAGACCCCCACCCCCCGACCCCGACTGCCGCTCTCCCGGCTCCCAGCGCTGCGGGGGGACGGGGACACCGACACCCCCCCCTCCCCTTACCTGGGCCGGGGTCCCGCCGGGCCGGGGGCCGCGGCGACGCCGGCCTCTCTCCACGCCCCGCGTCGGGCTCGGCTCGGCTCGGCTCGGCTCGGCTCGGCTCCGCCGGCAGCACTGCGGAGCTGCGCGGGGGCGGTGCGGGGAGGGGACAGGGCCGGGGCCAGCCCCGCTCCGCTGCCCGCCCCGGGGAGCCGCCCCCGCCCCGGGGCGCAGCCCCTTTGCAAAGAGGGGAGGCCCCCCCCCCCCCCCCCCCCCCCCCCCGGCTCCCGCAGCGAGGGGTGGGGGTGTTAGAGGCAGCGGCATCCTCTCTCTGCCCATCCTCTCCCTCATCCCACCCCCTCTCCCATCCTCCCTCCTCCCCAGCCGTCTCCCATCCTTTCCTCCCATCGCCTCTCCCAGCCCACCCCTCCCCATACTTGCGGGACGCGGCAGGTTTTTGCACACACACACTCACACCACAGGGAGAAAGTGGGCTTTGGGCACCTCCCCCAGCCCTGCCTGCAGCCCCCCCCAGCTGCCTGCACCAGCGTCTCCCCACCTGCCCATGGGGGGGCCTCAAGTGGGGCAGGCAAAGCCCCCACGCTTGGCCGGCAGCATCAGCCGAAAGATTTGGGAGCTGCCCGGGCTCCCCATCACTGGGGGTTTGGCCCCTGCACTCGAGTTTAAGCAGCACAGGGGATCCCCCAACCTGGCAGCCCTTGCCCAGACTCACCCCAAAGACCAGCCTGAGCCCCACACGCAAGTGGGGAAGAGGCTGCCTCCGGCCAGGCTTTATGGTGACTTTAGCACTGGTCAGACCTTCAGGAGAGCCCAGATCCTGCCAGCAGGGAGGGTGACTGCAGGGAACTGGGAAAGCCGGTGATTTAGAGCCCAGAGGGAACCCTGTTCCCCAGCTGGAGCACACACGTCTTGATAAAACGAAAGGGGCAGCAGCCTGAACTCACCCCCAGGCACCACCTCACACCTCCCGGCCGGAGGGCGCTGACCTCCTTCCCCCCCATGGCAGGAACTGAGCGGAGGGCAGGGGACTCAGCTCACAGCCGGGAGCGAGCTAGAGCCGGGCTGGGCTGGAGCCCAGCTCACCAACGCGCTTTTGTGCCAAGTTCAACAGCTCCAGCAGCTCCATTTTACCCGCTCACGATATTCCAGTAGGGAACCATGACACCCTTGGGCTTTCATGACTTTCCAGGAGTTCTCCTGCATCATCTCTCGCCAGGTGAAGGGGCTGGAAATCAGAGCTGGCCTCACACCTCGGCACGAGCAGGGAAAGTTAATTAAAAAGTTTGATCAAAGGATGCCGCGGGATGGAGCCGAGGGTGGTGAGACACAGCTCAAGCGAGCAAGAGGAGACCCACAGGCCTTGAGCAATGCTCAGCCATGGCCAAGGATGTGATGCCTGAGTCAGGGGGGAAGGAAAGTTTCTCATTCCTATACCTGGATTCACCATTTTTATATAAAAGATCTTTCACCAGTTGCAATTAAGCCTGTCATGAAAACCCAATTTTTTTCCTATCATCTAAAAAGAAATCCCTGAAGAGACAGAAATCCTTGAAGGATGGAGCATGTTCCTGCCTTCAGCAAGGAAAGTATTCCACCACTCAAGGTTGAATGTTGATTGACATTTATCTAGATGCTTGATGGACATCTTCTTCTCTTCCAGGCTCAACTATGTATTTTTATTTTGTGAAAGAATGCCTCGCTTATGCAAATTAGTTGGAGAGACGAGCGCAGTACTTCCAAGTTGATGTGTCTTGACACCTTCCTTGGAGATTCACAAAAAGAAGGATGTGCAGAAATTTAAAAACCAGATCTAAAACTCACTTTCCAGAAAGGAAAAAAGCAACACCTGCAGTTCTCTGTTCTGAGTACCTGGCACTTTCATTCCCCCTTTTTAGCCCATCTTCTAAAAATAAAAGAGCGGGTTTGATTTTTGTTGAATTATAAATACATTTTGGCAGCCTGGCATCTCCTGCAGCAGATCAAAGCACAGGAGTTTTATTTATTTATTTCCCCTCAGGTTTATTTTTTATGTTCGCTGACCCTCTGATTCTCAAGGATTTGTTATATTTCCCCTTGTGATCCAACTCAGCACGCGGCAAAACGCTCAGTTCAACCCCAGAGCCCCCCTGCCTGGAGGCTCGGGTGGAGCCTGGCTGCAGCCCTCGGTCTCAGCACCCACACACTCGAGTTCAAATGTGGAGGCAAAAATCCCGGAGGTTATTGGAGCAGCGCAGCGCTTCCCGGCTCAGGCTCAGGCTGGATGCACCCACCGCTGCCTCGAACAAGCCTCCATCCCATGGTACCTACGGTCGGGGTGTACTACCATCGGCAGCCCCACCGGTTTTGGTGGGAATAATTGAGGAATAAACCCAAGTTCATGGCTACAGCCAGTCCCAGGAGTCAAATCGGCACCAGAACCAGACCCGGAGGCGGCGGGGCCTGGCTCTGCTTCACCTCTTGTCTTTGCAGCTGGTGCTGGGGATGGAGCTGGGATGGGGCCAGGGATGGAGCTGGGATGGAGCTGGGATGGAGCCAGGGACGAAGCCAGGACTGAGCTGAGATGGAGCTGGGATGGAGCTGAGGATGGAGCCAGGATGGAGCTGAGAATGGACCCAGGATGGAGCTGGGGATGGAGCCAGGGATGGAGCTGAGATGGAGCCAGGGATGGAGCTGAGATGGAGCCAGGGATGGAGCTGGGGATGGAGCTGGGGATGGAGCTGGGGATGGAGCTGGAATGGATCTGAGATGGAGCCAGGGATGGAGCTGGGATGGAGCCAGGGATGGAGCTGGGATGGAGATGAGGATGGAGCTGGGATGGAGCCATGGATGGAGCTGAGATGGAGCTGGGATAGAGCTGAGGATGGAGCCAGGATGGAGATGGGATGGAGCTGGGATGGAGCTGGGATGGAGTGCTTTCCCCCCGGCAGCGTGGCCGCACGAGCACAGCCTGACGGCAGGGCGCTGACACCACGGCCACACCAACAAACTAAAGCATCGGAAGCGCCGCGTGTGCCAAACTGCTGGCTCAGCTATTGCCACCCCTGCACCGCTGCTCGGCTGCTCCGGGAGGAAACCTCTCCCCTTATTTTACAGCCCAATTAGGTGCATCTAATTGAAGTGCTGGACAGGAGATTGGGAGCAGTGAGCCAGTGCCAGCCTGGGGTTATCCCTCCAGCGTCTGCAGAGTCGGGCAGTCCAATGGAAAAAGGAATATGAGCTTTATAAAACATTTTTTCTGCAATGTTTTTAATGAGGATTAAAAGCATTCCAGTGGAAATCTATAAACCCTCAGAGCTTGAGCGCACGAAAGCTCAGGGCTGAATAACAGCTGCTGCCGCTGACTCGAATACCAGGAAAAACAAACCAGGAGCACGTCAAGCCCTCCCCTCGCCGCCGCAGCTCCAAGCACCGCTGCGTGAGTTAAATTAAAATGATTGATGGCAGCTCGGGCGCCCGAGAGAGCATTTTTCGCTTCTGTAAATCACTAAAAGCTGAGCTGCTTCCCCCCAAAGCGTGCCTGCCCAGAGATCCCGACGGATGCCCCCAGGAGCTCCCCGGGATGTGACAGTAAGGAATACGCACCGGCTGCCTTGTAGCTCATCATTGACCGCCTTAGCACGTGCTTTCCACCACCCTCAACCCAAGTGCTTTAGTGCTGCCTTAATTATTTGACGTGCAAGAGGGATGGGAAAGGACCCACTGCCTGACACCCAAAATCTGTGCCCAGCTGCCCAGCGCAGCCAGCGCGGCTCCTCTCCGTTAAACTGTGCTTTGGAGAAAGAGGCCGAGGAGAAAAGAGAAAGAGGAGGATGGAGAAGGGCATGATGGGCACCAGCCTGAGCTCTCCGAGCGGGACAGACCCTGGCAGCTGAAACCAGGGCAGTTGTGCCCAGCACCGCGGGGACCAGCGAGTTTGCACCTTCTTTTAAGAGGACAAAACACTGAGATTTAGGCCGGAGCAGGAGAAAACCATCCCTCAGACTCTCCCTTCTCAAACTGTACAGGCTGCAGCCAGATCCGTGTTATTTAATTAACACCTCATCCCCATCCAGCCCGAGCTCCTGCCAGCTTGGAAAATAACGAGCAAGGCACAAGCCAGAGGAGGCAAAATCCCACCGGACAGTGCGCATGGGGCAGCTTCTCTCTCGATTAACTGCAGCATGGGGTGGGACGTTTGTGCTGAACACACAAACACAAAAACCAGCCGTACCAGCAGGTCAAGACCCCCGGGAGGTGCCAGCTCAGCTCCTGAAGAGCAGTGGGTGCCACAGCCAGGCCCCTCTCCCCAGGAACCCGTGGACGCACCCCGGTTCTCGGCAGCTCTCCCTGTGGGGAGGCGACAGTGGTCACAGCCGCACGCTGCAGAGCCAGGGGAGGGCATCGCCGCCCCTGACACAATCAACACGTCCTGACAGCGTTGAAAAACCTTCAGGCAGCTCCAGAAGCACCAAATTCCTCACAAGGGGATGGTTGCGCCACAGCGATGACACCTCCACAGGTCACGCTCCTGCCAAGTCTCTGATGGGGAGGAGGGGATGTGGTTTAGGGCTCCCTAAGCCTGAGAAAGCAGAGCTTTTGGCTCTGCTAAGCCCCCGGGGATGCTCTTTCCCTCTATTAAAGCGCTGTAATAAAAATTAATTAAAAAATGAAAGGGAAAGGAAAGCAAGTTTTTCACCCTCGTCACTTCCTCCGGGCGCTGGGGTGTCACAGGGACACCCAGCTGCTCCGAGAGCTGGTAACAGGGGATCTGCTCTTCTGCAGAAGCAGTGGCTGGAGAAACAGGGAGGAAAAGCACCTTGTGGGGATGCCGGCACGTCCTGTCCCATCCCCTGCACCTCTCCGCAGCGTGGCAGCCCTCGCCAGCCCCATCCTGGCACCATCCCTGTTGGGGACACAGGAAAGCAGCGAGGGCACTTCAGCATCCCCCCTGTCCCAGGTGCTGACAACCCCAGGAGAAAAATCCCTCTCACCGCCTCAGCCCAGAGCCTCCAAGTCCTGAAGAAACCCACAGGGACCCCAAATCCCTCACCAGCACCCTCATCTCCCCTTCCCGCAGCCCCCACCATGGCATAGGCAGGACCCGGACCCCCAGCCCGGCCCAGGGGCTCAGCCCGTGATCCCAGCAGTGATGCACAGCCCTGAGCTCAGCAGGCCCAGCTCAATCATGTAGGCAGCTCATTACACTCTTTTAATAAGATATGTGCTAGTTTTACATTCATTTTTCATTTCTGATAACGTTCTGTCCTATATAACTGCACTATTATCCTTGGCGAGGTGAGGGGAAGAATATATTTCCTAAAAGACTGCCTGCATTAATTTTTCAGTAAGTGCCATAAAAGATTTAATCTCCAGCTCCGCTTTTGTTAATGGGATTAGTATAACTTATTTACTGATTTAATTAATTGGCGTGTCTTCCACTCAGCTGAATACAGCGTTTCAGAAACTTACTGGTTTCGGCTGAGAATAACTGGGTTTCGTTCCATTTTAAAGAGCACGTGCCTGTAAGCTTTAAATTATTTAAATTATTTCCGATAGGGCGCGTTAAAAAGGGGGGGAAGAAGGAGCTTTATCTCCCTCCCCTTCCACCCATGAACGCGGAGCACCGGCTGTGCTACACCATCACCAATACCTGTTCGATAACAACAGTTGTCGCTGCTGGTAATGCCCTCCAGCACCGGGACGGACCCGCTCCATCCCACGGTGGTCGGAGGGACCCACCTGCATCCCACCCGCTGCATTCTTGCGTGGCCGCATCCTCGCCCAACAAGGGGGTTTATTCATTCTGGGGTGCCCACAGAAGAGTCCCGAGCTGCAGCCCCAGGGCTGGGGGAGCGGCACCCCCCGACACCTCTTCCATCGCTTTATATAGGTCACCCTGTGCTCGGCGCCACGGCAGCCACGCTTGCAGCGGGGGAGGTTGGACTTCACACTCTTGCTCTCCGAGCTGCTTTTCTAGGTCACCAACCCACAGCGGTGTATTAAAATAGAGTCTCTCCACTTCCCATTTCCCACGGCCGTAGGCTGAGCTGCCGGGGCTGCGGCAGCCGCCAGCCGAAGGGGAAGGGGTGCGAGAGGGCGGCTGCAAACCCGGGGGCCGCGCACGCCCTCTGCTCGCTCCTCCGGGCACCCGCAGCCACGCACGGGGTGGGCTGTGGGAGGCAACGCTGCACCCCCCAAAATAAGGGACTCCACAGGCGTTTGGGGTGGGTGCTGCAAGATGTGCCCATCCGTGGGGACACTGCTAAGGGGGGGTCATAGGAACCCAAACAGGGACCTAATGCCCAGCCCGTTTTCATGCCCCGGATGGTGGTCAAGGATAACCACCCCACGCCAGACTTTATATAAAGAGGTAATGGACCCCAGCCCCCAGCTCAGCCTGGGAGGTGCAGCCTCCAGCAGCGATTTTGGTTCGATCTGCAATGCTTCACTTACAGCAAGTAGCGATGTCCAGGCAGGCGGCCACCTTCCCAGCCGGGCACAGAAACCTGGAAACACTCTCCCGTGGAGAGGTGGGCTGCTCCGCTCTGAAGCAGAGAACCATCACCCCGCTCTTCTCTCACTCTCCAGCAGCTTCCAAATGGAAATTTTACACCAGGAAAGAAAAGCCCAGCCCGGCTGCAAACGGCAGCCCGCAGGTGGCCGCTCGCTTCCCCAGCCCGACTCCAAGAATATCTTCCCGTTCTGCCAAAACACTCAGCCGGATTTCAGCTGGCGGCTCCCCCATCCCTCCCCGCGCACACACCCGCAGTGGGGAAGCGGAGAGGCTGCTTGGGCGGCGGGGATGGCAGCGCCGGGTCACCGCGGCGCTTCTCACCGAGACACCGGAGACGCCACGGCTGTCCCTGAGCTGGACCGACGGCATAAATAATTTCTTGGTCTTTTCAAGTGGTGGTGACCATGAGCACTGGTTGTTTCCCCTTCAAGGACTCCCTGGCAGGGGACCCTCTTGGGATGTTTGTTACTATTTCTCTTCCCTTTGATTTCAAAACGCTCCTTCCCCTGCACCCTGGGTGTGCTGCACAGCCTTGTTTCAAGATGTCAACCCGGGCAGAAGGTTCCCTCTCACAAGAAAGGAAAATAATAATATTTAAAACCCTCAGGGAGCCTCAAGGGAGCATTCCTGTAGTGCTCCAGGACCGAGCATCCTCCCCTGCCCTGCCGGGCCCGCTGTGCCTGGGGGCTGAGGTCCCTTCCCAGCGCTGGCACTGGCGACACGGCCGTGCAGGGCTGTAGGACAGCAGGTTTTGGAGGGACCCGTCTCCGTGCCGTACGTGCTCCCTTTTCCATATGAATCCACGGAAAAAGTCTTGAAGGCCCCAAAAATCTCAATTCTTCACGTGGCGACTAAGAGGTTAAATCAGCGCGCATTGTACTCACGCGGGGACCGAGCGAGGGGGGACCTTTTCCAGCCAGCGCAGCTTGTTTAACAAGCTCAGAAATCAATACTGTCGTCAAGCCCTACCCAAACGACAGCGTGAGCGAGACATCGCTGTGAAGGGATTTGCCTGGCAAGTCTTTCCAGCACGGAGCGATTTGCCAGGGCTGATCCCAGGGACAAATCCCAGCCGGGACAGGCAGCCCCAGGGGAGGAGGCAGAGGGTCCAGGAGCTGCGATTTGGGTGCCCAGGGAGCCCCAGCTCAGCATCGCCTCGCACCCACAGGGGTGAGCTCAGCCCAAAGCCACCAGCAACCACCTTAGAAGAAGGGCTGGTTTCCAGCTCATTTTATTTCCCAGAAAAGCCTGCAGGATATCGATTGCTGCTCAGGCTGCTGCCTTGAGGGTAATTACTTGCTTTGCAAAATTAAAGCAGCAGCAGAGTTTCTCACACGACTGGGAGACAGGGCTGCAAATGGAAAGGTTCCTTGGCCGCTAGCACAAGGCTTTAACTTGGGAGCTGCAAATCGGTGGCTGGAGCTCCCAGGACAGGCGGATGGTGTATTTACAGCTGCCCTCGCTCCCAGCACGCCCCGCTTTGGGAAGAAACCCAGCAGACATCCCTCATCTGATGCACAAGCCAGGCAGCAAACCCTGCTGAGAGCTGCCTGCTGAGATGCTCCACTCACCCAGCGAGGACAAGCAGCTCCTTGCAGCCAGCTCCGCCAAGCCACCAGCACCTGGGAAGAGTTAAACCTGGAGTATTGCGGCATGAATATTCTCACCAACACCTGCATCTCATCTGCAGGGAAAGGAAACGAGAGGTTTCGAGATATGCCAGAACTAGTTGCTTTGATCTTTAGTGCTGTGGAGTCTTATTGCTGCTGCTAAAGGAAATACAACCTCCGAGGGCTTTGATATTCTTGAATATACAAACACTCAGAGAAAACAGCAGGCTGAGAAACACTCCCTGGTAGCGAATGTGTGTTCAAGCTTGATTCTGTTAACCTGGATAAAGAAGGTCCTAGTGAAAGACTCCAGGTTCAACCCTAGCATCCTCACAGGAGAGTACTTGTACAATTCCTCTTCGAGGAGAAACGTGCAGAAGGTCGGAGAAAGTCACCCAGATCAGACCAATAAATACAAGTTACTCATCACTGGGCAAACTGCAGCCAGTTAGTTGAGATCTATAGCCCTGAGGTTTCCTACTGAAGATAAAATGCTGTTACTGGACCTGTGACCCAAGAAAGGGGCGCAGCGTGGAAGCCATGCACTAAAACGTATTGCTGGGTGTTTGCTGGACAGGCAGAGGGACGCAGCCAACGTCCCTCCCGGCCACAACAGCCAATGATTCATGATTGCAGGCAAGCGGGTTAAGGCAGGATTGAGCTCTGTGCTTGGTTTGACAGATCTCATCCAAATCCCCTCCCCAAAGGATGCTCCAGCATGATGCCAGTGGTGCTGGGCTGGCTGTTGGCCACAGGGTCATGGGCAGCACCTTCCCACCCCACACTCCAACAGGACCACAGATGCACCTGCATGAGTTTCCATGCAAAACCTGACCACGATTTGCAGTTCTTTCCCAGAGGGTCAGATCTGGGTGTTCTGGTGAATTTGATCTTTGCTTCAGCAGACGCAGCCGAGGTCAGAGACAGTCGCTCCCCTCCAACTAATGCCCTGGGAAATTACAAGGTACAATAAACACGTTCTATTTGGACCAAGAGATAACTAAGGAAGAGCAAGTGACTTGGCAATAGCTCCAGCCCACACCCAGCCATGGAGATCTGGCCGGAGGCAGCACAAGGTTCCCTGGGCGGCACCAGGAGAAGGCACCCTGTTAGTGCCAGCACCGTGACGGCTGACGGGTTAGGAGGGATGGCCCAGAGCCCTGCGGCTGTAAATCCCTGCACGTCCACGGAGGCCAGCAGAAATCACAAGCCAGTGCTTCCAGGTGAGAAGCTGACCCATCTCTGCATCCCTGGAAGCAGGAGATACAGCAGGAAGGAAGAAGTTCAGCCGTGAAGAAGCAGCTGCCTGGGGTTTAGCACAGAGCGCTTCCAGCGAGACCCTGGGTGCCAACAGCACCAAAGGTAGGCACCAAGGAAAGGATGGCACGGGCTGGTAGAAAAACTACCTCCATCCTGATTATTTTCTCCTTAGAGATACCATCAAGGCTTGCATGGAGCAAGACGGAGAAGGCATCTCCACTGGTCAGGAACGGGCGCAGGGGAGATGGATGCAGCTGTGGGGCTGGCTGGCCCCGATCCCCGATCCCCTGGACCACTCCCAGCATCACCGCTGCAGCCAGAAGGGATTTCCGAGGTGCCTCCCCAAGCTGCCGCTGGAGACGTGACAGCCAGGACCGGCCTCTCACTAAATTAGCAGAGGCAAATGTGCACGTTGCAACGGGCTCCGTCATCTGCCCCATCCTCCTGCAAACCCACCCGAAATACGTCCCATCTGCAGCCGCGGCTCCCTCAGGCGCCAGCCAGGAGCTGCCTCTGACAGCTCCAAACACCCTCACAGCTGCTCATCTCAGAAACAGTTGTTAAAATTATTTTTTCTTCTAGGAACAGATTAAAGTGACCTGATTTCCAAGAGCACTCAGATGCACCTGCAGCCATTGAACGGGCTCTGCTGTTAATTACTTCCCGAGCTCCCCGTCCACAGAGCTGTGGTCTGCACGGCCGCTGCTGGCTGCGACCCACTCCCCTGCAGCCCCCTCCTCTCCTCTGCTTGTCCCCACAGCCGGTCTGAAAGCGTTTGCAGAAGAACACGATTCCAGGTTACGGTTGGATGTGGCCACCTCTTGCCTGCAAGAGCTGAGCAGCCTCTTCCCCGCTGGGGAAGCAAAGGGAGCGACACGTCCTCCTTCGTCTGCCTTCAGCCAAAAGTGGTGGCTGTAAATCTGTGGCCACGCTGCAGCTCCCGCATCCCAATGACATCTCAGGGACACCTCAGCCACACTGTCAACATGTGGCGGATGGTGCGTCCTGATGAGTGGCCTTGATCTCTTTCCACGTCCCCCTCTGGCTCCGGCACATCCTCAGCCACGGGCAGGAGGTGACCCAGCTGGGGACATACACGTCCCCCAGAGCCTCAGGACAAAAGCATCCTCGGTGACAGGCCCCATGCCCGTGCCTGGCTGCCCCTGAGGTCCAGGTCAGGGTAGGGAGGGTGACCGTAACCACATTGTGGCGGCAGGTGCCACCACGCCGCCGGGCTCACAGCTCCGGCATAGCACCACGCCTGCATCCAGCCAGCATCCCTCGGGCAGAGACCATGCACGAACAGAACCAGCCTGTCCCAGAGCCGCCTCCTCTTAAGACAGCAGGGGAAAAAAAAGACCTTCAAATAACCCAGGATGAGCTTATGCCCCCAGCTACCCCCTGCCGCAGCCGGAGTCCGCAGGACTGCGCCCACAACCGCACCTGAATTTCCACGCAAAACCTGACCGTGATTTGCAATTCAGAGGATCAGATCAGGGTGATTTGGTGAATTAAGCCGTTGCTTTGGCAGCGTCGCTTTTCCTCCTCCTCTCTTGCTGGCTCAGTGGGGCCGTGCACCCTTGCAGCACCCAGCACCGTGTCCCAGCAGCCCAGGGTGGCACCGGCGACAGGCAGGACCGAGCGGCATGGCCACTCTCAGCGGCTGCTGCCAGCACCGCCAGATCAATAACTTTTATCTGCATCATTATGTGCCTTTGCAGTGAAATAAATTAGATGGGCAGACACCAACCAGCCAGCGCTGAGTCTTGTACCGTGGGACAAAACTCCTCCTTACCCATCCCAATAGATCAAGGCGTGAATCTGAGCTGACAGAAGACGACACATGCCCAGAACTGGAAGTCAACCCCAGTCCTGCGCAATCCTCTGGGTTTTTTTCTGGATTTCTTCATATACTTTGGTTTCTCTAACTTCTGGAACCTGCATGAAATGAGCCAGTGGAGCTTTTCCTATGGGGCAGATGGAGAAATCCTGTCAGCTGGGGGAAGGTCCTGCCCAGCCCATCCTCAGACGTTGACTCAGGCAGGAGAAACCCCAGGGGCCATCGAGCTGTTGGAGATGGATGGGAGGCACCGGGCAGGTACCTGCTCCAACCAGACAGAAGCTGCTCAAGGAGGGCAAAACCTGCCTGCTGGGAAAAAAGGGAAGGAAAGAAAATGAAAAAATAATAGAAGGAAAGACAAGAAGGAAAAAAATAAGGAAGAAAAAGAAAGGGAAAAGAAGGGGGGAAAGAAGGAAAAAGAAGGAAAAAGAAGGAAAAAGAAGGAAAAAGAAGGAAAAAGAAGGAAAAAGAAGGAAAAAAGGCAATAGTGCATGACTGGGCAAAGAACCACTGCAAGGGTGGCAGCAATACTGTGTTTCTGTGTTAACCCAGCCATGAGCGGGGAGGTTTGCACAGACAAGCAGCGATGTTCCATGATGTGCGGCATTAATTAAACACAAAGTTGTTTTCCCATTTCTGCAGAAGGGGAATGAAAGGCAGGGGCTGGAGCTGCCAACTCCTGCCTGTTTGCAACAAGCCGCAAGGCGAGAGCTCGCCTTCCTCTCCTCCTTTATTCATGGAAAGAGCTCTACGATTTCAGCCTCGCTGGTTTTGGCAAAAAGGTGACAAACAGCTGAAACCCGAGGTCATAGGAAACAGAACGAGCAGCACAACCAGCCCCTGCTGCAAGAAAAATTGGGCTCTGGGTGTGTTTCAAGTTGGGCAGAAGCGGTGGCGATGATCGGGCGGGATGCCCACGGCCAGCCGGGCGGCAGCGATGCTCCGGCCAGGAGGGGAATCACCAAACCTGCAACCACAGATGGATTTTTACACATTTTTGCACCCATCCACTTTCCCAAACATGGCTTTCTCTGAGTCTACAGTATCATAGAGCCCTAAGAAACACCCAGATCCCTTTCCAGGAGGCCCTTGGCGCTGTGGGTAGCCTGAAAATGGTTTCTCTTTTCTGCCCTCCCAATATCTGCCCTGGGAGGGAGGCCTGGTGCCAGGTCAGCCCCTTCCCAGCCCGCCCGAGCAGGCTGCTGTAGCCTTTTCTTTTCTAGGGCTGTAAATCCTGACACAGAGCTTTTTTTCCCCTGCTTTTTACTGTTTGGCAGCCGTTCAGGTTGTATTTGTGTTTTGGCTGCCAGCAATGCAGCATTTACAAACCTGCCCTGGATTTATCTGCTGCAGAGTTGGTCACTAAATTAACAAATACAAAAGTTGGGGATGTTTTTGGAAACGGCAATTTTATAACACCCGAGATGCACGCCGGCCCTCTCCCGCCCACATCCCGCTTCTCCTGCCTCCATTCATTCCTCCTTACAGCATCGCTCGGCTTCGGTTTCCCTCAAAATGGATTAAATACACATTTTGCTTTTCTTTCCTCCCTCCCAGCTGGGTTTGCCCTGTGCAGACCCCATGTGACAGCTCCAGAAGCGCTTCCCTGCAGGTCAGGGCTCCCCCAGTCCCCCTAATCTTGGGGTTCCCCCAGGAGCACATAGAACCCAGACTTCCCCCCCGCGACAGGCCATTTCTGTGGGGTCCTGAGTAGATCCTCTAGTGTCTAACAAAGGCCGAGCACCTGCTCCAACATCTCTCCAGGATGTTTTCTTCTGCCTTGCTGTTTAAGCACCCCAACTTGTAGGAATTTAACTACCTTTGAAACCTTGAAAATTTTATCAAGTGGCTCAACAGTTCATATCATGCTGGATGATGGGGACAAGGCAGCAGAGTTGTCACGTCAGCCTGTGTTTTTTGGGGAAAGCAGCTCAGGAAAGATGCTCTGCAGACGCGTGGGGCTGACACTCGGGAGGATTAAGCATCCCATGGGCCGTTCCCACAGCGATGCCAACACCAGGGCTGCAGACGCTGATGGTTCAATTAACCTACCCCGGCCCGGCCAGACCACAGGGCATCGCAGACGGACACACTTTGGTCTTTTTTCAGATACCAGCTCATCCCTGCTCACTTGGGCTTGCAGGGGCAAAGCTGGAGACTGTTCGCACCCAGCGATGCTGTGGCAAGCAGTGCTGGCTCACCCCACACCCCATCACCCTGGGAGCATCCCGGGGACCCCCAGCCATGCTTTTCAGTGCCACCACCACCCAGCTCTCTCCCCGGGGCCTAGCCCATTGCCAGCACATTTTGTCCACCCTTCCCTAAGAGCACGCCCAACCTGCGTGCTGAGGAGCAGGCGATGGTGATGCAAAGTTACCGCCTGCCCAAGGGCAATCAGCAGTGGATTTCAACCAGAAAAAGGGATTTTCTGGGCTCCTCAGAGTCTCATTGCAAAGCAAAAACCCAGCCCTGCATTGGCCAAACTGGGCACCCCAGAAAAATTCTTGCTTGCTTTGAGAGTGAAGGAAGAAGATTTACATGGAGAAGATAAAAGCTCCCATCTCCTCCCTGCGTACAGCGTGTTCCTCCACAACACGGCCGCACAGCCTCGGGATTAACACCAGTTATTCAGACCTTCTCCCCTCCTCCCAGGTTTCTTCTGTGGGATTTGATCTCTCTGCTTGTTCCTGCAGCGCTCTCCCCAGCCGATGCACACCACGTGTCTCAGTGGCTTCCCCACAGCCTTCGGGTTTTCAGAGAAACGCCGCCACAGATGAGGTGAGATGCAGCCCACGTCACAGCAGACACCCACGGCCAGGGTGCAGCAGGGGAAAAGGCTTTAAGGTGCTGGCACATGCGGTGCTCATCCCTGGGAGCCCCCTGGAGAGGGTGGCAGGACGACGCCGGGACATCTCCCTGGAGGACAGCTCTGAAGGATGCTCATTGGGTCCACTTAGCAAGGGGAAAGCCAAAAGCGTGGTGACACCCAGGGCAGGTGCTGCTGTGAGATGCCAGAGCTGTTCCCAAGGGTTCTTGCCATGACAGAGTCACTCTGCTCCATAAATCAAAGCAGCAGAGAGCAGGGACAGTTTCGGAGATGTCACTCCTTTCCCTGGACACAGAGGGTTTGCAGCAGCGTCACACCCTGGTGATGACTCCTGCTTCATGCCCTGCACCCACTGAACAGATCCAAGAGGGATCCAGCACTGAAGGAGGACAAAGAAGCACAGCTGAACCAGGGGTCATCTTTGCACCACCCCACGGTGTCCAGCAGCCCCAGGCTGCCACCGGACCCACCGCCGAGGCTGGCAGAGCACAGCCCTCCCCGCTGCCGGCTGAGCCAAGCCAAGAGGTTAAACGCAAACTCATCAGCTGTCCAGATTCAATCTCTTCCAGCGATTTAGTTCTTATAAAAGACAGAGGTTTACTTTCAAGAACTGTCAAAAATTCATTAAAATGGTGACCAGTAACCCCCAAACTCAAGGTCTGCTACGCTGCAGACGCTGGAGCCAACGGTGCTGGGCTGTAGCTTTTGGCCAACCTGCACCTACATTTGCATTTAGAGGGTTTAATTGCTACATGAAAGAAACCAGCAAACACTATTAAACTTAGTATCAAGAAAACTGAGCTCAAATACAAACAGTAAAGATGAAATTTAGAAGGGCAAAATGCTCTTCAATTCCTAACTGGCCAGGACAAATATAACATCAATAACCCCCATCGAGTTGGCAAGAGTCAGGATTCTTGCAAGGAAAATTGGTGGCTCCTTGTTTCTAATCAGAGTTGATGGGGACGAGCCAGAGGAGACGGGGACTTTGCAGGGGAGATCAAGATTTTGGTGCATTAACCTGCAGGACGGAGACCCAGCCAGATCCACTTCTCTTCGCTGGAGGGATTGGCACAGACTGAGGCGTCCAAAGACGAAGCATCGAGACAAACTAGAAAGCACGAAGGTGCCAGCAAAGACTGAGCCATGAAGGTCTGAGCAGACGACGGCTCCACCTGTGCCCTGGAGCAGGACGATGCTCAGCGCGTGGCATCCTCGGCCCAGGAGACCAGAGATCTCCTGCATCTCCAGCTACCCTAATTTTTTAAGTCTCCTCTGACCTGCCAGCTCCTCACTCTCTTTGCCTCCAGGGTTTAACTAAGGGTCCCTCTGCACAGCCACGGCCCCAAGGGTCAGAAGAAGAAGAAAGTGGGTTTAATTCTGCCCCCATCACTCAGTCGGGTCTTGATCTCTCAACCAGCATCAACCCAAAGCCACCATTTACTTCCCTGGAGCTACTCCTCATTTACATCAGCATAATTGATATTCTGGCTCGTTAGGTTTTAATGCACAACTTTGAGAGCTCATTTAAAATTCATTGAAGCTTCCCCGCTCAAAAGGATTTAAGACCCAAAAAAAAAAAAAAAAAAAAAAAAAAAAGGCACGTTGTGGAATTCTGCAAAGCCCCAAAGACAGAAGGACCGAACGTCTCCATCTGCTCCGCAGTGCAGCGGGAGCAGGGCTGTAGTAAATCAAGACGGGGTGATGCAGCGATCCCTCCCGCAGACGGCTTCAGCAGCGACTGGTGCTCCTCTCCTGCCGCTGCAGACGGTGGACCCGGGGTGGGAGAAATTCCCCATCAGCTGGAAGAAACCCCTGTGCTTCTTCCCGGTGTCCCCCAAAGAGGGAGAGCCCCAGCTCCGGGCTGGCAGGGGTGGACACGACCCTGATTAAAGGCAGGGAGATGGAGAAGATCTGCTAGAGCATCCCTCGGGCAGGGTGGAAAGGAAGCTGTGGGAGCAGGGACCGCTCCGCTGGGTGGGATGGACCTTCCTCATCGCCCAGCCACTATGCATGGAGCTGAGCTCAACAGGCTGCTCCCAGGGTCCTGCACCACCGGGATGGGGCGAGGGACACGGCAACAAGGACACGCTTCTTGTTCCACAGTGGGAACGGGCCACCCCGTGGCCTCGCCCAGCCGAGGCTGCTCAGAGGTGGGAGAGAGAGAAATAATTCCCAGCGCAGCAAAGCGTCTTGCTGTGTTTTCTTTCAGCACCGTGGCTTCGAGCGTTTATCCTCAACAACCCCCCTCCTGTCCCGTTCCCCATGGGATCCATCGCAGGCGGGCGGTGAGATCAGCAAAGTGCTCGTCCTTGACTCACTGATCGATAGAGAACAGGCACCCACTGCAGCTGCACGTCATCCGGCTAAAACACAGAGTGGAAGGAGAGATCCTGGGGATTTTTCCTCTCTTTCTTTCTCCTAATTCCCATTGAGTCCAAAAACACGTTCCAGGAGAAGCTACTAAATATTCTAGAACCAAGAAAGACAAGACAACAAAGAGGAGGGGAAAGCAAATTGGGTTCTTCTGCTGATTCCCCCCCCCCCCCTTTTTGTTTACCCCTCCTTTGTTTTCCCCTACCCTTTCTTTTTTCCAGCCTGTGCCACCACCCATCTTGCCTCCCCAAACACAGCGACGAGCGGCTCTCACAAAGCAGCTGGACACAGCAGATGTGGTTATTTATTGCCTCATCAACCTGAGGACAAGGAAAAATATTCCTCCACTGTTAATGCCGGATAGAGTTGACTCCCTTCGCACGGGACATCATGGGGGACGGCTCTCCTTTGCACCCAGGCTATGCCAGTGTTAATCTGGGGACACCCAACAGGCACTGGCGCTTTACAGACGAATGGGGCAGCCTGTCCCCAGCCCACGGGGAGTAGAAGTCGCATCTCCCTCTCGCTTCGTACAGCCATCAAAGGGGGGCTTAAAGGGTGTAGCAGAAGCGGGTGAGAGGATGGCAAAAGAAATTAAAAGGACATTAAAGCCCTGAAGGTCTGTCATGGACCATGCACCTTTCTCCCAGCATTTCTTCTTCCTCTTCTTTCTTCTTCCACTCCAAAAGAAGAGAAAAATAAGAGGGGAACAAACCAAGTGCATATTTCAGAGCAAATCACTTTAAAAGCACGCTTAAAACTCTCGCGGCGCAGTTTAAGAGATGTAACACGTCCTCTCAAAGGAGATGGGTTCTTTTCCCCCCATAAAACGATCCACTAACAGCTTTCCAAATGCACCGCACGAGAATAATCTAAAGGCATAAAACCACTTGCCAGAGGCGGATTCTGTAGGATGGGTTTGTCAGCAGCTCCCTGCTGCGCCTGCACCCCCAGGCGCTCGCACCCCCCTGCACGCTCGCACCCTGCACCGGGGAAGCCGCCCGTGGAGCTGGAGGAGGGGGGGGTCAGGGTTGGGGATGCAGGTGCTCCCCAAACCCTCTGGATGCAAGGTCAGGTTCTTGGGCTCCTCTCCCAAAATTTGCCCAGCCCTCAGCTTTCCATAAAGTCCAAAGGGACCATGAGGGTCCATGAGCCCCAAGCGCCTCCCCCCAGGGCAAACGCAGCCCCTGAAAAGCAAAATAGATCCAAAAAGCAGATTTAAACCGAAGAGAGAACCAAGGGCAAGAGAAGAGGCGTCGTTTACAGTTCCAGAGCAAGTGAAGCTAACGAACGCCCGGCTTTCTCGTCTCTCAGGGCACACAAAGCAGCAGACGGGTACTCGATCGGATGCCGGTTTGTGCATCGGCTGTTCAAGTTGCACTCAGGCACAATAAAGTCCAAACTGGCAAAGTCTCACACACCCACCTCCTAACAACACAAAAGCTGGAGACACTGGTGAGCCCAGTCAGCTAGGAGAAAGACTTTAATGGGGAAACAAATAAATAAATAAAAGAAGGGGATGCTGCTTAAGGACGTTTACTTAATTATTTAAAAAGCTGCAGAGAAAGGAATTCATAAAAGCCTCGCTCAGAAGGCAAACGTAATTAGGCTTCTTAAAAAAAAAGATATAGAACCAGATAGTTGTTAGCAGCTAAATCAGAAAGTGAGCAAAAGCACCGAGAGCAAGTAGCGCTCGGAGAAATCCGTGGTCCCCCCCGTCGAGCCCGATCAGGTTCGGTACGGAGAAAGCCAAGCAGGGGTGTTAGCCCTGTAATCAACAGATGGGGGGGAAGTGCTGACAGGAATGCAGAGAAATGTGGTTTATTTAGTGGGGAAGAGGCAGAACGAGAGGATGTATTCATGCCATAGAGACATTCTGTATCACAACACAAATTAAAACAAACCAGTAAATAGAGATTATTAATGCCAAACCTTTTAAACAATCAGCAACATCTGGAGCAATTGAATCAAAAAGGTTTTAAGGAGCTGGCCAAGAAGTTATTTCTAGGGCTTTGGGTTTAGGTTTTTTTTTTGCTTTTTAAGTCCTTTTTAAGACTACTTTAAATTACAGCAGTGTTATTTATGCTAAAACAATCAGTGTTGTTTTCTAAATCGTTGGGCTGACATTGAAGCCGTGCAAAACCAAAGCAAGATCTGAAATAGGACTCACTTAATGAAGAACTGGAATTTAATTAGTGCCAATCAGCCCACAGTTATGAAAAGCAGATTTCATTAAACCAACCTGAGCTTTTTATGAGATTCCAAAATGAGTTTACCAACACGACAGGGCGTTTGATTCAGCTGCGGGTGACATTTGGATGGAGAAGCTGGAACAATATTAAGAAAAAAAAAATGAACACCAGAACCTGTTAAATCTCTAAACAGCTGGTTAACACCCAGCTGCCCAAATGTCAGGCGGAGGAAGGAATCGTCACTGACAGGGCTGCTCTGCCGGCTGAGGAGTCGCTAAATAACGAGGGCTAATCATGAATGCAGGGAAAGCAGCTTTATAGCTGGGGTAATACCAAAGCTCAGGCTAAAAGATTCCTTCTGGCCTTAAAAGCCATTAATACAGAGGGCCGGGGAAAGGGGAAATATCGGGTGGGAACAGCGCAGGGGTTGCTCTCTCCTCCCACCCTATCTGAGGCTCCAGCCTCAGCACAAGGAGTACACCCGCTGACGGTTATTTTCCGTGCTGTGTTTGTGCTCCAGCTTTTATTCCTCTCCCGGGAAAGCAGCAGCAAGCTCTGCAACAGGCAACAATTTAAAAAAAAAAAAAATATATATATAAAAAAATCACTTAAGACAATCAGGAAAGGAAAGTGCTGGAAATGGGGCTGCCCGCCTCATCCAAGAGCCAAACGCAGGCGGGGCTTTGAACGAGGGCAGCACAGAGATGCTGCCAATGTCACCCGGCGTGGGAAGGGGAGGTTGAACAGCAGCAGAGCAGGAGGCTATCAACAGACCTGGACTCTTAGGGGGGTTTTTTGGGGTAGTTGCCACATGCTGGTGGGACAACACAGGGGTTACGTACAAGCCCTGCGCTGGAATGGGGCGTTTCTTGCCCTGCAGGAGCAAGGCAGGACATGGCAGAGCCTGGGCACTGCTGGGTTTGGTCCCAGACATTTTGGTCCTGACCTACTTCCCCTCCTGGAGAAGGCACGGGGCTCACCAAGCCGCACCACCGCACCGGGGCCAGCTCAGCCTTCATTTTTTTACCTAAACTGCGGGTGTTAGGAAGCCTCCTCCTCGTGTGGGGAGGTGCCCCATGGCCACCAGGCTCTGGGCTTGGGGACATCACTCCCTGGAGATGGAATGGCCACGGTCCCTGCCCAAGCTAAGGACCCACCACAGCCCGAAGCGGTTGCTGCCCTTCGTAGAAGACGCTCTGCCTTGGGTCACTCTCCATCGTTGGTAATTACTGCAGGAAGCCTTCTGCACGCACACACGCTCCCCTCCACCAGCATCTCCAAGGGAAGGACGTGCCGAAGCCCAGAGCCACCGAACTGGCTGGCTGCCACCCCCACGTCCTTGCAAAGTCCCTTTGACACTTTGCAACCTTCACCGGGCCGGGGAGGGGGGGAATCACCGCTCTGCTCTGCGCAGTCGATGCATGAAAAGCTCCGACTGCTGCCCTCGGCCACGGAGGGGGAGGAGAGCAGTGATTGTGGGGCTGGCTTGAGGACATCTTTGGGGTAAAAAACAGCAGGATAGGGACAAAAGCACAGCCAGAGCCCCAGAGCTGGAGGGAAACGCAGGAGGATTTCACATCAGTCCCAGGGTAACAGCCACACAAGCCACACGCAGGGGCTGCCGGGAGGACCTGGCTGGCAGGGGGTGGGCAGAAAGGTCACTGTCCTGCCTGGCCTCATGGTGGCTGAAGGTGATGGGGAGGTTTGGGGGTGGCAGGAGGAAGGACGGGAGTGGGGAGCTGCAAGGAGCAGCTGGGTATTAGTGCAGAGGGGCGAGCACCCGGCTGAGCCCTGGACTCTGTTAGAAGTCTGGTGCCTTTGTACCACCCAGGGAGAAGGTTTTCTCCCAAAGGGGTTGGCGTACTCGGGCAACCAGCTCCTGCTCCGAGTTTGCCCCTGTGAGCTGCATCACAGGGAGGAAAAAAAAAAAAAAAACCCAAACCCCAAACAAAGCAGGTCTGTGCTTCTGGGCATGCGGAGGCACCTTCCTCCCCAGCCTCCGCTCCTCTGCAAAAGCTTCACGTCTCCGAAGTGGCGCAGGCGGAGGAGCAAACACTCCTCCCGACGCTGATGAGCCCTTTTGTACTCAGCCCTTGCGCTCCTTTACCTTTGGGCAGGGATAATAGGACAGCCCGAGCCAGGCGGCTGCTGCAAATGTCACCTCTTCGGAGAGGAGGACAGGGGGTGGCCGCCGTGCTGCGGCTCGTCAGCGCTCTTGTCTGGAAGGAGCCGTGACAGCAGGAGGAATTAATCCTGAAAGCTCAGCTGGTACCTTTGATTTGGGGGCCCTGGAGCATCCACCAGCTCCTGCGCTGTGCAAGATCCTGGGAGCAGCAGGGACCATCAGCACCCCCATGGCGATACACCCTTGTCCTCACATCGTCCCTCCCCGGGTCTGCCTAGACACCAATTCCTGTCCCATCGACCTCTCACAAACCAGGACTGATTTCTGCCCATCAACAAGCCCGTTAGGGACAACCTGAGGCTGTTACCTCCTGGTGGCTCAGGAGCACATCTCCCCACTGTGCTCCCGACCTGCTATGGCCACACCTGCTCAGGAAGCCCAAACGCTCTCATTGCACACCCCTGCAGAGTTTTACACTCAGATGTGACCTTCTGGATCATCTCCAGGCTGTGGCCATCAGTAATCCTTCCCCACTTCCCTCTCAAAAACAGGAGAGACAAACATGAAGGACACGTGTCACATCAGGCACCTGGTCTGATGCTCAGAGACACTGAGGCGCCAGAGCAAGGGAGCGAGAAGAACCTGGTTAGATGAGGCCTCCAGAGATGACTCAAGCCCGAGGGAGGACACCGAAGGACGAGGCGCATTGAGGGTCTCCACCCAAGCGCTCTCGCTGCAATGAGCCATGAACACGCCGTTCACTCTGCCTCGCGTTCACTGCTGCCTTTACGTGCTCGGCTTTCACCAGAGGGATGCGCCCAAGGAGAAGCTGACCTGAACGCTGCAACACGGCAAGTCCAAGCAGAGGATGTGGCCCTGGAGCAGAAAGCCACATGAGACTGGCCAGAAACCAGCTCCTCCAGGGAACGAGAGGCAGCAGCACAGGGGATAAGCCCAGTGCCAGACCACCCCAAGAAGCAGAGGGTCTCCATTCCCAAAAGCAGGAGCATCCTTCCTGTTAGCCCTCATCCCTCTGGATTTGGACCTGGTGGGACACAAGGAAGGGACGAGATGAGCCACGTCTCCATTCACCGCTCCCTTTTGGAAACTCTCAGTGCTTCCCAGTGACCTCTCCGACCCCCTTCTCTCCTGCTCGAGGTTTATCACAGACCCTGAGCAACAAACTCGCACCAACGGCCTCCGAATAATGTAAATTATTCCAGTTGTCTCCTGTACGTAAAGCTTCCTCCGGCTTGCTGTATTAATCTGTGCAATTAATTAGGCATTTGCCGATTAAATTTTAAACATCATTTTAGTTTAATTGAAGCAGGGGGGCGAGATTTCCTGTAATAAAAATTAAATAAATAAATAAGCCAAACCAGAAACAGAATGGCAAGTAAAGCCCTAACGACAGGAATGATTAAAGACAGGCTGGCCAAGGGGCCCTTAGAAGAC